>NC_049222.1:61958702-63208702 GCF_011100685.1 Canis lupus familiaris | reverse complement strand
TTTTATAAAAGGTGAAAAAGTACTGTAACATACCCTTCTAACAAAATGAGACAGACTAGATTCTTGCACAAAATATTGAGTGATAAGGTCATGGTTGAAGGACTAACTGAATGAGAATACTATATTTCCTTTTTGTCCTTTGAAATGAATTATTCACTCACTGATATTTTTTTTTAAGATTTTATTTATTTATTCATGAGACACACAGAAAGAGAGAGGCAGAGACACAGGCAGAGGGAGAAGCAGTCTCCATGCAGGGAACCTGATGCAGGACTCGATCCTGGGACTCCAGGATCAGGCCCTGGGCTGAAGTCAGGTGCTAAACCAGTGAGCCACTAGGGATCCCCTCACTCGATGATTTTTGAGAAAATTCATTGCTATCTGAAAATTCATGGTCTGAGATTTCATTTGAATGATCAATTTCAATTTCACCCTAATCATTAAAGTTTAGCATACTGTTATCTCTCTTTTTTGCATTCATCTCCTGATTTTAGTAACTGAAATACCTTCTTTGGTTGATTTTCTTCTCTTTGCAGCTATAGATGAAAAATAGAACTTCTAAATTCTAAACTGTGTTCAAAGAAACTAAAAGTAGACCATACAAATGTTTCCAGACTTCTTTTATACCTTCTCAAATGATGATGCACTACTTTAGTCACAGCAGGGAAGCTGAATAATGATGAGATAATGATGGTTTATTTTGCAGTTGCATCATCCTTCCAAGCAACTGCATCATTTTTCTATTTTTCTTATTATTTTAGTCATTTTTAGCATTGTTAGGAATAATTGATGAGTAATAATGAAATAATTCCTAAATTGATGAGATTGAAATGTTCAAGATAGGGGAAAAAAACAGTATAATATAGATTCCATCATGTGTCCTGGATTTCCAAAATTGTCCAATGGTGCTACATGGTAATTACAAGTTATAATGAATTTTTAAATGATTTTATAATTTTATTTATAAAAAAACTACGTTTAATTTATAATTTTATTCTATTTAAAAAGTAAGTAATATTTTTCTTTGCTCCTTGGAAAACCTATAAGAAAAAATAAGACAAGTCAGTCTCTACAAGTAGTTATAATTGCTCAAAACCAAACCAAGCCAAACCTCAAAAACTAAGATTAAAAAAAAAAAAAAACTAAGATTAGCTTCAATAGACTCTGATAGGCACACTGAAAATCAATAGCGAGAACATAAATGTGAAGGTCACACAAGCCAGGATTTAAATACTTTTCTTCTGCTAATTTTTTTTCAGTCTCAGTTTTTTATTAAAATGTATTTCTTAAGGTTTTTAAAATGATGAAATGAGAAACTACATGCCCATGTTCTCTCCCCACATGTTTTTCCTTTCTCTTTTACTATGGAAATTTACTGCAAAAAAGATAATGCTTTTGGTGTGAAAAATCAGAGAAGATCCTATGGAAGAAGAAAAATGGAAATGTGTTTTGAGACATTGGTAGACTATGTCTATATGAATTTAAGGATAAAGATATAAAGGCTGAAGGGATAACACTTAAGGCACAGAATCACACTATCTTGCAATGTTCTTTTGTGACTACCAGCTGGTGAGTATTTATTCTCTGCTAGTTTCTTAAAATAATCTTATTTAATCCTTGTAAAACTTGGGAAGAGTGTTATCATCAACCTTGTTTTATAGAACAGAGAATTGAGGTAGAGAGAATTTAAGTGTTTTGTCCAAGTCAAACACCGTGCAGACAGGGGATTCAAACCCAGCCTGACTAATTCTAAAGCCCAAAGCTCCCTGCTTTTTTAGGTATAGATGCACAACTACAAGTGGCTCACTCCGATTGACACTCAGGGAACCTAGAAAGAGAAACAGACTTGGAAACATTTGTGCAAGAAGGTTTGGAGGGAATGAAATTGGAAAGACCAGTTGAGATATGTCTAAGGAGAGGAAGTTAAGATTGATCTTGGGAGACGTAATAAAGAGGATAAAGATGATTTTAGAGATATCACAGCAGTAGAATCATGGGATTTATCATCACAAATACCAAAGGAGAGGAAAGTAAGATTTTTCAGAGATTGTTGACCTGAAAAACTAAACCAAATCAACCAACCAACCAACAAAAAACCCCAAATAGGGGCTAAAGGAGGAGAGTGGGTCAAAAGTCACAGGAGTGGGCAGGGCTGGAGACATAGGAGATTTGGATACCTTTTCTGTTCTTAAAGCCACAGTTGCTATTCAGCTGCAAAAGGGGAACATGTGCGAGATTCCCCTCCAAACATCGTTTGTCAAGCACCTGCTAAATACCAAGGCTCATACCAGGTACTTTCACACACTTTACTCATTAAATTCTCATAACAACTTCTGAAGTCATCTGCAGTTAGACAACCAAGTGTGGAGTTTCAGGGAGAGGTCAATGGTGGAAATGAGGTTGCCAAAAGAGTTAAAGAAGTCGGCATACAGATACTGAATACCTTCTTCATGATCTGCAGTCCCCAACCAAGCACAGTAGGGGATGTAAGAATGCTAAAGGAAGATCTCTAACTTTAACCAGTGGAATGGATGAGTATTTGAAAGAGAAAAAGGAACTAATAAATGGTAGGAAAAGGTTAAAGTTGGGAGACAGATTGAGCATAATACTGATATTAATTGTTACAAGTTTCAGAGAGACATCTGTGGTTCCTGATGCCAGGGGAGATAAAGACATCTAGAACTTGAAGGATGGATTATTAGTATTTGATGCAGCGTGAAGGAATACACAGGCCTTGCTTTGTATATGAATGGAAGAGAAAATGAACAGGGACGTGACATGGCAGTGTGTGTGAAATTGATGTGTTTGTACAACAACGAGGGGATCAGATTAACAGCAAGCTAAGTTATGACTAGAAAACATCAGCAAAGTAAGAAGTGGATAAGTTTGTGGTGACATTACAGCTGCTCGGTCAATCAGGCCAAGCTGAAACTTGGAGCGGAAGAGGGTCTTTGAAACATTTCAAGCAGAACAATGACGTGAAACCAGTGTTTCAGAGAGTGTGATCAGATAGAGATTTAAAGGATTGAAAAACGGGGTAAAGTTTATGAAATATTGCAAAAGCTGATAAACCAAAAACATGGCTTTAAAGGAAGAAAGGACAAATTTACTAGGCCGTTGTTCATATAGGTGGTCATGGGGACTGTGTGCAAGTAACTTACGAAATTAGTGTTGCAACTCAAAATGCTACAAACTGTTTTGACAATCAAAGTTCACACAGGTGGTAGAAACTCAAATGAAGTTAAGAGATAAATGAGGAGGGTGAAATATGTGTGACTATTAAAAACATAGTGTAGTAAAAACAAAAAAAGTGCTGGAACTGAGCCACTGAGCCATCATCTAGAAAGAAGCAATGATTTCCTTTCCTTCTCTGGCTAAGTTTTGTTGTTTTGCACAACTTTTCTTTGATCTTCAGTGGTAGCCACACACAGACATCTCAGGTGGTGAAATCAGGTGGTTAGGCATAGACTCCACAGCCAGAAAGCACGGTTTCCATTCTAGGCCCTGCCACTTGCTTGAAATAGGACTTAGTCAAATTAACCAATCTCTTTCAGCCTTCATTTCCTCCTCCGTCAAAGGAGGCTGATAAGGTTGTGACAAAACACATTTGCAAAGGGTCAAAGCGCTTTTACGGGTCCCCGGCTCTCCGCGTGTGGGCTCTTCTTTGATCATTGAGCACGTATCGGTGAGTTATTACCAGCAGAATTGTGTTAGGGAGAGGAAAACGTTTTTTTCCAATCCACAGCAACAAATCATCTGTAACACAGATTTTGCCCACTGTAGCCATCTGCTGTCTTCCAGCCTTGGTCCTACCCCCTACATAAAGTGAACAAAAATACATAATCCACACTGTGATATTGAGGATCATATGAAAAATCTTACATTAAATACATAGAATGAGTTTGAATGAAGCGTATTTTAGGTAAGTTCTAGGTCCTATGCCAGATCTAGGGATACAACAGTGAACAAATACGCATGGTGCTTACTTATCCTTTAAAGTGGGATCATAGACATAACTTTTTAGAGTTGACATGCGGATTCAGTCATGAACACACACACACACACTGGAAAGACTGCTTGACTATGACAAGCATAAGCACCACGTATGTCTATAGCGGTGGTGGGGCTGGTGATTCTGTCCAAATACAGCAAAATTGTGCTTTTCCTCTCACCCCACCCTGTGTCTTTCTGATTTAATGATCGTGTATGATTACCATTCTCTCCCTAGCAAGTCTTTGTTTTCTGCCTTGGACATACCTTTAAGAAACATTTGCTTTTAAATCCCTCCTGGCTTATGTTTTGCCAAATCCATGGTACGTTTATTGAATTAAATTCATGATGCCTAATATTTATCTCAATGAAAAAAATTTTTGATGATCATTCCAGAGCAGCCCTCTTTACTCATTCGTAGAAATAATCTTGTTATTTAAGAAGATGACAGGCTTCTGAGCATTGCAAATAGGCCCCGCATAAAGATTCTTAAGGGAGTTATTGGTGGTATCTCTAGAGACAGAGGCTCAGAATTAACAAAGACTGGTTTGCGACATGCGTCTGTAAAATGTAGGCCGCATAAAGCATTAGAACAAAGTGGTGAAGCAAAGGGGAGAAATCCTATGCTTAATCACAGGTGTGCATAGTTCCTGGACTTGGCATATCCCCGTGAGGGTTGATTCTGATTATCTGAAGGTGGGCGATGTTCAAGGTAAATGTATTAGATTTTCTTATTTGTCACAATCCATCCACAAAACATTCCCATCACTGTAAATAGCCGGTATATACACAGAAGTAGATCCGAGCACTTCTGAGTGGCTGTGATTCCTCTAAAGCTGCTGTTCTCTCTCAAGCAGCCTCGTTGTGATGAAGAGGCTGCAGGTTTGGGGAGAAAGCTAGTAAATAAAAAGACTGATGTCCTCATAATACCGAGTTCGATGACTTCACTTCTCTGTGTCCATTTAAAGAGAACAAAACAAAGGCTTGTGTCATTCTTTTCACATGCTTCCTACCCTTTTGAAAGTGGTGCTAGATTTTAGAGGAGTATCTTTGCAGTGAGGAAACTTTGATTCAAGTATCGTTTTGGTCTAGCCTTGTCACTGTTAATGGCACGGACTTGTTGTCAGACAAAAATAAATTCCTCCTCAGGTAACCTACTGAGACTATTCAAAGCATGTTCTAAAATAGTCTGAAAAAGGAACAAATAATACGGAGTCATTTGAATTGCTGCATGAAAAGCAAGGAAAATTAAGGCTTAATCAAAGAATTATCAAACTAATTAGGTGTTATTTATTAATGTGTCATGTCTTGTAATAATCTTATCTGTCAGTTCATATGCAAGAGTGCAGATTAAAAAAGCATTCCAGTAATTACGTGAATATATTCCCCTCCTGCTATTCCAAGGTTCATTTGGGTGGCCCTGTAGACAAAGAATAGAGAATCCGTGACTTTCTAACCATTCAAGTAAATATATAGTTCTTACCACTTTTCTTAAGCAGGATTTAATTTAAACATGAAAATAATAAGTATGCCCCATAGCTATTTTGATAGAACTAATTGTGAACTAAGCAGTTTGCTATGACTGCTTTCAGAGACATGTAGATGATTCCTCATCCATGGCCGTTTTTCCCTGTGCCAGGATGTTTGTGCAAGATGAAGACAATGACTAATTTTGCAATATTCACATAAATGTTACCAATTTCAACATTTTGATGCTCAATGCTTGCTCAGCATTTTTTGGTCAATTCTATGACCGCTCTTCTAGCGGTATTTTACATTTTGGTTTTCTGAAATAGTCTAGCTTAAGACAAAATAGTACCATTCTTACCAGATGGTAGTAATACTTATACCACGTTTGAAGAGAATATATTTTGCCTATTTATATACTCATCAACATCCCAGTTAATATGCTCATTCTATTAATCAGTCTCCCAAGAGTTACTAAATCCATAGTATATACTCAATACTAGTGGTCATAACATGAGTTTCAAAGCAGAAGGAGACAACAAGCTACTCAGTTTATTATAAGGAAAGCAATGAACAGTATAAAACAGGTAGGGGAGGAAAATGGGAAAAGATACTAATCAAGTTCTAAATCATATTTGCAGGTTACACTCACAAGAAATGTCTAAAGAGGGGAGGGCCATAGAGCTTAGGATAGGCTTCATAAAGGTGTGGTCCTGGTATTTTTTCAATGCGTACCTTCAGCCTCATTGTGATTGTTGCTATTAATTGCTTACAACGAATTTATTACTTATTTTTATTTAGGTAGTCAAGTTTTTCACTCTAAGGGGAGCAGAATAATCATAAGATGAAGTACATGTACTCTATATTAATTAGCAATACCAAGTGAGAAATCAATACAGAGGAAAAACTGAATAAAGTTATATCATATGAATGTCATCTGCATCATTGTACATCCTTTCAAATTAGACCCCATTATACTTAAGTGCCTATCTTTTGTCATTCACACTTAATTGTTTATATTACATCTCTTAAATTCCCACTACTCTATTTTATTCAATATTTCTGCTTCCTGGTTGGCATGCAGTTTTCCTGAAAGAAAAACCATCACCTACAAATCACTTTCTATAGTAATCATCCATAGTGTTTAGGTAACAAGTGTGTATTTAGTGGCTAAAACTTGTTTGTAAAAATTAGAATCTCATATAGAAAGTGAGGGAAAATAGAGAAAAAGAACCAATATTGTCATATTGAAACATCCTGTAAAAAACAACCTGATGATTTAATACTCTTTTATAAAACAATTGCATAAGATGTAAACAGTTTCCATTTTCTATTATTTATGATGGGATTGTATTAATGATGATTTTCTCCCGGAGGAATATTTTTTTCTTGTATAATTATAAATAGCCTGCTGGCAGACACTGGATAAGCAGTGTGTATTGTTTTAAATGACAAAATAGTATCAATTATACACAATTTAAAACAGGAAGAGAAGTTGGATGGCTTCCAAATGTGTCATTCAAGGGAGAACATATTTGTGAATTTAATTGTGGTGTTAAGCCTATTAAACAGTAATTATTAACATGTTACCATTTATCCTTTATCTATCAAGTGCAAGTATTGAAATATTTCAGTTTATGTTATATGCCTGTAGTTGAAAAGGTGTGGAATTTTATCATCTTTTTTAAAGCACCTGGTAGAAAATTCTCTGCTAAAACAAAATGACAAATCCTTTGTCTCCTCCTGAGATAAATTCCAAAACCAGAAGGTCTCTTTTTAATTGGCTCTATGATTCGTCCTTAGGCTTTTCATATCTCTTCAAATTGCTTGTGAACATGGAATATTTGCATGTGTCAGAGACAATTAAACAAAAAAAAAAAGGAAAAGAAAAATTTTCTCACAAGTGGAAAGAAAGGATAGGACAGTTGCAACATCCTTTCCCTTTGCCAAGTCCTGTGTGGTGTGGAAATAGCTAAACAGGGTGGTTGAAAAGTGCCAAATTGATTTTATTTTATATGGATGTGATCCTTGTGTAGAGGAGAAGCTGCACTGTTTTTTTCAAATGCCATGCTATAGCTTAAAAAAGTATGTCTCTGCATTTGAGGTAAGGAGAAAGGAAAGTCACAGAGAATCTTAGTTAAAGTGACTTTCCTGGAGCTGAAGGAAAGCTCAGTCAGACACATATTTTTTTGCAGCTATTTACCCTTTAAGGATTTTTGAGGATGATCCCAGGTGATGATGACAGCATTGATGAAGACAATGGAAAGATTTACCACTTACCAAGTCCTAATGGAATGCCAGGCCAGGTGCTGTGCTCAACTGTGGACATGGATCATCTCATTGATGAAGTTCTTATCAAAACCTAGGAACTCCATCTCATAGATTAGGGAATTGAACCAAGAAGAAGTTTTGGAGTTTATCTGGATGGCTGGATATTGTCTCTAACAAAAGAGAGAAAATATATTTTTTTAAAGGGGGTCACTACCTCTTAGGTTTTCTTTCTTTTTTTTTCTTCATTCTGTTTTGTAAGTGGTATGATTTAAGAAAAACAATCTTTTTTTCTCATACAATGCAAATTTGACACGCACTCCAAATGTTGTCAATACAACTGCCAAAGAAAGCAGGCAATCTGCTGGTAACTTTCAGATGTCTTTGTTGGTTGGTCAGTGAAAGGAATCTGGGGACCGGGACTTCATACCTAAGAGCAAATGGTGACAAGCAAGTGTCTTGTCACCAAAATCCTGAAGGAATCTTGGATATGGTTTACTTTTAAATTTCCTGGGATTCTAAACTGGCCATAGGCCTCATAAAATATCACCTAACTCCACGATTAGATTTTTAAGCTTATTTTATTCTTAATGGTTAGAGTGGAAGCAGGTTGAGATGGAGGAGAGCATAGAATAAATTTATCTCTAAGGTTGTTGGTGGGTCCTGAAGTTACTGAGAATGAAAACAACAGATTCGAACAGGTTAGGAATTGATTTAGCAATCAACTGTGCCAGCTGCTCTCTGTCAATAACCTCTTTGGTAAAATCTAAAGTCAAACAACCAGAAAAATAGGAGGCAGAAGGAGCCATTATTTGTTCTTCATGTTTAGATAGTTTACAAAAATGTCAAGCCTCCTATCTCTTAAGGAGTGAATTTGTTATTCTACTTGTAAATTATTTTAGTACAACCTGTAAACATAATGATTTTGTCTTGGGAGCCATCCTTTCTCTTATTTCCTCACCTTCCTGGTTACTCACAATCCCAGTGATCAATGATTTGGTGTGGCTTGATTTTCCGTCTTTGAGTAAATCTGTGTAGTGTGTTGGATCTCTGAAAAGTAATACTGACTATAAAGCCTGAACTATTACATTTTGACTTGAGATTTATGACACATTAAATGTACTCATATTTAGATATATGCTATGTTAATTACCTGGCTGGTAAACAACAACCTTTTTAGAACTGATTATTTTGCATCAAAAACAATGGTCAATTAAGTTAAATGAATGATAGCCTATTATTTGTTAGTATGTTAATGTGTGAGGGAGGAAGGGCATGAAGAGGGATATAAGTGAAACTCGAGATTTTGACTCAATTTGATCTTAACTCAAAATTTTGATTTTGAGTTAAAGATAAATGACAAAATCTTGAAAACTATACATTTTTAGTTCTACTCAACTATGTACTTAACATCCATACATAAGTACAACATTTTAAATATTTGCCAGGGGAAAAAAGTCGATTTCTTTTTTAAAAATTAACTAAAGCATAGAGTCTATTTAGATTCCTTTAATTATTTTCAGTTTTACTGAGATAATTGACATCATATTAGTTTTAGGTATACAATATGATGATTTGCTATATGTATATATTGTGAAACAATTACCACAGTAAGTTAACATCCATTATCTCACATAGTTACGATTCTTTTTCTTATGATGAAAACTCTTGAGATCTAATCTCTTAGCAATTTACAAACAATACTATAGTCACCTTGCTGTACATTACATTCCCAGGACTTATAATTGGAAATTTGTACCTTTAGCCTATCTTCACTCATTTCACCCACTCTTCCCCCCGCCCCCTTCCACCTCTGGCAACCACCAACTCTGCATCTATGAGTTCTATAATGTTAAATTCCACATGGGAGATCATATGATATTTGTCTTTCTCTGACTGGCTTATTCCACTTAGCATATTACCCTCAAGGTCGATCCCTATGGCTGCAAATGGCAAAATTTTCTTCTTTTTATGGCTAAATAATGTTCCCTTCTCTCTTTTTCTATAGGTGATAGATAGATAGATTCCAATTCCTTATCCATTCATCTGCTGATGGATAGTTGAGTGGTTTTCATATGTTGGCTATTATAAATAATACTGCAAAAGCTGATTTCTAATAAGATGAGCCATTTTTATCCTACAGCTTCTCTGACTACTCAACACCTTAGAAAGCAGGCATCTCCATTTTGGTAAAGCATATTTGATATTTTTGACACTGGAAAACAACATCTCAGAGACCTAATTTGAATTCATTATAAAGTTGAATATTGAATTAACATAACCAATGCATTATTTGTATTTTTAGTTATCTTCCAATGGAACAAGGTTTAAAATGTCCATTAATAATATCACTTTGTTATAATACAGAGCACTGCATTTAAGATCTGTCTTTTAAATTATTATAAAATGATATCATTGACTATAGAGTTCTAAAGCATAATATAACAATATAATGATTACCTGTAATTAATTGAAATTGTTTAGTGTTGATTATTCTAAATTTGTTATACATTTGTTCATTACTTGTCTCTTTATGCTATTTCTAAAATAAATGAAAAACACAAAGACAACATGCTACTGTGCAAAGAGCACCACTGACAATCTGCATATATAAATCCTACTTATAAGTCACTCAGGTGAATTTAACAAGTTGTTCAACTTCTTTAGATTTCAATGTTTGGCACTAAAACACTATTCAAGTTAAATCTATAGGTGTGGAATTGTTTGGGCTGAAAAATACCTCAGTGAATAATCTAAATAGTCTTCTGTCCACTTGAGGAGACCTGTAGATACTCAGAATATATTGCAAGTGTTATAACTTGATTAAACTACTTAGTGAAGCTACATTTCCTTATCTTTGGGCTTTAGCTCACTATTTTCCCAGTAACCATGGTTAAACACATTGAATGTTTCACTTTCATGGGAAGATTGTTGTTCCATTCATACAATAGGTACAGATTCTCACAGAAAGAAAATGCTTTGGTCTGGAAGTATAAATGATTTTAAAATGAATAAATAAATGAATAAATAAATCAGTAAGATTTCATTATTTTGTTGGAAGTATTTTGTACGTGATCAAGAACTAAAAAAAACTATAGTTCTATCTTTTCATATGCAAATGTTCTAGAAACAGTTTGACAGAGTAGCATTTAGTAACATTCACTGATTCACTTATTCAGTTAATCATTCATTTTCTCCTTTAATTATTCATTCTCCTACCCAAGTATATATTGTTCCAAACTCTGTCCTTCAGTTGCTCATAGTCTAGTGAAGACTTAAAAAAAAAAAAAAAAAAAAAAGGAAGGAAAGCCCAAACTTGTAAATGAACGAATGCATTGAAGAATAGAAGATAAAGTGCATTCTAGGTGCTCTGGGAGCATATGCAGCTGTAAGGGGATTGTATGGAAGAGAATCAAGGTGGTGATAAAATGGCCAAGTTTTGAGGAATTACTAGAATAAGCCAGGTTCTAGGAAGTTTCATCATTAAGAATTTGCAATTCTAGAGATATATGATTAGATAGCAAGTAGGGTATTTGTATTCTAAGTGCATGAGTGCTTTCTGAGTTTTTATTTTTATTTCTTTTAATTGAGATTGCAGTCCATCTAACTTGCCTCATTAATCTCTTTCCCTCCCAGCTTTGACTTTTACCTATTTGTCTCTTTCTTCCATCTTTACTGTCTGTCCCTTGCTTGATTTTGTGTGCAAATATGATTTGCTGTGGTTTCGAAATACATACGGTCCAGATAACTAGAAGAAACTAAGAAAAGCGAAGAAACGTAATACTGAGAGTTTTGAGCCTCTTACTTGAAAGTCTATCTAGAATTGTGGAAATGAGGTCAGATAACAAAAAGATTGATTTAAGTAGTGAGCCTTTTTGATGGGCCACTGGAGGTCAATTCAGCATCTAGTTAAGGTTAAACAAAGCATAATCACTGAAGAAAACGATAAAACTCTTTATAGTCTGAAGTAAATACTTACAGATCTTTCAAGGGTTATGAATCATTAATGACAATAGATAAAATAATTGGCATTTGTCTTGGCCTTCCAAATAGATATTAAATAAACAGAAAAATAAAATGGAGTGGAAAAAAAAACCTTAATCTTAAATTGGATCTGCTCTCAATGCATGATTTTGTTAAGCTATTTATCCTTCCAGGGACCAATTTTTTTTTTAATCTGAAAAATCAGGGTGTTAGAATAGTTGATTTCAAAGGTCTCTCCTACACCCCAAGACTCTATGAACATGATTCTATGCCCCTGTTTTTATTAGGTCCCAAACATCAGATATCACGTCATAATCAAGGTATAAGGATAAATAAAAGAACCATATGATCTTGAATCAATCTTATTTCCTTTCTTTAGTTGACTGCTCTATGGAAAAGTTTTCTACTTCATAAATTGGAGATGAAGAGGAAAAACACTAATATTACCTTTATCATTTTTAATCAAAAGAATGTATGAAATATGCATTTGGCTACTATTCCATGCTTTCCATCAAAGTGAATATGCAAATATATAACACATGGAAATATTAGGGAAGCTTTTTATCAGGATGGAAAGAAACCTTTCCAGTAGAAACATTTTGGCCTGGAGGAGGTTCTTTGATCTAAGAAGTTGAAGCTTTTGGTGTTTTAAAACCCTTATAGTAGGGTTGTGTAGCCAATTTATATTAAATAATCCATTTGCTTAAAACTTTTCTAAAATCATAAAAAAAACCTTGAAAATTACTTGCCAATGAGATGTTATTGGAATAACCCAATAAAGGAATTATGGCTTCTACTTCAGTGTCCTCTACATAAGACCTCTGGCAAAATTGAAAACAATATAATCCAAGTGACAACAATGACTAAGCAGTTAGTCCATAAATGGCACCTAGCTGGGTAAATGGAAAATTCCTTGCCCTTATCTGAGTGTTCTCATTTGTTCCCAGAAGCTCAAGTCAAAGGATTTCTTTCCCTCACTCTCTATATTAAATTCATTTAATAGTCCTATTGGGTTTATGTCAAAAGGTACTCTGATTCCATCCACTTACCTACAACTTCTGTGGTTTTCATAGATCATATATTTAAAAATGCCACCCATTACTCCGAATAGCTTTCCTTGTTACTCTTTCTTGATAGATTTTTCATAGGATGCTTATTTCCATTTTACTTACTTAGTTGCTACTTTTTGTCTCCATCCACTAGAATCTCGGCACCATGACATGGGTGATTTTGTCTCTATTGTTCTATGCTGCAACTCCATATCCTACGAAAGTAGGCATTCCATAAATATTTATTGCATGAATGATGAACCTCAGTCCACCTAGTGTAAGTTCACGTCACTTCTTCACCTGGGTTATTTCAGTTGTCTCCACCTAGTCTCTTGCTGCCTGTCATAACCTACATGCCATGGTCAAACCCTACAAAAGCTTACCACTGCCCTTAGGACAAATCTAAACTCGCTGGAACAGCCTAGAAGACTCTGATATGAGCTCGTTTCTGTTCTCCATCATCAATGACCTTTAAACAAGCCAGGCTGGTCCCTAGCTTTGGCTTTTGGCATTGCTTTACCATGTCAAGAATCCTTTTGTCAGAGATCTCTCTGACGTTTGCTCTGCTGTATTCAAGTCAGAGCTCTAGTGTGTTTTCCTTAGAGGTAGAGCTACTTCCTATGTCTTGCATTTGTGCAGTTTGTGTACTTACACAAAGACTCCTTACTCTGATTCCTCCACCCTGAGACAACATGCCCTGCATTGGAGCAGCAACTGCCCAGGAAAGAGCTGAGTCTTAATTCTGCACTAAGTGGGTTTTCCTAGTCAAACCTTGCCACCATGGACTCCACACACTCAGAATGGACACATTTTTCTAATTTGCACAAAGCTTCAGAGGTTAGTGGAATCCTCCTTCATGGTGGCCCTACTCTTCCTTTTCTGTCCAATTTAGCACCATCTCTTTCCCCAAGGCATTGTCTGCCTCACCACTCTGTTTTGATGTCCCTACATTCCTGAGCTAAAAAATGATCTGTCTTGTTTGTTGATAGCCTGTCTCCCTCCATCTCTAACATAAGCTCTACAACAAGAGGGTCTTTGACTTCACTGTGGTCCCTCAGTGATTTCATTTGCACTAATATGCCCATGAACACTTACAACAAGCCAGCTAGGGCAGAGATTTATTGTTCTCTAAGTCCTTGAAACAACTAAGACCTATGTTAAGGAATAATTGCCTGTTTCCTGAGTACCCTCTCCATGAGATTATGTATAAGGGATGCAAAGTAGCTGTGTAGAATTTAACAGTTCATAAGTGGCAGGTATAGAGATGCCTATACTGGAGTAAACACCTCCTTGATCCACCCACCTCATATGAAGTCCTGAACTTCTTCAGGTGGTTCCTTACTGGTGAGGTCCTCATTGCAGAGGCAAATTCACAAACCTAGGATTATTATATGAGGGATCTAAAATTTTTGTTTAATAGATGGGATGGGAAAGGGAGGAATTGTTGATACTCGAACTCCTTCTACTCCTCTCTCAAAAGTGCATGGCAAGTGAAAGATACTCAGTAAGGAAACTTGGAGAGTGAAATGTCCCTACTTTTAATAAAGGACACTAGCACAATCACATGGCTCAGTCTAAGATATAAAACTATACATAATTTTCCTATTTGTTCAATTCCAAACTTTAAAAATATTATTCTACATGTTATAAAAACATTCAGCCTAGGAACCTTGTGCAATGCATACAACTAATGTTATTGCTTTAACAAACTTGACCATCATTTTCTTATTAAATTCAGATCTCCCCACTTCCTGTACTCATAGATTCACTACTGATTTTTATGAAACTGAAAGAATATACTGAGATTGGAATTTGTAATTATTATACACATTATGTAAATGAATTTTTTAAAAATGTAAATGAATTTTATTTAACTCAATGGTCACTTGCTAGAATGATACCATCTCTATTCCAGAATCCATCACTACTCATTGTTGGCAGTACAGAGGCTTTTCAAGGAGTTTATAATTTTCTGGACATACTCAGTACCTCCAGGAGAATGTAATAGTGGCCTAAGGAATTAAATCTCTATCAGGCATTAGAGAAAAACATCTCCTCAACATTTGTTTCAAGATGTAGGGGGTAGGTTTTAGTTGTATAGAAATGTTGTATGGAATCTCCTTTGATAAAAAAACAGATGAATTAAATTTTAGTGTAGTGAATTGTTTTTAACTTTATATCATCTGAATTCAGCTCATAGCCTCCTACTTGACTTGAGATTTCAAGTAATTCCATGCATCATTTCTAGCAGTGTAAAGAAAACATTGGTAACATAGATCATTAGAAGGAATGCACACTGCCTACTATTCCCAGTGGAATTTGGCTAAACCAAAAACAATCAAATTGATTCGTGTGAGAAAAAACTCAGAACAATAAAATATTGGCAGCTTACAAACACGCCATTCAGGTATTATGGAAATAAGCCAGCCCAAATCACTCAAGGAAAAAAAAAAATAAAGCCAATTCACTATGTTTGAATGTCAGAGGGATTTTCAGGTAATAGCTTGTAAAATAAAGGGCACCTTTAGAGTCCCAACATAAATTTCAACAACCTAAATCGTTCCTTCGGAAAGTAACAATCCTCAGGAATTGCAAAGGAATATATTCCTAATAAAATTATAAGCTTCTTCCCTGTAAATGAGTTCTGCTATTTCTGTCAAGTTTAATTTTACCTGTTGTTATATCTTTGTTTATGTACTTTCAAAGTCTATTTCGAGTCCTCTTGTGTAATTAGATGGGATACAAATTGTAAATTCATTATTGAAAAAATTAGTATTTGGAGTATTTACTGTGTTAGATGCTGCATTGCTGAATCCCCATAACAGCCCTAAAAACTCTCCTCATTTCATGAAGGCCCTAAACTGAGGCTTGAATATTTCATGGGATTTTCAAGTTTTCCCAGATTGTAAGTGATGAAGCTGAAGCTCTTACCACTTGACCCTAAACATACAGTCTTTATACTCAGCAGCCCTCTTAACTATAAAATTCTATTATTAGTATAACATTACATAAGCATTATTGATTATATAATGTACTTATTCATATATAAAATTGTCTCTGATTTCAAGAATATTCTCTGACATTATTTGGACATAAAAGAAGAATTTTCTTTAAGTCACATGTCATACTCGAGGATGATATATCTGATTTGTTTGGGTGCTCCCTACCACAATATAAATTTGCTTTGAGCTAATAATTCCTTTGCCAGGGTGACTTACAACGGTCACTATGGAGGCAGGAAGACTTCTGGATTTTCTTTCTCTTCTTCTTATGGTCCTACTTCCCCACTGTGTCCATTGCCTCAAAATGGTGCAGTCAGCCACTCTGGGAAGCATAATATAGTTGGTCACCGTCTTAGAGAATTTGATATAAACTAGATATTATATTTTTTGTGCCAGTTTTTTTGTTTTAGGAGTCCTCCAAATTTTGGCCTCCATTAATTTTTTTTTCTCGCCAGATTCTCTCTGTGTGGAATCCCTTCTTCCCATTTCTTTATCTGGCAAACTCATTTTACATCTTTAAACGCAGGTTACAGTTAACCTCCTCCAGGGATCTCTCTGCAACATCCCCTCTGTATAAATAAATTTCTCATCATCACACTTTATTATAGCAATCTATTATATTGATCTAAATCTGTTTTAGTCAGTATTTGAGAACTTCTTGAAGGCAGGGCTGGGGCTTAACGTCTTTGGTATTGACACATAATAAGTGCACATTGAAATGTTTTTAAAATAAAATAATGACTTCATAGTTCCTCCCAGAAAATCTAAAAATATTTTCGAGTGCAAATTATGAATAATTCCCTAGAAAGAATTTCATTTTGAAATAAATTTCTAAAAAGCTTATTGAGACTATAAAGGACTGTGATTTTGCATCACCACTGTTCATGAAAGTATATGACAAGGAGAAAGTGGCTTAGATTGAACAGGAACCATTCTATGAAGATATTTTTGAAAGCCTCAGTATTTGGAAACAATTAATTTATATTCATGGCCACTTGGATTTTAAACTTTAATCATTTAATGGACTCCTCCCTAAATCTAGATTCTTCCTGGATTTAAGAGCTACAAAATGTCAACCAACCTTAGAAATAGTTTTTCAAGAATAGCTCTCAAGCAAGACTTGGGAATGGATATTTACAAGTATATGTGCCTTTGACTTACAAAGAAGGTGGGGTTCAGGGTGGATGCTTCATGCGTTAGTTCCACTGGCAGTCATGGATTCCCTTGTAAAAGACCCTTTTCTGGCCCTAGGAAGTTTTAAAGAGGCTTTAAGCACCCCAAATCTGGAGCCTACATGGAAATTCAGCTCCATTTCTTAGTTGCTGAATGGCCTGAAAACCTGGTCACTTTAGTTTTCAAACTGTAAAGTGAAAATACACCTACACCCTAAGGATCTTACAAAGATTAAATAGCATAATATTTCAAAAACTGATTGGGATTGCTCTAGGCACAGAGTAAACAATATATAAATGTTAGCTAGGGAAAAATAAAGGAGATCAAACTTTTTTTAGAGTTCCCAGCCTCATCTTTTCTGTGTACACTGAAAGAAGAACTTGCACGTTGCAATATGTTTCTATCGAATATTGCTCTCAGGAGGAAAAAAAATTGATAAGAATACGGATTGATACTTTTCGAGGTATTTGGCCTATATGTTATGAGACAATGTGCTTTTATGCATACTCAAACATGCTCAAGAATGACCCTGGGTGAGTTTAACAACTGTAGGGAAATTCTATAATGAATAGAGACTTCTCTTTGGCATGAGGGTCTGGGATGCTTCCCTTCTCACCACCCCAGAGGGTGATATGTGTGCCACTTCAATTGCTCTGCTTGCTAATCCACAATTCACCAGAGCAAACTAATTTTGACAAACTCTAAAAAAGGAAAGCTTCCAGTAAGCAGGCAGGTCTGCTGACAGTTGATAATATCTAGTTGTCAGTGAGATTTTAGAAGGTGCATATGCCCACATCAATTCCTGAATTTAAAAGAAACACACAGCAGAAATTTGTGGAATGAAAATTAATGATAAAACATTTTGCAAGCATTTCATATGGGATCATATGTTAGTTAATGTTTACAGTTCATGGCCTGGATGGTTTTGGTTAATTAAAGAAATCACTTGGGATAAGGAAGCACTCAGAAACGATTGTGGGTTTTTATACAGTTCATAATAAGCCCAGAGACTTGAGGGAGCCTTTCAAGACTCTATAAAACTGAATATATTTTCCCTCTGGCCCATTATTTACTTAACTGCAGGTCATTTATTTTGGCAGAAGAAAATGTACCTGTTCAATATCAAAAGGCCCATGAATTTTAACCTTCTTTTATTGCCCTATTATATCATTTGAGAATTTTTAGTTAAATGAAAAAAAAAATGGTGATTTTTCTCTATATTAGGAGTCTTCTCAGCTTCTGTGATTTTAGTTTCCATAATTTAAAGTGCATATTGAAAATAAATTGCTTTATTTGATTGCATGTAGATTTTCCTTTAATGAAGTCCAGTAGATATATTTAACATTGTATATACATCTAGGAAAAGTAATATATTCAGAAATGGTTCTGAAGATAACGGAACCTGTGTATGTATCCGCTTAAAGATCTCAGCTAATAACACTTTTCTTATTGCATAATAATATGAATTTATACTTTGGATTATGAATTATGCATGTTGGGGACAGATCTAGCTATTTTAGTCATGGATATTAAATTTGTTAATCCTTTTTTATTTTCAATGCCTACTCCTACATTGTGTGCACAGGACAAAGCCCAGCCTTACCACCTCCATTACCAACAGTACAAGCTTCCAGACCCACTCCGGCATCACCTACTCTTGAAGGCAAGTATTTTATTTTTCCTAAAGTCTTCTCTGTTGTAGATAAAATAGAAGGAAGAGAAATAAAACAGTAATAGCAGAAACAACAAAATCCATATTTTCTCAAATAGCTTTAGTATATCTAAGCTGCAGTTTACTTTTCCTGAAATTACTACTTGCTGCTTTTTGGAAAACCAAAAAGTTCCCCTTGAGGCTTTATATTGGTAACTATAGCACTGGTAGCAGAGAAAGAAATGTCTGGGGGAAAAAATTAGAGGTCCTAGAATCTGGAGTATAAGAGAGAAAAACTTCCAGGTGGTCACACCTTGCTGTTACCACAGACTCCTAGATCTAGGACAAGATGTAGCAAGAGGAGGGCCCATAGAGCCCTGTAAAGTACAGAGCCTACAGGAGGTGCCCTGGTTGCTGGCTTCTAAGGGTTGTGCCAATTACCACAATGTGGTAAGAACCAAAAAATAAGTCAGTGCTGAGTACCATGGGAGCTTAGAGAAGGGAGGGCATAGCTCTTGTTGGAAGAAGTGAGGAAGACTCCAGGAAAGGCTTCTCTGCAGAGGTGGTTGTGGAGCTAAAGTTCCAAGAATAGGGAGGGATAAGCAAGGAAGGCAAGAACATTACCAATAAAAGAATTGGCATATGCAAAGCCATGGGGATGAGAAAGAAAGGGATTTAGTCCAGAGAAACATAAGTAAGACAGCTTGGAGAGGGGCTGGGACAGCTCATAGAAAGGCATGCAAAGTATAGGTCATGACCTGCCTTGTAGGCTAAGCTTGGGATTGATTTTTTTAAATTATTTTTTTAAAGATTTTATTTATTCATGAGAGACACAGAGAGTAGAGACAGCGAGAGAGACAGAGACACAGGCAGAGGGAGAAGCAGGCTCCATGCAGGGAGCCCGACGTGGGACTCAATCCCAGGTCTCCAGGATCAAGCCCTGGGCCAAGGGTGGCGTTAAACCCCTGAGCCACCCCGGGCTGTCGGGGATTTATTTTTATCTTTAAATTATTATTATAGAACATTGAATAGTAAAAAAAAAAAAAATCTGCAATATACTCAGCCTTCAGATACATTTACCAAAATTTTTCTTTTCTTGCCTATCCAAACTTTCTCTTCTTTCCTTTCTCTCTTCCTTTTTTTCTCATTGTACTTTTTTTATTTCTTTTGCAAATGTCTGACATTGTGCTATTTCACCCAGCTAAGGAATTTTTATTTCCTTTTAAAATTTTTGACACATTTACATGGTTCTAAGTTTAAAAGTTACAAAAATGATATAGGGTGGAAAGTCTCCTCCCAGCCTGATGCATCAACTACCCAGTTCTCCTTACAGGCAACCAATGTTTTTTGTTTTTTTTTTTTGGTTTTTTCCCCCCCTTCCAGAGAGATTTTGTACATATACAAGCACAAATATTTCCTCCTCAGCTAAGATATTTATTTTTTTTTTCCAATAGAAGACAAGGAATTCCTCATGGATGGGACACACGTTCATTTTAAAAGATCAATTTGACTGCCCAATATGACTGCCATCCTGCTGGGCTAGACAGGTGTCATGACATTGGTTACAGACACTTGAGAAAATAACCCAACCCAGTTACAAAGCCGGAACTAAACACTACTGTTATGGATGGAGAAAAGCAGATAGATCAGAAAAGCATATGGAAAGGCCATCAATTGGTCAAAGTATCTGATTAATATAGATGCTGAAATGCAACAAGTGATAAGAATGACTCCAGCTTTCTGATTTAGATATCCAGGTAGATAGAAATGCAATTAACTAAGACAGGAAACCACTGAAATAAAATAGGCCTGAGGAGGAGAAGCAGAAAGTTGATGGGTTCAAGACAGACTGGAATATGACAGGTTCCCATGGGATATCCAGGTAGGATTACTGAGCAGGCCATTCTAAATTGGTATATGGAATTCAAGAAAATATTATATGGCTGTTATTTAGAATTATTCGTTCATGTAACCTGTCCTCTCCTCTACACCTTACGGATCTTCTGTCCCTCAAACTCCATTCCCAAATGAAATCTCCAATAATGAGGAAATGTCTGAGAAGTTCAGTTCATTTCATGTATCCTCCAAACCCCTTCTACAAAGGGGACCCAGGCATTATTGATCATTTCTTTTATGTAGAGAGATGGTGGGAACCCGGTGTCTTTGAAAATAGTATAGTGCTTTATATATAGCTTGTGCTCTTGAGTCACACAGGTCTGGATCCAAATGCTGGTTCTTTTTCTACCTGGATGCACTTAAATGGAATAACTAAGGTTTCAGTCTCTTTATTGGTAAAACACAGATACTCATATTACTTATCACAACGAGGTATTGTAAAGACAATAATGATTGTAGTTTTTATTATTGTGATTGATATTGATGAACTTAGGAAGTTTTATTATAGTAAAGACTATGATGATTGAAGTTTTTATTATTGTGATTGATATTGATGAACTTAGGAAGTTCTCTTTCTTTGCATTTTATTGACTTAACACAACTTTTCACAAAGAATAGTTTGCAGATCACTAGCACCAACATCAACTGTGAAGCTTGTTAAAAATTCATATTCCTGCCATATCTTAGATCAAGTGAATCAGATTCTCTGGCAATTTAGAGAGGAAAGACAAATCTCTATTTAACAAGCTCCTCAGGTGAGTCTTGAACACATTAAATTTTGAGAACTTTTGGTTTATGTCCATGTGCAAAAACCCTTACAGATCTAACCAATTACTTTACAGCAAACATGAACTTGGTAGCCTGTTTCAAATAGCCTTTTCTCCATTTTATTTTAATTAAATTAATTAAATCTGAATGCCTTGGTGAGAGATGCATTATCCAATTGACCACAGATCCAGTGATCCTTTTAGCGATAATTTATGTTTCATATAGTCCATGGTCAGGGAAGAATTTGGGTAGCTGGTCAGGTGATGTTTTCCATAGGTCATGTTTTGACATTAGCATGTTCTATGCACTTTCTGGCCAGATCCTGACCAAATCACACCTATAGCTAAGCTCTCTTCAACCCACAATTATTTTTAATGTTATGTTTTCTATACTTACATGCATTTTACATTTGAGATTTCAAAACCCCGTAATGTAGATATTATTAAGGCTTAACAAATGTAGGCTTAGAATTTTATTTATGCTAAGTTAGTAAATAGCAAGTCTGGGAGTCCAGCCCTGAATTTCTATGTTTATGCCGAAGGATCTTTCTAGTATATTACTATGCAGACATCAACATTTGAGGATCCTACCTTCATGTCTTCTGAGATATCAACAAGTTTTAGAAGACAAAGACATAAAGTTTTGTGCTTTAGATTTCATGCAGTTCTGCAATAGAAACATCATCCTCTGACCTCAGTCTAGAATACCCTAGCAATGCTTCTCAAGGTGTAATGTGCACACAGGTCACCTGGGGATCTTGTGAAAATGTGGATTTGGATTCAGTAGGCCAAGGCTGGGGCCTAGGATTCTGCATATCTACCAACCTCCGAAGGATGGCTAATGTTGTTGATCCAAAACTACATCTCAGTAGCAAATCCCTACATGATTTAGAGGGGGGTGGAGAGCAACTGAATATTTCTTAAAATGCCTTTATTTTAGTATTAGTCACCTGAATGATCTGTAATTGGCCAAATGTCCCTCAGAAAAACTAAAATGCCACTCATGGAGAAATTCTGACTGCTATTTATCTGGGAAAGAACAACAGTTTTCAAGCCAACTACCTAAGCATTCTAGAAAGGCTTAAAAGAGAACAAGAGAAATGCCAGTGGGAATGGGGGGAAAGGTTACATTATACTTGCAAATTATAATAACCTATTGTATAATATGTAAAATATTTTGATTTGGCCAGCTACCCAAATGGAATGAATTAGTAGTTGCAAATTTTAAATATAAATCCCATATCATCTATAAGTCATTGCTGTATCAATATCAATCAAAAAAAAAAAAGAATTTGTTTGGTCGTTAGAGATCACAATTTAATGTCAAGTATATGTAAAATCTTGCTCCAAAACTCCAAATCAATAATATGCTTCTTGAATATTTAGAGAACAGGCCGAGGCTAGTCCAAGGGTTGAAACTTTCACCTCCCGTCCCAAAATGCTACAGACAAATTTTTTGGCCCACACAATTTTTTTAAAAATTTACTGATTTTTAAGTGTGGTCATCTTGAATACTGGGAACTTCCCATTGTCTCCATCAACTTACATGCATCTGCTTCCCCCATTCACTCCCTTGTCTCCAGATACCATTTCCGTGTGATGATTATGTGAGGATAGTTTCCTCTTGATATAATCATTTCTTAAATTCCTGATCAACCCTTGATGTTTGGTCTGCAAGGGCTGCCAGGATAAAGCACCACAAGTCGGGTGGCTTACATAACAGAAACTTATTTTCTCACAGTCTAAGATCAGAGGACCATGGTGGTTGGGTTCTGGAAAGAGCCCACTTCCTGGCTTGCAGACATCTGCTTCTTGCTGTCTTCACATGGTGAAGAGAGAGCACAGGTGGCTCTCCTTCTTAGAATGACACAGTTCTATGGGATTGGGGTTCTGCTCTTATGACCTCATTTAAGCTTAATTACTTTCTATTTTTTTAAGATTATTTATTTATTTATTCATAAGAGACACAGAGAGGGAGGCAGAGACATAGGCAGAAGGAGAAGCAGGCTACCCATGGGAGGCTGCTGCGGGACTCGATCTCAGGACCCCAGGATCATGCCATGAGCCGAAGGAAGATGCTCAACCATGAAACACCCAGGAGTCCCAAGCTTAATCACTTTTTAAAGGCCTGGTCTCCAATACAATCATGCGGGGGTTAGAGTTTCAACATATGGATTTGGAGGAGACACACAATTCAGTCCATAGTACTGAGTAACCTCTAAGCCTTGTTACTAATAAAGCAGCTTAAATGTCATCTCATACAATTAAAGTTGTTTAAATATTTCTTTTTTTGAGTACTCAATGATTTGTGTTTTGCCTATCCAACATACATAGTTTTTCACCAGCATAAATTCCCAACTTGCATCAGCTTTTGTATATGCTTGATATTGATGGGAGTTAAATATTTTTTAGATGTCTTAGCTGGACTCGAATATAACTAAATCATCCTGAAAGTAATAAAACAGAAACAGTAATCTCATCACCAGCAACTATTATGTAGCATTTACCTAGCTAGTAAGCAGATTATTTAGAAAAACTTTTTAGAACCCAGTTGAGAGAGAGAGAGAGACATCAGACTCACATTTCATTTAGCATTTGAACCATAAAAGCTTATATGCCTGGAGATAATTTGACACCAAACTGACAAGTGACTCTCTCACTGCCCCAGTGTTCACAGGACAAGGAGAGCCCATAAATAATAGTGTCACCTTAAGTTTCATTGGATTCTAATTCTGTTGTTGTTGTTGCAAGATAGACATAAATCAAGGAACTCCAATTCCCCAATTTGAGGCAGATTTTGATAGATTATTCAAGTGCTTGACTCCAGTTTATCTCCTACTAGAGGTTCATAAAACACAAAGTAGCAAATGTTTTGCCTGTCAGTCTGTCACTTGGAAAAGGATGTGTCATTTGCAAAGCGGGACACTTAGGTTTCCATTGTTCTCTTTAAAGAGTGATGTAACTTGACATTTCATTGTGGAAGCCAATACTGTGCTTAAGTGAGTAACAACGGTGTTGCGGGATTACAAGGCTTTTGCTAGTACCTCCCTTTAATTCCCAGAGAAGTCATTTTTACGCTGAGGACACTGGCACCGAGCAGCTTTCCAAGGAGTCCACGTTATCAGGCGGTGCTGAGATCATGGGCTTTGTCAGGGCTTGCAGATGTGCTGCCTGCGACTTCATTAACATAATTGATTAGGAACTAGGACATATTTAGTATTAATCAAGCTGTTTTTAGTGAGGCTGATTATGCACAGCCCTTGATGCACTATTTTAGTCTGGAACTTCCTTAGGACCAAGTTGCAAGAAAATGGCATTATGAAAAAAGGAACTTACATGTGGCACTGAAGTGTGCTTTTTGATTTGAGGAATACAGATATAACAGGTCAAAATGTAGGAGCTTAAACATATTCTGCATTTTTTTGTCTTTAGGTATAGACTGGATTATTAAATTTGTTCACAGGGCATTGGAAACAATTTACAATTTGATCAGTAGATTTTTAAAAATCATAGACCTTGTTACGAGTCTGCTCTGTTACAACTGCTCTCATGTCTGTAAGGCCCTTAAAAGCTTCCTTTATGCTTTCATGGCACTTAAAACAAAGAAAATACATTTCCCATGGCACTCAACTCCTTCTTGGAAACGTTGGTGTGCTTCTTATCTCAGGCTATTTGTTTCATGTCTTGAAGTTGTATCTTGCTTTTGTTCAGTTTCACTCCTCTTCCCACATCACATGCTTTGCACATCATAATGAAGTTTTTATTGCTTTAAATATTTGGATATGAAGGCTAATTGTGTATTAAATCAGTTGTTTCCTTTGACTCTGACTGTATTTTTTAGAACAGAAATCAGGCATTTTTGGCCGTGGAAAATTGGCTACAATAGCAATAAACAGATCTCCTATAACAACCACCTCAAATAATCATCTTGGGCATTGTCAATTTGCATTTAATTATAGACATCACTTAAAAGGGACTAACTCAAATATAATATTAATTCTCACATTATTTCAAAAAAAAGTATTGCATTTTGTGAGAGAATTCCCATGTCTACTGGGAGCTCCACTGGGCTAAAAAGTCTGCAAGTTCAAATAGTTAACCACTTATTTCATTATGGAACCGATCTATTGACTTTTCCCCTGAATGAAGTGGCAACTGTTATTTTACAGTATGGGTTATTCTTACCTTTAGTATGAGAGCCACTTTATCATCTAATGTTTATAAGAACTGTATTTCTCGGAAGGGATTAGCCCCTCACTGCTCTAAGACAAAATCCTCGGTGATTAAACAAATCACTATGGGCAATGTTGTCCATCCTCACCCCATCACCAAAAACAGCTGCTTCATAAAATCTTAGTATTAAGCACAGTTACCAGATATGATCCCATTATTTTCATTATTTTTAATCAACAATGAGAAAGGATTTTTTTCTTTCTCTCTACTCAACATGGACATCAAAACATCATGTATTTTGTTCTTATTGTGCTCTGAAGAATAGAAGACTTCCACCCATTTGTAATTACTGGACATTTAGTGTAAAAATTGCTACAACTTTCCTATGGCAAGTATGTGGAAGAAAGAAGTTAAGTGATCCCTTATTAAGTATGCATCTTCTCCTTAAAGTACTTATTTTTAAAGATTTTTATTTCTTTATATGAAAGAGAGAATGAGCATAAGTGGGGAGAGAAGCAGAGGCAGATGGAAAAGGAAGGAGAATCTCTAGCAGACTCCCCATTGAATGCAGAGCCCAACGGGGGCTCCATCCCAGGGCCCTGAGATCATGACATAGGCCAAACCAAGAGTCAGATGCTTAACCAACCAAATCACCTAGGTGCCCCTCTTTAAAATTACTTTTAATATTCCCTTATAAACATATAATTGGCATAAATAAAGCCAAATATAAGGTGAATAAATATTCTATACCTTGAATAAATAAATGACTGATACTTAGTATGGTGATTGTAAATAATATCATAAAAGCATCACTCTTAGGTGGGCAAAAGAACTCTAGAGAGAAGACCAAGGACTCAGCTTCTAATCACAGCTTCTCCCCTAATCAGTTGTTTGATCTTTGACAGATCAACTGACATTTTAGGGTCTCCATTTCTTTACCTGTGTAGTGTGGGACCAGAACTTGAATGGTCTCTTAAGTCCCTTTCTGCTTCTACCCAGAGATTTCAAGCTTACTATTTTTAGGCTGGTGGGTTGGTAATAAACTGCCTTGAGAGCAGAAGGAAGACTGCATGGTTTTGCCTAGTGATTAAATAGCCACTATTGGGGGTGTCTGGGTGGCTCAGTCAGTTAAGCATCTGACTTTAGCCCTGGTCATGATCTCAGAGTCCTGGGATTGAGACCCACCTCAGGCTTCTCACTCAGCAGAGAGTCTGCTTCTCCTTCTCCCTGTTTGTTCTCTCTCCTTCTCTTGCTCTCTCAAATAAGTAACTAAAATCTTTTAAGAAAAAAAAAAAGAGCTGCCATAGATATGTACAGTATGGTTGTGGTCTGGAGAGAGATGTCTATTTGTTGGGGCAACCAGGCATGCCCCTAAGCAGTGAATAACACTATGAAGCATTATTTACTGACATACAAAAGTGAGTTGTTCAGATCATAAAGGCTGTAAAAGTTAGGAGAAAGATGAGATATGAGCAAGGCAAGGCTATGCAATGAAATCACAAGACTTGCATTGGACCATAAAGAGTGAGTTGGTAGGATTTGTGTAGAGGAGAAAGGAGCATTATAAGAAACTTATTAGAAGATTATTTCTTACCATAGGATGCATCCGAGGACAATGTTCTACAGGAGCTAGTAATGTTTTATTTACAATTCTATTAAGCCAAGAACTTTATCACCTTAGCTCTTCAGTGAGATATATCCTGAGAAGCAAAGAGCATAAAATAATAAAATAGAAATTTGGCCCAGTTCTTATTCCATTAACTCTATGACACAATAAATTTTATTGAACTTTATTTAGGCCAATATAATATTTTTTCTTTATTTTGTGGTGAAATAAACTTATATCTTTCAGCAATTTTAATGGAATTGACCTTTAGTTATAAATTTTGGTAAAATATATAAACCAAACTACTTTCACTACTTATTTAACTTAGAAAGTTGCTAACACAATTGAATGAAATCATATATACGACTTAGCACATTTTCCCTTTTTTTATTGAAGATTTTATTTATTTATTTATTTATTTATTTATTTATTTAAGAGAGAGGGAAAGCCCAAGTGGGGTGGGTGGGGAGGAGCAGACGGCTCTAGAGGGAGAGGCAGACTGAGCAAGGAGTCCAACCAAAGGATAGATCCCAGGACCCTGAGATCATGACCTGAGCCAAAAACAGATGCTTAAGTGACTGAGCCACCCAGGTTACTCCAACTTAAATTTTCTAGAATAGTTATGTACTCAACTATTAATTGCTATTATTATTATCATTTTTTAATCATGAAAGTTCTCTTGTATATAATAAATCATTACATTTTATGGTACTTCTTTCATTGTTCTCTATAGAAGATAATAAGGCAACTGCACTAATTACATTAGTCACTATATGTGAAACTCTAGATAATTTCTTAATACAGGGCTTGGATCATATCCTGAAGAGTTTTGCACACACAGCTAAAGATTTTACACCTCCTCATGGACTGCATGAGCTTACTAAAGCCATTGAGCAAAGGAGAAGTATGATCTGATTTGCATTATAGATTATTGTATCAGCTATAGAAAGTCTGAATGGCTGAGGGGTAAGAATTGAGGGTCTGGAGATGAGATAATTATAGGAGGCTACTCCTCATGGGGAAAAATTATGCTACTTTTTTTTTTTTTTTAAACAATCCTACTTAATCCTCAAAACAACTTTAGGCAGTGAATATGATTTCACATCATTTTAGAATTTAGAGAAGATCAGAGAAATCAAGTAAATTATCTAAGAGAATATATCTATAATAGTGATAAACAGTTGACCTTCAAACAATGTGGAGGGAACTGACTGTCCTCCCTCTTATAGTCAAAAATCCATATATAACTTGACTTTGTGAAAACTTAACTATCAATTGCCTACCGTTGACTAGAAGCCTTATCAATACATAAGTAGTTGATAAGGCATATTTTATATGTATTATACACTGTTTATTTGACTTTCACCTTCCAATGGCTTGAAAAGGATTCTTAAAAACTGATTATTTATATATGTGATGGATGCACAAATATTAACATAAATATTCTCAGTTTTTCTCCCCCACCTTAACATCTAAGGCATATTCTAGGTTTACCTAGTCAGGTCCCAAGTGTTTGTTTCTTCTCAGAATATGCTAAAAAAGCAGAAAAATTGGAAGGAATCCAAAGAATTAAATGTATTCATGTTGAAACAGAAAGGGTTATTCCCCAGAAGAAAATAAAAGATTTGGATAATGAGAAAAGAAGTCAAGAGAAGCATATAGGAGATCCAGTATGGGCTAGAGTAAGTTTTTAGTGTGCTTTTGAGGAAGAGAAGGGTTTGGGGAGGGGGTAGGGAAACAGCTAGCATGAGGGAGGATTGGGAAGCTTGAATAAAAGAATCAATCTTTAGACTGTCTAACAGCTAACAACATTAGCTGTTTGAAAGACTTCAGGAAATATTTAAATTTATTTTCAAACCTTCCTCCTATTTTATTTTCTTTTTATTTTTTTAACCCTTCCTGGAATTTTAGATTCTTGTTTCTTCTGATTGCAACACTGTGGTAGGGCTGAACATGAGATAACACAGTTATGTTTGACCTAGTGTGTTAAGACAAGTGTAATTCACTTAGTATTGTGGAAAAGTCTTAATAACTGATTGTCAAATAAACTTTTTTAAAAAGAAACATAAAACCAAACAGGTAGAAGAGTGTCAAGAAACAGGGAAAGAGGAATGGGAAAAAATGGGAGTTTCCCATGGATTATGAACTATAAATACATTTTAGTAGACATCAAATATATTTCATAAGAAACTTGCGCCTCTAAACTTAGAATTTTCCCCTTGTTGTTTGGTTTTGATTTCCTATTATTGATCATTATAAAGACTGTGTGGTGAAAACCAGTAACTTTTTCTTATTGACCGATCTATAAGAGAAGTTTTTTCTCCTTATACACATCTGACAGTATAGCTGGGGCTTGCCTGTCTGATTTGACTTTCCAGTACAGTATTTATTTAGCAGCATTCCTGTAGCAGGGGTGGCACCCATGAAGCAGGAAACAGAAAAGGACCCATCTGTTATTTGTTGTCTCAAGTTTCTCTCAGAACTTTTATCATGGTATCAAAAAAAACCAAAACAAAACAAAAAAAAAAACAGCTTTTTTCCCCTGTGTTTTCATCTATAAAGGACCAGAGAGGAAGTAAAGGAGGACATATGAGTTAATGTGATCTATTAGTAGCTTTCTTATTATGGAACTCTGATTGGAACTCTCTCATGCTAGCAAATTTTTATCATAAAGCATTTTATAAAAAGAACTGGGTTCCTTCAAAGCTCTAACATGTAAGTACCAGTTTTTCTTTATAAAACATTTATTTTGTCATTTGAGTCAGCTTGACCTAAATGTTTCTTCCTATAATAGGATCTTGTTACAATTCCAAAAGATATTTTTCTTCCTCTCTAGAACAAAATGAGTCTTTAAAGCCAGGTGTTTTAGCCAAATGGAGTAAAGAGTCTTGGCAATTGTTCACGTAATAAAGAGTGGGCGTTGCTCACTTCAATTAGATGTGGATTTTAAATGTCTTTAAAAAATTTTTTAATGCTCTTAATGTTTTTAACATTAAAACATAATTTTTTTATCTACTGGAATAGACATTATAATGTGTAAGGAGGAAACCAAGGAATTTGTTAGTAGTTTGGTATAGTTCATGAGAGAAGATGAAATTTATGTAGCCCATGCGTTAAAATAAAGCTGAATTCAACATATAAAATGTTGGCAACTTTAAAGTTGTACTCTCTAAAAGGATACCTGTTTCCTTTTTAATATTGACGTCCATTAGGCATATTTTTTTTTAGATTGAAAGGTTTCATTTGAAAATCAGACTTATGTATGTGCCCAATATACCAATAACTTTTAGTAATTTTCAAGTCATATTATTTTTTTAAATAACTATTATGTCTTTTCAATTTATGTAGTAAATCAAGTCCTAACTTCTCAAGAATCTGTTATAAAAATAGCAGTATCTTTGAAATGACACTGTAAAGTGATGTATGTTTCAATTTTGAATGATAGCCAGCTTTCTCTAATATTGATGATTTCATCACAAAAAGAAAAAGTTCAATTTTCTGATGTTTCTAGACATTCTTGACGTTCCAGATGTAATGAAGTACTTTTGTGATCCATTTCCAAATACAGAAAAATGTAAAAAAATAAAACCATCGAGGTGAAAATATTTAAAAAGTAATCTTTTATAAATTGTGTGATATTAAAAATGAAAAGGGATTAGAAAAGAATCTTGTATTTATGCTTTTCTCACCTTTATAGAAAGACACATTGGAAATGTTTACAATAAAAGACCTTGAGGAAGCAACGATTACACATAAAATAAACTTTAAAAGTATTAAAAGAATTCTTCCAAAGTCTCCAAATGTCAGCAGCACCAAAGAAAACAAAAAACAAAAACAGGCAAACAAAAAAAACAACCAAAAAACCCAAAACAACACCCCCCCCCCAAAAAAAAACCCCACAAGGGAAACAACAAAAACTTGCAATTGTACTATATGAAGCGATCCAGAGATAAATGCATGGAGATGGAGAGCTTCTTGCTTAGTAAAGTCAACAAACTTTGAGTATTTGCTTTCTGAAATGTAAAAGCATTGAGAGGAAAAATAAAAACCAGAGTTTTTTCTGTCTTATTCTTCTCTGTCTCTCTCTCTCTAACACACACACACACACACACACACACACACACACACACACTGAGGCTGCCTTTGTTCTTTCTTTCCAGATAGAAAAGTGAAAAAACAGGGGCACCTGGGTGGCTCAATGGTTGAGCATCTGTCTTGGGCTCAGGTTGTGACCCTGGGGTCCTGAGATCGAGTCCCACATCAGGCTCCCTGCTTGGAGCCTCCTTCCCTCTGCCTGTGTCTCTGCCTCTGTCTGTGTCTCTTATGAATAAATAAACAAAATCTTAAAAAAAAGGAAAGTGAAAATAAATAGATGTGGCAACCTTCATCTATGTAAATGTAACCCATTCAAAAGTAACACAATCACTTATTTAAAAAGCTTTTATCATTTCTGAAAGGTTTGAGGGGAAATCTACCTTATCTGTTTTAAATATCAAGTATAATTAACATAAGACACTTTTTTGCAAATTGAAATGTTTCAAAGAATCTATCTCTTTGCATTCCCTTTTGCCTGCAAAATAAAAAATGGAAAAAAAAAAAAAAACCTGTCCTTACGTCCAAAAGAAAACTGTCCTTATGTCTGAAAACGGGCTGTGAGGGGGCTGAAAGCTGATGACATGGGGTAGAGGCAAAACTGGGGTCAAGCTGACTTGCAAGTTTTTTGATAGAATGAGTCTACCTCAAGCTTCGTTTTCCACTTGCAGGAGGGAGAATGGGATGCGCGGTCATGCTTAGTCTGGAACCCTTGATGTGTCATTTATGGGGTTTGGGAAGTTGGGCAAGTGGCTTTTTCCTGAGTCCATTTCCTCACTGGCTACAGAATGTATAGACTTTTTACCTGAGGACCAAGTAAATGCTCATGCCCATAAGGCCACGTGCTTTAATCTGTTAGTGTAATTTCCTGTCTCCTTGAAATAAATAACATTTTCAACCAAAATTACCCCCCCTTTTTTTTTTACTTTGCTCTGACCACATAAAATAATTATTGAGATCCCTTGTCCATAATCCTTTTGAGGCTTAATGAACTGTCCTTACTGTAACTAAGCTTTCCCACTTCTTATTCCTTTACCTAGTTCCTGGAAGGAATCTCTTCAAAGTGTGGACCCTGGCTAGGGGTGTGCATAAGGCAAAATAAACATCTGTTGATTGAGAACATTGTCATTTTAAGAGTCTCTGGGCAGTCACTGAAAGGTGCTATAGGATTGCTGGTTGTGAATTGGTTGTTTTAATAGCTGGTAATGAGAAGAGCTGGCTTCCAAGAATAATCCAGCAATCACTAAAGGAAAAGCCAAGGCAAAGACAACGGATTCAGGTTCTGACAGGCCAGTTTAGTTATGCCAGATAATTTGAGTGAAGTCCTTAATTTAGAGAGCTTTGCTGCCATAGCAACCTAATTACAATGTAAAGTGAGGTTCTCCTAGCACCATTCTACAATGCTCCATTCCTTCAAGAATCCCAAATAAAATTCAGAGGAAGAAAACAAAGAAAAAAGAAAAAGAAAATTTTGTACTGAATTCTTTTACTTTCTTAAGTTTCTTCCTTACAATAGGATCACAGAGTCCAACGGGGCACTTAACACCACCCAGCAACAGCCAAAGTGCCTCTTAAAATGTAACTCAGTGTCATATAATTTCTCTGCCTGAAACCTCTCAGTGGTCTCTTATCTTACAGTAAAATGGGGCGGTCATACCACAAACAACAGATTCTACGTTCAAGGTCTTGGCAGATATTTTTCTTCTGCTGCAAAAGTCTTCTCCATAGCTCAGAGCTCTCCCATATTTTTTAACACGTTCTTCAAATCTTACCCATTTGGAAAGATTTACCTTTCTTCTTCCTTAAAAAAAAAAACTCAAAACCAAAGAAACCCCAAAAAGCAATGCTGCCTTCCATCCTCTCGTTCTCTAATCCTCTAATCCTGACCCTTATTACCACCTGATACCTTGTGCACATATTCATGTATATATGACATACACAACATACATATTTACTTAAAGCCTTAAAATTTGGCTTTTCTCCAGATTTAACATTTTTTAAGCCATCTCAAAGCCAGAAAACATATAGTAGCAATGTATGAAGTGAAAGCTTTCTAAGTTACCCACTCCCAGCAAAATTGAGAAATAAATGCAAGGAGAAGCATGCCTCATTTGGAGAATGAAGGAATAAAGGGGTGAAGAGGGCTCTAAACACACTCTACTCGTCCCCCCACCTTTTATGGATGAAGACAGAAGAGTTCCTCAAAGTTGCATAAGGCAGTGGCTACTAATTACAGTGAACCTGAGACTGGAATCCACTTCATTCCAGCACATCTTTCCTTCCTAACATGTAAAATCCTGCTGATGTACTTTTTCCCCCTGCTGTTTCTCAACATAAAATATTTCAGACATAGTCTCTGTTTATCCAGAAAAATAAGAATTAGTGCGTACTTACTCAAATACATCAACAAGTGTCATATCTAGAGAAATCACTGATATTATATGTGGTCAGACTTTTATCATTTCTAAAATAGCGTGAGATTACTTGCTACTAACATTATTTTATGAACATCCCCTCTGGTCTAGGCACCTCAGCTCAGGGTCTCCATTCCTCACAACAAGCCAGTAGAGTAGGTTTTATTAATCTCATTTTTCAAAAGAGGACAATGATATTCAGGGTGTCATAGCGCATTGCTCAATTCTCCACAACCAGAAAGGGTCAGGCACAGAATTTAGACCAAGGTCACTCATGCCAGCACCCGTGCTTTCTCTCTTGCCTCGTGCCTCTGTAAGATAACGATGGAGAACTGCAATAATCACTGGTGTCATTGAATTTATCTGCTTGTGTGAAGTTTCCCATGATCATGCTATGAGTGGACTTCCAAGCCAACCTCTGGCACTCTAGAGAAATAAGGTGGCAGTGACAAGATGTGCTGGAGCACATTGTTGGGGAAGAAATACACCCTTATTTACTTGACTGGGACCAAGAATACATCAACCGTGGCTGGACAGGTTTAGAAGAGAAGCCCCCGTCTGACGTGTAAAATTTGGATAATCTCTACAGCAGAAAGGAAAAGAGGCGACTAATGCAACATAAGATGAAAATTAAACATTTGCATTTGTTTTCCCGTTTTTGCTGGGAACAGGCATCTTAGAAAGCTTTACGATGATAATTAACTATTGTTCATTCTCTGGCTTTGAGAAGGCATAAAAACGTTCAAAAGCAAGAGAAAAGCCCATTGTAAGGGCTTAGAAAGTAAAAAGTAAGTCATTTAATTTTTCTTTCATCTGATGTTAATTTATGCAGAAGCTAATAACATATTTGTGGCTCGGAGCTGCTCATTGTGGAGAGGATTTCTCTCTCAACCAGCCTTCCCTGTGATCCCTGCCAGATAGAGCCATCATTGCAGGGTGTGTGACACTTTTGCCAGAGAAAGGCAAAGCATTGATAGGTTCACATGTTACAGACACATTTAATTGCTACCCCTCTGAACGCCAATGGCATTAAATGCTCTAACTCTTCTCTAGGTGCCACAAACAAAACAGCAAACGATTTGGAAGACAGGGTGAGGAGGAAATTAAATATTGGGGGTGCATAGTCAGGTGGAAAGGGAAACGTATTGTTGACTGTTGAGGGAGAAAACAAACGGTCAGGGGAAGGAGAGTTGTCCTAAAAGAAACGTGGGTTACTTTTATTTCCAAGTAGGATATAATGAATTTGTTGTGTCTTTTATAATTCCACTAATTCCGCTGCTGCCAAATCACCTGCAGAACAGAGACAATAGTGCTTGAGGAAACGCAGAATCTTCAGAAGCTGATGTTTTAAATGAATTCGCCATGAATAAAGTAGGCCCCATAATGACAGCTTAAAGGTCTAATTCATAAAAATGTTATTAAAGTACATTATTTATACCTGCTTTTTTGTGGACTTCTGCTTTTATTCACGACTCTCTCAGTGTACGGCCATAATCACAGGCACAATGTAAATGGAAGCATTAATTCAATCTGAACTAAGGCAAGAATACTGTATCACCACAATAAAACTCCAGTTATATTAATTTAAAGGGTAGGATTTAGTGCACAAGGGTATTCTCTTAAAAAAAAAAAAAAAGAAAAGAAAAGAATGTCTTCTGTCTCATGACCTCAAATATCTACTCTCATTCTGAAGTTCAACGTAAGATGGACTAATTGGCATGAACTTCTAAATGAAATATTTACTCATTTGCATTATGAAACCGAGAGCCTTGGACAGTGAGTTGTGATCTTATTGTGACTACAGCGTTGATATTTGACATGGGCTAAGACATATTTACAAGTAATCTGTATTTTAATTAACCCATGTTCTGGCACAAATGTTTAACAAATGCCAATTCGATTGTCAATTCAACTCAAATGCATATGTGCATTTTTTTTAGCTAAGATGGAAAATGCCCTGCTATGTAAAATTTCTCCCAGACAAGCTGGAAATAATGGTACTTAAATGAAAAGTATCTTTATTCAGAATTTGAAACACGATTTACATATTTAATATGCATAAACCTTTAGGAAAAGGCAAAGTGGAACTGAATTGGTTTATATCTAACTCTGGAACTATCAAAATTGGACTTCTTGACTTTCTCCTTCTACTGGATGAGCCCTAATGGTACACCGCAAACACATTTAGACAGAGTGTGAATATCTTTCTCCCTACAACACGAGCTTATCTCCAGGAGTCATGAGAAAGGGTTCTTTACAAATCATACTTCTAACACTGAAAGTGTTGTCTTTGATCTTGTAGGTAAAAAAAAAAAAAAAAATCTCTATACCTAAGGGAATGAATTAATTCCTACATTTAATAAGATGCAATCATTAGTAGACAACCTCAGCATTCACACTAGAACTATGCATTGAATTTCTTTAGCATAGAAGCAATCTCTTAATATTAAGTTCTGGGTAATGAAAATCTTTGAAAACTTGACATCTATACTTGTGGTGAGAGTGCAAATGACAAACAGAAAACTGTTTCAAATATAAGGTAAATAGCACTCCTCATTGAGAATAAAAATTAGTTGATTGCTATCATTAATCCTACTCAAACCTAAAAACGATGAATATTCCATTTCAAAAATTCTGTATTATGTGACTTTGCTCACTTACCAGTTGTTGTCCAGTTGTTAGGGGGCTACAGGTAGGCATTAAAGGTTCCCTCTGCTGTCAGACCAAGATTTTCTCAGATCTCTGAAGAAGAAATCTTCCATGAAGAAGTCTAGAGGCACCACATGCCATTCTATGTGGCACCCAGACTTATCACAACCCCTGGGTGCAAGAAGTGTGAGCATTCCCGTTGATACAACCACTCGGAAAGGGCAGTGGAAGCTATGTCCCCATCATGACTGCCAGACAGATGTCACCAAGCTCCAAATGCCTGCTGATGAGAAGCAGATTTGAAAAACAGTTAAGTCAAAATAGATATCATTAAAGGTCCTGGTGTATTATGTCTAATGAGATTGAACATATGAAAAGAAAACAAAAAAAGTCATTCTCCTGGCTTACCTGCTGTACTTTCCTCAGAAATGAGATTTTAATTTCATATACTATCTTACTTTAGGCACCAAACAATTGTTGGGTTGGGAAAGCTCACACTATCTCGTTCATTATTTATAAACAATATTAGCAACCTACAATTTTATGCATTTACTGTGAGCCAGGCACTGTGCGGAGTGCTTTGTAAACATTAGCTCACTCTGAGGGAAGTACTGTTATTTTACAAATGAGGAAAATAAGGCTTAGAAAGATTAAATCACTTGCTCAACGTCATAAAGCTGTCTGGCGGCAGAACTGCCTTAATAGTCATCCTTCATTCAAATCTTGGTTTTTCTTCTGTACTAAATTTTCTTCTCTAGGAAAAGAAGAGGAGGAAAAGAAGAAAGCTGAGAAGAAAGTAACTTCTGAAACAAAAAAGAAAGGTGAGTAATTTAAAAACTAACACAGAAGTCAGTTGGTAACCCTTTGTAACACTACTGGGAAAGCTCTTGTTTTCTAGGCAAAAATGAATAATAATTAATAATTTTATTGTTATTAACAACCATTCCTGAAATTTATCAATATTTGAAATGAAGTTGAAATTGACACATTTTTAAAAAGAATATTTTTACAAATTATTACTGATTGAATTTTTGTCTTCGTGAGGACTGGTGCTCAATTCTAATTCAGTAGTTCATTGGACTGCAAATACAAAAACGAGAATTCCTATTTACTCAGGTTAATAAAAAGGATCTATCAAAAGGGCAATTGTTGTATAAGGGAAAAAAAAAAAAAAAACAGTTGATTGGTTTGACATGTTTTGTTACTTTTAGAGGGTTGTTTTCAAATAGTGCATCTGAAGTCCCAAGTGAGCTCTGGAGATTCCTGAGCTTCTGACAAGCTTCCAGTGGCCTGATAGCCCAGAAAACTTTCACTATATTCCTTTTAATGTCCTTTAGGAAAAACTTATTGAAATATTCCATAATTAATAATGATGTTTAATGTTTCCATTGGCATGAGAATTTTTTTTTTTTTTTTTTTTGAGCTTAGCAAAAATTTTCTCCCTTTCTGAAGAGAAAACACACCAAAGCCACTATTCCATAATGAAGGTTCTGGTTTCCTCATATTTGACATGACGATGGCCATGATTTAAGATTCCTCTGTATAAGATGAGTTGAATGATGGCAGTTGGGTGCACCCTGACATATGTGAGAATGAAACAGATCGAATCCTATAATGTTCTCATTTTACTATCAGAAAAAGAAGATGTCAAAAAGAAGTCGGACAAGGACACTGCCATTGATGTGGAAAAAAAAGGTACTGTACTTTGTGTCCTCAGTCAGGTTGTGTTAACAACACTTATCCACGAGGGGATCTCAGGGGGAGGTAGACAAAGTGGATATAGGTACCAAAATCTGCCCATGTGCAGGCCGTCAGAACAAACATGGCAAGAGACAAAACTAAGCAGACAAGGAAGCTTTTATTCATGGCTGCTGTGATAAAGGAGAGAGGTTACAACTCACTCTGAACTCAATTTCACTGAAATAAAAAGCAGGAGGGTGTTTCAGAGCTGTGAGGGGGCGGAGGGTTGCCAGCCACCTGTGTGTGCTAATTGGCCTCCTCAAAGCAAAAGTAAACTTATTTTCTTAACTCAGTGACTTAATGGCAAGGAGTGTAGTGTTACAACTCGGACCCAGGTATCCACAGGACTTAGATTCTTGCTATCCAGAAACTGGGTGATGGGGGTGCTGCGGTTCTCCATGATTACATTTCAAAGGGATGGCTCCCTCATCCCTGAGAAAGGTATTCTTGAGTTAGAACACTGGAAGAGGCTCTGAAAAAGATTTATGTCTCAAAGGAGCAGAGAAAGAATTTACAATGACAAGTCTTCTGAGGTAAATGCCCTCTGGTAAAGGGAAGGCTGGAGCCTACGGTCAGAAAGAGGCCTAACGTTTAGTGAAGCTGACGAGAACTTTCAAGGCCATCCTAGGGAAGACATAATGAAACGGAGAAGAGCTACATAGCAGAATAACACTGCCTTGTCAAGCTAAGAGGCTCAGAGAGACTCGTGCAGCCTGTGAAGAAATATAATTGTTCGACAACTTAGATTTTTGCTTTATATTTAGTTGTGTTTTAATTCTCATTCGAACATGAATACTGGCTTCTGTTCAGGTTAAGCCTAAGTCTAGGTGAAAAAGATAGTTGTCTTATAACATGAGATATTATGGTTTGGTGTTAAGTGTTCTCACCCCCCAAATATTTCCCCTGCTGGTGTCAGTGATGCTTGAAATTCCACCATTAGAGATATTCCATTCCTTTGAGTTATGAACGCATTGTCCTCCATTAAAATGCAAATCTCCTAGGGCCTGTGTGTACGGGGTAACAAACTAATTCTTCTCAGTTATTAACACTTAAAGTGGATGAGATTTCCAGATCTTCTCTGTGTAATAATAGGTTGGGAACAATGCCTTAGAAAATGAGGCCGTAGATAAACTTCAATGAAGGAGAGGTTGAAGAGAGTTTCAAAGTAGGCTCTTGTGTGGAGAGAGCAGGACTGTATGGTGTCAGTGAAAACCTTTCTCTTCCTAAGGAATATCTAGCCTATGTGGGGGAAAAAGGTGATGGGGAAGGGTCCTGAAAAGGGACCGTAGGAGGCCAAACTGGATACTAGAAAGTAGCAAATAGAAATTTCAGGAAATCCTGAACATTATGCTGTACAAAGCGTAAAAAGAAATATAAAATTTTAAGAGTTGCCTGATGGTATATGACTCATGAAATGCTCAGGAAGAGACCTCTAGGTGTTCTGTGGGTCTGAGTGCCAAATACCTTGCGTTCAAATTTTTATTATTAAGGATGTATTATTGTAGAGTCAGTTGTGTTTTATTGAACACTCATTCATTTTGTGTGACTTAAAACTTTCCTCATGTCCCTAGTGAAATATGTATCTGATCATGAGAAAGGAAAAATGCAATTCTGACGATATGATGATACTGAGAAATTCGTTGCTTGGGTCAGTGTGTGTGTGACGCGATTGGGTGCTAAAGGGAAAGATGGTTCTCTTTTCTGAGCCATCGGTTTTACCAAGTATTTGCAGAACCAAGTTTTGAATTGTAACCTTCAAAGTATTTGTTGTATGTTTGCAAATGCAAAAGCAGAAAAATACTTTTGCCAACACTGTGATGTGTGTGGTTGTCGTTTTGGTTTGGTTTTAGGTTTTTTTAGCAGAAATTTTTTTTTTTTTTTTTTTTTTTTTTTAGAAGAAAGGTGTGCACACCTTGAGGTAGAGTGAGTGATGGGAAGATTTGATATTTCTCTGCTTTCTGGACACCTGTGTTATTAGCCCAGCAGTCATGTCAAAGCCAGGTGGCGTACCACTGGCAAGACAACTGATTATGCCAATACTTCTTCCCACAAGGTCAGCGTTCATCCATTCCCTTCCTGCAAGGCTGGTGCTCATGTGCCCATCCACTAAAACAGAGAACTGCCTGGGTGGTTGCTCAGCACACTTGGGAAGGACTGCTTAGCTGGTCTTGAAAAACAACCTTGGCCTTCTTGGAACCAGTTTTATGTGTGTGTGTTGGTCATTTTTGCTTTTTTTTTTTTTTTTTAAGATTTTATTTATTTATTCATGATAGAAAGAAAGAGAGAGGCAGGCTCCATGCAGGGAGCCTGATGTGGGACTCAATCCCAGGACTCCGGGGTCACGCCCTGGGCCAAAGGCAGGCGCTCAAACTGCCGAACCACCGAGGCTGCCCCATTTTTACTTTTGATTACACAAAATACTGTCAGCTCTTAGAAATTGGTTCAACTTCCTAATGGAAATATGTATAATTTGCTTGTTTACAAGCTCTTAACCTCCAAATATTCAAAATTGTGTGTGTGTGTGTGTGTATATGTGTGTGTGTGAGAGAGACAGAGAGAGAGCAGCAGAGATTCAATTAATGCTGGTTTTTAACTCTTGTTTCTTGTTAGAGTTTGCTAATTCTCCAACTGTATTTTCACGTGAGAGGCAATATGGTTTAAAAACAGCCAGTTTGAAACGTGAAAGCAGTGATTTCCAGACATAATGAGAGAAATTGAAAATAACCAGAAATCTTAAAGAGCTGGGGCACATATGTCATTTTTTCCTAAAATAGTTGGAGGAATATGGCAAAATATATGATGTCACTACTCTAGCCCCAAAGAGTAGAAAATTTACAATGTGTAAGATATGCCTTGATGCTTATGGGTTTTATTGTGATAATTTATTATATTTATGTAGACTTTTATATTATTTACGTTTATATAACATATAAAGTTACTTATATTTTATATTGTTATTTTACTTTATTACCTTTATATTTTATAATTATGTAAATGCAAATGAATCTAAGACTTAAATTCTATGATAAATGAGCCTCTACTGCCTGAAACTGGTAAATCACACTTTACAAATGATCTACGCTAAGGAAAATGTGGGTGGGATTTTACATGATATAAAATTGCCAGTTCACAAATTAATAATGGTTGAACCTGGGTAATTGGTGAATCAAGGTTCATTATAATAATCTCTTGCATTGTATATATTTTAAATGATCCTGGTGAAACAAATATCTGCCACTTAAAAAACACTGCATGAAATTGGGGGGGAAAAATCACCAGGATATTTTTACAGTGTTGTGAGGTGTGTTTCAGCCTGAATACCATGAAAAAAGCCACCAGAAAAAAAAATAAAAACGTTTAAAATGTTTAAAACCATCTCCCTATGCTTATAGCAGACTTCAGTGTTAGACATAAGACTTCACTCAAGTTAGGACAGGCTTTTGTGCAGGAGAGTGGATGCATATGCCAGCGGTGGGAGGACAGGAGACAAGGGGCTACTCCTGGACTGCTGAGACCAGGCCATGTCAGCCAGGCAAGAAGCTGCTTCAGTCACCAAAGTTGTCTCGGCAAACTGACTCACATCCAAGAAACCTTCGTCAAAACATTTCTGCTGTTCAATCTCCTGCATTTAATTGGTAGAATTTGATCCATGGCAAGTGAATCTGGAAGATGCACATTTTTGGCATTCCATTTTTTCCAACCGGAAAGAGGGTAAAATGGAAGTTGAAAGAGGCTATCTAAGGTATATCTATCACGAAGAGGTAGAAAATATAAGATGAAACTCATATAGTGAGAGAAGGTTTTTGAAGGCCTTGAATTGCACAGACTTGGCTCAATCAAGCAAAGTGATAAAAAACGTGGCAATTTGAAGTACCCACAAGGCATAATTAAATGTAGTTAGTGGTGTTCTTTACCTAAGCCGTAGATCAAAGAAACAGGGATATTCTTCCTCTCTTTATTTCACAAAATGATACTTTTGAAGAAATAACTCTCTTAGCGCTTGATGAGATGATAATGGTTAAAAAAATTAAAAGTTGCTTTTTCTTGTAATGAAACAGCTATCACCTGGAGAAAATATATACCATTGTAGAAATGGGTGGAAAACTATGATTCATTTCTCTCAGACTGGCCTTTTTGGAGTTATAAGTTGTTAGAAACTTTTTGGAGTTAACTTCATTACCACCCTGGAATGTTTATGAGCCTATTAATTATGAAGATGATTTTGACATGATAACTGATAATGATGTAAAATGATGTTTCATTATCACACTTTGCAATATGATTTTTTCCCCCAAGAATTATCTGAATAGGACTATAAATGACAAGAAAGATTCTGAAAAACCTGACCAGTTTTTCTGGAATAGCTGCTAGAAAAGGACAAATTCATTGATTCATTTGGGCATGCATTCTTGCAGAAGTATTCACTACTGCATACCAGCCATCATACTAGGTGCTGAGCACACAGAGGTGGATAAATGAACATAGGCCTCAACGGAGCTTACAGTTTGACCAGTGAGGCACACTGTGAATTAGTGAACATAATATCCAGAAGTACAACTTGGGGTAAGAGCCACGGGGAAACAAATTTGAGGCAATGACAGAAAGCAATGAGTGAGGATAGGGAGCTATTTAAATAGATAAGCTTGAAAGAACAGGCTTTTCTAAGAGATGACATTTGAATTGGAATCTGATATATTGGAAGGATCCAGACATTGATGTGTGAGTGTTTACATGATGATGAATATGGTGTGTATGTGTGTGTGTGTATGTGTGTGTGATATCCATGTAATATGCCTGAGAGGAAGTACAAGGGGTCAGAATATGTAGGGACATAAGTAGGTGTTTTCTATTTATTAAAAATGTGATAGGAAACACCTGAAGGGTGTTCACAGTGTAGGAAAACATTCTGGTTTATGTTTTATACAAGTATATACTCATCTTGATAATGGGTAAGTGGGAGAAAAGAGAAGAGGGAAGCCGGTTAAATGATGATAGCATTTATTGAGTTGAGGAACAGCCGCGATGGAAAAAATTGAGTTTCCTCTTGAGTATGTTAAATTTCAAGCGTATGTGACATATCATTCACACTTTGTATCAGAACTCTTTTCACTGTCTTAAAATACTAACTCATTTAATCTTTATGATAAATGAACAAATAAACTGTTAAAAATTTTCATTATAAATTGAGTAACCTAAGACACAGAGAGGTTAAGTTAATTTGCCCGGGGTCAAACATTTAGCAAACGTCAGGGTCAGGATTTTAACCCTGAAAGAGGCAGTTAGATATGTAGGTCTGGGTCTCATGGGGGATTCTGAAGTAAAGCTACACATACAGAAATCCATATAGATCCTAGTCATTGCCATGAGAATAGATGATATTACCCAGAGAGATTGCGTCAAAAGAAAAAGAGAGTGGAATCCAGATTCAAGACCTGGGGAATTCCAAGTATGTAGGGATTAGATAATGGAAAATAAAGCAAAAGAGCCTGAAAGCAATTGCTGGAGAGATTGAAGGGAAAGCAAAAGAGTTCAGTATTAGAGGCATGTCAGAAATGGATGGTTCAAGAATCACGAAGCCATCAATCTTGCGACTGTTATTTAGAAGCAGTGACAGGAGGGCCGGAAAGAGGAGAGCACCTCCTGTGGAGTGGAAGAACAAAACCAGATTGCAGTGGAGGTGCAAAAATGGAGAAGAAAGCAGTGATTTCTTTTTTTGTTGTATCTATATAAAAAAGTAAAGACTTTTTTTTTTTTTTGTCTTGTTCAGTTTTGTTTGGGGAAGTGAATTTAGGACCTATAAACACAATGCCAGAGACTGATGCTCAAAGGGACAGAGTATAAGTGGAAGTCTAAGAGATAATTTAGAATTCATTGTTTGATGAGCACATGGGTGAAAAAAATAATCTGCCTTTCTTGAGATAATGCCACAGATGGTCCAGTTGTAATAAGTTGGTGTTTTCAAGTTATGAAGAAGAATCTATCTAGATTGCCTTGTAAAAACAAAACAAAACAAAACAAAACAAAAAATGCATCTGCAAGATATACGATGTAAGATTAGCAGCCCTGGTGATAAAACTAAAATTCCAATAGTAAATACATTCTGAGTTGAAAGCCTTAGTTTTAGAAAAAGACATATCAAAATGTCCTTGATGCTCACTGACTGGTAAAAGGTAAGTTTGTGAGATGCACTTTAATGCTTTTAAAGAATTATTCCTTCATAAAAAAAAAAAAAACAACCCAAACACTTCATAAGGTTTATGCTGATTTAAAGAATGCAACCCTACCTATTTCCATAGCATATTTTCAATCATTGTTTGGGTCAAATACAATTAAATTCTGTACAAACTAAAATCTTTGACTATTTGATTTCCCTATACAAGTCTACTTTTGTCGTTGAGAAATTATAAATAATACTTTACAGAGATGTATAGCTTTGAATATGTCATTAAATTTTTTGCCTACCAGACATAGAATAGCATCTATTTTAATTTACGAATCTTTTATAAGAGATTGTTCTAGCTATTAGAGCTCAAAATAATTTACATGGAAGATTACAGATCACTAAAATAAATTTATGTGTAGTTAAAAGTAACTTCCTTGAGATTTTTATATGTACAGATATCTTGGATAAGATAATACATAGTATCTTTCAAATATTTTTTCACTGTTAAGTTTTAGTTTTAAAAGAGCAAGCTTCCATTGTCCAGACTTGTATCTTGAGACAATGAATATGAGTTTTTGTGCTCACTCTCTTTCCTCTCTATTTGAAAAGGGGCTCAGAAAGTCATTTTATATTTGTATTTTGTGTTTTGCACATATGTATTTAGAAAGGATTTGACAAATACATCAGCTACGTATTATTTAACACTTTGAAACTTAAACACTGATTTTTTCCACAGTTCTACAAATTTTGTAGTAATCGACCAGTTAATACCAAGTTACAAAGAAAAAATAGATACTTCACACACTTTTGAGTGATATCAGTGCAGTTATATTATTGCACACTCTAAATGAGATTATTTTTTTTAAATGTTAAGGAAGTAAATAATGGTAAATTTGGCACAAATAGACCGGATCTAATTCATACTCCCAGTCTTGACTTAGGGGTACTCCCTAATTATAAGGCAACGATATATTCCTTTCAAGTTAGCATTTTGTTCCCATGTAAATTAGGTTGCAAGTCTGAGTTCAGATGATGGCAGCTTGACTATATTAAAATCATTTACAATACTTGAATTGCCTTGAAGGCAATAGAATATATTTTCAAGTGTTTTGTAATCACAGAAATGTAAGACAATTGTTGCTTATTCGCTAGAGGACAGGAGATTTGGTAATGGAACAACACAGGAACAGCTGCGCCTTGTTACTTCATATGATACCTTTGATTACCTCTTATATCACATCGGAATTAGTGGATAGAAACTAAACTGCTTCAAGAAGGTGAGAGAGAATTAATATCATGCCATGCTATAGGATCTCTGGGGATAATCTTCCATGTTCTAGTTTTTGGTTAGCACAATACAAAAATATGTTTGGGTCCAATGCAAACATGAAGCAAAGGTATTTTGACTTAAAAAGGAATTTAAAGTACGTGTTAAACCTAAGAAAGGGAAAAGATTTATATTAAAATTGACTTAGGCCTGGAAAGAAAGGAGTGATCTACAAGTGACTTATTTCAATCTTGTTAATACTTGATGTAGAGAATCAGAATTACCCTCTGAGTGAAGACAGAAAGAAAATAAGCCCTAAACTTGAGTTGTGCTGCATTTTGTGAAGTACTTTCAAGAGGATTAAAATACATATGAGAAAGAATCAGTAAATAGACTACAAATATTCCTTCTCTGTTTGCATGGGCATATCGATATTTTAAGTATTTCCTGTACCCATATTAGATAAATTATTTTTTAAAGATTTTTATGTATTTATTCATGAGAGACACACAGAGAGAGGCAGAGACACAGGCAGAGGGAGAATCAAGCTGCCTGTGGGGAGCCCGATGTGGGACTTGATTCCAGGACCCTGGGATCACACTCTGAGTTGAAGGCAGACACTCAAACACTGAGCCATCCAGGTGCCCCTAAAAGCTTTTTAAAAAAAAAAAAAAAAAAAAAAAAAAACACTTTCCCACTTTATTTATTTAATATTTTTAAGTAATTTTTACACTCAGTGTGGGGCTGGAACTCACAACCCCCAGACTGAGAATCACATCTTCCACCAACTGAGCCAGTCGGGTGCCCTCGTTAAAAGCTTTAATGAAGGACATCTATTACCAACCAGAGAAATGAATCTGAAAATGAATGGGCACGTGTAGCATTAAAATAGGGAATTCTAGATTCTAGTAGAATAATTTGGGTACTTTTTTCAATGTATTAATTTTATGAAGAACTGAAATCATATTATTCATATTGGTACAATCAAGTTGATAAAAAAAACTGAAATCTCAAAACATTAGGAGACTTCACATGAAAAACTGAATTGACCTCACAAACAAGCTTTTTAATTTCTATTTTAGTTATAATTTTCTATTATCTCCCAAATCTCGTATCAATGTTTTTCTTTTTAATTGTTACTGTATATTTTTTTAAAAGATTTTTTTATTTATCCATGAGAGACACAGGCAGAGGGAAAGGCAGGCTCCCTGCGGGGAGTGTGCTGTGAGACTCAATCCCAGGACCCCGGGGTCATGACCTGAGCCGATGCAGTTGCTCAATGCTGAGACACTCAGATGCCCAGATAAATTATTTTTAACTACAGTTTATATTCAGAATGAATTATTTCCTAACAAAATAATTTAATTTAACATTAAAACAAAGTGGTCTCTTGCAAACATCATAAACTAAATTTTAATGAGAGACTATGCAGAGAGGTATAGGAAGTAAGATATTAATTAGAAATTAATTTTTTATTAGAAAATATGGGGGGATTTTGACAAGTTGCTGGGGAATTACATAGTCTGAGTTTTGCTTGTGATCTGAGATATACATTTGAGCAGATAGATGTGAAATATCTACTAACTTTTATAAATCATGTCTCCTAAACTTCTTAAGATTTTTCATTCTATGAAAGTAAAGTCTAGAAGACATTAAAATGATATCAGCTGATCCTTCAATATCAGCTTCTCCCAGTTTACTGAAAGCAAATTTTCAAAATAGCTTTAATAGTGCCAATATGTATTCTTTTTATCAAGAGCATTTTTAAAGTAGTAACAGTTAAATGTATTCAGTGTTTTCACGTGTAATTCTTAGAACAACTCTTGAGGTAGAGAGTATAATGCCCATTTTACAGAACCCAGAATTGGAGCAATTGAAGAACTTGGCCATGGTTACCAATTAGTAAAGGCAGTAGGAGTTCACCAAAGAAAACTCACCGTCTTGCAATCCTCAAATATTTTTTGCCAACTCTAGGAAATGATGACTACAGATTGTGTGTCTTTTTCCTTTCTTTTTTTTTTTTTTTTTCTTTTTTTCCCTAGTTAGTTTGCAGGCATATTGCAGACAGGCATAAATAAACATTGAGGAAAGTAATAAAGAGGATATATTATGAGTTTAATTCTTCTTTTTCTTATAGAAATCCTGCTTTCCTTCCTTCACTCACCAAATGTTTAATAAGGACATAATATCGGCAAGGAAATCTGCTAAATATTGGACATAGATCAGTGTAACAGACATGCTACTTGTTCTTAAAGAACTTAGAAAAGAGAAAACAGACATTTAAAATAAACTGTGAGCACTGCCCCCATAGGGAGGATACAAAAGCACACGCAGACAGCAAGGCGTGAATGGCAACTGTGTCTTTGTCCTGGTAGGTTGCCCATTATACATTTAGAACGGGGATGCCACAGACTTATGTCATGAGGCATTTAACCTAGATGCATTTAACATATTTTTAAGCAGGATGAAGGTTGGAGCACATTAAATATGAACAGTGGTTTAGCACTGAGGATACTTGCTTTCACAAATGGCAGGCCATTTAAAATAGGAAATTTATTGATTTGCCTAACTACAATTCTAGAGTAAAGTCTCTTCAAGTTCGGCTTCACCCAGGGGCAAAATGATATCATCCAAATGAGATTTCTCTCTCCATTTTTTTAGACTAAGATTCCTTGGTATTTGCTCCAGTGATTGCCAGTTGGCCGTCTTAGTTGGTGCCTGCCTTCTATCCTCTCTTGTTTATGTCCTGGGAAAAAAGAATAGGTTGGCTGCCTGAGACCTCAAACAGAAAACCTGATTTGAGTAAAAATTGATCCTTATGGGCCTGTTCCGGAACTAACCTTCGTGGCAAGAATAAAGGAATAATCTGTCTTAGGTTAAGCCAGAGTTCCTATCCCTGGAGCAGATTCCCTGATAGCTAAATGAACGTAATAAAATCACAATAAAAGGGAGTAGTCACTACTTGGGAAAAACAAAACAAAACATAAGAGTTCTCTTCAAGAAGCTATTTCTAGGTCGGGGAAATAGTGTGATTTTAGTTTTTTTAAATCTATTTATAATATAGAATAAAGGGCTACATTTTACTTGCCATCTATGGAGAGAATACGTAAGTATTTTAGAAAAGTAACTTAACATAAGGTGATATAGTGTGGAAATCAGGAGCAAATGAAGTGGCGGATTTTATCAATTAAAATACTGTATCTGGAGAAAAGGGTGAAATCCTCCAACTGTACTTTGTTAGAATCTCACTTGGATGAGAATGTTTGATTTTAGAAAAGACCTTTTGAAACAAAACAGATTATATTCAGAAAAGAGTATTTTGGGAATCTAAAATGGAAACAAGAAACCAGGGAGAACATGCAAGCCACATCTCTTATATAGGTATAGACTTTTTCTTTATTATCTCTGAGAATTAGGACTCAATGGTTGAAGACCATTGGGAAAGACATTATGGGATATTCAAGATTATATAAAGAATCTTTGGGATCCCTGGGTGGCTCAGTGGTTGAGCATCAGCCTTTGGCCCAGGGCGTGATTCTGGAGTCCCAGGATCGAGTCCCAAGTCGGGCTCCCTGCATGGAGCCTCCTTCTCCCGCTCTCTCTCTCTCTCTCTCTCTCTCTCTCTTTCTCAATCTGTATTTCTCATGAATAAATAAATAAAATCTTAAAAAAAAAAAAGAATCTTTTGGGAAGTTCCTGGGTAACTCAGCTGGAAGAGCATGAGTCTCTTGATCTCAGGGCTGTGAGTTCGAGCCTCATCTTGGGTGTAGAGATTACTAATAAAACAAAATAAATTAAAAACTTAAAAAAAAGAATCTTTTTAATCAGTGAAGTCTGCCATGCCAAGTATTCAAGCAGAAGAGGAGTGGGTATCTCTCTGGGATTTGTGAAGGTAAATCTGTAGAAAGAATGATTATATTGAATTTAAGGAGACTGATGAGAGCCCATTTTTCTAAAATTAAATATCAGGCTAAGTGAAACTAATATATAGATTATTTTACCTTGCAAATGAAGATTTTTATTATCATAATTTAAAATTTGGCCCTCTGCCAAACTCTCCCGTTAGTTATAAAAAAATAAAAGTTTGGTTAAGAGTTGATTCCAGAAAGTAATGTCATAGTAAATGGTCATTGTATATAACCTGAATTCACACTCTGTCCTGATTGTCTACAACAGCATAAAACATTATTCCAAATCTAATCAGAATGTGTTGATGTCCGCATAAACCCTGAACACGATGAAAAAAGGAAATAAAAAATATATATGAAATGATGATTAATTGTCCCCAGGGTAAAAATATCTAGAGACAGGTCAGTGGAAAAATTCCAATGACCTTAACTTAAGGTAGGAGGGATGGTATATAGCAGTTACTTATGGTGCAAAAAACGGAGGAAGAAAGCTTTCCGACACCAAAAGTGTTGAGGCTCAAAAATAAGAGTTGTTATGTGTTAGTAACTTTTCCTCTTTAATTGAAGAGGTCATGGGAGCACATATAATATTTCTCTAATTAAAAGAACTCTTTTGTTTTCCAAAAAGTAATTTCAGTTTCAGGAAAAAAGTATAGCAATTATGTTAGTCACTGCCCATATCCTGTCAGCTGTATTAATCTTAGGATATAAGGTCACGAAGATGAACAATGAAAAGGCTAATGCTAAGATACATCAGGAACAGAAACAGATAAAAATAGTTATCTGGAAAGACACTGCAGATAGAGGTGGGTACATACTCGTTATACGAATCAGAGGACAAAGCGGGGTGGGGGGGGAACACCATGGCACTGAACATGTGAAATGAATCTACCAAGAGAATATGATGAAATACTCAGTCCCTCTACTCCCTAAAAATCTGTAGATGCACCGAGTTCTTAGGAATTTGCACTACTTCCTACTGTGCCTCACAGGCAGTATAGGCTCAGTGGAATGTGTTGAGTAAATGCTGAGGCTTTTGAAATGGTGCTCCCCGTGATTCTGTTTCCTTTCCAGAATGGAATTCTACTACTGGTTCACTGTCCTCTTTCTGAAACTACTGTTTCCAAACATCCTCCCTTTTCTGAATCCTCCACCTTTTTACATTTCTTCTCTATCAACTGAATATCTTGCTTCCTAGCTCTCTAAGAAAAATAACAATTAGAAGACAGCTCTCATGAGCTCTGACCGTTGAATCCACTAACATCCTTCATCTGTCTCTATTTAACCTTAGCCTTCTTGGCTGAATGCAATGCAGTAGTTAAAATGTTCATGCTTATAGGAACAACCTTGCACTTGGGCATAATATCCTATCCTCATCTGCTAACCCAGGAATGTTGTTCCAGCATGTCTCTCTTCTTCAAATTCATTTTGACTCTACTGGTCATACCCAGCAGCCTACAACATGCTATCCCATCTCTTATGCATTAAAAAAAAAAAAAAAATTCTTCTCATTGATGGTGCATCCCCCTTGGTGCAACTCATTTCTCTGATGTCCTTTAGAGCAAAACTCCTCATGAGCTGTCTACACTCTCCTTCCAGTGTCTCATGTACCCATTGTACTCAGGCTTCTGTCCCCACCGATTCCCTGTTCAAGTCACTATTTATCTCTGCATTTCCAAATCTAAATGTGAATCCTCAGTTCTCAAGAGGATTCGACAGTTGATAGCTATTCACTCAGTCTCTTGGACCATAGTTTTTCCTTCCTTTTAACCTCTATGGTCACTTTTCCTTGGTCTCTTTTGCTGGGTTCCTCCCTTTCTTTCTGATATTTAAAAGTGGAAACCAAAAAAAAATAATAATAATAAAAGAAAATAAGAAAATAAAAGTGGAAACACCTCAGGGTTCAATTCTAAGTGTCTTCCCTTTCTCTATATTTACTTCCTATAGGACCTCATGGTCCCATGGTTTGTTTGTTTGTTTGTTTTTTAAGATTTTTATTTATTTATTCATGAGAGACACACAGAGAGAGAGAGAGAGAGAGAGGTAGAGGGAGAAGCAAGCTCAACACAGGGAGCCTGACGTGGGACTCAATCCGGAGTCTCCAGGATCACTCCCTGGGCTGAAGGCAGCACTAAACCACTGAGCCACCAGGGCTGCCCTGGTCCCATGATTTTAATACCACCTTTGTGATGAGTTCCAAATGTTAATCTCCAGCTCTGATGTCTATTTAAACCCCACACCTATATTTTTTCCTATTTCACATTTCCATTAAAATACCTCTTAGACCTCCCCAAGTTAAATGGTCTACAAAATTTCACACACACACACACACACACACACACACACACACACCCCAGAATATGCTCCCTATGCTTAGCTTTTTCTTCTTAACAGTTAAGTAATCACATAGTTCTTTTTACTTATTTATTTATTTTGCTTAGACCCAAATCTTTAGAGTCACATTTGCCTCATTTATTTCTCCTCCTCAACCTATTATTAAATCCTGTCACCTTCACTTTTGAAATATGTTTGGTAGCTTGGCCCCTTCTCATGATCTTTAAGAATCACACTGGTCTGGGCACCATCATCTCTAGCCTCTATATGTAAGGTTACACTGCAAAAACAACCACTACAACAAAAATCCTAAAAATTCCAGCAACTTTAGCAAAGTTTATTTCTTGTTCATGCTATGTATTGAGAAAAGGGCTCACTCATCATAGTGACTCAGGGACCTAGGCCAATTGAGACCCGCATCCACTCGTATCCACCCTTCTGGAGGCTTCTGTCTCATTCAGAGTTAAATCTAAGTCCTCCACAATGTTGTAAAAGGCTGTCCCTGAACCACTGGCTGAAGATAACCCCAGAGTAGCATTTCTCATGCAGCAAGGTCATTAACTGAGATTCTAACCACATGCTCTTGCCATTTCAAATAATTTGTTGTTTGAACAAATTTCTTTCATTTCCAGTAGAACCCATGGTTTCAGCTTTTGGGTCTCACCAGTATGTGCAAATTTTAATTTGCTGTTCCAACTGAATTTTAGCCTCACTCAAATTTTATCAAAATGACAGCTATAATCAATGTGTGAGGTCTTTAGCTAGCAAGTGGTTTTAATAAAACCACAGGCAGAAAGCTAATTAATGTATGAGTTATTTCTCCTTGTGTGTAGAGAGCTTGTAAAAATATAACACATATCAAAAGCCAGGATTTCAACTTTGTTATAAAATGGTTGCTAGGAAAGAATTTAGCCTTCATCAGAAGGATTGGATGTGTGAAAGTCAGCACAAAGGGAGTAGACCAGAATAACCAATTAGAAATGGTGAAGGGATGTAAGGCAGGAAGGAGTTAAACACTGCAGCTTGAGACATAGTTTTCATTCAGTTTGATGCATCACTAATACGAGGTATAGAGTATCCTTGAGTGCCACTGAATTCTGTTAGGTAGAGTACGTACATTTAGGTAGAGTACATATGTATGATCAATTAAAAATTCTTGTTTGTACCTGATGAAGGACTGTGTTGACAAACAGTGGCAGTAGACACTTAAAAATCCTCCCTTCTGGTACTTCTCTGTTCTCATCCTGCTCATTTGATGTATGGCTCTTCCCTTTAACTCCAATCACATTGCTCAACTGGGGGTTCAGATCTTCATCACTGATCCACCTGCCCCATGACCCTAGTTGGGTTGGAGTCTTGTCCACGGACTTTTTTAAAAAAGACAAAAGGAAAATGGTCCCTTTTTGTGAGGTGGTTACATTAAGTATGGGAGCCCAGGAAACGCTGTTGGTCACTTGGTCACGTTTACACCCTTGTTGTTACAGCCGATCTTGAAAATAGTGCCGACAAGTAGAAGCAGAGGAAAGGATGATGGCGGAATTTTAATGGGATTTCAAGCCTAGCTTGCAGGTATCCCTGGAAACCACCATCCACTTGACCTCCTGCAATTAGGTTACATCATTTAATTAATTCCTCTGTTTTTTCAAGTTGGTTTATGCTGGGATTCTATCATTTCCAACCTAAATGCTCATTACCAAGTGAAACCCCCATACACGTTTAGAATAAGTGTAGCAATTTAAAAACCATTAAGTCATGGGAGTAGATAACAAATCATATCAGGATTTTGACACACCTCACCTTGCTACACAAATTCTTATGAGAAAAATAATTCTTCTGTGATTTTTTTTCGTAGACACTTGTTATACAGTGTCCTGGTTTAGAGAGTGAATGTACAAATATATGTATATATACATGCATTTATTTAATCAGACTTAGAGATGAAACTATATTTGTTAATTCAGCAGTTGGTTGCCAGAGAACATTATGGTACTATAATTTAAAAATTTTATGACTAAAAGCAGGAATGACTCTCATTTTATTTTATAAATAAGGGAAAAAACAAAAACCAAATGATTCTTTTAATTCTATTCTGAGTTTAAACTTGCCTTTCTTTTTGACTTTCAATTTGAAAAGATGGCATTTTATAGCTGGAGTATAAAATTAACTACATGTTTATCTCTCCAGACTATTTATAAACACAGTGAATCAGCCCAAGACAAATTGGAGATAACACAATATCCCATAATGCTGTTACACTTATTAGCTTCTCTAGATACTGTGGTTAGAAAGAACCCACTCTCCTTTCTGTTACATGGTCATTTATAATTAATTTCTGTTACACCTTTTTGCTCTTTTTTTCCCTAATAGCTCCCTGGAAAATACATATCCTCTCCATTATAATTTTCGATATTGATTAGAAATCCTGGAGGTTTCAAAACTTATGATAATTGTCATTATTGTGAAAAATAGAGGATAATTAGAAGAGTTTGTACTCTAGAACCTAGCCTTAGGTAGTTAAAGTCCTGAAGCCATAAAATACTTCTTTCGTTACCTCTAAGTCTTGTTACATAATTTGCACGACTTTGTTCAACTACTTTATCTTAAATGACTCCTTGTATAACTTGTGATCAATAATGATTTGCCATTAGAAACTTCATGTAAAGATCATGAACCCTTCTTATCAATTATTTTAAAAATATTTGGAGTGCCCACTACTTTGCAGGGAACATATCAGGTCTTTGATTCCTCATGATGAATTCAATTCAAATTAGTTATTAAAGAAAAAGGATTTATTTTGTTACCTTGCTTGGGAGTCCAAGGTGGGGAATAGAAGTTATTATCATGGCTTTCTCTCTTGATCTCTCTTTTCCCATCTCTCATCAACTTTTACTTCTTACCTACAGTCTCATGTAATCTCTCTACACCCTGTAGCAAAATTGCTTTTGTTGCTTCTGAGAGAGCCTACATAGATTAGGTGGGAGAGGATGAAGAAAAGTCCAAGTAAAGTACGGAGAGAGAGCAGCATGGGGAGCAGTGGGAAATGAAATCTGAAGCCAAGTCCTTATTGAAATGGTGGCTGACCATGATTACCTTTGAGGGCACACCTAGTTATTTTACACTTCATTTGGCTAATAGTGGGGAGCCATTGAAGGCGTAAATGCAAGAGATTGACATGATCATATATATATATATGTGTATATATATATATATATGTTTATTTAATATATATATATATGTTTAAAAATATTAACCTGCCAGGGCAGCCCGGGTGGCTCAGCGGTTTGGCGCCGCCTTCAGCCCAGGGCCTGATCCCAGAGACCTGGGATCGAGTCCCACATTGGGTTCCCTGCATGGAGCCTGCTTCTCCCTCTGCCTGTGTCTCTGCCTCTCTCTCTTTGTCTCTATGAATAAATAAATAAATAAATAAATAAATAAATAAATATCTGTAAAAAAAATATTAACCTGCCAATAATTGTCAGAGGAGAAAGAATGAGAGAAATACTAGTTAGAAAGCTATTTTAATAAACATTGTAGAATTCAGATCTATTAAAATAGTGCTTGTGAGAAGTAGGGAGGACCTGATCCAACATGGTGTATTTGGAAGAGATAACCATCCAAAACTTTATAGATGAAATTAACAGTTCATGGAAACTGAAGTTCAGAGCAAGGGAAACAAAAGATTAGTATTGATTTAAGTAGGTTTTCAGCAGATAAAGTTCCCCAGAGAATTTTGAGATCTCTGCTGTTCCCTTGCTTTTTAACTAGAAGACTGCTGTTCATAAATAAACACAAAAGCATCAGAGGAAAATGGATTTCTTCCTGTCATGATGACTTTTAATAACATGCTTGTTTTCATGTTAGCATTTAAGATTCCTGTTAAGTTGATGGTTGATGATAAATAATGTATTGGGGCAAAGAAGATTTCCCCTTTCCCATTTTCTTAACAAACAATTAAAATTTTATTGAATTTATTTTTAATGTCTTTTCTTTGTTAATTAAGTTGTCTCTAGGTTAAAAGAAGTCAAAAAGTAAAAGAGACTATATCTGTTTTGTTCAATACTGAATATCTAGCAACTAGAATAAAGCCAGCATAAAGCAGATGCTAAATATGACCAGTGAATAAATAAAGGACGCATCTTCCATCAAAGAAGAAGCACTTTCAATTTTATTTTCTTTAAAAAAGATTTGCCTCCTGTCAGTGAAGTTTCCACATCCACTTTGTCTTTCTCTATTCACTTTTGCTCATTGTGGTCATGTGGAGAAAAACTAAATATTGTATTCCCAGTCTCCTCTGCGGTATGTGAAGTCTTAATTAGCTTTTCAAACACATTGCAGATAAAACCTATTAATCCTCTGACCTTCACTGAATTCAAAAGTTTTTGTGTTAATTGTTTTGAGATAATAATAGACAGTTTTGCTGTTAGAAAAGTCATGGCATCTCTTCCAGGAACACAGTAGAACCAGGAATCGGACTTGAAAGGATGCTTGTATCTGAGCTGCCATCCTTGGCCGTTATTACACGAGAGAAGAGAGTCACTTCTAAACTTTATGGAAACCATTTGTTTCCTTACCACTGTAATTTCAGCCTCTAAAAAGTGAATTCTATCCAAAGGCAGCAAAAATAGAAATTAGGTCACCTGAGATAGTTGTAATTTTATATACTAAAGCCATAGGGGAAAGATCTAACATTAATTGTCTACCTATTATATTCCTAGCACTTTGTTTTATCTCTGTAATACTTCAGGATTCCCCGTTAAATGAGATTTGATCATTCATGTCAACATTCATTCCTGCTTACAATGTTTCCATCACTCAGGTGCTGAAGATAAACTGATGAAATCACCACCCACATTTCACAGATGAGCAAACAGGATCACATATTCATTCGTTTACAAGAATAGAAGTTCCAACTGCTTATATGAGAATAAATCATTATTTGAATTTTGTTCTCTCTGATTCCATATCCAGGGTCAAAGCTTCAGCTGGGAGGCGGGGGAGTGGGGGGAGCTTCAGATTATGCAAGGTCAAGGTGACATACATATCAATTTGCATCTGATGTACTGGTATCATTATTAATCACGCTCCCTTTTATTTTCAGAGATATCCAGTATAGGTGATTGCATCCCAGCTTTTGAAATTATTGTTTCCCAGAGATTTAGATAAGATGGCGAACCTCCTCAGAGTTTGTGATTCAGTTGGCTCCGTATGGGGCCTACAGGTCTGCATTTTAAAATGGTCCCATGTTGCCAGGTATATTAGTCGGCAGGGGCTGCCATAACAAAATACAATAGGATGCATGGCTTTAACAACTGAAATTTATTTCTCATAGTTCTGGAGGCTATCTTTTGCAAGATCAAGGTGCCCAGCGAGGCAGGCTTCATCCTGAGGCTTCTTCTGGCTTTAGGCAGTCACTGTCTCACATATCCTTTCCCTGGTGTGTGCCTGTGGAGAGAGAAAGCTCTCCGGTGTCTCTTCTTATAAGAGCACTAGTCAGACCATGGCCCCACTTTCAGGACCTCATCTAATGCTCACAAAGGCCCCCCATCTCCAACTATCAGCACAGAGGGTTAGGGCTTCAACCTATGAATTTGGGGGAGACACAAAAGTTCAGCGCATACCACCAGGTGGGGAAAACACTCAATAAGGCTTATAAAGAAAGTAGCCACGAGCCCTGAAGCAGAAGTCTCTCTTCTGGGAGTCAGAAGCCTGAATGCAAGATCTAATCCTGCTGCTAGCCACATGACCTGGAGCAAGTCTCTCATCATTCCAGGCTTTGGCTTTTCCTTTATTATCTGACAGTTTGGAATCACATCAGGGGCTATCTGCTGAGATTGGAGACCCGGCTGGAGGAAGGAGTGAGTACCTTGGGAGAGGAGACCTGGTCAAACTACATGAGATTCCAGTAGGCTCTTCCACGGGAGTTGTACATGTGCGAAGAGGTGACAATCACTGCCCTCAGGGTGCCAGCCTTGGTGATTGGACGAACACCTGTCACCATCGCTTATGCTGGAGCAGGGAGGGGGAAAGAAAGACTGAAAACTTGGGTGAATGATCCTTACTTTCTCTTTCTAAATTTGAACATGTTTTTTAAAAAAACTTTATGATTGGATTTAGTAACTTCTTGATGAAAGGACTTGTCTGTCGGCTGCTTAGTTTAACTACCCCCCCCCAACACACACACACCACACACACACAATCTGTGAAACAACAGCGGAGGACGTATTTGATGATGTGAGCACAAACTGGTTTTTTTTAGTCTCTTTCCTACTGAGTTGCTGGAGGACAATAGTGTGAACATCTACCGTTCCTTGCCAGCTGGCTTGGATTCCTACCTCAGGGAAATAACTGTCACGCTTACCCTGCCCATTATGACAAGCTGCCTCTGGTCGAAATTATTACAGCATGTCCTTATTAGTGTCTGAATCCTGCTTCCATTTGTGCATTACACCTACCCAGTCCTGGATGAGTAATTTTACTTGTGAGAGCCAAATAAGCAAAATGTAGAATTAGCCTTGGACAAAAATAGCTGCTGTTAACAAACGTGATTTAAGAGATGAAATGGTTCAGATCATCATCTCTGGTGTCTTTGCTTAACAAAGGCAGGGAGGAGGGGTTATTGGTCTCAGAGGTGGGAGTATCTTTGTTGCTCCCTTAGAAGGAAAGTGCTCCTTTGGCTACTTCTTTGTCCACAGGGCAAATGCTGTAATAGGAGAAACCAGAAAAGTGGGATGTGCAATAGGCAGTTTGCCCTGGAAGGTGTTAGGGTAGTATTTTTCTTTTTGCCCCTTGCCAGCTGTCTCTTAGCATAGGTTGAATGCAAGTGCTTTGCCTTTGACATTGTGCATTTAAATGCCAGCCCCTGCAATTTACAGTACAAAAGGGCAAAGATACATGGGGGAATGAGGGAAAAAAATTCTTCTCTCATCTCATTGGTTGACCTTTTTGGTTCTGCTTTATATAGACGTTAAAGGAACCTCTCTGACCATATTTCCAATTGTAAAACAATACGAAAATAACTCCTCACACAATGTTATTTATATACATTTCTCCTAGCCTTCATGCATTAGAATATAAAGAATATTTGCATCCCTGAGCCTGAACCTCAAAAGCCATTGTTATCTCAGTTGGCTGAAAGTAAAATCACATTGCATCTGTGATTTTGGTGAGAGGGGTCAGAAAACACTAATATTGGAAGAAACATGTAATAATAAAATGATAATTTTGTATATGGGAGTTTAGGCCAACAATACTTGAATCTGAAAGTTGTGCCTAACCCGCTTACCTTAAGTTAATTTACAAAATTTCATTTTATTATTTTTTAAGGATTTATGTATTTATTTGAGAAAGAGAGAGAGAGAGAGAGAGAGAGAGAGAGCACTCAAGGGAAGAGGCAGAGTGAGAGGGAGAGAATCTCCAGCAGACTCTAACTACCTGACGCGGGGCTCGATCTCAGGACCCTGAGATCATGACCTGAGCTGAAATCCAGAGTTGGATGCTGAACTGACTGAACCAGCCAGGTGCCCATAGAAAATGTAAAATTTTAATAGATCATAATGTAATTATTTTATGAAGCAGATATAAGAAGAAATATGAGAATGATGTTGGTGCTATGTAAATCTACATTCTTGGCAAATGCTTTATGGATTCCTTACTTCTTCCTAGATGTTCCTTCCTTCCTTCCTTCACTCATTCATTCGTTTATGTGTTCGCTTACCAAGTCTTACTATGAGAGTCATTCTTCTCAGTGTTAAGAAATAATGGTAAAAAGACCGAATCCTTGCCCTTATAGAACTTCACAATCTAGTAAAGGAAACAGGCACTAAAGGCAATGTACCATGAGATCTGGGAGCGATAAGTGGAGGAAGGCAAGGCAAGGCAAGGCAAGGCAAGGCAAGATAAGATAAGCTGATAAGATAAGCTGATAAGATAAGCTGATAAGATAAGAGGAAGGAAGCTGCTGTTTTCCACAGGGCATGCAGGAGGGTGTTGCTATCTGAGCAGACTTAAAGTGAGGGACTGAGCTGTCCATGGAAAGAGTTCCACATAAAGGAAAGAGGAAATGTGAATGCCCCAAAGATCAAGGGACAGTAAAAACAGTTATGTGGCTGGAATAGCAGGAAAGAGGTCAGAGTGGGAAGAGGCAAGGTCACACAGAGTTGTAGACATGTGCATCATAAAGGGTGTTATCCCAAGTTGGATGGAGAGCTTTCAAAGGGTCTGAGTACAGATGAGTTTATAAGCAATTGCAAAAGTGAAAATAAAATAAGAAAAATAAGAAAGGCTGATAGAAATATTCCTCATTGCCCTCTTGGGGTTAGGAAAGCTGTTTAAATTGCCTCTTGCTCTGTCCCCTTACCTCTAGTGACATTGCAGTCACTGAATTTTGCACATACTTCTCCTCTTCAGAAAAGGAAAAGGGTAGTGCCATCTGATGGCCACACTTGTGAACATCATCCTCTAGCTTAGAGTATTCACAAAAATGTAAGCATTTAGGCCTGAGGGTAATACAGCTTTCAGTGATACTCATTGCCCTAGGTGAGTTTATCTCCTGAGTACATATAGAACAAGAATGAATTTTAAAACTAAAATATTGGCTGATACTATTCTTTGCTCTGAACAGTCTTTTAGTTTAGTCCAACAAATAGTTGTTTTTGTCTGTATACATAATTCTATTCATGTAGTGAGTATTAGATAAATTCATGTTCCATTGAAATGAACCTAATGCCTATTCATCAGTGACATACCATCTGCATTTCTCAAGTATATGACTCTAATCCCTTTGAATCCAGAGAGAGACTACACCATATTCTCTTATTGTGGTGGTTATTGTCATAGTGTCATTATTGCCCAAGCACCCTGACTTCTCCTATGTAGTGTTACTCTAAAAAATGTAAATGAATTAATAGCAAAGAAATAACTGTGTTTTAACATTATGTAGCAGTTTATCTCAAGGGTCGTGGGTTCAGGCCACTTGGCTTTGAGTGTTGGTTTAGTAGCCTATAAGCTTGCAGATAAATACTAGTTTCCTCCTGCAGGGAGACACTACTAGTTCTCTGCTCAGGAGGGCGTTGTACAGATTTAATGAGAAAATGTAGATAGGATGCCTCACATAGTCATTTGACATATTATAAGCAGTCAATGCATGATCATTATGTTTATCATTACTATGGGTTTTGTTTATACTGCTGGGTATGCTGAAGGTCAAATGATGTCTCGTAGAAAAGTTACATATGAAAAAAACAAGTAGCTTGTAAGGATGGTTTAGTCCGATTATTCAATAAGCATGTGATTGAATATCTCCTTTGTTAAGCACTGTTCCAGAATATCCCACAAATGTGCATTACTAACGGTGGAAACCCCGTGAGGGTAAGCCTCTGGGTGTTTAATTATTGTATTTCCAGAGTCTAAGGAGGCATCTGGCGCAGAGTAAACGATCAATTAATACTTGCTGAATAAATGAATGGATGAAAAAATATTGAAATTATCTGGGCTTACCTCTTGGCTATGTAGCTTTTTTTAAAATTGATTTAAGTTAAAGTTTCTGGGTGTAGACATACTCAAAATTATATTATTGTCATTATATTTTTACCTAGAAGAATGATGTCAGTAGTAATGCTGACATTACTCCTAGGATAGTCATTTCTCAGCAATAATGAAAAGATTCTTGCATTACTATTTGTGAGCAGGATCCCTAAAGAGAGGAATGTTGACACAACCATTACACAAATCATTGAATGTGTGCATATTGGCTTTTTCCTTATTATGTACTGTATATTATTTTAAATTTAGTTTGCATAGATACTTTCTTTTTCCTATACAAACAGCTAACTTTAATTCACATATTTGAACTAACTCACAGATTTTTCCAAGTACCCCTATAGGTCCTGTTTAGTGATTTTTAGTAGACTTATTTTGTGTTTTAGTCACGTTTCTGTGTTCTCCAGAATTTTTTTAAAACTCTATAAAAAGGATCTCATAACCTTAATGTTAACCTTGGTCCATATTTCAGGAAGTATTAGTAAAGGATGATTTATTGGGACTAACCACAAAGACCTACCATAGGTTCACCAAGATGAAGGCTTGAAAAAATTATCCTTAATTCTTATCAGGCAGTAAACTGGAAGATCAGAAAGATCATATACACAGTGCGTGTGTAGTGAAACTTTTGAAAAAGTGCCTTGTGATATGTGATTAAAGGGAGAGAACGGACCAAATACAAAGGGCCACTAGTGATCCCGGAGACCTCTACTTACCAATGCTCACCAGCGTTGAGTTAGCTCATTGAACCTGGCAGAGTCTCATGGTGTATATAGGGCTTCACCATTTCCTGACAGTCTGGATTTCATCATCCTTGAAAGAAAGATTGACCTGTAGCACTATTGAGTATTTCTTTATTTGTAGGAAGCCCGTTCATGATTCATCTGCGGTTTGTTATACATTTGCTATCATAATAGACCAGCACATCTTCAAAGACAATAAGATTTATAATAATTTTATGCAGAAAAATACATTTAAGAATGCTTGCTGGGACCTACATTCACTTGCCAGCTGGCTGTCTCAAACATTACTCGATGTTGAGTGCTTTCCTTACAATGCCCTACTTATTCTTACAGAATTTACTTTTTTTTCAGGCTGTGAAGTCATCAATTCAATCTTGCCAGAAGGAATTAATGCCTCTCCTTGGGTGCTTTAGTTACTCTTAAGTACGTTAAGTCATAGTACTACACGACGCTGTTAAAAAAAAAAAAAGTTCTCATCTTTTAATAATCATTGTTTTCTGGTACTTCTCCAAATTATTATTTCAGATAGACTCCCAACTAGAGGGGTGCCCATAATTTGATGGTTTGATGTCAGAAAGAACAGGTGTATGTAGATCTCTGCACGTGAAGCATTTTTGAGAATCTCTTTAGGAGCAAATACAGGATGATGTGTTCAAGCTGCAGTTTAGCAAGCTGTTCCCTCCCTTGGCCAGTTTTACTCCCAAGAGCCACTAATTCGGAGCCCGAGATGCTTATGTGATTCCATGACTTTTCCCATTGCCCTCAACACTGAAGGTTTGTTGATAAGACCCTTTACATGATGTTTTCACAGAATTTCATTGCGCAGGTTCTAAACGTTTTAAAGACTTTTATTTTCTTAAATCAAGTTTCACCATTAACTAGTATTTATGATCTTTTGATTTTTTATATTGCTTTTTTTTAAATCTGATTTTCTACGTACTGTGATTTTCATTCCCAACCTCCACCTCTCCGTCAAGTGCACACATAGAGTGCAACGTATGAACAAAGAGAGTTATTGAATGTTTTAGACAGCTTTTTGCATTCCAACCTACTGGAAACTGTCAAATCTTAAATTAGGTAATTGCTAATGCTTAAATCATTGTCCTTATTTATTTCTTCTTATGAGATTCCTACATTACGTGAATTCTTATCTTTCTAATATATTTTTTTAAAAACTGGTATCACTTGACTTAAACTACTAACATTTTTATTACAAAGTATCCACTCATGAAAATTATTAAAAGCTTCTTGTTAGAGTTTTGTTTGTTAGAGTCTTTGTTAGAGTCTTGTTAGAGTTTGTTTCAAGGTTTTGGCTTGAACCCTTCTAAAAAAACTGCACATAACCTTTGGTAAAGACATAGAATCAATAATGATCAGATATCTTGTTTAAAGAATATCGAGACCAAGACGGATGTTTACAACTTCATCAGGAAGCTACACCAAAATGACCAGAAGATGCTGAAGCCTAAAAAAATGTGACATTTCTTAAATTAGAGGACCTATTAGCACCTACCCAATTAAACTTTCTGTGTTGATAGAAATGGTCCATGTCTACACTGTCAAAAATGGTAGCTACCAGCTACATATACTTTATAACGCTTGACATATGACCAGTGCTGTTGAGAAGGCGAATTCCTACTTTTATTTAGTTTCCTACCTGAAAAGCCAGGTGTGGCTAGTGGTGCCATATTGACTAGCACAGCCTCCTCTTTAAATTCATGATGCCCTTCCTTTGTCTCCCACACTCTTTCTTTGTTTATCTGAGATCATAAATGCAGAACGTAAATTGTAGTTTTAGTTCACACAGAAGTCAGTTAGGGTTACTGTACCTCCGAAGAGTTGGTGAATTTCCATAGAGTGCTGCTAACCTGGCTTTTGGGGAGATAACTATAGCACTGAGTTAGCCATTTGCTCATTTCCAATGGTGTAAATAATCCCATCATGGCCAATAGGAGGCTATCAATGTGAAATCCATCAGCTGGTGAAATTTCTGAAAATACAACCAGGTTCTCCTAAGCTGCTATGAACTGGATCCAATGTACCTATGCCCCATGAAAACCCAAAGCCTGCCCTCATTTTCCTCAAAGTACCAGAGCCTTTACGTTCAAGATCACCTCTGGCTGTGAGCCCTGCTCATACTTAATTTGTTCAGTTAGTAGGCTGGCTTGTTCCTCCTCATGCTGTCTAACAGTTTTCTTTCATTTCCACAAAATCCATTCACAGAAACTATTTATGTGAAAAGTTTAATTTTAAAAAGGAGTTTATGGAGGGTAGGGTGTGTGTCTATGTGATGGGGCAGAGATCATTGCATAACATTAGCAACAAATATAGATTAAATGGCCACTATCTGCTTTTTTATGTTCTTTGTTTTTTTTTTTTTAAGATTTTATTTATTTATTTATTCATGAGAGACACAGAGAGAGGCAGAGACACAGGCAGAGGGAGAAGCAGGTTCCCTGCAGTGAGCCTGATGCAGGACTTGATCCCAGGACCCTGGGATCATCCCCTGAGCTGAAGGCGGATGCTTAACCACCGAGCCACCCACGCATCCCTGTGATGTCCTTAAGACAGTCCCCAGTGCCTTTTCTCCGGTAACCTTCAGCCACGGGTCATGTCTCTGACTCTCATCCTCCTTTCTGCTCCCCTCACTTGTCCTCACCTCCTCACTTTTGGATGGCTCCACAGAATTCCAAAAGCTCTTGCCAAGTCATGAAAAGCAATTCCATTCTCTCCAGTCTCTACTCTTAGATGCTCCTCTTAATATCTCAATCCATTAAGTTGAGCGAAGTGCCCTTTCTTTACTAGGATCAATCTATGTTATAAAGCATGTATTACTAAATTCAATAATATTTATTGAATGCCTACCATGTGGCAGGCACTCTTCTGGTTGTAAATACCAAATTTGGCCTTCTACTATATTAGAATTGAGCACAACAATTGTCCAAATGCCTAGCACAGTGCTGAAATATGTCAGGAGCCAATGGTTATCATGTTGGAACATTCTTAAAGCAAAATTTAGAAACAATAAGATATAAAAGATGTGAACTTCAGAAGGATTAAGGCTTTTCATTTCTTTATTTCATCTAACCCTCTTTATTATGCATCCTATTCCACCCCAAAGCTGCCTTTTCAATTATGATATTTATGAGCTTCAGATACATATAAACAATGGTGTAACCCACACTCATTTCAGCAAAATTATGAACAAATAACTGTAGTTTTAATTAGTGCAAACACATCTTTCCATTGACCTGTATTTAATTGTTATTGTCACTGCTATACATTCCCTGCTGTATATTGTGGATGCACAGTAAATATGTGTAACATACTTTGGTTTCAATGAGTGAGAAACTGCAATAAGTAAAAAACGCAGTACGTGTTGTAATGATACTTAATAATATATTTTGGCTCATTTTGTTTCTTTGTTGATCATTTTTATAGTTTTCTGGGTAAAATTATTTGGTAATTTTTGCAAGTGCATGAGCGATATGTGTATTGCCCTGATGCTAGGTGCCTGTGGCAGAAGAAGAAATGCACTGTGTCGGGTGTTACTGCACGCACGTGGGCACAGAGACGTGTCTCAGCAAGTCTTGCTCTCACACCTGCCATCTGCTCTTGGTCACCACAGCTTCTGTTCTAGCCTGGAACACTGCATTCTTCTTCTTAGCTGGTCCTCCACAATCTGTAATTCAAGTTAATCACATACTCTACACTGCGTGGTTTCACGACTGCATATCTGACTACTTCACTGTTTGCTTAAACCTGTTGAAGCTTTGTCTAAATATTTTGTCTTTAGGGTGAAATCGAATGTAAGAGTTTCAGTGCCTTTCTTGATCTGTCTCTAGCTTCATCTCTGGATAAATACTTTCCCACACAAAATTCTAGCCAATCAGTTAAGTCATGCCGTTTTCTCATGCTTTTGGGTCTTTCAGAAGCTTCTTTTTTTGTTTGAAGCCTTATCTTCATCTCTCCATTGGTTCTTTTTTTGAATGACTTTCATTCAGTGAAAGTATCTAGTTCTTATTTTCATAACATCTCACCCCTTCCTGCACCTCTGGGCAGGTAGAGGCTTGATTCCATGAGTTCCCATAATAAAGCATTCATCCCCTGTAATGGTATGTAGCACACATACTGGGTATTTGATTGTCTCTCAGTAGATCTGAGCTCTGTTTTTTTGGTTCTTGGTTGTTGTTGTTGTTGTTGTTGTTGTTTCTTTCTTTTTTTTTTAAATCACCTCTCTGTTTTACCTGACAGAGCTAAGCACAATGCAAAGTGAATATTATGCCTCTGTTCAAAATTAAGGTGAATTAAATACTGTCCATACCCAGAATTTGTTTCTCTGTTGGCATTCAAAAAAACGACTGTGAAGAAAGCATACATTTGCAAGTGCCTATTATGTTCAAAGTATTGTGCTCAGTACTTTACATATGTCACCTCATTTAATCCTCACTGCAATTTGAGCCTTTGAAAACCTAAGCATGCTCAAGGGTATAAAATAGTAAATGGCAAAGCTGGGATTCAAAGCTTGACCTTTTTGAGTACAATATTTATGTTCTTTTCACCAATCCACATTGCTTTTGAGAGTCTATGAAAGCTGAATTGCTGGCTACTATCCATCTTGTTGACTGAAGAGAAGAATATATATTAGAGAGCCTTGTAAACTGGAAATATTCAACACAGGTACAGTAGACTGTAGGTACTCAGCACGTATCTGTTGACTGACTAACCAAGTGACTGGGTAGTATTATTATTGTCATTAGTGTTAGAGAAAAGCAAGGAATATACATTCTTTGCATTCTTGGGAGTAACATCACCTAATATATGTTCCTCATTAATGGGTATTGTATCAGAGAAGGGTTCTATCATCAAATATGTTTAGGAAATGATGAGCTAACAGATTGTTTCACTACTATAAAGTTCTGATTGGAATATGTCAAGTCATGCTGTAACCCTAGAAAGGTAACATGTGCTTCTCGGAGTTCTGCAAACCTTGAATTCTTTTTTGTGGAGGAGAGCATCTGTTGGACTAGCATGGCGTGGATCCCACTTTAAAGGATTATAAATCACATATAAAATCCTTTTACTTGGGGTCCCTGGGTAGTGCATTAAGTGAAGCATCTGACTCTTGGTTTTGCCCAGGTTGTGATCTCAGGGTTGTGAAATTGAGCCCCAAGTCAGGCTACATGCTCAATATGGAGTCTATTTGAGATTCTCTCTTCCTCTCCACCTGCCCCTCCCACTCATACTCTCTCCCTCTAAAATAAATAAAAAATAATTTTACTCGTCAGAGGATATTGCTCTTAAAAAAGGCATTCTGAAAAAAATGGATTCTGCTGTGTAAATTCAGACAAGGCTACCTCTGAAATTGTATAAGAATTAATTTATATATGTGGGTTGCAAAATTAACTCATTTAATATTGTTAATCCTCTAAGACACAGAAATCAGAGTTTTCCACTTTATATTAGAGGATACAAAATACGACTTTTTTCAATTGATTAATTACTATTATTCATACTGAAATGGTTCAATTATATTCAGAGATTTTGGTGATTGAATATTGTACATGTGATGTTGTGATGAACAAAATGAACAGCACTGAGCAAATGGGTATCTGCAAGGTTCTGTTCTCAGCATTTTTAGTGCACTAGCTAACATATTAACAGTGTGAAACCAAAGTATCATTGTTAACATACTTTTTCTTTTTTATTGAGGTATAATTGACATATAACATTATATTAGTTTCAAGTGTACAGCATGATGATTTAATATTTGTAGATATTATGAAATGATCGCCAAAATAAGTCTAATTACCATCCGTCACCATACAAAGTTGCAAAGGGTTTTTTTCTTGTGATAAGAATTTTAGGATTTACTCTCTTCACTACTTTCAAGTATGCAATGCAGTATTATTGACTGTACATCACACCCCCACGAATTATTTTGTAGCTAGAAGTTTGTATCTCTTGACCTCCTTCACCAGCTCCCCACCCCATTCCCCTCTGACAACCACTGTTCTATTCTCTGTATCTATGTTTTTATTTTGTTTGTTTCTTCATTTGTTGTGTTTTTTAGATTCCATGTAGAGCATGTAGAGTAAAATCATATGATATTTGTCTTTCTCTATCTGACATGTTTCACTTAGCAAAATACCCTCCAGATCCATTCATGGTGTCATAAATGGCATTCTTCTTTAAGGTGGAGTACTACAAAACAAAACAAAACAAAACAAAACAAAACAAAACAAAAAAAAAAAAACGTGGAGTACTCTTGCATTACACACACACACACACGTATGTGTATATCTTTACCTCTTCATCCATCGAGGGTCACTTGGGTTAATTTCATATTTTGGCTATTGTAAATAAAAGTTGCAGTGAATGTAGGGACACATATGTCTTTTAAAATAAGTGTTAAAAAAAAATAAAATAAAATAAGTGTTATGTTTTGTTTGTTTTATTTTCTCCAGGGACTCAGAAGTAGAATTCCTGGATCAGATGGTAGTTCTATTTTTAATTTTTTGAAAAACCACCATACTGTTTTCCATAGTGGCTGCATCAATTTACAGTCTCACCGTGCATGAGAGTCTACTTTTCTCTATATCCTTGCCAACACTTGTTATTTCTCATCTTTTTGATAATAGCCATTATGACAGATGTGCAGTAATACGTTATTATGGTTTGGATTTGCATTTCCCTGATGATCAGTGATGTTGAGCATCTTTTCATGTGCCTTCTGGTCATCTGTATACCTTCTTTGGAAAAATGTCTGTTCAGATCCTCTGCCGGCTTTTTAATTGGGATTGGGTTTTTTGTTTTTTGGGTTTTTTTTTGCTATGAGTTTTTCATATATTTTGGATATTAACCTCTTCTTGGATAAATGATTTGCAAAATACTCTGCCATTTAAAAGTTGCTTTTTCATTTTGTTGGTGGTTTCGTTTGCTATGCAGAAACTTTTTAGTTTGATGTTTGTGCCACTGAATTCATTAGTTCTAACAGTTTTAGAGTAGAGTCTTTAGGGTTTTCTATATATGAAATCATATGTCCACAAATAGGGACAGATTTATTTCTTCTTTTTTCAGTTTGTATGCCCCTTATTTCTTTTCCCTGCTGAAGTGCACCAGTTAGGACTTCAATACTATGCAGAATAAAAGTGGAAGAGTGGACATCCTTGTCTTTTTCCTGATCTTAGAGGAATAACTTTCAGCTTTTCACCACTGAGTATCTATCCTGGAGAATATTCCATATGCACTTGGGAAGAATGTGTACTCTGCTGCTTTGGGTTGGAATGATCTCTTTATATCTAATAAGTCCATCAGGCCTAATGTGTCATTTATGACTGGTACTTCCTAATTAATTTTCTATGTGGATGTAAGTGGGGGCATTAAAGTTTCCTACTAGTACTGTATTGTACTAGTACTAGTACTACTAGGTCTGTTAGTACTACTAACTTCATATATTTAAGTGCTTCTATGTTGGATGCATAAATATTTATAAATGCATCTTCTTCCTGGATTGACCCCTTTATCATCATTTAATCCCCCTCTTTGTCTTTTATTACATCTTTGTTTTAAAGTCTGTTTTGTCTCATATAAGTATAGCTGCTCTAGCCTTTTTTTGGTTTCCATTTGCATGGGATATTTTTTCCATCTCCTCATTTTTAGTCTATGCATGTCTTTAGGTATGAAATAATTCTCTTGTAGGCAGCATACAAATAAGTCTTTTTTTATACATTCAATTATTTTATGTCTTTTGATTGGAGAATTCAGTCTATTTACATTTAAAGTAGTTATTGATAGGCTTGTACTTATTCCCATTGTGTTAATTGTTTTCTGGTTGTTTTGTAATTTCTCTCTGTTCCTTTCTTGTTTTGCTGCTTGATGACTTTCTTAACATTTGTTATGTTCAGATTCCTTTCTCATTATCTTTTGTGTATATACATATGTTTTCATTTTGAGGCTCACACATAACAATGTTTTATGTGTTTATGTATATATACAATTTATATGTATAACTATTTCAAGACGATATAGCAGTTTAAAATTGAATACGTTCTAAATTCAACATTTTTAACCCCCTCCATGTTTTGTTTTTGTTGTCACATTTTACATCTTTTTATTTTGTGTATCTCTTAACTAATTACTATAGTTATAGTTATTTTTCTAATTTTGTCTTTTAATCTTCATACCACTGTGTGATTAATCCACTACCTTTACTATACATTTACCTTTACCAGTGAGATTTATACTTTTGTATGTGTTCTTGTTACTAGTTAGGATTCTTTTTCAAGCTTAAATAAGTCCCTTGAACATTTTTTGTAAGGCTGGTTTAGTGGAGGTGAACTCTTCAAGGAGAAGCTCTGGATTTGAGAGATCTACCCCTCCTCCCCGATTGTGGGTCCCTGCTCCAGGGGTGGGGTTTTTGGTGAGACTACATCTCAGCATCTCTTACCTGTCTCAGTGTGGTCCTTTTATCTTTTGCTGTGGAGATGTGGTGTTTTTCAGCTAGTTTTGTGGTGTTTTTCGGAAATTGTCCTGTATGTAGATTTGTTGTGTCTGTGGGAGGCTGTAAGTTCAGAGTCTTCACACACCGCTATCTTAGACTGCCCCAGGGGTGGCACTCTTTGTTGGTGAATTTAAAACATAGGAGTTGGACTTTAAAGCACATGAAGAGAAAAAACCAGTGGCCCAAATGATCAGTTACTGAAATCAATGTAGAACTCTAAAATGAGGGAATGTCAGGGGGCAGACGGTGGGTGGCATTGTACTTATAGAGATATTTATCTTTGAATGGAATGTCTCTTTGAAATGGATACATAAATTATTTCACTTGTTCTGTATCATAATCCCATCAGATAGACAGCCAGGCCTGGGCTAAGTCACAAGTATTCAGATTCTTGGTTCAGCATCTTTCCAATATAATAAGTTTTATCATCTCTTTTCAAAAATAGGATCATCTTTTCTTACAGTTTCAACTATATATTTTAATATAAAGTTTGAAACTTTATATATTTTATGTGCATATATAATGAAGAGAAAATGTAATTTCCAAGAAAGTTTTCAATGAATCATTTTTATAGCCATATAAAAACACAAGCAAATCTTTTAACACAAATGATTCTGGCTTTAAAAGAAAACATTAAAGACAACAATGGTATTAATAGCTAGTTTCTAGAGCAAATTTATAGAAAATCCTATATTTTTTGCCTTAAATAAAAAGGGAATGTACTATTTCACAAAAGAAGTTCAAAATAGAAGTATTCCAAGGCTTCCTTTTAATTATTTATCTCATTAGGCATAGAAGTAGTATTAATAAAATGATATTAATTGTAAACAGAAACAATGATATTGATATAAGAGAACATTAAGCATTTAAAATATCAGCCTCTCTTAAAATATTAAAATAATGGCAACATGTATCTTAACCAAAAATAGGAGAAGAATGTCTAGTTATATTCTCTTTTAATTAACTGAGGATCTATAACTCATCTACTTTTATTGAATTTGATTGCCTTTACATGAATTTGATCTTTGAATTGTTTCTAGAATTTAAAAAAATGTTTATAGTCTATAATGCATTTTAGTAATTTTGGAATTCAATCATTTAAAGAAATTTTTTAATCCAGATTTTCTTATATGTTAGAATATTGTCAGAATAGTCAAACAAATTAATTTGGTGTAAGAAAATCATTTATGTGATTTACACTCAGTGTTATAAACCATCTTCCCAGTTAAAAGAAACTTGGGCAGCCCCAGTGGCTCAGCCGTTTAGCACCGCCTTCAGCCCTGGGTGTGATCCTGGAGACTCGGGATGGAGTCCTATGTCAGGCTACCCGCATGGAGCCTGCTTCTCCCTCTGCCTGTGTCTCTGCCTCTCTCTCTCTCTCTCTCTCTCTCTCTCTCTCTCCCCCTCTCCCTCCCTCTCTCTCTCTCTCTCCTCTCTGTGTGTCTGTCATGAATAAATAAATAAAACATTAAAAAAGAAAAAGAAACTTGCCAGTCTCAAACACAGAAACATGATCCTTCAGAGTCTCTCTTGATATCTAACACCAAGGAAATCTTTGAAAACAAAGCATGAGTTTCTCTTATGTATTGATAAGGACAATAATAACATTGAATTCCATAAATGACAAATAACAAAGAAATGTATGAAGAACATAGCATGCTATGCACACAAATTGAGACCTACAATTAGGAAGATTTTAAAATTAAGATCTTAAAGAAGTAGGCAGTTTAAAAAAAAAAAGAAGTAGGCAGTTTAGATGTGAAAGAGATCTGAAGAGAGTAATGAATATATTTGATATTTGTAGAATTTAAACTGTGGTATGCCCAATCCCATTGAAGCAGTCATTGTCTTTCTTTCCTAAAATTTAAATTACAGATTGTTTTAGAATGGTATTTAACTTATATCTGTGATTATTCCTAAAGTTAAAAATCTGTGTATTTCCTTGCATTCAAATATATGAAAAAGACACAATCCCCAAAATAATATGCATTTGTTTCATTGACATGAAAATTTTATACTAAAAATTTTAGTACTAGAATTATTTAGTTAATTTGATACTCTATAATCATCTTTTGTGTGCCAACCTAAAATTTAAATATTCTTCATATGAATATGTAATATAACTGACATTAATTTGAAAAAATACAAAATGGCTCATAGAAAGGTATTTGATACCATGATTGAAAACAGTAAATATGTCTCAATTCTGGATCAAAGAAATTGGAGCCTGAAGTCAAAATCTATTAATACTACTACAAATATTACTACTACTGTTATTAATACTACATGTTCTACTACAGAATGTATTTCTAAAGAAATGTTTTGCTTAAGCACACTAAAAAATGGACAGTGGCACATCATTGTTAATCCTAGGGTAGGTTTTTTTTTAGTGACCCTTGGGAGAAACAAATCAAGTCTTAGTTAGAAGAACTTCAAATACACTTATATAAGATAATAATTAGTACTTTGCAATTTCCTTTTCTAATTTCTTTATCTCATTGAAAATTGAGAAGGACTTTTCTTAAAAAAAAGAAAAATTTGGAACTGTAAAGTTAATTATTTAATGAGTGTTGGAAATATTAAAAATTAAATTAAAAAAATTAAATTGTTTAATAATATATATAATTTAAATACAGAAAACTGAGATGAAAAATCTATTTTTATAATCCAAATGAGGATTTTCTAAACTTTCTAAATTAACAGATAGTACATTTTCAAATTTATTGATATATTTGAAATATAACATACATCATGCTTAAAGAGAAATGTACAGTGTTCTTTCACTATGGAAATAAATTTTAAAGTAATGGTATATAACTTTTTATATATAACTAAATAATCAAAGCAAATCACAAAATAACATATTTTTAATTGAATAAGATATATTAATATCAAATCCAATTTATTGTAAAATGTACAATAAATAGACATTCACACTTTTATCACTTTAAGTGGATAAGAAGTGATTTATGGATGTATCAATTTATAGATTTTGGCCAACAATTAACATGGCAATCATTATTTTAGTCCATATTTAGATTATTCTTTTCCTTGATGAATTCACATTACTATATGTTCCATGATGATCAAATTTCTGTATAAATAGTATATAATTTGAATTTGTATATCTTAATGAATGAGATATCAGAGATATATTTTTAAATACTGATTTACATGAGAAACTAAGTATAGACATGAGGTAGTCACAGCAGACAGATTAATCTTCAAAAATGGTTTACTCAATTAAGGAAAATATTACATTTAATAGTATGAAAGGACATTTATGACACATACCATATTACATATGGACTTAAGAAACTCTTGGTCATTGTATTCAAGGTTCTGAAAAATCATATTTTCTGCTATATAAACATTTTTTAAAAGTTCAATATTATAAATGAATCTTTCACTGGGAAGATGAAAACATTGGTTTAGGGTTGTCCCTGAGCTGCATTTTCTGCATACTCAGAAAGAGAATGATAATAATTCTCTTTAATCTTAAAACAAGTTAGAGAGCTTCAGAAAACTTGGTATGTGTCCTCTAAAAGGAGGATGGTGGTAGCAGAGGGGAGGTAGATTCATGCATTGGTACCTGTCGCACACCTGGAAAAGTCTGAGTTGAGAGATGAACCTTTGAGTCATCCATAGTGGCAAAGTAAAGATGGTGGTAATGGGGGCAGATAGTAAGCTGAGGGGTTCTTCTGCACCTACCTGAAAGAGGCCTCCTGCCACTTTGGAACAACAGTCAGGTTGCTCCAGTGGAGGAATTTCAAAGAATCCAAACTAGTGCCACAGGAGAGGAAGAATCGGTCATTTTGGGGTATCTGACATGGACTAGCAGCACCAAACTCAAGTAACACTTAAGTCAAGATTGTGTCCTTTATCCCTGTTTCCCCCTCTTTGCTCCTAACCCTGGAGGGAAGCTTTGTGTACTATTAAAAAAAAAAAGAATGTGCTTGTAAAACCCTATGGTTAATGGATTGTTTTTATTGAGATATTATTGACATATAACATTATATTAGTTTTTGGTGTCCAACATAACGATGTGATATTTGTAATACAAAATGAACACCACAATAAATCTAGTTACCAGCCATTACCATACAAAACTACAGAAGAGTTTTCTTCTTGTGGTGAGAACTTTTAGGATTTGCTCTCTTCTCAACCCGCAAGCATGTAATGCAATATTATGGACTATGGTCACCATGCTGTACATTACATCCCCAAAACTTATTCTGTAGTTCCAAGTTTGTACCTCTTGACCTCCTTCACCTGTTGCTTCCAACCCCTAACCACCACCCCCCCCATCTAGCAACCACCATTCCATTTTCAATATCTATGAATTTTTTTATTTAATTTGTTTTTTTTATTCCAAATATAAATGATCATACAGTATTTGCCTTTCTCTGACTTAGTTAACTTAGCAGAATGTCCTCAAGGTCCATCCAAAGTGACACACCAGTAAAACCAGAACTCTGGACCTGCCTGCTTGATATTTCTCTTTCTCTCTCTCTCTCTTTCTCTCTCTCTCTCTCTCCCCTACAACCTCACTGTGTGGCCCCAGATATCCCATGTAATTTCCAGAACTTCTAAGTAACAAACTTTTTTTTTTCAAAGTTCCCTGATGATTGGGGCTAAGGGCATCTTGCAATCATAATAAGAACCACAAGGGCCAGTCTAGTTACAACATTGGTTATTGATATGCTGAGACTGGCACACAAAAAAAGTACGCTTTCTTTTTTCCTTTCTTTTTTTTTTAAAGTAGGCTTTCTTTTATCTGCATCCTGATTCATATTCACAAATGTTGCCAGGGACTCTCTCTCTCTCTCTTTTCTTAATTCTGAGGTTTATTTCCTTCTTTGTAAAATATCCTCTTTCTTTGACCTTGTTGAAACCAACATGATTTGGCTTGTCCCTGGGCCTTATTACCAATATTTTTCTCAATGGAAAAGCAACTTGAGGCTCTCTAGCCCTTGGAAAAATTGTACCTTTTACTCTTACTATTTTAATTCACACCTCAGTGTTCCATATGACTCTAGAATTTTCATAATTCTTGAGGACCCAATGTCCACTCCATATTTTCATGTCAAGTCTCACCATTGTCTCAAATTCAACATGCACTGTAAACTTTAATTATGTTAAAACCAATTCTGTTTATCAGGTTCCAAAACTGTCATATTTGAATAAACAGCCTTCTTTTTCCTCCGCTGTACATGTCAAATCTAAAAATTCTACTAATATCTTCTTTTAAATGTCTAACTTATTATGATTTTCTTTCCATTTCCACAAATACTTAACTAGTCTAGGCACTGCCATCTAAAAACTAGGGTATTTCAGTGACAACTTTCCTGACTTGTATGTTATCAGGATATACCCTTTCTCCTGACCTTCATGGGAAGTTTTATCTCTTCAAAATGTTGCTGTGCAATTCCCTTATTCAAAAATGCAATCACTCTTAATGTTTTAAGAAAAAAAGCACATCCCATTTGCCGAGATTTCAAAATGAATTATTTTGACTGTAACTTGCATTTAAACAATTTTTAAATTTTTATTTTCACTTCTCCCTAACGCCAACTAGATTCTTCTGCCCCAGCCAGATAGATCAATTATCCCACTTTATACCTTTCTTTCTCTTACCCCTTTTGTTGCTCTATATTCTCTCTCTCCCTTAAGACATATCTATATCCTGGCTTCTTAAAAATTTCCAATACTAAAACTCAGCTTACTACTCCCTTTATTTAGCATGTTTCATGTAGTGCCCTATTGAGTAGAACTAGTCCTTATATTTAGAACCTATGGTGCCTTGTTTACAGTAAGCACGCATGCAATAGATATTGAAGACTGAGTGATGAACCTCAGTAATTACTGGGAGGCATATTCTCTCATTTAATATCAAATGGAGTGTTGTTCATTCCCTAAATTCTGTTCAACCTGAGAACAAAATTTAGCAGAATGTGTTTGCTTCAAAACACACCTCCAAATTCTTCTTGGATTGCTTTATTTAGGACACTTGGCTAAGGATTTCTTCTTTTTGGAAATCATTCTAACTTAACAGTGTAATAAATCTGCATTTTATAAACCTTGTTATTTTTACAAGAAACTTAGATTTTCTTTGAAGCTGATTATAACATCTTCAGATTTTGACATCTGCTGTACTGTACAGAAAAAAAAAAGACTCAATGAGTCTGAGCAATTTTATGAAGATAATTGCTACCTATTTGGTTTACAATTTTCAGGTATATAACAATGATTTTTCAAACACCTTGTCTCCTAATCATTATTCATTTATTCATGCAAAAACATTTACTGAATGCCTTCTCAGTGCCAAGAACTCTGTTAGAGACTGATGATACAAATAAGTATAAAACGGTCTTTGCTCTCAGATTTTTCCTTTACTGTCCTTACTATTTTTTGTAAGATTACATATACACTTGCAATTCTGCTTGTCTATATAACATTTCCAAATTGGGTAATTAGATAAAAAAGGTGTGTGTTTCTTATTTTCTAGGAAAGTGAAAAACAGAATGATAACATTCACAGACACTGTTTACTAAGGTTAGAACAATAGGAACTGATATTTTGGGGGGCTGAACTGAGATCCTTCTGTTCTATGATATTTTTAATGAGGAAACCATTCCCCATTCTATGTGTAAGTTGTGAGTTAGAGGACCTACCCATAGTACCTCACTTCTTTTTTTAGGACTGAAATTTTAGCTGGAAAATGTGGTTGAAGAGTCAAGAATTCAGTTTTCATAGTGTCTGTGTGTATGTATAACAAAAGCTTATATTATCAATAAACTCCTTATTCTTAAATAAACTCCAACTTTCTTTAAAAATTTTTTTGTTTTATTTTGCATAAAGAATCTAAAGCAATCCTTGCTAAAGAAATAAGTCACTTATGTTGGGAAAGCAATACTTTTCTGAACTATATAGCATTTACTTCAGTGAAAGCATCAGATAGCTACTGAAGTCCTAAACGTACTAGGAAGGGTGTTCTTCTCCTAAGAGAATTGGTCCAGTTTGGTGGTCAGAATGCTTGCTTTTAAAATATTGCCAAAGGAATGCTTATTTCATGGTAAGGGAGGACTACCAACGTAAGCCTCAATAATAAAAAGAAATAAATAATAAAAAAGTTTGCTATTATAACATAATATAGGTAACATTTTCAAATACTCTCATCGGTGTTCATAGTCATTGATTTTAGAAAGTTGTTATAGAAGGTGGAAAAGGACCTGGAATGATCACATGGGATTATCTCTTTGCTTTAGGCAAATTTTTCTAGGATTCCTCTAAAACAGGTGTCTCTCTATCTGGCATCTCCAAGAATGCAACCTCATATCTTCCCATGATGATATTGCATTTCATTGTTTTACTAGCTGTGTGGCAGGAAGCTTTTTCTTAACCTAATGGAATCCACCTTTTCATTAACATGCTGATGTGTGTCTCTCTCTCTACACACACACACACACTTATATATATAGACACATTTATATATATACATATATATCACATAGATTATGTAGACACATTTATTTTGGAATAGACAGCCAAATGATCTTTGTCTAATTTATAATGTTGATTTATATTTGTAAAAAATTTCCTTCTTTTAGTCATTTAAATAAATTGATACCTTGGTTTTCAACTCTAAATCCTAAATTGTTAATTTAGAATTAAATTAACAAATTAAACTGTGAATATTCTGACTGTATTTCAAGATTTTTTTCCTATGCTTAATTCTCTCCAAGTGATATAAGAAAAACTGATTCCATGTGTAGAAACTATAGATAGATATTGACTTATATTTAATAAAAACATCAAAGCTCTTTTTTTTTCAAATTAAGAAATGCTTAAAATGTTTTGATCAAAAAGATAGTATGTTTTCTTAAAGATTAAAAAAAATCAAGGGAATATTTCAGCAGACATTGAATAATCATTTTTTTTCCTGAATTAAACTCTATAATGCTAAGATATTAAGTTAAAAACTACTTAGATTCTAAAACAAAATATATTGCTTGATGAAATAAAAGTTTCCTGGGGGAATAAAAGAAGCTCAATTATGCTACCTATTGTAAATGATGCTGCCAGTTTATTTAGATTTTTAACCTCTAGCAATAACAGATTATTTTGATAAATTATTCATGTTTCTGCATTGTGCACCTTTTGCAATTTGCATATCTCGCAGCAAATAGGCCCTCCTTTCAGGCTTCAGTCCCCTTGGTCAGACAGGATGGCCGAAGGCTGCTTCATGATTAATTTCATCTCAATGGGATAATTGTCATACTCAGATGAAGCAATGCCTCTGAAATATGCTTTCCTGGAGCTATGAAGTACAAGAGGGTTATTAGCTTAAGACCTTTTAAGCATATAGTAATTTTTAGCTTAAATGTTAACCTTTCTCTATTTCGGGAGTATCTACATCTAAAAATAGTAAATTAGATTTTATGAGAATAAAAAACAATGATTTAGGGCTTAATTTAGCAGTTCATTAAATTGCAGGATGATTTGACTTTAGAGTCTGGTATCTTATTCAAAAAGGATGCATATATTTTGATAGATCAAGGCTTCATATTGCTAGCTCACAGTTTAGCTGCTGAACCGGTAAATATTTCTTTCTTTTCTGGTTTGTGGGAAAGTTATTCACCTTTTCTCACCTAAGAACAATCTAAATATTTAACCCTACTAGGATTAGCAAGACATGGCCTTGAAGACATGTTTCTATTTCTCTCTCTCTTTTTTTTTTTTTTTTGGAAAATTAATGAAAGAAAATTGATTCGCAATTTGAGTTTTAAAGAAATGTGTGGTTCATGTCATGCTTTTCAGTGGAATTCCTAAATTTCCAAATCCACGCAAATTGTTGTAAATTTGTTTGATATAGTGAAATTCTAAAAAATTCCAAATTGCAGCCAGGGTCACACTATACTGTAGTGAAAATAAAGTTCTGAAATTTAAAATTAAAACACTTTCTGCATATTGTATAATACATAAACAAAGAGAAGAAGAGTTTGAATTAGTTTTTATCACCTTAAAAGTGAAACAGAGCCCAAAACTTAATAAAATGGTCAATTAAAAAAATAAAAATAAAATGTTCAATTAGATTTTTTATACTTTTATAATTGCATTTTTTATACAATCAACTGCTTGCATGTTTAAGGGAGATAGTTTTCCCAGTATTTTGCTAGATGCTAGATGAATAAATAACTCGTCAGTGATCACATGGAATTTATAGACTATAGGAAGCTATAGTTTTGTTGGTAATTAATTTAAATATAGGCACACACTGAAATAGAAATCTGTACTGCTGAATCCAGCGGGCTGGTTATTGAGAAATGACGAGGATGAAGACTAAGTCTTCAGAAACCATTAACTACTTTACTACCTGCTGCCACTTGTTCTCCTACCTTTGTCAGATTATTCACCTTTCTTTCCCTCAGCTCTTTCTTTTGTGTTTTACTCTTTTGTAAAGGGTTTAAGTGTTATTTAGGGACTACTGATTGTTCCTTTTAAAAGAGAAAATGATCGCTCCCAAATTACTTTTTTAAGATTTAAAAAAATTATTTATTTTTGAGAGAGAGAGAGCAAACAAGCATACATGTGTAAGCTGGGAGGGAGGGTAAGGAAGAGAGAAGAGGGACAAGCAGATTCCCTACACATTGCAGGGCTCAATCTTACAACGGAGAGATCACAATTAGAGCTGAAATCAAGAGTGCGACATTTAACCTACTGAACTACCAGGTGCCCCTCAACTTACCTTCAAGAATAAAAACATATGTAATGATTTATTTTGAAGGGAACTGAAGGATTGCTTACAAAATATTTAAAATGTAAGTATGATCACAACAATACTATTATTATTCTTCATCTACTATCTGTTAGTCACAGACCAAAGCTGAACTCGGGGTGGGAGTCCATTTGCTGAAGCAGTGCCTCGCTGGCTCAATTGGTGAAGCATGCGCCTCTTGATCTCAGGATCATGAGTTCGAGATCTACACATTGGCTGTAGGGATTAAAAAATAAAATCTTAAAAAAATAAAGTTATGTGAAACATACATTTGAAAACTCAATGAGTTTGCATTTCATATTATATGAAGTCAGTATAAACAGAGTCCTATAAATGAAAAGTTTATGATATTGAACTAATGCCTAAATCGGTATGTGAAAATTGATTCCTTAACAAAACATTTACAGATTCATAATGTTTTTTTTCAATTTTATAAATCGGACTGTTCCATTTGGCTTAGCTGATTCTTGACAATTTATATAAACACATGTTTCAGGAACTGAAGGATACTGACTTCTCTGATAATTTTTTACTAAGACATTCCCAAGTAAATTATACTGACATATTAATCTAGGTCCATCCTGTCTCTGATTTAGTGGCCCAAAATATTACTAATCAATTTCAGAGTTATTATACTCTTTATTTGAATTTATTTGAATTCATCATCTGTTTTTATTTAAATCTTTGTATTTGGGACACCTGGGTGGCTCAGTGGTTGAGTGTCTGCCTTTGGCTCAGGGCGTGATCCTGGGTTCAGGGATCAAGTGCCACATTGGACTCCCTGCAAGGAACCTGCTTCCCCCTCTGCCTATGTCTCTGCCTCTCTCTCTCTCTTTCTCTCATGAATAAATAAATAAATAAAATCCTTTTAAAAAAATCATTGTATTCTATTTCAAAAATATAAAATTATCAAATAAAATCCTGGGAATGATTAAATCATTTGTATTCGCTACAATGAAATTTTCATTTGGGACACATGTAGAGGCAGTAGTGAGTAATAATGAGAAAATAAGACTGGCTATCACATGATAATTATTAAATGGGTATTAGGTACATGGAGATCATTAGACTTGCTTCTTTGGTTTTATAGATATTTGAAATTTTTCCTAATGAAAAAGTCCATTTCTTCTGTAGTTGGCAGTAATAAAAGAAAAATTATTTATAATAAAAATTTGTATGGATTTGATGTATTTTCACTCTTCTGCAATTTTTGGTGTGGCCATGATGCTGTTCATTTATGGTCTCAGAGTTAACTCCTTCCTTAAAGCCTTGTAGTTTTGAAAACCGTAATGCTGTACAGAAGTAGATATCAAATATCTTCACCTCTTAATGTGTCCTCAACAGATTTGAGATTGATATTGGGTGAATGCAAGTTGACAGACTTGGAAAGCATTTGGTTTTAAATTGTTAATTTCTACTGAAAAGCTTGAGATCAGAGACAGAGTAAATGGAATTATGGAGGAAAATAATATTTTATGATTACAGAGTTGAGAATTAGCTCCACTAATACCAATATTTATTAAGTGGCTACTAGATGCTAGTCACGTAGGTATAGAGCTAGAGCAATACCGAGAAATATGTTAGTTAAAAATTCCATATCTGTATATAAATCTTGACTAGCCATTGAGGTCATGTGTTCTATGTGACAAAGATAGCACTAGCATGAAGCTGGCATAGATATTTTCCTCCAGGGGAAAAAAAAATAAAGAGATCATAGGTAAAATAAAATCAACTTAATTTTGGCAAAAGATTTTTCTTTGAATAATAAATAGTGTAATAATAAAAATCATATATGAATCAAATAATATTTCTTTCATAAAAAACAGAATGACTAATTGGCATTTTCATAATCTTTGTTATGATATAAATGAACAATTACCTCACCAACTGGAAACTGGAGGTAAGGCGTGAATTAGAAATGAAACCTTTTTTGGTCTAAAAAAACATGGAAACTTTGATTTTTTGCAAGTTATTCTGATGCAATCTTATTTTTAACTCTAAAAGTTAATATTAAATAAGCTATAATCAACATTTGATGATAATTAAACAAAAGATTGAGTATATATCTATATAAGCTACTATATTTTCACATAGCTTAGTATATTCACATAATAGGTCCCAAATCTATATGTGATGAATGAATGAATAAAGGTCAACATCTATAAAGAATGACCATATCTTCCTTCCCATATTATTAAATGGTAATTTAATTATTGAAAGCTTACTGAAGATAATCACGAACCATTATAAAGTGAAATGGGAAAGAAGCTTGCTTTTTGAAATCTTTATTTCCCCTTTGTTTTTCATGTTAGTTAATTAAATAATATTTTTTAAATAGCATATCTGCTTTTGTATCCTATTTCATTAACAAGAAAATTCTGAAAAAAATAAAAAACCAAAAACAAGACAAGAGGGAAGAAAGATTCAAAATGAAGTTTTCTTATTCTCTCATAACCCATACTCTGCCTGGGACCACACTAACGGAGATGGGCATCGCAGCCCTACATACGGGGAATGGCATCTTGAGTAAAAGATGAGATGGATATTAGCGGTTCTGGGTTTTATCCTCATATCAGTTCCTCAGTGTGCACCTATGCACCACTTATTTATGTCTAAATGTTCCATCCATTTCTAAAGTGATAATACAGAAATAATTTATAAAGAATTCTGAGATTTTCAAATTCAGGTGCCAAACAAATGCAAAGTGCCCCGCGGCCAGTTAACAATAAGGCAAACGGTTTTGAGAAATTTTATTTTTATCTCAATAAACCCAGTATCTTAGTGATCCCCCCTAATAATTGTGCTCTTTTCTTAACAAAAATTCTGAGTGCCAAGGGCAATGGTTTTTATATTTGTTTTCGATTTTCTAATCTCCCCTTTTGGGGGGGTTAAATATCTTTCTGAAATAGTACTTCATGGTAATTTATCTTTTTTTTCTTTATAAGAGCCAGGGAAAGCTCCTGAAACCAAACAAGGGACTATAAAAGTTGTGGCACAAGGTAAGCAATAAAATACTTTAAACATCCTCTTTCTTTCTTTCTTCTTTCTTTCTTTCTTCTTTCTTTCTTTCTTTCTTTCTTTCTTTCTTTCTTTCTTTCTTTCTTTCTTTCTTTCTTTCTTTTCTTCTTTCTTCTTTCTTTCTCTCACTACATAGCACTTTATTGACGAAAGCAAAAGCTGTTTATTGCAGAATAGCACCATCTGCTGGATTATTACAGGAAATATTGTTGCATTACCATACACATTTCGACTGTTTTTTAGTAGCTGGAGGAATCATGAAGGACTCAAGATTTAGTGTGTTGACTCCAAGTTTCAGTCATTAGCTTTTATTTATATTTCTAAAAATAAGCCATAGATACATTGATAGATAATAGATAAGATACATTGATAGATAATAGATAGGAATATTGATGGAGATATACAAATAATATCCAATTTTTCTAATGTTTTCGGTTGCACTTTGTAATTTGTGTCATATTAGAAAAATCAGCCAGAATGTTATTAAATTGATTTTATTACATCTATGTTAAGACTGCAGAAATTGGGTTCCAGATATGACTACAAAGTAATGGCCCTAATTTTTATAAGCCACCTGAGAAAATCAGTTTCATCACTTACTAATAACTTTGGGTCATCAAAAGTGATTATCTTTAAGAGAAATTTAAAAAAATATTATTTATTTTATTTATTTTAGGGAAAGAAAGAGAGAATGGGGGAAGGGGCAGAGGGAGAAGGAGAGAGAGCATCTCAAGCAGACTCCCCACTGAGCACTGAGCACAGAGCCCTACGTGTGGCCCTGAGATCATGACCTGAGCTGAAACCAAGAGTTAGATAATTAACTGACAGTTAATAATTAACTGCCTGAGCCACTCAGGCACCCCAAAATATTGAGTCTTTAAGTGATCAGTTTGGGAAAAGTACTCCTTTTAAATAATTTTCCTGTAAAGTTATTTTTTAAACCATTATTTGAAATCACATCTTGTGAGAAAGCTATTCTGACTCCTGTGTGTCTCCAAGTAAACAGAATGGAATATGATTTGTCTGACCTTTATTCTTAAACCATGAAAAGTAATTTGATGAAAGCATAAAGGAAGGACAGAAGTGTCCTGACTTTTGTCGTCTATGAAAACTTTATGGATCACATTTATGGAAGAAGAGGTAAAATATTTAATAGAGGTAAGTTTTTCGGCTTTTTAAGTTTTGAATCCCAGTTAGTTAACATATAGTGGTAGTGTTGTATTAGTTTCAGGTTTACAATATAGCGACTCGACACTCCCATACAACACCCAGTGCACTACTAATCCCCATCACCAATTTAACTCATCCTGAATAGGGAGAATCTTCACTTCCTTTCCTTTGCTATATTACGCAACGTGTAGCAATAAAGGACATGCATTTAGAAGGTGTTATATTTGTTTCTGGCCAGAAAGCCTTTCTAGCAGACTCCTCAGCACATAACACATGACATGGTTGCATTTAACTTGGACTCAACTAGGTGTGGAATAATCATATTAAATATTGGTAAAATAGGTTGGCTGCATTCCATTTGACCCAATGATGTTATTTATAAGCAACGCATATGCTAGGATGATGAAGAGGTATGATACCAATTTTTAATTTTCATTTAATCATCAGGTTGTTCAAGAAAACAGATTCTTCTTTGGGAGAGTTCTAATAGGGAGTGTAACAAATATTACGGGACACAGCAATGCAGAACAGATATTATTATCACTTGGGGGTTTTCACTCGTGAAAATGCAACTCAAGAGTCTTTTCCTCAAGCAAATGGCTATCAGTTCAAAGAAGCATTGTAGTTGATGTATATATGTTCTTATAAAAAAGAAAAAAACTTGCCGTAAGACACTTCTGTTTTGATTGAGGCTTTTGAGGCTTTGGTGGATGTGAAACTACAACTTGGAGCAGGAATTTAATGTTCCTTTAGTGTCATATCAGAGGAATTCAAGGGAAGGAAATTGCAGAGATATATGGAAACTTGCTTCAAATTTGAGCTTGGGGCTATGGGCTCTTCATGTTTCCATTCCAACTAGGCTGGACAAGGCAGCCTCAGAAATAATTCTTCGGAATCAAAGATTTATTGTTGAGCCATTAATAACCTGGAGATTCAGTTTTGTTAGAACCATTATTTTAAGGAAATTATATAAACGTGTTGATTAAACATACACAAGGCCAGAGTTTGGGGCTGTTCACTAAAATGGCAATGACACATCAAAGCAGGGACATCAAGTAAGGATAAATGTCACTTGTGCTGCCTATATCCTCCCTAGATCCTTCTTAGGTTTATAATACCACAGCTGCATTATTAAATCAAGTATAGAAATAATTAATATTTGCATGCTTTTCATTAGGAGATGGAGCTTGAACACAATTGGCAGTATTGCTGCAGCAGACTGATATTTTGGTGTATAAAATGACAAAATTGATAATGATGCTTGCAGTATGGTAAAAGACTAGAATATATCTGTTCATTTATTTATTTTTTACTTTTATGACAAAGAATATATCTAAAATCTAGTTTTATATAAGCTGTGTGTAAATGTGTGCATTTTTAGCTCTTTTATTAAAATTTAGCACATTTTTTGGGAGGTACATTTAAAATTTTTTTAACAGAGTTTGAGATAGAGAAGAGTATGAATAAATGACTCTGTACTACATATTATAATTTGGAGACATAAGAAATTTAAAATATAACATAAATAGAATATCATGTCGTGCTGAATTGAATTGTAGAGATAATGAATGTCATACTAGTTAAGACAAAGTGATTTTTAATGAGTTGGGGATTGAAGGATTCCTCATAGATGAAGGATGACTTCACTTGGGCTTGGAGCATGATTAAAGAATAAACTGAAAGAGGAGAAAAAGCACCACTAGCACTACTAGTACTACTCGATGGCTTAAATAAATAAAGAGCTAGTGATGATCATGAAAGGCTATAGTCATTATCAAGATAGGAGACAATCAACTATGATGGTGTCAAAGACTTGAGAAAACAATACAACTAAGATGGACATTTTGAAGAAATAGTATTTGGAAGACTATACAGAATGAAATAAAAGAAATTAAAATGGTACTGAGGGGCACCTGGGTGGCTCAGTCGGTTAAGCAGCTGCCTTCGGCTCAGGTCATGATCTCAGGGTTCTGAGATCCAGCCTCAAATCAGGCTCCCTGCTCTGAGGGGAGCCTGCTTTTCCCTCTCCCTCTGCTGCTCCCCCTGCTTGTGCGCTCTCTTTCTCTCTCTCTCTGTCAAATAAATACATAAAATCTTTTTCAAAAAATGGTACTGAGCTTTTGAGCGTGGGTGAATACGATTATTATAATTGTCAAAAATAAGTCCCAGGGAAAGGAACTAGCTTAAGAGGGGTGATGAGGATTCATTTTGGGGCAGTTTTATGTTGAGCAGATGGGGGGTCATCTAGGCAGTGAATTTTCTGAAACCAGTAAGAACTTAGGTGGGTCTAGGTGAAGCTCCAGTGAGAAGATGCACATGAAAGTGCTATGGTAAGTATAGCACAGACCAAACACCCAAAGTAGCACTAGCTGTTGGGTCAGATTCCCCCTCCTCCCCCAAATTCTAATTCACACAGATAGGATTACTTTAAGGGAATATGTACAATTTCTGATTCAATTCATGTGGCTTAAGACTTCTTGGAATGGATTTGACTCCTGAATGAATTTTACCCAGAACCAAGAGTCATCTTGCTTGGAGCAATCCCAAACTGACTCCATACCTCCCCCAAATGTGTTTGGTAAGGTAAGTTACAACTTGGATCCAGATTTAGATTCATGATTCAGGATTAGATGAAATCTGCCACAGAGAAAGTCAGAGTTCAAAGGTGATTAAAGTGTGCCATGCTTTTTCTCTGTGTAAGGATGGCATACATTTGCTAAAAGTTGTTACCCCTTGCTGAAATGGGACTTTTTAAATACTACTGTCATAAATGCATGAAGTCAACTGGTGTATAATTTCTTAATAGCTAGGCACAGATAATTTATGAAATATCACCACCATTTTTGGCATAGATCTAATCATATTCTTCTAGAACTGTTTGTACTTTTCTCAGATGCAACAATTTCAGAACTAAAATGAACTTACACTAAACTACAGTCTGTACTTATTAATTTGACTTCTTGTCTATGTAACAATATGTTTTTAATTCTTTTTTTTTTTTTGGTTTTATGCTGATATCTTAATTTTTAAAAACCTTCACATAAAATAATATTTTGAAGTTATTCTCTTATTGCAGAGTTGGATGGATTAATTTGTGCATAGATAACCACTCAATTTATAAATACATGGAATACAGTCTCATATTCCCAGGAGTATTCTGAAAAACAATTAAAATTCATTTAATCTCTCTTAACACTATTTTATTTATTTTATTTCAGCAGCGGCTAAAAAAGATGAAAAGAAGGAAGGTATGTTTAATGCAAAACTTCCACTATGCCTTTTGTGTAAACAAGTTACCAAAATCAAGATTTGAGTTTTGTCTGTCATCTCGCCTGTGTTTCCATTGGATAACTGGATCTATATTATGCAGACATTTCTTGAATGTATTTTCCTTCATTACCTCATATAAAAGGGAAAATTACTTTCTAAAAAAACAATTTTAAATCTTGTCTTTCTCAAGATATAGAGGATAAAACATGACTTCTCAAAATCCCAGATCTTCCATTCCATTAGAAGCTTTATCAAATTTCCAAAATGTGGAAAATATCGACTATTTTACTCTATTAACTGCTTATATCTCTGACACTAACCAGCAACTGATGCTACTTCATTCCATTAACTTGCAAATAACAAATAAGTCATAGTCCATCCCCTACACACCACCTCCTTTTGTCAGAATGTCATGAGATGGAGTAAAATATTCCTTGCTGTCAAGGAAAACAGGCATCCCGTGGAACTTAACAGATAAGATAGACTTTATTGAGGACTATTGCAATAGGGCTCGAGTTCATTGCAATAGAAATTCAAGTCCAACACCAATGAAACATAAAGCCTGAGAATTTTAAAGAATTTTAAAGCTCTGAGATGAACTTGAAAGGAACTGGAGGATGTTGGGCAATTGGAGTGGGGCTGCGGTCATTGTGATTAGGCCACCTGTGTTTATTAATTGTTGATTATTGAAGTTAGGCTCCTTCCTTCCCATAGAGACTGGGATAGAGGAAAACTATATCCTTTGATGATTACATTTCAAAAGGATGTCTCCTAGGTCCCGAGAAAGATATTTCTGGTTGTAGCAGATTTATATTTCAAAGGAACAGAGAAAGAATTTACAATTGCAGGTTTTCTAAAGTAAATGTACTAATACAAGGGAGGTTGAGGACCTATAATCAGGAAGACACCTGTCTGAAATTTAGTCAAGCTAAGGGGAATATTAAGACCATCTTAGTCACTGTGATTCTATTTAGAGAGATGTTTCTTATGTACCCTGACATACTTAGACAATGTCTAGATATAACCACTGTGTATGAATCTAGGCTTATTTTCTTAGTAAAAATAGTATGAAGATATAAGCAATCATTTCTAACATTGAAAATGACAATAATATTCTAATTAGTATTCATATAATCTGAGAAAAATAGAAAGCAAGTGTTATATTTTATATTTAGTATCATCAGAATTTTAAATAATCATAACAGCTTGGAAGTCACATTCTGCTTCTATTAAACAGGAATCTAAGAGTCCATAGATGGGAGATAGAAAAAATATTTTAGTTGGTCATTATTTGTTCATACAGAGCAATACCATGGTATGAAAATAAAGCCGACTAAGACATGTTAGTGAGTTTATTTTCAAGAGATTGAAATCAGTATTAATTCCCCATGTACACATAAGAAATCTTTAGGTGTATTCTGGAAATTACATTGTTTACATGATGAACACTGTGGTGAGTGTACAGAGATGTTAAAAAGAAAGAATGAGAGTAAGTTCTTGGTTTTTGATAGGCAGTTTTTGATAGACAGTCCTCAAAAATGTGAATCTTTTCCACCATTCTTTCTTAGGAATAAAGAACAATTCACCATTTGATTTAAGAAAAAGAGTAACATGAAGTTATTTTTCAATTCATTAGTATTCAAACCAAAGTATTAGAAGACTTTTGGGCATATGAACAATAGTCAAATTACAAATTGCATAGCTTTAGGCTTTATATCTTTTCCCCCCCTCATTGTTGTGCTTCAAAGGTTTTTTTGTTCTATTTTTCCTGGTTAGATGCTTCCTTTTTTTTTTTTTTTTTTTTAATAGAAATTGTTTGTAATCAATCTGCAACATTTGGAAGAGCTTGGAGAGCTGGGGCAGAGCTTTATCTTGGAGAGTCAAGTGGTCCAGTGTCCACTACCAGCTGTAAAATATATTACACATAGACCCCATTTTATTATTGTTTTTATTTTATTATTATTAAATTATTATTTCCAAAGAGTTTCATAGATTATCTTTTATCTCTTACTTGGAAAAGTTTTATAATTGCAAAGATTATGCAGTTGAGAAAAAAAAAATAACAGCTATCTGGAATAATTTTCATTGTTTCCAGAATATAAAGGAAAACAGATCCAATGTCCAGCTATCCTGGGCCATCTTTTGATTATGTTTCATGAGTTTCTATTTCCCTTTTTCCTGTTAAGCAGGGGTGAGAGGTATATAGATCTAAGCTTGCTAGCTCTTGTTTCTTGTTTTCTATAATCTCCATAAGATTATAGAAATCTTTTCCATAGAGGCAGGAAGCACATGTGTATTCAAACGAGGCATGTTTAATACAAATTACCAGATACAATTTGGATTTTCAACATTCTATTTTATACAAAGTTTTTTTTAATTATTATTTGCATTTAAACTCGTGAAGTGTATATGTTGAAAGATACTAATGGATGGGATCCCTGGGTGGCTCAGCGGTTTACCGCCTGCCTTTGGCCCAGGGCGTGATCCTGGAGTCCTGGGGTGGAGTCCCACATCGGGCTCCCGGCATGGAGCCTGCTTCTCCCTCTGCCAGTGTCTCTGCCTCTCTCTGTGTGTCTTTCATGAATAAATAAATAAAACCTTTTTTAACAAAATAAAAGCAACAACAACAACAACAACAACAACAAAGATACTAATGGTTGACAAATTTCCTGGAGAAGAAGAAAATCAGGAGGGCCTTAGGGCTTAATTAGAATGCCCTGGGAAGTTCTTTTGTTAGTGAATTTTAAAATACATAAACAAAAGTGCATGCCAGTGTTATTATCAAAGATGGTTTGTGCACCAGGGGACAAAGGGCTTTTCTTGCATAGTGAACCCTAAAGATTTGCTTTTCATGTTAAGATTTATGCTCCCATGTCTTAGCATATCTCTCTCAGAAACCTTAACAAGAGAGATCCTGGGCTTCACTGAGCTTTGCCCATCAATTTTACTGTTCTTTGGAATTTTGGCATCAGAGCAATCATATCTTGACTTAAGTGGAGCTAAGTAAATATTCCACTGACGTCCTTCTTCCTCTAAGCCTTTTTCTACTGAAATTTCCCCTGTATGCCACTCTTTCTCCTCCGATAGACATCTATTAACACACATTCTTACTTTTCATTAGTTCTCAATGTCAAAATCCCATCAAATTATATTTTTTTTCTGTATAAAATGTGCTTATTCTCCATTTCTTCTTATATAATTGCCCCACTCTCTTAGTAGATGCAGAGACACAAATTCTGGTGTAAGCTTCAACCTCTGTTTTTCCCTTGCCCCTGGCATTTAGTCTTCTAGAATTTTTAATTTGGCTGAACTCTCTTTTGTTTAATCTTTCCTAAAATAATTAGAAAGGCTAATCTTCATTCACAGCACCTGGTCCTCTAGATTTCACCTCACGTTGCTGTTTGTGACCTCATACTGGTTTTACTAACTTCTCATGTGAACCAGGGCAACGATTTCTGAAATCAGACGTTCTCAAAATGTGGTCAAGGACTCCTGGGGGTCTTTGAGACCCTTTCAGTGGTTTTTTGAGGTCAACACTATTTTTATGAAAATATGAAGTCATAGTTCGCCTGGTTCATTGTCCTCCCATGAGTCTACACTGGAGTTTCCAGAGGCTACATAATTTGCGTTATTGCAACAGATTGAATACTTAAGCAGATATGCAAATCCAATTGTCTTCTCATTAAGCCAGACATTAATGAGATTCACAAAGTCACTCATCTTACCAATTTTTCTGCATTGGAAATATATTTGTCATAAAAATATATTATTGGTGCTAACATGTAACATGTTTATTCTTTTTTTACTAAATGCATAAGCAAATTTATATTTTAAATTTTTCTCAACTTTAATTTTTAAAATTATAAACATCAATGGATAGAAACTACATAAATACATAAATGAAAGCTGTTTGGGGTCTTTTAAAATTGTAAAGAACTTAAAGGATTCCTGAGATGAAACAATTTGAGAATCTCTAACCTAAATAATAATCCTGCCTATAATATTTTCTCTAAATAGTGTCCTTCAAAAAACTGAACTGGCTTCATAAAACTTTTCATGATGTTACCTGTTTAAAATATTCAGTGGCTTCACACCAACCACAGAATATGGTCTACAGACCTTAACCTGTAGACCTGGTCTGCACAGTCTGTTTCCTGACTTCCTGTCATGTATACATCTAGGCAAAGACAAAGCCAAAGCCTGAATAATTCCACCAGGAAAGATACAATGAGATCTTTCGAGATAGAGACAATTCATTACCTTCATGGTCAGCAAAAGCAAGAATAGCTGAAGGTGCCAACACTTCATGGTTCTCTTGTCCTACATACCAAAAAGTGATGACACCCAAAGAAAAGAGGCCAGATAATGCTATAATACAATTTAGGGACACTTCAGTGTGGAGGAGCCAGTTCTAGACCACAGCCAAATGGTTTAATGGTCTGCAACTCAATTCCAAAGTGTTCTAGGCTGGAGAACTCAGGAGGTTATAAGAAGCTGTCTGACGATAGCCACCCATCCTCTTGTGTTCCAGAAGGATCATAAGGCATTCTGCTGATACTCACCTTAGCTGTGGTTTAAAACTTGGCTTGCGGGTGCCTGGGTGGCTCAGTGGTTGAGTTTCTGCCTTTGGCTCAGGCTGTGATCCTGGAGACCCGGGATCAAGCCCCACGTCGGGCTCCCTGCATGGAGCCTGCTTCTCCCTCTGCCTGTGTCTCTGCCTCTCTGTCTGTGTCTCTCATGAATAAATAAAGAAAATCTTTTAAAAAAATAATAAAACTTGGCCTGCAGGTTCTATATGGATATGTGCAGAGCCACCATGGCATCATCACGGAGGCTTTACCTTATACTTTTCTTCACTTTCTTCCTTTAGGTATCACATACTTCAATCCATATCAAGCCATTCTTGATTTTATACATAAAACTTTCTGTCTTGCCTTTGTTGCTGCCAATATCAAAACAGAGGTTATCCTTTCTATTTCCTTCTACAAATATTCAATGATTTTAGGGCTCAGGAAAAATTATTCTTCCTCTAAGACATCTGACCCTATCAATTAAATTTTTTTTTCTTTTTCATTTATAATCTCCCATCAGAATTTATCTATACCTCCCTACCATCACTTATTTCTTACCAACTTGTACTTATATTAAAGGTATTCATTTTCCTTCTACTCTAATAGAGTTTAAAATTTTTTATTAAAGGGACCATGTCTAATTCAATTTTATCTCCTATTGGGACTGACACATTTTCTCAGTTTGCACATTGCTTAACAAATATTTATTCTGTGAATGAATCAGTAAGATCTAAGACTCTTAAGATCAATGTAATATCTATAAGAAATATGAATAGATACTCAATTTTCCACACCCCAGGCAGGAAAGAATTATTATTATTATTATCATCATCATAATATTATTATTATCATCACATCATCATCATCATCATTATCATATTGGAAGTTATATTCCAGTAAACTTTTTAGGTCTGAAAAATCATAGCCAGATGTCTGACAATTTCATCATAGGTATTTTGATCACTAGCTGCTGCTTAGATTGCACTAGCAAATCTAGGTAGATCCCATATATTTAAACTTAGCTTCCTGTATGAATCCCTAGAGGCTGGAAAGCCTTTGAGTTTTCCAACACAATTTATTTCTGAAGGATACAGTTCCATTGAGAATGTGCCAGATTGGATTTATCATTTACTATAACTAAAACAAGAGCAAGTAGAGTTGAATGCATGTGAGAATTAGGCCTTCAAAATTGAGATCTGAAGGGAAATTATGCTGAAAGACAGAGCAAAATATCTGTAATTGTAACTGAATAAAGATGTCAATGGGCAAATTATACAAAGGAAATGGAGTGCTTTATCACCTGCATTCTCAGACTACCGGAGAGTTAATTTTTCCCTTTGATACAACTAGTATTTAGTTTTTCTCCAGCATCACTTAGGAACATACTAGACCATACCTGATACAGAAGTCCCTCTTTATCTGCAGTTTCAATTTGGCAGTTTCAGTGACCTGAGGTGAATTACCACCTAGAAGCAGATGGTCCTCCTTTCGACACATGGTTAGAAGGTCCACAGTAGCCTAACATTAGTCATAATGCCTACGTCATTCAGCTCACTTTATCTCATCACACAGGCATTTTATCATTTCATATCATCACAAGAAGGGTGAGTATAGTACCGTAAGATATTTTGAGAGAGACCATATTCACATGACTTTTTTTACAGTATATTGTTATAATTTTTCTATTTTATTATTACCTATTGTTACTAATCTCTTTTTATGCCTAATTTATAAATTAAACTTCATCATAGGTACGCATGTATAGAAAAAATATATAGTATATATAGGGTTTGGTCCTTTCTGCGGTTTTAGACATCCACTGGGAGGGGGGGGGGCTTGGAATATATCCCCCCTGGATGAGGGGAACTACTGTGGGTTGCTAAAGATGAGTGAATGATGAATTGAACAGATTGCAAACACATCACTTCTTTTAAATCACAGCTGCTATGAGCTTCGATGTTCTTAATAAAAGACTGTTGTTCAGATTATTGGGCATATGGTCTTCAGGGAAGTATATTCACTGAGCAAGCCTTTTATAATATTTTTAAGCCATTTCAGCAGAGTATAATGCTGAGAGGGTATAATGAAGTTTAATAGTCTGAGTATTAATGGCTGCTGCTAATAGCTTTTCAGGGTCAGTGTGTGATTTTTCAGTTCTAAGCATTATGTTTTTTGTTGCTCAGGTATTTTACTTGTGTAAATCTGCTGCTCTGTTGACTCATAACCCAAAGACATGATTTTATAATGACATTTTAACTTAATTTCAATATAGCTCCCTTTTTTAGAACACATGTATTGAATTTTTAAAACCTACTTGGTGTGATCATAGCTTGTTATTTTTTTACATTTCTTCTTCATGAAATGTTTTACTTTATCCCAATAAGCTCTTTACTTTACCTGATCCTGGACTTCCTTCATTATTTATTTTTCATTTTTTATTCTTTCATTTCAGTGCAATTGCTATCTAATACACTATTACTGATTCTTATCACGAGGAGAAGGAAAGCAGATTAAAACAACAGGCATCTCACGGATAGATAATTGTATTCAGCTTTCCACATCTACCCCATGCCAGCCTCTAGTCAGAGAATAGAGGCAAGAGGGTGGAAAAAGTCTTCTCCTTACCTGCCACATTTTATTCTCTGTCTGTCCCACCAGTCTCTTCCCAAACTTTATTTTCCTTTGTATCCCTGAATGAATATGTGCTTGCCATAATCTTCCAGTGATTTCCATATTGGCTGTGGTCTAGGTTCAAAAGAGGGCTTAGTGTGAGTCACATGACCTTTGGGGAAGGCAGAAATCCTACTCTGGCATACTAGAGCCAAATTAATTGAGAACTTAGAAAGATCACTGAACTTTCCACTTCATAATTTCAGCTGTCATGCTACAAGAATCCATGCCTGCATTGTTCATTGTTAGGCATGTGAATCAGATGATATTTATCATACTCTTACATGAAATAGTTTTATATCATATTTTTCTATATATTTGAGTTATTTGCTTATCTGATTAGGATAATAACTCATGAAGGAAATGAATAAGAGAGTGCTTGCAAAGCACATTTTAGAAAACAAATTTAGCCTACTCAGTTATAGTTCCAGATGAGAAACTGTCAAGAAAACTGTCTTTTGAAGGGGCAGGAAGGATATTATAGTTCAATATTCATTATATTATGACACACTGGACATAATAATGCTTAATAGGTATTTATTGAATACGTAAATGTTTTGTTCCAAGGATATATTATTTTTCAAAATAGCATTTGTTTTCCCTTCATACATGGAACATATCCCTATTACAGAAAAGTTAAAAGTTCACAAGAAGAGATTGCAAAAATATCACTTGAATGACTTTATTTTTCTATTATGTGCATATCTATGGATTATTTAACAGCTCCATTAGTGTTCAGAAGATACTGTTTAATATTCCCATTATTTAGAAATGTAGAACAATGTTGTAAAAAGCCTCTTCCTATATTTATTTTTTATGATTATATAGCATTTTTTTTTTGGATTTCTAGTAGTGGACTTACTATATCAAAAAAGCATGCTTATTTTTTTAAAGTATGCTTATTTTTATAACTTTCTAGTTATAAAGCAACTTTCAAGTTGCTTTCCTAAAATGTGTTTCTAGCTTATATTTCTATGAAAGTGAGTTTTCACTTATACCACACTATTACTGTCATTGGTTATCATTTTTTCATAAAACAACTCAGTTGACCACCTAACTGCTTTTTGTGAATTAACTCCCATTCATTGTCATCTCCAAACATTTTAGTTTCATCACTTCATTATGAAAGTAAAATCAAGGTGTCAAATGCGTCCCTATAAGACACACAAATCCATTAACTTACATATTATTAGTAAATGTCCACCATTCTCAATTCTAAAGCATACAACTATCAGCCAGAAAACAGTTTATCTACCTTTTGCAATGATCAATCATAGTTCATTATTACAATTCTAATTTCAATAATATTCAGAAAATTTCAAAGTTAAATTACAAAAGAGATAAAGAAAAAAAAGCAAAGATAAATAGAATATTTCTGAGCAGAAACTTGAGTTAAGCTGCCTCTATTCTAAAATAAACAGGGTCAGAAAACTCCCATTTTATTTTCCAGTGATAGGAACAGAAAGCTACATGGCCTAAATACTAAAAAATAATAAAATCTTCAGATCCAGGCTGAACACCCAAAGACTAAAAATAAAGCAGTTGTCTGCTGACCACTGATTACACAGTACTCTGTAGCAGCTACAAAATATAATGTGTTCATCAGTAACTGATGAGCCGACATCAGCCTGGTTTTTTCCCATTACAATAGAAATAACTGAATATTTGTATTATAAATATATTGATTGTTCAGAGAGTACAAAGCAGGTGATCCACATCGTGTGGCTTTAGATTGAGAAAATGAACAAACCACAGACTAAATTATGGGCTTCAGCCCATCTTTATGGAAGTAGACCATATATTGGCTCAGCTTGACTTTCTATTAAAAGGTTAAAGCTTTGATAGGCACCATATGATCTCTGTGAAAACTCTATGTGGATATTTTCTTTCATCTTTGTTCTTTTTTATAGTCTTCCTATTTCAGAAAATTTCTTGTGTACTCCCTCACTCTGTACTCATCTTCTCAAAAACAGTTATTTCTCTTTAAACCCCAGATTCTAGAAATACATCATGCATCAGTCCACTTTGTTGAAGATTATTTCAGAGTGTTTGGCATTTTATTGTAAACTAATCAGTTGTTGATTTATCGTATGTGCTTTATCAATTATTTATCTTTGTATTTTCAGATTCCAAGAAAACAAAAACACCTGTAGAAGGTATTGGAAGTATTTTCCTTTTCTGTCTTATATTTGATGAATTCCCAAATTGCATTTCCTCTTAAAGGATTATTGTAGAAGAAAAAACAATACATGAGAATATGGGATAGAGGAGAGAAAGTGAGAGAGAGAGAGAACATGTGGGAGAGAGGCAAATATTTTCTGACAATATTGCTATGAGGTATATTTGGCAAAATAAAAAATAAATACTGTGTATGTTTACCTTTCACAATAATTATTTTCAAAGAAATGTTTCTTGACAAAAAATTGAATAATGTTCAGAATCAAGCATTTATTTTACTAGAAAGCATAAATTCAATTAATCTTGGATACATCAGCATCAGTTAGGAACTGAATCGTCCCCTCTAAGTCTTGAATAGAATCATTACTCATCTGGCAACTCATATGTTTCTTTTGTATTTGCTTATATGTGATTATGTGTTCACCTGTGTTTAAGAAGACTGCAAGATATATATCATTGAAAATGGCTAAACCGTGTAATCCTAGTTTGATGCATTGTCAAACAATGCTTTGCACTCAAATTATGGAAACGCCTATAGTAGTAATCGGCAATACCTCAGAGCAACCTGAAATTCGAGAGAGAATGGTGGAAGGGGTTGGAAAAATTTTAGTCTAGTCAATATGTTGGGGGAGTAATTTTACCTTTAAACATTTTAAAAGCAATTGGTTTTTTAAATTGTTTTTATTTCTTTCAACAGAACATCCCAAGGGAAAAAGTAAGGAAATGCATGCAAAGTATATTTGTGTATATGTTTTCTTTTTTTCTCTTTACAACTATTATTGGCTTGCTGGTATATTTAGACTTGCAGTTTTGAATATCTCTTTTATATTTGATGCATGTGAGCTCTACTTGTTATTTTTTGTTAGAATGAAAAAAATATATATAACCTGAAGATCAGAGGGACTAAAAACCATGGCAGTCATTCTTAAATTCCTTCCCAAATTCATACAATCATCTAATAATATTATCCACAGCCTCATAACCAAAATTATAACTTCATTTCGGTTATTGGAATAAATTTAGTTCCTGTAAATTTAGTTCCTATAATCTGGTTAGTTCTCAGTCCTTAAAAAAGACCAAAGAGAAGTTGTTTTTCAGCCTGGTTTTATAACCTCTTTCCCTCTTATCTTTTTCCTTATATCCGTAAATATTTTGGCATGTCCATATGATATTTGACATTTCATTCTTAATGTGATTTCCCCCTTATAAGCACTGTGGCTTATATATGCATCGCTTGCAATCCATACCCTCCACTGTTGCTTTAACACCCTGTTAAAGCTGTTTGCTAACGGGAAAGCCAGATGCCTCTGCGTTGTATCTTTTGCAAGTACATGCTCTCTTCTGAAGGAATTAGGATATGTTGAACAAATGGAAACAAAAACCCCCCAATTTAACCCTATTCAATCAGCTGTTGAAAATCATCTCATTCCCAGAAATGCAGAGCTTTTAAAGATCCCAGTGATATTTAAAAAACGTCTGTTTTAAAACATACAACACTTTTTGAAGATTTTATGTATGTTTTGGTCCTCCAAAAGGTGAGGACACTGAGGCATTCTATGTCATAAAAATGCTCTAAGATGTTCTGTGGAAAGAATCATGAAATTATAGTACAACTCAGCCAGGGGGAGCAATCTATCTATAGAGAAGTATGTGTTCCTTCAGTTTCAAATTTATGTGTGTGCACAGCTGCTGATGAGCATTGGCTCACAGACAGACACAGAAACACTCTATAAACCAGTGCACCAGCAGGAAAATGGAGGATAACCAGAGATGTGAAAAATGATGTTAAATAATATATATGTAACCTTAAGGCCCTCACTTTATTGCAGGCTATATAATTTAAAAGATCTTGCAGACACACTGCATCTCTTTGGCAATCTTCAGAGAATTGGTATATTTAATTTTTTTTTAAAAAGGCCTTCCCAGGCATTCATTTACATCCCTCACTGAGAAGTTTGGTGGATTGTGACTTGGGCAGTAATAGAGAAAAGAAAAAAAAAATTCCTCTAAACAACTAATAATTCATTTTAAATTAACTTGTTTGCTCCGGTTTATCATCTAGAGTTGTTTTGTTTTGTTTTGTTTTTTTAAAAAGATTTATTTATTTATTTGAGAGAGAGCTCGCATGCTCGTGTGCTCACGTGTGAGACCACCAGTGGGGGGTGGGGGGAGAGCAGAGAGACAGAGAGAGAGAGAGAGAGCCTAGAGAAGTCGACTCCTGTCAGAGCCTGGGGGCTGACGTGGGGCTGGATCGCACAACGCACAAGATCATGACCTGAGTTGAAACCAAGAGTCAGACTCTGAACAAACTGAGACACCCACCCAGATACCCCCAGACTTGCTTTTATTGTTGTTATGGTTATATCTTTGAATTTGTTTGACTTAGACTTTCTATCTTTAAGATTGCTTCTTTCAATTATACATCTCCATCCCTGTATTCTTACTTTGCTTCTACTTGTCTAGTTATCGCAATTAAGAAGTTATTCTTTTCTGAGTTTAAAATAAATCATGGTTGAGAAACAGGGTGAAAAGTACATGGGGGGATCTTCCTATACATATTTTTGAAAATTTTTATAAACTATAATTTTTTCAAAATAAAAAGCAAAAACAAGTCAATCATAGCTATGATTTGGCAGTCCTTGTTGAATTAAAGAGTATTTTACTTTATATTTATCAAAGATAATTCAATAACGATATCTTGAATTATCTTACATAATAAGTGCTCTTAACATTGTTCCAAATTAGCACGGGTGTTTTTCTGTTTATATGATGGCTTTCTGTTGTGATTGTAAGGGTCTTATTTTACCTTTGTAATACCACATATGCCAGAATTCAGTTTTGATGCATACCCAGATTGACTTCCAGTATTTTTTCAACTATCATTGCTTTGCAAATTTCTTAGATACATTACATGAATGGTGTTTCAGTTCAGCAGTAAATTAAGCAACACATTTAATTGCTCCATATTTTTCAAACAACTTTTGGCATGTTCTCACTGTGTTTAATTTTAGCTAAGTCACCTAAGTGTCTTCTTTTTGACTTGTGACGCTTGGTCAAGTCATTTGTTTATTTGTTTTACTGCCTGCATGCTTCTTGAGAGTGGATAAATTGCTCTTTATACTTATATGACTACATTCTTGATAAAATTGTACGCTTGAGTGACTGATGAGATGACTGTAGATTTGATGGCTCTCTGTGTTCCCAAAATATAGTTCTTAAAATTCTTTCAGCGTAAACATCTTCTGGTCTCCAAAATGTATTCATTGAATGAAACTTTAAAATAATCTCGTTGTACCTTTTCTTTAAAAAAAGCTTATAATAATGTACCTATGTTAAGACATTTCCTGAAAATCTTCTTTTAAATCAATTTGACAAGCTTGTCAAGGCAAAACAAAAAATAGGATTGCAGATAATAGCACTTCGCATAAAATTAGTACTTGCACTTTGTATAAAATTAGTTCTTATTATAATATAAATGTCGTCTTACTCTTGAGGCCAGAATAATGCATTGTCTCATACAATATTGACAGAAGTGGGTTCTTAAAAAGAAATACTATCTAAAAAGGACTCTATACGGAGCATTTGTCCTAAAAACAAGGGAAATGTGTTTTATTTTCCCCCGAAAATTCAATCTATTTCAGTGTCTTCAGTTTGCCGCAGAAAGGCCTTTGTCTTAAATAACTTTCAGTATAAGAAGAGTTCACCTTCCAAGAGGAACTCCAGATGAAATCTGTCCAACTGTATCTGAAAATCATTTTAAAAGAGCTGAAATAATTATCCTTTGTGTTTATTTTTTATCCCAAATTTATTTCATGTTGACCTAATACAATAGCAAACTAAATGTTTTCCATTATTTATAGACTCTAATTAATTTTTTTGGTTTATTATCCATGAAAAATTTAATTCCTCTTACACAAAATATTTTTATGCTCTTCTGTGAAGGAACTCAGTGAGGGAAAGAGAAGGAAAGATTTCTTTTATTCATTTTATTAGTTTGTTTTATTAGTTGCTGCAGTGTAGTATTAGCACATATATGTTTATCTGTGCTAAAGCGATTAAATTGTGACATATAAAATTGGAATAATAATAATAATAATAACAATAATACTATGTTTCAGAACAGGAAAAGAAAGAAAAATACGTGGAACCAGGTAACTGTTTTTAAATTCCTCTATCTTACTTTCATTATATTAATTTGCAATTGAATACTGAATTGTGATAGAATGGCTTAGAATGTTGACTTTTTCCTTTTCTTTTGTTTGATGCAGCAAAGTCGTCAAAGAAGGAACATTCAGGTGAGTTAGATTCATGTTCCTGGATTCTTCCTACCTGATGTCCCATGTTTATTAATATTGCAGCCTCAGACAGGTGGTAAGGACGATGCCAAGAAAAGGCAGAAAATCCCTTCAACCCATGGTCTTTACTTAAAATTCATGACATAGAGTTAATATCAATGTAGTTTCAGAAAACAGAAGCCAAATAATATGTTAGACTCTTGCTGTCCACTGAGAGTTCTGTGAACCAGCAGCATCAGGTTGTTAGAAATACAGTGTCTTTGGCTTCATCAGGGACTGACTAAATCAGAATCCCTAACTTCCTAAGACCTCCCATGAATTTGTCAGAGCAGTGTGTGAGAAGCACAGCTGAGTGTAAAATAACAAAAACAAAACAAAACAAGAAAAAAAAAACCCACTTTCTGTAAATGCATCCAATATTGCTTTACTTGTAAAATATGGAATATTCAATTCCAGCAAATATTCTCGCCCTATTCAAAACATTACTTAATGACATTCCTTGAGTACTCAGGGGAGCTGCAGCGAAAGTAGAGGCAAATTTTGCCCTCAGTATATTTATATTCTAATGGAGGAAAATTGAATTGAGAATCAACCATCAGTAAAACACACATACAAACAAATATATCTAAGAATACTGTTGGTGTGGATTCCAAATGGCTTTCTTAAAGGTTTCTATCATTTAGCTTGCCCTATCAGCTATTTCAAATTAAAATAAATGCAACTTTCTAAACCTATTTTACTGACTTCATTTTAAAATATTACATGTCGATTTTGCCTTCAAATTTTACTCAACGAACGTCACCAAGTTTTCGTTTGTGGGTATGTATGTGTAGGTAGTCATAGATCAATTTAATGTCCATTGGTTGTCTTCCCATTTTATTGCATTTAAATGGAAATTGCATTTACCCAGTGTTATGTAAATAACCAACCACACAAATTTAACTCAACTATTTCCTACCCCACCCCCATGCCTGCCACAGACTACAGCAAACAACAGGTTCAAAGCTCCATTTCTTATTCTTCTAAGTTTGTGAAACTTCCTCAGACAACGCAAATCCATTTAGTTTTTTTCTCCAACTAGTTCCCATAGCATCATCCTTTTTTCTTTATAATAGGCACTCACAATACTGTTATAATTACATTACCTTTTCTTGTTTCCATTTTAAAGAGTCAGAAATTAGAGTGCCTATTATAATGCCAGGCATACATACTGTAGGCACTTGATAATGGTTTATTAAATGAAAGGAGAAATACCAAATAGAATAACCACATTTAAAAAAATAAAAGGGAATGACTTTTAAATATTTTCCAAGATGAAATAAATAATCACATTTCATCATTTCACATTAACATTGATATTATTTATCCTTTGGGAAGGAATGCTTTTGTCTACCTTACAGAGAACAGAGATTTGTTCATTTGTGAGTAAGATTCTCACAGGTGGGCCAAACACATATTCTCATTTATGCACATATGCAGAAAACTAAAATAGAGTATATATCATAGAAACACATAAACATGGAGAAACATTCAGAATGACTATGAGTATAATCAGTTTCAAGAATATTAATAAATAGCTAACTATTTATTATTATTGTCTAATATTAAACATGACAAAATACAATAACTTAAATTGCTTGAAATCATTATCTGTTTATTTCAGAGTATGATTACAGGGTAGCAGTGTGGCAGTAATTAGCTCTATTTTAACAATTGAAACCATCGGATAATTTATTAATTCTTTTCCTATGACTTTAAGGAAAATGCACTGGCTTGTATATAAAAACAATCAAATCCTTAGCTAATTGAAAAGGAAAACAAAATGAATAAATTGTGAATGAGCATTCTGTGTTGGGAGAAGATATATATAAGTATAAAAAAATCTGTGGTTCATGGCATGTATTTATAGTACATCAAAGAAAATGTCACAGTGTTGTATTTTCTCCTTCTGAGACCAGTGTTTTTCCTTAGTTTCCAAGGTTATAATACAATCTTTAAGAAAATAAATAACCTTAAACCTATTTGAGAAAGAGACTGTGGACTTGTAATTAATTTAGATCTTCTTGTTTCTTGTCTTTAACAGCTCCAAGTGAAAAACAAGTAAAAGCAAGTATGTTGAATAAAATTAAAAAAAAAAAAAAAGAAAAGAGCATATTTCAGCAGCTTACTAATTTAAGTTTTCTGCTATAGACAAGGCTAATGCTAATTTTCGAGGCTGGCTTACCAAATGTTTCTTGCTATTAATATTTGTTGAACTAATATACATAATTATTCAACCTTTTCTTTTTTATCCATTTATTCTTCTTAAAATTTATTTTCATTTGGAAATGTTAATTTGTCCATATCATAACTCCTTTCTGAGTAGTTTGTATTTTTATTTTTTATTTTGATGAATAAATGATCTCTTCAGTTTCTTAAGCACATCAGACTTAATTTTCCTATTGATTAATCACTTGACCACATAGGTAGGCAACACAATTTGAATACCAGTGAAATCCATTGTGTCTTGAATGAAATGAAACCCCTAATAATTCTAACTACTGTTCATGTAATGTCATAATTTCCTTCTAAGGTTTATATCTTCAGATTATGAATACTGACGGAGAATTGATACCATGGCATTTGCATCCATATTAAGTTTGACAATATACTTAGGAAAAATGCTGGTTTCTTTGATGGTTTTTCTGAATTAGGTGAAGTACCTAACAGATTGTCACTAATGAAAATTATTTTAGGTGTAATGACTTCTAAGCTTTTCTAAGATTATGGTCAAATCTCAGTTTTATGCATGATGTAAATACAATAATATTTTTCATTTGGTTTGGAGCTGCATAGGTATTAATGATGGTACTAATACATAAAACAAATGTGTGTTTTATTTAGTGTCAGGATTTGAGATAGAGTATATCATTGGTGGATATATCAGATAAAAATTAGAAAATATAATTTTGAGTAACTAGGTAGGTACTTTTAAAAAATTAGAGTTGGAGGTATTTACATAGACATTCTAGACTTTGAGAGGTGTAACACGTATCTAAAATTTCATTTGTATTTTCATGAAAAATTTTAGTTGAATGTAAAGCTGATTGGAACTTTATATTATGGAATCCTCAGTATGCTAATACTTTGTAGAAATGCATAATCAAGAAAATATATAAAACAAAACTGATAATTTTGCAGCACTGGTAGAGAACTTTAGATTGAAGATTATGCTAAAAATGAACACTTTCTTCCTAGAAAAATACGACATATAGATAAAAATGTTGATTTGCAGTAAAACAACCCTGTAAGTTTTGCTGTCTATGAAACACACCATCCAATCAAGTTTTGAAGAGATCAGCATCTTTTGCAGGAAATTAGCAAATTGAGTTGCTAAATCATCTTAGGCCCATTATAAAAGTTTCAAAAGAATTAATACTCAACTCTTCACATGGTTGAGAGATTTAGACTTAACAGAAGCATTATCCCTCAATAAAAAAATTTAGAGATAATACATAAATTGTTTAAATTTTCTATTAACAACATGAACATCTATTTCTTCAAGTAAAAGTTGCCTTTTAGTCTTGAAACTATACAACAGAAGAATTTTTTCAGGGCAGCCCCGGTGGTGCAGCAGTTTAGCGCCGCCTGCAGCCCAGGGCGTGATCCTGGAGACCCTGGATCGAGTCCCACATCAGGTTCTCTGTATGATGCCTGCTTCTCCCTCTGCCTGTGTCTCTGCCTCTCTCCCTGTCTCTATGAATAAATAAATAAAATCTTAAAAAAAAAGATTTTTTTCACATCTGCTATGTACAATGGGCCTTTTGTAAAGTTATTGCCTAATGTAAAGGTTGCATATCATTAAAAATACTCTTGAAAATTCCTAAAATCACCATATATGAGCACATAGTTTTGTGTATATAACCTAAAAATTTGGGATATGATTTTACAGTATCTTAAATTACGAGAACAAATGAGAGTAAGATGTATAGCTAAATCAAGGTAAATTAAGTATTTATATGATACAATTGCAAGGTAATTTGGCATTAGCACTTCATTCAAGGAAATAACTAGAATGTCAATTAGGTTGGCGTGTGGAACCATTTCTTCTAGGTCCTAAGGAAATCAAAATTACTATAGGAAAAATACTGGAGGACACAGACAAACCCAGGAGCTGTATCAGTTCAGGGTGTTAGTTATCATGGTACCATGAGCTTCAAGGAAAGGGAAATCTTTCAGGTTCAATGATGTAGTGCTGTGAAGCAGCACTTAATACCTCCACATACAGAGTTATGTGTCAGTAATTCTGTGAATGGATGAAGACTGGCTGGGACCAAGCAGACATGCCAAACCTAGATTTACAATTTCTGCAAGTTAACACAAACCCATCTATCATAGGACATACAAAAATGTCTCAACACACCCAATTCCCTTCTCTGCAGTCCACTGTCCCTGCTTTCCCACACACTGGATAGCAACACAGGAGCTGACACTATGACATTTCCATTTCCAAGCAGGAAGAGGATGAAACAAGCAGATTTTGTAAGCCTTAGGTCATTTCAGATCTTTATCATTCTCCTTGGTGAATCTTCAGGAAGGAATGCAGTAGTCAAGGATTAGCAAATGTGTTTGACTACATCGTATCCTTTTTCCCCCAAGGACAATTCAGTGACCAGTGTGCCTCAAGACCTTGAGAAACACTGCTATTCATTACTTCCTTCTTTATATCAAGGACCACAGGGCTCTGATCATATATTCCATGTGCATATTCTCTCAGTCTCTGGTCAGTTTGAATTTTGAGCAAAAAAGTCTCCAAAGACCAAATCAGGACCAAAGGCTAGCCATTTTAAATCGTGGGTTTAAATTTACATGAAATGGCAATAATCAGGCATTTTTCTTCCCTTGGATATTAGTACCGCATTAGATTTGTGATATGCTCGGCCACCAAGCTTATGTCTATCACTTAACTACATTTCAGTACCTAAACATGTGAGTCTATCAGTTAATCTACTAATGCATGTCAAGATTCTTCAGGAGAAGCAGTATACAGAATTTTAAGATAAAGTCCCTTTGGGGCACCTGGCTGTTTCAGTCAGTGGAGCATGTGACTCTTGATCTTGGGTTGGTGAGTTTGAACCCCATATTGGATGCAGAGATTACTTTTTTTTTTTTTTTTTTTCAGAGATTACTTTTTATAAAAAGGAGATAAAAAGTCCCTTGAATTTCATTAGTTATATGATATTAGAAAGAGTACTTGGGTACAATTTATATTAGTCAAAAACATGGCATGGCTTTTGGGATTCAATTACATACTCTGTCATGGAAATTCCTGGGGGAAATATCTATGGGCCTGAACAATAAGTCTGATGTTAATAAAGTGTGTCTAGAACACAGATTTTAGGAGCACTTGAGTGGTTCAGTGGTTGAGCTTCTGCCTTTGGCTCAGGTCATGATCTTGGGGTCCTGGGATTGAGTCCTACATCAGGCTTCCCACAGGCAGCTTGCTTATCCCTCTTATGTGTCTCTGCCTCTCTCTGTGTTTCTCTTGCATAAATAGATAAAATCTTTAAAAAAATAGAACACAGATTGCATCACATGTATGACCATGAATCTCAGTTGGTTAAAACAATATTCATATTCATATTCATATCATTTCAGAATAATTATTACTAGCACTTCCTTTCACTTGTTCAGTTTGGATAGTAAATTATAAGATCATGCCCCAAATCACAGACAATTCTGGCTAAATGAATTCAAAATATTATTGATATAATTCTAATAAAAGACAAACTACACACTTGGAAAAGATATCTGTAGCACATATAAGTAGCAAGAGATGAGTAGCAAAAAAATAAATAAAAATGAAAGACAAGATGACTTGATAGACAGTGGGTAAAAAAAGTGGATAAAAAGATTTAAGTAAGCATTAAAAACAACTCCACAAATCATTTATAAACATATCAAAAATATTCAGTCTCTTAGTATATTGGAATTTTAATTAAAGCTCTACAATAAGAACTGTTGTACACATGCCAGATTGACCAAAAAAGAGGAAAATGATTATTCTGGTAATGGTAATGACGTGAAGCAATAGAAACTCTCACATACACTGTTGGTGTGAATGTAAAATTTGGGGGAACATTCTGGCATTTATCTGGAAAAATTAAACATGAGCAAATGCTATGACCCAGTAATTTCACTTTTAAGAAAATTCTTGCACATGTGTACCAGGAGACATGCGTGGAAATGTTCATAGCAGGATTATGTATAACAGCACAAAATCAGATGTGACCTAATGTTGATTGGCAGGAGAATGGATGTGTAGGCATTAGAATATATACATACACATATATATAGTGGAATACTATACAGCAGTTAAAAATGATAACTACAGCTCCTCATGTCAACATGGCTTCTGTAAAAGGTTAAACTGAATTTATTTAAGCAAACAATGATTTGAATCAAGCAGTGCCAAAAACGAAAAATAGTTAGGGGTACTCTGTAGTCAAGGGCTAGGGCAGAGGCTTAAGAAGACACAGAAGCAAAGCAAAGCAATTATTTAATTGACTCGAATTTAAATGTTCATTTCATTGAGAAAACTTATTTGACCATCTTGATAGTTGTTCTTAAGTTTTAGTTTTCTCAGAAAAATCTAGATAATTCTGGCTTCAGTTTATTTACGTAAGCTAGCAAAGTCACTAGACTACCCCGGCTTAATAGCCTCTTTCACTATTTTAACACTGCATCTCAACATGATGTTTTGAAAGAAGCAAATCACAATAGGTAAATAATATAAATCAATTTTTATAGCTATCTCACTAAAGAATATAATATGGTCTATATAAAAATTATCTTCATTTAAAAATAAGTATATATAATAAAAAACTGTACTGAAAAATAAGGAAATGATTCATACAAAATTTAGGACAATGATGATTCTGAGATGAAAGGAAAGGCATGAGGTAGTGGAATGAGTTAAGAGATTTCAAAGTTTTAACAATATTTTATTTCTTAAGCATTTTTTTCTTTACCATTTGTTAAAATGTGTGCATATGCTATATGTCTTTCTGCCTCTCATTTCTATAATATTTATCATAATTAATTAGGCTTTAAAAACCCAGAGAATGAGAAGATAGAAGTGGTGACATTGTGTTGCAGCTCCCTCCGGCCATGATGGACCACAGAGAGATAAGCAGCTGGGGTAGGGGGCGGATATAAGCAAAGGATGTGGTTGTCTGTGGTTAGAGTGACATATTATGTGTCTGCAAGTATCACTGAAGTGGAAAACTGATGAGGTAGCAGACAGCAGTAATATTTGCAAGAAAAAATGCCTTGACTTGGCAGAAGGAGATGGGATGCAGGCTGGACTGGTATTAAATAGAGGCAGGGACTGAGCATCCTGTGGGATGCGCAGGAAAACAAATGGCACAGGCGGTGCTGGCGAGGTAGGGAAAATATGAGGTAGTGTAGTCTGCTTTTACTTTGTCTATGAATTTGTCCTAGCAGCTTGCCTCTGCACTGCAGGATACTGGTAGCTTGAGGAGGGGAGGGAATGCACGGGCTTGTTGTCTAGAATGAGAAAACAAACTCCCTACATCTGTGCTAGTATTGCTGGTCAGGGCTGAACACTCTCTTAAATATTGAACTGAGACCTTTCAAGTGAGATCTGCAGCAGGGTGAGTTTGGATGGCTGTTTGGGTGGCAGGCATAAGGTAGTTTTGGTGTTTGGGGGGCATAATGGGTTGAGTTGTGTCTGCCCCCACCAAAGGATATGTTAAGAGTCTTAAGTCAGTACCATTGAAATGTGACCTTATTTCAAAATCAAGTTAGGAAGAGGTCATACTGGATTAGAATGGGCCCTGAATCCAGTGACAGGTACCTTTATAAGGAGAGGGAGATTTGGAGACACGTAGAGACACACAAATGAAAGATAACTATGAGAACATAAAAGGAGGAACTGAGGTGGTGCATCTATAAACCAGTAAATGCCAAAGGTCACCAGGAACCACCAGGAGCTAGGAAGAGGCAAGGAAGGATTCTTTCCAGGAGAATTCAGAAATGACTTCAGAGGATGGCCCAACAACACCTTCATTTTGGACTTCTTGCCTCTCGAATGGTGAAAGAATAAATTTCTGATGTCTTTAGCCACCCAACAGTTGAAAAGCAGTCTGGGAGACCACTGCAGCTAATGATTATTAAAGTAAACACTAAGTGAGTGATGTTACCATGGCTCATTTAAATATAAGCTTGGTAAGTGAGAAAAAATATATACAAATATAAGCTTGGTAAGAATTAAAGTGAGAATATGAAGAAGATCTGGAGACTGCGAAAGGCGTAGGATCAAAAGAATGAAAGTATTGATGGAGTCAGATTCTATTTGGAAAAGGTTCTTGAGTAAGTGAGATATGAGAGAAGAATGGTGCAGTGATGCCAGAGAATAGGATTTGGGGGATCAAAGTTTTGGCAGCAAAAGAAAAGTCCAAGAGTATGTTGGTTGGTGGGTGGTAGCAATCAGAGAATTGGAGTCCAGTTTTTAGAAGTGAGGAGGCTAAGGCAATGAGAGATCAAGCGGGCATATGAATTGTGTGTGTAAGTGACTCCCAATCCTGGTTAAATGTCTTGGGAAACTTCCAGTATATATTATAGTCCAGCCTTATCCCAGACTTAGAATCTCAAAGCTTTCCAATTATGGACTCGTAATAGCCCCCTCGCTTATTCTAATGGGAAACTGTGATTGAGAGTTGTTTTGAATCAAATCTCACAGCAGTAATGGAGAAGATGACAACTATGCACAAAAATACTCAATGAGAAATGGGGCAAGGATATAAGGCTGGTTAAAGACAATGAAAAAGAGGGATAGGGCCAGGTGCAACCTAATAGTGTTTATTTCAAAGGAACTGGAATTTAGAGGAAGCAAGGCGATCACAACCTTTGAGAAGTAATGAGACAAAGAGGATATATACATCACTTCCGGAAGCTTTGGTCCGTAGGGGATGGGAAAACAAACTTTCTTCATTTTAGAAGACTGCTTGCAGGGATGCAGTGTCCTTAGGGGGCGAGGTTAAAAGAAGTGGTTAAAAGAAGAAAGCAATGCACATTCTGAATAGAGGCTGAGGGTACAGGGGTGTGTATTGTGGTGGAGTTGACTTGGAAAGGACTTGGAAAGAGTCTATTTTTAAAAGAAATGTAAACTCTGTTTTCCCCCGGAAGCCTAGACTCATGGTAGCAACTGAAGTAAAGGGAGGGAGATCCCTGAAGAATTAGTCTTGACTGTGTCTTAGGGGGACATTTGGTTATCAGTGTCAAACTGTGGTCCAGACCAGCAACACAAGCATCACTTGGGAATTGATTAGAAATGTGAATTCTCAGGACATGCCCCAAACTCACTGGCTTAAACCCTCTGGGCTCAGCATCTGTGTTTTAACAGCCCATGGGTGACTCCGATGCATGCTGAGAACCACTGATGTGAAGTCTTTATCTGGAAGGTATATAACAGCCAGGAGTCTGGATAGTCCTGAACTCAGGGTCTTAAGGCAGCCTGGAGAGGAGGATACTCACATGACTACTTGCCTAGACTCAACTTGTAAAGCTTGTGGTATCTAACACTCTGGAATTAAAACCTGAACATAATGTGAAGGCCTTCTTTGACATCTGATCTTTCTCACCACTCAATGTCATAGGGAGGGCAAGAGGGCATGAAGAGTCTTATTGTTTAGGCTGTTCCCAGAGGCTCCACTGTTGAATGTATATGAGTGAGGGGGATATATTCAGATACCAATAAGAATAAAAATAAACTTAGGTGACTAAGGAGAATAACATCAAAAAGTCAAAAAGTTATTAAAATAAGTAAATCAAGATTTATAAATATTGACCAGTTCATTAGTATTTTTCTTTATTTTCTTCCGAACTAGAGAAAACTTTAATTAGCACGGATTTGAGGTCCAAAATTTTGTACTAGGACCAGCATTTCAAATTATGTCTTGAAAGCAGCTCTCTTATATTCTACACTAGATATTCAGAGAAACTGCAAGAAGACTCTTGGGCCTTTTGTTTTCCACCACCTCCCTCTCTCTGTCTCTCTAAGAAATATTCAAATGGAATTTTACATAATATTAGGGTGAATCTTTTATAATATAAAGCTAATTGATTGAGGTCAAATACTGCTTGCCATCCCCATAATTAAGACTAAATGAAGAAGTCTTTTGAAGTCCTCTTCCCTGCAACTCATGCATCATTTTAGATTTAAGCATAAGCCAATTAGTATTCCAGTGTATTTTGTGAAATAAGCCACCTTGTTTTATGGCCACTACTTACATAAGCACTAAGATTTAATGCCATGGAGTTGTATCTTGGAGAGATAAGAGAGTTCATTACCTAAAAAAATATGTAAGTACTTGATAGAGTGGTTTTTCTCTGCTGCTTGCTTTGCTCTCAGGTGCCATGTTTTATCTTTTGGGCACTTTTAGTCTTGTCTGATTTACAATATCATAATATATTGACCTGGCATTTCTGATATCCATTTCTCATTCCTTAATATCTGAATTTGCAGAAACTGAACGAGCCAAAGAAGAGACTAGTGCTGCCTCAACTAAAAAAGGTAAATGCAGCGTAAAGAAAAAGATGCTATGGCTATAGCTTATTTCTGCTAAGGTTTCTAACTTAATGTCTTGTTCAATGCTTATAGAAGAGCTCTATTTATTGATTATACTATTTCATTGATACAGAAACAGACCCACTTTGCACAAGATTTATGGGATCTGTGCTAACAAGGTTTTGTCTTCAGTGTTCTAGTTCCAAAGGTTTCATTCCTTTAGGGTGATAAACTAAAACCAGTAATTATAGTACAGTTGCAAGTTAGTTTTTTAAAACTGGAAAAATGCTGCTATTTAAGCTCAACAGGATCCCAATCATCTGAAGAGCATTCAAATTCAATATACTCCCTTAGGAAGACAAGGCTTGAACAAATGAAACTTGGAGTAGGAGATCTTACATGAACAATGCTCACGTTGTGCTTGAATAATATTAGATTAGAAAATGTGCTTCTTGAAATGCTTGCTCACTTGGGGACATTTTGCTTTAAGAAATATTAGAAAGTTTGGAATTTAAGTTTCAGTTATTTCTCTTAACCATGTTGAATCAGAGGCAACTGTTTACATGAATATTGACTCCCTTTAGGAGACATTAAAAATAGTATTTTTGAGAACATTACTATACATTAAAATTAATCATCATGATTAGAAGTTTGACATATTTCCAATTCAAAATACACTGGATTGGGACTCCTGGGTGGTTCAGTGGTTGAGTGTTGGCCTTTGGCTCAGGGTGTGAATCTGAAGTTCCAGGATCAAGTCCTACATCAGGCTCCCTCCCTGCATGGAGCCTGCCTCTCCCTCTGCCTATGTCTCTGCCTCTCTCTGTGTCTCTCATGAATAAAGAAATCAAGTCTTTAAAAAATAAAAAAAAAAAGAAAAAGAAAATATGTGATTCTGTTTTGCAGATAGAAATGAAATCAGTAATATATCCAATGTTGTTAGAAGCAGCATCTCAAGAGACCATTTAACAACCTCACATACACGCACACACACACCTCCACAGATACCTTTTCACACATACCCCAGTAAAACAGCATTCCATTTTTCTCCTAAAACACTCTCTTATTGCATGTACTTTATAGGGAGAATACATATCAGAACTCTAGGGAGATATAAATTGTAAATAGCATACATCCACATTCTCAATGCCAAGCAACTTATATACATATATATTAATATAAATGTATACATGGATATAAATTAACACAATATAGATTTATGTATTAGTTGATAAATTATAATATAAACTAAGATATTCCATTAACACATAAATTAATGCATAAGGTAGTATACATATATATATAAAGATAAGACAAAAATTAGATTAGATAAAGAATATTTAAAGAAAAAAATATAAATTTTTGTAAGGTAATTAATAGAAGCTAGAGTTATTAAAATTAAATCCTAACTATATCTTTTCTAATAACCTAATATTTGTTGTGCCATTTTTCATAAGTGATTACAGTACATGTTGTATTGATATCTTCTGCTAGATATCAATGTGTCCTAAGTGGTAGAGTCATAAATTCATCAAAGTCTGCATTAATGTATCACATTCTTTCATGGTGTCTTATTTTCAAATCAATTTTCCTTGTTAGCATTAAGTGGAATGTGAGCTAATGCCTTCATACCATGAAATGGCTAAAGGTCTAATACAAATTCAGAGAAAGTCATTAAACTAGGCTCAGTTAAGTGAATATGAGGCCAGGAAATTGATATGTGTTAAAAGCAAGAACAAAAGTGAGGCAAAGTTGTGTTTCAAAATTAGTAGCCAATCATGAGGCCAGTGGGGTGTCCTAATAGCAGTTATTTGGGGTTCATATGGAATTAGATTTCAGATACTGAAACTTAGGGAATTCTTGATTATGAAAGACAATCTGGAGACAGAGTTAAGTAAGAAGGAAAGATTTAAATACTAGTAACTGAGCCCTGCACAGATTCTGAATCACTTGGAGCCTGGATATTAGGGTAGAAATACAAGCACACATAGTTTGGAGTCCAATCAGATCAAATGGAAGTGAGCAAAGATGCTGAATTGAGATTGAACTATCACTTAGTGAACTCATTGGGATCTTCAGCCAAGAATGGTCCCTGAGTTTAGAGTAAAGCCAATATTTTGGTTGGGGTTAAGTAGACTTGACTGGTAGATTTACAGTGGAATGAAAGAGGAGAACTAAACTTTTAATGAAAATAAACTGCTGGCTCCAACTACTCTGCTTCTAGTTAGTCTTAGATATCACACTTCAATTCTTAACTTAAATATGATTCTGCAGGGACGCCTGGGTGACTCAGCAGTTGAGCATCTGCCTTTGGCTCAGGGCGTGATCCTGGGGTCCTGGGATCCCCGCAGGGAGCCTGATTCTCCCTCTGCCTATGTCTCTGCCTCTTTCTGTGTCTCTCATGAATAAATAAAGAAAATCTTTAAATAAATAAATAAATAAATAAATAAATAAATAATAACTGACTGACTGACTTTGCATATTAAATCTGCCTGCAACTACAGTATGAACAGAAACAAGTGTTCTTTCCAAGGCTGTCATAAATATTTTGAAATTCTGGAACTGCTTTACCACTTCAACAAGTTACAAGCAAAAAAAAAAAAAAAAAAAAAAGACTTCTCTCATTTGTCAAGTAGTTTTCCTGTCCGCTACCCTCTCACTGACAACCGATCATACATGAAAATACATGTGGTTTCATCATGCATTTAGTAGCCAGACCCTAATCTCCACAATACTTAGCATATTTTGCAAGATTCAACTTCTAGTCTTTCAAAACTAAGTAGAATAAGAAAGTTATTTAAGAATTATTTTTGGTTTCAAAACATTATAAATTGTTCTTCTACATTGAGGTTTGAACTAGGGATTATATAGCAACGTTAAGTGGAAATTACTGATTTTGTGCTTGCTTTAAAATTTTCACAGTTAAAAGAACTTAATATTTTAAATTAATTTCAGTGTGCCAACTTATATATCTAGTATGAATTGTTTGATCTTAAGCCTACTATTAAGTCATATTTTCAGGGGATATATAGTATTTAATTTTCAATATATCATACTAATGATATATTGAAATTTAATTTAAATTTGTTTTGCAGCATTCAAATCATGTCCACTTTCATTTAACATCTATTTATGGTTCACATACTAGAAACATAGTTAAGGGAAAATGTAGATGTCAGTATTGTTTTTGAGCAATTAAAAATACTGAAAAATAGGAATCTAAGTTGTTTGGGCCTCAATTTTTGGTATCACCTAAAAGTTTTCTATGTAATTATAGTACATGGTTCAAAGCCAACAGGGTGAAGAGATAAATACAGATAAATTTCCATAGGAGTTTAAAATTTTTTCTTACCTGGGGAAAAGTAAAGTCACATTACTATATAAGGTGACTTTGGAGCTAAGTTTTAAATAGCAGAATTTTGTTATGTAATCATTAGTTGGAAGGGTATCTTGAGAACAAGGCAAAGTGGTGGGAAATGGTAGGATGTATATGAGGAACAGCAAGGGTCTCAGGAACATGGTATGAATTAATACAACCAGGGCTAATAATGTTGTAAAATGGACTGATTTAAGAATTGGACACTACTCCATGGGCATTAGGGAATTAATGAAAATTTTAAGTATAGGAATAACACTCAGACATTTGCTTTAGGAAGAGACAGTGTAGTTATGATGTAATAATGTAGATGACATGTAGTAGGACCTGGTATTAATTATGAGGTTGCAAAGGAGGGATATTAATAGAATTTGACAACTTACCAGCTTTGGGAGGGAAAAAAAGAAATGACTTAATGACAATAGTAAGTTTTCAGACTGGGTGCTACAAGAATATTGTTGATATCATTATAAAAATTAAGAAGGAATGTGAGAAGTAGTTTGGGGAGGGAAGACAAGATTTATTTTAGATATATTTAAATTAAAGTGCTAGTAGCATATGCAAGTGACATCACATAGGTGGCTCTAAATGTAAAACTAGAGCTCCAGACAATGGCAAGACTGCAGATATATAGGTGGGTTAATGGTGGAAACAGTAAAAGTCTGTGAGCTTGTCATGAAGAGATGGCCTAGAGAAAGAACAGAGCTGGGGTGGAATGCTAGGGAACATGTACATTTGGAGGAAGGAGGGCAAGGAAAGTCAAAGAAAAAAAAGGAAAAAGTGAATAGAAAGATTAAAAGAAAAATAGATGTAATTATTTATAATGTGATAGTAACCATAGACAAGAAACCATTCCAGTGACAAGGTAGAGGTCATCATGTCATTTGGCAAGTGGATAATTATTCATGATTTTTAAAAGAGAATTCTCAGGGTGGCTCAGGTCATGATCCCAGGATCCTGGGATCAAGTCCCACATCAGGCTCCCTGCTCAATGGGGAGCCTACTTCTCCCTTTCTGCTGCTCCCCTTGCTTGTTCTCTCTCACTCTTCTCTCTCTGTCAAAGAAATCAATAAAAAAAATCTTTTTAAAAAATCAAAAGATAAAAGAATTTTCAGGGAATGGCACATTTGAAAGCCTTTATGCCAAATTGATTGAAGGAAGAGGAAGTGAAAGATAACAGGCAATTATGATGAAGAAAATGGCTCGAGGGATCCCTGGGTGGCGCAGCGGTTTGGCGCCTGCCTTTGGCCCAGGGCGCAATCCTGGAGACCCGGGATCGAATCCCACATCGGGCTCCCGGTGCATGGAGCCTGCTTCTCCCTCTGCCTGTGTCTCTGTGCCTCTCTCTCTCTGTGACTATCATAAATAAATTAAAAAATTTAAAAAAATTTTAAAAAAAAATGGCTCGAAATAAAAGGAGAAGAAGGTTAGTAGCTCGATTTTGTTGTTTAATCTAAAGCCATCTCCCTTTTGATCTCACAGGTAAAGTATTTATCCTTCTTTTCAAGACCAACTTCTCCAGTTGTATCCTTTTTAACCAAGCATCCATGCTGTTTTGTAGTATCATCCTCTTTCTTATCGATTTTATTCCTCATTTTGGAAATATTCTCAACTTCAAAACTCCTTTTTCTTGATTACTATTCCTCTCTCTACCATTTTCTCCCCACATTTGATCAGTTTTCTGGATACTGAAGCACTAGTACTGCTTCACATCTCCCCCAAGGATGAGCCTTCTGTCTCTACTGTGCCACTGATGCTCTGGATAATGCTGATGATGTTATCAGTGCTAAACCGAAGGAACCATTTCAGTACTCATATTACTAGGTTTCTCAGTTGTTTTTTTTTACCACTTTGTCTCTTCCCTAAGCTTCTCTTTTGTTGGCCTATCATGACGACATAGTCTCCTGGTTCTGCCCAATATTATTTGACCTTTTATTTCTGACTTGTGTTTGTGGTTTTTTTTCTTTACTGACTCTTAAATTATTGATGTTCCCAGATTCCATTATTAATACTCTAAACTTTTCATTTTATATTGTCTCTTTGTGAAATACATCAACTTGAAAGCAGGAGGATGGTCTTATGAATATACTGATTAGTTAGCATCATCTAAGAATTGGTGAGAAACCTCTATTTCCTGTCTCTCCACCATAATACATATCCAAGGACCCTTATATCCAAGATGTAAGACTGTTTCTTCTAAGATTAATGATTTATCCCATTGTTTTAGTCATTGACATCCCCAGGCTGTACCTTTAAAATCTGAATAACCCTTGGGCAGATATCATTGCATTCTTATTTTCTTGGAAATAATAGTTTATCATACTAAGGCTGTAGGTCTACATCCCAGAAATAATGTATAAATATCATGTGGGGGACATTTCAAACTGTAAATACTTTCCTAACACTCCTCATTTCTTTACCAGGATTCTAGCATACCCCCATCTCCAAGTAAGCCTCACGGCTTAGGTAAAAGCCTACTGCTAATGGGAACACATCAGGGCCTTCAAGAGTGATGAGGGTCAAGAAAAGAGATTACATTGTATTGGAGAATTAAGTCCCTAAAGAAAATTGAGGAGAAGAGTAATGAAATAAAAGCCTGAAACTACAGAAATCAACTTCTCTTTCACAGTTTAGCTCAAGACTATCTCTAATCCAAGCATTACTTTCAAAGAGTGTTAGTTACTTTGTTTCCTTTATATTAGTTGGAATCTCTGAAGAAGTACAATATAAATTTACTTTCCCTTTCTAAAGTAAACCTTTCCAAATGTAGAGAAAAGAGAATTTCTCTTAGCACCAAAGGAGATTTCAAGTACTCTGTAGCATAGAAAGAGAAATTGAAAGAGGTCTTCTTTTGTCCAGGTAGTTAGAAAATCCACTTAATTACATGAGCTATTTATTTCTAAACTTTACTCCCTATAGAATTAGGCTTGATGAATTTTACATCAGAAGTAGAAATGAAAGGATCTATCATTTCATGCAAAATGTGTTCTTTTCTGTACAGATAATCAGTATTTTCAGTGACCTTTTCTGAGTAACAGCAACAAAAAACAGTGCTTTAGGGGACTATCCTTCTCTATTTAATATGAATGCAGAACCCATCGTTGAAAAGAAAACTTGGTCTTTGTATGTAAGTTACATTCAAATTATTTATTGTGAGGTATTTACCTTTCAGAAGATCAAGATAAAATAAACTGGAAAGTACATATTTGCTATACCATATGTATAATAAGTCGTCTGGATGAAATAACTATGAATAAGACTTTATACCCATGGGTTTTATTATAATTACAAATTATCAGTGTTTCATTTCCATTAATGTACCACACATCTTACTAGCTCCTTTATGTAAAGTGTGTGTAGTAAAGTTTGACTCTAGTTGGAATTCAAGTCCTTCTCTAATTGGCCTCATTCTATTTTAAATTATTCCATATCTCCTCTATGGGAATACTCTCCTTCAGCTAAACTTGTTCACTTTTCTCTAGGCATACTTAAGACTTTCTTGTTCCTTTGTCTTTCTTCACATCTTATTGACTACACCTAAAATTAATCCTATTCTGGAAAATCACTAACACCAAAGCTTACTCATTTTCCTTCTCAAATAATATTGACACATATTATTTGTGAACTAATACACTTAATTACTAAGCAAAAATATATTAATCATCTATGTTAGAAACAATGCCAGATACTGAGATACTGTAATAAATGTAAGCAATACATGTTTAAATATCCCATGTAGCAAAGAAAAAAAATGACAGTAAAATTTGGAAATATGTTGATCTACATATGATGAAAACATTACATTGAATCTTGGGGTGCAACTAAACAATGCTTGCATAAAGTTTATGCTCTTTAAAATTATTCATTAGAGGGGATTCCTGGGTGGCTCAGTGGTTTAGCGCCTGCCTTCGGCCCAGGGCGTGATCCTGGGGTCCCGGGATCGGGTCCCACGTCGGGCTCCCTACAAGGAACCTGCTTCTCCCTCAGCCTGTGTCTCTGCCTCTCTCTCTCTCTTTCCCCCTCCCCCATGTCTCTCATGAATAAATAAATAAAATCTTTAAAAAAATAAAATTATTCATTAGAGAAGAAGAAAGGCTGAAAATTGAATATCTATAAAGCCAATATTTTTTAACACAGATAATTAAACCCAAAGAAAGTAGAAGGAAGAGAAATAAAAATGTAATAATAAAAGCTAATGAAGTAATAAATTAAATTGTACAATAGGGAAAGAAAAGAAGTCAAAATTAGATTCTCCAGAAAACCTAATAAAATTCATAGGCTCTTATGAAAACTTATTAAGAAAAAAGAGAGAAGGCACAAAACATCAATATCAGAAAATTAAAGGGAGGCATCATTACAGATCCTACAGACAAAAATAGAAACATTTTCCAATAAATCTGAAAATTTTAATGAAATTCATATTTTGAATCTATAACTATAATACTTCCCCAAAGAAAATTCTAGCCAGATGGCTTTACTGGTGAATTCTTTCAAACACTTAAGGAAAAATTAGTACTAATCTTACCCTCTACCCTAACAATAGAAAAAGAGGAAGCATTCACTTATTTTACGGAGGTAGAATAACCTTGCTGCAAAACCTAATAAGAACTAAACAAGAAAGGAAACATATAAGCTAACTTCTTTTGTGAAGATAGAGGCATAGACCAAACAAAATATTAGCAGATCATGTCTGGTAATATGCATGAAAGATAAAATGTAATGAGGTTGGTTTTATTTGAGGAATGTAATTTGATAAAAAGACATTGCAATCAACCAGAATAATAGAATAAAAGGAAATTACATTCATCATAGTAGATCCGTTTGATATAATTCATCACTAGAGTAGAAAGAAACTTCCTTAATCTGGTAAGATATATAAAAACCATTAGTAAATATCATACTCAACAGAGAAAAATGGGGAGATTTCCATCTGAGAATTAGAATGACACAAGAATGTCTGTTATTACCACTTCTGTTATCCATTGTACTAGAAATTTTAGTCAGTGCAATAAGGTGAGAGAAATAAATAATACATATAAAAATAGAAAAGAAATAAATCATTAGTTACAGATGAAATTATTAATTACTTGAAACATTCCAAAGGATTTACAGATGAACTATTATAACTAATGAGTAAATTTAGCAAGTTTTCTGTAAAAAAGTTGTGCTACCCTCTCCTCCTTTCTCTGGTTCATGAAATTGTTTTGTTTTATTTTGTTTTTTAATAGATCATGGCCGATTATGATGTAGACAAATTTGATTGCTTTGATGATTTCTTCAGAATATTATTCAATATGTTTTATATCTTGTATTTGATTAAATTGAAAGCTGAATCTTTGGCTCAACTGGATTCCAGTTGCATGCTTTGGCAAGAATACTTCAGAAGGCAATTTTATATATATATAAAATTGCCCTCTGAAGTACACACACACACACACACACACATAGTCTGAATGAATGGTTCTAGGTTTCATCTGTGATTAAATTGGTAACAATCACATTGCTCCATTTCAAAGTTGCATTTTTCCCCTTGCAACTCTGTGGGAAGATACTTGGGTGTGATGGCAATATTCAGCTCCCCATCCATCCTGCTAGTGTCCTCTGAAGATCCTTGCTTGAGTCAGTTATTTCAGTGGGGTATATTGATTTTGTATGAATAATTTTTAGTTTTGATGTATAAAACTAACAGTGAATGCTCCACTGAGAGCAATAAATCTTAGAGAAAGCATAGTTCATATTAAACAGCACCTAAATGATAATTTTATTCTTTTTTTTTTTTTTGGTTACTTGTTATGTGGGAAGACTTTAATATTTAAATGAATCTCAATCATGACCACACTGTTCTTTCAGTTGATTAAGCTAAGTTAAGCATGAATTTAAAAGAATATGTAGTTGACGTTTCAAGACACTGAATGTAACTCCAGCAATAACCTGAATTGTGAGTCAATTAATCATAATCTACTGTCAAGTAGAATTCTTAGTAGAGCTTGTTTATCAAAGCAGAATATAAAAGAAGGTAGAAAAGAGTATGGAAAACTAGTCAGAAGAAGGCAAGGAAATATTTCTTTTTTCTCTAATTCTCTAACATTAGATTTAAAATATGTTTCAGTTGGTTTATAGAGAAATGAGAAATGTTGAAAAGCTTAAAAATAGCTTGTTTAGAAGAAAGAGCTGGCAATGAATGAGTTACAAAATGCTTTTTTGAGCAGAAGCAGCATTTCCACCTGCAACTTTTATTTAAACCTTATCTCTGCTTTACAGCTGTACCTGGAAAGAAGGAAGAGAAAACAACCAAGACAGTGGAGCAAGGTAAAAAAAAATGAAGGAGGTTGACATTATCTTCTTTAGAAAGACAACAACATGAGGAGGAAAGCACTGGATTCAGACAGGAGGAAGACAATAACTGTTAAATCTATTGCTCTCTATCACTGTCCTTGCATGTTTTTCTGTGCCAGGGAGAATGTGAGGCAGCAATCTTGGTTTTTATTCTTTTGTATAACTAAACTTTGAGTATAAGTTCAGAACAGGAAAACTCCACAGACTTCTTAATTAAATCAGGGAAAATGCTGAAGATTATTGAGAATGAGGAAATTATCTGGGGCAACTGGTAGACATTTTTGTTTGATTTGTGGTTTTTATCACCACTTGACTGATCAAAATTTAAAGAATAGAGATGACATAAATCTATTTATGCAAAAACAACTTCTAATGCTTAAAAAATAATATGTAAAACTTAAAGGAAAAAAACACCAAAAGTAAATTGAAATTAAGTTATGACTTCAGCAAGTGATTCTCCCAAGAGGTCTGAAATCTCAGTATTAAAAATCAGAATGTTATAAGTAATGCATTTTATTTTATTTTATAGAGTTATATCATAAATACATCACTCTAGAGTATGCTTGAGAAAAATGCAAGAGTACAATAGAATTAAAACATTTAAAGTGTTGTTGGACTTTCTATTAGAGCTCAGAGTGCTAATAATTGTAATTATGGTTCCCCCACTCTTTGGCTATTCATCTATTATAATGCTTATTACTTATTGTAATAAAATCAGAACTAGTAATAAATTTGTCAAGAATGAAGTCAAAATAGTTTTTCCTTTTAAATTTGGGAGCAATTAAATTCCTAATATCAAAGATTTATTTTTGATATAAATATATCAAGAAAATCCTTTAATTTATCACATTTCAGATAAGTTAATTAAGATAAAGCATTCAATTAAGTTAAATGATTGGTTAAAGATTTATTTCTTTGGGCTTTTCAAAATAAAATCAGATTGCAATTACAGTGAAAAACTTTTCAAATTAATTTTGGCTTCTGAGGGCTATGTGAGGTTTTATGATTCAATAGAATGTTTCTATCAACTTTAGATGTAGATATTTCCATCTCGGAAATATAAAGTAGAGGAATAGGAGTACTACATCCCGATTTTAACTTGTTCACTTAGGCAAGGCCCTGAGCCTAAATTTCTTCAGAAAAAAATATAATAAAAAGGTGTTAATTTTATCTGACCTGCCTATTCAACAAGATGTAGAGCTTAAATGAGAAAACCTGGGAAAGGATATGAAGAATGATAAATTCCTAGATAATTGCATAGTCCTTACTTAAGCATATTTCCTTATCAAATCAACTTTATTATAGGTGAGATAAACTATCAAATCACTTTGATTTCACTAAGCTTCACAGTTTTTCCCTTCTATATAAAGGTGTGGATGGCTCATCTTTGGCATTTGTAGATTTGCTTTTATAGCCACAACATATTAAGAGAAGATTGACCAGAATGTAAAAAGCCAAATAAGAGATAAGTAAGAGAGAAGTAATTTAAACACAACTTGTTTATTTCTTCTTACCTGCATGTTGGTGTCATTTCCATTAATTCTAGAATGTTTACTCAAGTGGGTGGGAGACTAGAAATGGTTCTTAGAGTTAAGAAATTACTTCTTCAGATAATTTTATAATTCGTATTTTTTAAATATCTTTTATCATATACAAGCTTAGGCTCTTAGCTTATGTTTAATGAGGTTCTTTGAATGGTTCTTTTTATATTGACTTAGTAAATAATTTCACTTTTAAATATTGTAAAGCAAAGGCCTATTTTTCAACTATAAATATCATAAGGAATAAAGTATTTGGATAAATTGCATATTTTGAGATGATATATGTATGATTAATAGTTGATATGAAAAATATATTTTGTGATAAAAAATCAGACGTTAGTGTGAAAATGACATTTTACATATTTCATCAGAGTATTCTAAAATTTATTCATAAGAAGAGGTTTTAAATCTATTATGTACCTCTCTTCTTCACGCAGTTTAATTATCTTCAGAAGTATAAATAATCTAAAGCTAGTTTATGATGCATCAAAGTACAATTAAATAGTTTTTAAGGAGTCATTTTCATTCATTTAAATTTCCACTCATGAACTTGTACTAGGGAGAGAATATGATTTTCAAAATTCCTACTAGATTTTAAAATGTGCTTGATGACCTATATAAAATAGTGTATATTGAACCTCTGGACTTAATCTGAATTATAATTGTACTTAGGAAACATTGATTAAACTATACACTGTAGGAAATTCATATAGTGAAAGGTGGAATGAATTATATGTTAACGTAATTTAGTAAACTAGGCCTCATATCATGTTGGAAGTAGAAATTTAGTTAATCTAACTTCTGCAAAAGTCCAAAAATGTAACCCTATTTTATCTCTAACTCATGATGTTTTTCAGTTATTCTTTTTGTGAAGGTCTTAAATCGGCTGGACTAGAATTTTGAGTATTAAATATTTTATAAATAATTTCTCCACTTTAGAGGTGCACACAAGCGTGTGTACACACACACACACACACGCACACCATTAACTATCCCTCCTTGTTTAGAAAGCAATTACCTAGAAGCATCAAGAGATACAAATGCTTAACACAATAGGTTTTGCTATCCTATAGCTGAGGTAAGCCAAAGATAAAACATGACAACACTTACTAGGTGCTGTGTTCTTCCACAGGAGGAGTCATCTTTAGATATTTGTATATGACATCTAGAAAGAGTGCATGATGTTTCACCAAGCTTAATTTATTCATTTATGGATATTTAATTTTTATAGGTAGTGTACATTTTCCTCCTTGTTACTCACTTTTGAAATTGACCTGCCTCTTAAATCCCATGTACTTCTCTGTTTTTCAATATCGCTTTCTTTCAGAAGAAAACATTTGGTAATATTTCATTGTTAGCCAGATGAGCAAAAGAGTCACTCTAAAGAAGCAACCAATGGCTTGCTATTTACTTGGGCAGGGAAGGATACCAGTCAAGACAATTAACTTTAAAAGGTCTGAATTGTATGTTGGAGCCCCAGCATCTCCCTGTTTTTAATTTTCTTCCTTCAAGTGACTTAAAATCCAACAGTGAAAAGGTAAAGAAAATAGTTACAAATTAAATCACTTGCAAATTATCTTTTCCTTTTCTTTCAGTTACACCTATGCATGAGTTTGCTTAAGATCTTAACAGTCTGGTCTAGAAACTTGTAACAGGGCTGGCATACAGTATGTGTTCAACAACTATCTGTGGGTTGAATGAAAACAGAGGAGTTAGTGAAGAAAGGACTGTTAGATGACCCAGATTTCAATGAACTTTGTCTCTAAATACTGTGCAATTAAGAGAATATTTTAGTTAATCAAAATATGATTTCCAGTAGTAAAGGTTGCCATATTTCAGAAACCAGGACATATGCGATTAAATTCTTCAGTTTTAAAGTGGGACTAGTAGAAAAAAATATTTAAATATGCATTATTCGTTAATGGCACCATATTGTTAGGATCTTTGTAGATGGTGTTCTTACATAAACAAAATTGCGTGTGGTGAACAGTCATCACATGGATAAACATATTGAAAAATTAAATTTCAGTCAATTCTATTGAATTTTTTAAAAACTTAAAATGGAAGAGAAAGTTAAGCAATTACCCAATTAAGCCAATATATGAGTCTAAGTATAGAAACATTAGGTCCATCCTTGCTTTTCTTATTTTTACAGCTGTGAAGCAGAATTAGATGATCTCTTACTCCTTCTAAAAGTAAAAATTGTGTATTTCACAAAGTTTTTAAGCAGTGTGTTCCTTGCATCAGGATATAGAGGCTCTTCTTAAATCAGATGTACTAGAATACATCTGAGCACAGTTAGTAATCATTTTATTCAGGATAAAACGAGCATGTGGATCATAAATGTTTCAAATATAGTTCATTTCCTGTAATAAAAAAATTCTATCTTGCCTTAAATTATGAAATGTTTCTAAATTCAGAAGCATGCTAATTTGTGTTCTCCCTGAAGAGTTTTCTGTCTTTCTTTGCCTTTGATTCTATTTTGTAAACAACAGTACCCTACCTGATTGTATTAGTGTTTTAAGTTGTCCTGCCAGGAGGGAAACCCAAATGCTATTTATTATAAGCTTTGTATTTGTCATTGTCCTCCCTCACCTTTTCAGATTCTTCTATTCTTTGTACATGCACGGGCCTATTCAGAATATGTGATGTGTACTTATTATAGATTGATCTCATACTTTCAAGTGAATGTTAATACCTAAGAGTAATGATTTCCCTTAGAGAAACTTATTTATTTAAATAATTAATGTTTATATTTCATGGTATGTCGACATTATTTGAAAAAGAAACAATTTTACATCTCAGATCACTGGAGTAAAATTGGAAGTTTAGTTAATACAAATTGTGTTTAACTATTTGCTTAATATGTGATTATAAAATAACCTATTTGCACATGTGGACTAAGTCATGCTGTTGACCCTCAATAAATGTTAAATGATAACAATACTATTGATTCCTGTGAATTCCAAACTTTCTGACAACGGTTTGTGCTTTGATTGTTTAATATTTATTGAGCGCCCACAACAGGCTAGGCGCTGGGGGGTGGGTGTGAGGAGTATGAAGTGGGCTTCAGAGAGAAGATGGCTTACATGCGGAGCTTATACAAAATGTGAAAATGAGTGTACTCTGCATATTCATGTATTTTATAGATTTTCAAGAGAACCTTTAGCAATTCACTGTCTCACTTGCTCCCATAGCACATCTCACTTCTTACTTTTACTTAATACTTTTAGAATGTTCTCACAATGATTTTATCTTATGTATAGGAAATTCCTTTCTAGTTTCCTTCTCACTATGTTCTTCGCCACACCCCTCATCTTTTAATAACCAGACAGATCTAAATCCCACCTATACAGCAGAACAACACTTAGAAGAAATTTGTATTGTTACATTGATCTGCAGGGTGCCACAATCTGCCACGCAACATTTGGTTCATGTAATTCACATTTATTGATAGGGATGCCATTCAATGCTAATGAGAGTTTTAGCCCAATAAAAGAGCCGTGTGTGCCAATGCTGTCAACGAGATCTGGAGGTGATGTCATGAGACCCATTCATGCAGTACCTTGCTCTCGAAAGTTAAAGGTTCTTTGTTATTAATGACCCATTTTCTCTAATAATCTAATGTGTGAGTTGATCACTCTTATTTTATGCAGGATATACTAGAATCAAGTACAGGTCACACAGGACATAATTGTGTTGCCCCAAATTTTGCTTCCATGCAAATATTCTGCTTTCCGTTATCATGAAAATGAATAATTCCTCTGCGTGTTTGGCCTCTGTGACCAATTTTCCTCCTTCCTTTTCTTAGACATCCGGGGCATTTTATGGAGAAGCACACTAAAACTACAAGATTGCCCCAGGAATCTCCCCTTATACTTCATACTGGATCACTACTTTTTTTTTTTTTTTTTTTTGGATCACCGCTCTTAACACCAAGTAACCTTATTGACCATAGATCAGAGAAACTGGTAGGTAGATGGGTTGAATTACCTGAAAAGACTCCATACCCAGGAGCTATGTATCACTCCTCCTCTGCCTGCATTCTGACCCCTTCATGATCTATCAAAGTTGTTTCTTAATGGGAACGTTATGTCTTTTAGGTTCTTAAAAGTAACACACTGTTCACAACAAATATGTGCTCTTGCTTCACTTATACTTTAATTCTCAAACTTTGTCTTGATTTAGAGTCCAAAAATCTCCATGTCAAAATAATACAATGCAGTTATGAACAATTTCTTAAAGTCCAGTCAAATCTAATTGTAAATATAAAGTTGTCATACCATCTCTGAATTTAAGGGCAATGGACTTCACATTTCTTTTGCCAATACTTAATATAAGTTCATAATTTTAATGAAAGTATGTATTCTTGATATCATCTATGTCTTAACCTTAGGTTGATAGTTTTTTTAAGATATCCTTAAATATGAGGGTAGCTATGCGGCTCAGTTGGTCAAGCCTCTAACTCTTGATCTCCTCAGCTCAGGTCTTGATCTCAGGGTAATGAGCTCAAGACCCGTGGTGGGCTCCACTTGAAAAACAAAACAAAACAAAACAAAACAAATCACATCCCTAAATCTGGAACAGACTGTTGCCATTCTCTTCACAGTGAAATTCTCTTACAAATCCTATTTTTTCTCATATAGAATTTCAATCACCATTATCAGGATTTGACATCTAGAAAGAACTTTTAATTATTTGACACAAATACTTGAAGATTACAATTTTGTTCACCACTGAGAAAAATCAACTTTGTTTGTTCCTTTGACATTCTAACCTTGATTATATAATGGATTGTGGAAATGCATCATTGTGTTTAGCATACAACACAACAAAGAAATGCCTCTTTATGAACTTAAGAACATTAATCTGCTAATTATGTCTCTCTTTTTTTCTATCAATATTTTCTTCTGCTCCTGCTATTATCCTGAAGCCACATATGGATTGGATCTTTTTTCCCTTAGAGATCATTAATAGAAAATTATAAGCTGCTATGTTACAAAACAGGGTTGTTTCCTGAGATTCTTTTCCTTTTATTGACTTTTTTCTTTCATTTATAAATCATTTCTTTCATTTACAAGACTTGTTTCAGAAAAAAAAAAATTGGCATACACTACCTGGAATAAAATTGTATGAAAACAAATTGTTATGCTATATCTTATAACAAATTGATGGAGGTTAGCTCCATTCTCTAAAAATCAAATGGCAAAAAATCATATGAAATCATTAGCCCCACATAAAAATGCATTGTTACTTTCTTCTTGTTGTACATAAAATTATACATTTTAGGTCAAATAATTTCAGGAATGAACATGAAAATCTTATCAACAGTCTACATAAAATATACCTGTATCTTGTTGACTATTACTGCCCCAATTTTTCATAGAATGATGATGTAGTAGAAACTGATTGAAAAAGCAATTCTTTAAAAAATGAAAATTCAGATCTTCTTTGGAATTGTAAAATGGCATAATCAAAAAATTTTTTCATTATTATAACTTGAAAAGTTTGGGTTTTATTTCACTTCATTCATATAATAGGATAAAGATACTAGTCAGATAAGCCATACAAAGCATCCATATTGTCCTTAAAAACCTTGGGAATAAAAATCATTGTGAGCAATTCTTAACTTGGAGTTGTTGGTCTTTGAAAAAAAAAAACTGATGAAAGCCAATAGTAATTAAAATATTAACCTACTTGAACAGTAGAGAGCTCTCTCTAAATAACACAAAACGCTTAGTCCACCTTCCCCATAATTTATTCTGTGACATTACACTAGCTACCTGCTTTAACTAGCCTCTTTTAGAAGCCAAAATTATTTCACTAAGCAATCTCTAGAGGATCTTCCAATCATAATATTGCCTAATTCACATTTGTAAAAATTACCTCTAATGCCTGAAGGCATTTCCACTTTGTTTCAAATTCTGAAGATATACTTATTTTTCTGATTGTAAGTACTATTTGTACAAAAGTATATACAGGAAAATCAGATTCAGATTCTAAAATTAAAATGTTTAAAAATATTGTTATATAAAACTATTAAATAGAATTATATTATTTGAAGTATTTAATTTGTTTACATTTCAAAATATACACTTAACTCACACTTAAGAATCAAAAAGTTCATCTCTAGAGCAAAGCATACTATTGAATATTTAATTAAGTGACATGAATTTCCATAAATATTATTTAATCATAAGTATCAGTAACAATGGCACACAAGATGTAGAAATTATACCCTTGACACATATGTGCAAAAGAAACTATAAAAGATGAAACAAATGTTGTCTTTGGAGACAGGAGAATGTGGATAATACAACTCTGGGTAGTTTCAGTATGAGACTATTTCCAAACAAAATAACAGTAACTTTCTATGTATTGTTAGTCAGTTAGTATGTATAATATTCTTTTATAAACAAAAACTTTTTAATAACATTGACGTAGTACCAGAAAGATTATTTAGATTTAGCATCTTCAAAGACTCATCATTCCTGGAAGGATATAAATTTAGATTCTGTAGTAGATCTCTATATGTCCCTTTACCACCAATTCTCAGTATGACTTTCAAGCTTTTGCTTCCTACTTCTTCCCTACTTTATATATCCAGCAATCCAGCCACATGAACATTCACATTCCATGGTTTGCTTATATTGTTCCTTACATTGGAGATGGCTTCTGAATTCTTTTTTGATGGCAAGCCTTTTAACCAGTTTCTGAATCCACTACAAATGCCAGTGCTTCTGTGAAATCTTTTCTCATTCCATCAGCTAGAGTTTGTCAGTCCATATGCTACAGACTTGGATCCCTGTATATGTGTCTCTATCATCCATGTAGATGCTTTCTGGCATTAACTGAACTCAATACAACCATTTGTGTTTTTCCAGCTCCCAGCACAAAGGAGAAAGTGAATAAAGGTTTACTGAATAGATTAGGTTTATCTTTTAAAATACAAAAAATGAATACTCCTTTTAAAATATTGTTTCCAACGGAAGGAACAAAAAATAGATGAGGGTCCTTGTTTAGCTGTGGGATCACTTTGTCACACCAATAAGCACCATAGGAAGTAGAGTTTCTAGTTTTTTGAAATTACATTAGTTATTGTTTTACCTCAACCAAATCTTTTTTGAGAGTCTTGGACTTCAATGTTCTTTTACATGTACATACATATCACAAAGTTTAAAGTACTATTAGACTAGAACTTTCTAAAAAAAATGAAGGAAATCTAAAATATAATCAAATCAAATTAAACAATAAAATAACAAAATTACATCATGAATAAGTGGGATTTATTCCAGTATGCAAAGCTAGTTCAACATTTGAAAAATCAACTAATATAATCCATCACATTGACAAGATAAAGAAAAAACACATTATTCTATAGATACAGAAAACCATTTGAGAAAATCTAGCATTCATTCATAATTTAAACTCTTAACAAACTAGAAATAGAGAAGAACTTCCTTAACTTGATAAGGAATATCTACAGAAAACCTGCAGCTAACATCAGACTTAATGACAGAAGTGTCCCCCCCCCCTAAGATAAGAAAAATGGCAAGGATATCCCATCTCACCTCATTCTATTCAACATTGCACTAGAAGTACTTGTTAATGCAATAAGACAAGAAAAAGAAATAAAAATTTACCAACTAGGAAGGAGGAAATAAAACTTTATTCACATATGATATGTGTCTATGTAGAAAATTCCAAAGAATAAAGAAAAACTTCTTGGAACTAGTAAGTAATTATAGCAAGATTTCAGGATACAAGGTTAATAACAAAAATAATAACAAAAAAGTAAATTGTTCTTTTATGTGTCAACAATAAATATTGGGATGAACAAAATTAAAATGCAATACTATTTACATTAGCAATTACAAAACAAACATTTAGGTATGAATATAACAATATACTTGTGAAATTTCCATGAGGAGAACTTCAAAACTCAAATGAAAAAAAATTAGAAAACCAAATAATTGAGAATTATTCCATGTTCATGAGTAGGCAGACTCAAAATTGTTAAGATGTCAGTTCTTCATCTATAGATTCAATGTAATCATAATAAAAATCACAGTGGATATTGACAAACTGCTATTGTGGCTACCAACAAACTGATTACACAATTTATACAGAAACAGAAAAGACCCAAAATAGCTAAGACAATACAAGAACATAGTTGGGGAACTGACACTACTGCTTCAACTGTATATAAGGCTATGACAACACAACATGGTGTTACTGAAATAACAAATAGATCAATGGAACAGAATAGAGAGCCCACCAATAGACCCACAAAATATAGTCAACTGATCTTTGACAAAAAAAGCAAAAACAGTTCAATGGATGGTATTCTCAACAAGTTTTTAAGAAGTAGTGCTGGAACAATTGGACATCCACAAGAAAAAAATACATATAGAGAGAGAGAAAGGAGGAAGGAAGGAAGGAAGGAAGGAAGGAAGGAAGGAAGGAAGGAAGGAAGGAAGGAAGGAAGGAAGGAAAGAAGAAAAGGAAAGAAGAAAGAAAGAAAAAGGAAAGAAAGAAAGAAAGAAAGAAAGAAAGAAAGAAAGAAAGAAAGAAAGAAAGAAAGAAAGGAAGAAAGAAAGAAAGAAGCAGCTAGATACAGACTCTATACCCTTCTCAAAAAGTAAACTCAAAGTAGATCATAGCTCTAAATGTAAAACCATAAAACCCCTAGAGGATAACATAAGAAAATCCAGGTGGCCTTGGCTTTTGGCAATGGCCTTTTAGGTACAACACCAAAGACACAATCCATGCATAAAAAAATCATAAGTTGGATTTCATCAAAATTAAACACTTCAGTTCTTCAGAAGATGCTGTCATGAAAATTTGAAAATGACACAGAATGAGAGAAAATGTTTGTAAAATACATATCTGATAAAGGACTATTATCCAAAAAACACAAAAAAATCTTAAAACTCAATAATAGGAAGAGGAACAACTCCCTTAAAAAATTGACACAACATCTGAACAAATACTTTACCAAAGAAGATATCCAGATGACAGAGCATATGAAAAGAGGTTCAACATCATCCATCACTAGGAAATTGCAATTAAAACAATGAAATGTCACTATATACTTATTAAAAGGGCTAAAATCCAAAACACTAATAACATCAAATGTTGGGGAATATGTGAAACAACAGGAACTCTCAATCGTTGTTGGAGGGAATACAAAATACATAGTCACCTTGGAAGACAGTTTGGTGGTTTTTTTATAAAATTAAATATACTCCTACCATACAATCCAGCAATCTTAGTATATACTCAAATGACTAAAAAACATACATCCACACAAAACCTGCAAACACTTATACCTGCTTTATTCATAGCTGCTAAAATTTGGAACCAAATACACTCTTCTATCTCAAGCTATCAAGTCACAGAAAGACATAGAGGAAACTTAAGTTCTATTTCTAGTGTAAAAAGCCCATCTTGAAAGTCTTCTTATTGTAGAACCCCAACTACATGATATTCTAGAAAAAGAGATGGTAGAAAGTTCAGTGGTTGTCAGGGGTTTTGGAAGAGGAAGGACTGACACTGTGGAGGACAGAGGATTTTTAGGTCACTGAAACTATTCTGTATCACACTATAATAGTAGATGTACATCATTTAATTTGTCAAAATCAATAGAATGACCAAAATGAACAGTGAATCTTAATGTAAACTGTGGACTTTGGTAGGTAATGATGTATCAATATTGGTTTATTGATTGTAACAAATGTATCATTCTAGTGAGAGATGATGATGGGGTAGGCCACGTATGGGAACCCTGTGGGCTTTCCATTCAATTTTGCTGCAAACCTTAATCTGCTCTAGAACTCATTGAAGTTCATTAATTTTAAAAAAGTGTATAAATCTTAAAGAATTAGTCCACTAGGTAAATTTCAAAGTAATATATATTTTGAGATTCTCTACCATGAATAATAGGAGGATTCATAAAAGACCCTATTTACTTTTTATTTTATTAACTTTTAAGCTAACATTTTTCTTACATTCAATTCTATTTCTTCAAAATTTCTTTGTATCATTTTATAACATAAGTTTCATGTTGGAATGTTTAAACTATAATAAGACTAATTCCCAAGATCTCACATAAATGTGTTTGTAGAAAAGGAGTTCAGATTATGAAAAGTTCAAAAGACAATATAGACTATGGATAATGAATATTATTGTAGTTAAACTATAATATATTATACTTAAAATGAATAGAGGATTAGAGATTATTACAAACATTGAAATAAGTATATACATACAGGTGTGTGAGGTTATTCAATATTGGAAATTCACTATCCAAAATTTCTTAGAAAACAAAAAGTGAAATGCTAGATTTAAACTTCCAGAAAAAGGGAACCCTGGGTGGCGCAGCGGTTTAAGCGCCTGCCTTTGGCCCAGGGCGCAATCCTGGAGACCCGGGATCGAATCCCACGTTGGGCTCCCGGTGCATGGAGCCTGCTTCTCCCTCTGCCTATGTCTCTGCCTCTCTCTGTGTGTGTGTGTGACTATTATAAATAAATAAAAATTTAAAAAATAAAAATAAAAAATAAACTTCCAGAAAAAGAGAATGCTAGGTAAATATTAGCTTGAAATAGATGCTTTATTTTGACCACTAAAGCTGTTAAATAACAGCAACTTCATTTTATTTTGACAACTCAGCTACTAGGTTAGGATTGCAAAGTTGGGCATAAGTAACTACAAAAGGTGATTATAATGATTAGTAGGCTTTTATGTAGGCATTAAAGGGCAATTTTCCTAATAAAATGTGGTAGGCACCAAACTGGCAAATTTATTACTTTATTCAACAAATAGTTATTGAATTCTTGGTATGTATCAGATGACACAGTCTGACTTCAGAAGTATTTGGAAGGCTGTGACAGACTGGTAGTTCTGGAGGGCAATTGATGGGATATGGTGATGCAAACATGCTCACTATTCATTCTGAAGGGGCGTCTGAGATGCTATGTGGTTTATAATCCACTGTTCTCTTAATGCAGGTTAGCTCTACCTCTGTAGTTTGATGGTCTGGGTTCAAGTTTCCCACTACTGTTTAGTAGCTGTGACCTTGGGCAAGTTTTTACCTCTTAGCGTCTGCTGTTAATCTATGAATTGCAGATAACACCCAACTCTCTGGAATGAGTACAAAATTAAAGAGATTTGTCTAAATCAGCTCGAGGTTCCTATAACAAAAATAGCCCAGATGGGGTGGCTTAAGCAGAAATTTATTTCTCACAGTTCTGGAGCCTTAAAGTGCCAGTCAATTTGGTTCCTGGCAAGAGTCCTCCTCCTGGTTTGCAGATGCCTCTTACTATATACCCAATTGAGTAGAGAAAGAGAGAACAGAGACAGAGATCTCATTCAGGAAAACTCCACCCTCTTGACCTAATCACTTTCCAAAGCCCCACCTGCAAATACCATAGCATTGGGTTTCAGGCTTCAACATACGAATTTTGGAGGGACACAAACATTCAATTCATAGCAAGATCATATGAAAAATGCCTAAGATTATAAAATAACATTTCCTCATTGTAAGTAAGGGCAGGAATGACCAAGACCTAGCTTTGCCTGCTGCCAAGCAAATTATAATCCTATAATTATAGATATACATATACATATTTGAAACAAACATGGGAACTTTGGCATCCTGGCTTGATCATAATTACATGAGAAAAATTTCATGGCTAATAAAGTTTTCTTTTGAAAATAAAATCTTTTATACTAGATTTAGGGCTCAGTAGCTAATTCTGTGCCTACGATGTCCTAGTTTATCTCGTCTCCCAAATATATAAAGAAGTGCTTATTTTCCTTTTTTAAAATCATTGCTTATTGCTGATCTTTCTGAAAGAGCTGGGCAGAGTTGAACTAAAATGACTAAAATGCACCACACTGAGGTACTCTACGGAATTCCAATCAGTATTCTGATTATTTTTTTAAGGATTTTATTTATTCATTTATTTGAGAGAGGGTGAGAGAGAGACAGAGGGGATGAGCCAGGGGAGAGGCAGAGGGAGAAGCAGACTCCCCACTGAGCAGGGAGCCCAACGCAGGACTGGATCCTAGGACCCTGGGATCATGACTTGAGCTCAAGGCAGACACTTAAGCAACTGAGCAACCCAGGCGCCCCAGTCTTCTGGTTATTAATGTTTAATGAGGACCAGAATATAAAGGCATGTGCAGAGTCCACTCTCTGCAGCCAAGCTACATAGTCTAAAATCATCATAACTGTAAGTTGAGTCAGAATTTAAAAGAAAGGGATATTTAGATGATTTCAGGAAAGTCCCTGAACTATGATAATTTGAAAACTATACTATTATGGGGAAGAACTTTTCAGAAGGATTAGAATACTGAATCCATTGGACAAGACTTTCTCCCCCATGGGGATTGCAAGATGCGTACTTAACAAGTTCTGTATCTGTTAGCTCTTTTGAATTCTTATGTGCTCTATTTCAAAGTTTTAATATGCCAAAGATCCCAGCTTGCCTAGATCTCCACAGTGCTTAAGCAATGCAAGGAAGCTCTTCACAGGTGTATTTATAGTCTAGATAGTTGATGCTTTCTGAGCTCACCCACTAACTCTTCCCACTTTGTATTGATTATATAACTTAACTTTCAAAGAACAGTCTAATTGTCCTTATCTACAATATCTTGAGGAATACCTCACCATAGTCTCCAAGCCCTGATAGCATTGTCTAGATGTCATTCAAGCAAATTTTATATTATGCTTTTTAATTAGGCTGTCCGGGGTAATGATAATTAGGGGTAGGTGATAATATGGGTACAAAAGTATATTCTTTTTGGATAATATGTAAAGGCTAAGACAAAAAAAAATGCAATGAAGGTTCTAAGGTTAAAACAAAAGAGACACCAACATGTAAATATAATTGAACTGGAAACATTTTTAATCAAGGATATTTAAACAGATATTTGAAGAAAAACAGTTTAAAATGTTACAATTGTGTGTGAAGTGCTTTAGCCCATAGAGTAGGGAATGTAGGGAATGATTAAATGTATCATTAAGACAAAGAGAAAGTAAAAGATAGCTTCCAACCAAGTCATACTTAATTACAAAGTTAATGGACAGTGTCCCAGTAAAATTAAACTCTGACAACATCTTTTAAGGAACATTCAAAATTATTATTAAATAAACATCAATATATTATATTTTCCTTCATGGGAATTATAAGCACAGTATTTTAAACCATATAGAGGACTTGAGAAGGCTTTTCTCTGTATTGATTTATAAAATTTATATTTTGTAGTTTGGAAAAGATATAAATTATATAAAATGCCTTTTCTCAAATATCTCTGATTGTCAAAAATTATATCTGAATGAACAAAAAATGACAGGTGCGTGTAGAGCATTCATATGTTAAATATTTTAAAAATCCATGCAATTAATCACAATTAAATCACTTTAGGAAGCAATAGAAATGTTATGGAACAAGATTAATATTTTTGATGCTATGTGATGTCCATTAATAGTCATATCCAGGAAATTATCCAGTATTATTAAACTTATACATAGAGCTCTCCATATGGTTCTTTAAAATTATTCTTTCCATCAGAAGAAAAATCCAGAAAGTTTGATACATTGATCTTATTCCTTATGCTTATGAAAAAATATCTCTAATCAGCAGACATCTTGTATCTACAAAAGAGATAAGAAAGTTTTTAAAATGACATTTCTCAACACTTTATTAAAGCTAGCTGGTTAAGAAAGGTTAAAAATATTGAGTTTGGTTCTTTTCACAGCCAGGAGGCTTAAATTGCCTGATAATGTGAGGCTCTTTTTAGACCTTCCAGTTTCAGTTTCTTCTTAAAATTTAGCTATACTTCATATTACATCAAACCATGGTGCTCCAACAGAAATATCCTTAATATTCTAATGTCACTGATAATAAACTGATATTGAACTTGATCATTCAGAGCAATGAAATATAAACAATAGTCAGATCAAAGATTTTTTTAAAATATATTTTATTTATTTATTTATGAGAGACACACAGAGAGAGGCAGTGACACAGGCAGAGGGAGAAGCAGGCTCCATTCAGGGAGACTAAAGCGAGACTCAATCCCATGACTCTAGGACCATGGCCTGAGCCAAAGGTAGACATGCTCAACCACTGAGCCTCCCAGGCATCCCAAAGATATTAATTGTACTATTTACTTTAAACATAATGCTTGGGGTTCAAAACATTTGTTTGTGCTAGGGAAAAACTCTAGTGCTGATTTCCTCCATTACAGGATAGTCCATTATTTCAGTCTTTTGTTTTGCCTGTTTCATGGGGAAAAAAAAAAAAAAATCTTCTAGAAGAAAACACTGTTCTTACAGATACATTTTATCTTCTATAGGACCATGTAAGAAGCAAAAGCAAACGCTGTTTTCTATTTGTTTACCTTAATTAGATATATTCAGGCCCTTAACTTATAAAAATTCCAGGCCTAGGGTGCCTGGGTTGCTCAGTCAGTTAAGGATCTAACAAAATCTTATTTTCTGCTCAGGTCATGATCTCAGGGTTGTGAGATCAGGCTCTGTGCTTGGCATGGAGTCTGCTTGACAATCTCTCTCCCTCGCCCTCTGCTCCCCCCACTTGTGCTCTCTCTCTCTTATAAATAAATAAATCTTAAAAAAAAATCCTGGCCTTATTGAAATCAAATATGTTTCTCTTAAAACGAATATTTATTTATTTATTTATTATTTTTTTTTAACTTTTATTTATTTATGATAGTCACAGAGAGAGAGAGAGAGAGAGGCAGAGACATAGGCAGAGGAAGAAGCAGGCTCCATGCACTGGGAGCCTGATGTGGGATTCGATCCGGGGTCTCCAGGATCGCGCCCTGGGCCAAAGGCAGGCGCCAAACCGCTGCGCCACCCAGGGATCCCTAAAACGAATATTTAAAAAAAAGAATATTTTTTATCTAGTAAATTATTTAAAACTTGACTTGCATTGCTATTTTGATCACTGTGTGATTTTAAAACATCTGGCAATAACTAATAAACATTTAAAAGGTTAAGTTTATTACTACCAACATGTGAATGATGTTTCAATATAGACAAATTATATAAGACTGGATTGGAAATATACAAATAACACCTATCAGTCTTTTAACATTTTTAAAAATGTGCATGTATTATTAAGAACATACTTTTTTATATTCTGGTTTATTTTGCCTTTGTATACTTAGTTTATTCACTAAGTTAAGTCAGTATGTGTGAACAAAGTAAATAAAATTTGAGGCATTCAAAATTCATGTTACTCGTTGCATTGTTAGTTTCCATTTATAAATGAGACTGCAGGTTGCTTTGCTTCTGCAGCACTTTCATATAATCTGCATTTCACCTGTATTTCCAACTATTTGCTAGACCTTTCCTTTTGGGGTATCTTGATGACACATGAAAAGTAATGCATTCAAAACAAAGATGATACCTTTCTCCAAAAACTCCTATTTCTTACACTTCATATCTCAGTAGATGGCAGATTGGCCCTCTGTAAAACATGTACAAACCTCAGAAGCTATCCTCAGCATTTTTAAAATCTGTTGTACCTATTACATGCAGTTATGCTGTTAAATTGATGTTTACTGACCAATGAGATTCTACTCAACTTAGGAGCCTAAACCCAAGTGGCGTCTTCTCAGTGAAAACTTTCCCAATTATAAAATGGAGCTATTAATCATTTCTCTGTTGTCTATAGAACTCCACTGGAGATCTTATCCCATGCTGCAATATCCTGTTGTTTATTTTAGCCGATGGATTCAAATGCTGTTTCTGTGTGCAGACCACTCCGAAACACAGTGGTATATTTTACACAGCCAATTTTACTGTGCTCAGGATTTAGAGGGTCAGGTATTTAGGAGGGATCAACTAGGCAGTTCTTACTTGGGTACCTCATGTGACTGCAGTCAAATATCGGCTTAGGCTGTAGTCATCTAATGCAATCATCTCCTGGACGTCTGAGATGTCTCGCTCACTTAGATGGCAGGCAGCTGTTGGCTGGAGGCTCAGCTGGAGCTATTGACTGAGCTGCCCCCATGTAGCTTTTCTAGCATGGTGGTATTAGCTGGAGTCCTTCAGGGAGGGCCGTCAGCTTCTTCAGAGCTGTTGTCCCTGGAGAAGCAGGTAGGAATTGTATGGCTCTGATTAGTGCAGGAAGTCACACAGCATAGCTTCCATTGCATTCTGTTGGTTACAGGGGACTCACATAGCCATATTCACAGATGACCAGCTCAAGCCTCCCCATTCTCTCTTCTGTCCTTCTTAAATGTGTCTTTCTCTCTATTTCATCTACGTCTCTCTGAATCCTTTCCATTTTCAAGGTCTGCCTCAGTACCACCTGCCAAAGCCTTTCCTGATTCCACCATTCAGCCAGAGCCTTTGTGGTTGGGTTCAGGGAGATATCAGTTCAAATCTCAGGTCTCCTGTCTGAGCCAATGACCTTGGAAAAGTTATTTAATCTCTTTCTGTGAGAAGCAGAAATAATAACAGGATCTACGTACTTTAGAAGGTTGTCATGCACGTTGAATGGCCAAACAGTAGAGAACATTCCCTATGGCATATAGTGAATAGACAATGTTAGCTACCATTGTTGTATCTTCTTTCCTCAAAGCCCATAGCAATTTATTTGTACCTTTTGTGTATCTATCATAGTCTTTCAATTGTGATAATGGTTTTTGGGCTTATTTTGTATCTTTTGCATAGTTAGTTAACGTTTTATAGGCAACTTATATGCACGCATAGACATGTCTGTTTTAAATATCAGTGCAGAGCCCTTCTGGGTCTTTAGGCCTCAGGGGAAAAAAAAAAAGAAGAACATGAAGAAACTTGCAGGGTTTTTTTTTGGGGGGGGGTTGCTATTTTTTTCTCTGTGTTTCCTTGTAACCTTTTCTCCCCATGATTCCTCTTGCAGAAATTAGAAAAGAAAAGTCCGGGAAGACTTCTACAGCTTCGAAGGACAAAGGTAATAGAGTCAACTTCACATAACACTAGAAATTTATTAGCAAAACTATCTGAAAGAATCTGTGGTACTTCGGATCCTCTCCCTTGCACGTGTGTGAGCCCAAGCTGCACAGGTCACACTCATATATTTGACAACTTGTAGTTATTGACTTGTCCCTCAAACACTGTCTTCCAGTTCACTGTGATTGAAAAAGTGCTCTGAATACAATTTCCAAAAGAACGAGAATGGATTTTCCTTAAAGAATGAAAAGAGTAAAAAACAAGCAAACAGAAGGGAAGTAAAGACTGTGGAAAGAACTTGGCTCCATGCGCTCTGATTCTTTCTTTTCTATCCATTCATAAAATATATATTTAGTGCAGAATCCTTCTAAGCACTTGCTAATCTCTGGAGAAATAAAGATGGCCAAGCCAGTAATAGGGAGGAAGACTCCGGAACTGGAGGGCTGAACTGTTGTTTTCAAAGACTTGGTGGAATTTGGTCTGCTTGAGGCTTGTCAGGATTTTTGTTGCAGTGAAAGAGCATGACATTTATTTAAGTTTTGTGAACTCAGTCTTTGGAATGAACTGACTCTCCTTTCTGTCCATCTAAATCCCAGGCTTCTTTCTAAGACTAATGTGCACGTAAATCATCAAGCCTTTTCAATCTACTTCAACTTTCACTGAACCTCTTGCCTGAATTCACAAACTTATGTATTTATAATTTAATATATATATACATATTATAAACACACACATATATGTTTTGAATTAATTAGTGGAAATGCCACCCATTTAAGCTTCAAGAGCTAATGTTATTCACGTTAATTTTTTATGTGGACTGATAAGTACCACATCTGGTAATTACTTTTTGTGCATCTAATGTACAGTAATCAGAACATGTACTCACCAGACACTGGGAGCCCAAGAAAGGCACGGTCTATGCCCTCATGGAATTTAGAGTGCCAATTACATAATTAATTAAAATGATAAGACTTATAGAAGAGATATACAGGTGCTGCAAGAGACTGTAATCGGGGATTCTAATCGAGTCTGGGAAATCAGAGGAGGCTTTCCTGAAGAAATGATCTTTAAAGTCAAGTAAGAAGGATGAGGAATTAGGTGCAAACGTACAAATTGTTTGAGAGAAGTACTGAAGCAGGGCATCTGTACTTTGCCAGGCACGTTAGTACCTACTTTATACATTTTGCTTAGCAAGTTGTGCTTGAGATCTCAATTGTTTTATAAATGAGGACTCTGAAGCATAGACAGATAATGTCAGCTGCTCAGTCTCCCATTGTGGCTAAGACGTGAAGGCAAGAATCAAAGTCAAGTCTTTTAGACACTGAAGTTCATCTTTTCATTTTAACACAGATACTGCTTGCTCCTTAAAATAGGGTTCTTGTATTTGTATTCCTCAAAGCAACTTTTTTTTTCCCTCAAAGCAACTTTGCTTTGAGTCTAGAGCTCATTACCTGGGCTTGAAAAATCTATTTGACACAGATACACGGGCACTACAATACGGAAAAATAGTCTTAGCCCTTTTGCTATTGGGTGGGTCTCCCCTTAATTTCCACAGAGGAATTTAGTCTATTCTTTCCCCAGTTGATTATCTGTACTTTGAGAGAGACTCCTGATTCTCCCCTCTTGTTTTATCTGACAGTTAGCAAGAACATTGTCCTTGATTGTGTGAGAACTAAAGATGTCATTGAAAGATACTACTGGGAAGATCCAAGTACATGAATGGCTATTTATATACACACATATGTATATGATTTGCAAACCATAATTTGCACAAGGTAAACCTCCCATCCTTCTTCTAAAGTATGAGATAACATTTATTTTGGTCCATAATTATGCCATAGGAATATTTGGACCATATGTTACTGTTCACAATAAAAGCAGCTTAAAAGAACGATTGGAGCTTACCTCCAAAGCTACCTTTGATGAATTGATGATTATCAAAAATAAGCTACTACTTAAAGATTCACTTGTGCCAAAGCTTAAACTAGTTGGAAATGGTAGTTGTAAAAATCTGTTTTGGAAAATATTATCTGGGAGATTTAAATACACACCATCCACGGAGTAGACTCCTGTAATTCCTATTTTTTTGTTGTTATTGTTATTAACGCACAATTGCGGGCAATTCTCTAGTGAACACTTTTTCCTCAATGTTAATGATGCACTATTTGCAAGATGTTTCTACAGTCACTAGAAACTCACGTATATAAAGGTTCATTGCATATGATTATTGATTTAGAACTATTTCAAACGCACCTGCTTTCTTGTTCAACTGAGTTAATGCCCTCAAACTTCTTTGTTATACATAAGTTGGATATTATTTTAGAAGAATTTTATTGCCATCTTTCCTTTTTTCTCTGAATATAATTTATCATTCCAAAAAGAATCACAGAAAAAATTGGCAGTGTTACCTGTGAGGTGTCAGGGACATTAAAAATCTCTGCAATATTATTTTTGGAGAGGTTCCTTGAAATCTGCTGTCGACCTGTGGCAGAATCAGAATGAAGTAATTCCACTTGCTAAAAGCCACTTGTCGCATCGGAGTCACTGTATTTCGCGAGTTATTTCTATTAAGCAGCTAGAAGGTTACCTGCCTTTGCCATCCTCTCACCAATTCCACTTGCACGTACACGTTAGAACCCACCACTGAAGCAGTGCTGCAACTCATAAACCCAGGATTATCACGCAGAAACCATCTGGGGCCACGTTTATTGGGAATGTGACAACCATGAGTATATTAGGCATTTAGAGAAACAGGCTGTGTCTTTATTTAAGAAGATATAGAGAGGTCTAGCGATGATTGTTTCAAAGGCAAAGAGCTGAGGAAAGACACGTCTTGTTGGCTTTGGCTACTGGTTCAGCTATTGACTTCCCTCTGCCAGTGGACTCACCTAAGTCCTCCCCCCCACCCCACAAGAGCACAGCCCTGCTTGTGTGGTCACCCAGGAATGCTCAGTCCCATTAGCCACCCCTGTTATTGGTTGTACCCCTTGCGGCAGCCACCCTATCTTATTGCCACTTGTTCTAACAGCTGGTCTGATTTATCTGAGGATGTGAGATTCACCCGTGGACTGAGGTCCTATAGACTGAACCCAAACAAGGCAACAAAGAGATTAATTAATTTCTCCTCTTCTGAGAATGTGACAGTAGCACCCTTAGGTTCCTCTGGTATTGGAGTAATATGATGGACATTAGAAGTATCTTCTAGTTTTGTGACCCAGGACTGTGAATGTTTGGATCTAATGCCAGAGGATTCTCAGCAGTTTGTCTTTCCTTATATTCTGATGCTCAGGACCATGCATCTGATGATCCCCCCAATTTTTGTCTTCAACATGCTTTTTCTTGGCCATTCCCACCTGGTCAAACAAAAGCTAGAGCTAAGGATGAGGTAAGTTGTCTGAGGACTTGGAAACGGACCCCCAGTGATTTATACTTCATCGTGGATGCTCACCCTAACTTTTACTGCCTTTGTATAAGGACCAGGGTAGGGGGATTAAAATCCTGGAACCATCTTCCTATTCCTTTGTGATTCTTTTCTCCATCATAACCTCTTTGCTCAGATTATTTTGAGAGTTCTAATTTCTATCTGAGCACCTTTAAATACATTCTAGATCCTGGTAATCAGGATTCATAAGCCTTCCTGTAGGCTTTTGCACAAACTCAACGAAACCACGATATTTGTAAAAACACAAAGAAGCGTTCGCCGATGCTTTATTCTTGACAACACAGATGAGTTAAAAATACCTTAATAGCTGACTGAAGCCAGCAATAGGCCTATCCTTCCTAATATAGAAGTACAGAATTTCCATATAACATTCTCCACAGATTTAGTCAGAGTTGATACCCCGCTGGTCCAGCCTGCACTTCCTAAATCCGATCAGAACCCCTTGAAGTCAAAAAGGACATTGAGAGAAAGTGAGCTCCAGGAAAGTCAGGGCAGGAGATGATCCAGCCTGGAAGCTGAAGGAAACTTCCCATTATCGAGCTTGGAAATAAAAATCATTTTTATTTTCTGAGAGCTTTCTTCATGTCTAAGGTCATGAGTTTATGATTTTCAAATACATTATAAAATTACATCCGTTACTCTGCCTCTCCCTTCTTTCTCCACCAGTCTCAAAGCCGTCTTGTAGGGTCCTCTCCTTCGGCCTTACATTTCATAGCTACTTTAATCCCACACAAACATATATACTTACCCAGTGAAACCAACGTGCTGTAATCTTGAATTCTCAAGTTCTAGACATGCACTCTCCCACCCCACTAGGACTCTTTCCTCCCATCACTTCTCATTTCACAATACATTAATTTTTTTGGTTTAGCCAGGAAATGCAAAAGCAGTAAATTATCCCCATTAGCTTGAAAAAAGTTAATGAAGCTTCTCCGTCTGTTTATTCAATCCATGGCTCTTGATTTCAGATGCTGAAATATAGGAAAAAAAAAAAAAAAGACCCTACTTATACTTAGCACGTTAAATGGCAACACAGACTTTTCCTTACCACCAAAGCCATTTAAAAATATTCTGCATGCATAAGGATATTTAGGGCCGTAGCTTATCTACCAAGAAAATCTTGCTCTGAGGGACACAGCCTTTTCACTAGAACTCCTGTCTCCATTCTTGACACTATCCAAAGTCACTTGGACTCAATTCTGGGTGGTTGCTCAAGTGGGATAGCAATTTATGAGTGCCACCATCATTTTCTTCATTCCCACCCCAAACCAGAGGTGGAAAAGAACAAGGAAGGATAGATTTTTTTTCTTGTTTCTTTCCTTTCTCACTGCATTAAAAGCTGTTTTTGCCAGCAAAATGAATACTGAGATATAATGTTACAGGGGAGGCAAAAAACTGGTTTATCTTTTATACAGGCTGTTGAGGAAGCATGATGTTCTTCAAGACATCACCCATATATATATGTCTAGAACCCATGATATAATTAGGATCAGTTTGTATTTGAACCTGGTGGAATGAATGAAGTTTAATTTTGTTTTAACTAAGGGCGACATTTTTAAGATGTTGGGAGTTTATAGATAAAATTGTCTCTTCTATTTTATTTCAGGCTTATTCTTGAAATTTGTTTGACTCGAGACTAAAGTACCACTTTACCATGACAGATGCAGGGATTTCCATTTGTCTATTAAAAAAAAAAAATCACATAGCCTGAAAGAAATAAACTAAGCTAATGCTGATTATACCATTTGGGGAGACTTCTAGAAGCTACATGTTTTAAAAAATTACAGCTAAAATAAGTTCGTATCGCTCCAAAAGCCCATTCTCTTAAATGAACAAATAGATTGTAATTCATTCAATGATTTACATTTATTTTAAATAAAAATGATCAGAGGATGGCTTGTTGTACTCTATACTGTTGTTTCCTTATCTCTGTATGATTAAAATTATTTTTGAAAGAAAACATCATATAATTTCCACCCAGGTTCAACTTACTGATAGCTCACCGACTCCATTATATATGTGTTCTCAAATCCTTTTATCTTGGCTTCAAATAAATGCTCAATGTTTCTTTCCAGAGCCTATTAAGGGAAAAGAAGTGAAAGTTCCAGGTTCCCTAAAGGAAAAAGGTAATATTGTATAATGAAATGTGAAAACACATTGATCTGCCTATTGCATATTCAGTTATTTGCAACAAAGTAATATATTACTTATTTTTCAGGCTTTTAAAACTGTGACTTTCATATGCCCTTGTATATTTTTGAGCAAAGGAAAAAGGACTATTTTCTATCATAAAATTCTATGTTGGACTATGAAACAACGAAGCCAAGAGGAGCTATGTCAGAAACACCATGAAGGCTTTTTAAAATGCATATGTTATTCTGATTCCACAAGCCTGTAGTGGAAAATCTGCATAGCTGCATTTTATAAATATCCCAAGGTGAATCTTAGAAGGAATAGCTATGGAAACCGAAGATTTAAGATAAAAATAGTTAAACTTTCTCAGTGATAGCTTGCCATTCTGTTATTCGGATATAATAAAACTCTAAACATATTTTATAGCTAGGAGGAACTTAGAGATAAACTATAGTCCAATACCCTCATCTTATAGATAAACAAGACTGGAATAGTCAAGAAGCCTTTCAGTCATCGTAATTTGCAACAGAGCCAGCATTAGAAATCTGATCTCCTAAATCAAGCACTATAATAATGTATCATAGTGCACCTCCAGCCTTCTCATTATACGAGGCCCAAAGTAATGTGGATTCTGATACGCTGTATACCAAGCTATGTCCCCTAAAACAAAAGTAAATATGCAAAGTCCAATGGAATATAATTAGTTTTCTAGTTAATGCCAGTACATCCTATGGGCATGGTATCATACTCAGGATTATCTAATATTCCTTGTTTGGTTGGTTTTTTAAAAAGATTTTATTTATTTAATCATGAAAGACACACACGCACAGAGAGGCAGAGACACAGGCAGAGAGAGAATCAGGCTCCATGCAGGGAGCCCGATGTGGAACTCATCCCAGGTCTCCAGGATCACGCTCTGAGCCAAAGGCAGATGCTCAACCGCTGAGCCACCCTGGCATCCCTAACATTCCTTGTTGTTAAGACAAACATAAGTGAACCAGTGAAACCATGAAATATGCCTACTATGTTGAATATAAGAAATAGAACCTGTTTCTTCTACATTTACCTGTGGAGAAGATCTGCAGGAACTATTGACCAATTAATGCACAGGGACTTAGTGGTAAAAAGTCCCAACTCTTATTGAAAAGAAAGAGACTTTTGGTGAACTTGTAAGACATGTGGTAGAGCTGGGAGAGTTATGGGAAAGTCAGCAAAGGGGAAAGCTGACAGAGGAATCATTCAGAGAAATGAAGGGCACATGGAGAGTCCTCATTAGTCAGTGTAGCAATGTATAAAAAACATACCCTTAAGTCATATTTTTCTAAGTTTGCAATTAATTTTAAATTAAACAAAATTGCTGTTTAATGAAACACAAGAGCACAACATGATTTTTTTTTCTCAGCCCATAGGCATACTTGATTTTTTATAAAAGTATTTTAGAGCAACATAGCTTCAAGCCTATTATTAAATTTATGTTTCACCTTAGAAATGTATTATCATATCTAAAGCTTTATCATCACTTATGATAGTAGTTCTTTTGATGCTATATACAACTTTTATGCTATTCTGGTGTGATATGTAAATTAGAATATCTTGCACTGCAAGAGAATGCTTACATGTAATGTTAAACGTCCAGGAGATAGCAAAGGGTTCCAGCATTGTATTATTTAAAAAATGGATTAATTTTGAATGACCTTCCTATAAATTTACCTAAACACTAACTTATATCAAAGAAACTCTAGGTTTCTTTGGCATGATCTGATTGTGATTAGAATGGATGTTTACATCACAATCTAAATTGAAATGATTTGATGCCATCGAGTAATGTAATCATTTAATAACGCTATTCTTATTCCTTTGCCAATCTAAAACAGAAATATTTTTAAAAATGAGGAACAGACAAGCATATTACAAATTTGCACATATTTTATTAAGGAAGTTAAGTTCAAAAAAAATTTCCCCTAGACGAAATGCATGTGGAATATACACATATGAATGAAAAATAATTCAAGTTTCCACCTAAATCATTTAATGAGCATTTTAATCTTTGACCCCTGGACATATCTACTTTAGAGTTTCCTTTCTACTTTCCCCTCATTCCAGGTATCCCTTTTTTATCATCCTGTACCATTTAGTCAGTGTAGCACTAGCCAGTTCATGTCACAGATAATGATGGTGGAAAGAAAAAATTTTAGAAAACATACCTTTTTTCAACATTTTACTTTTATGTCATGGATGCTGAATTTTTGTTATTGTATCATTTTTTTACTAATTTTTAATGACAAGTATGTATAATCAAGGGAGAGTTTGCATAAAAAGTCAATTAAATCACCAGAATTATTATTTCATTTTATTGAAGTATAATGACACACAATATCTTATCTTAACTATTTCCACATATACATCATGGTGATTCAATATTTTTATACATTATGAAATGACCCCTGATAAGTCTAATTACTATCCGTCTGTATACAAAGTTATTACAATATCATTGACCATATCCCCTATATCGTACACTACATCCCCATGACTTATTTTATAACAGGAAGTTTGTACCTCTTAATCCTCTTCACCTATTTTGCCCAGACCCTAACCCTTTTCCTCACATCTGGTAATCAATGATTTGTTTCCTATATCTATGAGACTGTTTCTGTCTTGTTTTGTTCATTTTGTTTTTGAGATTCCATGTATAAGTGAACTTGTATGGTATTTGTCCTTCTCTGACAAATGCTACCTCACTTAGCATAATACCTTGTAGGTTCATCCATGTTGTGATAAATGGCAAGATTCCATTATTTTTTATGGATGAGTAACATTCCATTCTGTATATATGGTTAGAGTAGAATTTAAGACAAAAAGAGAATAAATCTGAACAGAAAAGATAAACTTCACAAAAGCATAAAGAACCATATTATACTTTTGAAATCTACAGATTAATAAAAATAGAGCAAAGATACCTGATATGTCAAACTTGTCAACTTTTATTTGTTTTAAAAACAGCTAAACAATTAGCTATTAATTGAACAATTAAACAATTAGCCTTTAATTAAACAAACAAACAACCAGAAAATAATTTCATAATCACTGAAACATATGGGTAAGATTTGTGATTTTTAATCAGGACTGACTAATGTAATTTATTTCCATGCTATAGTAGAAGTTAAATAATTGAGAGAAAAACAATAGCTGGAATATATCTCAACTACATGAAGTTTTTTTAACAGGATATTTATATACACTCCATTTTAGTACTAAGGTGATATATATATATATATATATATAAAATAATTTTGGGTAATCTTGGAAGATTATTGTAGTCAGAATTTAATATCATGGACTGATTATTTTATTTTTAAAGCTTTATTTATTTATTTATTTATTTTAGAGAGAAAGCACGTGCATGAGGAGGGCCAAAGGGACAGAGGATGAGGGAAAGTCTTAGCAGACCCTGTGCTGAGTGCAGAGCTTGATGTGGGGCTCAATCTTACGACACTGAAATCATGACCTGAGCTGAAAACAAGAGTAGGATGCTTAACCCACTGCACCACCAAACAGGCAGCCCAACTTGATAATATATTAAAAGGTACTAATACAATTCAAAATTATTTTGACATATTGGAAGCTAGGTTCAATAGACATGAATGTAAGGAATTCACTTTGGGATGAAATAGAATTGTATAGATTTAACAGAAAAACACTACACAAAAGCAGCATATAAGAATTTTGCCTTAAAACCCTTAAGTGAATACAAGTAAAAAATTCAGCACTAGAATTTGAAAATATGAATTATATTTCTCATAGAGACAGTAATAGCTCACATTGCCATTACTCTTTACTCTTTATTTTGAATGATTTTGACCCGCATGGCCTTGTATAGGTGCACAGTTGATAAAATACTGTTCCCATTTTAAAAGTGTAAAAAAAATATATTTACAAGTTTATAGACTTCACAAGCATTTTAGTAGATATTTCCTGCTAAAATAACCAAGACAAAAATCTTCACACTTTCTGTTTGCTCATCCACCCTTCTGTGTTTTTAATTTTCTGATTTTTCTCCACACTTTCAATATCTCCTCTTAGGCTTTTTTCACAAAGTGTGAAGTGATGTCCTTATTTCAGAATATCATATTTGATTGCAAATATTCTTCATTGCACATGACTCTTTTTATGTTTTTGTTTTGTTTTAAAGATTTTTTTATTCATGAAAGACACAGAGAGAGAGGCAGAGACATAGGCAGAGGGAGAAGCAGGCTCCCCATGGGGAGCCCAATGCAGGACTTGATCCCAAAACCCCGGGGTCATGATCTGAGCCACCCAGGTGCCCTAGACTCTTTTTTTGTAATATGATAGGTGCTTGGAGGGGTGACTTCATGCTTTCTTTATGGAAGCTTCATAGTTACAAAGAATGACCACCAGGATATTAGAATTCCTGTGAATCTATTTTTGGAAGAACATAAAGTATTTTGTTCAAGCACAGCCCAGTGGAAGAACTGGTACATAGCAGTTGTGTTAAATTCCATTTAGCCCTTTAGAAGAACTACACCAGATGAAATAGCTGGTCTGAGGACATCTGTGTTTGAGGCTTCCCATTTCCCATTAACCTTTCCATTAGGATTCTGATTTTGTGTCCAGCTGATTGGTTGTATATATTCAATCCAAACAAAGCAAACACTAAGTACAATCTTAGTTTATATCAGACAAAGTCAGAAAGTTTTAGCTTGTCCATCCATCCATCTCTTTCATTTCAGCTGCCATATAATATGACATAATTTAATATGACATCATAAAAATAGCTAAAAACAAATTTTTTGCATACTTATATTTTTAGAGTAGGAATTAATCATTTTCAATTTCATATTTGCATGAAAAAATACACTGTCAGCTACTTCTGCCCTATAGAATTTGAAGAGTAACTTCATATGACATTAAAGATAAGTGTCAAGGGTGCCTGGGTGGCTCAGTCGGTTGAGCATCTAACTTCAGCTCAGGTCATGATCTCAGGGTCCTGGGATCGATCGAGCCCAATGTCAGACTCCCTGCTCAGCAGGGCATCTGCTTCTCCTTCTGCCCCTCCCCCTGCTTGTACTCTCCCTCCCAATCTCTCTCTCTCTCTCAAATAGTTTTTAAAAAAAAAACAGGTAAGTGTCAATCATTTAATTTGTTATAAAAATGTAAAAGCTTTTCTGGCTTCTAAAATTGTTTAAGCATCCAATCATAGTCAAAAACCAAGTGGCCAGCTACTTAAATTTTTCTAAATTTTTGCCTATAAAATTAAGACAAACACAATTTTGCTGTCATAACTCTAATGATTCTTTTCTTGAAGAAGCTTATAGATCATATTAAACAAACTCATAAGTGGGATTATATACAATAATATATTTAGAATAATAAATAAAAGGTTACAGTTATAGCATTTAGAAAGCTTTACTGTAAGAAATGCATATTTTATCATTTATATTAATCAAAATAAGATTTCTTCAGCAAATAGCAAAGCAGACCAAATAAAGAGCTTTATGGTCAATAATCTGTAAATAATTTTATTCTCTCACAACTTTTATTGAGTCATATAAATCACTATGGAACCAAGAATGTCTTGAGAAATTTTCCAAGTCAGCATTTATGATATTCACTTTTATTATAATTTTTAAATTGGTGTTTAATATGTGCAAGTCCTAAAGTTGGCTTAATATTTGTTGTTGTTGCTTTAGCAAACTTTCAATAGTTGTTGCAAATTAATATTGAAAGAAAAGTGAATTAAAGAAATGACTCCAGGATAATGTCTCACATGACTGCGAACATTTATTCTTTTGCTGATAAACTTTTCATCAGTTAGAATAGAAAGTAGAAGCACTTCAGACAACTTACTTTCATTCACTCTTTTCTTTTGTGTTTTTCCTCAACTAATGACTCTTCAAAATATTGCTCAAAACTTTATTGAGTCCCTACTATGTTTGGCAAACTAGTTGGTTGGTTGGTTGGTTGGTTGGTTGGTTGGTTGGTTGGTGGTTTTGTTAGACACTGTGCTTGCTCCTGAATGATACAAGTCTCCAATTGCAGAATTAACTCAGAGGCAGACATATAAATACAAAATACCATCCAGATGGGTGGAATCCTTTTACAATGTGTACGTATATTAAATAACCATGATGTACACTTTAAACATCTACCAACTTTATGTGTCACTTATCCTATAATAATACTGAAATAAAAATAAAATAAAATAGAGTAAAATAAAATAAAATCCACTGGAGATGAGTGAAATAAGAAATAAGAATTATACCCAGTGCTATAAAACTATAGAGAAAAATCAACTTTAAGCAAAGGACGCGCATCTCATATGTAAACAGAGATACACTGTATTGTAAAATGTAAAAAAAAAAAAAAAATGTGGAACATGCCTTTATGTATAGTTCATCCCTTCAGGACACTTACCATTTTGCTTAAAAGTCAAAGAACAATATGTGTAAATGATAATGTGTGGTATGTAATGGCATAGCATTAAGAATAGAACAGTTAACTTAATAGTTTGTAAAAACTGCTCTGTGGCATAAAGACGTCTTGAGATGTAGCCTTTAGCTATTTTAGGAAAGCCACTAGCACTAGTCTTATGAGATGCCAGTTTTCTCATTAATCAAGTTCTGCCACTATATTCTACAAACTTTATAAATTTTTAGTTACATAGGTGAATCTTATCTGTGCATGTTTCTCTCTTTGGGTAATCAAAAAATCTGATTAGAGTAATTTTTAACAAATAAGGAGCGTGGGGCACCTGGGTGTCACAGTTGGTTAAGTGTCTGCCTTTGACCCAGGTCATAATCCCAGGGTCCTGGGATCCAGCCCTGCATCAGGCTCCCTGCTCAGTAGAGAACCTGCTTCTCCTTCTCCCTCTGCCTCTCCCTACTGCTCCTGCTCTCTCTCTCTCTCTCTCTCTCTCTCTCTCTCAAATAAATAAACAAAATCTTTAAAAAATATGAAGCTTATTTTGGGCAACAAGATGACCAAGGGGAAGTAGACTAGGGTGCAAAATTGCTCAAGGATATCATCAAGAATCCAGGCTTCTGGCTTCTCCAGCTTTTCCAGCTTCTCCAGCTTTGCCACCATTGGCTTGTGTCTTTGGTCCTGAAAGTGTCAAGTTGGCTGTAGTACTTCCAGGTAACTTATGAGTGTTCTTGCCAGAAACAGGACAGAGATTCAAAACCTTTTCTTCACAAATCTTTGTCTATTTGGTGAAGGAAAGCCTATTTCAGGGAGTTTTATCCACACGTTTCTGGCCGTAACTGCTTCACAGTGGCCAATCCAACTCCAAGAAGATTTGGGAATTCTTATATTTCATTTTCCAGCCTCTATATTACAGGAAGGAAAGGGAAAGTGTGGGAATAGATGTCGAGTACCAACCTACATCATCAGCCGCAACAGGCAATATATTGAATATAATTCCTTTTTTAAAATATATAAAAACATTAGGATAAAATTAGAGTCCCCTGTGAGTACTACCAGGATTGTTCTGTAGTATTTTTTTACTTGAGAATATATCTTGAATATTATCATATTAGTATACAGAAAATACAAGGGCAACGAACACTGGGTTTCAGCTTTCACAGAAGTCTAATGGAGGGTGATGAATGTTAAAGGGGGAATCACACTAATAAAAGAACACCTATAAAACTGAAAGAAATTCTTTGACAGAAGGAGCACAGTGCTATAAGGGTAGACATAGAAAATTCTGACTTAGGTTGAGAAATCAAGGAATGTGTCCCGATGGAACAACATTGATTTGAGGTGTGAAGGTTAAGTAGGAATTCTAACCCGTGAAGAAATCAAGAATAGGAGAGAGCAAGGAGGGAAGAGGTGTTTTGGAACAGTCAAATTTCTTGTGAAAGAGGACAGTGTTGTAGAGGCATAGAAAGTGTTAGCAAGAGAGACATAAACAAAAATAAGAGATATACAGAATTTTGAAAACCAGGAGTAAGCAAACTATATTTCATGGGCCCAATCTGGCACATCAGATAAGAACGTGTACATTTTTAAATGGTTGAAAAAGAATCAAAAGAAGGATAAAATTTGGGGGCACTTGAAACGTGTAAGAAATTCAAATTTTAGTATCTATAAATAACATTTTATTAGAACACAGACTCATTCATTTGTGTTTTGTCTGTAGCAGTGTTTGTGCCCTAAGAGTGGAGTCGAGTAGCTACAACAGAGATCAAATGGCCTGTAAAACTGAAATATTTACTATCTGGTATTTTACAGAAAAAGTTTGCCAACCCCTCTGTAAGCCATATTAAGGATTTTGGTATTTAGTCTAAGGGCAATGGATGCATATGCACAAAAGCATTTTATACATGTTTGAGAGTATAGGGGAAGGGGGTTGCATTCTGTAACGCCACTATGGTAGTGAATTGGCGAAGGGCAGGATGGGATTCGAGGAGACCAATGAAGATACTACTCACCTAGTATCTAGATGACTGATTATGGTACCTTGAGCTTGGATGGTTGTAGGTGAAATGGAGAAAGAGGACATTTAATAAGATTTCTATTTTATACAACTAAACGTTTGACACCACTGGGATGGGACACCAGAAAAGGAGAAGCTTAGAATCGTAAGTCTGGGTTACAACATGTTGAGTTTGGGGTGCTTAGAGGGGATCCAAGGAGAAATATAGGGTTGGAAGCTCTCTTAGTGTGAGGTTCAGAAAAGAAATTTAGGTTGAAACGTAGCTATTTGCAGGATATGTTTGCCAGTGTGCAGAGTTTAAAGATGTGGGCATGAATGGATGAGTGATGGAAAGAGTCAAGGTGAGAAGAGTCAAGTTCTGAGTAGAGGTACTAAAGAATATATTTTTAAAATGATAATAACAATAATAATAATAAAAGTATATATTTTAAAACTCAATCTCGAGGAACCCAGAACTTTCTTTTTTAGCATGAGTACATCCAGACATCTTGAGGGCCAATACTAGGAATCTATCTGCCCTGCTTTTTATTTTCTAAAAGTTGGTATTCTATGCATTTTCAGTTGTCACTAGTTTTTAAGTCTTATTCTGAAGGTTCCAATGTTGATTTTATAAACATTATTTAAATACTGATTTATCTACATACAGACCTGTAGGGAAAAGCTTGACAGTTTGATGAAGAGTAGATATTATATAATCTACTTTTACAAGAAAGAATCAAAAGCAGTTGGTCTCAGAGATTTATCCCGCAGAGCACCTTTTAGAATATGTTAACTGAACATATGTCAGTCAGAACATAACCAATGTTCTTGTACTAATGACCACAAATATCCTGATGTCTAATGATTGACATTAAGCAAATGAAATTTTCTTCTGAAAAGTTCTAGTTTTAATATTATCTATTGTTCTAAGTCTCTAAACTGACATTACAAGGATTTATTTTGTCTTTTGTAACTGATCATTCCAATAAGTAAATGCGACTAACCTAGTTGATTCAACTTTCTGAATTTTAAGTTTTTCTAATAATATTGCAATTCACAATACCATCTTTGCTTATGACATTGGCATCTTATCAGATATATTAGAATTTGCTGTGATTTTTTTTTATTTTATTTTTTAAAGATTTTATTTATTTATTCATGAGAGACACAGAGAGAGAGAGAGAGAGAGAGAGAGAGAGAGGCAGAGACCCAGGCAGAGGGAGAAGCAGGCTCCATGCAGGGAGCCTGATGTGGGACTCGATCCCGAGTCTCCAGGATCACGTGCCAGGCTGAAGGCTAAACCACTGAGGCACTGGGGCTGCCCTGTGATATGTTTTTAAATTCTAACTGTTGATCCAGAATACTAGATTTCATAATCAACATTAGTATTTTAATTTTTGTGTATTTTGTTCTGTTTATTTTTTTCCTGTGCCTTGTTTCTGATTTAATTCTTGACATGATTTAATTCTGCTTTGAGTTATTTTGGGAGAAAATATTATGACTATCATGTTAACAGTGAAGAAATTGATGCAAAAAGATTAAAGGATTATCTATGGTATCTATGCTGGATTAGCTACTTAGTATCTGATTTAAATGCATCTAAAAATAATCTTACTTTCTTTTGTTCTTCAATATTGGAATATATTAGCAAGACTTATCCTAACATGGTATCAAAGCTCTTTTTTCCGCATAACAATTTTTCCTATTTGGTAGGAATATGGGAAAGTTATAGAGAATTTGTTGATTAAAAAAAAGACCAGTCAGATTCAAAAGCATAAGATGTCCATAGGTGCCTTTACAAATCCATGATTGCTCATTTCCTGAAGAATTCTTTAAGTGGAAATTGAACCAATAATGGTAGCTCTATCACTCTAAGGAGCAACACTTTTCCTTTTGTGCCCATCTGGCCGAAATGCCAAGTTGATAGAATGGAAAGGAGTTATGTGTTGATAAGAAAAGCGTTGAGGTTGCCAGAATTTTCTCTATTGTAATCATTGGCTTTGCAAATTAATGTATCCAAACACTGTGAATTTTTATTTTCTTCCTCCAAGAAATTAATGCACAATAATAACATATATATACAATGATATGTATGTGAAATATATAAACAATTACAAAGGTAAAGCACCAAGATGTCTTCCTTGGTATTCTTTCCATTTAAGTTCTCATTAAAAGGGGCAAATTAGCATGAGAAGACGAGTCATTGTCCCTTTGCATACCCACTTTTGTTGTCACTCCAAGCTAACTAATGCAAACGTTCTAATGTGCTTCTTTCCTTGAGGGGATTTTTTTTCATTTTTCCTGTTCACTTTAAAGATTTAAATATTTTCTTTTCACATATAAGGTCATGCATTATTTTTAGATATTTGAATGAGATATAGGATGACCCACACTTAAACCCATGACCTGTTATTAACGCCATTGTTTATTCTCACTTCAAGTTAAAGATGAAGGTCAGTGCCCAGAGAAACAGGAAGAGTCTAGTTAAAGACAAACTCTCCCTTTGATAAGGGGAAACCAAAGAAAGTCCACTTATTTACCATGGTAAGTGCTTGTTCCACAACTTTCTGAACCCATTGAATGGTTTAAAGTCAACTGGCTCATTACCTAAAAAACATTCAGCCAGCTATGCTGCCATCTTCAAATAACATCACGGGATGTTGTTCTGACGGACTGACTATTCTTTGTGCAACCGATATGTGCAGCCTCTTCCAATTATCTCTTACTTATTTCAGTGTGTGCTCTTCACACTAGGAAACTCCAGGAAGGAAAGAATAATGAGGTGCACATGGAGAGGCATGAAAGAAAGAGAAGATAAAAGCAGAGTGACGCTATCAGAACCATGGTACATCGTATTTAGCATACACGAAAGACAAAGTATCATGGAAATGAAATGATGACAGAATGAGGCAGGAAAAATGTATGCATTTATTCTGTGCTGCGAAGAGAGAATGCCCTTTGGCTTATTTTGTGGCACCGTTAGTGTCCACTCAGCAAACTTTCCTTGTGTGCATCAAACTCCTTGGGAATCTTGCCAGGGAAGGATTGCAGCATCCGGATTTAGACATAAAGCATTGAGTCCTCCATTAAGTGCTTGCATTATGAACTGGAACCACTTGAGAACTATACCTACAGAAGTTTATAAAGCATACTTGTTTTTTTCTTGTTGGTCTAATGGGAATGAGAGTGGGGGGGGGTGGTGCTTTGAGTGTATGCATACTTGTTATGGAAAAAGCCCTGCCTAGTAGCTGGAGTTTTGTTTTGTTTTGGGTTTTTTTTTTTTTTTAAGATTTTATTTGTCTATCTATCTATCTATCATCATCTATCACACAAAGAGAGATAGAGAGAGTGTGCACAAGCAGGGGAAGTAGCAGAGGGAAAGGGAGAAGCAGGCACCCCACAGAGCAGGGGACCCAATTTAGGGGTCTTAGAATAGGGGCTCTATTCTAAGACCCTGGGATCATGACTTGAGCTGAAGCCAGACGCTTAACCAACTGAGCCACTCAGGCACCCCTGTAGCTTAGCTTTAAAATAACCAGCTACAAACTAGTTAACTCACTCTGAATAATTATATCTGATTGGGGCAAGTTAAATATAAAAATCTGAAGATTTATGTGCAGCAGTGTTGAATGTGAGTGAGTCAGTTCTAATGGGCTTTTCCACCTAGGGAAGGCTGTATTTAGTTAATGGGACAGGGATACCACTTCATATTTTTGTCTGAACCACCTAAAAGTGAACCTTATAAATTGATTTCCCTGGTGTCTTGAAGCCACGTTTTTACATTGTTTTGTATCAGTAACAGTTTTTGGGTGTTGGTATAATAGTTGGGTATTTTTTGGGGTGCTCTGTTTCCAAAGATGAACAAGATAAAATCCCCATCCAAGAAAAATCTCACAATACTTGAAAAAGAGGGCTGTAAAAAAGGAAGAGTGAAGTGGTCTCCAGAGGTGCCTGAGATCAGACATACTAGATTATTTTTAATTCAATCTATGGACATCTATTTAGATCTTAGTACATGAGTGCCCAGGAAAGATTTGTTAAATTATTTGATCTAATCTTAACCACAACTACATCAGCTAATTATCATTTTCCATTTCATAAGGTGAGAAAACCGAAATTTAGTTTCAGATGCCTTACATTAGATCATTGGGTTAGTAAATGAAGGGAATAAATTTCAAACTGAGGGCTTTTTTCGTTCACTCGGTTTATGTCTATTTGTCTGTTTTTGTCCAACCACAGTACAAAATGATCTGTGAAAGCCCTTAATTTGTATGAGGTTGCATAATTATTTGAGAATGCCATCACTCTGCCCCCTTGATTATGCATGGAGGATTCCTCAATTTATAAACAAAGATGATACTGATTTAGAAACTCAAGCAGGAAAAACGGAAGCATAGAGAATGCATAGTGATTCAAAACCATATGGACATGGTTAAAAAAAGAGGAAGGAAAATATCAAATAGCTCATAGCATATTGAAGTAAAGAAACATAGGCACAGATAAGATGAAAAGTCATGGAGCTGATGCCAAGGGGTTGGTTCTCTGTGTGACATCACCCAAGCTTGGAACGGTATTTTCTTTTGGAGGTCTATGAACAGAAGAGGTTCCAAGTCAACCTGAGTGTAGCCAGATTTCTTCTTTCTCACAATTGTATTTACCTGAACCACAAAGTAATGTGTCCACAGCAGATGAAATCAAATGCTACCTATAAAACAGTATCTGTTGGGTCGCCTGGGTGGCTCAGCGGTAGAGAGTCTGCCTTTGGCCCAGGGCGTGATCCTGCAGTCCCGGGATTGAGTCCCACATTGGGCTCCCTTCATGGAGCCCGCTTCTCCCTCTGCCTGTGTCTCTGCCTCTCTCTCTCTCTCTGTCTCTCATGAATAAATAAATAAAATCTTTAAAAACAAAAACAAACAAAACAGCATGTGCAAAACAATTCCTCTTAAGACATGAAAAAACATGAGTTCAGTGAGAGTTGTCCCAAATCCCTAATTTTGAAGCCCAGCTACTTGGAATGATAGTTTGTCCCATAGCATAAAGCCTCATCTAAAAAAAAACAAAATGTGAAAGTGTGTGAGTGTGTGTGTGGGGTGTGTTTTGTGTATACATTGTTCTAAGAAATATAATGAGAACCATAAGAAAGTTATCTAAATGTGTATGTGTGTGCATTAGTAGTGGATTTTCATAAAAAAATGCAATGATTACTCAAATGATGTGACAACCGTGGGTTTAGAATAAATTTATGGATGCTACTTTTTAATTAAATATTTAATAAAACCTTAATTGTTTTATTTACAAATATTTTTATTTAAAAGATACTGTATTTAACAGTATGGTAGAAAAATATAGGAAGCATAATTTAAAATATCAATAAAGAGACCAATGTGTACTATTTGCTTTGTATCTGATGCTGTTCTAAATGCTTCACCTGTAGGTTCACTTTCATTTTTACAGCATCTTTTTTTTATTTTTTTAATCTATGTGAATATTGACATTGAAGCACTAAAAGAGACTTGCCCAAGTTACACAGGCACCTGAGGCGAATTTGGGCTGCATGCCCTGCGGTACGACTTGTGTCCTTAGCCACCATGCTTTCCAGACTCTTTCAGGCCAAAACTCAAAAACAATTGACTGCTGAAGTTCTTTTGTATTTTACCTGAAAAAGATTTGGTGACTTGCTTTGAAATGTAAAAGTTTCTCATGCCATTAAATATGGACTACTATTCCAGGAGTGAATGAGATAGTAATTTCCTATCAATGACCAATCCATTTATTTAGTTTAAACAGCTTAGTTTAGGAAATTCATTTTTTACAATATGATTTTTTTTACAATATGATTTAAGGGCTGAAAAAAATAGAAACTTCAGTGGCTATCTTATTTATGCCAACTGCAGTATTAATAACTCCATTAGTAATTTGTCTACATATTATAACTTAGGTAAATACAACCTACCTATAAAATGTAGAAGGTAGCTTACTGTATAGTTTTTATACATGAAATGTTTAAAAGCTTTCATTCTATCTGTAGCAATAATAATGATAGCTGTTGGCTTATAAATGTTTAAGGCTCTCAAGTCAGGAAAAAAATCAGTGAGCAAAGACCAATTTTGCCCCTTAGTAGGGAAAATGTTCTTAGACAAATTATGAAGCCTCAGTATCGTTATCTCTAAAGTGGGTGTAATAATGGTATTTACCTCATAGGAGAGGTATGTGAAGATTGTATAAGATAATTTCTTCATTTGTGCAATAAATATTTACAGATCCTCTACAAAAGCACTCATCTAAACATGATGATTCAGCAGAGAAAATAGAAATTCATCTCAAGACTCATGAAGCTTATATTCTCCTGGGATTAGAGAGCAAATAAACACAGGAACCTTTAATATCACATAAATAAAATATAAATAATGCATATAGTACACTTATTTAATAGTGAATGCCATTAGGAAAATATCACTGGCTGCAAAACCTGATTATCATTATTTATTTTACATAAAAAGCCTCTATGTATTGAAAAACAAATGTGAAAATGATGACCAAGTGGAAAAAAGGAAGATCAGAGATATGCAGCTTCTCCTTACAAAATATTTAAAATAGAGACATCCTTTTTTTAAGAATTTATTTATTTGAAAGAGTGAGGGCGTGTGTGAGCAGGGGGAGGGACAGAAAGAGGTGGGGAGAGAGAGAATCCCAAGCAGCCTCTGCTCTCTGCTCAGGGTGTGGAACCTGACCAGGGGCTGGATCCCTCCACCCTGAGATCACAACCTGAGCTGAAACCAAGACTGACGCTTGACCGAGTTTCCTAGGGACCCTTAAGATAGAGACATTCTTTAAAAAATGTTGGTTCTTGGGACTTATATATTGCATAGATTTCTTTCTTTTAATTTCATGAAGACAAAACAGAGACTCCTACTCAGAGTTGATCTCCACTGCTACCCTTCTCTGACTCCAGTGCATACACGCTGAAGTTTGGGTTGGCCTGCTTTACTTGAGAGCATAGAGTTGATGACATTGAAGATTCATTAATGAAGCTCCCCTCCCCAGGCCCATCAGCAATTTACATTTCATAAACGAAATCAACAGCCTGGAAAAGTCAGTGCTGCATATGAAATGACAGGCTGTCTGCCTCAACAACTCAGCGTGACGATCTCTTGATTCAGTGTCTCTGCACGCCTGCATGTGGAGCTGAGAATGAGGGGCTCTAAGTGACAAATGTTTATGAAAATCGAGTATTTTATTATTATACAATAATAATCAGTGGTAAAAAAAAAATATTTCAAACAGTAAAGATTGGGCGAAAATAAGAATTCCCTTTCTCTTTTTCTGGCCTCTGGGTTCCAATCTCCAGTACTGGCCACTGTCCTTAATTTCCTGAAACTTATCAATGAAGCCTTTTGAATAAACTTAAATATACATATATATAAAGAGATATATATGCATATATATAACTTTTGACTAAAGTTAAATACAAATATATATATTTGTAATATATATTGTCATTTCATATGACTAGGAATAGACATCTACATGTGACTCAAAAATTAAGGACTTAACCTTCAGTAGTAATGCTATCTAAAAAATGAAGGCACTAGGCTCTGAATGAGCAAGTAGCCTAATAAAAGAGATGCTCACCTTAGAAAATCCTTTGACAATAATCTCACATAGCAATTCCTGCTTTGCATCTTCAAGGATAAAGACCCAATTCTGTAAGAAAAAAAGAAAATTACCATGCAATTTAAGTTTATGAGCATAATTTTAAAATAATTAAGCTCTTCCAATACATCACTTATAATTCTCATTAATTTTACAACATTATTTTCTCCATTGTAGGAATGACAAAGTTGAGATTTAGGGTTTTAAGGAATGTCCAAGGTCACAACACTTAGTAAGTAATCTTGTTTTTAAAGCCAGATTATATGATCCAATGCTTCTTTTTACACTTCCCCTGAACTCATAACTTGTGAGGTCACACTGTAAGGGCTGTTTGCATAAAATAGCAAAAGTCAGTAGTTGTATCCTAATGCGAGGGGCCATGGGCACGTGTGGGTTGGATAGTGCACATTCATAAGTGTCTGTAAAATTCTATGTGCAAGATAAAAGTTGGTTCTGCTTGTATAATACTCCTAAAAATCATATTGCATGATAAAAATATTCTTAACAATTTTTATTTTTTTCAAAAGACCTCTTGACAAACATTAAGACAGATATTTCCATTTCAAGATTACAATGACACTGTGACTGAGGGGGTGAGAGCCATGTGTAGAGTGGGAAGGAAAGCTCTTTCAAATAGCTCTACTTGATGAGTAACATGTTTGTGAACCCCACCCTAGCTTTCAAATCACTAGGACACTGCAATTTTATTTCTAGCTCTGGAAGCATGAGCTGAATCAACTTCTTCTAAGGCTACGGATGCATGAGCAGGAGTATTTGGTCTTTCTATAGTCACCATTTTGTTCACGTATTCATTCATTCCACAATATTTATGGATCATATACCATGTGCCAAAGATGTGAACAAATGCTGATGTTTGAGTAGCAAACAAGACACAGCTATTGCTCTTGTGGAAATTAAAATCTAAAAAGGAGACACAGACAGTAAATGAAAATGAAGTAAAAAATTATACAACAAAAATTTTATATAACACTAAGGCCCATGGAAAGTATTAAGATGGTGTGTACCCTCCCCAGGTATGTGAATGTGTTAACTCAAAAGAGGGGAATATGTGCCAGGGAGTGTTAAAGTGCAATAATAGCAGTGATACCACTTCTTTACAGGATACATATTCAAATATTATAGGAAGTAGGGTGTGAATGGCTATGTAATTTTCGACTATATAAAATTCTGCTGTTAAACAAATGTGAGTTTTGGTGTATGGTTTTTTGTTTGTTTGTTTTTTGTAACTCCAGATAATGAGCCTATTAGGCTAGAATTCAAATAAAGCCAGACAGCACTATCTCAGGTAACATAGACTGTACTTAAAAAGTATCCCAACCATGGGATCAGTTTTTCTGCTGTTGTAAGGAAGGAAAAATTGTAACATACCGGAATCCTTCCATTAATCAAAACAAAACTTTATGGCAAAAATGGAGAACGCTAAAGCTGAGGCAAAATTGTTAAAAGAAGAAGAACTGGGAAATGTGAAAATATAGTCAGCCATTACTTTGGTTGGGATGATTGTCATGAGTATTACTTGGATAGTTTATGAAACCAGGTATAGGGACATGTGGGTGGCTCAGTGGTTGAGCATCTGCCTTCAGCTCAGGTGGTGATCCCAGGGTCCTGGGATTGAGTCCTGCACCAGGTTTCCTGTGGAAAGTCTGCTTCTCCCTCTGCCTGTGTCTCTGCCTCTCTATGTCTCTCATGAATAAATATGTAAAATCTTAAAAAAAAAAAAAAAAAAACTGTTCTATACTGGTAAGTTGAAATGCAGTTTCTGAACAAAAGCCATTTCCTAGGACAATAAGAAATCAAAATATTTCATTTTAATAAAGCCTTATATTATTATACTAAATTTAAGTCAATTTAATGTATTTTATAAAATTAATAACAAATATAAAAACAAGAATTATACCAGTTTGAAATTATTAAATTAACCACCAGGTGGCGCTCCATGAATTGAGCGTCTGTAGTCAAAAATAATAAATTGCTTGCATTGGTTAAATTAGGAAAAATTACCACACTCTTCCCTCCAAGCGGTTTTTATTAATTTTTTATTTGTATTACTTAGAGAGCTTCCAAATCACAAGAAATGGGCTCTTATTAAAGACAAGATGCCAAATTACTAAGTATGTTTAGTATGAAACTTTTGAGCAAACTGGGTTTTAAAATCAAAGTCCTTTCACTTAAGTTACTTTATAGTTTACTAAGAACACGTTTCACTGAATATTGATAAACGTAACTATAATTGAAATTGAGAACAGATGAGAAAAATCTATTAGAACTGACTCGTATGTTCTTGTTTTCAAATGTTGATTTTCCCCCCTTTTCTTTGTATGTGTGTATGTAAATGATTTACTCCAGAGCCTGAAATTAAAAAAGATGAAAAGATGCCCAAAGCAGGTAAGGACACTTTGTAAGATTTACACATAAATAGATGTTCTGTTTGTTATGTACAAGTCCAGTTTTATAATCAGGGTTGGATAAGGCCTTGAGATGCTCACAACATTGAAAAAAAAAACTGATGCACCCATCCTATATATTTTAAATATAATAAAGCCATAAACTTGAAGATATGTTAAAGTGAAAATAGATTCTTTTTTTTCCGGATAAAGTCATCAAAGCACTACTGGCATATGCTGTTCCTTATGCATCTAATGGGTAAATGAGCACTGTTTACAAAGTGCTCAGGGGACAATTTGAATTTCAGACCTGCCTTCACCTATATTCAACCTTTCTTTTAACCTCAAAAAACAGTGGTTTCATATTAGTCAACCTAATAGATTCAATCACTTTCTTTCCCACTAATTAAATATGCAAATATTCTTTGGAATGGTAATCCATTGCTTTCTTGGTCATTGATTTGAAAATTGGAGTACTCTGAAAATAGGATTTCTAAAAACAGGTTCTGTGAGGGAAGAAGACAGGAGATTAGCTGGGCACTCTTAAGACAGGAGTCAACACTTAGAAGAAAAAAAATCATAGAATACAGTGCAGAAAAGTAAAACTAAAAATTCCAGTTAGTAATGACAATCTTCCTCGGGCTAACCCTACTCCAAATATTTTATATCTATATGAAGATATTTATATGTCTATATCTACATATGCAAAAAAAAAAAAAAAAGTCTAGCTATATCTCCCCATACAGTAAAAGTTCTGTGTACACAGAGACATATACGTATCTTTGGTCTTAACAATATTTGTATATACTTATTTTTACAAAGTTTAACCTATATGAAAATCATTCTTGTTTTACCCTTCTATGTTTAAATATTAACTTGAATTATTGCCACTCCTTTTGAAAGTACTGTTAACAAAGCAAAAGGAACTCATTGTTTTGTAGTGAAAAAACAGCCATTTTGAGTGACTTTATAAAATCTGAAAGCCTGCATTTTCTGGAAGACAAATGGAAAAAAGTGACCAATTTTACATAGTGAGGAAAATGCATAATAGAGATATGATATATTACATCTTAACATCAAAACTTATAACTGAGCTTTAGATATACCGGCAGAAAAGGGGAAACTACGTATAAAAATTGTTCTATGGTTGTTGGCACTCTTACTGGTGTCAGTGAAAGACTGCTGATCAAATAAAAGTTATATGACATTACTCCTTCCTGTAAGCTAACACTGTATTTGATGCTTTATTTTACTGTTGGTATGTAATGGGAAAAGTAATATGCACTATAAATTTCCTATTATTAGTTTGCATTAAATATTTATGTCTATTTTTATGTTATATTTATTTTTAACTTCCTAAAAGGAAAGAGAAATTAGCATTAATGGCATATGTTATATAATCAATCAGCAAATTAATTGAAAACATATATTATGCTAAATATCACTGCCATATGTTCAGGATTGTGCTTGTTGATGCAAAACTTACAAATAAGTAATAAGATATTGTTTTTGTCTCAAAAGAGTATAATCAAGGACACAGACACGAACTATCAAGTGATGGCTTTAAGACAATTATATCAGTGATGAGTGCTCAGGAGTCTCAAGGGAGGAGCCACCCCTGTGGTCTTATCAATCAGGGAAAACCTCGGGGAGATGATGGATTTAAGCTAGGGTTTTAGGAATATGCAAGAACAGCTGAGACAGGGAGATGATTCTACAGCATGGTGGAAGCGGTGCTAGCTTTCGAGTAGAAAGACATGAATTTGACTCTGCCATTTGCTAGGGGTGTAACTTAAATTACTTAACATTTCTGACCTTCAGTTTCTTTATCTATGGAACGAAGGTTATCATAACAAGCCACCAGGGCTTCTTAAAAGGAATCAACTTGGTGCTTGCCATTTGGTTCAGCTTCAGTAAAAGGTAGCTCTATGGCAGAGTTAACTGAGGGGCAGGATGAGCATGCAGTTAGCAGCAGGCAGCAAGAAGACCAAAGACCAAAGCAGATGCTAGGCCTGAATGAGGAACAGACGATGGCAGAACTGCAGCCATGGTAGGTAGCCAAAGGGAGGGTGGTTCTGGAAATCCAGGAAAGGGCGATTAGGAGGCCAGAGTGAAAAGTCTGGATTCTCAGAATACGAATCAGAGGAAGAGAGTAATAATCCTAAATCTTGTAATAGTGTATGGAGTGAAGTTTTGTAGAATGGATTTTCAATCAGAGATTTGACTCAGTAGTATTTTGTAAGTAATCTAAATATTATAAGGATGGGAAAAATTGGTACAGAGCAGAAACAATGAGAAAGTGAATTTTGTTTATTTTCAAGATTATTTATAGCCATGACTACCGTGCAGTGTGGAATTTTTAGGAATTACGATTTTTAAAAGCACAGAACCTAGTAACCCATTGAAAATATGAACAACATCTTATATATTCTTTCAGTTACAGGACACCATACACTTTAGAAACACAGTCGTACTCCCTGTATTGCGCTATTGCTGCTTTTCTGTCAAGTTGTTTCACAGGAAAAGAATAGGCATGGATGACATTAGTTGTACTGAACTTCATGGCCTCAAGCATGAAAGGATGAGAAGGCAATTAAACTATAAGTTGCAGAGGAAGTGCAGGTGTGCAGGTGGGTGGATGCTAGTGGGACATCCACCCAGAGATATCCTAGCGATGCTTGCAAATTGGGAGCATTCACTTGGGATCCTCAGACTAGGTTGGGTATACATGAGTTTCGAAGTTCTGCATTCGAAGACAAAGGAGAAAAGGAGTTGTTCAAAAAAAAAGAAAAAAAACTTGGAGACAGAAGAGAAGGGAATGAAGGATGGCTTCATTCCCTTGGATTTCCCATGGAAAAGTAAAAGAACCAATAAAGAACAGGCAAGCAGGTTATGGGAAAGACCAGGAAGTACAGTGTCTCAGCATCCCAAAGCAGGGGTCCATTCATGAACACGTGAAAAAGTCAGCAGTATGAAAGTCTCAGAGGGTCATGAGACATGGGACTGAGAAAAAGCCATTATAGTTGACAAAAACCTGTCATTTTGTGACTTTTTTTTAAAAAAAAAGATTCTATTTATTTATTCATGAGAGACACAAAAACACAGGCAGGGGGAGAAGCAGGCTCCCTGCGGGGAGTCGGATATGGGACTTGATCCCAGGACCCTGGGATCACACCCTGAGCCAAAGGCAGACGCTCAACCCCTGAGCCACCCATGTGTCCCAACCTTTTGGAGGGCATTTTCAGAAGACCAGTGGAAGTAAAAAACAGTTTGGGATTTATCAGTAAGTGGAAGCAGAGCACAAACTACTTTTTCCAGGAATTTGTAGGGAAAGGGAGGCAAAATATTCTATTTCAGCAGGTCACATCAATGAAACATGTTGGTTGTTGTCATGCTGGTGATAACCTGATGGAGAGAATTCCAGGGAGAGGAGGAGTGAGAAGTTCAGAGGGAGATACTGATTAGGAGAGAACTGTCCCAGATTTGAGAGAAGTGGGGATACACCCTCTAGGTGGAAGGAATAAGCTTAGTTATGAGGAAGAACAAAATGCTCCTGAGCTTTGAAGGAGTAATGAAAGGGTAGATTAAATTAAAGTTGAGCATACATGAGGGAAGACAGTCCTCCAGAATGATCTTTTCTCCTAAAATCTGTGTGATGGTGACCACTAACATGTTTGTTGCCCAAACCAGGGGATGGTTTTTTTCCTGCCTCATGTTATACTGACTCCGACACAATATTTGACCATGTTTACTGTCTCTCGTATCCAAAAAAAAAGAACCCAAAAAAACTTTCTTTGGCAAAAACTAGACCATTTAACCCACGTTGTTAAAAATAAGACAGCAACAACAAAAAAATGACTACATTTTTAAATACCGGAGCGACGTTTATAATGATTTATTTTTGACGTGGCATATTATTAGCCACTAAAATTCCTTTGTTTTTTACCCAGCAATGAAAATGATGGCAAATGGGACATGCATTTCATTAGGTAATTGGAGAATAGCTTAGTGTTCTTTTTGGGAAGCAATAGATATTAATTATAAGTAGTAATATAATTAAAAACAACAAAACGCTTGCCTAAGGAATAAGCAATACATTATTTTTCTTACTTACCATGGATATTAATATTCATAAACAAGTTCTTCAGAGTTCTAGAACTGTATTTCTAACTGTCTAGCAAACATTTCCACTTGGTTATTCTGCCTACTTTTCACTTTGTTCATAATTGAACTCAACAGCTCCTCCGTTGTCTCTTTCTGTCATTATTGTTGCTCCTTATCCCAAGAAATGGAACTCATGAGTCACCACTCAGTTCCGTTGACTTAAACTTCTGAGTCATTTGCAGCTTCTCCTTGTCTTTCAGAACCCAGTGTCCAATTAGATATCATGTTATGTATTTCCCAAATTTGTGCTCCCCCACTCCTTTTTGTTTTCTTTCTCCGGGTATGACCATAGTTTTAGCTCTCATCATCTCTTGCCTGAATAGATAAATAAGCCCATGACTTGATCCTCTTGTTTCCATCTCGTCTTCACAGACAGATCCACCACATGCCTGTGCTAGTTATCTTTTCTAAATGAGTATCTGTGGAGAACAGAGCTAGATTCACTGTCACTACATTATATTGCGTCCCCACACCCCCTGTCATATTTCTTCATGGGGTCTCTCTTTGTCTAATCCACCACTATCATCGCTTCCAGTGCACCCACATCAAGATTTTTAAAAGATTACTTGATCTGCAGAATTTTGTCTATTCTGTGTCTTTGAATATTTTCTCTTCACTTTAGGTCCATGGATTTTTTTGTTTGGTTGGTTTTTGTTTTCTTGTTTTTTTTTTTTTAAGATTTTATTTATTTATTCATGAGAGACAGAGAGAGAGAGGTAGAGACATAGGCAGAGGGAGAAGCAGGCCTCTGCAAGGAGTCCAATGTGGGACTCTATCCCAGGACCCTAAGATCATGCCCTGAGTAGAAGGCAGATGCTCAACTGCTGAGCCACCCAGGTGCCCCAATTTAGGTCCATGTTAAAAGCATCTTACCTATAAACCTTGCCTCTTGCCCCCATCTTGGGAGCTTACCTTCCCACCCACCACTGTTCTCTATCTATAAACACACAGCGTAAGTTTTCCAGCCTTGGTCCGTTTACATAATGTCTTCCTCTACCATACGATGTGGTATCCATAATTACCAAATGGGCTTCCTCTAACTTTGTATCTAAGCTCCTATATTATCTCTGCTGTGAGCTGTTTAGTCTTCTCTGATTTCTGATACAGGAAATCATTCGAAAGCCACCATAGCCACAACATGTTGACAAAATTATCATTCTGGAAACAAAGGGGTTGGTTAATATTTTTTTTAAATATACTTTTGACATATGTCTTGATTTTGTGATATAGGACGTGGAGAGGCAGTTTTTTAAATGGAAAAGGCTAATAGAGGAAGGATGGCATAGAAAGAGGAGCTCTAAGGCAATAGATGTGGAGGGGTTTACAACAAATCTCTTAAGTGCTGAATCTCTCTTTCTTTACTTATAAAATAGAATTACCACCAACAACGCATTCTATGCCAATCCAGCAGGCTTATTGTGAGACTTGTGTGATATGATATATGTGAAGGTACTTTCAAAGCTATGAAAACAGATAAATATGAGAGTTTATCATCTATACCCTTGTTATTTCAAGTGTGGTCCTCAAAACAAGAGCAGGTATTCTCTGGTTGCTTGTTAGAAATATAAAATCTTGGGTCTTATCAATAACTGCTGAGTAAGAATTTGGATTTTAATGAGATTCCCAAGTCACTAATTATGTACATTAACATTTGAGATGTAGTATTATAGATTTCATAGACAACCTATTGTTGCCCTTGTCTCCAGGGAGGAAAAACATTAAGCTCTCTCTTACCAAAAACTTGGCTGATTTAGATTGGACTTATATTTTTGGGTGGCTGCTTTCTAACTAGTAGGGAGGTCCTCACACTTACTGAGCACTGGTTGACATCCTCCATCCACCATCTCATTTGATGGGTGATTTCTGGACTTTGGCCATCCGAGAAATGATTGAGGAAACAGCTATTTCTTATGACATAGCGTAGGCAAACAAGCACTAGACATACTTGTGCATTCATTTGAAGAATAAATAAACCCATATTTTGCTAGCAGAACATGTGTGTCAAGAGAGAGCAGTCTCTACCAGCTAGCTAAGAATGACACAATAGGTTAATGATTTAGCCAAAGAAAAACAGTATGTACTCATACTTATCAGTCATCAAAGCATCTCTGGCTCATATTCCTCAAAGAACTTGCTTCTAATTGGTTCCTCTATTCAATCTATGTCTGTCATCACATAAACTAAATGTAATAACAATCTAAAAATTACTATCGTGGTCCTACAAAAGTATATGTATATATACTGTATCTTCCAATAAGACAAAATGTGTTCTCTCTCTCTCTCTTCTCCTTCTTTCTTCCCCCAACCACCTCACATACCACTAAAATAGTATATACATCTTACATCTTTAAGTTACCCATAAAACACATGCAGGGCTCCTATAAATTGTAGAAATAATTAAATCTCAATTTGATTAGCTTCACTAAGTTATGGTAGGATCAGACTCAGTTTTGTTCAATAAATACTGATTGCATTTCCACCATGTTTCTAATAGTGTGCCAGGTTTTGAGGATATAAAGATGAATAACATAAATTCTCAATAAATATTTTATATCAAGGCAAAGATCATTAAATAAAGAGCTTATAGTAACAAAAATAAATGAATACAAATCAAGCAAACAGGCAAGAAAAGGTTGTGCAGAGTGTGCCTTCTGAACACAGGGGGATGTTACATTTCTCTAGCCTATTGGTTCAGGGAAATATTCCCAAAGGAGAAGATTATATGAATGATCTCAGAAGGTGGGTGAAGATAAGCAGGTGAAAAAAGCCTGCATAGAGCATTCCAGATAGATTTATAAAGCCTCAGCTGGATGGTAAACAGTCAGGAGCACTGAAAACTACAAGATTTCACTTTCACTTCAGCACAAAGTGTGAGTGGAGAGCAAGAGTAGGTAAGGCTTAAAAGAAAACCGTGCTGCTGTAGTAAATGTTGTGTCCTTTTTCCTAAAGGAAATTGGGAACAATTAAAAGTCTTTAAGCCAAATGAGGTACAGCTTAAAATAGAATTTCAAGTAGCTGATTCTGAATAATCACAAATTGAAGATACAGAGGATGCCAATAGTTTCAGGAAATCAGTTTTCTAGGTGATGAGATCTTGCACTGACATCTCTAGAGTTATTAAAAGGGTCTTGAGAGAGCATTAGTAGGAAGGAAAAGAGGAGAGCTATTATAGAAGCATTTAGGAAGTAGAATCACCACAACTTAGAGCAGGGGATAAGAAAAAATTCAGGATAATTCCCAGGTTTCTATCTTGGAATAGTATGTGGACAGTAATGTCATTTACTGTGGTTGGAATTTCCAAAAGAAGTGGCAGATTAAAAAAAAAAAAAAGGAAGCTATATGTATTATATAAATTTTTGACATATTTATTATATAATGTTTTTGTTGAACATTTACTATATGCTAGGCAGTATAGCAAAGCACAAGCATATAGTAAGTTGTGTTGTGTTGGGATGGTAAACACAATCAAGTTCCTGTCTTCCTAGAGTTTATAATCTATTTGGGGTAGCCATGGGGGAGAGAAATGTTGAATGAGAGGTGCCTGTGGAATATGCATTTAGGTATGATTATCAGGTACCCAGAGAGAAAATATGGTAGTGGATGTGGAAATTCCTGGCAAAGCTGTGCTGGCTTAAACAATGAGACTTATTGACATTTACGAAGGGAAGAGAGAGAGAAAGAAGGAGGATCAAGGAAGCAAATCAAGAATACTAATATGTAAGGAGTCAACAGGGAAGAAGACTTGAAGGAGTTAAAACAATTAAAAAAAAAAAGGAATGAAGGAAGGAATTCTCTTAGAACCTTGAGATACTGTCTCAAAACCGAGGGGGAAAGAATTTTAAGGAGGAGGAGGCTGTCAAAGTGTCAAATGTAACAAATTTACAGTAAGATAAAGACTGAAAAATATTCATTGCAAGATATGATATAAAGTTGCTGCTGATCTTATAAGCAGTTTTAGTGGAACGAAATAAGAGGAAAACCAAATTACCATAGTATGAGGCATTTAGTTGAAGGCCAGGATTGAGGCCAGAAAATACCCGTTGTAAGCTTTGTATAAATTATAAGTTATTATTTTAAAAACTTGTCTGAAAAAGGGAAAAGTGTGAATTATTCAGGAGAATAGCATGGCAAAGTAAAAAGAGGGGAAGATGTGACATCAGAGAAACTGTAGTTTTAAATAATTTCTAATCTATCAGAGATATAGCAGCAACCATCTTTAAAACTTTACAGGGTTAGAGTGTCAGTAAAAGGCATAATGCATGGGAAAATGCTAAAAACTAAGGCATGCACTCATTCTATTTTTAAAGACCTGAGACAAAAGGGATATGTATTATATATATATATATATACATATATATATATATATATAAAGTATAAAAGTATTTCATTTTATTGAATTACCTACTTCTGAGATCAAAACATTTCCTTTCCAATAGAGATCTTCTTGTTTGTTACTTGTTCACTTGTGTAATATTACCCCAGTGGTTCATGTAGTACCATTTTTAATTTTAAAACCTTGAACTAAGTCCTTCTTTCTTAAAAACCATACTATTTTATACAGTTCAGCTAAGAGTATAAATCCATAACATTACTGTTATGGAGTTTTTCTCTGTAACTATAAAGGGTGGAAGGATGTCCTGCAGGATAGGTAAACTCTATCTTGCACTTGTAGTTGGCAGTGTTTTGCACAGAAGACTAGCTACAATTATTGGCACATGAAAGAATTTTGATTTGAGGTGAAGTTAGTCTGGGAAATGCTCTTGGAGTTTATCATATATATGAACACATTAGGGAAGTCTGATAGTAAAGAAACCAGCTGAGCCTTTTTTTACCCAATATTTTTCAAATGTATTCAACTATGATATCTTTTCTGTGATAGCATAGTGGTGTTCAGCTAAATGCACTGTGAGAAATTATGTGTTACACTTACTTAAAAGATTTGGTGAACCAGTAGAGCAAAGATAATAGAATTTTTTTTTAAATTATGTATTAAAAAAAGAAAAGAACAAAATGAGAAAGGCTGGACATAATGTTCAGTTGTGTCGCAATTAGAACAATAAAGATATGCTAACTCGTGTAATTTGTTTATACCCAGGCATTGTCTTCTCAAAATTTCATTTTATTTTTTTCCCCATAAATAAGATGACAGAAAAGTCTATGTAATTTTTGGAGGAAGAGGTGCTTATTCTCTTTCCGGATAAAAATTGTATTAAAAGTATGCTGATATGGAAAATTGAGTAATCGCTAGCAAGTGGCAGTGGTGATAAATACTTCATAAGTATCCCTATCAAGACTCATGTAAATCTATAAGGCAGCAAGTCAACCACCATTTCTATCACAGACTAATATTTTTTAAGTAGTCAACAGGTAGGCAGGGTTTGTTACTCAAAGGAAACAATGAATCAAAAAAAAAAAAAACTGTAATGATTTTTACTCTTAGTTCAGGGACATTTATTAAATGCCTTCTAATTCCAATCTTGGAAAATGAAAACATAACTAATATTGGCAGAGCAATTAATTAATCAAGAGGAATTATTCACATACATATATAACATAATTTGATCTCATAATGATCTTGTGACTTAGGTTCCATTATTTTGTCTAAATTACAGACAAGGAAGCTGATATAAAGAGCAAATGTTTCCTGGCTTCTTTCAACATAACAATGACCTCTTTCACACACTCAACTTGATTTCTAAGGCACGGAACAAAAAAGTCTTATAAGGTTGCAAATTGTCCTCTTTGACTTCAGGGTAACCTAAAATATAGTGTACCTTCCTCTTGCCAACATAGCCTTGATATAGTTTACTGCCAAATTTAGAACCTCAAGTATACTATTACCATCCTATTGTCAGAATAATTGAGATGATAGAGGGAGGGAGGCAGAAGAGGGAGGTGGGTGGAGAATAACAATAACAAAAAAACCCACTTGGAACTGTGGCACTCCTATTTTGAATTGCCAGCCTACAGCAATGCTTAGACAACAATTCTAGAGGATACTAATAACACACAGGGGAGTACAGCGTATGTTCCTTAAGGTTGGTTTATTTCATGTATTTCCACTCCTCAAACAGTTCCTGGCACATAACAAGAGCTCAGTGAATGTTTTTGAATCAACACATGAGTAGGAGTTTTCATTTTATATATTCAGATGGATCGGGAAGCTTGTTTCTTAATCTGCTAAATTGACCTTACGAGGTTTACTATATAAATGTTAAAGTATTTCATTTAAAATAGTTAGTATGGTCTGGGCACAAAATAAACATTTAATATATTATCTGTTAATTATACTAATAAGTATACAAGACAACAACTTTCCAGAATTAAAATTTGGGACAGTCATTTCAAAATCTGAGACATGATCATTGGCCATTTTGCTTACCAAAACAATTTTTTTGTTTGTTTGTTTTGTGGGCAAAAAAAAAGTATAAAACCTTTGTCATGCAAAAAGTATTTTTGTACTAGAATCTCTTTTTTTTCCTATTTTTGATGGTGACTTGAGTACTTAAGTCTTGATTTAAAAAAAATTCTATCTTCTGGAGATTGGAGATGTAATATTTCTTAGTCAATTCAATCAATCAAGCATAGTCCCATTTGGAGTTTCTGAATCAGGGTATGACAGGTACAGTTTCCCTCAGCTGACACATGCTCTGTAAATCCTCGGGAAGTTCTCTCTATTAAGAGAAAAAAAAGAGAACAAGATAGTTTCATTTAAAATTGCTAAATTGTACTAACATTAGGGTAAATAAAGAGTTATTAGCTACTATTTAGATATGTCGTCTTCTTTAGAGATGTCTTCAACTGAATATATTTTAGAATCCTCCAAAAGTCAATTTTTCGTTTTCAGCCTTTCCCCAGAATGATTTTCTCCCCTCCGTAGTTTATGAGAATAAGAAAATACTCTTTATTTCCCCTTTTTTATAAAACTGTCACTGAAATCCTCCTTCTCAATTTCAACCCAATATAAAAACTAATTGAGGAAGGTGGTAATGAGATTCAAATTGAGATGTTCCAGGACAGCAAAAGCAATTCACTAGAGAAGACTTTATAACTTGCCATAGAAGTTGATGGTCTGGCTCCTGTAAATTAAAAGAAAAACTCAGAAGTTTTTTAGACACTTGCCTATTAAGAAGTCAACTCTAGTAGAAAGGTTTTTGTTTCCAGGTTAATTTGTGAGTTACTCTGACAAAATATTGTAAAATTTACAAGACCCAATTCCCCAATGTTAATGTATTGTTTAGCTTATTTCTTCTTTGCTATTCTAAAATATGCTAGTTTTATTAATTATTTGAACCTATTCTCAATCTCTTTTTTTTTTCTTTCTCTTAGGACTAAACATCCTTGTATATTATTTATAACACACAATATATCATCCAGTTTTCAAAACTATATTCTTAGATCAATTTTTTTTTTATTTTTCAATTTAGTGGATCAATACAACATTCACACATGGGAATATTTCTCAAGCCTGTGATGAAGTGTTTCACACTTGTGATATGCTTAAAGGAAGGTTGATATTTAATAATTGAATCATGTTCCAGGAGAAAAGTTTCAGTTGCCTCTTATGGACAAACATGAGGGATCTTTTCTTTTCTTTCATATGCTATTCCAATTTAGCACTCATAACACAAAACATGTTGAGAAAGAGATACAGTACTATTTATTTGAGCATTGAAGAAGATAAAAGAAATAGTATTAACTACCATCTCTTTTATTCTCATATTTCTGGTTTCAAAACAGAATATTCTCAAGTGCAGGAACTGAGATTGGTGTGACCAATAACAAGCATGGCAGAAATAATGGTTTCTTTGGAGCCATTCCTGACAACTTTAGACAAGTCCATCGAGGTTTAGACATTTTACTGAGCTTTCTTTCTCACAAACCCTCCATTCCTACCCTATGCTTTAACCAGTACCCTGACTTTTAAAATCAGGACTGAATCTCATTGGTAGGATTCAACGTGATGGGAGCTCATTTCTTGTCTCATTTCTTTCCTAAGACCAACTTAAAGTATCAGGATGTGATCAGGTGGTGTTTATGGTAATAGAGTTTAGTAAATCTTAATAATTAAAACATGCTTGGGAAAGATGGTGCTAATCAATCGGAAATAATCAGGAATACATATTATATTCCAGGTCAAACTGCTCAATAGTCACACCTAAACATGGCATAATTTTCTCCTTTTCATAGATAAAATAACCATAACCAACACTAATGAGAAATTCCATACACAAACTTTGACATGTTTTATTTTCATATATCTCAAATGAGATGACCACAATACAAATTTGAAAAATTCCCTACGTAGAAAAAAAATGGAAGATTTCTGCCAGTGGTATATTTCAGTGAAGGGCCACAGAGTTAAAAAGAACTCTCTCTTTTTTGCAAGTCCTTTTCAAATATTTTAGCAGCTTCTTCAGTGAGTCATTGGTGGGAGTATGTTTAGTTGCATGCATTACTCAATAGAGTAAGCCATTTATATAGAGTTGTCACTTGTTCATTAAAGACAATTATTGTTGACACCCTGAGACAATGCACAAGTGCTAAGAATACAAAGATGATAGTTGCATTGCTGTCCCTGCCTAGTGAATTTCACAATTTATTTGTGGAAGACAAATGAGTAAATAATTACAAAGTATTGCAAATAATTACAGTGTACAGAGATGACGGTTTTCATACGATGCTGAGAGTACAGATTAAGGGCATCTAACTCATCCTGGAAAGAGATCAGGAAAGGATTCCAGAGGGAGACAACAGCTGAGCTGAGACTTGACAAATGAGCACAGTATGATGAGAAGAGGCAAGAAGAGGGCAAAAGCATCCAGTGATATGATGGGGAATGTAAATGATATATTTGAATCTCTAATAGAGGCAGAAACTGAGAAGGAAATAAACAAGTGGAAGTACACTCCAGATATATTTAGAAAATGGAATCAACAGGGTTCTGTTAAGAGCTGAATAGGGATAGCAAAGCCTGAAGAAGAATTTTGGATGAGTTCCAGCCTCCTGGTTAGAATTATAGATAGAATGTAGTATCATTTACCAATATAGGGAACGTGTTTGGAATAGAAAAAAGTCTTTCTTTAGAATGTTTGTTATGTGGGTCAATAGTGGAATAAACCCATTTATCCCCATATCTTCTATTTTCTCCCAACTTTGCAAAGTATATGCATGATATCAGAATTGATGTTCTGTCTCTGCCCATAAAGAGAGAGAACTACCTAGCATGGCATTTCAACCAAATCTAATTACTATGACTGTAGCTGGAATTTAATTTATCCATAAGAATTCAGCTTTTCAACTAATAGGTAAGTCTTATACGCCTATTCTTAAGAGTTTGAAGTGCTTGGCATGCCCTAAATGTTAGGTCATCGTTTGCTGAATCAAATGATCAAATGATTGAATAATCATGGTATGTTGTCAGTGTTATATTAAGTTCTTGGTCAAAAATAAAAAGAGGTTTCAAAGTAATGGTTTTGATTAACTTCCCCTTTCTATTGGTTCTCTATTAACTTCCTCCGATCTCTCACACTGAAACATGGTGTAAGCAAAACATTTGCTACTAACAGTTTAATCAACATCACTTTAAATCCCTTTGAACATCAAGAAGCAGGACCCCAAGATACCCTCACTACTCATCTGAGGCAAAATATAACAGGGGGATCGTAAACAGAGCGGTCAAGGGTAGATGCTTGGATAACAAAAAAGTTTCCATGGAAATTTATTGTAGTACAGCCTTAAGAAATTGAACAAAATAATTGATACCTAGAAAATTGAGCACAGTGCAAATCCAATAAAGATGAATGTCACTGGGTTCATGTATCTAGGAGGCCATATTACCACAGATCTTAATACTGGGTAAACTATAAAGAACTTTCCAAACTCCATTTCAATATACTGCCAAATAATGCTGCTTTTAAAATTAAAGGACACCATGAAAAATATTTTTACTTCTTACCAACAGATTGCATTTCTATAACATAAAATAAAAATTCTTCCACAGATTTAGTTCCAATTGTCAGAGGCAATTCTTGCTTACCAAGTCACTTTTTGGAAATTAAAGGTCAATTTTCAAAGCATCATTTGTGATTTATTTCCTTGATTTATAGCACCACATAAATGATGGTTTGTAAAATGATGGAATCATTTTACATTATTTTTACATTATATAGATAATTTTACGTTAAATATCTAAAAGTATATTTGTAAACATTATATAAATAAAAATATGATATTTTTTCAACCAAATAACATTATATAGTACATTTGATAAATGAGATTGCCTCTATCTATAAATTTGTCTACAGGTGAAAGAAGAAAAAAGAATGTTTACTCAAATTCATATACACTTCAGAAAGCAATTCCTTTCAGTTTTATATTTTATATATGTAATGTTTATACTCCTATTTTAGTTTTGTTAATTAAAAGATTATAAAACCTCATAAAACATGTAGCTGAGTAATAATGGCTTCTAGAAAAATGTAATAAGATTTCTGAACTGGTTTAAGCATCCCATAAAAGACCCTATATTTTCTTGCCTCCTCCAAATGGCTCGCTTATTCTATATATATGGTACAAAGTTTGGATATTAATCTTCAAGTCAATTTAAAAGGTAAAGTGGCTGTTTGATGTTTCTTTCTGGTGAAGATGTAAATCTACAGCAGAGCCAATTTCTTCTCTGTACTAAATAGCTGTGTACATAGATATATTATATCTGGAACACTCACTATAGTGTCTTAGAAACCAAGTTTGTGGGGCAGCCCTGATGGCTCAGCGGTTTAGGGCCACCTTCAGCCCAGGGCGTGATCCTGGAGACCCAGGATCAATCCCATGTCAGGCTCCCTGCATGGAACCTGCTTCTCCCTCTTTCGGCTCTCTCTGTCTCTCTCTGTCTCTGTCTCTCTCTCTCATGAATAAATAAATAAAATATAAAAAAAAAAAAAGAAAAAGAAACCAAGTTTGTTCTTCTACCCTTAAACTCTAACATGCTTCAACAGCAGAAAATCTATCAGCAATTGAGCAAACAGATTTACTAAAGAGCAATAAGCCCAAAAGAAATCAATACTGAAACTTTTCAGGTTGATTATCTAAATTCTGTCTCCTTTGTAAATGATTTACTATTTTTTTTTTAATTTTTATTTATTTATGATAGTCACACAGAGAGAGAGAGAGAGAGGCAGAGACACAGGCAGAGGGAGAAGCAGGCTCCATGCACTGGGAGCCCGACGTGGGATTCAATCCTGGGTCTCCAAGATCACGCCCTAGGCCAAAGGCAGGCGCCAAACCGCTGCGCCACCCAGGGATCCCAATGATTTACTATTTTAATTTAAATTAATATTTAACATAATTATATCACTTTACCCCCATGAAATCTTAGAAACCATGTAATCTAACTTCCTCCATTTCTAATGTTTTTGTAAATGAAAAACTGAGCAAATTAAATGGATGTTAAGGTTCCACAACAAATGAGTGTTTGAGTGAGAACCAAACTCAACCCTTAAGACCTCTTATCTATTGCTTGTCCCTGTACACTACACATTAATATTCTCTGACTGTACCAGGTCAAGATTTTATTTTATGTCAGAAATTTTTTTGTCAGAAAAATTTTAGAATTTTCCTTAGTATATATAGATACAGACATGCTATATATTATTTTATGCAATTTTAAACTGCTGTGATTTCTGTCATTCATGTGTCTAACATTTTAAAATATTTTTGACTCATTCTTTTTACTTTCTCTTTTATTCATTGAATATGACCATTTTTGTTTAAGTCAATGCATAGTAGAAGTAGAAATTGGGAAGATTACATTGACAATTTCATTTGTTTTTAATAAAATTCAAGAAATTTAGAAAATACAAAAATATAAAAGCTATAATAAAAAAATAAAAACCTAAAATTCCTATAAATAAAATAAACAAATATATGTATGTATATACTTGTTATATTGCTTCTTACTATTTGACACCTGTGATATGGAGCCAGTTGCTATCTTCATGAGAACATCAGAATTACAATGATTTGTTTTCCTCTGTAAAAATAAAAAATTCTTGTTATATAAATTTGATTTCATATCAATCACATCGTTTATAGATCTCAATCAGAAACATCTGAATAGAATATTACTGTCAACTATATTGAAAAGTTGACACACTAGAATCAACATAACCATGTTCTGTATTAGCTTTATCCATTTATGTCTTAGTGGATTGAAACCTTTCTCTTTGACTCTAATTATTTGCTGAAATATGATAAATATGACATATACAATTAGCTAGAACTCAAAATTGCAAAAAATAGCCATAGATTTTGTTAAGTGAATGCTATTAACAAATATAGTCATGGTTATCAAACAGTGGCTTTCAAACTTCAAAATGTGTCTGATATACCTGAAGGGCACCCCAATTTATGATTCTAGAGGTCAAGCGTGGGGTCCAGCATATACATCCCTCATAAATGCCCAGATTACATTAATGTTTGAGAGTCATTGCCTTATAGAATTCTCCTCCAACAAACAATCAATATTGGCCTCGCACTTATTGCTAAGTGTAGACCTTAGGGAATATATAGCCTTTGAACATGTATAGATAGACACACACATGCACTTTATTCATTCATGTATCTTCAGATGTGTTTTCCTGTGAAGCTTCATCAGATTTTAAACTGGTATAATATCACCTCTTAACTGAATATATAAGATTATGAAACAATATAAAAGAGCTAAAGAACATGTGGGAATAACATCAGCAAGATGATGGTATAGAAATTTTTAGTGTCCATTCCCTCCCCAAAACATCAATTTGAAAGCTATCTATACACAGAATATACTTTCAGAAGAGCTAAGGATTCCAGGTGAGGGAATATAGCACCTAAGTGAAGCACAGAAAAACAATAAGACATTGAGGAAGATGTCAATACAGATTCACATTATCCCCGCCCCATCTTCCATACTTGGGCAGCTTAACAGAAAAATATACTTTTCTTGAAAGGGAGGAAGAAGGAGAGTAAAGAGATCACCCAAATTCAATGCAGACCCCAGTGTTGGCCTGTGCCACCACCAGACTGACTCTCAAAGTCCTAGGTGACTCCCATGGTACTACGCTCCCACCCTACCCTGGCACTGACCAGCTCCCACAGCCTCAGAGCAGCAATCATAGCACAAGTTTCTTAGCAGATTACCATGAATCTTCTGCTGGTCCATCCTAGTACCAGCCACCTCCCACAGACCCCAGGATCAGAGCCGGCCCTGGTACCAGGCTGGTACCTGCAGCCTCAGGCTCTAAGCAAGCTCCCATAGACCAAGACTCCCAGCCTGATCCCAAGCTAGGTAAACCCCAATAGACCCAGGCTCCAACTGGGATCCTGTGAACCCAGGCTCCTGCCCTACTGCCCTACCACAGCACCAAGTCATCCTTCGTGGCTTTCTGAGGTCCTGGGTTTAGGAATGGCTCCCACAGACCTAGGTTCCTGTCCTGCCCCAGGACGAGGGCAGCTCACATGGTCCCCAGCCTCTAAGCTGGTTCCTCTGAAACCAGTCTGCCAAACTATCCCAATACTGGCCCAGCCTCTAAGACCCAGATGCCAGGTCCATCCCAGTGGTCCCTGGCATGTAGCCAGTATTATCCTGATAAATCCTGAAAAATATCCAAGGTCAACTAAGGATCCTCCAAGAAAAGAAAACTAGGTCAATATCATTGATGAATATATATACAAAAATTCTCAACAAAATACTAGCAAATTTAATTCAACAGCAGATTAAAAGGATTATACACCATGATGAAGTAGGGTTTATCCCTGGAATGCAAAATAGTTCAATATACACAAATAAATAAATGTGGTGCACTATATTAATAGAATGCAAAATGAAAATATGTAATTATCTCAATAGACACAGGAAAACCATTGAAAAAAATTCAACATCCTTTCATGATAAAATCTTTTTTTAAAAATTTTTTTCATTTTTTTCATGATAAAATCTATCAACAACTTTATTCTCTCATCATTCTAGAGATAGAAGTCCAAAATCAAGTTGTAGGAAGGGTCATGCTTTCCTTGAAGGTTTGGAGGATTATCTGTTCCATCCCTTTCCCTTGGCTTCTAGAATTGCCAGCAAACCTTGGTGTTCCTTGGCTTGTAGAAACATCATTCAAATTTCTGTTTCTGTCACAACATGGTATTATCCCTGTATGTTTTCACATTATCTTCTCTCTCTCTATGCATGTCCAATTCTGTGTCTCTTCTCCTCTTATAAGGATATCAGTCATATTAGATTAGGACCCACCCTACCTAATGACCTCACTTTAATTATGTCTGCGAAAACCTTATTTCCAAATAAGGTCAATTGACAAGATAATGAGCCTTAGGACTTCAACATAACTTTTGGGGGAAACACGATAAAATCTATAAGGCAGAGTGTAAAGAGAACAGCAGAATAATATAGGCTGCAATTGAAATTGACTTGGAAATAAATATATATGGGAGAGGGCATGTAAAAACCAACTCTGAAACCCAGATATCATAATTAAACAGCTTTGTGGAAATAAATAGTCATTCAGTGTTTGTCACAACCTGATTGCAGGGATGAGTAGAACTGATTGGACTTAAAGTAACGTTTCTCTTATTGGACTGTGCTTGGAATAGTGTAATTGGCTCATAGTGAGAGTAGAGGGTGGAAATCTGTCATATATTTAGGGTAGGGAATTTTTTTTAAGATGTTATTTACTACATTATACTATTTTTTTCCTGTTGAGAACACATAAAACAAATGTACTCAGTTAACAGTACCAGGAATTGCTATACAAGGAATTCCCTGTAAAAACCTATTTATGTCTTAAAACATTGTGAATTTTATAATTAATCGGGCTTTTTATCCTTGCCTGAATATTAGAAAGGTGGGTTTTCATACCAAGTCCAAGGAAGTGTATAATAATTTTAGCATGCATTGTATGTTTTAATGTAATTCCTGAATTCATAAAATCAAAATCTTGGCATAAATGGTGAGATAGTGTATGTGTGGGAAGTAGAAGATTCAAAGTTATTAGGATGTCAGTTGCTCCCAAAGTGATCTATGGATTTAATGCAATTTCCATCAAATTCCAGCAAGTTATTTTGTGAATATTGACAAACTGATCCTAAAAGTTATGTGGAATGGGGAAAAAAATTTTAAAAAACCTCACAGCAGCCAACACAATACTGAAGTAAAGATCAAACTTGGAAGACTGACACTTTTCCTGACCCCAAGTAATTTCCATGTGTGCCTATGCTGGTTGGTGCTCATCTGAAGATTTAAGAGGGCCTTCCACAAATCTCTAGAACTTTATCTCTTTTTCTCTCTTCTCTTCTCTGCAGCCTTACATGACTCTGACCTATGATCTCTAGCTATCTTGGCCTTTCCAGACTTCCAGTTCCATCTCGTCAATTCAATTCTGTTCCTTCACTAAGGCCTTATAATTCTATTAAGGCATTAAGCTGGAGCAATCATAGGACATATATCATTTGTTTCCCATCACTTAAAAATCACTATCCTTTGTTGTCTATACCCAATATCTTTAAAGCCAGTGTTTTACATATTTTGTCTGTTTTCTATAGTTTTAAGTGTGAGGACTAATCAGAAGTCAAGTGAATGGGAATTTAAAAAGGAAAAATGATCAATACAGTTAACTACATCTATTGGTGTTGGCAAAGGGGGGGCGGGGATTGATGACCAGAGAGACCTGATAAATGAAATGGTGGAAATAGAAACTAGATTTTAGTGAATGATTAAATGGGAGTCAGGAAGTAGAAAAAGCAAGTAAAGATGACATTCCCAAGAAGCTGAGTTGAACAATGATAGGTACTGGATGATATTTATAAGGGAATACAGAATCAAAGGAAGCTGTTTTTGTTTACTGTTGAAATCTCTGTTGAGATAAAAAAATAAAGAAAATTAAAACTGACTATGCAGAAGGCAGGGGCTGACAAACAATGACCTACAGACTGATCACCTTTATTTATTTTCTATAAATAAAGTTTTATTGGAACACAGCCATGCCCATTCATTTACATAATATTTACAGCTGTTTCTGTGTTACAACAGAGTTGAATAGTTGTGAAAGAGATCATATGGCCTAAAGTAAAAAATATATACTATTTGATCTTTCATAGAAGGTTTGCCAACCCTTACACTATGGATCCAGTATGCAATAAAAACATATATTTCTAATCATCTGGAGTTTCAATTTCAGTAGCAATCATTTTTAATATATTATACCAGGCTAGATAAAATTTAATAATATTAATGGAAATGAAAATAATAGGTAATATTTTTTCTCTTCAATAATAAGAGATAGAAGAAATTTCTCAAAATAAAATTATGTGTTCTATCTTAATATTAGACTTAAAAGTTAATGTTGCACACAAGAGTTTGTGAGCAAATTATTTTTAATGGTGCAATAAAATTAAGCTAAGAGTTTTACCATTTAAAAATGATTGTTTTTCAATTAGTGATTTTGTATAGACATTAAATTGCATATCCTGTAGAATTTAAATAAAGAACAATAGTTGTTTGCTGTTTTATTTTAATTTTCAAATGTGTAATATTCTTTCATATTCAATGTCAATTCAGTCAATTTACTGACCCAGTCTTTAATAATTTTAAACTCTTTCTAGACAAAGAAGTCAAGCCTAAGCCTCCACGTATGTTTTTGTATGCCAAAAAATAAATAAATAAAACAAATCTTAAATGCATGCTTTTACTTATCCCCTGATTTCATAGTTGAGTATTTTGCTTCAAATCAAGCTATTAGAATCATAACTATTTTGTGTAGACAATGTGCTTAATATCCTCATATTTCTAATGCCTTTTGTATTTCTAATATCCTCTGTGTTTCTGAAAACATGCTATGCTAAGATTTTTTTTCCAACCTTTGTTCACTTAAGGCACAGACCAATACCTTTCATTAACTTCTCATAAAAACTTTAGTTCACTTTTTCATTTTAGCTCAAAATAATTCTTACTGTGATGGATAATAAGTAACCTTTATTTGCCTGTTTGTATCAACTTGCTGCATCCATAAAAAGAAGAAAATCAATATGGAAAATCTAAAAAAATAATATATAAAAGAAATATGCATGAATACAGAAAAAAATTATCTTTGTATAATCATCATTATTAATGTTCACCTATATTTTTAGAGTCACAAGTAAAGAAAGAAGAGAAATCAGGTATGTATGTTTTATGTATAAATTCATACTTGCATTCCATATTTATAGCAAATAGCATATTACCTCTTTGCCAATGTTGTGTCCTAGTGCAAATATTACACAAAATGTTATCCTTTACCAAATTTTAAAATAAGACAAACATAATGCATATTTATTTATACCCCTGTTCCTAGAAAAAATTCTACTTACAAAGGAGAAATTTCTGAGAAATGGATCTGATTCAGAAGAAGCAATTGAGTTGACCTACAAAACCCCTATTTTTACTGATTACTATAGGATGCAGATATCCTGTCAGGAAAACTGGTCCTTTCATTCTGTTTTTTTTGTTCGTTTGTTTGGTTGGTTGGTTGGTTTTTTTTTTGGAGCACCTGAGTGAAATGAACATTTCTAAGGCTTCCAGTATGCAACAGAAACTTTTTTTAAAAGAACACACAGAAATCTGATTCTCAAAACAGTTAAATCTTTGGTTCATGTTTACTATTTGTGTTATAAAGTTGCTGTAATAAAATAAAATATCACAAATTGGATATCTTAGTCAGGCAGAAATTTATTCTCTCACAGTTCTGGAAGGTAGAAGTCTGAAATCAAGGTGTCAGCAAGGCCATGATTCTTTTGAACCTGGAGGGAAGAACCCTTCCTTGCCTTTTTATTTTATTTTTTATTTTTTTATTGGAGTTCAATTTGCCAACATATAGCATAACACCCAGTGCTCATCCCATCAAGTGCCCTCCTCAGTGCCCGGTCACCCAGTCACCCACCCCCCACCCATTCCCTTTCCATCACCCCTTGTTCGTTTCCCAGAGTTAGGAGTCTCTCATGTCCTGTCTCCCTCTCAGATATTTCCCACTCATTTTCTCTCCTTTCCCCTTTATTCCCTTTCAGTGTTTTTTATTTTTTTTCACTATTTTTTATATTCCCCATATGAATGAGACCTTATAATGTTTGTCCTTCTACGATTGACTTATTTCACTCAGCATAATACCTTCCAGTTCCATCCACATCGAAGCAAATGGTGGGTATTTGTCGTTCCAATGGCTGAGTATACTCTCCCTCTTTGCAGATGACATGATACTGTACATAGAAAACCCAAAGACTCCACCCCAAGATTGCTAGAACTCATACAGCAATTCAGCAGTGTGGCAGGATACAAAATCAGTGCCCAGAAATCAGTGGCATTTCTATACACTAACAATGAGACTGAAGAAAGAGAAATTAAGGAGTCAATTCCATTTACAATTGCACCCAAAAGCATAAGATACCTAGGAATAAACCTAACTAAAGAGGTAAAGGATCTATACCCTAAAAACTACAGAACACTTCTGAAAGAAACTTGAAGAAGACACAAAGAGATGGAAAAATATTCCATGCTCATGGATTGGAAGAATTAATATTGTGAAAATGTCAATGTTACCCAGGGCAATTTACACATTTAATGCAATCCTTATCAAAATACCATGGACTTTCTTCAGAGAATTCGAACAAATCATCTTAAGATTTGTGTGGAATCAGAATAGACCCTGAATAGCCAGGGGAATATTGAAAAAGAAAACCAGGGCCGGGGGCATCACAATGCCAGATTTCAGGTTGTACTACAAAGCTGTGGTCGGTCATCAAGACAGTGTGGTACTGGCATAAAAACAGACACATAGATCAGTAGAACAGAGTAGAGAATCTTGAAGTGAACCCTCAGCTTTATGGTCAACTAATATTTGACAAAGCAGGAAAGACTATCCACTGGAAAAAAGACAGTCTCTTCAATAAATGGTGCTGGGAAAATTGGACAGCCACATGCAGAAGAATGAAACTGGATGTGAGACAAGATTCCTTGCCTTTTCTGACCTCTGGTGTTTGCAAGCAATCCTTGGTGTTCCTTGGCTTGAAATTACATTGTTCCAATCTCAGCCTCTATCATCCCATGGATGTCTTCTTCCTTTGTGTCTTTATCTCTGTCTTTTCTCCTCTTCTTGTAAGAACACTAGTCATATTAGATTAAGGACCCAGCCTATTCCCATGTAACTACATCTAAATTAATTACACCTACAAAGACCATATTTCCAAATCAGATTACATTTTGGGGGTTGGGACTTCAGCCTATCTTTTGGGAGAACACAATTCAGCCCATAGAATCCTATTCCCTGCACCCTCCATGCATCCAACATTTCATCAGTTCAAAGTCCCAAATCTCATTATCCTAAACATTTATGGAAATGCAGGGTATGATTCTTCTTGCAGAAAATTTCTCTCCATCTGCAAAATCAGAAACCAAATTATCTGCTTCCAAAATGAAACAGTGGGATAGACATTCCCATTTCAAAAGGGAAAAAAAAAAAAAAAGAAACAAAGGCATTATGGGTCTCAAGTAAATCCAAAACATAGCAGAGAAAATTCCATTAGATGTCAGGACCTGAGATTATCCTCTTTGGCCAAATACACTGTCTTCTGGATCTCGTATGGTGGGGAGTCTGCCTTTCTAGCCCACCTGGGTGGCAGCCATGCTCTCTCTACCCAAGGAATTCCCATCAACCCAAGCTTCTGAATCTGTGACTCTGTTCTGAAAGTTGCTATTCCTTCATTTCATTCTCTCTCTGTTTCTATCAGGCAGCATTTTTTTATTTGGATAGAATTCTCAAATATATGACAAGTTCTGCATTCAAATCATGATGATCCATGCCATTGGACAAGGCAGTCCTCCACAGATCTTTCCTCGTAACTACATTTCCAACCCTACCTTCTGCTGAGGTGGTAGGTTGGATCTGCAAGTTTGTCCAGCCACTCTCCTGGCCCTGCTCCATGGCACGCTGTCTCAATAAGTTGAGAATTTTCCAAATCATCAAGTACTGATTCTTTCTGCTTAACAGTTCGCACCACATCTAATCTTCCCTTTCACATTTTATTATAAGCAGCAAAGAGAAATCAGGCCGCACCTTCCACACTTTACTTGGAAATTTCTTTGGCTAGATATCCATGTTCTTCACTTACAGATCTACCTTCTGTTATTAAAACCCAAGTTCAGCTGCTCACTGCTTGAAAGCCAATATTCCAGAGACAAATGTTGGTTGCAAAGGAAAGGTTGCTTTATTCAAACGTCTGGCAACCTGGAGAGGTGGTAAACTGAGGTCCAAAGTCCATCTCCCAGTTTCCCAGTTAAGAAGCAGGAGCTTTTAAAGGGGAAATTCAGGGGCACCTAGGTGGCTCTGTCAGTTAAGTGTCTGCCTTCAGCTCAGGTCGGTCCCAGAGGTCCCAGGATGGGGTCCCAGGGTCCCAGGATAGGGTCCCAGGGTCCCAGGATGGAGCCCCAGGCGCAGGCTCTCTGCTCTGCAAGGAGTCTGTTTCTCCCCCTCACTCTCCTGCTGACCCTCTCCCTCTGCTCCTCCCCACTGTTCATACTTATTCTCTCTCTCAAGTAAGTAAATAACATCTTTAAAAAAAATAAAGGGGAAATTCAGGGTAGTAGATTACATACATACTGATGAAAAGAGTGGGGAGAGGAAAGCTGGAGCATGTGCATTGAGCAAATGTATATGTAATATCCATCTCATGTTCACTTTGTAATGGAGACTTAACACTAGAACAAGGCAAAATTCGGCCCCTGATTTCAGGAGGTTGTCTTAGGATGAGGAGAAGGGACTATGGGCATGCCCTGGGTGCTGGTATGACATGGATGGGGTCTTAAGCTTCTTATCTCAGGGAAGAATTCAGAGCTTTGCTTGTTCATAGGTTGGAACAGTATCAGTTGACCTTGAATCCAGACCTCTATGGAACCAGCTAGTGGATTCGTTAGTGGAGTCAAAAAGACATAGTAGCTAACTAGAAGGAAAATGTTCTCTGAAAAACAAGCTTTACTACTTCTGCTAGTTTCAACTTCATTGACCCTATGGGGCACGGTTTCACTACCACCCAACTGAGGAACACAATCCAGCCAAGTTCTCTGCCACTATATAACAAAAATCTCCCCTGCAGGGTCCAATAGCATTTCCTTCTGAGACCTCCCCAGAAGCACACTTACCATTCCTATTTCCAGCAACATTTTGTTGATATATATATTTGATGAGGGTATACGTATTTTCTAAATTCTCAGAAGCTTTCTTTATAGCTCTCCTTAGTTCTTTCTAAGTCCCAGCAGAAAAGACTTTGTCAATATTTCTACCAGGATCCTTTTCAAGGAGATGGAGGGTCTTTTTTCTCTAGCAAGTATCTCAAAAATATTCCAGCCTCTACTCATCAGCCAATTCCAAAGCCACTTTCACATTTATATGTATTTGTTACAGCAGCACCCTATCTCCTGGTATCAAAATCTGTTCGTTTCCCTGGGTAGCTGGAATAAAGTGCCACAAACTAGGTAGCTTAAAACAGCAAAAATTTACTCTCTCATAGTGTTAGAGTCTCCAAGTCTAAAGTCAAGATGTTAGCAAAGCCATGCTTCCTTTGAAACGCCTAGAGGAGAATCTTTCCTAGTTTCTTTTCACTTCTGGAGTTTCTGAGCGATTCTTGTTATTACTTGGCTTATAGATCCATCCACTCCAAGCTCTGTCTCCAACATCACATAGCCTTCTCCCAGTGTGTCTCTATTGCTGTGTCTCTTTTCCTCTCCTTATAAGGACGCCAGTCAGATTGGATTAATTAAGGACCCATCCTGCTTCAGTATGACCTTGTCTTATCTTAATGAATCACATCTGCAACAATCTGAGTTCCAAATAAGATCGCATTCTGAGGTATGGCAGGTTAGGACTTCAACATATCTTTTTGTGGGATGTGATTCAACCTGTAACACTATTTGTCTAAATTTTAAATCATAAAAGTATTCAAATATATTTCAAACATACTCTTTCTGCCATCAAATAATTTATATTGACACTAAAACTATACTCCACAATAATCATCTTGAGAAAACAGAAAATCAACGTGAAATTAATTAGCAGTAGCAACAACTTAATGGCAGATAAGTATATTGCATGGTATTAACTACTGCGTACTTAATAGTCCAGCACTAACAAACCAGCAGGAAATTGAAATAATTTTTAGTAAAATTCTGCCTTTTTAATTATGGTAAACAAAATAAAACGTTTCCAGAAATGAGTTTGTGCTTTGGTTTATTTTTTCAGATTTTAAAATCTCTGCCTTTTGTTTTCCTTTTAGAGTCACAAGTTAAAAAAGAAGCAAAACCAGGTAAAAATATTTTTATTCTTGAATAGATACAGAATTGATATTGCCTTCATTTTTAGAACTATAAGAGCTTACCACCTGTCAACTGGAGATCTGCAGAGTCTCCCAGAGCCTCATTATTTTTCCTACTTTTTTGCTCAATATGGTTTTATGGGACTGGGTTAGCTGAGAACAGGGATATCCTGTAAGCGAGAACATCTAGAAGATGGCTTTAAATGGACCGCAGCAGACATTCTAGGTTTCAGAAGACATCTCTTGGAGTTCTTCAAACCCTAGGATGATCATATTTAATTTGTAGGATTATTTCCAAGGACATAGCAGAGTTATAAAATCACAGATTCATAGACTACTGGGGTTTGAAGAGAAAAATGACAAGAACTTATTAAGCATCTATTATGAGCTCAGAAACAGCACAGGATTTTTATTGCCATTATATCACTCCGAGAGACATGCAGCAGGACAATTACTATCCATATTTCATGCCTGTGGAAATAGTTCAATAGACTCAATTCAGAAAATAAGTTATTTTTCCAAGATTTTCAAGCTAATACATTGGAGCTAGGATTCTGCCCATGTCTGATTTACTCAAAACTCCCACTAAGAGATTGTCCCAGACTAAGGATCATTTTATTAAGAGGTAACATTGATCTAAAATCAAGATGACCTTTCCAAGTTTACATTGCTATGTAGTGTTTGAGTCCTAGCTCTGGTACCAATTAGCTACTGGCCTGAGGCAAGTTAAAAAAAAAAAAAAAACCTCCAGCTCTATGGAAGCTAGTCCTTCACTAAAATATTACACAGCAGGATTCCTCAATATCAACACATTCAAGAATCCAAATTTAGATGGACATAGAATACTATCTTAGTCCTTTAATTCTCATCAAATTTACCTAGTAACTGATCATAAGCTTAAATCTAGTTGCTTTTATCAATAATATATTCTTAATGTATCAAGCCTTATAAATGCCTAAGTACTGTCTTTGTAAAATTTGTATTTATTTATTTTAAAGTTTTTTTAATTTATTTAAGAACTCTCTACATCCAGCATGGGGCTCAAACTCAAGACCCTGAAATCAAGAGTCTCACACTCTTTGGACTGAGCCAACCAGGTGCCCCCTAATTACTCTTATAATTTATTTTCTGACTGTATTTTTTTTTCTGCAGATGCATGTGACCAGATGGAAACATTTTGCATTTTCCTTATTTTCTTTTTTAAAATGGAAGCCCATTTAAAACTTGTAGTTCAACCTACTGCCATTTAAAATTTTATGGGGCACCTGGATGGCTCAGTCAATTAAGCATCTACCTCCAGCTCAGGTCATGATCTCAGGGTCCTGGGATCAAGCCCCACATCGGGGATCCCTGCTCTACTGGGAGCCTGCTTCTCCCTCTCCTACTCCCCCCTTACTTGGAGCTCTCTCCCTCTCTCTCTCTCTCTCTCTGTCAAATAAATGATTAAAATCTTTTAAATAAATAAATAAGCAAACTTTTATTTACTATTGTAAAACACCACAATTTTGCAGGTAATTTAATTGATTCTGATTTTTTTTTCATACATGAATATTTTCTTTTGAACTTCATCTGAAAAAAACTCAAATACATATATATATCCATTTCATCCCAAATGTTTATATAGAATTTTGACAAGAAAATGTTAAATATTTTCAGTAATATATACTTGCTATCTATACTTTGGCATTTATGTTTTATTGCAGCCTATGTCTTGGAAGTCATAAGTACTTAAATGTAAATAAGAATTCTTGGTATATTGTTTCATGCAACCAAAATCTTTAAGTTTTTCACATAAATTAAAATGACATGCAAATCTAGAAACAGTTTTTCTCCATGGACACATTCGTTGAAATCTGTTATTCTCTGCATAACAAATCACTGGCCTATGAAATAGGAAAGAAAACCACCATATGTTGATTTATAAATCTTCTAAATATCTAAAAAGATTTTCTTTTTATTATTTTCAGAACAAGACATAGCAAAACCAGAAAAGACTGTTTCTCATGGGAAACCAGGTATTTTGCAGGTGGTACCTGTAGTATTAAATTGTCTTTCTTGGTCCAGTTTCAGCAGGATGAAGAGCTTAATGTCGAATCTAAAGTTTTCAGGATGATTCATGTCTTAAGTCATCCAACTTCTAGAACATCTCCAATTTTAGTCATCTCCACAACGTGTAGGACTTGACCTGTCAAGTGTCTGAGGACTTGACCTGTCAAGTGTCACCTGCAGCTAGTCTATCCCTTCCCAACAGAGACAGCTTAATCTTATTTTAAAACCACGTTTCCTCAAACTGTAAGATCGCAGGAGTCTGAAACAATGAAATCTGCTTTTTATGTATTAGATGGAGGATGTCCATCTATTAGGAGATCTTAGCATTCGGGTGAATGGGCTCTATGGTTGTTTTATTCTGTCCTGTTTGAGGCAAGTCATCTTTGGAAAACTTATAATTCAGAATGGCTCATTCAAACACAATCATTTTAAATTCCAACAACCCCAAGAAAAGGAAATCAACATTTCACCCTGCTTCCCTTCCTCCTTCCTCCTTCCATCTTTGCCTCACTTTTTTTGTTTTTCATTCCTGGAGATAATAGAGGTAAGCCTGTATGTTCTGCTCATAAAAAGACATACAGAATTTACCAACACAAATTTATCAATTGGATTTTTTTATTCAAGAATAAAAACGTTTAAGTTTTTATAAAGATATTTAATTATTTGAGAGAGTGGGGGTAGGGAAAAGGCAAGCAGACCCTGCTCTGTGTGCAGAGCTGGAGGTGAGGGACTGGCTGTCATGACCCTGAGATCATGACCTGAGCCAAAATCAAGAGTCAGCTGCCTAACTGAGTCACCCAGGAGCCCCAAAAATAAAAACTTTTAAGTTGTCATTTATGCTAATTAAATATGAGTTTAATTTTGAGACAGTCCCATGCCTCAGTTATTGTGTCCTTCATTCCAGACTGACTTGTTTACCCAAAGCTATGAACATGGTTAGGGAAGAATTTTCAATAAGTTAGAAACATAGTTTCTCTAAGCCTATCTTAGCAAACATTTTGCTTACACTTTCAGACTTTTTACTGTAGAAAAACTGTTTAAAATGGGTTTCAGGCCATTTGATTTCCTTTGCCTATGTTTTAAAGTATATGAGACACCAACAGGAATATGAAAAGCAGACCAGGAGCATGAGGAGCCAAGAATAGCTGTCTGTATTCTAAGGTTCTAAGCAGAACCTTAGAAATAACTTTTAGAACCTCCTCATTAATGAATAATAAAACCCTATTATTTTCTTGATTGTCCCAAATGTCAGTCATTTTGAGCCGAAATACAGAGTGAGACTTTAGTCTCTGAGAGTACAATAAGCATACTGTCCTCTAGCCATACCTTCCTTTTATTTTAGGGATAATGTTCATACTCTAAATTCTGCTTCCCAGGGAAACTTTCTAATTGACTCATTCCCGCTGTTGAATTATTGACAAGGTCAATTTTACATAGGATCATCGTCCTAATCTCTCTACGTTGACCCAAATCTCTTTGACTATATCTATAAAACCATATAGAGGACAGAAGACATCCCCTACATGTATTCCTCTTGCCCTTCCCCAACTTTGCACCATAAAAAACTTGTGTTGCAAGACTAATCTTGGGTTCTCAGGGAGGAATCTTGCACAAGAAAAATAAAAAATTGTTTCTTCCTGCTCTAGTTCAATTACTTAAAAAGAACACGTGTCTTATAAAACAACCCCTGTGTAGATAAATACAGTGAAATACAGTGAAGGCAAGGGGTAGATGTGTATTGGCAGGTCAGGGAATAATTCCAATTGGCAAAAATTTTAGGGCAGGAGAGTTGCAAAGGATGTCTGCAGCTGGACACATTTTCTTTGTGCTCCACCCAATTTGAATGGAAGATATCACTTGCTGCTTTTCTGGAAAAAAAAAAAAAAACAAAAAAAAAACAAAAAAAAAAAAACAAGTTTTTCTCAGTATTGGTGTTATTTCAAAGAGAATACAAAATATCAAACTTGACATATGTCACTGTTTTATACTGATGCATTTACATTTTCTACTTGTGTTAACATTTTTTCCTATCACAGAAGAAAAAGTTGTCAAGCAGATAAAAGCTACAGAAAAAGCAGCTATAGAAAAAACAGGTAAATAAGATATTTCATATTTTTCTCCTATTTATGAGCTTTATGTTACTTGAGTACACACATATCTTCACTGAAGTGTGCAGAGTTTCAGCACCATAAATTCTAAGATTACAAATTCTTATAAATACTGAAAGAAATAGTCAATAAAATTAACAATGGAATACTAGAATATTGTAATTTAATTATTTAAGTCTGTTTGATCTAAACTTACATAGAACTTGTGAGGTAATCCAAGTAATTCATTGGTTATCATATACTACCAGGTATTTAATCTTATTTTAAAACCACATTTCCTCAACTGTAAGATCACAGGAGTCTGAAACTATGAAATCTACTGTTTATGTATTATATGGAAAAATATCCTTTCATGAGGGCTCCACAGACAGTTATATGGTTGTATGAACATAGACAACATACAATATTAAAACTGTATCTCTCAGTATTTCAGGTGAGGAGAAAAGAGGGGTGTACATGCTCTTGGCCATTCTGAAGTTCTTTCCTATAGGGATGAATGAAACAGGGTCTTCACCTCAGCTGACATCCCAAACTACTGAATCTCTTCACTGAATTCCAAGTGGGCAACAGGCAGTTAACAGAGTCCCATTTCTTACTAAACGCAAAAAAAGTTCATTTCAAAAGAAAAAGTCTGTGATATAATTTCATTTTAACTAAGATAATCATGACAATCAGATTCAAATCCAATTTCTCAGAAGAAAATATAATAGAATTCAGGAAAAAACTAATTATAAAATTATAGACTATTAACACATGAGAAAGAAAGAAACCTTATAAGGTCATTTACACATCACTTCACATGTCCCTTGTACTCTATTAAAGCCATTGTCAAAGCTCATAATTTCAGCTAGTATTCTTCTAATTTGCACCCTAAGGTGTTAATGTGGCCTCTGAGGGTCTCGTTTAGTTATATGGGTATTTGGGGATTAGCAAGAGGCTAGCCCAATGTATTTGTATGTCAAATATATAGCTTTAAATTTTGCATACATTTTGGTGTGTCTTAACTCTTCAGCAAGCAGTGCGATTGAAGTATTTTCTGAGAGTGAAATAATAGTGCTCAGAGAGAATGGAATAAGCCTAATATAAGAAGAAAACCTAAAACTAAGAAGAAAAAATACAGAAGATAAAGAGTTACCTTTTTCAATGGTTTGTACTCATCAATATGCCATTTTCTTTTCTCTGTTCTTCTCTACAGTCAAGCCCAAACCAGCAAGTAAGAGATGAAAGGAATAAAGTCTAAAAAGCATTGCTTGGCCATTTCAACTTTAATAATTTGCTTGTTTTTTCCCCTTTAATTGTTAATTTTAGTATTACCTTAGTTTAAATTAGCTGTATAGATGATAAAATAATGTTTTGCTATAGCTTTTTGACATCTTTGTCTTACACTATTAATACTTTGCTATAGGGACACCTGGGTGGCTCAGTGGTTGAGCATCTGCCTTCCACTCAGGGTGTGTGATTCCGGGGTTCCGGGACCAAATCCCACAGGGAGCCTGCTTCTCCCTCTGCCTCTGTCTCTGCCTCTCTGTGTCTCTTGTGAATAAATAAATAAAATCTTTAAAAAAATACTTTGCTATAGTTATACAGAGGAAATCTCTGGAAGTTGTATCACTATTGAGTGAGTCCATATGAGCTATAAAATACCACTAAAAAGTTAGGATGAACTGGCAATCTCTCAAACACACATAACAAATAACAAAGGAGAATGAAATGATACACAGTATCAGTGTTATGAACCACATATTGGTTTGGGTAAGTAGCATTAATCACACTGTAGGTAGACTTTGGTGGTTAGAAATCCAGAGATCATAATCATATTGCCATTTGTTTATTAAAATCATGGACTTTTTCTCATGAGTATGAACTTAAAAGATCATCCATTTTCAGAGATTACAGTGGCAGAGAGTTCAAAAGCTGACTATTGGGCTCAGAAAGGCATGAGCATGGGCTCATTGTCACACAGATAGTAAATAAGTCCAAAAGTGTGTCCAAATTGTGATGTTGGTCCTTGAATTCTGTGTATTTATGTAACACAATTTCAATGAAAGTGTGTGAGTCTAATATTCCCTGGATCCTGTATGAAAAATGGATCGACACAGTCCAAAGATGAATTTGGTGAGTTCAGTTAGGAGACCTCATAAGTGGTTTCAGGAGGTAAGGTGCAAATGTATGGAGCCTAATAGAATATATTCACATTCTAGAACATGTTGCATGTATGTTGAGTATGCATTTTATATTATTATCGTCACTGTAATCCAGTATACTTTTGCAGAGCTGTTATTGTGACAGTTTAATAAGTTGAATATCAGCTTTTCAATTTTATTTTATTTTGCATGTTTATCGAATATTAACAGTTATACAGATTTAGTTCATGAAAGTTTTATTCTTAAATACTGTCAAGCCCCAAATTACAAATATCCAGTTTAGTCTTACGACCACCTAGGTCCTACATCTTCCCACCTACTTCACTCCTGGTGCATGTTGTTGGGGAAAAATGGTAGTACTTTTAGCATCTCCAAATTCAGGAGTGAGGGAAGAAAAAGACAGGTAAACATCAATAACAGCTCAAGAGGACTAACCTTGAGGGTGATTTGAAGCACTAACACTTGGCAGTGATCGGCTCTATTTCCAACTATTCTTAACTCCATTCAAAGTATCCTACCCTATAATGGCTTCATTTAAAATTCCACTTTTAAGGAAAGAGAGAGATCTCCTATTTTTTTTTATTTCAAATATTTTTCAGAGGAATATCAATTGCATATTTGATTCCATTTGTCCTGTCCTAGACTCAGTTGAGTTTCATCTCTGAGAGTTCGAACTGGAGCTGGAAGGAGAAGGTGGTCCAGGAAAATGAAAATACAGAATGTGATACTTTCTGGTATAGGGGGGCGGGGGGTCTAGGTTAAATTTTCAATGAGAAACTAATGTCCGGCACAAATTGCTTCTGACCTGGCAAAAAGGAACTAGGCGGAGTCAGAGGGGTAAAAAGTGGAGCTTGTAAAATGCCAAAGGTAAATGTCATCTACTTTAAATTATCCCCAAGGAATGATTTTACCTTCAGCAGAGAAAGAAAAATCCTCTTTTTTTTTCTCCTCTTTGTAATATTCTATCCTCTTCTTCCTATACCACAAGGCCCCAAGAGGGCTAGTATCTTCCGACTGTCTTACAGGATGCCCTGAGAATGAACCTGACCTTGTTTATAATCCGTTTCTATGGCAATGTGCTTTCTGTGTTCCAACATGCAAATGACTTTGAGGGCATGCTTCCTATATAAACTGAGGATCACCCGCAAATACATAAATAAGAAATGCTTGCTACACAAACAATCCATAGATTGCCAATTAATTTTAATTTCTCTTTCTAGAAAAAGCTGAACATCAAGAAAAAGAATCTCCAACTATAAAAACAGGTGCTTTTACATTGTCTTAAGTCACTAGTGTTATTAGGTTTAAAAATTCAAACAGAGCATATGAGTGTTTTTCATCTTATTTCCTGGTACTGTTCAGTCTTCTGGTTTTCTAGGAAATCTAGTTTATCTGACATTACGGTTGTGTTACTGTTGAAAAACATACATTTTGCTAAGTATTATAACACATATGTGTAGGATTGTCAAACATACTATTATGATACAGTAAGGGTTTTTTTTTTGTTTTTGTGCTTTTATTTCAATTCCAGTTAGTTAACATATAGTATAATATTGGTTTCAGGAGTAAAATTCAGTGCTTCATCACTTGCATACAACACCCAGTGCTCATCACAAGTGCCCTCCATAATACTCGTCACCCATTTAGCCCATCCCCCTGCCCACCGCCCTCCTACCAACCCTCAGTTTGTTCTCTATAGATAAGAGTCTCTTATATTTATAATAGTAATAGCAGTATTAACAAAATAGTATTACATTCATGGTTCACAAGCCCCTTTCACTGTTGTCCGTATTAATGCCATTTGTAACACTGATTAAGTTGATTCAAGGTAAGCTTGTAAAATATCTTGCCAAATTACAGAAATTACCTTTTACTAAAAACTAATCATGAATTTCCACTTGATATCTTTTCTTAAATATAAAATATGTAAATGGTAGCTTCATTCTTTAAAAAAAATGCTATTTGATTTTTTAAAAGATATGGTAGTTGGCATCATTCAAACTCTAAGGCACACACTGCTGGAGGGTGTGAAAATATCCTTCCTTCTCTTTTTCTAAGAAAAATTTAGAATATTAATACTAACATGCATTCTGAGAGGATGATGACACAATATGCATTTTACGCTCTTCAGAAACAGTGAGGCATTCAAATTACCATGAGCATTCATATTGCATTAAATCAGATAAGATTTCATAGGGATGAAGAGACCAAGAATATTCTATATCTGAAAGCTTTACGATTTCTTCTGCAGGGAATTCGTTAGGAATATAACTTTAAAATTATTCAAAATGCATTTTCTATTGCTCATTTTAATATGTTTAGCCTACTTCTAGTTTAACTTGGACAGAAATAGGAATATAAAGTGCTGATATTTACCTATAGGGGAAAAATGATCACCAGTTTACTTTTCTTCTTTACTTTTTAGACAAACCCAAACCAACCTCAAGTAAGTGTACCACTTTAAAATTTTAAGAATTTGTTATTTAAATCACACTAATTTTATGATCTCTTTGTATTGTATATGCAGCCAAAAAAAAAGACAGTGTGTTTATTAGTGCAATAGGCAGGACACCATCACCTATATAAATGATTCTGACAAAGAATATTGTGTGTATCGTATTCATTAATCCTTGAACGTGACTTTACTGAGCACCAATCAGTTATATTACACTGTACCAGGGTATGTGAAGGAATGCCAAAAATGTTTTCTGTTTTCATGCCTATGTAATTAATGCATTTACCAAGATAAGTAATGTTTGTGTAGGAAAAAAAAGTGGTTTCATCTCTCTTTTATGTACCTCCATTTGTTTGTGAGGATGTATTGAGTAAACACGGTATGGAGATTCCTCTAATAGTCACTGCTGGGTTAAGAAAAATTTAGAACACATAATACCTGTCTCCAATTATTAATCTTAGCACATTAGACTTTTATTATTTTACTTTTTCAACACCTGAAGGTAAGTTGTTTTTAGTATTTCAGAATCTCTATTTTATTTTGACATTCCAAGCAATAATACCAATGCAACAGCTTTTGAAAATTTATGAAGTTTTATGTAATTCATAAAAATGAAATAATTATTTAATACTGTTAAATTATGACCCAGACTTTAACCTGGGGTAAAAATATGTGCATTTCAATCAAAAGTGTATCTAGAAGTTCTATCTAAAGTTTTTAAATGCCAAGGAGTAACCCTGTTCCTTAAGAGTATCATGACAGGCTCCTTACAAATGCAGCTACAATTTTCTTCTAATTGAATTTGATGTTAAAATATTAAATGTTGCCTTTGGGTTGGAGAAAATCTCTAGTACATTTAGCTTTTATTATTGCTAAGGGTATGCAAAAATTAAGAGTTGAAAGTCAAAACTAGAATGCTAATATGAAGTTCACCATAATCACTTGTAAATACTGTTTCGTTTATGAAATGTTATTCATTTCTGTCTTTATTATCATAAAATATTTTAATAATTTTTTCTTAAGTTTTGAATAAAGCTTCCAGAGAAGCTATAGAAGAATTATAATTAAATGTATCAGGTTTATAGGTATGTTCTCACTTGAAACTGAACTGTGAGGAAAAATATATTTTTAAAAATCCTGTCATGTTACTTTTTCCAATATTATTGGTCTATGCATTAACTAAAAGAACAAAAACAGAGGCTGTTTCTGTATTATCAGAGACTAAAGATAAATAACATTTTATATCTTGTCTCACTACTCTGACAAAAGTCACCAAGATTTGAATTTCTGTGATATTTTTCAACCTCATCCCACAATCCCACCCATTGCAGTTAGTATAACATCTAATACCTGAAGTTACTTTATAAATATTCAATGAATGAATGTATTCGTGCATATATGAAGAACAAGTTAAAAGTCTGTGAAGCAGAGATTTATAATTTGTAATTTGTAATTAAGAAAACCATCCAAAGGACTTCAAATTGATTAATGCGACCATTTAGGCATAGAATGTGTTAGGTTCCTTTATCGAGTAGTTCTAATTTCCAAATAGAGTTCTAGTTAGTTTTCAGAGATATTGGTTATTAGTGTATCTCTTTGCCATTCTGAGCATATGTGTTTATTGTCATTACTCGTGGAATTTAATAGGAAATACCTAGAGATAAAGCTCAATTGTCTGCTACTGAAATACTATTCTGTCCTTTTCTTTTTTTACTATATTCTTTTTTTTTTTCCTTAAAGAGGAAACACCAGAAGTCACAGAATCAGGTAAAAAATTACTTTCCCAAAGGAGGGAACATAGATCCGTGAAGACAGATTTATGTGTAAATTTGAATCTCTATCTAGCTGTGTAACATTTGGGAAAATCTGTTGGATGGCTCAGATTCCTGGTTTCCTCATCTATAGAACAGACAAAATGACTTCCCAAATTTTGGCTTGTTATGAGCTTTAAATAAGATAAGATATGCCACATCCCCACTACCTGGTTTTCTTCTCAGTATCGTTTGATATATCCAGTTGAAGAAAAACCATTAATCAACTGAAACTTCTGAAAAGGCATGTGTCCACTTTTTGCTTGGAGATATTTTGTGACTCTCATTGTTTTTATTTCAGTTTATTTATTGAGCATCCATAGCACCAGATTCTCATTTCCTAAAGAAAACAATTGAAATTTTGGATGTTTTTCCTGTTGTTACTAGTTTACATTTAAATGCATGGCTTGCTAGAGCTTTCCTTCAAAGCACATGAAAACAGAGATAAAAAGAAAAAGGGAGAGGACTCTGCCATCCAGGTGACTGAATATAAGCCAAATAACCAAGCGTAACAAAAATATACATGTTCTCACACAATAGGAGGCATACTCTTCCTTCGTATTTTGAAAAAGCAGAGCCCTGACCCCCTCCACTTATGGGATTAAGTCTCATCTCCAAGTATTCACTTCACAATTGAGTAAGAAGTCATTTTTTTAAACTGATGATTTCCTGTTATATTTCCCCCCTAGGGAAGAAGAAAATTGAAAAATCTGAAAAAGAAAGTAAAGGTAAAGATGACATTTAAAGACATGTACACCCAATTAACAATAAAAACACAGAAATAAAAATACATAATTATACAAATTAGATCATTTAGCAATTCCCGAAAATGTGGAAAGAGATTTTTAAAGCATGTTTCAGAATTACAGTTCACTGTAGCATTTTCCAAGCAAGAGGGTAGGCGTCATTTGTTATTAGATATCTAAAGAGAATAGAAGGTTAGGTTTAGGTTCTGCTATTTCTAAATTAACAACATAGAATTCTTTTCATATAATGCCTGAATTGTGAATATTGACTACAAAAAATTTCATTCCAAACCTTAGGAAAACCTATGAATAAATGATATATGACTCAAAATTACCTTTTTTTTTTCTCTACAGAAAAAGCAGAAATGAAACATCTTAAAGAAGAAAAAGGTAATCTTTAAAAGACTGAAAAACATACTGCAAAGCCCTAAAGAAAAAATAATTGAGGCTTATTTTTTCACTTTATTATTTTTATTTTTTAAAAGACTTTATTAATTTATTTATTGAGGGGGAGAGAGAGAGAGAGAGAGTAGAAGCAGAGAGAGAGAGAGGGAGAAGCAGACTCACCACTGAGCAGGTGGCCTGATGCCGGGCTTAATCCCAGGACTCTGGGATCATGACCTGAGCCAAAGGCAGATGCTTAACTGACTCAGCCACCCAGGCGCCCCATTTATATCACTTTAAGATAAAACTTGTAGTGTATATGATGAGCACTAGTGTAATTAAAGGAAGAAATGTGGGAAATACGGATATGTGGTAATGGCTGGGTTGAAGGAACAATGGACAGCAGGCCAGTCCCAGCAAGCGTGCATTCATGTGTTGTTGTGCCATTGGTGAGCAACAAGTTTAGAAGCTGCATCACAGAGGACTTTATTTTCTTAACATTGGGTGTGTTTATTTGCTAAACTACAAAATATAATGATAATCACTGATTTTCAAAGTAGTTATCTGAAAAACTTATAAAGGCCTTACTTATAAAGAAATATCTATTGTATCAAGAGGAAAGCATTCTTAAACATATCAAAAAAATTGTTAATAATACGACAGGTTCGGTTTTTTTGTTTGTTTGTTTGTTTTTGTTTTTGTTTGTTTGTTTGTTTGTTTTATCTCCAAATTCAGTTACTTAGAATGACCCATTGTACATGGAGTCTCATTAAATACTGTAATCACTGCAAACATGTAAATCTGTTTATGCAAACAAAACAATCTCTACTGGTGACATTTGTTTTTGTTAGGTTTTAGAAGAGAAAATTTTTTAATGACCCTGAGAAAATATTTACATTAATTAAATAATTCCCATGTTCCCAAAGCTTAGTTGAAGTGAGCCAAAATTTTAATGAAAATTCCCTTTAAAAAGTCAGAGTTTAATTTACATTTTCCTTATCCACAGTCTCAACAAGAAAAGAAAGTCTTCAATCACACAACGTGACAAAAGGTAATCCTGAATCAACTTTGTAAATATTCAAATGCTAAATTGGAGGTGAGGTGTCTAAATTATGCTTGCACTTAATATTAACACTAAAATTTTTTAAAGCAACGAAGTCTAGCATTTATACACTTCTGCTAATGGCAGAGGAAGTGGACAGGTGGGAAACCTAGCAGGAGATTTACATTTCCATGGAAAACTAGAAAGAAGAAATCTGAACTATTAACAACATAATCATTCAATAAAATATTCCAGTACATACCAGAAGATAAATTTCTCTTTTACAAAAGACTTTCATAATATGAATTATAAGGTCAAAAATGATATAGCAGTAAAAAAAAAATAGAGCTGACAATTATTTTATGTATTACATAAATATAACCATTATCATAAATAAAGTTTTTTTTTAAAGTTGGCCTTTAAATTAAGTCCACCTAGACAAAACGTGTTTTGTAGAGGGAAAATGCCAGCATGTGCACAGCAGGAAGATGTCCTTCACCTAAAATGAGAATGACCTATTTCGGTGATATTGACTATCAAAAAACTATAAATACATGTTATAACTGAATTATATAGCCTAGGTGATATAATTTTGAACAAATGTAATTAATTCAAAATGTAATGGGATTTAAATATTTTAAATTTTAAGATGCTAAGTAAACATGTCACAATTGAACAATTGTTTTCAACATTGTAAATATATGGAATTCCAGTGTGGGGGGAGGGGAAATCAGTGTTGTATTTTCACTGGTTCCTTCTTTCTGCTTACTGTATTATGGATGCCCCAAATGGCAGGACTTACCTAGACATATAACTTAGACATATAGTTATCAGTAATTTAGACATATAATTCTCAGTAATATTAGAGGGTAAAATTTACAATAAGAGCAAACCAAATTTATAGAAGCATATAGGGGCATAAATTTTATATTTCAACTTTCTTAACTTTTAGAATATGGCTTAGCAACTTTTAAAATAATTAACCAGAAGAATAAGAAAATTCCAGTTACTTAAAAAAACTCTTTGGTACATCCTTTCCTATTATTTGTTCATTTAATCCTCACAACAGGCCCAATTATCATGCCCAAATTAAAGATGAGGTAGGTGCAATGAGGGAGGTCTAAAATCCCAGAATGTTTAGATGGTAGAGACAGGATTTGGTCCAAAGACTTAAGAGTTGAACTCATTCATTTACATTTCACTACCCCATCACACTATGGCACACATTGGAGAAGCTTTCTACCAATCAGAGCAGCCCAAAGGTAAAATGTAAATGTACTCAACTTTGTCCCCAAGTGAGTAGTCTGTTCAAACTATAACTTGAGGGCTGTACAAGGCATTTAGGCTTTGGATAGACAGTCCTTTCTTACCCCAATCTGGAGCCCATCATTTCCAAGGTCTTCATATTATGAATACACAAAACAAGGTATTATAAGTAAAAGCACAAGACTAACCCTGAGCTAGTTGAGAACACAGGCACATTCTTATTCATTCCTTCATTCAACAGATGTTCATTGTATTTCAATAAATGTTTGTTGTATTCCTTTTAAGTTTCCATTTTTTAGCCAGTGAAAGTATTTTTAAAGGAAAAAATGACATGCTATTTTGTAATTTTATACGTGAGGCATGTGGTCGTAATATCACTAAAATCGTAAGTGTCTCAAATGAAAAAAATTTTATTGGTATTAACTAACTTTGGTAATTTGTAACCCTTGGGTTTATATTAGAAACTCTACAAGTCTCAAAATAAATCATGTAATGCAGATTCATTTAAAAATTTATATATCAAGTCCAGCCCTTTAAATTAGACTAATGGGACAGTAGCTACACTTGGGGTGAATATTCCATAATGTATAAACCTGTCAAATCACCAAATTATATACCTGAAACTTCTGTAAAATTATGTCAACCATATTTAAAAAAAAGAAGTTAGACTAATATAGTACAAAGTAAGTGTTATGAAATTTTTTTTTTTTTTTTTTTTTTTTTTTTACTTTTCAAGAAGTTAGCATTTCTGTTATAGTATTTGGGACAAACATCTCACTTTATATTTTTGTCCTATATACACACACTTTAATGTAAAACAATACTACTTTGAAGAATGATGGTTTCTCATTGAAACTAATAGACAAATGGTTATGAAAAATTAAACTAATTTTGCATGTAGTTTATTAAGGTTTAGTTATTTGTCCTTATAATTTTTGAAAGGAAAATAATTCTCAAGGATACATTTTATGGAATTGAAAATTTAAACAAATATTTAGATTAATTACATAATACAAAGTATTTTTACTCAAGTCAGCTATAATTAGAATTGAATCAAGATCCTTAATTTAACAAAGATCCTACTGATTTTAGTATTTTAAAAGTGTAAATATGTTGTGACATCTACAATGATTAATAGCTTTTCTGATATTTCACATAAAAATAATCAATATATTCAAAGACCCATGTTCTCAGGCAATAGTTATATTCTTTCATTAACTCTTTTTTTAAAAGTCTTTATTTATTCATGAGAGACACAGAGAAAGAGAGGCAAGACACAGGCAGAGGGAGGAGCAGGCTCCATACAGGGAGCCCTATGGGGGAACTCCATCCCAGGTCTCCAGGATCCCACCCTAGGCCGAAGACAGGTGTTAAATCACTGAGCCACCCAGGGATCCTCTTTTCATTAACTCTTAATAAGAAAGTCAAAAGATGTTAGATTCTTTCATGTGGTCCATCAACGTATAATTTCTTTGCATTTTATCTAAGTTAAACAAAACTTATTTTCTTTTATTTTTAGCAGAAAAACCTGCAAGAGTATCAAGTAAGTACTGCTTGTATTGAAGATAAATTCTCTTTGGCATGCAGTATAAATCTCCAGCTAAAATTCATAAAATATTTATATTTTTAATGTGTTCAGAGATTGAGTCACTTCATACTAAACCTTCTGACAGGAATTTAACTTTTAAAATTAGTTATGTTGAAACTTAAAAAACTATGTTATTTGAAATGATGAGTTGGAACAAATACTTTTCATGTTCTCAAGCCTGAAGATTAAAGTGACTTGCATTCAAATACATAATTTTTTCAGCAATTTAAGTAGAATGAAATAAAATAATCTTGTTTCTGCCTTAAACCTTCAATCACTAAAGATTTGCTACAGAGCACATATGGTTGAGCGATCATGTTTTATTCGCTGATGTTTTTCAATGTTCATTAACTTAAATATAATTGTATATCTGAGAAGAATAACAGAGTTAGGAATGGATCTAAGCTTTAGGTTGTAAACAGACAAAACTCTCAGAAAATACCCTCTAAAATATCAATATCTAGACACACATAGGCATTCTAAATATACAGGATACGACTTTAATTTTCCATAAGCTCCTAAAATTCTGGGAAATAGAACTTTCCCTCCCATGTTTTCTGATTTTAAAAAACCATCATTTTAAATCAGTTCTGTCTAGTGCAAAATCATGTGAACAACACATGTAATTTTAAATTTTCTAGTAGATACATTAAAAGGGTCAGGAGAAACATGTTAAAATAATTTCAATGTTTATTTAACTCTCTATATAAATATTATTTCTGCATGTATCAATTCAGAAATATATTGATATTTACACTATTTTTTAATTGTGTGTGTGATTTACACTTATAGCACATTTCAGTTGGTACTAGTCACATTTCAGTAGCCCAAATCCTCATGTGGTTAGTAGCTACTGCATTGGATGGAACAGATCTCAATATCTATTGAGTGCTTCCATTGTGCCCATCACATAGTGAGTATTGATGACCCACAAGACAAACATTAAATGTGGTACTTGCCACATATCTCATTCAACACTCCTTGACTGCAAATAATAGAACCCCACATGAACTTGCTTCAGGGATTTCAAAAAGGAAAGTAATTACAAGGGTACAGAATTGTCTCATGGATGCAAGGGCAAAGCTCCCACTTGATCCTCAGGAAAGCCCTCTGAAACCATCCCACTCTACACTCTTCCCCTACACCCACAGGTAGTCAGGGTACACTTAGTGAAGGAGGTGATTCCAGAATTTGTACTTGGAAGAATAGTTTGCTTTGAATGACTGGAAAAAGATGGAAATGATATGAAGAAAAACTCATTTCTCCTGTCTCTTATTCACTCTGACAGAAGTATCATGCTCCCAGAACTTCCTACACTAGATGTATGGTTGGTTGGTTGGTTGGTTGGTTGGTTGGTTGGTTGGTTGGTTTCCACACCAAGAAATTATCTGTGATGCCAGCTAGGTGTCACACAATGTCAGTCACTTCTGACACTACCCTGGACTTAGCACAGCACAGTTTAAGGGCTCAGTCCTACAAGCCTGCTTCCTACCTCAGTTGCCAACCATAAGTGGTAGGTCCCAAGTTACTCACAATTTCTGTCCAAGATGGCTAGAAATTAGAGGTTCTCATCACTTCTTCCTTTGGATTCATTTGCTGGAACAGCTTATGGAATGTAGAGAATCGCTACTACATTTACTAGTTTATTATATAATAAAGGATATTATAAAGGATACAGATGAACAGCCAGATGAAGAGGTACATCGGGCAAGGTCTGAAAGGGTCCGAAACACAGGAACATCTGTCCCTGTGGAGTTGGGGTGAGCCATTTTCCTTGTATGTAGGTGTGTTTACCAACCCAGAAGTTCCCTGAACCCTGTACCTCTGAGATTTTTTTTATGGAGGCTTTATTACATAGGCATGATTGATCATTATCTCAATCTCCAGCCCCCTTCCCCTTTCTGGAGGATGGGAAGTGGAACTGAAAGTTCCAGCTTCTAATCACAGCTTGGACTTTTGGGTGACCAACCCCCATCCAGGAGCCCACCAAGCATTGCCTCATCAGAACAAAAACCCTTCCATCACCCAGGAGATTTAGAAATCTTGTACCAGAGACAAAGGGTAGAAACCAATATATATATTTTCTATTATTTCAAAGTTGGTGACCAAAAAAGCATGGTGTATAGAGGCCATCAGAAGAAGAGTTGGCTGACGTTAAGGGCTAGTGTCAGAAAGCAGTGGAGATAAGGCCTCTATGAGGTACAGATCCTGCAGGCCAAAGGACTTAAGACTTACTGCCACAGGAAATTGTGGGTTAATTTATCAAAGGGAGGAAAGTGGAGGGAATTGTTGGGAAGAAATAGGGGTAAATAGAAAGTAAATAAGAAATAATAATACTAATGGAAAAGAGAAAAAGTGTGACCAGAAAAAAAAAATGTCTACTCTTTCTTATGGATCATAGGAAATAAATATCCAAGAACATCATGAGACGATACATTTTAATCAATTGGTTGCTGCACACATGGAGATCATATTCTCCATAGCATATAATTTTTTGTCATACCTTTTTGGAGGCAATCATCAAAAACTTCCAATATTTATCAAATAAAACATACTGAAGATAATTTAAACTGAAGATTCATCACTCTTTTTCTGAACCCTTTTCAACATTATGTACATGTGCATTTATTTTTGTTCAGATTTCTTATTTATCTTTCAGTCCTTTGTCTTTCATAAAGGAGGTTTGCAAATAGCTTTTGCTTTAAACATATTGCTCCCTTCCTCCCTTGTGCCTGCTTCTCTTGTCCTCTGGACAGGATCAGATCCTCTACTTGTGACAGGCTGGTTTGTCTGCTTTGGTATGGGATGCACAGAGACTGTCCTTCACTCCCAGGTTTTTTGGCTGGGAAGGAAGAGAACGTTAATATGTGGGAAAGGATCCATATAAAACAAGAGAGGTACCGCTTCCTAAATTCTGATTCACTCTGATTGAGATGCTTACAACCGTCTGCATGGACTGGATTTTCAAATATCTGAGGTTTTATTATAGGGATGAAAAAGATACTGATAAGAATCAGCAACACATGAACATCTCTCTACTGCATCAGTGAAAAGTAACATTGCAAAATCAAATTTTCCATGATTCCTGGAAGATTGTGGTTTAATTGACGCCTGTGTCTGCAGGTCTATTTTTTAAAGGATGAGCTTTCTGATTCTAAATGTTCACTTCATTTTCATTCTGTATTTTTTTTCTAGCTATGGTAAATATATAATAAATAATTTGCTTTTCATGGAATTGAGAGGAAGACACCAAGGGATGTTAGATTGTATTATATTTAAGATCCATTACCTTAAAAATTAACAGCAAAATGAACATATTTTTGAATTTTAAATAGCACAGCCATTTGCTATTAATATTTTAAGTCTTCAGAGAATTTTTTTCTGGAAAATAAAAACTGTACATCCAAAAACATTACTCCCCAGGAAGTTGCCCAAAGGCAAAACATAAAATAAAACAGAAGAATGAAAACATACATTATTAAAAGGCAAAAGGTGCCAAGGGAAGACTAGCACCTAGAGGAATTGCGAGGCTCTTGACATAGCTAAGGCGTTGACAATGTATTTATAACAATGGGTGTGGAGTACCAAGGAAAAAGATTTTATAGAAACCTATAGTTTTTTCATTTTTACTGTTTGGTAGTCAATATTTAAGTAAAGATAGATTGGCTTTCCCCATAAAATAAGTATTTTTTTTAAGATTGCATTTATTGGAGAGAGAGAGACTCCTTTTGAAAGAATATAATTAAACATAACTAAAGTATATCATTTGTCATAATAAAAGTGTAACCTATTTTGTATTGATTATATGTCCCGGCACTGAAAATTTTCAAGAATTTCAAAAAGCCAGAGTTTACTACTAATAAGCATGTAATTCTCATTTGAAAGAATATTTAACTTTTTAAGACAAACTACTAATGAGTCTGTGAATTATAAAATTATAATCTAGTGGCAAAAAGAACTATTTTTCATAAATTCTTAAACACGAAAAAAGTATGCTTTGCTTTATGTTGATATTGTCTATAATTCCCTTTTATAAATAATTAAATTGATGATCTTTTCCAAAATGATTGAACTCAACTAATGGCTAATTTATGTCTAAGTCAATTTATTCATGTCATCTCAGACTAATTTAGTTGATTTTTTTCTAATTTTGTCACATGGTAGTCTCTCAGGCATATCAAATTATAGGATGTATCCTGATATTTTGCTGCTAATGTTATGTTCTCAGATTCATTGGAGTTTTACTGTATTATAAGTTATTCATGTTCACTGCTGTATAGTATATTACTTTGTGAATATACATATTTTAATCTATTCTAATATCAATAGATATTTTCTAGTCTCTACCTTTCTCCTTTACTAATATAAGAATATAAGGCAGTAGTTTTAAATGCTACCTCAGCAGCATCCCATAAGCTTTTATATGGAGTATTTTCCTTATTGTTCAGTTGCACATGTACTTTAATTCCATTGTAATAAATTCTTCAGTATTTTACATGGAAGTTTTAGAACCTATTTTTAAATTTCTAAACCTGTGAGAATTATAAAGATCATCCTCTTTTAATCATCTTCTAGTTTAATTGTGTAGTGGTGAAAGAAAATGGTCTACTCTCTAAAATGTGTTGAGCTCTGCCTTATGAACAAATAGATTATTAGTTTTAGTAAATATTCTATATGACATTGAGAGTAATGTGCATTTTCTAATGGCCGGGAGTGTGATTCTCTATTGATTGAGTCAAGCTTCATTGCTTTTAAATTAGCCTGTATCTTCATTAATTTTTTGAATGTTAGAAGTATCAGTAATTGAATAAACTATATTGAAATCTCCCACTGATGGAAAATTATCAGTTTAACCCTGTAGTCCCTGTAGTGTTATCAAATTTTATATTAGGAACTGTTTTATAAGTTCCATACATGCTTAATTGTATCTTTCTGGTGAATTCAACATTTATCTTTTTATGATAACTTCTATATTCCATATAATGATCTTTTTGTAAGTAAAATGACCTTACAATTATCCCAGCTTTCTTTTGGTTAGCATCTTATCAGAATTTTTTTACAAACATTTATTTATGTCTTCTAATGACAGTCTGTTTCAGATATGTCCTTAGTAAATAACATAAAGCTAAAATTTACTTTTTACTTTACCCAGTACAATGGCCTTCACTTTTAATCTGATGAACTTTAACTACTTACCATTCGTTGTGATTATTATTTTAGGTCTAATTTTTACCATCTAAGTTCTTGTTTTATATTTCTCATGCCCTCTCAACATTTCTTTATATTTTTTCTTGTCTTTTACAAATTGAATATTTTTCTCTATGAATAAATAGTCTTTAAAAATTTTTTAAAAAAATATTTTCCTCTAAATGTGTTTTTATTTTTTCATTTTCTAGCCTCTACTTATTTGGAAAGACTATACTCTATTTCTCTTACTTTGGAGGTAGCCCTTGACATTTTACTATTCTTTTTAAAGAATAAAATTACTATACAACACCACTTCTAAACAAGAGAGGGATGTTAGAACATTTAAATTTCATCACATCCAATGCTGATTTACAAGCTCATCTTGTTCAATATTTTAATTCTAACCTTTCGAAGAATCTGAATGTCAAATTGTGTTAGTAGTAATTCTTCCGTCAATATGTGTCTATCTTCCCCTACAGGTTTCTCAGTTTCATTGTTCTTGCGTCTCTGACTTGGCTTCTACTTCTTTCTTTTCCAGCAGCACCTTCTTTACAAGTGTCTTGAGCAAAGACTTATTAGTGAAAGCATTCTCAGTTTTTATTTATCTGACACTGTCTTTAAATCATCCTCATTCCTGAAAGCCTGTTGCTAGGCACAAAATTTAGGTCACTGGTTAGCACTTTGTGCACTTTGGTTACATTATTTCACTGTTTTGTTTTTCATCCTCCACAAAGGCAGGGAATTCTGTTACCAATCGAATTGTCATTCCTTCCTATGTGATGTATCTTTTCTTTTTCTTCTTTAAATATTTTCTCTTTGCCTTTGATTCATGCAGGTTCACTATAGTTTATGGAGTGAGAGCTACTTTATACTGTGAAATTCCTCCAGGACATGTGGAATTATTTTTTTCTTTTTTCTTTTTTTATAAATTTATTTTTTATTGGTGTTCAATTTACCAACATACAGAATAACACCCAGTGTTCATCCCATCAAGTGCCTCCCTCAGTGCCCGTCACCCAGTCACCCCCACCCCCCACCCTCCTCCCCTTCCACCACCCCTAGTTCGTTTCCCAGAGTTAGGAGTCTTTATGTTCTGTCTCCCTTTCTGATATTTCCCACACATTTCTTCTCCCTTCCCTTATATTCCCTTTCACTATTATTTATATTCCCCAAATGAATGAGAACATATAATGTTTGTCCTTCTCTGATTGACTTACTTCACTCAGCGAATTATTTTTTTCTTTTACTAGTTTGGAGAATTGATAGCCATTATTTCTTCTAATACTATCACTTTGTTTTTTTCCTTCTGCTGATTATGAATATGTTAGGTATACTCACCTTTTTTTCTTTCAAATTTTTCAGTTTCTCATTTCTCTCTGCTGTATTTAGTGTAATTTGATCGGTTTTAACATATGTTTGCTGATTATTTCTTCAGCTCTATATAATGGTATTTAACTTATCCAGTGAGATTTTATATTATTTATATTTTTATTATAATAGTTATTTTTCAAGTCTTACTGGTTATGTTCATAATCTCCTATTGCTTGACCCGATTTTAGAATTCATACTTTATTTCTTAAAACATTTCATATGTATGTTAAAGTTTGAGCATAAAAATTCCAGTATCTGAAGTACTTTCTTATGTAAAGGTGTTGTTTATTGTTTCTTCAGACTCTTCTTCATGATGGTTTTTTAATTTCTGTAATTGGAACTTTGATTGTGAGCTCATACTCCTTTTGTCTAAACAAATCCTTCTTTCTCTCTGTTTTCCCTGTCCTGCTCAACTTTTATTCCACTCTTAGCAGTTTCTTACCATTTGTGGGGTCCTGTTCTAGAAGTGAACCCTGGCTCATGGGTTTCCCAAGGTCACAGGGTTCCTGACAGTACCTGCACTCAGACCTCATGGTGAACCCCTTATGCTCACCTGCTCTTGAACTGGGCAAAGCCCTCCCAGTTTCAGCAGATGATCTCAAGTTGTCATTACTTGCTTTTCAGAAAATACCTATTGGCTGTTTGGGGGTTCTGGGATGTCTCTCAGACTCCCCATTGTCTCTCTGTGCTTTTCCTTCTACAAACACTAATGCTTGGCAGATTTTGACTATTTGTTTGTTCAAATCCACATGTGTTTTAGGGCTCATTTCATTTTGTTATGAATATTGTCCATGGGTTTCATTATCTCTTTTTACAAGGGGATTTGGAAGAGATTGAAATACTGTGTTTTTGCCACCTTCCCAGAATCCACGGAGGCAGTTAGTTATATTTTCATCCCCACCCTGGCACAGCTTCTATGACCTCACTTTACTCCTTGCACACTTAGTCTCTGAGTTCCAGTTTTAATATAAACACTTGTCCACAGGATGACCTACTCTTTCATGTATCAGCAGGTTTTCTTCTTCCCCTCTCAGGGCAGGAGGAAGATTCTGGAGGGTTCCTTTATGCCCTCTGAGCCCAGCACTGCAACAAAAAGTATGATTTTGTCATTAATATTGTCTATCACGTTATCAGCAGCCTAACAATCCAATAGTTGCTTTTTTAATGTTATCCATGAATCTTGTTTTAATAAGACACGTGGGATATTATTGGAGATCACCTGCTGGAATGGAGTGCTGATGAATATTAACATCAATGTAGTTTTTGTTAAGAACAAATTAGCACTAAATTCATGATAGAAATATAAAAATCATCATCAGATAGTGGCTGATGCCAGGGAAACTGGCCTAAAAACTGAAAAATTGGGAAAGCTTCATAACATCTCCGTGCTTGGTAGCCTTATTTTTGAAATGTGGATAATAATAATATTACCTCATAGAAATTTGAGGGAGATTAAGTAAGACAAAATAGTAGGTACATAAATAATAACTGGAGTCCAATAAGCGATTATTAATTGGCATCCATGAGGGTGGTGATGATAATGATGGGGACGGAAATGACTACGGCATGCTGTGCTACTTTTCCTAGTTAGGAACAGGTTTCACTCATTAAGCTTTGTGTCAAACTGGAGAAATGGTAAGATACAATCATGTGAGAGAAAACATCTTATTCATTTTGGGGTGGTTTAAAACAATCCTACTTTTTAGAGGAAGGGTGATTATCCTCATGGAAACTTTGCTTCAGGAGAAAAAAAAATGGAGCAGTAACTTGGTTGAAGCCTTCTAAATAGGTACCAGCTGCCGTGCTTACCTTCTCTAATCGCTCCCCCTGCTAGCCTCAGAGAGCGTCTGTGTATAAGGCACATTTGGTCAAATATTGTCATTGTCGATGATTAGTCTTTGGGTCCCAGCAATGTGACCTCATTCATTTATTGGTGATGTTAAGTTGTCCTGACATTGCCCTCAAGACAGTTTTGTCTTCTCCTCAGAGTGACAGGACAGACACTCAGAGGGAATTGCATACCTTTATTGAACACCCTTGGCTTTACTGTGTGCACAATTCCAAATGTGAACTGTCTGCATTCTTTATTACCCCCTGAGGTCAGTCTTCAAGAATTCTGTGGCTATTGCTCAGCGTAGCAGTAAATTTTCTTTAAAACTCGGGATCATTTTAAATAATAGTATAGAAGAAGCATTCAGATTTAAAAACTAAAAGAAACAGGCTATCGACTGCTTTTTTGAACCACCATGTATTCTTCTGATTTCTTGAAAAACTGTTGACTCCTAGAATGTAATATTCCACCAAACCATTTACACATAATTCAGCAAATCAACTGAGAAAATATTTTAAAGCCTTTGGGATGTCTATAGAGACAAAGTGATGCAGTGAATTAGATAAAATAAGAGGAGCAAAAATGGAAAAAAAATCCATATGCAAAGTTATTTTGTGTCGATGCTTTAGGATTCCAGCTGTTTACCTATGAGTATTTCTTGAATCTCTGGCACAAATCAGAACAGATTGCTGGTAGAAATGAACATGCAGTAACTGCTGGTACACATGCATGCATTATTTAGGTACTTTTTATTTATTTATCATGTTTGCTAAGAGTACACAGAGCAAGCTGGGCACTACACAGGAAATTTTATCTTTAAAAACAAGAAAAATAAAGTTCACAATCTAGGCCATCGATATGGTTTCCCTGAAAATGTTCTTCCCTCCACATTACATACTCTTTTAACCTTTCCCATTATTTTACCCACTCCCATGCTCCCATGCTCAGATGAGGAAGCATTGCTTCTCACCCAAGATTTATCACTCCATGTTCTCCTTGACTCTATCCCTTCTTGCCTCCCATGATCCTGGCCCCCTCCATCCCTCCATCCTGCATCTTCAGTTCTCGCTCTAAGAAGCCCTTCTCCCTTCACCTACAATATCTTCCAACTGCTCTTTCACATGCAATTTTCCTTGCTCTTTTTGCTTCCTGAGGTCATGGTACTTTTGCTTTCATTTACAATCACACTTCTGAGGTAAGTCTCCCACCAATTCTTCAGGCAACCTGAGCATTGCCGTCCAACATTTTCCTCAAATACCACACTTGAAGCTCAGCCCAGATGTCCTGATTGCTGGGCAATCACTTCTTCTCTTCTCCTCACCTCTCCTTCTTCTCACTTCTTCCTCTCTGATGCACTCAACATTGTTGGTCTCATGTCCTTTTTGAAATGTTTTCCTCTCTTGGTTGTCATAATATCAGACTCCTTTTTTCGGTATGAGCATATTTGCTCAGTATGGGTTTCTGCTGCTCTTTCTTTTTCCAGAGGATTAGTTCTTCCAGTCTCAGCTCTCTTTCCTCCTCTTAGCACTTTTTCTCAATGGGGGCATCCCACCTTGTTGTCCACCTCTTTATGGCGAAGGCCTCAAATTGTTCTGAAGCCTAACCTGACTTATCAGCTCTGGCCCCACATTTTTCAACTCCCAGCTTCACCTTTTGTCTGCATAGGTTTATGACTGACCTTCCTATTATATCCCTCTTTTCTCGCTTATCCCTTGACCCCAGCAAATGCTAAAAAGAAATGACGTGTGATTTCCATTCTTCAGTTACTTAGACATAAAACTTCAAATTCTACTTTGACTAATCACTATGCTTTGTCTATGGCTCTAACTCAGTGCCAAGTCATGCTAGCATGTACTATTTCTCCTCTGAACCATTATAGTGACTTTCCAGAAGGTCCCTTTCTGGTTTCTGCCATTCCTCCATGTCATGTCTACTAAATAGATTAAGTTTTCCAAAACTTCAGATTGATTAGACCATTTATATAATAGGTATTCAATATTTCCTCACGGCAAATTTAGACTACATTCTACATTTCTTAGCCTGAGGGTCTAAAGCCTCTATGATCCAGTCTTAAACTACATTTTAAATCCTTTTTCTATAACCATTGTTTATACTAATAGGAGATAACAAACCAATTCAAGTTTCCATGTTTCTTACTTTCCTCCATCCTTTGACCCTGTCATTCTTTTTTCTTGGATTTTTCTTCCCATTTCCAGCCATATGATCCTTCACAGCCCATCTCCAGTTCATCATGACTCTCCAAGGTCCATCTCCCATAGGATAGCTTCCAGAAAATTTCTTTGATCTCCGTTTGAGGAAGTGACCATACCACCACTGAAAACACCTTACACTTATTTTGACGATTGTCGTATACTACATTGCAACTCATAGTATCTTTTATTTGTTTGGATACTGGTCCATTTTCTCTATGACTACAAATTACTTCTTTTGCATTTTCTTTTGGTTCTTCCAAAGAACATGGCAAAGTGCTCTGAAAATAGAGATAAGAAAGTTTAGTTGAAAGAGTGTCTAGAAGTTCTAGAAAATTAGCTTTATACCTCCTTTTAATACTTTAAAAATGCATTGCTTAACACGGTTTAAATCCCCTGTTCTCTTGTAAAATGAGGATGTTCCACCTGTTTCTTAGTGAATTGTAAGACTTAAGTGAAAACATATGTAAAGTACCTAGTGGAGCACCTGCACAGAAAAAAAAAGCTCATTGTAGCTACTATTATTGTTGCTGAAAGAGTAACTATTTTCTAAATGAATAAATTGCAAGAAAACTTTAAGGTAATATTCACTTTGGAAAATTAAACTGATCGTTTTTAAAGTCTGCCTTAATTTTGACATTTTTATATTATTTTTTCTTTATTCAGTATTTTTTTTCTGTGCTATTTTCAATTACAGATTAGCGTTCTTTCAAAGAATTTTGCTCTTACATACATTGCTCTTATTTACTTTAATTCCCCTAGAAAATGTTTGTTATTTTGGGCCTTTTTTTTTTAAGTTTTGAATTTTTAACATAAAGGGTGATATTAGTTTCAGGTGTACCATATGTTGATTCAACAATTTGATACATTATTCAGTGCTCATCATGATAAGTGCACTCTTTTTTTTTTTTTTTTTAAGATTTATGTATTTATCTGAGAGAGAGAGAAAGAATGGAAGAGCTCCTGTGAGTAGACAGAGAGGCAGAGGGAGAGAATCGTCAGGCAGATTCCCCACTGAGCATGGAGCTGGACTTGGGGCTTGATCTCAGGACTCTGAGATAATGACCTGAGCCAAAACCAAGAGTCGGATGCTTAACTGAATGAGTCACCCAGGCACCTCTCATCATGATAAGTGTACTCTTAATTCCCATCCCTTCTTTCACCCATCCCTCAATCTCCTCTCTGGTAACCAGCAGTTTGTTCTCTATAGTTAAGAGTCCATTTCTCAGTTTGTCTCTTTCTCTTTTTTTGTTCCCTTTTGCTCATTTGTTTTGTTTCTTAACTTTCTTTCTCTCTTGCTCATTCCTTTTGTTTCATTTGTTTTGAAACCACTTGGTATTTGTCTTTCTCTGACATTTCATTTAGCATCATATTCTCTAGCTTTATCCGTGCTGTTGTAAATAGCAAGGTTTCATTCCTTTTTATGGCTGAATAACATTCCATTACATATATATGTATACCACCTTTTCTCTATCCATTCATCTATCAATAGTCACTTGGGCTGCTTCCATAATTTAGTTATTGTAAATAATGCTGCATCTATTGAAAAGATCACATGGGTGGGTTTTTTTTTGTTGTTGTTTTTTTTTAAGATTTTATTTATTTATTCATGAGAGACACACACACAGAGAGAGAGAGAGAGAGAGAGGCAGAGACACAGGCAGAGGGAGAAGCAGGCTCCATGCAGGGAGCCCGACGTGGGACTCAATCCCGGGTCTCCAGGATAAGGCCCTGGGCTGATGGCAGTGCTAAACCGCTGAGCCACCCAGGCTGCCTGATCATATGATTTTTATCTTTGCTCTTATTGATGTGGTGTATCAAGTTGACTGATTTGTGAATATTGAACCATCCTTGAGTTTCTGGGAATAAACCCCACCTTGATTGTGGTGAAAAAAATTTTTAATGAATTGTTGGATTCGGTTTGCTAGTATTGTTTGTTTGTTTGCTAGTATTTTGTTGAGGATTTTTGCATTAGATTAGTATTGGTCTGTAGTTCTCTTTATTTTGTGGTGTCTTTAACTGGTGATAGTATCAGGGTAATACCGGCTTCATAAAATGAATTTGGAAATTTTCTTTTCTATGTTTTTGGAATAGTTCAAGAATATTAGGTATTAACTCTTTTTAAAAATGTTTGGTAGAATTCACCTGTGAAGCTGTTTGGTCTTGGACTATTGGTTATTGGGAGTTTTTTGATTACTGATTCAATTTCAGATATTTTTATATTGTAAACATATAAGATACATCATAAAATATGAATGATGAATCATACCCTTTATATAAAGAACAATCTGAGATTCCAACAACCTTTAAAAACCACTGTAAATATGTTTCTAATGAGTTAATATGACTGTGTGTGATAATGATGTTAAATTAATTCCAGTTATCCAAATTTAGGGGGGATGCTTTTAATATAGAAAAAAGAAGAGAGAGAAAAAGAGAGAAAGCAAGGAAAAAAACAAACAAGAAGTTGATATCTAACCCTAAATCTAAAATGTTTACATTTATTGTAATTTCAAATTAGTGTAAAATATTTCTTTTAATGCAAAACTAGCATTAGTTAATTGGCAAATGGTTGCTATTGTTGTGATAATTTTTCCATAAAATAAAAAGGTAGGTGGATTTACAACGAGTATTTCCTTTGTAACAATTCTTATTTTAAAGAATCTAGCTTTGCTTTGTCTGTGTCCTGCTTATATCTGACATTATTTTACTTGTTTCTGTGTCAGAGAAATAAGACAGGGGTTTTTTTTGCCTTCAAAAGGTAACATTCACTTTCTTGTTTTCTCAAATACTTTGCACTGTTATTGATTTACATGGCTATGAACTTATTTTTTAAATAATTATCTTTCCTTTTGACAGATTTATGTTTAATTGTTTCCTTTGGTAACATGTTGGTTGTTTCATAGAGATAGAATTCTTTATCTAGAGTAATACTTCTCAATGTAATAGTCTGTGGATCTCTAAGAACTCCAAAATCCTTTTAGGTGATCTGAAACATTTTACATATTAATACTCAGCCATTACTTACCTTTGTCAGTCTCATTTTTCTCAGACGTATACAGTGGAATTCTCCAAATGGCATGTAAGAACATCATCACTCTTATATGAAGGAATGGTTTGCTTGTGAATCCTTGTGTTTACAAAAAAAAAAAAAAATGGCTATTTTAATTTCTATTACATTAATTATCAGTAGACATAATCCATATAAACAAATGTTCTTTGAGGGCCTTAATTTTTTTAAGATTGCAAAGGGTTTCTGTAACCAAAAGTTTGAGAACTGCCATTATGGAGAATAAGAAATAGAATCAAGATAAGATTGCTTGTTGAGAATGATAAATATATAATTTTTAGTATAAAATTTGCTAATTCATATATCAAGTCCATGTGTTTAAAAATACATGTAATTATACGCCATATCTATCAGTGACCTAAGACTAGACTCCACATTTTTTAATGTTCTTAGAATTCCCCTCCAAATTTTAATTAGTGTTAATATTAATGTTATATAAATATATATATATCATGTATATTTGTATGTTATACAAACACACATACACACATATATGTACATACACTCACAGTCTCCTTAATGCCAGCATATTAGCTGTTGAAGTTATATCTGTTTTCAGCCTCGTAGAACCAAGGCTACCTTTGACTCCCTGCAAAGACTTACCTCCTGAACTTTTGTAAAATCCCATCCTGTTCTCTCTTTTTGATCCATGACTAGAGATCAGGCTGGGAGCTCAGCAAATACTTTCATACAAAGGGCAAAGAGAATTTCTGATTTTTTTCAGTGCATTACATTCAATTACAAAATAACACACACACACACACACCTATATATTATAAATTTACCTGTTTATAAATTTATATACATATAGTTAAGTATTGGAACAGACACTTATGTGAAATGAGGCAGATTGTGAAATTGAGACAAAGAAGAAATTCTTTTAGTTAATGAGAAGATCCATGCACTACTTGAAAATACAAAATTTAGACCTTTCTATCATCATCATTTTATTGTTTTCATAAACTAATAGTTCTCTAAGAACCCCTGTGTCTGTAGCCTTAATTCAATAAGTATAAAAGAGTTATACAAAAAACAGACTTTGACGTCAAAATGTTTAAAAGATTGAAACGGTAGCCACACAGACAAATCCTCCCATGTGTTCTTGACTCTGTTATAGTAGAGATGTCTGAATTTGATTAGAGGATGGGTTCATTAACACTTGTGATTCCTTCAGAATCTAAGTTTCTTTCTTTTTTTTCAAATCTAAGTTTCTATATACATAAAGGATGGAGTCTACAAATTGAAAGTCAGGATAATATTATCATTCTTAATTGTTTGGAATATGATTGTCTAAATTACAGTGGTTAAGCACACAGAACAGATATATTTTCCTCTTCATTGTCATTATCATTTTCAAATACAGCCAAGTAACTCTTCTATTATACCCTCTGAAAAAGAATGGATTGTTGGAAGAGAGACATTCCTTCATCCCTGCTCTGCACAAGTTCATGATTCATGCAGCCAGTAATATAATTCATAGGTTCTAGGATGAGAGAGAACTGGGTCTAGGAGGCCATCCTCAAGAGGTGGAATGGCACAATGATTGGTAACACAATCTCCAGAACCAGAAGGCCTGAGTCTGAATCCCAGTTTTCCCCAGACCTTTCTCCCAGACCTTGAGTCTCTAGCCATTTGTCCTACCTACAAAATGGGAATAGTAATAGGATCCTCTTCCCAAATTTCCAGAGGAAGTGAAATATTTTATTATTTATAAAGTGCTTAGAACAGTGGCTGCCACATAACAGGTATACTATCTGTGCAATAAATATAAATGCTCATTCAAGTGACTCTAATCCAGGTAGATTGGGATCTCCAGTCCAGTCCTTCCACTTAAGTCACTCTGTGACCTTGGGCAGCACTTAACCCCTCTCTGCCCCATCTGTATAGGAGATTTAAAATAAGAACACTCACCTCACAGAGGGCTCGTCAGAATTGAATGTGCTAAAACATATGAAATAATAAGGCACAGCAGATGGTATAAAGACATATTAACTATCATTAAAAGTGACCTCTCAACTCACTCAGTTTTGCCTATTAACTCAATGCCTGCCACTTCTAAACTTTTCCAGATATCCTGCCTTCTGTCTTTCTTCCTATTAGACACTTGCAACTTTATGACCGCCAACACAACTGAACTAGGAAACTAAACTTTTCATAACCCCAAGCTAATGAGTGCCTCCTGAGATTTCCTTGTTGCTGAGAATGGCATCACTATCTTCCTCCAAACTCAACGCATTAGGCTATCCCTTGTTACACCAATGGCCTGCATTCATATGTATTCAATCCCACTTCACTCAACCTACAAAGCTTCATTTACACTCAACCCCTGCAGCCGCAGAAATCATTGTTTCTATGTCGACGATTAAAATACATTCCCAATTTCTTTTTCTGAATCCCTTCTCTCATATTCTAGTCTTGTTATTTTTACAAAGTACATTAACATATGATTTCCCTCTTGAACAACCTTCACTGGCTATGACAACTAAGTAGAGACTACTCAGCCTGACATCTGTCTTTCCACATGATAATCTTTGTAACCTCAACATTCCCTGTGATCCTTGAATATATTCTGTGCTTTGCTGTCTTCTTCTAGTCTTCTGATGGTTGCCTTCACTGCAAATTGGCCATCTCCCTCAGTCAAAATCCCCTCTATATGAGGGGACCCATTTTTTAAAAGATTTTGTTTATTTATTCATCACACACACACACACACACACACACACACACACAGAGGCAGAGACATGGGCAGAGGGAGAAGCAGGCTCCATGTAGGGAGCCTGATGTGAGACTTGATCCCAGATCTTCAGGATCAGGCCCTGGGCCAAAGGCAGCACTAGCTAAACAGCTGAGCCACCTGGGCTGCCCTAGGGGACCCATTTTAAATTAGGCTTCCTTTTTTTTTTTTTTTTTTTTTTAATGAAAAGGTACCATTTATTAAGGGATATGTGAAAAAATAAAACTCATTGTGCTCTAAAACTGTACAAGTTATAAAAATTATTTTTTAAAAAATCAATGTTCTAATAGCTGTGAAGTTTCAGTGGTAAGTTTTGAATAATTCTTCCTTCCTTTCCCGTTCACAAATAAGATACAGGTACACTCAGCTCATCACAGAATCCCGAGGCCCCTAACTCGTTATCTGATTCTGCTTCCCAGTCCTTGTCCTCAAGCTTAGGAATTTGGCTTAGAGGCTGTGCTGTCCAGCTCAGGCCTGCCTCTAAGGCAACACATACCAAATTATTCACTTTAGCAGCTTGAACTGTTTATCCTTCAACTAAAGTGGGGTATCTGCACTGATAGGACCCTAAAAACTGACAAAAGGAAAAATATCACATTCCTTATTCTTGTGCAAACTTAACAAAAAATTGAACCATCTCTATTTGATACCAAACTTGGGTATAGCTGTTGTACATCAATATTTCTTGACTTTTTCCACATCTCACCTAAAGAATATTTCCTCAGGTAAACCTTCCAAGGAAAAAAATAAAAATAAAAAATAAATTAGACTTCCTTCATAAACTATTTTCCTGACTGTCCCTCCCCTCCTCCAAGGAAATTACTCCTTAAAATTCCATCGGCACATGTTGATACATCTTTTATGGTAATGACTATACCTTTTTAGAGAGTCAAGTATTTGTTTTATCAAAACCACCACTCACGTAATCAATGCTCAAGTTATAAAAGTAAATGGACTGTAAATATGCTGTTTCTTTGTATTCTGAGCAGTGACAGTCGCAGTACATTCGTTATTCCTAGTTCAGTAAATTTTTGTTGCCATTAAGCTGCTTGCACAGAGACTGCATCTCTATAGCAACTGCCCTAGGCTTGTAGTTGCCCTTCTTGTGCCTTCCATGAGCCGGAGCGATTGACATGTGACTCGTTTCTTACCAGCTTTTATCACTTGTATCTACGTTATGCTGGCTCAGAATACAGAATTTGGAAAAGAGAAGAAGCTAAGGTTTTTATTCTACCCATATTTCTTTCCCCAAGGATAAAAGTGGATCGAAAGAATAAGTGTCTTAGTTCTAAATGTGCTATAATCTACAAAAATAAAATCTATATTTCTTGTGTACAAGAACCTGGCATTATTTTATTTTTATAAACGTCATCCATAGATATTAGCAGATTCTTGCTACACAATGAAAATAAAACTATTATTTGATTCTTCCAAAAACTCTAACCTCATTTTAAAAATATAGTTACTATTTTAAATTATCATATACTCATTTATACCTTTTCTTTATTCATAACTGCTGAGTAGTTTAAGACCATGGTTATTTAATTCAGTATTTGAGTTAAACTTATATTTAAATAGTTCCCTTTTTTAGCTGCCTTATTTATTTCTTAAGTTTTTATTTATTTGAAAGAGAGAGCAAGCACAGCAGGGAGAAGGGGCAGAGGGAGATGGAGAAGCAGACTCCCCACTGAGCAGGGAGCCTGACCTGGGGCTTGATCCCAAGACCCTGGGATTATGACCTGAGCCAAAGGCAGACAACTGACTGAGCCACCCAGGCACCCCTATATTTCAATACCTCTAAATTTATCAGGTTGAAATTTTAATAATTCACTGCTCTGGACCAAGTGGATGCTCCAGTCCACATTTAAGTGACACTGCCAAGGGCAGGAGTAAAGGATGCTCAAATTGAGGAAATCATAAATGCTCTGAACTAGGACCTTGAATGAAGTGAAGCCAGTTTTTAACCACCATACCTAAGATCCAGCTGTAGAGAGTAAGCTGTGGACAGAGCTGGAGTGGTTCTTGCCTGATTTAAACTCTGCTCTATCCTGACAAGAAAAAAAAAAGAAAGAAAGAAAGAAAGAAAGAAAGAAAGAAAGAAAGAAAGAAAGAAAGAAAGAAAGAAAGCAAGCTAGCTCTTTTAGGGTCTCTGTCTTTACTTTGGAATCCTGATGTGACTTTTTCCCAAGGTTGTTAATTAAAAAATACTATTTTAAATAAATAGTTTTTAAGTATTCACTGGAAAAGAAATGCTAGCAATTTTATTTCTTTTCCCCATTTTGTTCTTTTACATAATAGCATCTCTTCCTAAAGGTCACATTTCTTTTTATTAGAGAAAATCTGCATGCTGACCTATTTTACCCCTTTTCTATTTATTAGTGAGCAGCTGGTATGCAAAATCTGAATAAATGATAGAAAACCAACCCTCTTTCAGATCATTATGAATGCTAAAAAGTTGATGTGAATATTTAAAGATCATTTAATTATATTGTGTTAAAATTATCTCAGACTTAAAATTTCTTCCACATTATTCCATATGTGCCTGTACACAAAACACCAAGAAATTTACATAATGTACCATTAGAATCATTGTTTATGTATTTGAGCTTTGGTTCAACTTTTAATGACTTTTAATTGCCTCTACAATTGTCAGAAGACAAAAATCTAATCAGTCTGCTAATAAAATATGTGGGTGGATATTTTTCTCAGAATCCACCTTGTGGATGTGAAGCTATTTACCTCAAACTTCCTAAATCCCAGGGATGCTGGTGGTTTGGGAAGGAAAGAAAAGCAAATTTGGGAGAGGCACTGTTGGTCAGCCCTTCTTTCCGTAGCCAGCCTTTGCCAGCCTGCTGATCACAGCCTGGCATGGAATACATCTCCTCCCCACCTTTTCCCCACATCAGAGAAGTTGTCTTGTTTGTCAGGAAGTTCCTATTCATAGGGACACTAGATGCTGAGTTCATAGAGTAAGACATCCTGTGACTCAAAAATCTTTAAATACAAAATTTCCTCTTTGGGAAATCTGGAAAATAGACTGTGGGTTGATGTGTCCTTTCTTTACTCTCTAGGAGAAGATTTGGAAGATGTATCAGCTTCAAAGAAAGCTAAAGGTGAGTTTGTGATTGTCAATGTATTTATAAGTTTTCTCTTAAGGTTGTAATGTTTTGTCTGTTTTATTAAGCTATTCTTGATCTAGTTCTCAGCTTTTCCTAAGTAATGGTTAGATGGTAGGCCTATTTTTTTAAACAAATAGCTTTTTTGCAGTATTTGGAAAAATAGATATATGTGAATATCTGCACATATTGAAGGCACTAGTTGGATGGACACTGGTTTATTTAAAAGTAATTATTAGGGGCATCTGGGTGGCTCAGTGGTTGAGCATCTGCCTTTGCTCAGGGCATGATCCTGGGGTCCTGGGATCAAGTTACGCATCAGGCTCCCCGCAGAGAGCCTGCTTCTCCCTCTGCCTGTGTCTCTGCCTCTCTCTGTGTCTCTCATGAATAAATAAATAAAATCTTTAAAAAAAATAAAAGTAATTATTAGATGCATTTATTGTCCAAACTACTTACAAGAACAATATTTAAAAATTATCATTTCACCAAGAATTGTGGGGATGCTATTTGACAGGAAGAGAACCACATTAAGTGTTCAAAGATGAAATTGATATATTTTTTAAAGATGCTATTTATTTATCTGAGAGAGAGAGAGCATGAGTGGGGTAGGGGGAGGGGTAGGAGGAGAGGGAGAAGCAGGCTCGAGGCTCGATCCCAGGCCCTGAGATCAGGACCTAAGCCAAAGGCAGACTGAGCCACGCAGGCACTCCTGGCATATTTTTATTAAGAATATTTGAAATAATTTGCCTATACTGACAGAAATTACATAGAGGAAGGAAGGGAAAAAGGAATGGAAGGAGGATGGAAAGACAAACCTCAGAAAAATATGCCACAACCAGATGCATAATCTTGAGCAAGTATTTTCGGGACCAAATTTCCTTATCTGTATTGTAAGGGTTTCAACTAATTTGATGTGTGTGTGTGAGTGTGTGTGTTTCCTCTGAGGAGTTTTCTGGCTCCATAGTTTGGCTTATTATATAATAAATATTTTCCATTCTACTTCTAAACTTTCCTGTACGCAATAGAGTTTTCCTAAAAGTTGTTCTTGCCATGAAAATATAAGTACTATAGCAGGGCCCAGAATTAATTAATAGTGTAGAAAGTAGTGCTTTGAGAAAAGACACAAGGGAATGGATACCTGAGTCTTATGAAATGATTTACATTTTCCCTAAGATATGTTTTGAATACTGAACTTTTAGATATTTTTTAAAACTTGAATTATTAAAAACAACAAATCTTAATGTGCTTTCAACTTCTAGATCTTTGCTTCTCAAACTATTTTATACATAAATATTCTGACAGTCTTAAAATGGAATAAATCTGGGTTGGAGCCTAAGAACTACCTTTATGTCAGTCTCCAGGTAATAGTGAAACTCTTGGTATTTGGATCACACTTTGAGAAAAAGGTCCTTGAGCTCATTCAGATTTTGATGAAGTCTAAAACCTAACTTTTGATGAAAGACACACACACACACACACACACACACACTCACATTCACATCTTTCTAACATTTCAGAGTTTTATAGGAAACCCCCCCAAAAGCCCAAATATGAATACCAGACAAGAACTTCTAACTTGGAGAAAGGGTTCACATAGATAGCTTCAATTTCTCCATCACTAGATAACTGCCTGGTGCCCATTCACTACAGCAGAGAAGCCCTTGAGCAGATGAGAAAAGGGAAGGATACAGGACACCATTCTGTGATATTCTTTCATGGCAATGGTGGTCACAAAAAAAAAAAAACAACTGCAGTTCCTAAAAAATTTAGAATGATTTTGACTGAAATATCATCATTTAGCTAACTTACCCTTACCATATTACAACTCTGAACATCAAAGACCTCTTCTAAGAAAAAAATGTGTGTCATCTAGTTCTCATCCACTAACATCCAACACATCAGGACCAGTTTTCTTGTTTTAACAACTGCCTGTCAAATGCCACATTCTTTTCTTCAACTGGTTCTTCTCTCCTTTAAAATAGTGAGAGATTGAGCAAAATCTGAACAAGAACCTAGCATATATTAAAAGAACCTAGCATTCACTCTTGTTTCTTTCATACTGCGCACCTCTTTAGACATTTTCATCTCCCTCCATATTTGTATGATAGCTGGGAATGTACAGATTATTTACTTTCATATTTTTGTATCCATTAGAAGAAGCTGAAGATGTGTCTTCCACAAAGAGGCAAAAAAGTAAGTCCGTTGTTACATTAAAATGATAAAGTCATTCTATATTAAGAAGGTAAGTGTAAATTGACACTTTAAGACTCTTAAGAAGAACCATATTAGAAGAAAAAGATTTCTAGCCTGGACATGAAGAATAACATTAAAGTAGGTCATTTCTATTTCTAAAAGAAGTTCATCATTTTTTGCATCAGGCAAGAGGCACGTATTTGGAAGAATTAAAAGTAATGACTGAAGTGGCATTTGTTGCAAACCATTCTGCACAACTCTGATCCTGAACACCCTCACTGAACCCGTGCTTAAATGTGTGTCACTGCCTGCTATAAGAATAAGACAGCTGAAGTGACATGCTAAACTTTTTAATATGAAAATGAAAAAAATGTAGAATTCTAGGACTCAGCAATTCAATTGCTTAGAAACTCACTTCTAAGATTGAAAGTTCTTTTTGGTTTTTCTAGATATATGGCAGGGGCTCAATATTCAATCCTTGGGATTGTTGATTTCAAATGCAATCAACATTCAGGTGCAGCTACAAAATTCAATATCCAAGATTCTCATTATTCTGGTACTTCCAAATTAGACATTTTTCTTCAAATGGTGAAGCAATACATTTTGCATCCACATTTGCATTAAAGTCATTGCTGGACAGACGAAAGGAAGCAATGTTTGAAATAAGTATGACAGAGATTTGTTTCACATAATGGGTTTTTTGTTTTTGTTTTTTGTTTTTTTTTTTTTACTTGAGAAGGAGAGAGAGCACAGGCATTAGGAGAGGCAGGGCCAGAGGGAGAGGACGAAATAGGCTCCCCACTGAGCAGGGAGCCCTATGCAGGTTGGATTTTAGGACCCTTGGGATCATGATGGGAGTTGAAGGTAGACACTTAATCAACTGAGCCACCCAGGCGCCCCTCACATCATGATTTTATTTTATTTTATTTTTTTAAGATTTAATTTATTTATTCATGACAGACTCACAGAGAGAGAGAGAGAGAGAGAGAGAGAGGCAGAGACACAGGCAGAGGGAGAAGGAGGCTCCATGCAGGAAGCCTGACATGGGATTCCATCCTGGGTCTCCAGGATCACACCCCGGGTTGAAGGCGAAGGCGGCACTAACCCGCTGGGCCACCGGGGCTGCCCACATCATGATTTTAAAGTAAAGAATACACATTTATCTGAGGAAATGACATCAATAATGTTCTCCAAATTCTAAATGTTTCTTTAATGCATTTCTGAAGGAAATTACTAAAATGCGTACTATAATAGCAAATGCCTCCTACTCTGCATTAATACTTAATTCATTGAACAAATATTAAGTGCCTACTATGTTCCAAGCTCTGCCTTAGATGCTGGGGCCATTGCACCAGAGGAGAGATAGTCATTAGAAGCCTTCATACCCATACCATCAGCTTGTGACAAATATGGGGAAATAAGCAGTCTTAATACTTCTCAATATTATCGCAAAATCTTATAAAATCAAACTGGGTATATTTCTGATTTAAATAGTAGTTTCCTAATTGTTCATCTACTGGTAAAAATTTGTGGCTATGTCACAGAAACAGCTGAAGCCTTTTATTCTATAAATTAATATTAAAACATAATTTAAGAGATGAATAAATAAATACATCTTTTTATTCTCATGAATAAACATATCTTTTTTAAAAACCCAAAAAACATTATAAAAAAAAATCACACAGAAGGATAGGTGGATTGCATCGATGTCAAGTTCCTGTTTAGAATATTGTACTATAGTTTTGCAAAGTTGTCACCATTGTGGGGAAACCCCAGTGAAGGAGATACAGAAATCTCTCTGTATCATTTCCTACAACTGTGTGCAACTTTAGACTAATCTCAAAATAAAAAGTCTAAGTAAAAATAAATGAATGAATAAATCAATTCAATATTTTTAGTAAAACAGTTACCAAATATTTAAGTTCAATTGGGGGATTTACTATATAAAAACAATATTTCCTATTCTCATCTTACTATGGAGTGGTTCTATAGTCGGATATTCCTGAGTCTTTTATATAAGAGCTAAAATTTGCAGCTGTAATGATATTTTCATTAATAGCCCTATCGACATCAATTAAGTGTCAGAACTGTGCCCATGTGTGGTAAGTTCAGCTAGAAGGTAGCCTGCCTCAGCTGGACTCTTCCACTTTTAGCACTGGTGCTGCCATTGCTTATATGCAGCCAGCTTTATTGCCATCCCCGTTAGTAGCACCGAACAACCTTGGGGGTGGGACAGGTTGTGTTACTGCCTCTCTCTGAAGCTGGAACAAAATAATAATAATAACAAGAAGAAGAATAAGAACAGTGATCCTGGGGCAGCCCCGGTGGCTCAGTGTTTTAGCGCCTGCCTTCGTCCCAGGGCCTGATGCTAGAGACCCAGGATGGAGTCCCACATTGGGCTCCTTTCTTGGAGGCTGCTTCTCCCTCTGCCTGTGTCTCTGCCTCTCTCTGTGTTTCTCTCTCTGTGTCTCTCATGAATAAATAAAAAATCTTAAAAAAAAAAAGAACAGTGATTCTGTATGAGAAGAAGTAGAAAGAACTAAGTTCATAATTTCCCTCATTGCTTCCTTCTGTTGCTTTGCTTTGTTTTTATGCTACTTCATAAGCCCCTTAGACTCATATGGATTTGGCCAGCTTCACCATAGTCCACATGGCAGTCGCTTCAATGGTCCTTCTCTTTCCTGGCCATCAGCAAAAAGTGGCTCATTAACAGATGGCAAATAAATGAAATGGAAAACACTGAAGAGTCAGTGGGTGCCCGTGATGGTTTGAAGAAGCCAAAGTCACCATCTCTGAACAAAGCTGCAACCAGGAGCATGGGGGGCATCGGCAGTGCAAGCTCCTACCTGCTGCACTACACCCCTTGCTTGTCTTTAAGGTCTTTCTGTGTTGCTTTCCGCTCCGCCAGCAGAGCTGCTACCTGGAAGCATTGCCATAAAAAGTAACTGTGCCATTTGAGGAGAGCCTCCAGAGTAAAGGCATGTGGAAAACCTCAACTCTAGGAACCACAAGTCTCTCTGTGCTTTTATTAAAACACTCAAAGAAAAAAATCAGTTACTTGGCATATTGATAAGCTCATGTTTTAGCATCTGTTACCACATAACAGTTTTCTGAGTGCTGAGCACACCAACAGATTCCTGTAATGTCGGTGCTTTGACTTTCTATGTCAGATCATTTTTATTATCATTTATTAAGGGCTTATTAGGTGCCAGGAAAGATTTCAAGTGCTTTGCATACAGTTACTGATTTACTTTCCACAACACTTCTAGGAAGCTTTTGCTATAGTGTTTTGACTTTACATGTGAGGAATCCAAGACACAATATGGTTGATTCATTGGCTAGTTATTGTCAAGTCTCTGTGGCTGAAGATCCCATGTTCACCGACATTGTACTATCAGGCTATGTTTCACCTTTGTTCCTGCTCGCATTCTATTTGTTTTAACAGATTATCATGCTCTGTTCCCTAGGCCCCATCAGTTTCTTCCAGTGTGTCTACTTGGATGGATACAATGGCTACGGATTTCAGTTTCCTGTCACTCCCGCATACCGTCCTGGAGAGAGCTCTGGCCAACCAAGTTCTCCAGGACAGAAGCAACAAGGACAATAGACCCCCTACGCACAGCCCTTCCAAGTGCTTTAAGACTTTGAAAATAGGACCTTCTGTTTGTCTGCAGTGACATAGGCAACTGAAATCATGAATCCGGGGAGTATCTCTGAAACTGTTTTACTCTTCTTGAATGATAAGCAAACACGTTGAAAGATCTGGCACTCAAAAATCTGTTATTTGTGTTTGTTGCTAGTGTGGATGCTTATATTTTTTTTTTTATTTCTACCCACTGTAGGTTTGCTCACAAGTTAATTTAAAGTTTACTTAATGATCTTTTAAACATACTTGATGCAATTACAAAATGGAATTCCTGATTTCAGTGCGATATGGTTTTAAGTGACAACACAGATGCTTTCAGTTCAAGAGTGCAGGAGCTTATACGAAAGCTGCTCTTTATCATGTGGATCTTTGAACGCAATCTGACCACTAAGATGATGTTAATAGTTTAATTTTATTTATGTCTCTTCCTATTTTAGTTACGGTAATGCTCTAAGAATGGGTAATAGTTGCCACAAATAGGGCTGTAAGTTCCTTGTGATGCTCTTTTACATAGAATTCAAAATATCTCTGAACTTTGGACATGGTAAGATGGAGTAGAAATATTTGATATTTGATAAATCTTATTTCAAAGATTTATCTTGAATTACAATTAGGACATTGTCTCCAGTGGAAATAAACCATCCAGTTAGGCAGGTCTGGTGAAAGTGTTTTTTTAAAAATAAAAGCAAATGAGATGTAGTATTTTCAGATTTCTCCAGACTATGCCCTAATAAAAATGTCACCTGGGTGAAATTTTAGATCAGTCACTAAATATGGGTGACAGACACAAACGTATTTCACTTCACTTTAATAGGATTATCCTATGCAGTTAAATATGTTTACTTTCTCAAAAAATACATATATAAATATAGAAGTTAATGTCATCAAAATTGAAGAAATGCATTTTAACCATAAATGCTTCATGAGATGTCTTACTTGTTTTTGCAGTAAGTGGTAATCAGTGCCAAGGAAATAAATGACTATCTTTAATTTACTTGATAATGCATCACTGAGAATGACTATTATGGTTTTGTCACCTTTTTGTCTCCCAGTGATACGAACACTTGTGTTCTTTACCACATTTTTCTATCAACATTAAAAGTCATGCCACTGTGACCTTTATCATGTTTACAGTTGCAACTCAACTTATGACAACTAAGCTCAGGAGATAAGTTCTCCTTTTTTGGCATTCTAATTACTCTCTGGTGGGGTAGCCAGAGCCAATACTAGCCAAGTGACTTATTTTCAAGGACTGTAACTATGTAAGTTCTTTAAGTCCTAGTTAGGTCACTATTTTACTAAAATATCACTAGGCTAGGGCATCAGTTACACATTCAGTATCAATAATGGATTTTCAGTGACTTTGGCAAAAAGAGTTGGTCTCAGGCACATGCTAGTGGATCTAACTCACACCACAAAAGCCAATGTTTTAATGAACCAAGATTAACGACACTCTTCTGGGGGGACCTGAAGTATGTACCTTCAGGACTGACCACATGGTATAATCTTGCAAAGCCCCTTTCATGTAGCAATGGAAACTTTTGGATAGGACTGTAGATAAACTTTATTACTCAACTGTTCCTACAGCTTGTCCAATTTAATGAAGAAGGGAATGGAGAGAAAATATGACAATTGTTTAGATTTCATAGAATGGTTTATCCATTCTTTCATTCAATGGCTATTGAGTACTTACTCTACTTACTCTTTCTAGGGCACTATGTTAAGCACTGGACTACATAAGAAAATTATTAGAGATAAATTCTATTCCCAGTGCTGTCCTGACACAACATGTGGCCTTGGAAAATTTCCTAAACGTACTATGATTGTTTCCCTATGTGTGAAATAGGGATCAAGACAAACAACCTGATACCTCACAGATGTACTGTGGACAATGATAATATATCTTAATACAAATATGACATCAAAATAAATTTCTGAAATAATACTTTTGGATGCGGCACTAATTTTTCCCGAGTGCTTTTCTACATTATATCATTGTTTCTTTCACTGTCATTATAAAAACCAATAAGAAGTAAAAAAGGACAATTTATTGTAACTGGAATTTAAACAAACAATTAAGATGTAAACAACATTAATAATGATTGTTAAAGGTATATCTGCTTAAAGTTACAATGATGATAGCACTTGAAAAACATTGACGAAACTCATCTGTTTGAATGGTTTCATTAAATAAAGTATTTCTAGCCCTTTCAAGTTTGTGCTTTACATTAAAAAGGAAAATATAAATGGTTCAGTTAAAAGTTTTTGTCTTTAATAGGGCACTCACAATTCATGTCATATTGGTCAAAAGTATGTGATATTTAATAATTGTCTTTGTTCTCCATTTTGTTCAATTGGTATGAGGTACCTATCCCAACCATCCACTCTTCCCCAAACTTCACTTCCTCTTTATAGATGAAGGTCTATAGAAAATTAATAACTACCTAAGGTTTTTATTTATGTTTAGTTTTCATAAAGTCTGAAAAATCATCATTCAAAAGGGACAGGTCTTTTTCAGAATAATTCCCATGGAAAGTGCCTGTATATTAAATCATTCTGGTATATCCATGTAAAAACTCCTCTAGAAATTTTTGGAAACTGAAACTATATTTCCTTATGTTATTTTACTGGAGAAAGGCAAAGAGAATAACGAATGTTATTGCTGATAGAAAACTCAGGGACCAGGGATCCCTGGGTGGCGCAGCGGTTTAGTGCCTGCCTTTGGCCTAGGGCACGATCCTGGAGACCTGGGATCGAATCCCACGTCAGGCTCCCAGTGCATGGAGCCTGCTTCTCCCTCTGCCTGTGTCTCTGCCTCCCTCTCTCTCTCTCTGTGTGACTAACATAAATAAATAAAAAATTAAAAAAAAAAAAGAATCCAACCAATCCAAGAGTCTTTAAAAAAAAAGAAAAAGAAAAAAGAAAACTCAGGGACCATCTAGCTCAACTGGCACATAGAAAAAAAATAAACCTAATCCCTAGAGAAATGCATAAATTTGCTCAAAGTCACTGACTGCTTCAAAACCTGGCCTAGAACCTTAGTCTGCTAGTTCTTAACTGTTCTTAACTACATCCTCAGTGTGTTATTGTAAAACTTAGCTAATTTACCCAGCATCTCAAAAGCCATTTTTTGAATTATAATCGGTATCAGATATGTAACCCCATGTGAAAAGGCTCGCTTTTTCCTATATAAGAGCTGAAAAGGACATTAAGAGTGAATCTCATTCATTTGCTTTAGAGATACAGAACAGGAATCTCAGAGATATTAAGTGATATGCCAGGGTCACATTGCTAGTAGGAGCAGAACTAAACCCAAAACTCAAGTGTCCTGTTTTCTAATCACTACACATTCTTTTCCGTGTGACTCCGTGTGATGTTTCCACCATTATAAGCTTCCCTCTGTGATTTGCAAATTCATTAAAGCATGGAAACTCAGCACAGCTTTCCAGAAACTGGCCTCCTGACACCATCGCTCTACTCCTTTCACACTTCTGGTACTGCTACCCTGTGCCTTTTCCCCTTGTTAACCGTGGGCCCCCATAAAACATTTGGACATTCCTGCAGATGTTTCCTCTTGTGTACAAAGATACATAGCTTTGTTTTCCCATACTATTTAACTGTAAATATGTTATAAGTCACTGAGAGACACCAAATATTTACCCCAAATAGAAAGAAAACAAAAAAACAACTCTCTTTAAATTAATCATGACTCATCCAAAGATGTGAGTTAAAATAAAAATACATGCTTTTCAAAACATATTTATACTCTAAAGGAAAGCTCAGAATAAATAATGAAGTGAATTAATGCTTGTTAATATTTAAGTCATACAAATTCCAGTAAGTAAATGTCAGCAAATAGAGCAAAGAAGGAAATTCTTGGTTTCTTATACAGCCACATTCAACTCCTGGTCACGTACACCTTGGAAGATTGTCAACCTCCATGTCCACACTCTGTGGTAAACTTGTAGCAAGAACTAACTACTTGCATCAAGCCAGTAGTGCTATTTCACTTCTTTCCCTACTACATGCAAATCTTTCTTTAAAAACTTATCAGGAGTACACTTTATCCTCTGAGCAGAGTTGCCAGGCCAGATGTGTTTTCAGAATAAATATGCTGGGGTAGCATCTGGTGGACTAGTGGCTCTCAAACCCAAGGTCAGATTCTAATTCTGGGAGTATTTATCTAATTCCAGGTCATTTATCTTCTCTGTTCTTCAATTTTTCATCTTCTAAATAAAAATAAAAGTTCCTGTGGCACAAGGACATTCATCTTTGGTGAGGAAAATTATGGGGAAGCACCATGTAAAGGGATATTACTGTTAAGACCTTTCAAATTCCCTTCCAGCTTTGTTATTAAATGGATCATATATGCCCTACCCTGAAGATCAAGTGTTGCTAAGTGGCATATGCCAAAGCAGCAAATGAAAGTCAGACCCCCATGAACCAACCACAAAAATGGAAACATTGCCACTGGCAAAAAAATAATTTTGTTTTAGAGAAACTCCATTAATTTGCATCATTCTCAGGGAGTTGCTATAAATCACACAGCAAAATATCCTTCAAAAGACTGAATCAGAACACACAGTGCTTGTGAGATGTCTATGGAAAAGTGGTACTCTGAATGGCAATTCGAGATGGAGCTCTAAGTGACTCATGAGCCCCATCAGAGATGCAGCCATGGAATTAAACATTCATTAGAAGATATGAAGGTGTTTCAGCAACATAAGTTGGCAGTGTCAAAATAAATACTAAGTGTTGTATCTCAAAACATTTAGCATATGTCTTTTCTTAGGGAAGAAGTATCTCTTGCTCATGTTCAGAACTCAATGACAAATCATTTGTGCATTTGTATATATTTGATGCCATTAGGAACATGTAGGATGATCTGAATGGAAGGTGCAATCTCTAAAAAGAAGGAAATAGTTTACAAAAAAGAAAAAAAAAGAAAAGACAACTAACTCTGAATTTGAGCAATTTAGAGGAACAAATGTAGCAAATAAATAATTTATTTTCATCTTTGGAATATGTATGTATGAAAAAGTATTTTTCTTTCCAGAAGAAAAAGTATTTTTAAAATTGGGAATGTATTAATCTTGTTCAAAGTCAAAATGATATTAAAGGTATACATGGAAAGTGTCATCTCATCCCAACCTTGTTGCCTCAGTTCCCCAACCACTCCTCTACTTCCTACAACTAATCACATTTACAGATTCGTACGTATCCATCCTCTGCAAATTCAAATGAAAACAAATATGTATTCTCATTTTGTTGCTTTCTTACACAAACACTGCATATCATAAATATCATCCGTGTACTTTCCTTTCTTCACTTAACAATGTATCCTGGATTATTTCTTTATTCAAGGACATACACAGCTTCCCTATTAATAAACATCTATAGACTGGTATCTCATGTACATAACTCAAGTAGAGAGCTAGATGCATCTAGGAAATCATCACCTAAGTCAAGATACAGAACATTATACAGAACATTAACAGTGCTCCAGAGTCTCATTCATGTCTTACCCAGTCAGTATCCCTTGGGTAACCATTACTCTGACTTCCATTACCAAATTGTTTTGACTGTTTTGACCTTCACATGAATGAAATCGTAAATTACATATTTTTGTGTCCAGTATCTAGTCTGTGATTTAAGGCATACAAGTGAGACATACTCATTTTATTGAATATAGAAGTTTATTCTTTTTCATTGTTTTATAGTATTCATGAATGTTTATAGTAAATACATTCAGAACAGAAGAATGAAAATTATAAAGGTTATAGTAGAAACCAATAAAATTGAATATAGAGAAACAAAAAAAATCAATGAAATCAAAAGCTGTTTTTTGAAAAGCTCAAAAAATTGATAAACATCTAGTCAAAATGAGAGAGACTAAAATTTGCCAATGTTAGAAATGAAGAATGGGTCATCACTACCAACTCTACTGTCATTAAAAGGACAATAAAGAATATTACAACTTTGTCTATAAATTCAACAACTTAGATACAAAGGACAAATTCCTAGGAAGACAGAAACTATCAAATTTCATACAGGAAGAAATTGATAACCTGAGCAATCCTGTAGCTATATTAAAAATGGAATTTTTACTGAAAATCTTCCAACGACAGCACTCACAGCCCAGATAACTTCACTGGTGAATTCTATGAGACATTTAAGAAAGAAATAACACCAATTCTGCACAAATCCCTCCATAAAACAAAAGAAAATGACCCATTTCTCTACTCATTTACAAAATTAAGCAAGGATATTACAAGAAAGGGGGAAAGAACCCCAAATATCAATAACTTTCATGAACCTAGAGGCAAAATTCTTTAACAAAATATTAACAACTCAAATTCAATGAATGCGTTTTAGTGTAATGGAAGATATAGACATCAACAGAAGAGGAAAAGTGTTCCAAAAATAGGTACACACATATATGATCAATTGGTTTTGGAAAAAAATTACAAAACCAAATCTAAGTGGAAAAGATAACCTTTTCAATAAATGATAGACTAATTAGCATTCATATTAAATAAACTCTGACATTCTGTTGTATCTTGCACATGTGTGAAAATTTATTCAAAATGGATCAGAGACCTACATGTAAAACTCAAAACTGTGAAACACATAGAAGAAAACAGCAGAATGTCTTTATGGCCCTGGATAAGACAGTGCTTTTTTAGATATGACTGCAAATGCAAAATCCATAAAAGAAAATTTTGACAAATTGAACATCTACTTGACACTGTGAAATGAATCAAAGAACATGACACAGACCAAAGGAATATTTGCAAAACACTTTTTTCTGGCAAATGACTCATCTAGAATGTATGTAGACCCATCAAAAATCAGTAATAAGGAAAGTCTAATTTTTATTAAGTGCAATGAATTTGTATAGACAGCTCATCAAAGAATATATATGGATGGCAAATAAACATATGAAAAGACGTTCAATGTCATTAATCAGTAGATTAATCATTCAGAATAAAACCACAAAGAGATACCATTACGTACCTATTAGAACGGCTATTTTTTTTTTAAAAAGTAAAATCCACAAATACTAATTTCTCAGCTGATTGATAAATGAGAGTTACAGGGCTGACCCCCAAAGCATAATATCTTCCTCTATAGACTGTAAAGGATAAAGAAACATTGCTAACATTTAAAATTTATCCCTGTTGAAATAAGTATAAATATTAACTGGACAGATTTCTTAAACTTGTTTTTTTTTTTAATAAAAAAACCTTTTTATAAAAGACCTCCTTTCTGAAGGAAAAATAAAGTTACTTATTCCTGTTATCATTGAATTGGTGTTCCATATACAAGCATATCTCATTTTATTGTGATTTGCTTTATTGCACTTGGCAGCTATTGTGTTTTGTTATTGTTGTTTCCTTTTCTTTTCTTTTTACAAATTAAAGGTTTGTGGCAACCCTACATTGAGTAATTCCCTTCACATCATTTGTTACCTCTCTGTCACATATCGGCAATTCCTGCAATATTTTAAAGTTTTATTTTATTTTACTATTATTTTTTTAAAGATTTTATTTATTTATTCATGAGAGACACACAGAGAGAGGCAGAGACACAGGCAGAGGGAGAAGTAGGCTCCATGTAGGAAGCCCGATGTGGGAATCGATCCTGGGACCAGGATCAAGCCCTGGGCGGAAGGCAGGGGCTAAACTGCTGAGCCACCCAGGGATCCCCTAAAGTTTTAAATTATTACTATATTTGTTATGGTCATCTGTAATGTTACTATATTACTATTGTAATGGGGGGGGAGCGGTGCTATGAACTGCACCCACGTAAGATGGCAAAATTAATAACTGTTGTGGGTGTTGACCAGCTATTGTCCCATCACCCCCTCTCCTTTGGCCTCCCTAGTGCCTAAGACACAACCAAGTTGAAATTAGGCCAACTAATAACCCTACAGTGGTACAATAGCCTCTAAGTGTTCAAATGAAAGGAAGAATTATATGTCTCTTACTTTAAATTAAAAGCTAAAAATGATTAAGTTTAGTGAGGTAGGTATGTCCTAGGCCAAAAACTAGGTTTCTTGGACTAGACAGGTAGCCAAGTTGTGAATGCAAAAGAAAAGCTCCTGAAGGAAATTAAAAGTGCTACTCCAGTGAACACATGAATGATAAGAAAGCAAAACAGCCTTATTGCTGTTATGGAAAAAGTCTAAGTGGTCTGGATAGAAGATCAAGCCAGCTATAATATACCCTTAAGCCAAAGCATAGTCTAGAGTAAAGCTAACTCTCTTTAGTTCTTTTATTTTAATAATAAAAATGTAATTCCATTATAGTTAACATACAGTGTTATATTAGTTTCACCTGTACAATATAGGGATTCAACAGTTCCATACATTACTCAGTGCTCATTGTAAGTGTACTCTTTTCTCTTTTATCTCCATTACCTATTTCTTCCATAGCCACCCCCCCATGGTAACCATCAGTTTGTTCTCTACAGTTAAGAGTCTGTTTCTTGATTTGTCTCTCTCTCCTTTTTTATTCTTTGCTTTTTTTGTTTGTTTGTTTGTTTCTTAAATTCCATATATGAGTGAAATTATATGATATTTGTCATTCTCTGGCAGGCTTATTTCACTTAGCATTATACTCCCTAGCTGCATTCGTGTTGTTGAAAATGGTAAGATTTTATTCTTTTTTATGTCTGAAAAATATTCCATTGTATATATAGACCACATCTTCTTTTATGCATTCACTAATTGATGGACACTAGGACAGTTTCCATAATTTGGCTATTGTAAATAATATTGCTATAAACTTAGAAGTGCATGTATCCCTTTGAACTAATGTTCTGTATTTTTTTGGTAAATACCCAGTGGTGTGATATCTGGATCATAGGGTAGTTCTATATTTAACTTTTTGAGGAAACGCCATATTGTTTTCCTCAGTGGCTGCACCAGTTTGCATTCTCATCAACAGTGTGTAGGGATTCCTTTTTCTCCCCATCTTTGCCAACACTTGTTGTTTCTTGTGTTTTTCATGTTAGCCAATTTTGATTTTAGTTTTAACTCTCTTCAATTCTATGACAGTTGAGAGAGGTGAGGAAACTAACGAAAAAAAGTCTGAAGCAAGTAGAGGTTGGTTCATGAAGTTTGAGGAATGAACCCATCTCCAAAGCATAGAGGAGTGAAGTAATGCAACAAATGCTCATGTAGAAGCTACAGTAAGTTATCCAAAAGATTTAGCTGAGATGATGAAGGGGGTTTCACTACACAATAGATCTTCAATGTAGATCAAAGAGCCTTATATTAGAAGATTGTGCTATGTACGAATTTCATAGCTGGAGAGAAGAAGTCAATGTTTGGCTTCCAAGCTTCAAAAGACTGGCTGACTCTCTTGTTAGGGACTAATCCAGCTGGTGACTTTAAGTATAAGCCAACATTTATGGACCGTTCTGAAATCCTAAGGCCTTCAGAATTATGCCAATTCTACTCTGCTTGTGCTCTATAAAGCCTGAATGACAATATATCCGTTCATAAAATAATTTACTGTATATTTGAAGTCTGCCTTTGAGAACTATTGCTCAGAAAAATTCCTTTCAAAGTATTACTGCTCATTGACAACACACTGGTCACTCAAAAGCTCTGCTGGAGGAAAGCCACAGCTGCCATAGATAATTCCTCTGATGGATCTGGGCAAAGTAAATTGAAAACCTTTGGAAAATATTCATCGTTCCAGATGCCATTAAGAACATTCGTGATTCATGAAAAAGAGATCAAAGTATCAACATCAAAAGAAGTTTGGAAAAACTTCATTCCAACCCTCATGGATACTTTGAGGGGTTCAAGACTTCAGTGGAGGAAGCAAATGCAGATGTGGTAAAAAGAGCAAAAGAAGTAGAATTAGAAGTGGAACCCCAAGATGTGACTGAATTCTTGCACTCTCATGATAAAAATTCAACAGAGGAAGAGTGCTTCTTAGGAATGAGCAAAATAAGTGGTTTCTTCAGATGGAATCTTCTCCTGGTGAAGATGCAGTGAAGATAGTGGAAATGAAAACAAAGGGCAGCCCTGGTGGCTCAGCAGTTTAGCGCCTGCCTTCCGCCCAGGGTGTGACCCTGGAGACCCAGGATCAAGTCCTGTGTGGGGCTCCCTGCATGGAGCCTGATTCTTTCTTTGCCTGTGTCTCTGCTTCTCTCTCTCTCTCTCTCTCTCTCTCTCTGTGTGTGTGTCTCTCATGAATAAGTAAATAAAATCTTTAAAAAAAAAAAGTGACACCATAGAATTTAGAATACAACATAAAGTTAGCTGATAAAGCAACATCAGGGTTTAAAGGATTAATTTCAATTTTGAAAGACATCCTACCATGGATAAAATGCTGTCAAACAGAATAGCACACTGCAGAGAAATTGTTTGCAAAGGAAGACTTAACAACGTGGCAAACTTCAATGTTGTCTTATTTTAAGAAATTGCTGTGGCCACCCCAACCTTCAGCAACAGCCACCTTGATAAGTCAGTAGCTAACAACATTGAGACAAGACTTTCCACCAGCAAAAAGATTATGACTCTCTGAAAGCTCAGACGATCATTGGCCATTTTTTTGACAAAAAAGTATTTTTAAATTAAGGTATGTATATTGTTTTTTTAAAATGCTACTGCATACTTAATACTACAGTATAGAATAAACATAACTTTTATATGCACTAGGGAACCAAAAAGTCATTTGATTCACTTTATTGCAGTGGTCTGAAATTGGAACCCACAACATCTCCTAGGTATGCTTGTATAAAAAAATTATGTCCTCATTAACTGTAAGCTAATAGCATTATACTTTTGATTATTAGTTTGATTACTATTATGCTCTAGTTGTTAGTCTACTATGGAATCATTTTGACATTTTTATTCTAACTTGGTTAGAGTCTTATTCTTCTTATTCTATTAGATACTTTAAAAATATCTTTATAGATCTAGGAATTGGCCTGGTAACCAAAGAATAAAAATCTTTCAGCCCATTTCAAAATTGTTTTCTCTATTTCAAAAGGTCGCCCATTTCTTGAGTAAAGTTAGTAACACTGAAATTAAATTACAGAAAATGTAATTGTGTTGTGGTCTCATATTCCACAGTAGATATTCCATTCATGTAAAATATGCTATTTTTTTGCTATGTCATGTAAAATGTAAAGGACAATTTTTATATCATTTCTCAAAATGTGCTCTAAATAATCAACATACTAAATATGCTTTATTTTTTGAAGGGGTTAGTATTATGTTATAGTAAAAAGTGATATGAAGCAACCAGTGAAGCAAATAACATTTACCAATTCCTCCTCAACTAGCTAAGAGTTTGTAGTTAAAAGTAAAAAAAAAAAATATTTTTAAACTGAATTTGTAATAACAAATTTCAGTAGGATGGATATCAAGAGCATGGATTGAAGCCATTTTAAGACTTTTTTATTTTGAACAGTTTTTAGCATGGCTAAGCAGCTAGTTAAGTCATTTTAGACATGCATATAATAAGTTTCCTTCATGCTAGACAGGGATTATAAACTTTAACAGAACTGAATAAAATAGAATGTGAATGGGATTTATCATATATTCAGGCAGAGTCTTTTGAACTAAGGAGAACTAAAGACTATTTCACATCAAAGGTACAATTGTAAAGCCGAGGGTGTTAACAATGTGAATTATGATCTTTTTATTTCTTTAAAATATTTTTCATATAGCTCATAATGAGATTAAAAGTTGGGATTATTTCCAGAGATCTGAAATGTGGGCATCAGATTTTTGTTACTCAGAATGACCAATTAGAAAATCTTTGCCTAATATTATCAAATTTCTGTAACTAACAGTTACAAATGTAAATGTCTTCCCCATTGTTCAAAAAAGTATGGTTGGCTTCCTAACCCATGCTGAAACTTTATTTGAAAGAAACAGGTGGCTATTAATTGTAAAAGTCTCTGCATTTCAGTCATCCAAAGCCTTAGCAGTAGACTGATGTTAGCAATGGAGTACTTTCAATTTAAAACAATTTATTTTCCAGTTTTAAAAATATTGAATTTTGCTTTATTTAATTTTTTTAAAGATTCTTCTTATTTATTCATGAGAGACATGGAGAGAGAGGCAGAGACATAGACAGAGGGAGAAGCAGGTTCCTCACAGTAGCCTGATGTTGGACTCGATCCCAGGAACCAGGGATCATGCCTGAGCCAAAGGCAGATGCTCAACCACTGAGCCATCCAGGTGCCCCAAATTTTATTTTATTTTTTGAAATGAATGCTATTCTGGTTCTAAGAGAAATATGGCATCCAATTTTTCTACTTCTTGGAATCCACATAGGATAGCAAAGAACCAAACAAATGAACAAATAAAAAATCCAAAATCATGTATCTTCAATTAAACTGGGGAACAAACAAACAAACAAAAACCCCATGAAAACTCAAAACTATTTTTAAGTGCAACCAACATAAGTGAGATCAACAACATCTATATGGGCAATTGCACACAGTGTTCAGAATCAGACTATGGAAGAGCCTAGCATTGACAGAGCTCAAAATCCAGCAGTGAATATTCATTTCCATAAAGAGATAGCCCCATACTAAATGTTAACCACTATGAACAACTCAGAGCCCTCAGAAGGAGCAATACCCAGGGACAAGGTTATCTGGAAACAATTAGTCTTTTACAAAATTATAAATGCATGTTATTTTTGAATCTGAAATCCCTCTTCAGTGAATTTAGCATTATGTGTGTGTGTGGGGGGGGTGCATACATACACATTTATATATTTTTATCAACGTGTGTCCAACATTATTCACTGAAACATCAAAAATAGCAAAAAAAATGGGATATGATTTGCATCTGTATGATAGGGGACTATTCAATAAAGGATTGAAATATTAAAAAAAAGAAATATTTTATAATTACAAAGAAAATATGAGGAGAATTCTCTTCCAGCCATGCTACAGTAATCTTATCAAACTCATTCTTTTTCTGAGAATAATCATAAAAGCTAGTTGATAAAATGAACTAAAGAAATAAAAAAGCAAGTGCAGCAGTTAGGTATCAAGAGGTCAAAATCCTAGAGAAAGGGAAATACAATGGGGCAGTTCCATATTCACTTCTGCTTTGTACCTTATGGGGGATTTGACAAGTCACATCATGAGGAATAAGAATAATGATCTATGATTATGTACCCACTAGAAGTTCAAAGAAACAAATCTGACAGTAGCAAGTGATCGGAAGAATTTGGGAATCCCGTACTCTGCTGTTGGTTGCAAATTGTTACAAGCAGTCAGAAAATTTGTTTAGAATTATCCACTGAAGATGAACATTTGCATAATCTATAAACCAATACTTCACTTCTGAGATATAAGGGCTTCACCTTTCCATGCACATGTATATGCATCATAAAGAACTAATAAAAATGTTTATAGTAGCACTTTTTAAAGAAAAAAAACTGGAGATAGTCCAAATATCTACCAGGTCTGTTATTTATTTCTTTATCAATTCTTCAATGGTCAAAGAAGATGATTTCTAGAATATCAATTCTTTTAAGTTTGTTGAGATTTCTTTATATGTTCCGGAAAATATGTTCCGGAATCTTGGTGGATGTTTTATATGCACTTGAAAAGGATGTATTTTCAGCTGTTTTTTAGTGACGTGTTTTTACAAATTTCAATTGTTAAGTTTGTTGCTTGGGCTGTTCAGATCTTCTGGTTCATTATCAATGCTTTGCCTATCTTTTCTAACTATAAGCTGAAAATGTTTTAAAATTTCCAACTATAATAATGGATTTATTTCTCCTTTCCGTTCTACAGTTCTGCTTCATATTTTGAAGCTCTGTTGTTAGATGCATTCACATTCAGAATATGTATGTTTTCCTGATTGAATCAGCCCACTTAACATCATGTAATGTTTCTTTCATTGACAATTTTCCTTGTGCTAAAATCCATTTTACCTGAAATTCATATAGATACATCATTCTTTTGACTGGTATTTGTGTGCTATATATTTTTTCTTTTTACTTTTAACCTCTCAATCTCCTTATATTTAAAATGCACTTCTCGTAGAAAGCATATGGTTTCGTCTTTGTTTTCAAGTCTTTACTTTGTTATCAAGACACTTTGTATTTTAATTGATAGGTTTACATCATTTAAATTTAATAAATCAGTAACATGATTGGATTTAAGCCTACATATTGTTTGTTGTTTACTATTTGTTTCAGCTGGGCTTTGTTACCTCTCTCCTCTTTCCTGCCTGTTTTTATAGTAATTGTGAATTTCTTATGATTAGTTTATCTTCACCATTGACTTATAGTATATATTTCTTTTTATAAATTATTTTAGCATCTTTCAATTGGTTACAATAAAGATCTCTCATTAATCATAACCTATCTTTGAAAGGTTATTTCCCATTTCATGCATAGTGTAAGAACTTAGATTTATAATTCCTCCCTCTCACATTTTATGCATTGTTACTTATTTTTCCTTTACACAATCTATGTACCAAAAATCTTTTTCACTCTTCTTGCATGAAAGAGCTAATTTTTTCAGGGCAATTAAAAGGAAAAACATACTAGTATATGGGATCCCTGGCTGGCCCAGTCAGTAGAGCATGTGACCCTTTATCTCAGGATTGTGAGTTCAAGCCCCACATTGGATGTGGAGGCTATTTAAAAAGAAAAACAAATGTATTAAAGAAAATACCTAGTATATATTTTTTTCAATTTATTTATTTATGATAGTCACAGAGAGAGAGAGGCAGAGACACAGGCAGAGGGAGAAGCAGGCTCCATGCACCGGGAGCCCGACAAGGGATTCGATCCCGGGTCTCCAGGATCGCGCCCTGGGCCAAAGGCAGGCGCCAAACTGCTGCGCCACCCGGGGATCCCGAAAATACCTAGTATATTTAACTTTTTTATTTTTAAAAGTCTTTATTATGTTTTAATTGTTAAAAATATTTTTGCAGGATATACATTCTGAGTTAAAAGTTCACATAACTTATTTTTCTGTTTTTCAGACTTATGAAATGTTTTCTTTTTTTTCCCCTCTGTGTGTAAGGTGACTTTTTCCCCTCACTGCCTTCAAGAATTACTCTTTATGTTTGATTTTCAGCATTTGAAGATGGTGTGTCTAAAAATGTTTACTGGTATTTATTCTTCTGCTTGGTGTTTTCTGAACTTCTTGAGTTGTGGTTTATTTCATCATTTTCAGCCATTATCTCCTGAAATATTTTTTCTTCTTAATCTTTTCTCTCTTTTCCTTCTGAAGACTATAAGTAAATTCAACTATTTGACATTGCCTCCTGGTCTTGGATGTTTTGTTCTGGGTTTCCTTTTTCCATTCTTTCTCTTTTTGAATTTCACTTTGCATAATTTCTGTTTCCTTATCTTCAGATTTATTAGTTCTTTCTTCAGCTATGTGTATTTACTGACAAGCTCTCCAAAGGCTTCTTCTTTTCTATTACCTCTTGTATATGATACATTTACTTTAAAAAAAATTCAAAACACTCGTAAAACAATCAATGTGATTCATCATATCAGCAAGAGAAAAACCAAGAACCATATGATCCTCTCATTAGATGCAGAGAAAGCATTTGACAAAATACAGCATCCATTCCTGATCAAAACTCTTCAGAGTGTAGGGATAGAGGGAACATTCCTCAACATCTTAAAAGCCATCTACGAAAAGCCCACAGCAAATATCATTCTCACTGGGGAAGCACTGGGAGCTTTTCCCCTAAGATCAGGAACAAGACAGGGATGTCTACTCTCACTACTGCTATTCAACATAGTACTGGAAGTCCTAGCCTCAGCAATCAGACAACAAAAAGACATTAAAGGGATTCAAATTGGCAAAGAAGAAGTCAAACTCTCCCTCTTCGCTGATGACATGATACTCTACATAGAAAACCCAAAAGTCTCCACCCCAAGATTGCTAGAACTCATACAGCAATTTGGCAGTGTGGCAGGATACAAAATCAATGCTCAGAAATCAGTGGCATTTCTATACACTAACAATGAGACTGAAGAAATAGAAATTAAGGAGTCAATCCCATTTACAATTGCACCCAAAAGCATAAGATACCTGGGAATAAACCTAACCAAAGAGGTAAAGGATCTATACCCTAAAAACTATAGAACACTTCTGAAAGAAATTGAGGAAGACACAAAGAGATGGAAAAATATTCCATGCTCATGGATTGGCAGAATTAATATTGTGAAAATGTCAATGTTACCCAGGGCAATTTACACGTTTAATGCAATCCCTTTCAAAATACCATGGACTTTCCTCAGAGAGTTAGAACAAATTATTTTAAGATTTGTGTGGAATCAGAAAAGACCCCGAATAGCCAGGGGAATTTTAAAAAAGAAAACCATATCTGGGGGCATCACAATACCAGATTTCAGGTTGTACTACAAAGCTGTGGTCATCAAGACAGTGTGGTACTGGCACAAAAACAGACACATAGATCAATGGAACAGAATAGAGAACCCAGAAGTGGACCCTGAACTTTATGGTCAACTAATATTCAATAAAGGAGGAAAGACTATCCATTGGAAGGAAGACAGTCTCTTCAATAAATGGTGCTGGGAAAATTGGACATCCACATGCAGAAGAATGAAACTAGACCACTCTCTTTCACCATACACAAAGATAAACTCAAAATGGATGAAAGATCTAAATGTGAGACAAGAGTCCATCAAAATCCTAGAAGAGAACACAGGCAACACCCTTTTTGAACTCAGCCACAGTAACTTCTTGCAAGATACATCCACGAAGGCAAAAGAAACAAAAGCAAAAATGAACTATTGGGACTTCATCAAGATAAGAAGCTTTTGCACAGCAAAGGATACAGTCAACAAAACTAAAAGACAACCTACAGAATAGGGAGAAAATATTTGCAAATGATGTGTCAGATAAAGGGCTAATTTCTAAGATCTATAAAGAACTTATTAAACTCAACACCCAAGAAACAAACAACCCAATCATGAAATGGGCAAAAGACATGAAGAGAAATCTCACAGAGGAAGACATAGACATGGCCAACATGCATATGAGAAAATGCTCTGCATCACTTGCCATCAGGGAAATACAAATCAAAACCACAATGAGATACCGCCTCACACCAGTGAGAATGGGGAAAATTAACAAGGCAGGAAACCACAAATGTTGGAGAGGATGCAGAGAAAAGGGAACCCTCTTACACTGTTGGTGGGAATGTGAACTGGTGCAGCCACTCTGGAAAACTGTGTGGAGGTTCCTCAAAGAGTTAAAAATAGACCTGCCCTACGACCCAGCAATTGCACTGTTGGGGATTTATCCCAAAGATACAGATGCAATGAAATGCCGGGACACCTGCACCCTGATTTTTATAGCAGCAATGTCCACAATAGCCAAACTGTGGAAGGAGCCTCAGTGTCCATCGAAAGATGAATGGATAAACAAGATATAAATAATAGTGAAAGGGAATATAAGGGAAGAGAGAAGAAATGTGTGGGAAATATCAGAAAGGGAGACAGAACATAAAGACTCCTAACTCTGGTAAACAAACTAGGGGAGGTAGAAGGGGAGGAGGGCGGGGGGTGGGGGTGAATGGGTGATGGGCACTGGGTGGGGCACTTGACAAGATGAGCTCTGGGGGTTATTCTGTATGTTGGTAAATTGAACACCAATAAAAAATAAATTTATTAAAAAAAAAAGAATTCAAGCATTGTTATTTGACTTTTCCTTATAATTGCCTTGTCTCTATTGACATTTTCTCTGCTCTCTGCTATTTATTCATGTTGCCCACTTTTTTCATTATAGACTTTTTCATATAAATCAAGTTTATTGTAAATTCCCTGTAGGGTATTTCCAACATTTGGCTCATCTGTGAGTCTGATTCTGTTAATTACTTTGTCTTTTAACAGTGATTTTTTTTCCAGTCTATTTCTTATATGTCTTCTATTTTTTATTGTCAGTATAGTATAGAAAGTATTAAACATTTAGATAATAGTAATTTTTCCTGAAAAGGGACATGTTTCACATTCTGATACTCTTAGGATGGGGGATTGAGTCATCCTACTCAATAGTGGAACTGGACTTGGGCTTTGTTATTGCTGTGGTTACTTACCTTCAGTGCATCATCAGCTTCAAATCCCTCTGGTGCAATTTTTGCTTAAATGAATGGTTATCTTGATGTTCATGTATATCTTTTAGGCCTTTCCAAATGCTTTCCTTTCTATATAACCTGTTCTTCCTCCAGCAAGAGTCAGCTATTGCTTGTTGCTTGGGGTATGCTACCCTGCATGGAAGTGGAAGAGGACAGTTTCCTCTTCCTGACTCACTTGTTTTCCTGGGCTTCAGGGTGGGGTTTCTCAGAAATGCTGCCCTTCTCTCAGTGGTAGAATTGTGAGGCTTTTCTTGTTCTATTTTTTTTTTCCTCTATCTTCTCCAGCACAGTCTGACCTCATCCTTGCTTTGGGAAAGTTATAGTTTTTAGCTCTTCCTGCCCATGTCTTAAGGCTTTTATTTTCCTTAGAGGCAAAAAGACCAAGTAGGGCTCTATTCCTTTCCGGCCTTCCCTCCACCAGGACTGCATCACTGAAAAAGAATTTGTCTAGTCTCCTGTCCTGTCCCAATCTTTCTCAGGAGCACCAGGTAAGGTCCATGAATAAGAGCCCATGAGGGGATATGAATTCTTGTTCTTGTGGCTACTAGGGGTTATATACTATAATGGTATCCCATATTTATTCATGAGTTGTACCAATTCATTGCAATTGTAGCTAATGTTTGTTTTTTCCCTGCTGTAGAGGCCCCATTTTCCTCACAGCTCCAGTGAGCTAGGATTTACATCTCATCTCTACTTCAAGATGCCTTACCATCTTTCCTTATATTGCATGCTAGCTTTTGTGCATTAACCACAGCTCTCTTGTGGGTTCAAGTCTATAAATCTGTAGACTCCCTGGCATTTTCTTATTATTAGGGTGAGAGCAACATTCTCCCTAGCTTTGTTTATTCTAGGCATAAGACATAAATCCTCATGTTTTCTTTACATGATTGGCAGTCCAGCATGTGCTATATATTAGATGAAAATAAGTCAATTTCTGTGGAAGCAGATTATGAAGTCTTTAACTTGATAATAGAGTACAATTGTAATAGTTTGGCCATTAAGGCATACTGTCAGGACTATTAAGAGTTAAATGGTCCAGAATATATTTTTAAATCAAATAAGTACATTTATAACAAATACATCTGTTTAAAAATTTAGAAATTCAGTATTAGATTCTTTTACTTTTTAACTTTACATTTGCTCACTCTTCTTTTTCAAAAAAAAAAAAAAAAAAGTAAGCCAGTCAAGCAAATGGATAAAGTTATGTACATGTTAATTATCACATCTCACAAGGAGAGAAATAGTTCATTCTCATTATAACTCTTCCTAAAGTCTAATACTTTCTTTAGTCTGTGAAAATATTAAAGTGACCCTATATAAAAAGAAAGATTCTGGAAAATGAATTTGGACTTCTTTAAAAAAAAAAACAAAAAAACTTCTGTACTCAAGTTCAAACAGTATGTTTGACCTTTATTTTTATTGCCTGCTGGGGTTTTCCTTTTTTTTAAATAAATCTTTTCCAAATAACTATCTTCTTCTTACTTCTCTTTATTTGGTAATATTTCTAATCCAGGAAAAAAATTTACTTTTCATAAAACTTGATGCTGTAAAATTTAGTCCTTTATATAACCCATTAGCCTTTGTCATACATTATTTGCCCTGTGTTATTTTTCCTTTTTTATAAAAATAATAATCCGATACTTGAATTTATGTAGTTCACCAAAAGACCTTTGAAAAAGATGTCTTAATAACCTTGTATTTGATGGTTTCTTGAGGTATACATTCAATGCTTTGGTAAAAGTCATGCCCTACTTTTAAGAAGCATTGTAAGCATTATACTCTTACTCATTTCAGATTCCTTGCCAAAATTATACAACAAAGGAAGTATCCTAAGAAAAAACTATGAAAGGAAAAGCCTGTTTTGTAATCTTAAAAAATAAAGATCCCAAGGGCTTCATATTATCTACAGCTAGATATCAGCTCCACATCTCAGTGCTACAACTCAACCCATCTTTAAGGTAAATCAAGTCTTCTGATTGAATTCATACATGTGCATATACATGCATACTCTAAGTTCTTTTTTTTCATTTGACATAATATTTTAAAAGATTTAATTAGTTGTTTGCTTTAGATAAAGAGACTGAGAAAGAGAGAGAGAGAGAAAGAGAGAGAGAGAGCAGTGGGGAGGGGCAGATGAAGAGGAGAAGCAGGCTCTCTGCTGAGCATGGAGCCCAACATATTCTTTCTCCCTCTGTCTTTCCCCCCCAACTTATGCTTCTCTTGCTATCTCTCTCTCTCTCTCTCTCTCTCAGATAAATAAACAAAATCTTTAAAAACAAAAAAGTGTCAGATACTTAGATGATTGAGCCACCTAGAGACCCCTGACATAGCTTTTTGATCTAGAATCATGCACAGGCATTGACAAGCTTTGGGCATAGTGATAAGGAGAAGCCTTGAGATCAGATTACTGAGGCTTAAGTCAAATAGTATTTTATCATTAACAAGCTATGTAAACTCATTGTGACTCAATTTCATCATGTGTAAAATAGAGATGAAGTAAAAGTACCTATATCATAAAGTTGCTATAAGATTTAATTGACAGTCTAATAAAAACTAGAATAAAGAAAGTGCTCAATAAATATTGGTTTATGTTGTTATATTTTAGTCTGTAGATCCAGCCACAAGATTAAAGTGCCATGTGGCTTGTATATACTACCTTTATATCCAATCTTGGCTGAACAAATAATTTTGGCCATGTCCTTGATTAAAAACTTCTGATTTCAAAGGCAATATCTTCTATATTTTAGTAAAGGTTCCATTTGTACTCTGGTAGAACATGCACTAAACTGTTGGTAAGTATGCCACTCTTTAACTGAGCTTATGTCTGCCTATTTGATCCTATAAAAATTCTAAAAACTTTCCTATTATGAATTTCTCTAACTCCTTCTCCAAAAATAATTATCTTAATTTTACTTTTACTTTCATCTTTCCTATTTTTATTAAAGGAAAAAAAAAAGATTGTATATATATATATAAGATTAATATATATATATCTTGCATTTTTCTATGTCATCTTGATTTCTAATCTAAATTTAGCTATTCTAAAAGAAACTCCCCTTCAATAGACATTTTAAGTATTTTCTCAAAAGATTATCTTTTTTTATCTCTGTATCAACTTTTTTGAAATATAATATGTATACAATAGAACACACCCATTTTAAGAGAATACTCAAATGTACACACCAGTGTAACCATCACCATAATCAAGATAAAGAGCATTAGCATTAGCATTATCTAAAGTGTCATTCAAGCATCTTTGTTGTGAAATCTCTGCCTATCTTTGGTTTCTAAAAAACTCTGTTCTCTCTGTCATGATAGTTGAATTTTGTACTTCCTATATATTCATATGCATGTAATCATACAGTGCATACATGCATACCCTTTTGGTTATTTTTTTCATTTGACAATTTTTTAAAGATTTTATTTACTATTTAAGAGAGAGAGCGAGAACAAGCAGAGAGAGAGAGAAGCAGACTTCCTACTGAGCAGGGAGCCAAAAAGTGGGGCTTGATGAGATCATGACCTGAGCCTATGGCAGATGCTTAACCAACTGAGCCACCAAGGTGCCCCAAATTTGACAACTTTTTTTTTTTTTATCATAGTTCTAAAACTATGCAGTCACACAGGGACACTGGAGAATTCACAAGGACATCACATGTTTTAGATTTTTAAAGAAACATAGTGACATCTGCCAAAAGCTGTGTGGGCTACTAGCTTGAAGTAATACACAATTTCAACATTAAATTGAGTTACATTTCTTTTGATGACACCAAATCTTTGTGAAGCTGAGTTTTGGGCTGTAATTAAAAAATAAATAAATAAATGCCACAAGAAAATCAATGTGGAAGAGGTAATTAGGGTGGTGATGTCCAATTTGAGTCCACATTAAGAAGTTATGCAGTGCCCAACAGGTGCACAAATACAATTCACAAATAAATATGGCTTTTTTAATAGAATGAAATACAAATGTTATTTTTCTTTCAACTAATGATGTATATTATTTTCCAAACAGCCACTAAGTGTATACTAGGACAGAAATACTTAAGAATCATTTTGACCTAAGTATATAATCAGTTCTTTCTTTCTTTCTTTCTTTCAGGGCCATGAAAAAAATGACAAGCTCTGTGACACCAGAAAATTTAGGAATGTTTGGCTTTTGGGATTCTTCAATAATATTTCATCAGTGATCCATTCCTTTTTATTGTAATATTTTATTTTTTATACCATAATTTCTTTTACCATTCACCATTGAAGTACATTTGGGTTGTTCAAAGTTTTGGGCTATATTGAATAAAGAACATTATTAGAACATTCATGTGCAACTCCCTATGTGGATATGTTCTCATTTCTCCTGAGTAAACACTTAGACATGGAATTTCTGGGTCATACATAAAATGTAATTCATCTTAAAAACAAAAACAAAAACAAAAACAGCCAAGCTTCCATCACTTATTACTTTTCCTGTCTGAAAAATTTTAAATGCTGATATGCTGGCAACGAATTGTTCAGGTGTTATTTGTTAAAAACAACAACAACAACAACAACAACAACTTTGTGCTGCCTTAATTCATAAAGAATTTAGTTACTGAATATAGAATTGTAGTTTGTCATTTTTTTCTTTAAGTATTTTAAATGTGCCATTCCATTGTTTTCTGGCTTCAGACTTCACCTTTGTTTCTCATACAATATAGGTATATTCTTTCTGCCTTTAAGATTTTCTTGTGATCATCATTTGTTTCGACAATTTTCCATATACCTTTGTATCATGGTCTATGTTTTTATCATACTTTAGTTTTATTGAGGACATTTGTCTATAGATTTCTGATTTTGACCAGTTTGAAAATTTTAGTCATTACTTTTTCAAATATTTTACTGCTTTTCATCTTTCTGGGATTCCAATTACACATATGTTAGACCACTTGATGTTGTCCTACATCACTGTGATTCTGCTAACTTTTAGGTCTTTTTCTAATTATGCTTCAATTTGGAATTTTTCTTTTGCTGTATGTACAAATTTGCTGATCTTTTTTTCTACAATATGTAATCTGCTGATAAGCACAACCAATGAATTTTTTCACCAGACATCTTATAATTCTTCTCTAGGTGCTTTTTGTTTGTTTGTTATTTTTTATTTTTCTTATTTTCTTCCTAAATATGTTCATGGATTTTTAAAAATTATTTAGTGCATTCATAATAGGTATTATAAAGCCCTGTTCTGCTAATTCCATGATACTTTGCCATCTCTGGATCTGTTTCTATTGACTGATGTTCTAAAATGGAGCACATTTTTCTATTTCTTTGTGTTTTTAGTAGCATTTAAATAACACTAGATAATTTTAAATCATTGAATGCTGGAATTGTTGTCTTCCTTTAAAAAGTATTCAAGTTGTTTCTATAAGTCAATTAAGTTATTTATGGATTAGTTTTTTCCTTTGAGCCTTATCATTAACCTTCATTATCCATTATTTTAGTCTTTTACCCACTCTAGTCTCCACTAAATGTTCTGAGTGTTCAGATGAAAATGGGCTTGCTGAGAATGCACTGAGATAATGCTCAGGGAATTGCTTAGATTATAATGCTCCAGTTGTTATTTGTCTTGCATCATGGAATTCCACTCTAAGTAAGCATAGATTATATCCACAACTGACTATGCATGTTTATTGAAACTCTTTCTTTGTAACTCCTCCTTCATCGCTATTGTGCAAAATCTTGTCATTTCATTCTCCCTACACCTGCTCTTTTCCCCTTAGTGATGCAAGTCTGTCATATTCTTCTTGAGTTCCTCTTCCATGAATACGTGTTTGAAAAATCTCTCCACAAAAATGATGTGATGATCATTGTCCTCGTATCTTTTTCTTTTCTCTCAAGTTGTTTTTTTTCTCCAATTTCCAAAGATAGTTATGCCATATGTTTTTATCAGTTCTAGTTGTTTATGATTCAAGAGCAAGTACGATGCAACTGTGTTGAAGTGGAATTCCCAAAAACTCTTTCACATTATTTTACAGAATGTCTATCAGTACCGTTAATCTCTTAAGGCCGAAATTTCTCTTGTAGTAGACCAATGAAACTATCTAAGGATTGAAATACTTGGTTAACTGGGTCACAAAAAGAAAGTGATCTGAAGGTTGGGTATAAGACATGAGGGCCAAGGAAGTAGCCAAGGCACCCTGTTTTTCAGGCTGAGCTTATGTAAGTCATTAAGGTCTAAGTGAAATAGTAGTAAAAATGGATTTTCTTCATACAACACTCCTAAATTTTAGCATAAATTAAGAGTGGGACTAGAGACAAAACCAAAGTAAACATATTAAAATATGTTTCATAGGGAAAAAAAGAAGTTAAGAGATAAAATCACTTGGGGGTAACTATCTGTACCCTGAGATGAAATTACTGTACATTAAAAGAATATTCACTTAATGGGAATAGCCTAATTAGCAAGAGCATACAGAAATTAGAATGCAGAAGGAAAGTATAATAGCCTTATTATAATTTAATGTGTAATAAAAATTAGAAGTAATTGGTTTGAATATGACATTTTATGAAAAAACTTTCTAAGTGGTTATTTTTTCAATGCATTCACTGCAAGTTTAACTCCAGGATAATACATTAAGTAATAAAACAGTTTATGGTTGCATACTAACAGAAAGTACTGAGGAAAAAAATGATTTGACTAACTATCCAGAAGTATTTATTGGATTAGAATCCAAACATGACAGTAGGCCAGCATCTCCAGGATGAAAAAGGCTGTGAGTCTAGGCACACATATCTTTCTGGAATATGGGAAAGCTTGGTTCTTGTCTCTCGGAGTCCAACAATGAATCTCACAGACACAGGAGAGTGAGTAAAGCAATAGTAGTTTATTAAATAAGTAAAGATACAGAAAATACTCTCAGAAGTGTGAGGAGTCCTGACAGAGTTGCCACTGAGGGCTTATAGGGTTGGTCTTCTATTGAAAGTCAACCAGGGAACCTAAATCCTTTTAACATATCTATTTTTTTAAGATTTTATTTATTTATTCATGAGCGACAAGAGAGACAGAGAGAGAGAGGGGGGCAGAAAGAGAAGCAGGCTTCACTCAGGTAGCCTGACGTGGGACTCGATCCTGGGTCTCCAGGGTCACGCCCTGGGCTGAAGGCGGCGCTAAACCGCTGAGCCACCTGGGCTGCCCCCTTTTAACATATCTATTAATATCACCATTGAGTTAGGACTGGTGATAACATCTTTAATAGCTTACTTCTTCACTGGGGTCTGGTTATTCTTTGTTGGTCACAGATGACTGTCCTCTAGGCCCACATCTAAGGCAGGGTGGTCTGGCTTGTTCCCTCATCTCTGGTTTCCTTACTCTTCAGCATTTTGGGTATTTCTGTGAGCCTGAACCCATAGCCCTCAATCTATCTCTCACTACCTAGCCCTGCCAGTCCCTTACTCACTTCTGAGGTATATTTAGTGAAGCAAACAGCTAACATCACACTGATTTATGGTGCATCACCAGCCTGAGCTGCCTGACATAAACATAGATGGCTGGTTCTTAATCAGTAAGAGAGTAACTAAGAGTTCCTCCATCTTGACCTTCCTTCTAGGTCCTATCACTGTCTGTTTTGTTTTCAACTATCTACAGGTTAACACCGAACAAAGTTCTTCTTTATAAGATTTCTCTTTTACTGTTGGTGGGAATGTGAACTGGTGCAGCCACTCTGGAAAACTGTGTGGAGGTTCCTCAAAGAGGTAAAAATAGACCTGCCCTACGACCCAGCAATTGCACTGCTGGGGATTTACCCCAAAGATACAGATGCAGTGAAATGCGGGGACACCTGCACCCCAATTTTTATAGCAGCAATGTCCACAATAGCCAAACTGTGGAAGGAGCCTCGGTGTCCATCGAAAGATGAGTGGATAAAGAAGACGTGGTCTATGTATACAATGGAATATTCCTCAGCCATTAGAAACGACAAATACCCACCATTTGCTTCAACGTGGATGGAACTGGAGGGTATTATGCTGAGTGAAGTAAGTCAATCAGAAAAGGACAAACATTATATGGTCTCATTCATTTGGGGAATATAAAAAATAGTGAAAGGGAATAAAGGGGAAAGGAGAAAAAATGAGTGGAATTATCAGAAAGGGAGACAGAACATGAGAGACTCCTAACTCTGGGAAACGAACAAGGGGTGGTGGAAAGGGAGGTGGGTGGGGGGTGAGGGTGACTGGGTGACAGGCACTGAGGGGGGCACTTGAGAGGACGAGCACTGGGTGTTATGCTATATGTTGGCAAATTGAATTCCAATTAAAAAAAAAAAAAGATTTCTCTTTCAGAAGTCACAGAACACATTTTTATTCTAAAGGCACTCCTAATTTATTTTATTAAGTATAAAATTCAGTTTTTCAATCACTTTTTGAGAAAAGTGGACAGTTCTGATGGGGGAACAGGGCCAGCTGAGGACAAAGCACAGCAGATATCCCACAAACAACCCACACCCAAGATGGGATATGTGTGACATTCTTCAGGAAGTTTCCAGTTGTCTTAATGTTAATGCCTTGCTAGAGGGAAAAACAATCTTTAACTTGACCATGGCAAGGCCTCCAGTAACTTGTAGGTCGTCCTTAGCATACGAAAATCCTTTTAAAATCTTCCTTTTTCCTTGCTTCCCCCAGTGTTTGGGTATATAATCAGCCACCCCTCACAGGTCCAGGGCGGCAGCTCTTCCTGTCCATGGGTCCTGTCCCCAGGCTTTAATAAAACCACCATTTTGCACCAAAGACATCTCAAGAATTGTTTCTTGGTTGTTGGCTCCGGACCTCACCTATATTCCAAACCTTCATCAGTTCAAAGTAGCCTGTGTGTGTGTGTGTGTGTGTGTGTGTGTGTGTGTATCTCATGTCTTCTCCTCCTTGCTTGGTCAATGTCTTCATGCTTTTCTATCCTCTGCCAGCATTTGATCTAACAACCTAATGTATCAGTTATTTACTCTGCAGGCCTCATTGCTTAATCTACTCTTCCTCCTTTTCCTCTAGTGGGATGTGTCCATTTGTACTTGTAAGCCTCAGATGGGCCATGTCCCAATCCCTGGCTTTTTCTCCCACTTAGAAATATATATCTCAATTACTTCAGAAAAGCTGGTAATAGAAATCACTTGGCTTTGATGTCATGCACTTCACATTTTAAATACTAGTTCTGAATCTTATTCGCCTCTTGACTTTGGGAAATTTACTTAATCTTTGAAAAACAGTCTCCTTCTATAATACAGGAATGTTAGTAATATTTATACACTATTGAGTTATGGGGAAGATTAAATGAGAAAATACATGCATGGCACATTACGAGTATTCAGTAAAGTCTAGTTTCCTTCGCCCTATCCTTCATTTCTTCTTGATACTAATTCCTAGTGTAAATTCCTGACAGTTGTTTCTTCTCTTTTTTTTTTCTTCAAAACAAGTGCTTGATTTAAATTTTGATTGCTGAGGCATCTGTTTCAAAAAGGCATCTGCTTCAAATAGCTATCTCAAATAAACACAGTGCCAGCCACACTAAAGAGCCAGGTAATCTCTCTGCATTGGGACTCCTTTGTTTTAGAGATCTTGCTTGATTACCATAACTGACCGTTTGAACCACTTTTTTTTTTTTCTTCACATGCTTACAATTCCTGCTTTTATGTTTTAAACACACCCAGAAAGACTGAGCCTGGGAAATCCTAGCAAAGCCCTCCTCTCACCCCTCCTTGTCTGGTCCCAGGTGTAGTTTAGCGAGGTCCTTGCTGAAGGGTGTCTTGCAATTTTAAGAACCACAAAGGCCAGTCCAACCACAGCACTAACTATTGATAGGCTGAGACCAACTCAAAACATCTGCCACTCTGCCTTGTTTTTCAGTATCTAAGACCATCAACTGCTATTTGATTCACTGATATTCTTTAGTCATATGATTCTTATGATCACCCTTGACTTTAGATGGTCATGAGACTTCCAACATTCAGCATCACCTTGTAGGTTCTCTTGGGGACTAGCCAATGCTTACGCCTGCCCACGCCTCTGCTCTCCCAGCCTCATCTTCATGCTCCCAAGCTTACCTTTCTTTCCTGCCTTTGTCCTCTACAATTATTCTTCTGGCTCTGGTGGCCTTGAAAGATGAAAATGCTAATAGACACATTATACCTCTTGGAAATTATTTGTACTTTTTTTCTCCAGAGTTAAGGAATTAAGAACTCTGCCAAAAGTCAAGTCCAGGAAAAATGAATTATTTTATGAAGGCAACTCACCTATCTTCAGAAATAATATTCCCTTAGGCAGCCTCTACTCCATTTTCTCTGGAAGTCGCCTTGTCACAAGGAAACAGGTCAAAGTTGCCTAGGTGGCTCAGTCTGTTAAGTGTCTGCCTTTGGTTATGATCCTGAGGTCCTGGGAAGGAGCCCCACATGGATTGCCCTGCTCAGCGGGGAGTCTGCTTCTCCCTCTCCCTTGGCCCCTCCTACCACACTCTCTCTCTCTTTCTCAAATAAATAAATAAAATCTTAAAACAAACAAACAGGCCATAGACTCCAGCAACCCCCAATACAGTGCTCAAGAGAATCTAAGCTTTGGCAGCAGACACAGCCTCCTACTGTGAATGGCCAGAAATGTGAGAAGGAGCAACCAAAACACATAGGCCTCTTTTAGATCATTTTCCAAAGATTAAGTAGCCTAAAATGTCCTCCTCTAATGCTTCATACTTGGACTTGAACTTTTACAGCAGTGTATTGTAATCAGCTTTAGGTTTGGGTTACAGTTTTGACTCCCAGTCTGCTCAGAGAGAGATTCAATCCATTCGCATCCCTCTACTCTCTCAGTTTTAGAAGCTCTGTGTTGCACATTAACTTCCTTTAAGTCCTGGAGATGCTACATTCTCTTGTCTAGTCTGCCCTTTTTAAGAAGCAGGAGTCATCACAAAGCATTTCCCAACTGATGTTTTTTAAAGAAAAGGTAATTTAATCAGCATGTGTAATTTTCTGCTCTCTTGCAATTCATCGTTTCTGATGCCATCTCCTAAAAACACCGTTTTCTCCCCGTTTAGTTCAATTTCTATGGAGCTGTGGGGGAACTCTATTATGCTAATGATGAGGCAGATAAGTGGTTTACTTAAATTAAATTAGCAAACACAGCCAATTACTCTGCAACCATTCTGAACTTAACAAGAAAATTCATTATCAGCACAGAAGAGATAAGGCCTATTTTTTTTTTTTTAAATCCTTCTTTGGAGGAAACTTCATCCTTGCCAAAAAGGTCCCATCACAAGGATTAATGACTGACTGGTTGGAGTCAACTTCCTTAAATTGAAAGCTGGCATAATAAGAGAGTTTGTGATTTAGCCTGTCTCTCAATGAGAGAGCCATAAAGCTATAACCCTAGCTGGTAGCTTTAACTATGAGAATTATGTCCTAAAATAGCCGCCCTATTGCATACCACTACACATTTCCCATATTATTTTGGAGTTGCCTGGGGAATAAAATTCAGAGACTATACATTATAATGTTGGTATTTCAATAAGAATGCTAGGCAACAAGCTTACATCAATTCATTTGATGAACATAAATTGTATGCCAGACCCAAAGCACAATTGCTAGGGGCTCAGCATACCCCAATGAGTAGTCTGTTGTTCCTGCCCTCAAGCATCTAAAGTCTAGGGGGAGAGGCAGATCTGTAAACAAATGTAAAATAATATGAAGCTTATAAAATGGTCACGCAAGCTGTGACAGGAGCCTGGAGGAGGATGTGCTAAATTCTATTCTATGTGGTATAAGAGGAAGGATTGGGAACACTTAAAGAGATCTGATGCTAGGCAAGGCAGTAGAAGGCAAATTCTGGAGAAAGGGAAAAGTATCGGCAGAAGTCCAAGGTTGTGAAAATGTGTAATTTGATGAAATTTTTTTAAGGATGATCAAGAAACACTGTGTAGAAGTACAGGGTGAGTGGTGAGGAAATGGGGAGCCCAAGATAGGCAAAGATGGTACCAAGGTGTCCATGTTACTGACAGAGTGTGAAATTCACAATAGAGAGCACATTGATCATCATATCAATTTTAAAGATTACCTAGTATCAGTCAAAATGTTTAACCAAGGAATCAGTGGTATCTAATACCTGATTACCCATACTGATGACTTAAATTTATGAAATGAGAGCTCATATCATACTAAAACAGACACAATTTATTTCCTTTTGAGTCCAGATGAAGTTTCCTTTCATAATTTCTGATTATTGCAAACAACTACATCTTCATTTATTTCTTTCAAATAATGTCTCATGAAATTGTTCCATGGGATGCAAGCATTCTTCTATCCTACCAACCAGAGTTTCATTGGAAAAATGAATGAAAGCAATCCACTAAGGTATAATTTATGTAAATGCTAGCTTCTCAAACATATTTATGGACTGTACTAATATAGCAAAGCTGTTACCTTATACAGTTGGGCTACTTACTATTTCTTAGCTGAATAGCTCAAAACCTTGATTTTTTTATCTTCTGGCTTACTAGTTCCAACTAAGAACACAGCAGTGTTCTTTTAAAGATACTGATTCTCAAACCAGGAATCTGTCTGTGCCCACATTCTCTTCCTTATCACCTTCCTTTCCGCCTGAGCCACAACTTCCCACACCAAGGTCTGACAATCTATCTTTCCAGTGACCAGCCACTTCTCTCCACCTTCACTTCTATTTCCTTAGCTCAAATTACTTACATCCATTACCTGGTAACCTTGGTCTAAATTATCTCTCCTCTTCAGTCTTGTCCCTTCAGGCCATTTCCCAAACTGTCAACAAAGGTAAGTCTTTCACTTGAAAGCCTAATTATGTAATTCTACTGCTGTTTCATATCTGTTGGTGGCTTCCCGTTGCTACTAGAATACGGTCCAAATTCATCATGGAATATGCCCCCCTTCCCTGTGCATATTCAGGTTTTCTCTTCAGACTCTTCCATTGTGATTTCCTGTAGCCATTCTCTTTTACTCTGTGCTTTTGCAAGGCTACGACACTGATAGTTCCCCACACTTCCACTAGCATACCCTCCACCTTCAACCTGTAGTATCTTTACCAGATCTCCCCTTGCTTAACTTCTACTTATCCTTTGGGAATCAGTTCTATACTTAAATGCTCAAAGAAGCCTTCCCTATCTCCCCAAATGAATAAATTGACTCTTCAATGTACTTCATTTTATCACAACCTGTGTCACTTACCTTGCTAGATAGACTGCTCTTATTACACTGTGAAATTTTAAGGACTGGAACTATATCTTTCTCATAAAAATATACCCCCCGTGCCTACCACAGTGATTGATGCATAGCCCCAAAGTATATGTGTATCTATTCACGAAATAACCATTCATTAGTTTTAAAGAGTGGATTTGGGAGCAGCGCTTACCCTTTACATACAGGCACAACCTCTGATTCTTCCTTATGGCTCTAGTGTCCCATTCAAACCTGGACACACCTTTCTGGATATCGTGGAAACCAGTGTAATGCCAGGCATGGCAGTTTTCAAAATTACTTTAGCTCACAAATATTTAAGACTTTAACAAAGTCATCACAACCCTTGCTGTCCTGACTTATTCCCATAGCTCAGAACAGTTAACCTTATCACTTCTCAGTTGTAAAAAATACAGGTTCCACTTTTTGGAAGCCAGGTTCATCTCTCTTTCTAGCCTGACTTAGGTTCACACCCCCATCCTCTGCCTGATCATTTTTCTCCTGTGTCTCAGAGGCCACCAATTCCCATGATTCTTTTTCTAGGCTTCTGTGCTGGCCTTTGAAGTTCAATATCTTATAAAAAAAAAATAAATAAGAAATCTGTCCTGACCATATGTTTCTTTTACACTTAAATAAATTTTGAGTGTTAGACAGCCACACCATCCCAAACACTAATTTTAATCCACAGTTGGGATGTAGAGAGAGAATACTCTTGAAGTTCCAATTGACTACTCGCTCTTTTTGACCAGTGGGAGAAAGACGAGGCGCCACCACATGATGTCAGAGATCTGTTGCATTTGACTTGCAACCTGTCACCTTTCCACTTAGAAAGGCTGCCCTAGTCCTGCCATGTGGTCGGGCCACCCTTTAGGGGTCAGGCCAGTGGTGAGTACATTGGCATCCCAGAGAACTGAAGTAGAGGCTGTGGCTCCAGGAAATGCCTAATCTCTTCCTACTCAAAGTGTGGTCCACAAACCAGCAGCACTGGTGTAATCAGGAAACTCATTAGAAATGCAGAATCTCAGACCCATCCCAGACCTACTGGAGTAGAACCTGCATTTGAACTAGATCCCCTGATGATTCCTAAGCATATTAAAACTTGAGAAGCAGAAAACTAAGGATTTTTCCCGAGTGATGGTGGTGGACTGAGTCTTCCAAAACACCTCGTTAGAGGGGGGATACATTACAGCTTCTCTATCTGCCCTGTCTCCAATCACCTTTGTCCCACAGTAGCAATGATTCCATCACAAGATTGAATAAAGCTCAAACAGTAGAAATTTAGATGTCTCTTTAATACTGCAGAAGGTTGGAGAGCTTGCAGAGCCTGAGTGAAAGGACCCCTAGTAAAAATTAAAGAAAAAAGAGCAATCATATCTGAAGTACTTAACTGATGATCATTGAACTCTGCAAAAGGAAATTATGTTCATGTCTTCAATCACCCACAAAAATATTTTAACTGTTGGAGTAATGGTATATGAGAAGAGAGCATATGACCAGAACAGTCTTTAGTTAATTGTAACCAGAATATAATTTTAAAGTTGGGAAAAATCAAAACCCAGATGTTATCTGTTTAGAAAGGTGATTTTCTTTATAAATAGCCCTTGGGTGGTGTTTTATTTTGCTAAGGATGTTGTGACAAAATACCACAGGATCAGTGGCTTCAACAACAGAAATTTATTTTCTTGCAGTTCTCTAGGTCAAAAGTGTAAGATCAGGGTGTCAGAAGGTTTGGCTTTACCTGAGGCCTCTCTTCTTAGCTTGCAGATGGCCACTTTGCCGTGTCTTCACGTGGCTTTTCCTCTGTGTATACGTATTGTATCTTCCTCTTCTTACACGGACACCAGTCATAATGGGTTGAGGCCTCACCCTTATGACCTCATTTAATCTTAGTTATCTGTTTAAAGGTTGTGTCCCCAAATACATTCACAATCTAAGGTACTGGAGCTCAAGGCTTCAAAATGAATTTTGAAGAAATACACTGCAACCCATAACAATGGTATGAGATGAAATGAGAGAGCATTGGTAATAAAATCCTCTTTTCAAAAATTCCTGAAGTTGAGATACATTAAGTATAAGATCCATTCAATATAAAATAAATAGGTAACCTCTCCACGCACACAGAATATTAGGTTTGCTGCATTGGAGATGGAAAGAAAATCAGAAATCCTTGTGCATTTCCATATACCCGAAAGAATATCCTAACCCTATTTGAATTGTTAGATGAAATTAGATAGTATTAGGTAAGTTCCCTTGCTTGAATTTTTTTTTCCATATTTAGAGTTATTACTATTAGACCATAATAGAAAAGATGTATAGATATGCCTATTCTTTATATATCTACAAATTGATCATCATTTTTCTGAATTGGATTTTAAAAAGTGATCAAAAATAAATATCACCTAGAATTTCTGTGTGCCATTTTGCATTGACTCAGCAGTATGCATTCATTCTATTGCATAGACATAGACTCCAGCCTAAGGTACTGATGGATCTCAGCTATTTGGGAGTGAGTATGAAGTCAAGGCCAGGTGAGAATGGAATAGTAAATGCCATGTCCATGTCAAAAGGCTGCTTGGTGGTTTTGAACACTAGAACCTAAAATAATCCAGTCTACTGGAAGAAGTGGGCTGTAGAAGTGGTGGCCAGAAATAACTGGCATCAGGAAATCAAGAGCAATACTGATTTCTGAATTCTTTCACTAGAGAGGGAACCAGGTCCCTAACAGAGGGGCTGCTAAGTGCCAGAAGTGGAATCTGGTTTGGGTTGGTTCTCCTGAAGGTGCCATATAACAGAAGGTAATGTGGAATCCGCTGTCAAGGAACAACTTTTAGAGGGTGTGGGTATTAGAGAAAACCGAAGATTCCACTGGAATCTGGAATCTTCCAGTGGAAGATTTATTCTGTCTTAGGCTAGGCATCTATATTAGTTTGCTAAGCTGTTATAACAAAATACCACAGATTGATTGGTTCCAGGCCTGGAACAAGGACAGTAATTCCAGGTCTAATTACTTTTGGGGTCTAAGATGCTATTATGGGTTAGATTTTTAAAAAATATTTAATTTATTTATTCATGAGAGACAGAGAGAGAAGCAGAGACACAGGCAGAGGAAGAAGCAGGCTCCATGCAGGGAGCCCGATGTGGGGCTCGATCCCGGGTCTCCAGGATCACATCCTGAGCTGAAGGCAGATGCTCAACTGATAAGTCACCCAGGTGTCCTTGTGGGTTAGACTGTGTCCCCCTTCTCCAAATGATATGTTGAAGTCCTAAACCCCAGTACCTTAGAATGTGACCTTATTTGGAGACAGGGACTTTATCAAGGTAATCAAGGCAAAATGAAATAATTAGGGTGATCCTTGATCTAATATGACTGGTGTCCTTACAAAAGGGAAATTTTGGGCACAGAGACTCACATATTGGGGGAATGCCATGTGAACATGAGGAAGGCCATTGATAAGCCAGGAGACAAGTCTGAAGGAGATTTTTTTTCCCCAGAGCCCTCAGAAGGAGCCAACCTGTCAACCTTAATTTTAGACTTCTAGCCTCCAGAGCTGTGAGACAATAAATTGCTGTTAAGCCACCCAATCTGTGGTATTTTGTTATAACAGCTTAGCAAACTAATATAGATGCCTAGCCTAAGACAGAATAAACCATCTGCTTCAATTTGTTTTTAAATGATGCAGGCCCTGGAGGAACTAACTAACTCATATTAAAAGTTTATCTTATTTTCAGATATCATGTTTTGTAAAGAAGAAATAACTTACCTGTCAATTCTTATTCAGAGACATTCTCTATATTTATTTAAGTACATGATTATTTTGATGATCAATGATTCTTCCTGTGTATTCAAGCCACTTTGAGCGTGTAAGGTAATACTCAGCATCTTCCATTACTCCCCTTTACCTTCATCCTGTATTTGCTCTTCATGGCAGTTATTGGCATTCAACTTGGGTTTATTGTTTCTTTTCTCTTCACTCTAGGTATATAAGCTTCATGAGAACAGGATACCTGTTTTCTTTTCTATCTAGTATCTAGCACAGAGCCCAGCACATAGTAGACACTCAATAAATACGTGACATTAATAAACACATTTATGATCACACCATTAATCTTTGAATGTATTGATCCATTAAATATTCCCATCAGACTCATACCAAAGCATATCAACATACTGCTGTCTTCTTTTACTATTGCTAATGATGAGGCTGATTGCAAAGGCAGTAAACAAACAAATGATTAGGATTCTCCTAGAAAGAAAGCAATACTGGGCCACCTGAATGGCTCAGATAGTTAAGCCTCATACTCTTGGTTTCAGCTCAGGTCGTGATCTCAGGGCCTTGAGAACAAACTCCCCCATAGGCCTCTGCACTCAGTGAGGAGTCTGCTTAAGACTCTGTCTCCCTCTCCCTCTGCCCCACCCTCTAAAATAAATAAATGAATCTTAAAAAAAAAAAAAGAAAGAATGTAATACTAATAAGTAACAATAATAACAAATCAAACTAATAAGGAGGATTTTAAAATGGCTTTTTGGGAAAGGGCTATACATTTTACAAGCATTTTTATCCTTTCCGTTATCCCTTCCCCATCTCTCCAACGTTTGTTTTTTTGTGTTAAGTCATTATTCAGGGTCTTCATTGTGGTATATATGAAAATGATTATTTGTAACTAACTGTTGTGTTTTATTATAACTATATGATATTACTTACTTTTATTTCCCACTTCCTTCTATATCTGTTACTGATTCTTCCTATACCTTCTAGTAGCCTCTTAGAAAAATTTTCAATAACCTCAATCACATCAGCCCATCTGTAAATTCCCATGTTCTCTTGCATATATCCCTGGAGATCTCCACTCTTCTCTCTGCTGCCCAGGTGCCAGCGTAGAATGTTCTTTGTTTTATCCTTGCAATTCTCTTTACCTTTCCTCTGAGTTGGATTCTCAGGTTCCTAGATTTCTTGTCTTTTCCTTTCTTCATTTATTTTCCAAATACCCCAATAATTTTGTTAGATTGTAAAATGGCATAACACCAAAGGCCTGGTGACTAAAGCCTTCAACATGTATGTTCTTTGAGTCACACCACTCCAAGCAGACTGGTCACCTTCATTGTCTGGGTCACAGATTAGCATCCTGGGTTTTCCCTTTTTGTTCATTTGAAATCCCCCCCCCCCTTTTTTTTTAACTCTGTTCTGTTGGATCTCCTGGTTTCATATTTTGTAGCCCACGAGCTCTTAGTTTCCTACCTTATTTATAATCTCAAAAGATACTTTCTGGTAACCATAGGTGAAGGGTACAAGAGAGAGACATACCTTGAAACTTGCCTGTCTGAAAATATTTGTGGGGAAGTGGCTGCAGTCAGTCTCCTTAAGCATTTCCTCTGAGGCTACTGATTTTTCTGGAGACTTCCTCCATCTCTTGTCTGGGAGGTAAAGTTCATTATGCCTAGTTTCTAGATGTTGTAAAGGGAGGAGAGAAGAGATACAGCCACTAAGTATGTGTCAGGGCACTTAGTGACTATTTTCAACAGGAAATCCGTGGCCTTAACTATTCCATAGATACCCAGAACAAAGATTTTATGTTCTCAACTATTTAGAAAATAACACTCCATTAATCTGTTTGCATTGGAGGGAATCAGTCATCCCAGTGCATGGAATCTAGGAGGGATTTAGAGCTCTACCACTTATTCAAACAGCCTTCAGCCAAATCTTCCTTACATTAGTGTCCCTCTTTCTCCAATTTCTAGAGGTATTTGGGACTGGCATTTTCTGAGCCTTTTGGAAATTTTTCAGAAAAGAAAAATGTTATAGTGACTTTGAGATTTCCCCTGCTTAATTAGGATTTGTCTTCTTAGTTTTGTAATTCCTTTTTCTTCCTTCATCTGCTTTCTAGCTTCCAAAATTCTGTTGTTTCTCTTCTTATTTATTTGTGTCTTAATATTTAAACAAAAACAATTTTAAAGGCTTTGTTGTAGTTTAATGGTGATGTGGGACTTAAATTGAATGTATATGAGCAATGTGCTCTTAACCCACAAGTATAACGTCACCTTTATCTTAATATGATTTCTATATTTGTAAAACTTTGATAACCCTGACATGATCCAGGTTCCTATATGGCAAAGATTATTGTGTTTGTGGCTACCATTACATTCGGACAAACATCTAGAAGAAAAATTAAATTCTCATAATTTTTCCATAATCCTACATGGTCTGTGTGAATGTGATGTTGGCAAAATAACTGAGTGACTAGTTGGACATTTCACTTTTCATCTGGATAGTTTGTTCTAAGTTAAATGCAGGCTCTGTTCTGAGAGCTCTTTGACCTTCAGGAGAATAAGAGAGATGTTATTAACTACTAATGCTTCTCTCTTCCCATCCTCCACAAACATAATGTTTTCAGCTTTTTACTATGAAACGCCTAATACTTTATTTGCACTTTGATATGAGATAAACGTGCTACTTTCACCATTTAGATTTGAAATAAACTTACTATGAAAGCCTTAAAAAAACTTTAAAAAAATCAATAAGGATTGAAGGTAGGTAGTGGTCTTATATGCAAACTTTCCTCTCTGCTTCTATAATCATGACATCTAGATTAATCTTGATAACTGATTATTGCTCTGTAAATATTATAGACCATTTAAGCCAAGGAATCAATCCAACTTGGACTGGTAATGCTGCTCTTCCAAAGAAATATAGATGGTTTTGAGGAATTCCCAATGCAAAAACACACAAGAAAGCTTAGGATAGAAGCCTGAAGTCAGGGACTAAGGCAAGGCTTTACTTTAGTCAAGAAAATCTGAGTTTGAGGAACCTCTATTTTTTTACCTACAGAAAAGAAAAAAAAGAAAAGAAAAGAAAAGAAAGAAAAGAAAAGAAAAGAAAAGAAAAGAAAAGAAAAGAAAAGAAAAGAAAAGAAAGAAAAGAAAAGAAAAAAGAAAAGAACCTATGGAAACTTACTTGTTTATAGATACGTGAGCTCATCTTTGAATGGTCCAGGAGACATTACCTCTAAGTAGAAAATAATTTAAGACAATTTGAAACCATTAGCACTATCTCCTATTTTCATGGGGTATCCCAAAGGCATTGAGAGGCTAACACTCTAAACAACCAAGTTTTGCTCTGTTCCATTACCTACTTATAACCCATTTAAATTGTCATTCAGCCTTTCTAATCTAATACGGAAAATCTAACCTTAGATATTACTGGCTTAGTCCAGCCTTCACTTTCTCTTTATAATTTTTGTTCTGTAATCTAATCACTGTTATTTCTCTTGCATTTCTTATTCCAATTACTAATTCTTAGAACTTACTAAATATGTTATTTTGCACCATCCTCCAACATGTATGCATATACACAGTGCATATATTAGCAAATATAGTAACAGTGAACGAAGTTGTGGGCAAAGTTTTCAAAATTCAAGGCAGATATTCATGTTGCCTTATTGGTTAATTATGGAATTCCATCCACAATAGTTCTGAATAAGTTATGCCATTTAGTCCTCCTCCTTTAATTAGTTTTAGAAAAAATACTTTTCTATTAACATTGACCTCTGCCCCATTTGTCATCTGTTTTGGAGTTTCTTTAACTCCAAATATATCAAAGGGATTTGAGGCTTAATAAAGAAGACACAGGGAGCTTTTCATCTCTCAGGGAAAAAAAAAGTCATGACCTCAGTACAGCAGTAATGTTCACACATCACAAAAACTTAAGTACACCCTCTGCAAAAAAAAAAAAAATTTATCCGAGAACTTTTCAGGAGTGAAGAAGTGAATGAAATGCAAATATCCCATTTGTACTTTTCATTCTTTTTCTCCAGATTTTTAGTTTTAACACTCTTTTATGTAAGAGAAAATTACTGAGTTTTAAAGAGCTTAAAAACATCACTTCCCCAAAACAATCATAAAGTACATGAAACTGTAATAACATAATTTGAATTAAATACACTTAAGCAGCCATTGCTTTGCTATATTCCACAAAGAGGGTTTGTTATGAATACATATGTATAAAGTAACATAGCAGTCACCTTCATAAAGCAGAAATTCAGGAAGCACAAGAACTAGACAGAAATCCATGTGAAATGGAAGATGTTAATACATGACTCTCAGTTTAAGACAGGTCATTTAGGGAAAGAGAGTATAACACTATGTAATGTGGAAAATATACATGCAATAATTAAGGTCGATCTTAAGAAATCATGACACTAAAAATAGAGAATACCTTTTATTTTCAGGTGTATCTGGGACATTCACAAAATTGGCTGTATATTAAATTGACAAAGAAAACCTCTGTAAGTTTCATGAAGCAGAAATATTAACAGCATTCTCTAATCACAGTACAATAAAACTAGAAATTAAGAATAAAAATATTTGGAAAAACTCTTACTAAATAAATTAACAAAAATTCTTTTAAAAATTTGAACTATAGAGAAAATATAAACTGGAGAATTTCAGTCCCAGAATTATAAAAAAGACATTATTTGTGGGATACAGCAAAGCAATGATCAAAGAAATGTTCTAGTCCTCAAACATTTCCATCAGTTAAAAATGAAAGATTTAAAATAATCCCTTAAATTTGAACTCAAAACTCTAGGAAAAGAACATCAATGGAGAGCAGAACAAAAGAAACAAAGTTAAAAGCAGAAATCAAACAGAAAATGGAATTAGTAAGTAAATCAGAATGCTATTTAACAAATCATTAGAGAAAAATCAAGAGTGACTTATTAAAGGGGGACAAATGGAGATAGCATGGGAATAAAAAGAAATGACAGTGAGAGAATAATTATTCACACAGAGGAAATTTAAAAAATATTGTAGATTGGGAGCACCTGGGTGGCTCAGCGGGTTAAGCATTTAACTCTTGATTTTGGCTCAGGTCATGATCTCCAAGTCATGGGATTGAGCCCAGTGTTGGGCTTTGCACTGGGCATGGAGGCTGCTTGAGATTATCTCTCCCTCTCCTTCTGCCTCTCCTTCCCTCCCCTGCATTGCACATGCTCTCTCTCTCTTTCAAAAGAAAAACAATATTGTAGATTATTTTGAACAGTTATATGAAAAGAAAGGAACATCTGTGTAAAATGAAAAATTTCCTAGGAAAATACAATTACCATAATTGAACACAGTAATCATAAAAACTTTTTAAAAATCTTTTTGGGAATAACTACATTCAGTTATGTAGTCAATATGCTTTCTAATATCAAGATATATAGTTTATAGCCAAAAACATAAAATGTCCACACAACCAGCCAGTGTATGCCAAATCAAAAGCAAAATTCTAGTGGCTCAGCATCCATGTCTCTCAGACACATGCAGATATTTTGCAGAATTTAATTGGTTGAATTTATTTATGTATTTTTTGGCTTTCTTTTTTTATTTCGAGTTTTTATTTAAATTCTAGTTAGTTAACATATATGGTAAAATTGGTTTCTAGTGTAGAATATAGTGATTCATCACTTATGTATAACACCCAGAGCTCATCACAAGTTCTGTCCTTAATACCTACCCATCATTATTGGTTGAATTTAAAACTGTGCTAATTGTACTTTCTTCTTCTTCTTCTTTTTTTAAGATTTTATTTTTTTAGGGGCGCCTTCAGCTCAGGGCGTGATCCTGGAGTTCCGGATGGAGTCTCACATCGGGCTTCCTGCATAGAGCCTGCTTCTCCCTCTGCCTCTGTCTCTGCCTCTCTCTCTCTCTCTCTCTCTCTCTCTGTCTCTCATGAATGAATAAGTAAAATCTTAAAAAAAAAAAAAAGACTACTATTACTATTTCCCATAGGTCCCTGGGGCTTTTTCATTATTTTTTTTCTTTCTGGTCTTCAAATTTAATAAATTCTATTGATTCATCTTCAAGGTCACTGACTTTTTCCTCATTCATCTCTATTCTGTTATTGAACCTAACTAGTAAACTTTTTGAGATTTTTTTTCAGCTCTAAAATTCCCATTGGGTTCTTTTTATAGTTTTCTATAACCTGGAGCATATTATTAGCTGCTTTAACATGTTTACTTAATCATGTGAACATCTGCTTATTTTGAGGTTAGTGTATTTTGATTGTCTTTTCCTTTGAAAATCGATCATATTTTCATACATTTGTGTGTATTGAGAAACTTTAGACTTTATCCTCAACATTTTGAATAATATACTATTGAGATTTTGGGTCCCACTGAAACATCTTTAGAACATTGATCATTTGTTTAGCAGACAATCAACCCGATGAGTTACAAATCCTCAATTCTGTTAACATTTTCTAAGGGCAGTGGTTCCAATGTCAGATCAGTTTCAAAATCTTTAGTATTGGATCTGCCTTTGCAACTCAACTCTTATCGGACAACAATTTACATTTTAGTTCATTTCCAAATTTTGTATTGTGATTTCTTGGATGTGTTCCATACATAGATAGCCTGGAAGTGAGTTCAAGACTTGTACCAGTTCATACACAATTTCCCCCACACTCTCTGACTTCTATGGAGAGGCCCCCTTACTAGTTTCACTGGTCAGAAATACAGGTTTTTCTCAGTCCTCCTAAAACTATTTTGTAAGGCAATTGTGTACCAATGGGTCAGCTTTTGGGGTGAAACGATGAATGAAAAAGAAAATAATTAATGTGGGTTCCCTCATGTTCTGCACAACAGGCAGCACTTTTCTAAGTTTCTCTCTGCAGAGGGAAGGGTTTTCTGCAGGGCTTTGCCTACATCTTTACCACAGCAACACAGCATTATTGTTCTACAACTGAGGCTGACCTCAGGGCAGGGATGTGAAATAAAGGGAGAAAAAAACAAGAATTCTCCCCTTCATTCTCTAGTTCACAGCAGCTCTTTATCCCCTACACTTTCAGCCAGAAAGAAAATTTCTCTTGTTTACTGTGTGCACCTGCTACACAATTCCTCAGCTTGATCTCTCTTGCATCAAAACAAGGGGATAAAGAAAGTGGAAAAAAATAAAAACAGGAAACTGTTTGCTGCTATATGGGTTATTCTTCAAGTGCTGCCTTTCTGCCCAAATCTTTCTGCCCTGCTATTACTTTTCCAAATTCTCAGAACTTTTTTTTTTTTTTTTTTTTTTTCAGAATTTTAAATTGCAATCAGCGAGAGAGATAGGCTGAAGTGGGCTTCTTCCATCTTGGTTGGAACCAGAAATCCAGATCTTTTGTTCTTTAAGAACAAAGTCAGCCTTCACTGAGTAAATAGATGAGTTCTAAAATTTAAGGGTCATTGGAGACCCTCATTTTAACTTCAAATCCTTAAAATCTTTTTCCCCTAAATTATATATTCCCTAAAATCGATTCTATCCAAGTCACAGGAAAAGCCAAATCTTAATTTACATGAAAATAAAAATCACAAGAAAGCACATATTTTAGTCCAGTGGTGGGTGAGTCTCTGTTTTAAAGATGGATTTAGCAGATTATTTTTATACAACATAAAATAATTGAAGCATAAAACTTCTCCCTGATTTTGTTTCTTTGCTCACTAAGGAAACTTCTGGTATCACTTATCTTCCCTTGTATAACATCTATACTTATACACTAGGTTTTTAAGGATGCACTTACTTTCAAGAGTTAATTAAAGTTCTAGGGTAGAGGGTACAAAGATCTTCAAGTATCTTTTAAAAGGGCTAAACTCTACATTTGTTATTTCTCACATAGTCATAGTCTATATTAAAAGGAAATCAATACATTAATTTGTATTCATTAGACTGATATTTTTATTCTTGTCCAAGAGAACAAAGCTAACATCCTTTCCTGGTTGATTTATTAAGAAATAAAAAAAATGCTTCTAGAGGATATGTGTTTGGCTGGAACATAGAGTTTTACAATATACTAAAGGTAATACCTGGATCAAAACACATTCCATAGATGCTGAGAACCTCTTAAATATAGTTGAATAATTTAATTAAATGATATATGTAAAATGTTTCATAATTTGTGAAGTGCCATAGCAACCTTAATTATTATTTTTATCTGCTGGATTTGTAAACATCTGCTTTAATGCCCAAGCTCCTTCCATTCCATCACATGCCATTTCTATGTTTGCTTGTTATCTGAATTTTCTCCCTTCAGATTTGATTTGTCTAATTGCCCTACACTTTCCCACCATCAAAAACACAAATATAATTATGTCAATACCCAGCTTTAAGCATTTTAATCACCCTCCATTATTAACAAACCAAATTTGAAGGTCAGTAATATGTAAATGATGCTTCATCATTTGCAATCATACATATGCCTCTTGTTCTCCAGACACTGAAAATACTTGCAGTTCCCAGTACCTCATGTGCTCTTTCAAACCTCCTCAGTTATCATATCCTGTTCCTTCTTCCATCTGATTATTCTAGTGAGCCATTATTTATCTTTGAAGATGCATCTGTCATGTCTTCCTTGATTGGCCCCAGAAAAAAGCTAGAAAATCCCACTTTCCTTCCTTTAACAAAATGTAATTTATTTCAGCTTATAACACATGCCATTCTAATTGGTTCCTTTTCTCAAGATTTACTTGAAACAAGCTAAACATTCAAATCAGATTGATTGATGTGACAAGAAAGGAAGGAAGGAAAGAAGGAAGGAAGGAAGGAAGGAAGGAAGGAAGGAAGGAAGGAAGGAAGGAAGAAGGAAGGAAAGGGGGGTAGGGAGGGAGGCTCTTCCTGCTTCCTGAGGGAGGCAGGAAGCAGAGGGAGGGAGGAGGGAGAAGGAGAGAGGGTGAGGAAGAGGGAGGAAGGACAATTAATAAACAAGAATACTTAGAACCAGGCAGGTGGTATGATTAAAATACTGGACAACCCACTCCTTTATCTCATTTTACTATATGGCAATAAAGTAATAAACCCTTCTGCGTTCAAAAAATTTCTGTTGAGTCTCTAAATTTGACACATTAGGTTCTATCACAGCTGAGGAGGTCTAAAAAAAGGCATTTTCACCAACAATGATTGTCATTGTTATGAAATTGTATTTTCATAAAACAATCAAGTGCCCTGTGTTGGCCTTCCTGTAGGCATCACAGAGCTGTGACATCTGTCTCAGCTGTGAGATTTCAGGGTTTTAAAGGTTGCATGTTTCACAATTACCTTGTATTTGCTTTCTTGGTAAATGTTTTAAGTGGCTTCTCGTACACCAAATATCTTTGAGGCCTGCCAATAAAAGGCCTCACTTAATATGATTTCTACATTCCTTGACTTGAAATGTAAAAAGGAGACTTTGTAACGTATATTCCACTTATAAAGATGATGCTAAGGTTTTTATGTTAGTCTATCCAATACCTTTTGTACGATGATTCCTATGAGAAATTTCTCTGGACGTTGTATAAATGATAGTTATACTTCTCTGAAGCAATAGGATAGTTTTCATTTTTTGGTCACCATGCACTGCATAGCTGGTAGTATTTCTCTCTTCACATTAACTGTTGAAAAGCTTGTAATTAAGTTTGGTCTATCCTCAACACGAACACAGACTTCATGGTTTGTGTTTTGTATACAACTGCATTCTGGTTTGCATAATTTAGTCCCACCTTTGCTTTTTGTTTCTCTTGTGATTTTTCAATTCATTTATCTTTGTCTGTTTAGAAATTCCAACAAAAGATTATTTCCAACTGGGTTAGTAGAACATAAGGCATGCAGAGCGTACTTTTTCCATCACTTCTGCGCCGCATGTTAAATGGCGAATTAGAGTGCAGTTATTGCACAGAAAGAAAGTAATTAGAGGGAATAAAGTGCTCAAAATCTATCAGCAGGAAGCCCTGCACCTTTTGTGGTCATTCTTAGTACTTAGCGTTCTGTTTTCTGGGTTATTTCTTTATCATATTAATAAGCCCAAGATAAATGTGTCAGAAGTTTTAAGAGTCCTTGATGGGGGATTGTTTCATTCTAGTTAATTTCATTTGTGAAGTAGAAATTATTAATGAGCATATTCTTCTATCACATTTTCTTCTAGGATATTTTGCCAGTTTTATTTTTTATACCACTACGTATTCGCAAGTTTACAGTGATTGTAAAATTGTAATGTCATCAATTTAAATCATCATTGTGTCAATGTGAAATAGGTAAAAAGACATCTAGTAAGTAATAGTAGTGACTTCAGTCCCTCGGGCCCTGTCACGGTTTCTCTGCATGAAGTAGGAGGGCTTTTCTTCTTTGGTCCCGAGGTATCATCTCATGGTTTGTGTGGCCTTCCAGGTAATCGCACCATCTATTAAGAATTCTCAGTCTTTGGGTCACTAGAGTTTCTGGTCTTATTTCTCATATGCTTCATGATCTCTTAAATAAAATAACATGTATTTGTTATAGTGTTGCTAAGTATGACTTTGCTTCACAGCAAATTCTAAGTTTTCATATTATTCTGACTTATTTACAGTATCTACTTTTTTGTTAGGTGGCTAATACAGCAATGTGGAAACATAGCAATAATACTGGATACAGTATTTATCTGGATCCTAGCTGGATTAAAGTCTTTTTCTAGATAAATACATAGATACATAGATATGGTATAGATTGTAGGCATATATATAAAAATATAAATATAGAATCATATATAAAAATCATATATAAGTATGTAATATATAAAATAATTATTTTATTATATATGTATGTGTACTTTACATATATATTATGTATATATATTATGTATATATATATATTTTTATATATATATATATAAAAATCCTGCTGGCTTTGCTACAGTCATCACAAAGCTGTAACATCTCTCAGATGTGAAATTTGTGTTTTATGGTCATGTTTCACAATCATATTTTGGTAGATATATAGATGGATAGATAGATTCTGATACATTTTTAGTACTTTAATCTCTCAAATTAATTTCTTTCCATGCAAAAACTCCATTCTAATTCAATCACTTTATAAATAGAAATAATAGATTAATTTATCTAAAGCATAAATTTCAATTTTGTTAGCTTTCTGGTCAAATGTCTTTACAGGCTTCCCTTTATTTTATAAGGAAATCCATATTCCTTACTCAGCCTTCCAACGTTTTCTATTCTCCATCATCGAAGAGACAGCTAATCCTAGTGGTTAAGAGCCAAAATGTTGATTCTGAAGTCCTGGGTTTGAGTCCTAGTTCTGAAACCTAGGGAAATTATTTACTCTCTCCATGCTTCAGATTTCTCATCTGGAAATGGGATTGTCATAATAGCCATAATAATATGTACTTCATAGAGTTGTTAAATGAGGAAAGAGCTCACAACAATTCTTAGCATATAAATTTTTGCTATTACTTCCTGGACCTAATGTATCTTTTCAAAAATGTGTTTCCTTCTTCCCCTTCAATTATTCTATCCATAATAGTAAATTACTTTTTTTTGTGATTTGTGGAAAGCAGTGTAATATAGCACACCAATCAGAGTTGGATCGGAATCCAGACTAATGCTCAATACTACCACCATGAGGAAGTCTCTTAAGCAATCTAAACTCTAGTTCCACATCCTTAGTGTCTATCTTCCAAGGTTATTTATTGGGTGGTTTAGAGGCAATGAATGTATATAGTGAATATCACGGTCTATATCACAGAAGTACTCCTGAGCGATGACTATTGCTAACAGTGATAAACCCATAAAAGAGTCATATCTTTCAGCCTCTGTTTTTACCTATGCTACTATTGCATAGAAAGGCACTCTTTATCATTGCCTCTCTATATCTGATCCACTATTAATCTTAATTCAAATGCCTTCTTTCCTCATCAGCTGATCTCTAAATCCCTCTTATGAAAGAAATTTCTTTCTCTTTTAGAACCCTATGGCATTTTATTGGCAGTTCTCTTTTACATATGTTTTCTAAATTATTCTATATTTGTGCTAGCTCCATTATTGGATCGAAAGATTCTGCAGGGCTGACTTGTGTCTAGTTCATCTTTTTACCTTAAATTTCCATACACAGAATAGGCATCTAATAAAGTTTTCTTGAATGAAAACACTACTAAGTTATTCATTCCAAAAGTAAAAAAAAAAAAAAAAAAAAAAAAGCCCAAAGAAGCTATGATGTATGTTGCTCTACAGTCACATTAACTGTAGGAAAGTAAATGTAGGTTACAGATAGGACATAAATCTGATTCAAATCTCCTTTTTAAAACTAATGTCTAACTTACAAAACTAATAGGATTGCATACATGTGAATAAGTTGACTACCATTTGAGATGATCAATATGCTGACTGATAGAGTAGTTTGGCAATGGTTAGGGCATACATACAGGAGATATGTTATACCACTTGCCAGCTGTGCAACTAAGAGTAAGATGCTTAATTTCATTCTCAGTTTCCTCATCTAAACATGTGGATAATAACACAAACCATCTTACAGGGTTATTGTTGTGATCACATTTAAAGTGCATGTAAATCTTTAGTACTACTGGCAGGGTAAATAATGGGTAAAGCTCAGATTTATTTTCGTTATTACAGCCAAGGTTAATTCATTAAAAAGGTTATACTTCCTCATGTTGCTGAGGAAACTACTACTTTATAGCACCCTTGAGCCACCATCCCCTAAAACCCGGCAAGAATCAGGGCCATTTGCTCAGCATATTTTTGGCTATGGTCTACTGGGTCAACTACCCAATCTCATGCAGACGTGTGATATTATCCTACAGGATGACATTCAATTAGATAGTTTTAGTTCTTATTGCATATTTTGAGTGCTTCTTGAATGACATTTTTAATTTTGGGGCTGAATATAAATAGGCAATCCTAAAGTTTGAAATATATACTTGCTATTACTCATCTTTAAAGTTTCTGGGTCACTTTTAGACGGAAGTATCCTAAGGCAGCAGAGTAAACTGCTAAAAAGCAATTATTGTTTGCTGCTTCAGATCTCCCTGACTCAGGATTCTCTTATATTAAGAAATGATCTTATTGCTGGGATAATAAGTCTATAGCTATTAGCTATAACCCAGCATTTCATATTTTCATGCATACAAGCTGCTTCATTTATTGTCCTTTCCCATATATAATGCAGAATGCACACACGTTGCACATATATATTCTGCACACATGCGTGTGTTTGTGTATGTGTAGTTTGTAAGGCACAGCCTTAAACTTGATGGCGATAGAACCAAGGAGCTGAGCTGGACTATAGAGTGCTAGGTTCTAGCCATGGTGAGTGAAGTCATGAAGCTCGTGTCATATACATAAGACTCAGAACAGATGGGGTTTTGGAATCTCAGTAACAATCTCCTTCAAAAGTGTTCTCCTTGGGTTTCTCCTTGAGACAATTCAATGATTAGGAACATTTCTGCTAGGAGCCATCTGGTGTTGACTTTTTTTTCCCAGTCTGCCTCTTGAGTGTTTACCAAGACCACAAAGCAAAGGAAGCATTGATTTCTCCTAGACTGTCACCAATTCAGCAGTGGAGCCAGTCAGACTTTCTGTATTCACCAGTTTTGCACCAGAGGCATCTCAGGAAACATTCTACAGTTGAAGGGCAGCATTATCAGTGTCTCAGTGTTCCTATAATTCAACAAATGTGTTACTTTTCCCCCTGTAAATATATTCACTGATTTTTCTGTGGGTTTTGTTGTTGTTGTTGTTGTTGTTGTTGCATTTCATTTTTCTTACCGGAGGTCTGTTCATTCCGTGCTGACTCATTTATTAACTCCACCTTATCAAAGCATTAGTGGGTATACATGGGGCCATGTGACTGTGGAGCACTGAAGTTTCCCCGTGGGAAAGGAAAGATTTCTCTCCTACTACTCACCACACAGATCTCTGGTCGCCCTGTTAGGTTTGCGCTCCCCTGACATTAGAGCATCAGCTAAGATACAGGAACATAGATGCGTTTGTGTTGACTTGAGCAAGTTATTTGTCCTCTTCCTATTTCAGAAATAGCTAGTATCTTCTAGGTGTCCTGGAAAACAGAAGAGGGAAATGTAGTAGGAAAGAAACCAAGAAAGCAGAGAATAAAAGAAAAGGATAAATAGACAAAGGGTGTCAAAATTATATACCCACCAAGAAATTTCCAGGCAGAAAGAAAAAAAAGATATTTGAATATCGTAAGTGTCCATGTAATAACTGCCACCCCCTAAACTGGCTCATTTTCCTAAATAATTGAGACCTGAACAAATTGCTATAATCAGTTTTTTGTCTGTCTACTGTATCTTCCAAAATATAATTCCCATAAGCATAGGAACCTTTTCAATCAGGCTTTTTGCTGCTTCCTTAGTACCTTGAGGAGTTTCTGGAAGACGCTATTTCCTCAGTATCTGACACGTCTATCCTCTGCAGGCAACTGGTCATGTAGAACACACGCCGGGAGAGGAATCCTGACAGGTGTAGTACTATCAACTACATTTACCAGAGTGCTCATAGCTTGTCTTTTTTCGTATCTTCATAGAAGATATATGTAATCTCAGTATAAATAGAATCATAGATTGAATTTCATAATTTATGCATCATGATTCCACATACTTTGAAAAATTCAGATGTTTCTAAAAACTATAAATTGCTATTTACCATTATCATTGTTATTATTATTGCTGGTAACAGATCAGGATATGGGATCCAAAAGCATAGAACTCTGATTTGTGGTACTATTTTACAGACTAAAGCTGATAAAACTAAGTAATTCAAATTCCAGAGATTGTAAGCCTTACAATTCCTGAGGGAAAGGGAAATTAACTGTAAAATCTATTAGTGACCATCAACGAAACCAACTTTTTAATAATCAAGGAATATTCTAGGGCCCGCTACATAGGAAACAATTAGTCAATCTTTGAACAATGAGCTAAAGGCTCCAAGTTTTCATCAAGGCCTCTGTGACTCATTCTCAGATGTTGTACATGAATTTCTCTGAGGAAGGAAAATCAGTTTTTATCATCTTCAATGTATGATTGAGCTTTCATCATGCAACAAAGCTGATCTTTGACTGGTCAGCAGGGTCCTTCTCCATACAGAATCCAAAGGTCATTAGCAAGTTCTCATTTATTTGCTGTAATAATGAGTAAGAAAAATCCCCTCTAGTTTTGTCATTAAAGCTCTGTTTTCACAAGATTTGAAATATGCAGGTATTTGATGCAATTTTGTAAAATTACATCTAAAAAGTATATTATAGAATAGAGTCTGGCCTTCAGCTTGTAAATTTAGATACTGATCTAGAATCCAACATCCAAGTAACATGTATTAAAGCTAGGAGAAAACTAGAAACATATTAGTATTCCCTATAGATAACCCATTGCAAACATATTGACAATTAGAATTTAAACAGTCATTACTGCCTTGTGTTCTCACATACCTCCTCTCATTAGATCACATGAGGTAGGGAAGTTATTATCATTGCTCAGACGACCACACTGAGGCTCAGAGCACGTGTGCTTCCATTTCAAGGTCATAGGGCTGCTAAATCAGGAGAACGAGGTTTGAACCCATGTCTTCCAGGGCTGGGTTCCCTGTTTATTGAAACACCAAGGTGCTTTCCCCCTAAAGAGAAGTCTGCTATTTGTCATCACTTATCTGATCTAGTCCTGTCACCAGAGAGACAATCCAATTTGATTATTATGTCTGCAGAGCAGTCTACTGTCACCACTGCCAGAAAAGCACTGCATGTTAAAAGCTGGTGGTCTTTTCTGGGCTCCCCAGTCTAGCTCCCTCCTTTCCACAACAAGCTTAGTCACCTTTCCCAAAGGAGAGAATTACAACTCCTTCCTTTTCCAAACACTGCTGTTGTTTTTCCCTTCTATTCTTACTACAATTGATCACAGACCAAGCATTCTCTTAAAAAAAAAAAAAATGCATTTAACAATCTTGGCATATCCCTCAGTCCCCAGGACAGTGCCAAGCAGTGAGATTTATGGTGACATTCAGTAGGTTCTGTTTGCCTAAGGGTCCATTTGGAATTGCAACTGAGCTGCAAATATTTTAGCAGAGAAGAACCAAGCAGTGAAAGCTCTAGAAATGACAAATGTATTATATATGACTCCCAGGCTTCTAGAAAATCTATTGAGGAAGGTTATTCTTAAGAATGTCCAAACAGCCTAGGCCCCTAGAGATAAAACCAAGAATTAACCCACCCAAGAGTTCTCAACTATAACATCGGAGAAAATAATAACTGTGTAAGCATTTCTTTTTTGTCGGAACACAAAATAGATATGACCAAGGCTTACATTGTTTGTTTCCTCAGGGAGTTTAGACGCTTCTAGTTATGATGTAGCTGTTAAGTACTACAAGGGTGATTGGGTGTCATGTATAGGACGTACTTGCCATCATCACAGAGTCTGGCTTTAGATCCCAAATCTGTTTCTTATTAGTTATGTAGCAATGGGCAAGTAACTTCATCATTATATATGTTAGTTTCCTCAAAAAAACCTTTTCACTGTGCTGTAATGAGAATTCTATAAAGTAATGTAAATGAGTCACTCAACACAGGGACTGGTACATATTCTATTCATATATATATATACACACATATGTATATGATATGTATGTGCATCTCCTACTAGTTATGTTTCTTTGGTTAAGTCCTGACAGCCACTCACAGATGTAGGCCTATGTGCACATCCAGGTTGTGAGCTCTGAAAATAAGACCCTAAACTGTTACTACTGACTGACTTCTCTCTGTGCAAGTAGGAAATGGTGTTGACCTATGTAAACCCATCTGAAACCACCAATACTACAAACAAGATTCAGAACATTTCTATGCCTCCCAGAAGTTTCTTCGTGTCCCTTTTGCTCTGGTTTTAAAGTTAATTTCTGCTTTTTTTTTTTCTTGAAATACTTTTGTATGATCCTGTTTTGTTGGCTTTCTGCTGGTTATGTTTGAATGAAGGCATTTCTCTTTTAGACTCTTTATTGCTGAAACTGTGGGGGTATTAAAGAGTCATGTCAACCTGATTGTGATTGTTTTGTCTCAGAGCTCAACAAGATTCTAACGTGTAGGTATATCTCATTTCCACGGTACCAGAAAGTCTTCTAGATTCCTAGTATAGGTCTGCATACATTAGCACAAAATTCTCTTTGACAGCGATCAACATCTGCAAAGGCAATTTACAATCCCATGTATCCTTCACGCTCTGTAAATAGAGGCCCCCAGTTCCCAAAATGGTATCTCCATGTTACTATTTTTGAGCCCTGCCTGACCAGCTAAAGGAGCTCAGGTATTTTTTAACCTACCTATAGCCCAGACCTTGATATTGTAAATCAGTCATCATTGATTTGGCCACTAGGGCTTGCTACTTGATTTCGGAAACCTTCTGTTGACCAAAATTCACAGAGATATGGTCAGATACATGCAGGTTTCGGGGTCCTCAATTTGATACAAATTTGATTTTTTAAAGCAACTATTCTTCAAAGATTAGGGTTACAAGAAAGATAGAATTTTTAAACTTTATATTTCATTTTCTTGTTCCTTTCAGTTGGCATCAAAGATAATAATAGTTTCCTCAGCCATTACTTTGCTCCTAAGTTACATCCAGGATTCAGTCTGAAGTTTGATTCCCTTCAGGAATAATAATTTTCTTTTCTATTAACCCCTCTAACTTTTTGTACATTCGGAATTTGGTATACAACAGAGGTATTTGTTTAAATGTCCCTCTTTCTCAGTGGACTGTGAGTATTGCAAAGTATAGAATGTTGTTTGTTAAATTGGTATTCAGGGACCTAAGTACAATGGTTGACATTATACATAGATTTTTCTTAAATTCCGTTTTGATAAACCAATTTAATCAACAAATAACTGATTGAACCAAAAACTTCTTCTGTGGATATGATGGAGATGTACATGTCAAAAGATAGCTTAATTATGTGAAAGCATACCTGTGTCCAAACACTGTTGATTAATAGGGTGATGTCAACGTGGAAGGGAGGCCTCTAGTGTGTGTTACAGTCACTGTATATGATTCTGTTTTCTCAACGTTTTTAACTTTGAACTTGATAAATTAAAGATGGTATGCCTTTAAAGCAAAAGCTGATTTAACAGAGAGATGGAACATAACAATGCATAGTACCAAAAAATATTTTTAAATAGTTACATTAAAAGGCGAAAATAATAATTAACTATGTGGCCTTTTAAGTTGATTGCATATACATACATGAGCATAAAACGTGGAGAGATGTACAAGGCAATATGAGTTTCATCATTGTTCTGAGAAAAAAAATACTTTTTCATACTTTACTGTTTCTGTATTTCCCACAAATTTTGTTACTATACTAGTATTATTTATGTAATCAGAAATATGTTTTTAAAAAACAAACATAACAGGATATCTCAATAAGGTAGGATAATGAATAAAAACTAGTAAGATAAATTCCTACATTTATTCCTAAAGTGCATCGTGGGATCTTGTCTTAAAGAAGGCATATACACAAGCACAATATGAGCCAATGGTGTCTATACGGTGTGCTAAAAGAGTGCCTGAAGTTGTAGGCAAATTTCCAGAATCATGACATTCAGATAAGAAAAATACTAGGTTTTATGATCTTCACTGTTTATGATGCCTAGTTTGGTTTTCTGTACTATATCTTGAAAGTATATTAACAAACTAGAATGTACCCGCAGTACATTATGGGAAAACTGACAAATCTAGAGACACAAATAGGCAAGATATGAGAAGAAACATTCCAAAAATGGCCTCATGGGAACGTGATGGTTATCACCAAATAGCTAAAGGTCATTGTGCTGAAGAGGAACTAGAAATAATGAGTAGACTTGCTGATGTTGTGATTGTCCCTTGTCTTGGTCCAGTATATCTAAGCTGTATGTCACACTTCCACCAGTCACTGAGACTTCTGCTGCTAGAAATGATCACCTGAAGGATTAATTTAGAATCTCTACTTGTTGGAGCAATTGGGATGCGGGCTAAACATTTATAGTTTGAAAAACACAACTAAATTATACACTGAGGCACATTGTTCTCAGTGATTATAGTGGTGGTATAATTTGTACTTCACTCACTAAGATTATCTGTTCTAAGAGTTTATTCTATGCCAAGCCTTCTGCTAAGCACTTCATGTAAATCATCTCATTTCATCATAAAACTCAACAATGTAGGTATTGTTTTGCTCACTTTGCAAATGGTGACACGGAAGCTTAGAACAGAGATTTAATATCTTACAGCCAATAGATTCTTGAATTAGAATGAAAACTTGGAATTATCTGAATACAGAGCTTATACTTGTAAACATTATGGTGAAGACCAGATAAACAGGGTAAAATGTGGCTGAATATTATGAATTTTCTGACTATGAAACAAGGCATAAACTAGGTAGAAGTCCTTTTAAAGTCATCATAGGAAGAGTTTAAGAAAACTGCCATATCATATGACTCTGGGTGAGAAGTAGATTTATTCTGTTTCAGTTAGAACATCTTTAACTGAAAGTAAGAGAACACCTGTCTAAAAATATCTTTAAAATAAGGGCGTCTAAGTCTCTCACATAAGAGACTCTAGGATTGGCATACCAATCTGGTACACTAGCAATATTCTAAAAGAGCCAAAGTTAGGTGTTCAATTTCTCTATACATTTATTTATCCTAACAGAAAATGTGGGGGTTCTGGACAAGAGAAGACACTGCTGACTCACAGAGCAGCTTTCATGAGCTCCCCATGTCCCAGGTCCTCATAAGGCAACACAGCGAACTCTACAGCTACACCCTCTCTGGGAAAGGGAGAGGAGTGTCCCTAGGTTTTATCATCCTAAAATGTGAGCAAATGAGTCCAAGGGAGGTGAGTCTCTGGGAAAGGGAGAGGAGTGTCCCTAGGTTTTATCATCCTAAAATGTGAGCAAATGAGTCCAAGGGAGGTGAGTCTCTGAATCTCTGCGGAACAAGTCTTTAGTTTCTTTGCCGTTCATTCCTAAGGCCCAGCCTGTGCAGAAAGGTGGAGTTGTTATGGAGTGACTCCGTTTACTGTCTCAACCCTATCTGCTCGCTGCTTTGTCATCCTCAGAGTATCAGGGAGGTCTTGTGCTCTGGGTGCTCAGAGTTATAGATTTCACATTTCCACATGTCATTACCCCAAGCTCAAGGAAGAACCAAGTGGAACAAATTTCAGTCTGCTTCTTTGGCTATCCCTTTCATTAGGAAAGAAAATCTTCCTCCAGAGAATCGCAGTGGAGTCTCCTTCATAACTTACTGACTAGAACTGGGTCATATATTTATTCCTAGAACAATCAACATCAAAAGGGAAAATCTATAGCAACATGGGTTGGCATAGATTAGGGAAAATTGGCATTCAAAAAAAAATTAAGGTCTGGTTGCAATGCCTGTTGTATAGGAAGATCTGCTACAACATTTAAGATTCCTTCATCCATTCAACATACATTCATATGGCACCTGCTATGTGCCAGGCCTGGTGAGGCAGAAAAAAACCCAAAATAAAGAAGACAGTACTCAACCTCAAAGGGCTCACAATCTGGAGAAAGGGACAGATATTTATGAATCTTAGAGTGCATGTGGCTACATAACACAAAATAAATATTAAATAAAATAGGACTAAGTAAAAGCAACGTATAAATTTATTTAAAGAACTTTTTATCAAAGGGTTTCAAATGTGAATATTTAGCAATTAATTTATTGTCCTTTATTCCTGTATTGATGGCATTTTAATTTGACTACATACTGTATAATTTCAAGTATAAAAACTATACTACATAAATACATAATTTAATATTTCTTTTAAATATATTAAATATTAAGCAATTATGCGATGTAACAAAATCATTGGTAATTATGTGAAGAGATAAAGCAAATTTGATTTCTATTACACCAATGTATCAATTTGTTAATAATCACAACGTTAAACTCAAGTAAAGAAGACAATCAAGGTAGCGCCTTACATTTTTAATGATCTCAGAGTATAAGTTATAGGGGAAACTATGGAAAGCGCACCTGTGAGAAAATTTTGAGGTAGAAATGGAAACACCAGTCAGTAAATAAATAATTGTACTTTGAGTATACTCAGGCGTTTTCTGCCAGAAAGTAGAGGAGGGGTTAAATGACTTCATGAAGTCCCTTAGTCATTGATCTGATGTTTTACTAAAAATAAATGATACATTTCTTTTGCTTTCTAGATAAAATTGATCATCCACTGATAAATTATGCTACTTTTTTAAGAGTACAGAAGAAAATGCATAATGCAAACGAGTTCTCAATTTCTGATGTTACAAAATATACTTATAGAGGCTTGGATTTCACATATTTAAGCTTTCCTGCCCTCAGGCAAACACATGTTTTAAGCTTTAATATTTCATCATTTTTTTCTTGCACTGCATTTCTCTTTATATGGAATTTTTGTTGACTTTATTAGTGGGTTTGCCAGAACAGAAATTGTAGGATTCAGAAACAGCATCAGAATAAGCCCAAAAAGGATGTAATCTTTGAAAAGCTGGTGTCACTCAGCAGTTGAAATAAATAGAACATCATTTTCCAAAGCTTGGGGGCTTGGAAGGAAATGGTTGTCCTTAGTTTACCTACCAGTCCTTATTGTGATGTTTGAGCATGGCACATCTGCAAATTCAACAGGAGATTCAGGACCAGCTTGCTCCTTCTCTCTCTCTCTCTCTCTCTCTCTCTTTTTTTTTTCCATTTCTCTTTTTACATGTGACAACCGCATAACTTGTAATAGTGCTTTAGCGTTCACTGATTTTGTTTATTAGTTTTAACAGATTTCTTTCGGCGGAGTCTTTGGGGTTTTCTATAGATAAAATCATACTATCTACAAATAGTATACAGCTTTATTTCCTCCTATCCAACTTGGATGCATTTTATTTCTATTTTCAGCCTAATTGCTCTGCCTAGGACTTCCAATACTATGTTGAATAATAGTGGTGAGAGTGGGCATCTCTGTTTTTTTTCTTGATCTTAAAGGAAAAGTTCAGTTTTGCACCACTGAGTGTGATGTTATCTGTGGCCTCGTCCCATATGGAAATAGAGGAATGTGTTCTGCATATACTTGATTTCTTCATTTTGCTTGATTCTGTTTGGTTCTAGGCATTAAGAAAAAGAGCTCTCTCTCTCCCAGGCTTGAAGAGTAGACTTGTGTAGAAGATCAAAGTTACTAACTTTCCCCTCCTTTTGGTTATTTCTCTCACCTTTGTGATGGTCTAAGCAGCTTTATTTATTCTCGATGGATCCTAACTGTTGAGAGATTGCCAAGTCTTATGAACGTTCCCAAGAGATGAAGCTCAGTCAGCTCCCGGTTTGAGGATGATGGAAAGGTAGGCCCTCAGGCAGCAGCTTTTAAAGGTTGCAGATAGACACAATTGTGGGGGAACCACAACAGTAAATCCTGCTGCCTTTCAGATCCCTTTGGCAACAGTTCAAAATTGGGGCTCCAGATGAGCATCTGATCTTTGCTCTGGGAGGTGTCAATGGGCTATAGCAAGGGAGAGCACAAAGATGGCATCTCCCAGCCTAGTTCCCTGAGAGCAACTCCATAGCCTTTATCTGTGTGATAATTCTAAAGCACTCTCCTAAGGCTAAAGCACTAGGACAAGTAAAATAGGACTTTTCACAGGATAGGGGTGTGTTTTGGTCAGATGTCTCTGCAGTACCTGGGGGGTAGTAGCATACCAAGAAATTTTTCAGTTTTTCACATCTGTGGGGTCTGGAAATGTAATCATCCCTGGCCACCAGAGCAGGGATTGACAAGCATCCCATTTGTGGGCTGTGCACATTTGCTGGCTTCGGTGGGGCCCAGGGATGGTGCAGGGACAGGATGTTCAGCCATCTGGCTCTGGCAGGGCCACTGAAGAAGCACAAGGGTGAGTACTTGGCCTCCACCTCAGGCAGGACCCTTGTGGGAAAAAGGCGGAACCTGCCACAGACCACTAGCAAGTTGGAGGGACAGTGCAAACATGGCAATCTCCTGTGCCACCATTCCCCTTGGAGAGTCCTAATAGGCTCCTCCCTTCTTGTAGATGCTTTAACATCAGCACAAGAATCTCTTCACAGATTGTCCAGCCACTTTTCAAACTGCTGCCTTTGTGCTGAATCCCGGGGAGCAAATGAGTGCTTTGTATAAGCCATTTAAGAGTGGAACCTCAAGTCCCTACAGCCCTATGGCTCTCCTGGATTTTTGGATGGAAGCCCCATTATTTTTCAAAGCCAGACATTTTGGAGTCTTGCCTCTCTGGTGCAGGTCCTAAGGGTTGATATGCCCGATGTGGGGCTTGAACCCTCCCAGTCCTCCAGGAGAAACTCCATGCTTGTGCTGTGGTGGGGTCTGGGGCTTTTAGCAGGACCAAGTCTTGCCAGAGACAAGCATCAGAATAGGCCCAAAAAGGATGGGCTGTCTCGATGATGCCCTGTATCCATTGTTGTGAAGGAGCTGGTCAGCTAGTTTTCAGGGTTTTTTTCTGAGGGAATTGCTTTGCACGTAGCCTTAGATGTGTTGTGTTGTGTTGTGAGGAGGTGACTTCAGCATCTTCCAACACTGCCATCTTGAACTGTCTCTCCTTTTGCAACCTACTTTTGTGTGTTAATGTGGTATCCCGCTACTTTGCTGAATTCTAACATATATTTTAAACTCAGCATTTAGATACAATATTTTGTACCAGCACTATTTGCTAATGTGCTCGTGAAAAATTGGATCAGCATCACTTTACTTGGTTATAAATTGGGAAGGAATCTAAAACAGTAATTTGAGTGTTATTACATGAATGTACTATGCAATTTTATCATTATTCCTCCTATTAGCAGACAATTAACACTCTATGTAATTGCACTGTTCAATCAGGATGGCAATGGAATGGAAGTGTGAATGCAGAGAACTGTGGTTTCTGTTAAAGACTCACACATTAGATCCGCAATTACCGCTATTTGATGATGATCTAGTGTCATAATGGACCACTTACTCAAAAGTCAGAAGAGATTGGTTTCTGGTTAACATTTCAATAGAGTTTAACAAATAAGATATTGAGAACCCATTATGTGCTTGCACTAGATTAGGAATTGGTTGCACTAAAAATAAGACAAATATAAAATCTGACCTCAGGGGGTCAAGCAATAAGATACCATTTATCAAATTATAGAAATATGAAGTGTATTACAAGGACTAAGTAGTGACAAGAGTGGTACCAGAGTTTACAGAGATAATGTCTGATCCTTCTAGAGGGTCATGGAAGGCCTCTATAAGGAACTGATGTCTAAGCTGTGGTTAAGTAAGTAGGATTTGGGAACCAGTGCTAAGAAAAATAGATCGAAAATATCCAAAGACAAAACAGAGCTTTTAATAGGCAGCCAGAAATGACCAAGGGAAATGACATATGTATTGCCATGTGCATAACTTCAGTCTTCAGTGCTTTGACTTTTTCCTTCTATACACTCGTTTCCCGGTGGTGATCTTTCTGGTCCAATAACATTAGCATACTGATGATATCGGGAATTGTATCTTCAGACCAAATTTTTTTTTTTCAGACCAAATTTTTAAACTTTTAATTTGAGCCTCCTAAGCAACTTCCTACTCAACATCTTTAGTATGATGTCTAATCTGCACCTCGAATATCAGCAGAAAGTGAACAAACTTCTATCTCCTCAGCAACACTCATCATAATTAAATGCCACCCCTATTTACCCAATTGCTTGGTAGGGGTGGGGGCTAGAGGCATTGTTGACTCTTCATTTTCTTTCACACCATGTATCCAGTCCATTCCCTTGGTTCAACCCTCAAAATATATTTCAACCCTGACAACATTTTGTTACCCTCACCGTTGCCTTCCTTCAGCCAACATCTGATCTCATCTGAAGGACTATAGTAGCCCTCTGTAGGTCTTCTTGATCTTCCTCTTGCTCTACTATGTCTATGTTCCATAGCATTTAACTGGAAGTCATATCACAGTAGCCTTCTGTTAAAACTCTGCAATTCCCTATTTTATCCTCTGAATAAAAGCTTCATTGAGAAGCCCTGAGAGAGTCTACGCCTTCATTTCAGGCTCTACTTAGTACTTCTCTTTTCTGAGACTCCTCTTTTCAACTCACAATCCAAAACAGCACATCTGTTATCCCCTATACTATTATCCTCATTTTCTTTTTTTCATATTACTTCATAGGCCTCTGTTAGGGAATTCTTGTTGGTCATTCTTTCCCAGTATCTAAAATAGAGCCTGATGCATGATAGGTACTCAATAAATAGTTTTTATTATCAATACCCAGCAGAATGTTATACCTTGAGATATCAGGAAGCAATAAAATCACCTGGTAATAGTTTCAAGTAGTCCTTAATTATATACTTCAGGATAGGAAAAAAAAAAGTACCAGGGGTTCCATTTCCAATAGCTTATTAACTAGCTGATTAATCCATGTTTTTCTCCCTCATAAATATTTGTAGAGATCTACTATATGTTTCAAATAGGTATTGGGATTTCAAAAACTTTTATTTTTTAATTCATAAGAGATAGAGAGAGAGAGAGAGAGAGGCAGAGACATAGGCAGAGGGAGAAGCAGGCTCCATGCAGGGAGCCCAATGTGGGACTCAATCCCGGATGCTGGGATCAGGCCCTGAGCCAAAGGAAGACACTCAAACACTGAGCCATCCAGGTGTCCCAGGATTTCAAATATTCTAATGAAGAAAATATACAATTTTTACCCTTGTGGACCATAAGTCTAATAGGAAGAGGGATGAGTAAACAAACAATTACAATATTACACAAGAAGTACTGTAACAGGAATATATCCTGGAAGCCTTCAAGAACCATCACCTAAAGGAAGCTGAGGAACTCAGAGAAGACTTTTAAAAGAAAAACTTGCATGCTGCTTGTTCTCAGGATACTTGGCTGAAATTCTCTCATCAACCCTCTTTGATTAGGGAAGTTGACACTACAAGGGCATCTCTTAAATGCGAGTTGGTACTGGCCAACCCTTCCTCTGATTAGGAAATGATTCCGACTGATAACAGGAGAGCTTGGTTCTTGTCTCGAGGAGTCAAAGAATGAATGCCCTGGACACAGGATAGTGAGTGAAGGGATAGAAGTTTAAGTAAAGATACAGAGAAAGTTCTCAGGAGTGAAAGGGGTCCCAACAGGGTTGCCACTGAGGGCTTATAGGTTTGGTCTTTTATTGAGAGCCTAACCGGAGAACCTAAATCCTTTTGACATATCCATTGATATCATCATCCCGTAAGGACTGGTGATAACATCTTTAATGGCTTACTTCCTTTTAAGAGTCTGATGACTTTTTTGTTGGTCACACATTATAACCAGACACCCTCCCCACCCACATCTTAGGGCAGGGTGGTCTGGCTTGTTGCTTTATCTCTGGTTTCCTTACACCTCAGCATTTTGGGGATTTTTGTGAGCCTGATTCTGTGGCCTCCTACTTAGCCCTGCCTAGCCCTGTTTGTCCCTAACTCACAATCATAGAGAAATGAGAAGATTTGTGAAGAAGAACAGAAATTCCAAAGATGGAGTGACAAAGAAGGGAGGAACACAAAAGAGTTGCAACTACAGTGTTCCCAGTTTACACATACCACCAAGTTATGCATGCATACTTACAATCATTATTTGAATAATGTACATTATTTAATTGCACTACCATTAAAAATCTGTCATTGCAAAACAAGTTTTAGTTATAAAATACGTGTAGATGAATCATTTAGCTAGAAGAAAGGATAATGTCTCCTTTTTAATGATTCAGCAGAATCTGATGTTTCTCTCTCATTTTTCTAGTCAACCTATTCTAAGATCCTTAGAATATCACTACCTCATGTGGTTGTATAAAAACTGATGGTAACTTGATTGTTTTGGCTTCTTGCTTTTTCATCTTTGTGTATTTTTTAAAAACTAACTTCTTCTGACAGCTCTGCTGAGAGGCATAGAATCCTAAATAAATGAAGGGGACGGGGAAGCTTATAGACATTAAAGCTTTGCAAAGAAGCTAGAAATGTAGCTGCACAATCCTCATGTGCAACAAAACAGGCTTATTCTAGCCAGTCCTGGGAAGGGAATGAGGGAATACCTACACTGTGGATATCCAACAAGCCCAGTATAGGACTAGGAGTTATGATATTAGTCTCTGCCTTTATTGCTCTGTGCCTGTGAGCTTCAGCTTCTGCTAGAAAATTAAATTCTGAATGCTGACCTACTGCTTAAGCTTTTGTAAGAAATGATTATTGACTATTGACTACGAAGACCTCTGCAATGATGCAATGTTGGTCCAGCATCTAGCCTGTGATATTACTGTTAATGTAATTATTATCATAAACTATGTAACACTGAAATTTGCTTTCCTGTTAGAAAGAAAGAAAAAGGAAGAAGAAAGAAGAAAAGGAAGAAAGAAAGAAGAAAGAAAGAAAGAAAGAAAGAAAGAAAGAAAGAAAGAAAGAAAGAAAGAAAGAAAGAAAATGAAAGAAATCACCTATCCATTTTTTTGACTATTTCTTTTGATTTTTTTTTTCTGGATATAAAATACGTCATTCTACTGTCTATTCTATTACCACCTAATTTCACAGGGATCTAATTTGTAGAAAATTTAAAGCTTCTGTTTCTCTTCATTTTTCTTTTGACTTTTGTGTTTATCATTATTCATTATCCCACATATCAGAGTATGAACTTGAGAATGAAGAAGAAAAAACTTAATGGGACAAAACTGCTTTTGAAAAATGGCTTTTTGCAGGATAAAGGTGAAAGATTTCTTTAGATGATTTTAAAAAATCCATACTACTAACAGAATAATTATTAGCACAAAATCCTTCCAAAGCACTTCCACAATTATGTATTGACTTTTCCACATAAAATAGACAACTGAAACTTGCTCTAAGTTATGAATTTGCACCTGGCAGTAGGACACAGGGCTCTAATCTCTGAGAAAAAAAAATACTTTTATCTTCCTGACAATTGACTTATAGAAGCAACAACGGTATTTAAGAAAGCCAACTTGATATTGACAGGCTGTCTTAGTTTGGCAGCACCTCATTTAAAAATTTATATCCTAAGGTATGTTTAGGGAAGTTCTATAGCTTTCAGCAAATATTAATACTTAACCAGTAAACTCCTATTTTAATAGGAAATAAAAATTGTTCAGTTGACATCTGAGAATATGATGCCTATATGTCAATGAGCCATCTGATTTTACAGAGTTCTTTTTATTCTAGAGTACCACTTAAGCTTGATGGTTCTGGGCGTTCTGTCTTTAACAAATTTCCCATGATTTGCTGTAGATGGCTTGTTATTTTTTCTTAGACTTTATCCATTCAATGGAGATTCGGCCTTGAAAGTGAGCTAACATAATGGATAAAATTTAATATCTCATTGTCAGGCTATATTAATGTACCTTCTTCCTTGTGACACACTTCTGATTAGAAATTTTTAAAAAAATAAAATAAAAACCCTATGTGTCAGAGAGTATGTATTTGCTTTGAGCTTAGGATGACTCTAAAGTTTATTATTTAATCTGGAAACTTTAAGACTAATAGGAGGCATTATTAATATTTATGCTGGGACAATAGATATTTATTCCATTAATAAATATGTTGTCATGACCATTAATCAATGAAGAAATGAGTCCACTAAACGTTGCTGAGTCGTTAACTCAGGTTCAACTTTCAACTGTACCAATGACTCAGTGTAAGGTGCGTCACCTTGAGCATCACTGCTACCAACAATAGTAATTAACGTTACCACTGCAGAATAGGTACTTTTATCTACGATGTTATCAGTGTTTGAGGAATTAAATGTCTAGAGCAAAATGCTAAGTTTGATATACATTATCTCAGGGTAGGAGTAAAAAGTTTATAAGGATTTTAATATTTGAATTTGATAATTCTTTTTCTATTTAGCACACAGTGAAACATCTTTATACTTTTACGAATGCAGAAAAGAAAACTGAACCACCTTTTGATAGAACAAAAATGGACTTAAATTTTCCAGCAAAGTTTGATTTTTGAATATAATCAGAATGATGATGTGTTTTGTTCAATAAACAGCTCAGATAGTGCTGTTTATGAAAAGAGCAAACAATTAATTTAATTTAGAATGTGTAGGGGGAAACATTGTTCTAATGCATAGACACAGTACCTTGAAGGATCTCTTGAGGATAATTTTGAGTTTACTTTGTTTTTAAAATGACAAAATTCTCTGTTATTTTAAATTATTTTAGGGGGATATTTCACAGAAAATCAAATGATATACTGTTATTATTCAGCAGTTATTATTACAGTTATTATTATAGGCTTGCCTGCCTATATAATAATGGAAATAATGAGGCTGTTTTCTTCCCACTTTCTATTGTCATTCCATTCAGCTTTCCATCTGGAAATTTCTTATTCAAGAGTTTCCATTTTTTACCTGGTTTGATATAATATAATTTCCTTAAGGAACATGTACTCATTGAACCCTCTATGCTTGACACTGCTATGGATGTCGAAGAACAGCAATAAATGAAACAAAACACTGCCTTCATAGAACGTGTGTTCTACTTAATAGATGCTCACTTCTTAGTAATAGAGACACAATTTTTATCAACCAGAAGTTTATCTTCTCCATAAAATCTTTCTTGAGAAATCTGGATCATATTGATCTTTTTTCCTTCTAAACATTTACATATTGTTTGAATTAATACATTTAAACATTGGTTTGGTTTTATACCTTTCTTAGATGCATGTCTTAAGCTACACAAATTCCTACCACTCAATTGACACTTCCCTGGTTACTTTTTATCTTTTATCAGGCATTTCTGTCTCTTCCATAAGTTATATTTTCATCTTCTTTTTCTGGTAGAGTCTTTATTCATTTGGGACGTTAATTGGGACACTAATTCTTTGAATTTAGTGTTGCAAATATTACTCATAATTTGTGACTTGCATATTCCGTGACTTGCATAAATACAGCTATGCTGTAAGCAGAATCATGTTTTTAATAGACCTGTTACCCATTCCTTCCTTTAAAGCACAGTTCGTATTCAAAGCATTACAGGACAAAGCAGCTTAGTTTATATATCTGTTCAGAACAAGAGGCTTTCATAATATATTTCTCAGGAGTATTGATCCCTTTTTGGAATCACCTGAAATATATTTTTTAGGGTCAACATCCCACTTGATAGATGAGATAAAGGAAGAATTTGTCTCTAGCCTAAAGAAAATTTAATTATAGATACATATCCCTAATATTTCCCTCCAAACTAAGTACCATCTTGCCCCACCTCCACTTAGGTCCAGTTGTCAATATAATATTTCAGTAAGTCTTTAATGTAAAATATTATCAAGGAAGTGGTATTTTTAGGACCCCTAAAATTACTGGGTTCTTTCACAATGCATTTTAAATCAAATTGCTATACTTTCTTCTCTCTCCAAAGCTCTTCTGCCCAGGTGATCCAATTCAATGCCTCATTACAATTAAAAGACACTTGAGTTTGTGTCCACACAGCCTGGGCAATACTTCTATATCAAACCCTACCCTGCCTCAGATCCTTCTAGGAAATAACAGGAGTGGACCAAGCCAGTCTGGCTGGTAATCAGTTTCCCAAAACTGATCCCAGCTCAGGTCTTGATTTTTCTTTCTTCCTTCCTTCCTTCCTTCCTTCCTTCTTTCCTTCCTTCCCTCCTTCCTTCCTTCCTTCCTTCCTTCTTTCCTCCTTCCTTCCTTCTTCCTTCCTTCCTTCCTTCTTTCCTTCTTTCCATTCCTTCCTTCTTTTTTCTTCCTTCCTTTCTCCTTTCCTTCTTCCTCTCTTTAATCTTATAACAGACAATTCCATCTGTGACTCATGACTTCCTGTATAGCACTGACCAAGCAATCAAAACACAAGTTCTACAGAAGTCCACAAATAAAAGCCAAGCTGCGCTACCAGAGCTTCAACAGAGAAAACAACAAAGGTAGATATACTACACAGCATCCCCCCCTACATGTGTATCTAAATCTCTTCTTCTGTTGTATTAAAACCCCATATTTATATCTTTTCTATCCAGGTGGTTAATCAGAACCCCACTCTTGAACTCATAACTTGTATTGATCATTTTATGGACTTTGGGAGATAATACTGGGAACTCATTTGGACTAAATAACTTTTAGTTCATACTTTGAAAATCTGCACTTTTGTTTCAACAATGTAGTTTATTTTATGTACTGGGAATGTTTCAATTGGCAAAAATTGTTGTATTCTATTGATGCTCTAATATGTCAAAATTTGTCCGCTAAAAACCCTTTTTTCAGGTTGACCAAATTGTCCATTTTAACTCTAACCCAGAAATTACTGAGAGTCTCCCTATTTCTGAAAACAAAATGTTCCAACATGATCTTTATTTTTCATGTGCCAAGACGGGGGACCAATTATTCTCCAAGTGGCTGTCAAAAGAAAGTGTTTGAGCTCCAAATCTAGGCACTAGTGAAGCATAAATCCTGATGTTAGGCAAGAGACCTTAGAGGAAGGAATACTTAAATCATTTTATTAATGAAGTGAGAAATCCTTTTTTATTGTAAAGGTCATGAGTTCATGTTGATGTTTCCATTTGACCTTTACTTTTAAAAATTCTCTTTTTACTTGATCTAATATGAAGTTTTCAAAGTAATCTTTCTTGTTCAGAATATTTTATGACTGCTTATGATACATATTGTTACAGTAAATTATTTTGTTAAATTCTAACCTTGAACCCTAGTTTTCACAGTGCAATTTTCATTTCTATTTTTCTCCCTCTCCAAGATTTCCAAAATTGATTCAAAATTGTATAAATCCTAATGATTTTTATCATCTGCACCACCTGAGAACATAACCAACTGTCTAAGATCAAACACACATACACACACACGCACTGCTTCTATTTCCCCAATGGAAACAACTCCAAGAAATTATAAGACATTGAGAGATTTCCCCCTATACCAAATGTTAATAAAAACACTAATGAAAAGCAGAGAAATGTAAACCAGACTTGGCTCTTAAGATTTTGCTTGAAATCCCTCTGTAGCTTTGTCTAATTCATTCCCACTATTTCAGTTCAATTTTTCATAATTTCCTTTGTTTTATATCACTATTTTTAATACCATTATTTTTTGTTGCAGAAAATTTAGTTCTGGACTCTCTTTAATATGGATGTATATTCATTTCTCTGTTATTGCTTGACAGAGTCAAATTATTCAAGAGTAACACAAAATATACTTAAATTAATATCAAGAATTATAAATATATTCATAAATATAGATATGGATATACTACATATTATAATTTGAAAACCCCCATCAAGTAATTTACACAGAATAAATTCTTTAGGTCCATTTATTTCCACAATATTGACTGTGCTCCATAAAAACCAACTCACATAAGACAAAAGAACAAATAGAGTCTTCGGGTTTCTGAAGCTCAGTGGCATTTGATAATGCCATGTGGTGGGAATAATGTAAGAAGAGGTTGTCTAAAGCATAATAATCAAAAATCTCAGTGGTTAAAAAAAGTGGCAGACAGGTTGTATGGAGATGTTAAGTCAGGGAGACCATCACATCTTTTGTCTCAGACTGCAATAATGTTCATTAGTTGGCTCCACATAAACATTGTTATGTGGAATTGGTTAAAAATTCGGTTATGTGGAATATAAATATATAGTAGATGCTCAAGAAATATTTGTGAATGGGGACACCTGGGTGGCTCAGTTGGTTAAGCAACCAACTCTAGATTTTGGCTCAGGTCATGATCTCAGGGTCATGAGATGGAGCCCTGCGTCAGACTCCCCACTTAACACAGAGTTTGCTTATTTCTCTCTCTCTCTCTCTCTCTGCTCCTCCCCTCTCGAAAGAAAGAAAAGGAAAGGAAAGAAAGAAAGAAAGAAAGAAAGAAAGAAAGAAAGAAAGAAAGAAGAAGGAAGGAAGGAAGGAAGGAAGGAAGGAAGGAAGGAAGGAAGGAAGGAAGGAATCTTTTTTTTTTTTTAAGAAATATTTATGAATGAATGAATGCATTGGTGACCCTGGGCCTTTATCTTATTAGTCCCATTCTCAGAAACCTTTAGTGCCACTCTTGTGACTTCAAATGCTGAGCCATACTCACATCAGATTGGTTTTGCACTGATCTCTATGAACATAAAAGACTGTGTGTCTTCTCCCAAATTAGTTGTATTAACAGTGCAATTTTAGGTATTTTCCAAGTTCCTACTGTAGTATATATAGTAGGTTCTTTTATGCAAACTGATAGGTGCTCATTCAGATGTTTATGGTTTGGTAAGTTCATGTAAAGAGGGATTTAGTCATTTTTATTTGGTGTAGTATCTTGGCTCTTCTATTAATTAATGTTACTGGATTGAGATATGTGTGGATCTCAGGATTTAATTCCATGTGAAATTCAATTCATTTCAAAGTAAAAATTATTTGATGTTTACTATGTGCCAGATGGGAAATTTTTGAACTACATTGAAGTAATGTCATGAATCCTGTTTTCAAAGAGTTGTTATAACTTGCTTTACACAAATTTTTGAGGAAATAACTAAATTTACTTGATGAAGGAGTTTTGTATTTCTCTAAGTCTGATTTGAAAGCAGCTTTTATTCCATAGAATATTTGACTTTACCATACAGATAAGAAATATGTTTTCATTTGAAGAAAGAACTTCCTTTAAGTCTCCAAGGTCATATAAGACTGGTTCCTGATTCATCTTGATGTTCTCAGGCAGAATAAAGTGATTTCATATTTAGTTCTTGATGTGTCTGTTGGGATATATTAAAATGTAGTAATACACCATTTATTCTTTGAGTATACTATTGGAAAATGTTATTTATGAGGCCCTTGGGTTTAACAGGACTTTCAGAATTTACTGTGACATGCCAAGTGCCCTCTGAGTTTCTGGAAGAATAAAGTCCAATTTAGGCTTATGATCGGGACAAACTTCCTCAATCAGAATTCCATTAGACATGGATGACAACCTTCTTATAGAAGGCAATGAAGGAAGTTCTCTGGAAGTTCACCTCTGGAAGTTCAATGAGTAACAGAAGACCAACTGCTAGAAAGTATAAATAGTAATTTGTTGGGGGAAAAAATATGTGCCAATAAAATCCAAGAACTATGTGAAAATACTGTTAATATCACAAATATATTTTAATAAAAGTTTAGCAATCAGAGAAAAATGCAAGGTGCTTTTTCATAGTCACGTAAATTTTCACAAATTACACTTCCATGCATAAGGAGGAGGATCAAAGTTGTTAAAAATTTCTGAGATATATTTAGCATTATACTTCCATCGATAATGTCACAGGCTTTGAAAATGAGTTTGCATCCAAAGGACATCTGTGTGATCATAAAGCATTTTTTTCCAGAAATTAAATTTTCTAAAGCTCAAAGGTAGCCTTTTAAGGACCATTGGAATAATATTGCTTGGCTAGAGTCTTGCCCTTTAAATAGATGATAATAACAAGATTAGAGTGCTTAGAGAATGCTTTTTACATGCTTACCACTAAAAAAATTCTAGCTGAACTGAGTTAAAAATTAAGTTCACTATGCTAATATCCAGTTTGAGATGTACGATCTCCAAGCTACCAAACATTCAAAAGCACTGTTCAGCAGCCAAGTGTAATTAAAGGAAAAATCATTCCATTTTTCCTAAATCTCATCAGGATCATTAGAGGAATACAACTGTGCAGAATTAGTGTTCCTGTTCTCTATTGTATAATAAAACGACATCAATACCAATCATTTTATTATGTTCACAGATTTGTGGGCCAGGAATTTATGTGGGGCAAAGTACAGGTGGTTTGTGTCTGTTCCACAGTGACTTGGTCCTCACTTGGCTTTGGGCTAGAAGCTTCTTCATTGTCTTGTTTGATCCCCAGGCTGGAATGACTCTAAAACCTCAGCTAGGTTGTTGACTGGGATGCCAACTTGCCGTTTCTCTGTGTACTTGGCTTTCTCATAACGTTACAGCAGGGTTCTTAAAGATGATTTCAGACAAATAATTTTTAAGAGAGTTTACCATCTAAAAGCCCTTACTGAGGGGATCCCTGGGTGGCGCAGCGGTTTAGCGCCTGCCTTTGGCCCAGGGCGCGATCCTGGAGACCCAGGATCGAATCCCACGTCGGGCTCCCTGCATGGAGCCTGCTTCTCCCTCTGTCTGCCTCTCTCTCTCTCTCTCTCTCTCTCTCTCTCTCGGTGACTATCATAAATAAATTTAAATAAATAAATAAATAAATAAATAAATAAATAAATAAATAAAAGCCCTTACTGAAAAGGATTAACCTCAGTAAGAGAGATGACTTCAGGAAAAAGTTTTGTTGCAACAGTAATGGTGAGCAAATAAGTCAGTAAAAAACGTAGAACATATAATTTAACTATTAACATCAATGCATGAGGACAATTATCACAAATTTTGTGTTAAATTAAAAAAATAATAAATCTTCTTTGTAAAAATATCATGGAAGATCCAAGGGTCTTTGTGTATAAATGCACAAGTTTAACAAAATATAGTTCTTAAGTAGCTTTTACTAGTTATGAGTACTTTAAAAAGTTTCATCATAATGAAATCTGTCAACAAGAATATTTTACAACATATATTACTATGGAAAGTGGGTAAGCTGCTAAAGTTTATCTTTCTGCTTCAGTTTGAATAGGGATTTTTTTTTCCTATCCACATTAATTCGACATCATTAAGGATGTATATGTTCTTTTCAATTACTTGCATACTGACATTTCCAAACTATTTACAATAAGGATGTATATGTTCTTTCCAATTACTTGCATATTGACATTTCCAAACTATTTACAATCAGTGCATTTTAATACGAGCTTTCTCCTTTTACCTGAAATCAAATGTATATTGTATAAGAGAAAAAGAAGTATTATATGTCAAAATGTTAAAAAAAAGAAAGAAAATAAAGAAGAAATGAGTATAAATCATGAGCTTCATTTTTCTAAAGGAAAAAATTTTAATTATGTTAAAAAGAACTTCAGAGATTAATTTAAAAGTATAAGGCTGCATCCTAAGGGTTAAAAAAACTGGAAGGGGGCCAGCTTCCTATGTACCACAGTTCAGCTTTGAGTCAGCTGGGTGGCCCCCATAAGTTCAGATCCTAAAACTGAATTATGGTGATCCTTGGTATAAGAAAAAGAAACTCTTCAGTGGAGAAAAATAACATACGGTCAAATAATTTATACAAATTATCAAGAGAATTTCAGCATAATAAAAAAATAAATCTTTAATAAAAGATAAAATTTCAACAAAAAATAAAAGACAAAAAAGGAAATTAGACTATGAAAAAGAACAATAACTAATAGAAAATAGAAAATGACTGACATGAAATTGATACAGTGAAATTAGAGAACCAGATCAAAACACTCACATATGCCACTGCCAGACCACCAATACCATCAACAGTTTAGCAACCTATGATTTTTTTTTTTTTGAAATCTATTCATGTAGTCAAATGTATCAACAGATATAAAAAGGATAAAAGATATTTATCTTAATACGGAAAATATATGCAATAAAATGTGAATAAAATTCAATACCATTCATTTTTTAAATACTTCACTACAAATAAAAAACAGAAAATATCTGAAAAATGATAAAAGTTGATAATAATAATAAGCATGCCAAGTGAAAGAAGTGAGAATTCTTTTTAAATAAGAACAACAGCAAAAAAGATGACTGCATTCATTGTTTTTAATGTCACATCAAACTAGAGGAAATGGCTAATGCAATAAACTAAGGGGAATAAATAGGAGATATAAGGATTTGAAATTTTTTTTTAAGGATTTGAAATTTAAAAACATTTTCAGAGATGGCAAACTCTTAGCTTAGGGAAATATAACTAAATTTTAGATTCTAAAACATGGACTTGAAGTGGCTAAACTAAATTGGTTGATATCTCAAACTGGTAACCTGTTGTTTTATATCCTTCAAGATTATTCCACTAAAGTTATATTTTTAAAAAAATTTACTTCATATTATTGTACATAGTGATCACTTGTCTGTATATCAGATGTATCTTAGCTAAAATAGTGAATACCCTAACTTAAATGGTTTTTTAAGCCTGTACACTTGGTATAGTTTGACCCTTAAACTTTTATATATCTTAGTATAGAAGATTAAGAAAGACTGTGCATTGCTGCTTGAGAGTATGTACATTTAAGTCAAATTTATATTTACACTGTCACTGTGGCAAATGAGTGAAAAAAAATTTTAATACAGTAATATATTTTTAAAATTTCTACTTTTTTAAAAGACTTTATTCATTTGAGAGATAGGGAGAGAGAGAGAGAATGAGGGGAGGAGCCAAGGGAGATTGATAAGCTGATTCCATGCTGAATGTGGAGCCCAATGTGGGGCTCAATGTCATGACCCTGAGATCACAACCTAAGTTGAAATCAAGAGTTCAACAATTAACCAACTGAGCCACCCAGGTGCCCCTTTTATTTCTTTTTTTGACCCTCTATACCAGTGCTTGAAAATTTCAATTTATGTTTATATGGTGGAAATTTTTTTAAATGGCTACATGCTTTCTAATAAACTACTGGAAGACTTCAAAAAAATATGCTACTTCTGGATATTTATCCAAAGAAAACAAAAACACTAACTCAAAAAGATATATGCAACCTCATGTTCATTGCAATATATTTATAATAGCCAAACTATGGAAACAACATAAGTGTCCATTAATGGATGAATGGATAAAAGAAATGTGATATATATGTGTATATATATATATATATATATATATATACACATATATATCATAACAATGAAAATTTAAATTCTTAGAATTGAATTTTGTATAAAAAATCTACATATTAAAATGTATGGGAAACAAAACAAAATCAACCAAATAGAACTATTGCCCACTCTTGTAACATAGAATTGTGAAAGCTGTGTCCAATACAAGGCCAACAGTCTGAAAAAGCAAACGGGCTGAAATCCAGTCACTCTCTGCTAGCCATGCCTTGTTTCCACTCTTGATTAGAGGAGAGCTTCTCTTTTTTTTTTTTTTCAAAGTTACCATTTATGGGTTGATCATTAATGAAAAGGATAACTATTTGGACAAGAAATTGGAACTCAGAAATCTAGAATTTAAAATGTACAATACATTGAGCTGTCTTAGAAGAAGAAATGGGTACATATGAGTAAAACTTCTAGTATCTAGTATCTAAAGCTGTGTAAAACCAAAGCATGTCAAAAGCACTAAAGTTTGTAAAATTGTATGGTAGGTAAAATATAATTTGAACTTACTAGGTGTTATTTTGGTCTAGTAACTTTTTGGTCTAGTAATTTTCCTCCAGATCCAACTAGAATTCCACCACTACCAACAAATGGCACCAGCAAGAGGAATCAACCAGGAGCCCTACTGATAATAAGCAGCCAAAAAAGTAGTCTCCTTCCCTATGGATTGTGAGACTCTTTTCAGCTACCTACCTGAGGCTCTCCCATCATACCAAGAAACAGGACAATAACAACCTGAGTGAGAAAGATGCCAATGCCAAGATAAATCAGCTGTTGGAATTATCTGCCAAAGCTTTGGTCATGATAAAAATACTTCAAAAAGTATTCTCTTGAAACAAATTTAAAAAGTGATAAATCTCGACAATGAAATAGAAGCATAAGAAATGATTGAAATTTTAGAAATGAAAAACAATAACTATAATAAGAAACTTGTGAATGAGTTTATTAGTAGAATCTAGATGATAGAAAGGATCGTGAACTTGAGGAGAGAAAAATAAAATTTACTGATCTGAAAAACAGAGAGAAAATAAATTGAAAAAATATGGTGAAGGGTGCCTGAGTGACTCAGTCAGCAGAGCATCCAACTTTTGATTTCAGTTCAGGTCCTGATCTCAGGGTAATGGGATCAAGCCCTGCATTGGGCTCCTTCTTCAGCAGGGAGTCTACTTAAGATTCTCTCTCTCCCTTTCCCTTTGCCTCCCCCACCACCCTCTAACTTACACACATACGTGTGCATTCCCTCTAAAATAGATAAATCTTTTAAAAATATATGTATAGTGAGGTTCTGTTCACTATAGATAAATGTCTATATTATATCTATCTGTTCAATAGATAAATCTTTTAAAAATATATATATAGTGAACAGAACCTCAGGAACCTATGGCATAACTAAAGATCCAAAAACAGAGGTAAAAAGAATATTAAAAGAAATGAAGCCTGAAAATTTAGCAGTTTCAAGAAGAATTTGTCAGAAGACATAGGGTCAAGAGTCTAAGTAAATCCAAACAGCATGAATCTAAACGAAGCTACACTAAGACACATCATGATTAAACTTCTAAAACCGGAAGGCAAAGAAAAGACCACAAAAGAAGGGAGAACAAATACATTACATATAGGGAAACACTAATTTGAGTGACTGCAAATTTCCTCATCTAAAGGCATAGAGGCAAGAAGGAAGTGTCACATTTTTCAAGTGCTGAAAGATGAGTATTGTCCACCATTAATTCTATACTCAGCTATAGTATACATCAGAGAAGAGAAGAAAATAAAAGTATTCTCAGATAAAGGAAAATCAGAGAATTTGTCACCATCAGACCGAACTTTAAAGAATGGCTAGAGGAGGTTCTTCGAACAGAAAGAAAATGATGAAAGAAGAAAACCTGGAACATCAGGAGGAAAGAAAGAAGAAGAGAAAAAGCAGAAATATGAGGATATATAATAAACTACCCTTTTGAAATTTCTAAATTATATTTGATGATTAAAAATTATAATACAAAAAAATTATGATACTTTCTAATACTAAAGGCAGTAATATTTAAAAATGAGTAAGTAAATGGGACAAAAATGGAAATAAGATTTATACACTTAAAACTATAAAATGTTAAAAAAAAAAACTATAAAATGTTGGTACCTAGTAAACTATGATAAATCACATACATGTAATTTTCAGAGCCACCACTAAGAAAACTATGCAAAATGATACACTCAAAAATGGTATAAGTAAATCATAATGAAACCTTGAAAATGTTCAACTTACAGGAAGGCAGATGTTTTTAAACAGACGAATGGTTAAATAAACTATAATATATCCAAGGCATGGAATACTATTCAACAATAAAGAAAAATGAATTATTGACACATGCACCAACCTGAATGAACCTCCAGAGAATTAGGCTGAGTAAAGAAAAGCCAACTGCAAAAGGTACTACTGTATGATTCCATTTATGTAACATTTTTAAAATGACAAAATTATAGGGATGGAGAACAGATTAGTGGTTGTCAATGTTTAGCGGCAAGGTGAAGGTAGGGGTGATTATAAAAAGGAAATGCAAAGGATCCTCATAATGATAGAAATGTCTTCCTCTTGACTGTAGTGGTAGATATACAAACTTATATGTGTTATTTAATTACATAGAACTAAATACAAATACACACACAAAAGTAAGACCAAGGAAATCTGAGTAAGATTGATGGATTGTTTCAATGTTAAAATCCTGGTTGTGATATTATACTATAGTTTTGCAATATGCTACCATTGGGGGAAACTGGGTAAAGGCTATAGTACAATACAGGATCTCTGTATTATTTCTTAGAAATGTATGTGAATTTAAAATAATTTCAAAATGAAAAGTTCAGTTAATAAAATCCATTCAGAAAAATAAGTAATTGCAGAACAAATGGTTATTTCAAGATGCTATTTCACTGCAGAAAATATTCTGAAGGTCGAATGTGACTAAGGTCTAGGCCCCTGGGGTGGGCAGAGGTCAAGAATGTGAGATCTGGAATCCTCTAAATGTGGAATTTTCCACATGTGGGCTTATCTGCCAAGCATCTATTTTTAAGGCCCAACCTGTGCTGACCTCTCAAGTAGAAAGGATGGGAAGGGGAATGCCACCCCCACCCAAGTAATATCAAGTAAATTGATGTAATATTAACAGAAGAAGAGTTAGTGATCCTGGGTAGGGAAAACACCAGAGATTCTCTACATATAGAGAAGCTCAACATAGGACATTTTCCTTCCCAACCTCTCTAAAAAAGGATATGGGGTGCCAATCTCTACTTTATTCTAACATTTTTAACAGGAGATGCTCCTACAATGGATCATTACAGTTTCAGTCATGATTCTATACGGGAAGAAGAAACTTTGGAGAACTGAACACCATCATGTCGAGAGGGACTTGAAGCAGAGAATGAACCATATTTCATGGACTGGCGCATGAACCTGAAATTGTTATAGCCTCTAGGATTCTGATCTGCGCACTATTAATTTCAGCCATACTAAACAGAAATGTTAATGAAAGGCAATGGTAGTCACTCCATCTGGAAAGAAATATTAAATCATGAAATTACTTTTGCTTTGTGTTCTAATATATGCAGATATGCTTGTAGCTATCTGTGGTTTATGCTTTCCAAAGCTTGAATATAATATAGAAATATTTTCCAAAATATTGCCTGAAATAGTTTTTAGTCTGTAAAACCATATGAGAATCAGCCTCATTAAATTCCACGGTGAAGAATCTATTAATTTGCAAAGAGAGTGCTTAGCAACGAAAAGCCACCTATGAGTCATAGATTTTGTTTGATGGTAGAAGATATGTATACTATAATTCTTGGTGATTAGTATAAAAACTATGGGTCATTTCAATAGGTGTCTAATGTTACCTTCTGGTAGAATAGCAATTAGATATTTTAACTGATTATTTAAAAGAATATACTTCAGTTTATAAAGCAAATCAAGCAGAGCAATTGCTCATTAATGGAAAATTACCACCTTGAGAAAAATGGTGGTCATTAATTATAGAGTACTAAATTCATGAAATTACTTTTCTTAGTAAAATTAAGTAGAAATAATTAACTGCTGAAGAGAATTTTTACTTGGTGAAAATACCACTCTGCAAAGTTACTCTCTATTTCACTCACTTTTATTTTTCTAAGTGAATACGTGTAACTGTTAGCTCATTCTATCAAAGAAACATATTTTCTTCTGGTTAAAAAAATGTTTTAGTACATTTTCTCTGTTGCTTTATGTTTGCGAGGGAAGACTTTTTAAAAAATATTTTACTTATTTATTTTGAGAGAGAGAACAAAGGGGGTGGAGAGAGGCAGAGGGGGAGGGAGAAGTAGACACCCCACTGAAACAGGAAGCCTGATGCAGGATTTGATCTCAGAACCCTGGGATGATAACCTGAGCTGAAGGCATATGTTTAACCAACTGACCCACCCAGCACCCAAGAGAGAAGACTTTTCATATTATTTTGAGATTATTCTGTGTGATGAGAGAAAAAACTCCTTGCAAGTAAATAAAAGCAAATTATCTGATACTCATTTAAGTTCTTCAGTGTAAAGTAATGTGTAGCTAAGTGTAAAGTAATAGTGTAGTTTAGAGCATGAATTCTGGAATTCAACAATTCTAGAGTAGAAATTTCACTCTGCTTTTGGTCATTTGTGTGACTTTGAGCAATTTACTCAAATTCTCTGGGACTCATTTCCTCATCGAAAATAGGTGATATATGACCTATACTGTAAGATTATTGTGTAGATTAAATAATATGTCAATAAAGTTTTAAAAGTGTTTAGCACAGTGTCTAGCTTATTGTGCTTAGTAAAATAATGGAAACAGTGGTGGTGAAGATTGGTTGTAGTTACATCCAAAAACTCAAATTGCTTGGATGCACAGCTTAAACTGTAACTGAAATTAGCTAAGTAACCCATAAATAGCAATCAAAGGCAACACATATTTTTTTTTAAATTTAATCTTCTAAAAGTTTAAAGGATGAACAAGTTCAGAATATTTTAAATGTATTCTACTGCAGCACAATGTTTGCTGAAGGACACAGTATGACATATTCTATGCTTTCAGAGGAGAACATTTCTTAGTTTATGCATTTTAATTATCTCTAGTTATATATTATTATATATATCTTATCACATTAATAATTTTATGGAAATCACTAGAGCCTTGATTTTTAAGGCGAGACTATGTAAAGAAACTGAAACAACTTCAGATCAAATCTGAGAAAAATATTAAGTAAATTGCAGGAGAGATCCTATTTATTGGATATAAGAGTATTGCCTATCATGGTCACTTTAATATTTATATTCTTTTTTATACAAAATGTAGACAACATTATGGCAAGGTTCTTAGAAGCCTGGTCCTTTACCAGGGAATCACTCCTTTTGCGAGAAATATGAGGAATTTGAGAGTCAGAGGGCTGGGAAAGATGATCCCAAACCCTTACAGAAGAAGGGACAGGACCTGCTCTCTACCTCTGCTGTGTACAGGAGTGGTGTCTTCCTAGATGGATGTATGATGGTCCTCTCTCCAGAATTGTACTTTAAGGCTGAAGAATTACAGTGTGTCAATAGCAGACCATCTTCAGAGCCAACCATAAGCAAAATTGTCAAACAGATAAGTGATCTTTGCCCCTTTCCCCTCCTTCTTAATAATTCTACTCTCTACCTGAGGCATATTTCTTTTTAGTCCCAGTAGAATAGGCTCTCTTTACTGTCACTAATTGAGAAAATAAGATAATTCCCCTTAAAATGTCAACTTGTTCAATAATAACCTCTCCTAGGAGTACCATAAAGATTCTTGCTGACCACAAGAATCTTCAATTCCCAAAGAAAAACATTTCTAGAAGTGCAAGTTAGCATTATCAGGAGAGCTTATGTATTTTTGAGCAGAGAAACTTTCTTAGTATCACTGAAATCCTACAGTATAGATACTATATACTGATGAAGCCAAGTCTAATACTATTATTTTTAAATATATTTAGCTTACTTTCCATTCTAAGCAGACAACACACACATACACGAGCTCACATTTTTATGAAAGAAAACAGAATAATTGGCTCTTGTCTAAAAAACAGATACCCTATAAACAAGCTATCACTTGCTCTACAAGACCCAGAGGTATCTATTTACCACTTCTAAAACAATGCAATGTAGGAGGTATGTTTTTCTGGGACTGTTCTGGCAATCAAATGAAGAGAAAAAAATTCAAGAGGTGTCTCGGGGAAATACACTGGTAGTCCAAAATTTGGGCTAAAGATTTTCATCTTTAACCTGTATTTAAATTTTCCATCAAAGCATCTCCTCTGAGTCCTTCACCTTCTGCTCACAACACCACTTAATATTACTTATAAACAAAAACTTGATAGTGTCCCTACTTAACTGTTTACTTCTAATTTCCATTGCTGTCTTCAAAGAAGGCATTCATAATCATTACAAGCCATTCTCAACTTACTATTCTGAAAAACATCTAATGTCACTCTTCCAACTTATTAAAAGTAAAAATGTAATCCAAGAGATTCCTAAATGTGGGGAGAGCTTGAACTATCAATAGAGTCACTTGAAAAAACATATTATCAGAGCAAGGGAAATAGATCAATCTATACAAAAACAAAATGCCCAAAATTTAATAACTTCAGCTTCAGATTGAATTACTGTAATCTACACCATCTTTCTGCCAGAATTAAAAGAAAACCATCCGTAAATTATTCAGAGACCCTAATTTTTCACATACGGTCACTAGCAGTCAATAAAACATATCAGGAAAATCAATTTAAGAAAAATAGGAGAGAAGACCAAACAACAGAACAAGGACCACAAGGGATAAATACTTAGAGTCACCAGACACACACTTGACAATGAATGTGATTAATATTTTCAAGTAACTAGAGAATAAAATGGAAAATGTCATCAGAAACCTGGAATTAATATGCAGTAAATTCTAAACCAGCAAAAATACAATCACAGAAATTAAGGATTCAGAAGATGGGTGCAAAAGCTTGTGATGCAGGGAATAGTGAAAATATAGGTCAATAGACAATATTCAATCTTAAGCATAAAGAGGAAACAGTGACAATATGTGGGAAAGAACCTATGAAAGCTATATATGGGATTTCATGAAAATGTCTAAGATCCATTTTAATGGGATGTAGAAAGATAGAGAATGGGGCAGATAATGGGACAATATTTTTGTTCAGAAGAGAGCCTATACTTAAAAGATTATCTGAGTAAAACTGCTGCATTCCAAAGGCAAAGAAAAAAATCTTCAAAGTACCCAAGAATTATTGAATTATTTTCAATAGAAATAATTAGAATAGATGTTGACCTCTCAACAGTGGAAGCCAGAAAATAATGGAATGATATCTGAATACTGAGAGAAAACAGCTATAAACCTAGAATTCTTCTAACACACACACACACACACACACACACACACACACACACACACAGACTCACTGTCACAGACACACATTCAAGTGAATTTGGTATAGGTTTGGAGGTAGATGTTGATGAAGAATTGTGGATGTCCAACTTCAATTTTGAAGTGAATGTTCAGAGCATTTCCTTTAATAAAAGGGACACAGATAGGAGAAAGATTATGAGCTCAATTTTTGACACTAAGGCACACAAATAGGTATATATGTTTGAGGAAAGAGATCTAAGATGAATCTTGGAAATATCCATATACATTTGGCAATTAAAATTATGAGACTTGATGGGATGCCTGGTCCCTGGCTTAGTGGCTGAGCATCTGCCTTCGGGTCAGGTATGATACCAGGATCCAGAATCGAGTCCCACATCGGGCTCCATGCAGGGAGCCTGCTTCTCCTTCTGCCTCTCTCTGCCTCTCTGTCTGTGTCTCTCATGAATAAATAAATAAAAATCTTTAAAAAAATTATGAGACTTGATAAAAACCGTGGAAAGTAAAAGATAACAGGGTCTAGAAACACTGAAATGGTAGGAGAAGTTTAAAAGGGTAGGTAGGGAGAAGGTCACTGGTAAGCATAGTAGAGTGATTTGAGAAGCAAAGTAGGATGAGTCCAGGATCTCCAGAAAAACAACCAAGAAGATGTGTGTGTATGTATATCCATATCTCTGTATCTATGTGTCTGTCTATCTATCACCTAACTATCTGGAGAGATTTATTTTAAGGAATTGGCTCATACAATTATAGAGGCAAGCAAGTCCAAAATCTGCAGGATAGGCAGGCAAGCTAGAGACCTGGGGAAGAGTTGCAGTTTGAGTCTGAAGACCGTTACTGGCAGAGTTCCTTTTTTTTTTTTTTTTTCTTTTCAATAACAGGTCAATCTTTTTTTTTTTTTTTTTTAAATTAAGATCCTTAACTATACATTTATATTATGGAGGGGATAATCTGCTTTACTCAAAGTCTACTATTCAAATGTTAGTCTGATCTTTTAAAAAAATATCTTTTACAGAAACATCTAGAGTAATGTTTCATCAAATATCTGGGTTCTGTGGCTTAACCAAATTGACAAATAAAATTAGTCATCACAGGGACCAAAGAGGGTTTTGGTTTGAAGAGCATTAAGGAAGCAGAACAAGAAGTTTTAACTATTCTTTTTGAAAGCTTGGCTGTGAAAAGAAGGGAAAGCAAGCAGGAATAGGGTTATAAGGCAATTTATGTTGTTTAAATAGGAGACTTGGCATGTGTATATTCTGGAGAGAATATTCAGTAAAGAGAAAGATTGATGATATAGGATTAAGGGTATATGTTTTGGGGCCAGACCCCTCAGGCAGGAATGAGACCTGGAGACTTTTGAACAGAAAATCATCACACTTTTTCATAGCTCAGATAAATATATTTTTAACGATTTACTTATTTATTTGAGAGAGAAAAACAAATATAGTATGTATGTGGGGAGGTGCAGAGGAAGAGAATCTTCAAGCAGACTCTCCGCTGAGCATGCACCACCCTTCCCAACCCTGTAGTCTTGACTCATGAGTCACTACCCATGAGATCATGACCTGATCCAAAACCAAGAGTCAGAGGCTTAATCAACTGAGCCACCCAGATGCCCCTCAGATATACAGTTTTAATATTTTAAACGTAAAATATAATTAAGCAGTGACTTGTGCTGGTTTTGTAATATGCTAGCTGTATTAGTTTTATAAGAAATTCAATGATGATCTGATACAAAGAAAAATTAGGAAACAGCATTTTATGATTATTGTAATTCAGGTAGGGAAAGTCTTTGATCAGAATTACACTGGGAAGATCAGGAAAAGTTTCCTGCAGGAAACATTTTAGATTGTTCTTAAAAATATATAGAAATTATCTCAGCAGGGAGATGAGAATGGAAGATATGGAAAGGATAAAACCTATATATATTTATCAGGATAATGATAGCTTTTGAGTCCTGGAAGGAGTTTTGTTTAGTTTTGTAATACAAAGAAAACTAGTACCATCAAAATAGCAATGTTATTCTAAGTTGTTTTCAGGTATAAAGACAGTAAGCTTATGTATTTGTCAAGTCTTTCTTTAAAAGTAAAGCTCAAAATTTACTTCAGTATAAATTTAAGCACACATATTTGTAATACAATTATTTTAATCATACATTTAAAAACTTCAAGATGAAATTTTGTTCAACACTACTTTTGAGCTTTTATTGTGGATCTAGGAAAGATGACATTCAAAATATATTTTATATAATGCAAAACACCCCACAGAAAACAGACACAGTTGTAGACCTCAAGGAATTTAAATTATTAAAAACACAAAGCTGTGGCACCAGGGTGGCTCAGTCATTTTAGCATCTGCTTTCAGCTCAGGTCATGATCTCAGGGTCCTGGGATTGAGCCCAACATCGGGCTCTTTCCTCAGCAGGAGCTTGCTTCTCCTTCTCTTTCTGCAGCTCTCTCTGCTTGTGCTATCTCTCTCTCTCTCTCTCTCTGACAAATAAATAAAGCCTTTTTTAAAAAAGAAGAAAAGAAAACACAAGGCTTACACAGGTTATATATGATTAAGTCTAAATATATATTGGCAAGTTTTACAAAAGGTATAATTAAAAAAAACTATCATTTTCCTCAAGAATTTATCATCTAAGAGGAGAGAAAAGACAAATATGTAAACAATTTTAACACCTGGTAGAGGAAGATAAGAGCATGAAAGAGGTACTAATAGAGCTCTATGTTACTCAAGGGAAAGAGAAATTACTTTTCAGGGCAGAGAGGAGAGTGTTTATGGGGCAGAGTGCGTTTTGAGGTGAACCTCAAGGACTGAGTAGAATATCAAAGTGTGGGATGTTGTGGCAAATGAGGAAGGAGTCCCATCATCCCACTTAGTACAAAATAATTGAAAGCAGGGAGTCACAGAAATATGGACTAAAAAGCTAATATAGAATTGCTCAGTGTCTGAAACTGTCAAGGGATCTCGTAGTAGTTCAGACAGGAAAAAAAATTTGTCTAATTCAGTATATTGGAAAGGGAAATAGGAATTTGATTTCATAAGCCACTCATAATTTCTTTTTTTTTGGAGGACTTACCTAGGACTAGCCAACATTCTGTTGGCTAAAAAAAGGACATTTTAAATGTGTGTTCTGGAGAGACTGGTCTGGCTCAAGTAGATAGAGCATGTGATTCCTGATCTTGGGGTCATGAGCTGGAGCTTCATGTTGGGCATAGAGCCTACTTAAAATATATATAAAATTATATATAAAATTATATATATATATATATATATATATATATATATATATATATTCTGATACAACATTATGACCCACTCTGCAGTTAATATTATCCACACAGTGGTACTTAAAAGGCCCTTACTGACTGTTGGGGTCATCAACACTAAGCTTGTGGTCATTCACTCAATTCATAAATATTTATTTTGCACCTACTATGTATACTATACTTTTCTAAGCTCTGGAATTCTGCAATAAACAAAGCAGATTGCTCCCTTAGAGCTTATCTTTTAGCAGACTGAGACAGATAAATGAGAAACAAATATAAATAGACTACAAATAAAAGTAAAAGTTTTGGATTTTATTCTGAGGCAGCAAGTCTCTGAAAGCCTCCAACTTTGTTTTAAAAGGATCACAGTAGCTGATGTGTAGAATTTTCATCTGTATTTGCAGAAAAGAAGAGATGAGTTGATGCAGGAGGTGAGTTATTCTGGGTGAGAGGTGATGGTTAGGCAGACTGGAGAAATAGCACTGGAACTGAGGAGAATTGGCAGATATTTTCTGAAAGCAGAGTTGACAAGGTGTGCTGATGGATTAAGTATGAGAATGAGAGAAGAAAGACAAAGATAGACATTTTAAGCCAGAAAACTCTTTGTTGTGGGCAACCATCCCAAGCATTGTAGATGCCAGTAGCATACATCCCTTAGTTGGAACATCCAAAAATGTCTCCAGACTCTGTCAAATGTCTTCTTGGGGACAAAATGACCTCCATTTGAGAACCACTGTGTTATAATAAAGAAATAGATTTTTTAAAAATAATCAAAACTTTGTTTTAAGATATACTAATTGGGGATAATTCTTATATATCCAAAGGAGATATCAAGTTGGAATTTGCAGGTACAAATATGTAAATTAGGAGAAATGTCAGGGCTGAAAATGCAAATGTGAGAGCCATCAGCATATAAGTGAGATTAAGACTCTGTGGAGGAAGGAGAGCCTTTGCAGTTACAGAAAAGAAGATGATTGAGAATCAACCGTGAAATGCACCACCATGTTTAGCTGTGGGGAAGATGAATCAGACCCAGGTAAAAATAATTGAAAGTAAGCAAGAATGTATTCCAGAAGACAAGACAATGCTTAAAAACAGAGAAAGATAATTTCAAATGTTGCTGACAAGTCTAGAAAGATGAGGACGAGAATTGGGATTTATTACTGAGAATGTTATTGGCTACCTGGATAAGAGCAGTTTTTGTAGAGAGGTGAAGACTGCTAAAGTGGAATAAGTTCAAGAGATGATGGAAGTAATGAAGTGGCACCCACTAAGACAAAGAACACCTTTAAAGAAGTGTATAGATTTGCTAGAGAGAAGAGCAAAGATTTGGGCAGTAGCTGGAAGAGAACGTGAGGTCAAGGGAGACTTTTTGCTTTTGTTTTGTTTTAAAAATGGAGAAAAGTACAGCATATATGTTTGCTGAGGTTAATGAGCCAGTAAAGAGGGAAAAAATGATGAAGCAAGAAAAAGGGAGAATGGCTGAAGTCATTGAGTGGGGCAATAGATGCCAGGATCTCCAGCACACATGGAAAGATGTTAAGAGTATGGGTGGTCTAATCCAGACACCAGGGAATGGGTACGTGTTGGATTTTTAAGCCACTGGAGCAGAAGTGAGGTCCAATAGGCCACTAGACAGAAATGACTTCAGAGACTTATCACCTGAGCTTGAGTCCCAAATAGTCAGCAGCCAAACATATTGTTAAAGCAGCCAAAGTTATTTTTCAAGCCTAATTGTGAATAAAGTAAGGGCCAATGTAGATACATCTAACATTGACTATGGGATACATTTGGACATGTTGGTTGGAGTGAGGATGAACACGATTATTGCCTGGTCGATATAATTCACTTACAAAAGCTCAGCTACCACTTACGTGTGAAGATCAATCCCTCCTTGCATATATAATTTTGGAAAAACATTTACTTGGTAAAATAAAGTCCACTTTTCTTAAACTCTGCATCTCTTAATTCCAGATCTGCCCTATTTTATGTACTCAAAATTATTTTTCATGGCCTAGTTCAAGTGCAGTACTCCCAAGTGATAAAAATTAAATTGTCATGATCCTGAGAAAAATAGGAAGCAGAAATTTATTTTGCTCTATTTTGCAACCAGGCTTTTTTTTTCTTATATCTACACTTGCAATTTTATTTTTAAAAAATACACGGGATAACACTGTAATCATGACTATGAAGATATGTCTAATAAACTGATTTATAAAATAATTTCACAAGTTTTATAATAACACAAACTGGAGAACTATAGCAGTAATTTGCTCTTTTAGGTTTTAACTGCTTAGAAGGAGAGATCAGCCTTGATAACATTAATATATTTAGAAGGAAGTAGATACCAAATGCATATTGTTAATTTTGTTACATGGTTCAGTTTCATTTGACTGTATTTCTCCCCTAAGAATAGTTTATTGAAATGATGTCCTACAGCTATGAACAATTCAGATGATAAAATCTTATAATGCACTTGCTTGTAAAATTTTTTATACTTTTGAACCTCTAGAATATGTGAAATGTGTATCTATCTATTTCAGTCCAACTTTTGAATTCATTTGGTACATTCTTTACTAAAGGTCAGTAGTGTAATACTAATTGGATCAAATTCCCTTAAGCACATTATTGTCTCCTTCTAATATACAACAAAATAATACAGCTTTCATCATAGACACAATAGAAGCTTAAAAAATGAAATAAGGAAAATAACATTGGATGTTTATAAATCTTTCTGCAGGGCTGCTACCTGTGGCTTTTTTTCCTTTGCTAATGTGGGTTTATCTTGTCATTTTAACCAAAGTATTCATTATCTTAAAGGACAGCATAGGTTTTCTTTTTTATATCTCCATTTTATCACCCTTTAATAATAAATTATAAGCTATCTAGAATTGCCTGCTTATAAATAATGCTTATAAGTATTCCTGGAAGAAGCATAATACTAAAATCCAGAATTTAATTCATCCACCATGCACAATAAGGATTTCCGCTTCCTATTAACATTTATGGAATATGCCACTTAGAAACACGTTGGGTTTCATTTCCATTATTGGTTATAGGGAGTAGCTCCTTTTCCATACTTTTTGTGTGGGAGGCAATGAAGGGGCTCTGTATACAACATTGTTATGCCCTCATTCTCCCTTGGCAAATACCTTTCCCTGATCCCTAGTCTCCCTGCCAAGGCCCATGAAATGTACTTTTGCATTTCTCTTCTCTTAATCAAAACACTTCAGCCTTTGGCATGCAAATTTATACAAATGTGTATATATATATATATATATATATACACACACACACATATATACACACCTATAGATACACATATATTGTTAACATATATATGTTTTCTATGTATGTATACTAAAATACATAAGCTTTCCATATAACATTTGAATCTGATCGAGGTAATTAACTTTTGTCCTTTTAAAGAATGGGTTCAATACAGGAAAGCAATTAAAAGGTTATTGAAGCAGTCCATGTAGCTAGGATTAAGGAATAGGATATAGAAATATGAATGGATTTGAGAATTATTTAGGAGGCAAAACCATTATGACTTGGGGATGAATACAAGGATGATACAGAGGGAGGTGTAAGAGCTAAACTCTAGGTATCTCTGTCTCTAACTTAAATCCAAGTTAGTTTCTATTTCTAAGTGATTGCAAACTTATCATTTTGCCAGTTCGATTCACCTGAAAAGCTTCTTCACTGTTAAAATTCACCATTTTCTGTATAGAGTGACTATTGCTTAGCTAAGGTTTTGAGGACAAAAAAAGAATATAGAGCAACAGTGACATTTATCTTAGGTTCCTATGCCTAAACTTTAATGATTCTCCCTTCTTGGAAACAAAGAGTGGATCACTGATAGGCTTTATCCTTACAACTGACCCTTTTTCCTAAGCACACATAAACTTCGTTATGTGTTATTGACATTGTCATTTACTCCATCATATACCAGCCCCTCTCTTTAACTATTAAACTTCTCTGCCATGATGAAAAAAGGAAACTGTCATTACCACAGCAGCAAAAGATAAAAGAGTAGCCCAGAATCTGGTTGTGTCTCTGGTGGATATTATCCTTCTCTACATCTCAAAAAGTTAGCATTGCTGGTTCACAAAAGAGCATATGAAGCAATGAGGTGTTCTGCATTGAGATTGGATTTGGAGGTTGGAATCAAACATTCAAAATGTCTCAAAGAAGAAATTCAATGATTATTTTAAGGAAAAATGTAGGCAAGAGAATATATATATGTAACAGGAAAAAAAACCCAAAACTCTGAAGTCCCAGAAAGTGAAACTTCAAAGCCCTGAGAATCCCGGTCTTGGCATGGCAGCGCCTGAGATGGGACGGCTGGAGGCAAACATAAGAACCTGAGTGCTTGGTTCCTCAGAAAGTCCCATGTACTCGAATGTGGCACATGAACTTGGTAAATAAGATTGCCAGTTTGAAGGAACCAATCAGTGAGATGACAAATGGAGCCTTCCCTAAATGCTCAGAACAACTGAACATACCCAAAGTTGTTGAGAACCTGATATCCTCCTTCCATATCATTTCCTCTTCATTTTGCTCCTCTTCAGCTAAGTACCAATGTATAAACCTACTATTTTATCTCAGCCCCAAAAGAACAATTCTTGAACAGGAACTCCTGTCTTAACTGGAAAGAGAAATATCCTCTCCTCTCCTTTCCTCCGTCTATATTCCCTCTCTAGAAGGTTGCATCCAAACTCCAGAGCATTAAAAAAAAAAAAAAATCTATGTCCCACCAGTTCAAAATTTTTATTTTCACACTTTGGTTCCTCTTGTGACCTCACTTCAACCTATCTGACCATTTCTGTTCGCACGTCTAATAGCTATCATAAACTCAACATATCAAAACAAAGTTATTGATTCCATATCACTTCCAAAGTGGTTTTTTTCCATTCTTTCTATCTTAATTGATGGCACTACCATCTGCTTGAGTCCCAACCTAGATCTCATCTGTGATGATTTTCACCCCATTCTCAACTGAACGGTAATGATTCTGTTGATTATTCATCCAGAATATATTCCAAATGGTGGAACCTACTATTTCTCTCCATCCCTACTGCTACCTGTTGGTGTAAGCTATAGTTATCTCACCTAGACCTTGTTATTGGTCTCTAAGAGGTCTCTAAGTCTATGCTAATGCCATATAGTCCATTCCTCTTTAATCTTTTTAGTGGAGTCTTAAAACCCTTCAGTGGTATCTGATTGCAACCAGACCAAAATCTAAATCGTGACATCCCTTGATTTGACCATCTACTATTCTCCACTTCTCACAGAATTCCTCTCCAGAAATACTAGACTTCTTTCTGGTTTCTAAATAGACCAGAATCTTTTCCTGGATCATGGCCTTAGCACAAGCTATGCCTAGACTGCTCTCCTCACTCCTCTGTTTTCCCAGACTGTCATATGTTTGCCCCTTCTAGAATTAGCTCAGTTGTCACCTCTTCAGATAGTTCTTTACTAACCATCCTCACTGAAGTGGCCCTTCCTTCCACCAAGTCACTCTCTTTGCCATTACTGCCCCTATTTTATTTTTTTCTACAGCACTTAGCACTACCTAAAGTTAGGCCATTTACTTGTTTACATGATTATAGACAGTGTTCTCACATTAAAAGGTAAATTTCTTGAAAGCTGTCACTATGTCCTTTTGCCCTGCACCTAGAACATTGCCTAGGGCACATAAATCTTTGTTGAATGGCACAGAGTCTGGCCTCAAAAATCATTCCTCAAGGCTTCAAGTGATTTGACATATACATCCTGAGAAAAGGTTTGAGGAACTTTGGTGCTTATGGATTATGATGAGATGTTACTTAGTTCCTTGGATTATTTAATCAGATAATAACATCTACCTTAAATTTAGTGGGGCATCAGAGCAATAGTAAAAATCCATATGAATTAATAAGGCAAAGTAATTCAAAGATAATTCCCTGAAGAAGTTATTATCTCTTAGAGTTTGAGAAAACAAAATCTTACTCTATACTTCAGAAATAAGACCTAAAATTACTATATTACATAGTTCATAAATAAGTACTGAATTATAATTTTATCTAAGATCCAAGATGATGGGTAATAAAATTTTTCATATAAGGACATTTGAGGAAGATTAGTAAATATATATTCAAGTGTTAATTTTTCCTAAAGGAATATTATTAAGTTATGCATCCTAAATAACTTAGCTTATATTTATTTCATAAAATGTTACTAACTGATTTTGGATTGAGATTCAGTTTCCCAATTCTCCTAAACTGATTAATAAAAGAGAAAGAAAAATCAACTTTTTGACATACCTTATCTAAAGAAACTCCAAATAATGTATTAGCTAGATATATATCTATCTGAATTATCATAAAGCTGAGAACCAGTTCCTGCCTGTGTAAAAGCCTCTACTTGCTTTCTACTTTTCTTTGCATGAAGGGCAACACCACTATTCCCCACCTCCCCACCCCACCCACTACCTGTCCCACTTACCCCATGACCTGGCCACAGTTCACCTTTCCCGTCTTGCCTTCACTCTATAGCTATTGCTGGTGGGTCACTATTGCTAAAATATATCCCACACAGACTCTCTATACAGACTCTGACCATGCTTTTCCCTAGACTTAGAATGTCTTCCTCCACCAGTCAACCTGAAAAATTATTCCTCAGGCTTCAAAAACAAGCACAGACATGACCTTATATATATGGATTTCTGTCATTATGTTTTTATTCCCAACTATCAAATCTTATTCAGAAAAAAATTGCTTCCTCATCAGTCTACCATTTTATGTTATAATTTTACCACTTTTCTGCATGGCACTGATGCTTGACATACAGTTGAGCTTGTACATCTGTCTACCTTACTGGGTTGTAAGACCCTGAAGGATACAAACTATTTCTTATTCACATCCCTATCCAGCAGCTGGATGGGGCCCACCAAATATTAGATGCCCAAGACATATTTCCTATGTTTGTATCAAATAAAAGATTGTCACAGAGGAGGGACACCTGGATGGCTCAATGGTTGAGTGTCTGCCTTTGGCTCAAGGCATGTTCCCAGGGTCCAGGGATTGAGTCCTGTATCGGGCTTCCTGCATGGAGCCTGCTTCTCCCACTGCCTATGTCTCTGCCAATCTCTCTCTATGTCTTTCATGAATAAATAAATAAAATCTTAAAGAAAAAAAAAGATTGTCACAGAGGAACAGTGAATTGAGTTCTCCTTGTCCATTGGTTTTATTTATCTAAGTAACCTACAAAGCAATTTATCTTGAAACAATCTGTAAGAATAATAAAGGAGGCCAAAGGAGTCCAGCCTTACAGTAGTCTTGTCATTTGATAGAAGTGAGAGCAGGAGTTGATGTGCAAATTATCTACATTGGTTTGGTTGCACATATTTAGTATTGTGATTTCCCCATAATTTGGATAAAATAACTTTTTAAAGGGTATTTACAATTAGAGATTTATAAATAATGATAGCTATTACTAAAAAGTATTTCTTCACTTAATTTTTTTTTACTTAATAAATATTTATCGAGTACTGATTTAATGAGGCACAGCCTTATTTTCTTTAATTTCTCATGGACTAAATCATTTAAATCATGGCAATAAATTATTTGCAGTAATCTAAAGATATCAGCAAAGAATCAATTTTATTATAATGTTATATATAAAAAGTTTTTAGAATTATGATCTCAAATAAAATGGTTTTGGTCAAAACTTACAGTGGTATTCTAAATGCCAGAAAAAAGTAAATACTTTCTTAGATTGAGAGATGGAAACAAAAATTTCCTACATTTCAAAGTCAAGGATAGGGGACTCTAAAGATTCATATATAAAAGGATAAGCCACATATCTCTCTATGGCATTCCTGACAAATATCTTTTTCAACAAAATAAATAAAAATCATGTTCTGATTAAATAATGCCCTAGATAAATCTTAACAAATTTTTATCAAAGTCTGGAGAGAAATTCTTTCAAAGCCTTCCAATATTTCCAGGGATGATATAGATGCATGTTGTTTTTATACCTCAAACTCCTACGGAGGATTAATGATTTACCAAAGTCTAAATCTGACCTTTAAAATCAATTTTCTTGGGGCAAATGGAAGACCTAGATTTTTTTAACTGCCTAAATCCCTTATTTTACCATATAAATACAACATTACACAATAACATTTGAATTTGGAATAAGGACTATCTTCTCAGTTTAATAACACAGTAGTTTGACAGACCCAGTGTTCAAATACTAACTCACCAAAAAAAGCTAAATTGTTATAAATTGAAATAGGCATATTTTTAAAAGAGTTCTTAGGAAAATAAATATCATCACCTCCTCAAAATATCGACCTCTCCAAAGAAGGTATTGAAAACAATTGCTCTTAATTATTACCTGTTTTAGGTAAATCTAACTTGTCAGTAGAAGGTGAAGTACTATTTCTTCATTTATAAAGACTAGTTTAAAAAGTACTGTTGAAATATTACTACAACATACATTTAAAATAATGATCCTACTTTTCAATAGAGAAAACTGCCTCTTGCATTTTATGTCACTACTAATTCAGTGGGTGAAAATGAGAAGCTAGATCATTTTGAATAAAGTCACAAGACCATGTGGCCATGATAGAATGGACTGCTCTCTGCTGCTCTTGCTATTTCAATGTACTTAGTGTCAGAGCCAATACTCATCATGATATGCTTCGATCCCACAAACTGACCAATATGCGTTCTCATTAGTCAGCCAGCCTCTCTCCCTCTGCCTCACTAATTGTTAAATAATTTGAATATTACCTCTGAACAGCATCCTATCAAAATTAGACTTATATTTGTCCTGTATTTATCACAAGCTGTGCAAGGTTATATATGCATATGCATATATGTCTCTGTGCGTGACTGTGTCCACATGCAGAAATGTGTAGATTTCTTAGATCATCCCTACAGGTTAATTCTTTTTTTTTTTTTTTTTTTTTTTTTCATTTTAAGATAGGGAGAGGAAACCTGAGAAAAGATACCAACTCTCTCCATGTCATTCTCTGACGAAGTAGTGCAGCTAGCTTTCAAACTCAAACCAAATTTATGCTCTAGATGATAAACAAAATGATCTCTCCCATCTCTATTCGGTATATAACAAAAAATCCTGTTTTGGAGTATATAAAATTAAAGGTATATTTTATCATAGTGCTAATAAGCCTGTGCTCCTCTACTCACAAGCTGCTGGAGATGCCCGAAAACCACCACCATGACAGGTGAGGTAGGACCCCCTCAGGCTATCTCAAGGAGTATTTGGCCCTAGTCATTCAAAAGCCATGGAAAATTCTGACCAATCCCTGAGAATGTTCACACAATGCAGAAACCGTAATCCTACACAGTGTTGTAAGGCCTTGCTTCTGGACTGCAGCTAAACCAGTTCATAAGGTCAAGATCAGGACCAAACATATGCTATCTCTCTTCCCTGTTTATTATGAGTCACTGCCCAGAGTCCAAACTTCTCAGATCATTCAATCATTTCCTCAAGTCTCATTTCCACAATGCTGTCAACATATTTTCTCCTAACCCAATTTTTCATTCTAACATTCCTTCCTAAACCTTTTATATTTACCACTGATATTCTTCTAAATTGTTATTTATGATTACTTTAACTGAAACCTAGGCATTCTCAGAAAACAAAATTTCCTCCTTATCTTTCTCAGGCAAGGGGTTTTGTTTGTTTCCCTCCCACACCCTCATATTGTTTAAGTGTTGGGCTACGAAGTGAAATTAGTGTCCTCTAGGTTTTTATCAGGAAACATCCAAATCCAAAGTTCTAGAACTTTGTCTTTTGTATCAGCCAGCTTCACCACTCTCCCTTAACTCCAAACTCCAATCCATGTGCACATCTTCATTGTGCACAATCTCCATCTTCACCCTAGCTGCTGTAATCATCCAAATGAATTCAATAGCCACATAGATGAACCACCCAACAATCTTGACTGTGTTCATTGAACCTCTAAGATCTCCTCCATTTCACCTAGGTCACCTACTCCCTTAGTGACAACTTGAGCTCCGCCATCTCAAGAAACTCAAATTACTCCCAAAATACCCATTGCAGATATCCCACTCTGACCAAAACATTCCATTCTTCCAGTCACTTGCCAACCACTCCTTCTCTCCCCTGAAGCAGTTGTTCGTCTAACTCTGAGATCATCAACCCAATAACCCTACTATTTTGACCATGGGTGGCAGCCTTTCTGTCTTAATGGTCTTTCACTGTACCTCTTCAGTCTGAAACATACTCACGTCTGCTACTCTGTTACAGATACAGCTAATTCCACTGTCCTTCTCACTGTCATCAGCCCCAAATAAGAAAATCACATCTCCAGATGAATCTCGCCATAAACCTTCTCCTAAAAAAGCTTTCTGCAAATGTTTCTTTAGTTCTTCACTTTCACCTCATTCTTCAGTTTAGTCTGGCTTCTGGCCCTACCACTTGAAAAAAGTGCTCTTGTAAAAGAAACTAATCCCACCAACTGTCTAAATCACAGAGAAACTTATTTCAATTTTCTAGGATTCAACAAGCTGACCACCAACAAACTTCTGGTTCTTACAACACCCCCTTTTCTTTTCTTTCTTAACAGGACATTCTCCTAGTTTTCCTCTCGTTTCTCATACAGCCCCGTCTAGTGGCACTCGTTCACTCCTTCTCTGCTGAAGACCTTTAACTGTCAGAATTTTGTAGGCTCAGATCTAAGTTATGTACATATTTGAACATATCCTCATTCGTTAAGTGTTTATATCTCTTCCTATTGTTTTTTAAAGATTTTATTTATTTGAGAGAGAGAGAGCATGAGTGAGAGGAGGGATGGAGGGAGAGGGAAAAGCAGATTCCTGCAGAGCTGGGAGTCTGACACCAGGGCTTCGTCCCAGGACCCCAGATCACGACCTGAGCTGAAAGCAAACACTTAACCACGTAAGCCACCCAGGCGTCCCATCTCCTCCAGTTTTTTTTTTTTAATCATGAATATAAAGCATATTTATATCGTGACCTCTCTTCTAAGCCTTACCTATAGCCCAAGGCCTAAATGATATGCTATTTGGATATTTCACAATTCAATTGTTTACTTATTTAATTAATTTAACAATTCGCCTCAATCTGCCTGTCACTGTTAGGTAATGAAAAGGCAATCAGCTCATGCATGATCAATAGCATTTCATGTTACAAATTCGAAATTTAAAAACTACATCAATGAAATATTCTTAGTATTGGCTTTATTTCCCTGAATCACCACCAGGCTCCCTGTAGAGTTCTTCAATGTACACTCCACTTTGTTCTTCTGAAAAAATTCTGTTTTTCATTATTTTCAAATGTAATTGACCTCCTTTCAAGTGCATATTGCTAGCTCTCCCTTTCAAAGAGACTTTGGAAGTTTGTTTACTTGTGAGGACAGGGTTCTTTTCCTCCTATGAATTATAAAGCAATTCTTGAAAGCCTGGGGGTGGTACGGGTAGTGAACTTGGGTTGCACTAACATATGAATGAGAACCTGTAAAGTAAACTTGATGTGTAAATAACTCAGGTATGGTAGTTTCCCTTTATCTACCTGGTAGTTATGTGCCTAATTTCTTTGTGCATGCAGTCCTTGAGTAAGCAGTGCCGGCCATACTTTCAAGTTTGGAATCTGTGGTCCTATTTTTTTTCTTTAGGAATTGAGTATACATTTTCCTTTAGGAATTGAGCATACAGGGATGCCTGGGTGGCTCAGCGGTTTAGCCTCTGCCTTAGGCCCAAGGTGTGATCCTGGAGTCCCAGATCGGGCTCCTTGCATGGAGCCTGCTTCTCCCTCTGCTTGTGTCTCTGCTTCTGTGTGTGTGTGTGTGTCTCATGAATAAATAAAATCTTTAAGAAAAAAGAAATTGAGCATACATTGACTATCATGCCAGTGAGTTGTCAAATGAACAATTCCTGAATGCCTGTCTTCAGTGCAGGTCCTAATTATGACGCTGGAGCTGGGTCACTATATGAACTACAAGAAAAGAAAGTCTAAGGACCAACCTCCATCTGTGAGAAATAACCTGCTAGAGTTCCTCTTGTCTGTGTTTCATTGAAAAGAAAAACTGTGCCCCTAGCACCAATCTATTTCCAGCACGGTGGAGGCGTGGGCAGGGTGGCTTCTCTTTGCAAACCTTTCAGTAATGAAGCCCTTGGAGCAGGGAACTGCATCCTGTCTGTCTGCCTCTCACTTTGGAAAACATGTTTATCAACTCAGAGATGAATCATTGCAGCATTTATGCTAAATTGGCAATCCAGGGCCACATAGTTATTTTCCACTGCTCCAGCAGACTTTCTCTTCTATTTACATCTGAATCTCAGCCCACTCCTATTGAACAGAAAGTCTGGCCTCCTTCCAGACTTCCCAAATCTGATTCTGGAGTTCCCAGAGGATAGGTCTGATTGGTGTACACTACCTTGAGGGCCAGCCTCAGCTGGTGAGAGGCCTGCTGCTCTGCTCTAATTGATGTGTTATGGAGATGTCAGCCACTCTGAGTCATCAGCAAATGTAAGTTGGAGTACAGAGTGTGCTGCAGTGATGCAGGGCAAAACAGAGCCAGTCCCAGCTTCGTTCTCTACTGACTGCTGACAGTGCGCAAGAGATTCAGAATATAAAACTTCATGTTGTAATCCCTTAAGAGGGGTATCTGCTCTGTGCAAAACAGTGTTTTGTGGTGATTAAAGACCTAGGTTTATGTATCAGAGAGAACTTACCCTTATCAGGGAAGGGTCTTTGGGCACATAAATTGATGTCACAAAATCAGTTTCCCTCATTGGAGAATTTTGTCTATTCTCAGAGTCTAGGAGTAGTTTTAAGGCTTAAGTGGAATCCAGTATATAAGAGGCAAAACAAAGAACCAGGCACAGGATGAGAGTTCAAAAAGTAATAATATTATTAAGGATATTCCATACATTGTTTCCATACAAATCCAGTGTGGCTAACATCATTTCTTTCCTTTTATTTAGTCATTCCTCTGGCTTAACTCTCCACAGCACAACCCTTTATATCTTACCTTCCCTTTCACCTCAGTACAATCCACTCATCCAAAGGAATAGAGACAAGAAACGATTCATGTCCAAGAAGAGGCAGTAAATGAAAAATACAGATATTATTTTAAAACTCAAACACTAACTTCTTTGGCGTTAACTTGACCCATTGTCTACCTAAAACCTGGGTGTGGTGTTTGCTTTTGTTTATTTGTTTGTCTTTTGTTTTTGTTTGTGGTTTTTAAAAATGTGAACGGGCTTCAAATTAAGTCATTGAGCACAAACCACAGAGGATTTGCTAGTATGCCAAAATTCATAGGACATTATGTTAACAATAATACAAAAAAAACCCAAAACAATAGTACAAATACAGTGCAAAAGTCAAAGCCCCTATTCACACAATAGCTGAAACAAAATCTATTTCTACCTGTAGATGGGATTTACACCTGGGTTTTCACCCATGCTAGCAATCACGTGATGTTTGAGTAAGGCCATGGCTCACTGAACGTCTCTTCTGATCTGTCTTAGCCAATCCAATACTGCTAACAACTTTGCCCCTTGCTATTCTTCGGGCTTTTTCAGTTTCTTAGGTTAATTTTTCTTCCTCTGGTCTTCAATTGATTTCTGGACTTACAATCTCACTTATTCTTGTGTTTCAATAGCAACCTTAGGTTGCTAAGGCTGCCATAACAAAATACTACAGACTATATGACTTAAGCAACAAAAATTAATTTTCTCACAGTTCTGGAGGCTGGATGTCAAAGACCAGGGTGCTGCTGGGTTTGGTTTTGCCTAAGGCCTCTCTCGTTGACTTGCAAACAGCCTCCTTCTTGCTCTGTCCTCACATGGCCTCTTCTTTGGTGCTCTTTTCTTATAAAGACACCGGTCCTAACAAGGCCCGTATTTACAATATCATCTATTACCCTTAATCACTTCTTAAAAGGCCATATCTCCAAATACAGTTATAACAGGGGTTAAGACTTCAATAGAAGAAATCTGGAGGAATACGTTTCAATCCTTAACAACCTTGCAGATTATTCATTTGAAAAAGATCAACCTCCCTGACCTTGTCTAGTCAAACACCAAAATAGCAGGACATCATTCTGTAGGTCGCTTCCAAGAAGTATGACGTTCATCCTAAGGGTAGACCTGGGCCTAATGCAATCGAATTACACAGGGCCTGGGAAACATGGCAACACATCAGTTAATTATAAAACCAACATTTATTTAGTGAATTGGATAAAAAAAAAATCTCTCTTTCTTTTACTGAAATAATATTTCAAACATACAGGAAATGTAAAGAATAATAAAATGGAACTTAGGCACTCATCCAACTTAAAGCTTAGAAGATACTTTAAGATAATTTCCTTTAAAAGAAATATATTACAGATATATTTGAAGCCCCTGTGAATCCCTATTTGATCATATTCCCTTCTTTTCTTCTTAGAAGTAATAATCATTATTTTGAATTTGGTGGTTTTTACCCTCAGTATGATATTTTTATTCTTTTGCTTCATATAAATAGACTTGTTTTTCTCATTATTAAATTTCATATAAATGGCCTCAGAATATAGGTGTCAATGTCCAAATTCCTTTTATATATGTAGCTGCAGCTATTTTAATTGTCTTATCACACTCCAGTGTAGAATAGTAGAATATAGCACAATGGAACTGTTTATTCTTCTCTTGATGGACATTTACATTGTTTTCAATTTGTTGGTTTTTACAAATAACATTTGAAGGAAAATTTTTGTATCAAATCTTATGTGCCTGTTCAAAACTTTCTCTAGAAACTGTAAAGGAGGAAAAATTTCCCCAAGATTCTAGGTTCCAAAGTTTCTTTCTTTTCTCTTAAATCCTTTGCTCATTTTTCAATGGCATTCTCTGCCTTTTCTTATTGATTTTCAGGAGTTTATTCTAGATTCAAATCCTTTGTTGGGGATCCCTGGGTGGCGCAGCGGTTTGGCACCTGCCTTTGGCCCAGGGCGCGATCCTGGAGACCCGGGATCGAATCCCACATCGGGCTCCTGGTGCATGGAGCCTGCTTCTCTCTCTGCCTGTGTCTCTGTCTCTCTCTCTCTCTGTGTGACTATCATAAATAAATTAAAAAAAAAATTCAAATCCTTTCTTGGATATATTCATTGCAAATAGGTTTTGCTAGTCTCTATCTCATCATAAATAAATATATTTGTGGTTTATGATTAAATAAGTTTATCTTAAAATAAATAAATAAATAAATAAATAAGTTTATCTTTTGCTATATAGAGAATTTTAATTTTAATATAATCAAATATATGACTTTCTTTAAAATTTTTTGGTGGTGGTGGTGGCGAAGCATAAGAAATCCTTCCTAACCCTTGCATCAAGATATTCAGCTATATTTTCCTTCTAAAATTTTAAAGGTTTATTTTCACACTTAAATTCTTAATCCATTGAATTAAAAAAAAAAAGGTGTGTGAATCCACTAAGAATACTAAATATTAAATAAATACGGTAGGATGCATATTTATAATTTTTATCTGATAGTTCTAATGTCTGAAATTTTAAGGGAAGTGATATCCTTATTACTATTTATTGTATCTTATGATTTTGCTCATGGTAAATTTGGTTCCTCATGGATTTTAGATTGTGCATTATGAACTTTTTTGCAAGATCCCTTTGTATGGAAGTCCTGGGAAACATAAGTTTGGTATGTCCCTCCAGAGTGGTTGGTGCTTTTCTTTTTCCAGGCATTCCAGAAGTACCACCACCTAAGACTTTTTTTTTTTTTAATGTTATTTCTGATTATGGTTTTCTAGACCACTCATGTAGCTTAAATTGGAACCTTAATTCCACACAGTTATGAATTTTCAGCAGAGACACTTACTTTCTACCTGGTAAATTTGGTGATTTCCAACCTCAGGTATATTTTTATACTTTTGCTTCATATGAATAGACTGTTGTTTTTCTCATTATTAATGAGAGTAATACTTATAAGTTATTATAGTATAAATACTATAAGTAATACTTACTTATAAGTTTCCTTATGAGGGTAAATTTCCCTAGTGAAGTAGCTATTCTATTCTTTTTCATGAAGGCATATCCTTTTGGGGGGCCTAGTTGAGTGTAGGATCTTATTTCTAATTTACCATCTCTTTCTTGGATCCAAACCCTCATTCAACCTTTAAAACTGATGGAAATAGAATAGCAATCTCCTCCATCCACTTCTAACTCCTCCCTCATTCCACAAACCCACCACCCAGTATGATTCTGGAGCTTCAATACTTTTACTTTCTTATCTTGAATATTTCCCTTGTTTTCTTATTTGCTCAATTATCCATTTAAAAGGATTTTAAAAATATTGTGATCATTCTAACTATTTTGTTTCTCTAAGTTGAAGTTCTTCTTTTCTATTTATAAATATTGTATATATATATATATATATAAAATAGATTTACTTCGTGATTTACTTTAATTGGACAAAGCAGGATTTATATTCTTAAAAATTAAATAACTGTTCTATAGTTTCCATTTTCTTTTCAGCATTTTTATACATTTTTTCTATTCAGATATCACTTGGGAGGTATAGCAAAGGGTTTAAAATTCAGATTAATTTTCCATAAACAGTACAGCATCATGAATTATTTATTTTCAGAATTTCAGCTGGCTGTCCCTGGCTGCCAAATTTTTGCTGTCATGCAAATTGCAAAATAAAATAAATAAATCCCAACTGACATATTATGTAGCAAGAAATGTTCCTTATCTCCACTACTTGAAACTGGGAGCAGGGACAATTTAAATTTTTCCAATTTATGTCAGTAATGTTGTGGTGTCCCATACAGACCGTCTCTCTAAGCACTTTCCCAGGTCATCTGCTCCTAGTATCACTTACCTAGTTATACTCAGAATCAAAGGATTCAGTCTATGTAATTTCTTACTTCTCATTCCAGAAAGAGACCATTCAGGAAAAAACTTAAAAATCAACCAAAATTTATTTTACTTATTTTTGCTGCTTTTTCTTTTCAAAACTCCTGTTCTTGTTTCCTTTTGGGAGACTGGTAGATGCCATTTGGTTAATATAATTAACAAAGTGAAAATCTGCTTCGATTGTTAGTATTCCCAGAAATCTGTTGAACATCTTTTTTTTTTTTTCTATGTCATTTTAAGGAGTTTATGGTAGGATCAGACTAATAAAGTGAATATAACAGATATTCCAAAATTTAAAAAGATAAGAGCATATAAGTGCTTCTCATGTTCATCAACAAACCTGTCCTGTGAAAGAAGAGAGCAAGAGACCCTTCCAGTGTCCTCATTTTCCACTCAATGGAGATCATAATGTATCTTAAGCAAACATTCATGAAGTGTAAGTCATCAGAGAGTAGGTTTCTCACATTTTCCTTTTTTTTATAAAATGCTTTTGATTAAAAATAAGTCTTTAAAAAGTTCTAACACATGTAATACATGCCATATTTTTTCTCAGTTGTCAGGAACATTAGAAGCCACTTCTGATGATCATTTCCAAGTAGCTTTAGATAATGTGTTTCCAATATGAATCTCCTTTTTGAGAATGTCCATTCTTATTTTCAACTTATATCTTTCCCTTAGTTTTTGTCTTTGACAGAAATAGTGACATTTGCCCTCCAGGTCTTTTATATCATGAGTCACTTACATTGCACGGAAAGTACTTCAATATACGTAGATAATATTGTTTTATAAGATATTCTCTATATCTTATGTTTTCTTTTTATTGACACATTCTGCAAATATGCCAATCTTGAAAACCACATTGCATTAAATAAATGTAACAGAGATGAGGTTTTTTTATTACTATAAAATGACAAAAATTAATTTCAACAGCAATTAAACAATTCATCTAGTTGTCTGGATTATACAATACATGTTATATATGACATGCATGATAAGCTGCACATTATACCACGTTATGTTACAAAATTTCTATTAATTAGAATTATTTAAAAAGCAGAATATCTTGATTAATTTCTGATAATTTCAAGATATTTTTATGTAGCAGAAAATTGTAGTAGAAATATCTTCAGCACTAGATAACCATGTTTTAGAATCCTGCTCCTTCCTCTTACTACTCTGAATTCATCTTCATAAAAATCTTAATTTTCATCAAAGTGAAGCATGAGTTAAAAATACCTTCTCTCTGCTAAAAAACTACTTGGCACATAATATATTCTTTTCTTCCATGTTTATTAGGGACATTTAAAAAGTAGAATAAGCTATGTGTTAAATAATAGCTAAGGTAAAGTAATATTCTGTCTCTTTAGTCTAATTTCATTTTCTGTATTGCTGATAATGTTGAAAGCAGAATGTAAACTATTGGGACTACACAAAACAAAAATCTTCTGCACGGTGAAGGAAACAATCAACAGAACTAAAAGGCAACTTATGGAATGGTAGAAGATATTTGCAAATGACATATCTGATAAAGGATTAATATTCAAAATATATAAAGAATTTGTAAAACAACACCAAAGAATAAATAATCCACTTAAAAATGGGCAGAAAACATGAATAGACATTTTTTTTTCCAAAGACAGTATACAGATGGCCAACAGACACATGAAAACATACTCAATATCACTTGTCATCAGGGAAATGCAAATCAAAACTACAATGAGATATCATCTCACACCTGTCAGAGTGGCTAAAATCAACAACATAAGAAACAAGAAATGTTGGCAAGAATGTGAAGAAAGGGGAACCCTTTTGCACTGTTGGGTGGGAATCCAAACTGGTGCTGCCACTCTGGAAAACAGTATGGAGGCTCATCAAAAAGTTAAAAATAGAACTACAATCCAGCAATTGCACTACTAGGTATTTACCCAAAGGGAAAAAAGTACTGGTTCAAGGGGATACATGCACTCTGATGTTTATAGCAGCATTATCTATAATAGCCAAATTATGGAAACTGCCCAGTATCCATCAATTGATGAATGGACAAAGAAGAGGTGGTATGTGATTCAATGGAATATTACTCAGCCATAAGAAAGAATGAAATCTTGCATTTGCAACAAAATGGATAGAGCTAGACATATTATGCCAAGTGAAATAAGTCAGAGAAAGAGAAATACCATATGGTTTTACTCACATATGGAATTTAAGAAATAACCAATGAGCAAAGGGTAAAAAGAAGAGAGAGGCCAAAAAACAGAGTCTTAACTGTAAAGAACAAACTGATGGTTACCAGAAGGGAAATGAGTTGGGAGATGGGTTAAATAGATGATGGGTATTAAGGAGGGCACTTGTGATGAGCACCACGAGATGTACGGAAGTTTTGAATCACTATATTATATACCCAAATTAATATTACACTGTATGTTAACTAAATGGACTTTAAATAAAAACTTAAAAAAAATACTGATAGTAAACAGATCAACCGATATTATTTAACATTCATCAGTACTTTGAGACTTTGTCAGAATTTTCAACATTGCTTAACAGTACTCATCTCAAACAGAATAGCATTGGTGTTCTCTGGCTTCTAGTTCAGTTTCATGACACTGTTGCTATTTCTCAACTCCCTATTCACCCTTGGTAAGTTGTACTCCCTGTTGTCAGGGCATGAGTTGCTTAGTGGTAAGAGCACATAAGGATGGTTGGTCTATAAGGCAGGAAACATTGACCAAAAGCACTGTAATAGTTTCCTCTTTCTTCAAATGGGGACTAGTGGCCTGGAAAAGTGCTACTACACATAGAAATATAAAAAATAAAAAAAAGTATCTGGAGCAAAAGAGGCACTGAGTTTATGACTTCCTATTATAGATGTTCTTCTTTATACTAAGATCAGTTTACAGTGATAAAAGGGTCAGTCCTTCAAGAAGACATGCCAATTATAAACCTTTAGGTATCTAAGAGTAGAGTGCCAAAATACATGAAGTAAATACTGACAGAATTAAAGGAAGTAATAGAGAATTCAACAATAAGCATTGGTGTCTTCAATATTCCATTTTCGATAATGGATAAAACAACTAACCATAATATCAATCAAAAAATAGAATACAGAGACACTAGAAACCCACTATATTTAAATGACACCTTCAGAACACTTCATATTTTATAATGTTTTACCTAAATGTAAAAATAGAAAGTTTCCATCATATAATAATTAACACTAATAACTAACATTTGTTATTTACCAGGCTCTATCCTAAGTGTTTTACATGTTTCTTATTTTTTAATAGTCACAACAATCTTAATAAGTACAAAGAAGATTTTAAAAAATTATCCTGATGTCTAATTATCCTGATGATAAGCAAAGATGTTATAGTATAAGATTATGTCCCCCCTTTTCCAAATTCTTATATTGAATTCTTATATTGAATACCCTAACCCCCAGTACCAAAGAATGTGACTGCATTTGGAGATAGTGCCTTTAAAGTGGTAATAAAGTGAAAAATAAGGCTTTCAGGGTGGGTTCTAATCCAGTCTGACTCCTGTTTTATAAAAGAAGGAAATTGGGACATGGAGAAACACCAAGGCTATTTGTCCACAGAGGAAAGACCATGTAAGGACACAGCAAGAAGGCAGCCATCTGCAAGTCAAGGAGAGAAGCCCCATAAAGAAACAAAACACGCCAACATCTTGATCTTGGACTTCTGCCTCCAGAATGGTAAGAAAACAAATGTGCTTTTAAGCTACCCAATCTATGGCACTTTGTTAAGGCAGCCTTAGTAAACTAATACAAAGGACTTAAATAAGAGTCTGACCTGAGAGATCACAGCCAACAACTACTCTAGAGTATCATGGCTTACATGGTTATTTTTCTTTGTTCCCAATTTCTAAAAACGTATACGTTGTTCTAATCCATACATATTATTAATACTCATTTTGAACCTGTTTATCAAAATAATCATAGGGAGCTATTTAAAGTCACCTTAGGTTCTGAGTAACTTCAGAAACTTCGGGTTTTATGTTGGTTCACAAATGATGAATCTTAAAAGAAACAGACTTTGATTCTGGACCACCCATTCCGAAAGGTATAAAATGACTTTGTTAAAAACTGTTTTAAAGACAACTTGGAGGTTTATGAAAGCTAAAAAATTTAGAGATAGAAAGAATCTCACTTGCATATCTTGGTTACCATAACATTTCCTCCTATAATCCTGGAAGGATATCATCTCTGCTATATGATTATTTAAAGAGAAGGTATCCAAGGGAAATGAGTACTTGTTGTACACTTTCTGTGTATCCAAGACCTCAGAAAATCCTGCCTCACATTATGGAAGAGTAAAATCTGAGAGCTTTTTTGCCTAGGCTTATACATAAATTATCTGCAAGAGGAAAATAAATGACAAAGCAATTGTTATTACAAGGAAACTTACTGTCACTTCCAACCAATATGGAATACCTTAATTAATGTGCATCAATAATGTCTAGAATATTTATTATTAGATCAGTAGATATTTAGTTTCCTATGCCATAGTATTTTGTTTCCTTTCCTTTAATTTGCAGTATTGGAACACATTGCATTGAAGCACATGTCAGAAGTGTTAGTGAGAAAAAAAAATGTATCACAAAGGGAATAGCAAAGTTCCTACAATGTACCTTTCTTAAAAAACTAAATTAGGCTTTTATTCCAATGATCTATTCTGCTAGAGTTCAAAGTTATTAAAATGGCAATCAATTTAAAAGACTTTTTGCACTATTGATATGTATATACTCTGGCAATTCCTCCCACTACAAAACAAGTAGAAATGCTATATTTTTTAAAGGCTATTTAAATAATGCTAAACTGGCAATAAAGTAAGGGAAATCCTCAGATGATAAATATAAGCCAGGTGTGAGAATCTAAAGAAGGATATCAAAGATTGATGACAGAGATTACTTAAAAATAAAAAAAAATCTTTCAAAGATTGATGGTAGCCATTGACCTGGGACCTTTTACAAATCCTATTTTACCAAAAGTTTTGGTTTGAATAGTTACTGAAGGTACAAGAAATATAAATGCTTAAGGCTGGAGCATTTGAAACACAGAGCAGTGAATGGAGCTAGGACTACCTAAGACTGTTAGACACCTGATGGAGGAGAGCAATATTCGATCTCCATCATTCACTACATGGAAACATCAATTCCACTGAGGTCAAGAATTAAATGTGAAAGGCAAACATGTAAAATATTTTGGAAAAAAGAAAAGAGGAAAAAATCATTTCCTATAGAAAAATCCATAGCTTTAACAATTTTTATTAGAAAATAGGAAAGATTAATAGTTTAAACCCAAATTAGAAATTTATATTAAAAAGACAAGATTCACAAAATTTAACACAAAGAACCAGGCAAAAAAAAAATAGTGAAATTAATGAAATAGGAAGCAAAGGTACAATAGAGTTTCAAGTGAACTTCATAACTTATAAAGTTATATAAAAAAGGTTTATGACAGTACTAATAAAGACATATATGAATAGTCTGAGGAGTAGAAAGGGAAGATGAATACAAACACAGCATATGTATGTTAAAAAGTAGAGATTATTATAAAACTTATGCAAATCAACTTGAAAACTTCATTGAAAATGGTCAAATTCCTAGAAAAAGAAAAACAGTAACTGAAACAGACTCAACTATAAATGGAAACTTCAAGTCCTAAAGTCATTGAGGATATAGGATTAAAAGTTTAAATATCTACATAAGGAAACTACCAGTCACAAATCATTTTAACTAAATTCTGTCAGACATTCAAATTAAGAGATAACCCAATCTTACATGAATTATTTGCAAAACTATGTTTTTTAGAGATATACACATAAGTGGTAAACTATAGAGAAAGTAAAATTAACTGTCAACATAAATTAAGATAGTTACCCTTAAGCAGTAATCAAAGGACGTCATGTAGAGACATAAAGGAGGATTTCAACTATTGGAAATGATCTATATCTTAGGCTGAGAGGTCAGCACATGGGTGCTCCTTCCTTTATTCTGTACTATTCTATACTATTCTATTTTATTCTGTACTACAAACATTGTAACTATTAGCAATGTCAAAATGCTTTGAGACAATAAAAAATCTTAAGCTTTTTAAATTTGATTTTTCAATAAATAATACATTCACAAAGTTCAACAATAAAAAGAAATGTAGAAAGGTGAAAAATAAAAATTTCCTTCTCACCCTTGTCTTAATCCACCCAATTTCCAAACAACAAATGTTATTAATCCCTTATATTCTTCTGCATTTTCATAACATATAGGCAAATATGAATATTTTATTTCCCACTCCACTTTTTTACATTAACCATAACATATTCTGTGCAATATTCTGTCCCTTGCTGTTTTTCTCAACAATATATTTAGAAATCTATTCCAGCACATAAAGCATTTACTCATTTTTTTTTAGATTTGTATAGTGTTCTTGTTTATTTAAGCAGATTATATTAGATCTACATAGTATCTTTTCCATGGATATATCATATATTTTTAAGATTTTTCTTCCCAAATTTTTGTTCCTGCAAACAATTATCCTATAGATATCTTTGGAAGCATATTCGAATATATCTTATGAAATATTTCTCATGTGTGCAAGTATGTCTGAAGGATAAATCCCCAAAAGAGTAGCTGGAGTTTAGTACCATTTGTAATTTTGATATATATTGCCAAATTGTCATCCTTCCTAAAAGTAATATAAGAAGGGCTTATCTCCTCATAGCTCCTCATAGCATATCTCCTTATCTCCTCCTTGAGAAAGAGTATGTTATCAAACTACTCCATCGTTTGAATTTCTATTTCTCTCATTTTGAGTATGGTATGGCATTTTTTTTTCATATATTTTGTTTTGTTTTGTTTTGTTTTTTGTTTTTGTTTTTTTCATATTTTTAAAGATACTATATTTCCTTTCCTGTGACCCATCTGATCATATCAACTACCCATTTTTCTATTGGGTTTCCTTTTTATCATCAATTTCTAGAAACCTCTTACTATATTAGAAAACTTGACTCTATGTCTATAAGTTGAAAGTCCTCCCAGTTTCTCATTTGCCTTTCGGCTTTGCTTATGATTTTTTTCCGTGCAAAATTTTTTAATTTCATTTTTTCATTTAGTCAAATGTATCCTTCTTTTTAAAACTTTCTGGAATTTGAATCATAGTATAAAAGACTATTTCAAGATTATCAAGGCATTCTTTCATGCTTTCTACCAACACTTCTGTGGTTCCCTTTTTTAAATTTGAAATTACTAATATATTTGAAATTTATTGTAACGTATGATATGATGTATGGAGCTATGCTGTTTTTAATCATAACTTATTTTCCCAAAGAGAAATCATATCTTAAATAGATCATTCTCAACTTAAAATACTACATCTTTTTAAAATTCATTATTTTAAGAGAGCATGACTCTGTGTATCATTTATATTTTCAGTGTGTGTCTAATACAATGTCTTCACACATTATTTTAAAAGCCATAAAAAAGCAGTGAAAAAGTCACATAAAATAATAGTGGCCAAGTAATTCCAAACCACCCTTTTCCAAACTCAACAACAGGAAATGCTGAAATAATCTCAAGTAAAATGCAGAGCCTTTTTATTCCCTTTTAGTGAACTGACTTAAATGTTTATGCTTAGATTAGCCAATTTATTAAGATCCATAACTCTATGTTTTTTAAAGATTTCAGAAAATCCAATCTGTTAAATACTCCAGTCCACAAAATTCCTGTAGTAAGCTCTATGAGAACTGCACATCATAAATGTGCAGTAGGGGAAACACCTGAATGGACTCATGGGAAGCTCTCCCAAAAAGTAGCACAGCTTTCCTATATATCTTCACAGTGGTTTGGCAGCTATCACGGTAGTAACATCCTGTCCTACTTGCCTTAACTCACTGACAAATGTAGAGAAGATGGTCAAGAGCTAAGTGGAGTAATTGTGTTGAGATGCTCCACATCCCATTTTCTTCTTGAAATCAAGGAACACATGCTTCTAACCATGATCGCTGGCTTCATGAAATGACTATTTAGAGATAGGCCTGATAAAGTTTCATCTTCCTGTAGAACTGGGCTTAGCCTGAAGCTATTGATTGCAAAGATCCTGAAAGTTTGGGAATAGTGGATATGTACAGTCTGTCTCTAATTTGAAAATCCCTGAGCATTGCCCTCTTTGAATGAGTAGATGTTTACTTAACATAATACTGGTGGAGAATTCCAAGCACGGTAAATAGTATGGTGCAAAAGAAACAGGTTCATATGCAGGTAGAACCGAGTTAAATAGAAAAAGGGTTAGGAGAACAAGGGGAAAGTTATTAAAAGCAACAACAATATCACTGGACTGATATTGGTAGAACCAATTCTACCTTAAATTTATTGTATGACATCTAGCAAGATAGACCATTTATGGGTCTCCATTTATATACTAATAACAAGAGCAATTTAGATTATTTAATCTCTAGGATCTTCCAGTAGTGGCATCCGTTATTCTCAGGGATGTAAGAACAGAGGTAGTTTTTGGTTCAGATGAGGGGGCCATACCTGAAGGATAATAATAAAACTTCTTTTGTTTTGTGTGTGAGTGTGTTTTTTAATTCAAGTGTTAATAATAATCTGTCAGTTTCCATTAATCAAATATGTTTACAATTAGTAAATATTCTCATCATTATTCCAAGTTAAAAATATGTATAGTCACATATTTTTAGATTTTTGTTTAAATTTTGAAGTATATAGTTTGTTTTACTACTCTTGAGAAAAGTTTGTTAAAACATGCCTATAATGCTCATTAAATGACAAAAGAGCAATTGTGATAAAATAAGGTTCAAAATTCCTTGTTCCAGGAAAATGTTTTCAATTACCCTTTAGTAAATAAGTTGTGTAAAAATCGCTATTTTTTTTCTGAGACCAACTAAAATCCTCCATATATAATCAATAAGGGAAATAAGTGTATAGAGACTCCGTAAACAAACAAGTTCACAAAAGTAGACAATCTGAAGGGTGTCTCTACCTTCCTGTTTCTAGAATCTACATGTTTTATTATGACCATAATAAATTATGTTTTTCCTTCATAAATGTAATGAGTCAGTTGTTGATGTCCTTAAATACCTCTTTATAAAAGACTGTATGTGAAATAACTCCGGTTTTGATTAACATGCCATCTAGCCTGCCCTAACATAGACATTTTCCTGATTTTCTATGTGAACAGAAATAGAGAAGCTCCACGTTTCCTTAAGATGGAAGTTATTTGCTGTTCTTTTTTTTTTCTATATTTCTTAAGAGAAACTTTTATTTACTCATGGCTCCTCCTAGATGAGTTATAATGAGTATTAATGGTGTCTTTTACTCTACCCATATTTTGAAACTTTCCCATGATGAGTTTCATTAGGTATTTTATAATATGACTTTGCTATAAAAAGCAAAACTTCTCATTAAGTTTCACATATCAGGAGGAAATAATCTTTTTAATACTATCTAAATTAGCACCTCTGGAAGTACAATGGTCAGAGCTTCCTTTAACTGTGGTACATAGAATATACCCAAATTTGTTCCAGAAAACAATGGGTTTGTGGTTCTCTGTGGATAAGGGAAAATCATAGATGAAACGGAAAGATTAAATCATACAGTCTATCTGAATTTATCTTTGGTTTCTCTTTGCCTTCTTTTCTGATGTGTTTGTTTTTCAGTTATAATGAGTTAGAGTAGTAAAGAATCTGCCTCAAAAGGGACAAAATTGAAAATTGTGCAGGACCTTTGGACCACCTCAAAAAGCAGATTGTGAGCTGCATTACCCCTGAGTGTCAACAGCCCTAGTAACTACCTCCAGCCTAAGTGGAAAAGAAGGAATCAAAAAACCCTAATAGTCACCCTCAACACAGCATGGATATGAGAAGATGATGCTACATTTTTCCATGAAAAGGAAGGGGCCAGGTATCAAAAATTAGTTCACACTGTTGATACAATTATTGGCCCATTTTACAGATGAGGAGAGAGAGTGCCAGAGGTCACACAAATTAAACTAGATAAGCCTTCATCACACTTAAAACACCAAGTGACCGTATATAACTTGCTTATCTGCTGTTTGTATGTCTTCCCCACTAGAATGTGGAAGAGCAGGGGCTTTGTTTTACTGCCATATCCCTGGAACTTGGAACAGTTACTGGGGTGGAGGAAGTGCTCAATAAATATTTGTTAATATTGAAATAAACTGAAATCATCATTCACTCCATGGCTTAATGGGGTAGACTATAACAGACCCTGGCTTGTCTCTCTATCCTGTTATTCTAGAAGGCATAAGAAGTGCCTTTATAATGATTTGGAATTATACCAATTTTATCAAATATATTAGATTGAATCAAGAATAAATCAAAATAACATTATAACATGCCCACACATTTACAATCCATTTGAAAGCATTATATACTCCCAAATACTAACACCAATGTCATGTCTCCATATTTTAATGACAAATTTATTCATAGCTATTTATTATATCTTCTAAATTTACAGGAATTTAGTTTATGATAAAAAGATTGAAAGATATATTCACATTCACATTTCTGAATCCAAAATTTCATTTAGTGACATTTTATTTAACAGAAGCCCGTTCATCCTCAGAGATCAAAAGGGACAGAAATAACCTCAACAAGAAGTGAAACATTAATACTATGGTTTTAAGAATATAATAGAGGACCTACAAAATTTCTAAATCCATGTAGAAGTAGATAGAATTAATAAAATTTACCAATGAATATATTCCTAGGATTCAATCATAAAAATAATGCATTAAAAAAAATTTGGTAGAAGATGACATGCACTGTGTATGCTTGAAATTGAACCCTTTATTTCTGAAGTGATGCTAAACACATTCTTGAAGACTGGCAAAAAAGGAGGTCACAGAGGCAAATGCCCTCCACATGGTTAAAGATCAAAAAAGTAAGAAAATTCTTTTTCCCCAAGCACAGGCCATTTAATCTCTTCTCTATAGAAGGTTTTCCAAATTACCCATTAACCCCTAACTGCTATATATTTATGTAATTGGCAAGAAACATAATCTACATAGGCTACACAGTCCCCCATTTTAAAGCCACTGAAAGACTGATTGCCTTCTGAAAACATTTTCAACATCTAGTCTTATTCTTCAGGTTATAGTTCCTTCTTCAACTTCACCTTCAACATCACACTTATTTTCAGTGTCTTCTTAGTAGAAGACATAGTAGGAGATGGTAAGGCTGGAAGCTTGAATGATTCCAACGTAGGGAAAGGGACATGGGGTCGTGAAGGGAAAAGAATAACATAGGTTTGGTAAGAATGAGACGATAAACTGCAAAGGATAAAAATCAGCAACACATCACACCAAGAACCAATATCTAAGGTATTTGGCTACTAAAATTATGGTGAAGTCAGCCCAAATTGAAGCGGGGGGGAGTATGGGGATAGTCATGGATGACAAATATGACTTTAGGTTCAGAAAATGATAGTTGTTATCAAAATGCAGAGAAGGGAGAAAGCTAATTAGAACATGTGAACACGAGCGGTTCCTGTCATGTGGTACCAGAACTATCAGCCTCCAAAGTAAAAAATTTAGAAAGATATCAAATATAAAACACAACTGATATGACTTCTGTTAAAGTGTTTCCAGACTACATTGTTGTAATATGTATTTCTAATATCACCAGAAGAACCAAAGAACTTCATTTCTGTTATAACGATTTCAGAGAAGGAGTGATCACAATTTCTTACCCCCCTCCTCTTCTTTTCTTTCTCCTTTCCAGCAAAAGTAACTATCTTGGCATTTTCTCTGACTCTGCCTTCCAGTATTGGAGGAGTTACGGTTTTTCAACTTCCTGCAAATTTTAAATCGGTATGAACAAGGCTAATCAATGAAGAACAATTACTATGGTTTTGAGCTCAAAATGACTTTTTGTCTTTGTAGCCTCTCCAAAAGTGAGTGTAAGCCATGCATATTATAGATAAAGGGGCCAATAAACTTAGAGTAACTTCCAAAGACAGAGCTCAAACACTAATATAAAACTAAGGCTCTAGGGTAGAGACCAGATTTGAGGAAGCATGGGGATATAATTATTGGTTCATGTTTCCACCATCATCAGAGAGGGAAAAATTCCCTCTTTGAAATGAATAAGGAAAAAGATGTTTCTTATTAGGGGAAAAAAAACTATCCTTAAATGCATACTACTGGCTACTACATAACATACCATGCTGAAACAAATTATAGATCTTCATGCAATCTTTTTGGATTTGCTACTAAATTCCAGGCACTGTTAAGGCACCAGTAATGCAACAGTAAATAAGACAGACAAACTCCCTGCTTGTGTGGAGTTAGTATTCTATTAGGAAAAAGTAAAATAAACAAAATAAATAAGCTATCTGGTGTGTTAGAAGGTGATAAAAGTTATGGGGAAGAAATAGGCCAGAGAAGGGAAGTATAAAGAACCATGTAATTTTAAATAGAAAAATTCAGAGAGGTCTTTCTAAGAAGGTGACATTTGAATAAAGATGAAGGAAATGAGGGGGGAAAACTATGTGGATATGGGGGAGGGAGGTGTAGAATGAGACAGAATGAACAAAAATGCAAAGGTTTTCAGCTGGAAGAATGTTTGGCAAACTCTTGGCACAGCAAGGATGGAAATTTGGCAAGAGAATAATGAGTAGGAGAAATATTCCTAAGAAATCTCTAAGAAAAGCCAAGGTCAGGGGTAAGAGGGTATATTACGTAGAACTTTAGAAGCAAGAGACTAAACTATTTAACAATTACTTTTGCATTTTACACCCAAAAAGTCCAAACCAATCAGAAAATATGCCATTCTGCTCTGCTGGTGCTTACAGACTTTCTATCAAACCTCCTCATTCTCCATTATAAGGACATTGGTTTTTTATTCTTGCAGGTTTTGAGAAGAGTAAAATGATCTGAGCTCATTCTTATTATAAATCCACTTTAGGGCAAAAGGGCAGATGCAAAGAGATTCATTTTCAGATTATTAAAATATTCCAGGTGGAAAATGTTGAAGTTTTGAAACCAGGTAGTGATGTCATGGTTAGAGAAGTGGTCAGAGTATGGATATTACATTTTGGAGAAGAGCCCACAGTAAGAGCTCGCTGATTTTTTATGTAGTTTTGAGAGAGGGGGGTGGAAAGAGGATGATTGGAAAGTTTTGAGCTCTGGAACCCAGAAGATTAAGGCAACACTTAGGGAGATGGGAGAGTTAAAGGAGAAACAAGTTCAGGGGGAAAGAAGAGAAGTTTGTTTCTTTGTAAATGTTAAATATGAGATGTTTCATTTCATACATCTAAAGGAAGGGATGGATATTACTGGTCTTCTCCATAAATGGTAGATCCAAAAAACATTTCAGAATTTTCTAGCACTAAAATCCTATAGATTTTTGAGAAACTTTTAGGTAAAAATTTATAAATCAAGACACAAATATTTAATCCTATGCAACCAGTGAATTGTATTTATATGTGTATAATGTCACATTTTTTCTCAAAAGGAAGCCGAGTGTTTATGGTTTCTGTCTGATACTTTTATGAATCCAGTTAGAAAAAAAAAAAGGCAGGAGGGAGAAGAGAGCATAGTCATTTTTATTTTCTGAGAGAAGTGAATTCAGAGACGGGGGTTGCTGATGTCTTTGCTGTGCGAAATCATCTGCAGTTGAGCCAGAGAAAGTTGTAAAGTCTACCAAAGAAGGTTCTAGATAAATGTCTCTTTTCCTTCATTAGATGACTTTTCATCTACAGGAATGAAGGAATTTCACAGATACAAATGCGTAATTTGTTAAGCATTTTTTTTTTCAAGTCAGGCTAAATACTTTAATTTCACTTAATATTTTGAAAGTAAATAAAAAAAATATTTTGAAAGTATGTTTTCAAAATACTGGAGTATTTTTAATAGATTGATTTATTTTTTAATAAAGATTTTATTTATTTATTCATGAGAGACAGAGAGAGAGAGAGAGAGAGAGAGAGAGGCAGAGACATAGGCAGAAGGAGGAGCAGGCTCCATGCAGGGAGCCCGACGTGGGACTCGATTCTGGGTCTCCAGGATCACTCCCTGGGCTGAAGGTGGCGCTAAACCGCTGAGCCACCGGGGCTGCCCAATAGAATTGATTTAAATCAATGTTTCTTTATAATTTTGAATTTATGTTTCATATGTGATAACTTTACATAAAAAATGAAATTTTATTTACTGATCCTTCCCATTGCCATAAGGAACTTAAAAGTTGATTTACTTCTTCATTAAGACCATCCTTTGAAATCTTGTCTAAAAGTGATAGAATACTAAAAATGACATTTTGATTAAGTGAATTGCTAAGCTCCAAACAGACGTGTCAGAAAATCTCAGATATTCTAACCAAAATAGCTAACTAAAATTTCTTTAAAAAATATTGTCCATTTTTAGATGACATTTTAGAAATTTGCATTTTACAGGTGCAACAGATTCAATACTACCAAATTCAACGTTCACCAAATACAAAATGAATGCTTTTTTTAAAGCAGAAATGTATATTTATTCAAAAATTATATCATACCAGTTATAATACTGTATTGGAATAAAGAGCTCCCTCAAATAGTAAACAAGTGTTCTTAGTATTCTTATCAAGGACTTGTAGAAGTACCTCTTAGACATCTTGTTTTTTTTTCATACTTTTGAAAACAAAAACTACTTGGTTTTGGAATTTTATTTATCTTTTAAATAAGTCTGAAAACTGAAAACTGGACAATGCTTTGAATCTCTGTTATATGTAAACCAATTATAGCCCATTGCAATTTTTTAAAATTGTTAAGGATTTTTTCACTCTTAAAAGTTCCATTAACATTTATTTTGATTTTCATCTAGGTCCCTCTCATTCACCACAAAAATAATTTTGACAGAATAAATGCATTAACATCATTAAGGACACAAATATTTGTATTGAAACTTGAAACTAAGTCCAATACTGACCAACCACCTTCTTCATTGTAACAATGTCCACTATCTACTATAAAAATGCATTCATTGCATCTAAATCTATGCTTATTTTTTTTTTGTTTTAATTTCAGCAGTATCACTTGCACCCTCCATCTTTGAAAAATAGTACAATTTGGCTATTTCAATCCACAGAATTGCTCTTAAATGTTTTTTTTTTTCCCCACAATCCAAAGGAGTAAAATCCCACACTCATCACAAAATAGACTTCATAACAGTATCTCCATGTGTGGGTTAATGTATGGATGTTTACCAAATCAAAACTTGAATTTATGAAAAATTATGTTCTCTAAGCCATTATGATCATGATATTAATGTTTCAAAGTCATGCCTCCTTTTGTATTCTTACTTATTTGTCACCTTTCAAATACTAAGTAGTGCTTATTGAAAATCAGTTTTGTTCCAACTAAAACAAAGAAAACAAATTCTTTTCACTAGGGAAGATAATTATGCAGCCTGGTAATTTAGCCAATCCACTTTCATGCCAATATATTTCATACAACTTGCTGATTCTTACATGATCTAATGGCCTCATAAACTTAAAATGCACCACTATTTCTTAGGCCATATATCTACATAGCATATTTAAGTGGAATATATGCCTATGAGCTTATTGATATAAAAAATGTGGATACTACATCTGAAAGTTCAAATACCATGCCAGAGCTCTGCTCCTTTTACTTTGTGTGTGGAAAATCATTCTAAAATGTCCTCATGGCTGATGGCAACTTTTCAAGTAATCATTAATAAATACACACAAAATAATTTAAAAAGATTTTAACTAACCAGACCAGCTAGACATTTAGATAAAACAACAGAAGAGTACATAGCCTCTCAGTAAGTTTTCTTGATATAATCCCTCTAAAGGACCACAGGCATATCCATAAACCTTCAGGTTGTTTGTAGAAGGAAAGGAAGTCGATTTCTGAAGATACACTGCCATGGCTCTAAGGGCTTCTATTTGTGAGTAATAAACATGTTCCCCAAGGTCTAAAACAATGCTCCATTTTCTTGATGCATCAGAGGGACCTCTGCTCCCTCAGGAATATTCCAGAAACTTCAAATGTTTAATTTAACAATGTGACCTAGTTAACAATATGAAAGAGAACCTAGCTGCTTGGCTTTCCTGCTTATGAATGTATGAATTTTTCAGGCCTGTAAAGTGGACCAGCATTTTCTGTGAAAAGACTTAAGGAATATCTGCCTACACTATGCAAACTATCCTTGAAATAAAAGAAATCATGCATGCCCACTTTAAACACTTCCTTGTAAAGACTCATGTATTGTTTTAGCCTAATGCCAGATTTGTAAATAACGTGCTCCAGTTACGGTATTGAACTGACACGATAAAGACTTAATACCGTAGGAGAATGTTCCAGGCAAGGCCTCAATGATCCTTCTTCGAATGGTACTCATATTTCACCCTTTTGATTTAGATGCATGGATTTATTTTCCAGAAGAGACTACCAATAGAATCCACATTCTGGTATCACTGCTTTATCTCATTTTTAAAGAGGCACTTCTTCACATTTCTTAGAGTGTATTTTCACAACAATCTCTTCCTTTGAAGATATCAGGCAAATATCACTGACAATAAGAGTAAAGGTATTTATTTTTACACCAGCTTTGGAAGCAGCTGCCCCTGAAACAATGGAAGTAAGAAAGGATGTAAGAAGGAGCTGGCAAAACAGGCAGGGTGAGAGAAGCAGCGACTACTAGCTTGTTCCAAATCAAATGTGGTAATTCTTTGATGTCTACATATTTTCAGTGACAAGACAGCTACAAATGGAAAATGTAGATCTCAAAATAGGCATGTTCGTTATGGCCAACAGCTGTGTGTGTGCGCATGCGTGCGCATGAGACAGAGAGAGAAAGAGGACTCCATCACAATTAAACTGACATACAGGAGTGCTTATTTACTAAGTTACATGACAATAGACATAACTACAGAACACAGGAAATTAAATTAGGGGGGGAAATCCCTAAATGGTGCTAATTAGCTGAGACGGAAGGGAAAATCTATAAAGTTGACCAAATATCCCTTGACTAAGCAGCTCCAAAAACATTTCTGGCCAATGAGTTTACTCACAGATTGAACTCGATAAAGCAATTTCAAAAGGCATCATCGTCGTAATTTGTTCATTCGTTTAAAAATATTTTACACAATGCAGCCAAGTCTCAACTGCTCGTTTGAAGAGGAGCAGACGCACAGCCACAGGATGCAAAGTCTCCAAATGTTGGGTAAGGGAGATAGTGGGAATCATACTTATAATTGAATAGTTATTCATACAATATGCCTTTCTGGTTATTTTTAGATATGACACTAGCCTTACGAGAGAGAAAAGAAGCTGGCTCTGCTGCTTGACATCTGAAGCTGGTCTAAAAATTGGCAATAAACAGTGTGTATCAAGAGAAACATGGGAGAATGAAAAGTTGACCATCATCCTGCACCTTGTTTCTAGTTTATACTAATGCATTGTATTGCTGAACACTTTCTTCTATTGTATATAAAGTCCAAGACTATAAAATGTATATCAGCTGGGCAAAAATATAAGAATCCTGTGGTTAGGGTCCTTACAGAGATAAGAGTTGCCGTGGCTTTTTATCCCCAATTCACTCCAATCTCGATAATATTTATGGGTAGAGCAGAGGACCTGACAGTTGTTATTCTTCCAGACTTAACTTGAGGTTGGCATTTTCAAGGTACATTTCAATCATATTATTTATGCATATTTATGCATTTTTACAAACACCGAACAGTCCATTTGCGATACTTATGCAGATTGGCGTACTGATCTTGATTTTAAGATTTTTGGTATAGAATTATAACTGGAATTTTTGAAGCTTTTGGCTAAAAAGTATATAAAGGCTGTTACATTTATTTCTATCGGTTTCCAAGAGCTCCTTGAGATATTTTTCTTTCAAAAGAATATTTTAGTGGTAAATTTTCAATCTCAAAAATTACCACTCTGAAAAGGTGGTAAAAATCTTGCTTTTTCACACTGGAATTTGAAATTTAAAGTAATATTTTTAAAATGTGTTATAATTGCAGGATTTTTATGAAATAAAAACTAAATAACATAAGGATTCCACATCTAGATTTAAGCTATAATATGCTGTCTCAGATGCCCTCAGATGCATTATGTCTTATGGATACAATATGTTCTTTCAATCTTTTCTGGAAAGAAAATCTGTACTTATAGGTTCATTAGGATAATTAACTTGAATTTGAGAGAAATTATATTATTCTTGGTCACCTGATACTACCTACATTATGTTGAGACCTGTTGTTTTCTGAAGGAAAAATTTATTCACTAAAATGGCACAAATTCAAGATTTCATTACAAGTTAAATTAGAATTCCCTTAAAATAGGTTCACTGAAAGTCTATTTCACTATACTTCATTTTCATTAACTTTAGTGGAAATAGTTTTCCAGAGTTAGCATCTCATGTAATTATTTAAACATCTGTAAGATCATTGAATATGTATGATTTATTTTATAAGCCTGTCACATCAAGGATTTATTAGAGCTCAATAAAAATATATATATGTGCATGTGAATATATATACATATATATGTATATATGTGTGTGTGTATATATATATACATATATGTATGTATATATATTTCCAACCAGAGCACAAGAATTAGAAATTAGCCCCTTACACATGGCAACTTTTATGTCCAATATTAGTTGTCAGAACACTATTCACATATGAGTTCTCTTTCTCTTGGTCAAAGGATTTTAGGGGGGAAATGTTCTTAAGTACATCAGACAAGGATACAATGGGGTCTCAAATGAAAGACATACTGTGAACACAGCAGTTTAAAAAAAAATCCACTCTCTTTCAGAATTCCACATCTTAATCTGGGGAAATATCTCTTCACAAGACTCCAGGAATTAAACAACATAGAAGAGTTCAAGTGTTTAGTTTTTCAGCTCCTCTGCCATTCCTTTTCTCCAAAATTCAAGGCCAGTGATAATCACTAGGACACATTTTCTGTGAAATGAAAATCGCTAGACAGGATTTACATTTATCATCCTAATTTCCTAGAATCATCTAGTCACCTGTGTCCATTAAAAGTACATTGGAATATGACAGTTTCAGAGAAAAACATTGAAACAATCACTATGATAGCTGAAATATGGCTTCATAGGAAACAGGGCTACATTTAATTAGCTTCCATTGAGTACGTGTCTTTTCTGTTTTTTTGTTATAGTTCATACCACTGGCATGGACTCATGAGCCAATCTTTTCCAATTTCAGTTACTACCAAAGTTTACAAACTTGATGTGAAGATTACATTATATTTACAAAGAACTTGGCACTTACAGAATAAATTATTGACTTTTTTTTTCTTTAACTCCAGACCAGGGCACCCATGGTTCAAGCGAATGGGAAAGCCCAATGTCTTATTTTATATTATGCTACATTAACATGAATAAATAAGTTTCCAGCTGGTCATTCCTCCACAGTGCTGTCCCTGTTGCTGAAAACAAGTACCTTCCATTTCTAATCCATGGGGAGTGCAGAGAAGTTATCAGTCCAGAGAGAGCAAAGGTTGCATGTTTTCTTCTTCATTTTTATCCATGCGTTTTAATACTGTAGGATCCACTACCGATTGGGATCTGGAAATGATAAGGCCAATGTCAGTGAGTAATTATCAAATAATCACATTCCCTTCCCTGTCTTTTCTCCATTATTACCTGTCTCAGAGATGTGGATTATCTTCCCTTTATCAAGGAATTTATGAACTGAGAATGCTGAAAAATTAGAGTGGGGCATACTTACGTTGGGTTTTGCATCAGAGGAAGAAAAAAAATCCCCTCTGAATTCTAAATAGAATAATGAACAGCAAAGGCTTCTGAATGTACCATAATAGGCTTACATTCTCCTCTTCACAGAGAATTTATAGAATAGGACAGATCTGTGATAATAGAACATTTCCAAGTAGGAAATTATTACAGTGAAACTACTGTTATGAGAAATGAAATAGAAACAATAAGAACCTTGATTCCTCTCTTAAAGAGCATTATGAGGGGTGCCCACGTGACTCAGTTAAGCCAGGACTCTTCTTGATTTCAGCTCAGGTCATGATCTCAGGGTGGTGAGATTGAGCTCTGCATTGGGGTCCAATCTGGGGGTGGAGCCTGCTTGAGATTCTCTCTCTCCTCCTCTCCTTCCACCCCTCCCCCAGTTCTCTTGCAACCTCTATCTCTCTCAAATAAATAAGTCTTTAAAGAAAAGGAGGTCTGTGAAACAAATTCAACATGAATGTGCATTTTTTGACCATCATTTTTTATTTCTAATGACCCCATTAGAAAAAAATTTTAATGTGAGACTTTGTCAGATTCCCCACTAGAACATCCAAATAAAATCAGTCTTACTCTGGAAAGTTTTGTGAACCGACTTAAGATTTTTTTAAAAAGCAAAACAAAACAAAAAAACAAAAAAACAAAACCTCTCTTGTCTAGGCAGGGGCACTTTCTGATTAGGAGAGCAAGTATCTGAACTCCTTACACACGCTTTTGATAGTAGGTGGGAATTATATCTCAATTCATCATTAGGAAACAACATGAAACTGAGAAGGAGGAAAGTCAATGAAACATGCTACTGTTATGGCAGGAAACTGCATTCTTAATAGCTATGGCATTAAAGAAGCAGCTGCCCTTTTAAAATTCTCCTCGGTAATGAATTTTCCCCCTGCTGCTGCATTCCAGCCAATTGGCTATTGCTGTGGCAATATGCCTCTTAGCAAACCTCATTAACTCTCAAGAAGAAAGACTATAAGCTAAAATACAACTGCACATGCTAATGAAAAAGAATAGCAATGGAACTAATTATCAAAGCAAAAATAATTATAGGATTAACTGATTAATTGACGCATTCATTTAAATAAACTTAAATTCATTTCTAAAGAGGGAGCAAAAAGAAAGGCGAGGACATTAAAACAAGAATGTTTTATTTCCTAAGTCATTTTCACTATTTTATCTCAATAATACATTATAGCTCAATATATGTCTGTATCAGACAGGAGATCAACTAAAGTTGAATTAGCAGATGAGAAAGAGAGAGAGAGATAAGGAGAGGGAGAAGGAAAAGAAGAGGAAGCAGAAGAAGGGATTTTGCATCACTTTTAAGTGCAATAATAATTTATCTTAGGAAAAATGATTTATCTCAAGAATAAAATACATTCTAACACAGTGGACAACTGCACAAAACACTTAGGAATTAGACCTTTAATATTGTTTTACTTAGACTAAAATTAAAAAAAAAATTATTTCCCAAGATAAATCCATGCTAAAATACAAAAAAAAAAAAATGTTCATTCAATGTCCTATACTGAAGTATTAACTTGACAACTGGTCCCCACTAAACCATAAGTTCCATGAGCAGAGACTTCATCAGTTTCTCTCCTTATGGTGAGCACAACGTGCATCATAGAGGCTATTACACAACACTGTCTCCATATCTTCAATTCTATCCAAGAAATGGTTTGCAGACTGAAAGAATTTTGGGATTAAGCATTTAAAACAAAGAGTAATAAAGATAAAGCAATTTACCTATAAAAAAAAGAAATTCTTAACAGAAAATATGTTTCAAAATTCTCACAAAGTTAGATTTAGTCTATAAATGTTGATGCCTATCTTAATGACATCAATTAATCCACACCAAAGCTCTTCAGACAGCACAAAGTACGCAATTTAAGCATTTGCTGTGAGGTTCTATTAAAACACATATCATGTACACACATGGGCACGCACACCCACATACAATCTTTTAAATCCTTATGTTCCTTGACTATTTAAAAAAATGATTAGAGGATATGGTGACTTTAATGAAATATTTTAAATTACAGTGCACTATCAACCTGGAATTAAATTTCTAGTTTGCTTTTATCATGCACAACTGGTATCAGGATTGTTGGATGATGAATGCTGGCTCCATATGTAGAACAATTCCTCAATAAAACAAGTCAGGCAGAAATGATTTCTGATTAAGAATTTTTTTTTTTGGTATTTAATTGTCCCAAATGTACCATTATTTTAGTCCAGATTTTTCTCTGTCTTATCCAAAACAACAGGGCTGTTTGCGCAGGACCACAACCTATTAGTGCATCGGTCTGTTTCTGCTGCAATAGAAGGTGTTTATCATTAACTCATAGCATATCTCAGTGGACTCCACATAGCCTCTGCTGTCTTTGCAATAAATAACTTTTCTTTTTTTCACGAAACCCAAGAACTTAATTATTCAGGTATCATGTATCCATTTGCCGTGAGCCCACAATATTGTGCTATACCTTAATGTAGGAGGATAGATTTTGGACAGAAAGGGATTCTGATTCTAGTTCTGCTAATTTACTAGCTCTTAGGACCAGGAGGAAAGTAAACTTCCTAGATTTTCTTCTTTTAACTACAAGATGGAGAAAAATAACACCTACATCATACAGATGTACTAAGGATCAAGTTCAATGATGCGTATGTAAACCACAACACAAATTCTGGCAAAAAAGCAAGTGGTAGCAGTTAGGGAGATGACTTTTGGAGTTGCATAGCCTGTTTTTCAATATTAGCAGTGCTACTTTGTGGCTATGTGACATGTGGAAGTTACTTACCTTCTCTGTATCTGGGTCTCCTCACCAAAGAAAGGGGAATAGCACTATCTAATCAACTGTTTACAGAAGTAAAGGAGTCAATATATACAAAGCATTATTAGATGGAGTCTGACAAGTAGTAACAGTAGATGTTGAATATTATTCAATAAAATCGGAGCTCATATCACAATGGCAATGGTTCACTGCACTGTTACGTGCCTATCCTAGGCACTATCCTAGGTACCAGAGATATAAGGTGAAAGACTTTCCCCTAGTATAAGGCCCCACAATCCACCAAACTTTGTATTTTTCATGTGACTATCTATGTTATCCCTCCACAAACTAATACAGGGGCACAAAGTCATCTTCCTACACATCTAGCTAAATTCCCCTGACGGGGGAAATATCTACAAGTCTTTGGTGAAGAAATGATTCTTTTTCCCTCTCAATCTAATGATATTCCAAAACTGGGAGAAAAAAATGGATGAGGGGAGACCAGGGGGAAAACTAGGAACAATTTTCTCCCATCCTTGATGGGGAACTGGCACTCCCTGACACACAGAAGGTGAGAATCAAATACAGTAATTTTCTTAAGCTAATTCTTCATAAGTTTTCAGATAAAACCCTAAAAGCTTCATATTATATAAAACCTACACCAAACAAAGCATGTCTGAAATTCTAATCAATCCACGTCAGAAGCAAGAAACTCAGGGTTGGGGAGGTCAATGTGCTATGAGCCAAGTCTGCAAGAGGACAGAATGGCCTAATTAATTGGAAAGGAAAATCAGGATCCAAAAGGACTTCAAAAGGTAGACAGACTGAGCCAAATCTAACAAGATGGTATTAATCAATTAAAATGATCTGCTTGGAAAAAAAAGCTAAACACAGAAAGAGAGAATTATGAAGACATGGATCTATAAGTAAAGAGGCTCTTCTAGTGCTAGGGAGTTCAATATGAGTCAGCAATGTGCTCTGGCTGCCTGAACTGCAGCAACAGTCAACAACAGACACCAAAGGAAGCCAATGAGGGCAAATGCTAGGCAAAGCATTCTGGTACTGAAGCTCAAGTAGTAATAGCATCAGAAGTCCCCTATTTTTTTTAATTTATTTTTTATTGGTGTTCAATTTACTAACATACATAATAACCCCCAGTGCCCGTCACCCATTCACTCCCACCCCCCGCCCTCCTCCCCTGAGAAGTCCCCTATTCAGACAAAGCCACTGAAGTCTTCATGAAGCCTAATTTGGGGATGGGGCATAACACTAAATAAAATGAGTCAACTGACAGGCAGAAAATAAATGAGGTGACTGACAGGGAGAGACCAGCATGAGGAGAAAATACAGCTGATTAAGACCTAGGGCCTGATAAAGACCTAATGGCTCTTTTAGCGAGGTGACTTTGGATTGGGAGATGCAGGAAAAGAGGATCCCATGCAGCCATGACAAGTAGCCATTGGAGAGGATTGAGCCAGAGAAGGAGGCTACAGGAGCAGAAAGAAGGATATTGGGGCTGAAATATGGGGAAGAGAGAGAAGGTGGGAGACACATAGAGGAGTGAGGGGGGCAGGATCAGATCATGTAGCACTTTGTAGGCCATGCTACAGAATTTATTTTATTCACTGTATCATCAGCAGCCACTAAAAAGAAATTCGAGAAGTAAAATGATCTGACTTATATTTAAAAAGATCTTTTAGACTTGCCACGTGGATGATAAATGGGAGCCAGGGGAGCAGGGTCAGGTGAGAGGCAAAGACACCAGTAGGAAGTCTGGGAGGAATGCAGGCACACAGACTGTAGGTGATAGGATACGCACAGATTGTGTAGGATATGGAGAGAGATGTGCTCAGAGGAGGGGACCATGTTGGTGAACAAGTCACAGAAGAAGTGGGTGAAGGAAATGAGCATTATTAGCTGGTAAGGAGAAAAACCAAGGATCACAGATGACAGCTGTTTCCAAATCCTTATATAGCTCAGTTCCAGAGTTGAGAGCACTACGTCATACTATCTGGAAGGATAGATGAGGAAGATTTATATCAACAACATGGAAGGCTCTACACTTCATGGATTAGAATCCCAGTCCACTACATGCAGACTGTGTGATTTTGAAGAAACAATATCTGTTTAACAGGGTGGCTGTGAGGATTATATAAATTAATGTTACAAAAAAGATATCTCAAAAGGTCCCAACTCATGATAAGTACATAGTAAATGGCAGATTGTAACAACAATTAGGATCATTATTTATATCAGAAGGAAGTTATTCTTAGGAAACTGGGTTTTATTTATTTTTTATTTTTTTATTTTTTATTTCATTTTATTTTATTTTTGGAAACTGGGTTTTAAATTTTTGTTTTAGAAAAACAGTTTTGAGAATTTGATGAAATATATGCCATTCCTCTAGAAAAAACACACAAATATATATATATATATATATATATATATATATATATATATATATATAGCTGGACATACCTACACATGCAATTTTGAATATAATGTTTAGCACTTAACAGATGCCTCTAAGAGCCCGTCCATGGACCAGCTTGATGGGAGAGCATAGAACTCACAGTAAGAAGCCCTGTTTTAAGAGAAAGGAGTTGAGAAGCCCAGACTTGGCTTATACATAAGGTTGTTTATTGGTGAAGAAATGAAAGCTGGAGATATCTCCAGTCATTCCTTTCTCTCCAACACATCGCGGAGCAGCCTGGGGAGAAGAGGACACCACACACACAACAGTAGCAACAACAGCACCAGCTGTACAAAAAGGGCCGCCTCCGGGAACATAGGTGCCCCTGCGTGAGCAGAACTATGACCAAGGGACCATAAGGTTTTTATCAGAGAAAGAGGCAAGTGTGAGGGGTGACAGGGGCAATGCCTTGGTCCTCCCTGAGCTAGGTGAAGAGAGACTTGCAAGGGCTGTGGTTCTTAAATTTCTGTAATGGGAAATAAGCTGAGAAATAATACTCGTTACTATCATCCAGGTGAACTCTGGGTTGCTGCGGCCTGGGGGAGGCTGAAAATTAGGTATCTTCTGGTTTGCTACAGAATGCAAGCTCAGAGGCAGTTATGCATTTGGGTATGTTCAGCAACTCCCCCACCCTCCATCACCACTAGGCGATGGATGTGTGTGTGTATCCACTGTGAATCCAAAACACCGAGGGAGGTGCATATTATAGAGCATGGGTTCAACAAATCTGTCCTGATGGAAAGAAAACAGGCATAAAGTACCTTGAGAATCAAAGCAGGGAATCAGCATCTCACTCAAGAATGAACTTTATAAAGAGTAAAGCTATAGGAAAATAGAATGTTTTGCCCCAGGAACAGCTACAGTTTTAAATCAGAAACATGACTGAAATACTAAAGGGAGTATATAAGGTTTTAAATGTATTGTTTGAAATATGTGCGCATGTGTGTTTGCCATGGATCTCTTTCTTCCAATGAAATCTTATACTAGAGTCTAGTAAATTGCCTGGATAGAGGAGAGTTGTTCTCACTGTGGTCACGGGCACTGTCCCCACCCCACCTGCTTGGCCTAAGACACTCCCCCCAGAACTTTAAGGGTACAGTTTGAAAACCACTGGATTTAGTGACCCCTAACAGCCTTATTAGATTGTCTGTGAATATGAAACAAAACTGAGTTGACATAGCATTGAAGGACTTTGTCTTTGACTCAAAATTCCTAGGTGTCTAATCATGGGGATGAAAAAGGATTTAAGATCCCACCAAATACATATTCCCCCAAATTACAAACCCTGGAGTTAACGTGGGGTATCCCTATGCTGGCTGCTGCCCACTTCCCAGCCACCTCCAGCATACCTCTTCATGGACTTGGGGGAGAGTTCCTTTTCCACCTCCTTCACAGGCATGCTGTAGGAGTCTACATTGTATTCACTGTCATCATCATATTCGTGGTCTAGCAGTGTTCTCGCCCACGTTCCCATGTCATAAGGGGGCAGCATTCCTCCAAACTCAGAAGGCAGGATCTCGGGATGAATTAGTTGGTGTAGACTGTTCAGGTTGTTACCATGCAAAAATATCTACAAATGCAAGAAGAAGGGTGAGGAGAAGAAACACGCATGGGAGGATTCATACAATCCAAATGCTAGGAGGAAGAAGTGAGGATAGGAAAAGCAAAAACAAGAGTTTTCCATGTCTGTTAAAATATTTAAGTCCTTTATTCACTCTGTGACACAAACAGGGCTGGCACTATTATCCTACTATTTCCTATAAAAATTCCAAGGCGTTGGCATTGTAAGCAGTTTCTCGAAAGTCAGACAGTGGTTAGGTTAAAGAGCTGGAACCTGATACTTGATTTCCTACTTTATAGTTGAGGACATGAGCAGAATCCAATGCACACGCTGATCTGTACATCATCTTGATGTTAGTTGTGCAAAGCTAATGATGTGCATAATGCATGCTGTTAAAATAGAGCCTTCTCATGAGGGACTCATCAACTATAGAGCCCATCCAAGTTATTAAGCCCAAAAGCTGTTACCAGTATGGCTTTCTTTTTTATCATCAATAAAAATAAGAACACTGTAACCACTAAATTACAGCTTTGTAATGCAAAGTGTGTGATGTAAATAAAAGTGGATTAGCATCATCATAATGAAAGGTTGAGTGAAGGTTCACATCCCAAAGGACTTGTGTTCTATAATGTTGCCAGCATCTTCTCTACTAGAGGTTTCTACCACGCTTATTATTCAAATAAAAATGGAATAATGGAGTGAAAATGTAAAGCTGTATGTATACATCAATTATTGGTATGATTGTCTCCTAGAGTTTAAAAAAAAACTGAAAAATTATTGAGGCACCTGGTGGTTCACTCAGCTGAGCTTCCAACTCTTGGTTTAGGGCTCAGGTCATGCCCTCGGGTGGTGGGATCAAGCCCTGCATCAAACTCCATGTTCAGTGTGGAGTCTGCTTGAGATTCTCTCTCTCTCCATCTCCCTCTGTCCCTGCCCTGCTCTCTCTCTCATAAATAAATAAACCATTACACGGAAAAATTATTCAAGGTACATACTCAGGATTCATTTTCCCATAAGTTGCTATCTCTTTTCTCTTCCTTCATTTCCATCTCAAAACTATAGATCAGCCTTCTCTGAAAAAGCATTCGTGTCCTCTCATATAATTTATGTCATATTTTTTAATGATTATAGCTTGTAAGTAACTTAGAAATCGTCACTTATGGCTTATAAGGGACTTGTACTTCAGGTTCATGATGAATAGACTAACATAATTATCTTTGCTTTCCATAATTTTTGAGTTGACTGACGTCAACGTATAGAAAAACAAAGAAAAACCAGTCTACAACATACAGCAAAATGATAGGGATGGAAATTATCAACTAACAAGTAATTTCAACAGATTTCAGACCAGGAAAAGCAGATGAGAGCAGGTCACTGGCCAAAATAGGCAGAGCAAATGGCTGCTTGAAATACTTGATGTGGAGCCTACAGAGGTGGAAGATGCCATCTGCTCCAATGTACATTAGGTTAATTGCAAAGTTTACACCTTCCCACTCCTCTTTGCAGAGCACAATAGCCCCCCCTACACACACATACATACACACACACACAAGCTTAGATTCTTCTCATAAAAAATCAAAATAATTTGGGGGGGATAGTTAAGTTCTAACACTTAAAACTCTTGTTTTATTAATTATACGACCTTATTTCATTAGAAGCGTTTCTTCACGTAAGAAACGTCTTTCAAGTTATGCGTGAGTTCTCATAATAAATCCTTAGAGAAGTAAATGAAATCCTAGCACACTACTTCCTCTCTCTTTGCTAACATCCTGCTACCTCCTCCCTCAACATCACTTTCAGCTTTGGCCTTGTTTTCTCTTTCACTGAAAAAATAGGGCAACCAGATGCGACCCACCCACCAGCATCTGTGTCCATATGCTGCGCCTCCGCTCCTAGTACAATGGAAAGATAAACTCTACAAAGGCCACCCTCTCCACCTGTGCACTAGAAGCCATCCCCTCTCCTCTACTCAGTTAGATTGCTCAAGCAATTCTCTTCTGTCTCTCTCAACATCATCAAATTTCCTCCATCTGCTGGATCTTTTCCATCAGAGGACAAACTTGCCAACTCTTCTCTTCCCATTCCCCCCTCAGACACACAAAACCTCTCTTGGCCAGACTTCTACTTCCAGTTATTATCTTATTTCTCTCCTTCTCTTTATTACAAAACTCATCAAAGGAGTTGTTTATTTTCACCTTCCAAATACACTAGTCCCATTTTTCCTGAATCCAGTCCAGACAGGCCTTGCCTCCCACTCTACATCATGAAGACAGCTCTTGTCGGGCTTTTTCTCATTGCTAAATCAGGGTCCAATTCTCAGCCCTTATTTTTCTTGAACTCTCAGCAGCATTGGATATAAATGACTCTCATCATTGAAACATTTATTTCCAGCATCTCTTGATTTCCTCCTACTTTGACAGATGCTTCTTTTCAGTCTCTTTTACCAATTATTCCTCATCAGCCCAACATCTTAGTGTCACAGAGCTCCAGACTTTACTTCTTAGATTTATCCTTTTCTCTAAATGTACTTACTACTCCTGGTGATCTCATTCAGTCTACTGGCCCTAAGTATTGTTCACACGGTGAACATTTATATATCGAATCCAGACCATTCCTTTGAACTTCAGATTGCTCTTTCCACTCTCTACTTGACATTTCCACTTAAAAGGTCAATGGGCACACACACAAAAAAAAGGTCAGTGGGCACCTCCAACTTAATATGTCCAAAACTGAACTTACAACTTTTTTTCCCGAAATCAGTTCCTCTCTCTTTTGAACATCAGTTACTGGTATGACTGCTTCTAGTTTCTCAGGCTAAGACCTTCAACTCATCCTTATTTGCTTTCTAAGTTGTCAGTAAATCTTTTCGGTTCTTCATTCAAAATATATCATGAATCTGAACATCTGACCAATTCCGCCCCTACAACCTTTTTTTTTTATTTTATTTTTATTTTTTTTCACCCCTACAACCTTTAATCAAACTACAATCATCCTTCAAATTGTATTACTGTGCTAACCTTCTAACTGTTCTCCCCACTTCCACTCTGACCACCTACATTTTATTCTCAACACAGCAGCCAGAATGACCATATCACAACGTTAGTTAGATCATGTGTCCCTGCTCACAATTCTCCATCGGCTTTTCCTTTCCCTTAGAGTAAATCTTCTAAGGCTCTCCATAAACTCTTTCACTGAACACATCTCATACCTCCTCCCTGGTGAAACACACTATGCACACATTTGTCTCAAGAGACTGAAGATTCTTGCCTTTAGATATCTCCATGGCTTCTTCTCTCATATCCTGAAAGCCTTTCATTTATTCAAGTTTTCCTGTTATTTTTCTCCTTACATTTTTTCTCTTCCACCATTTCATGCAAGAATGTCTTGTTCTTGTGGGCTCCCTTGCCTCCGATTACCTTACCATTCTAAGAATTAGCCTAAATAATACTTTTATTTTACTTCCCTATACTGTGTCATTAAGATTATGGTAGGTGACCTGAGTGGAAGGGAGGGAAGTAAAATGTGTTTGGGAATCAGCAAAGAATAGAAGAGAGAGTCCATCATATTGAGGAAAAGGTAGAAAGTTGCACCAATCAGTGGGGAGGCCTGTTTTCCTGTCAGCTCTTGGGGAGTGGTGAGACCATAACCCTAGAATAGCTGAAGAGTGCCTGGGGTTGAAGACTAGCCATTTGGGTTCTAGCTTTAGTGGAGATGCTATTTTTTTTCACAGACAACTTGGGGGCAGAAGGAGATCTTAATTCAAGGAAATAATACTGGCTTGAAGAGTAAGGATGTCCAAAGAGGCCATATTGGATGGGAAATTTGACTCCATGTAAAAGATTCCAGATATTAATGAGATTTTGAGAAGAAAGGATTCTATACCACCTAGGGTTGATATTCCCATCAGTCCAGTATGTTGGAGACTCAAAGTCAGGTTTCATTTAATCAGAAAAAAATAAAGAAAGAACCAGGTATTTCCTTTTTGTGACAAAAGATTCACAACTGTTCCTTAGTTTTCTTTTACCAGTTTTTCAGAGCACAGATTTATAGCATCTGCGGTATAAAGCATTTGAGTAATATTATGATGCTGGATCACTTGGAATACCAGTAAATATAATAGCTTTGTGCTTTATATTGATTCTATAGGTAGAAACCAAAAAGTGTTTTAACCTATAACTATTTTCTCATATGAAGATTTACAAGTCGTATAGTTTTAATCAAAATGGTAAGGCCCAGATACCTCCCTTCCATCTAGAATAATGCTAGTAGCAGTGAATTTTTCTAAGCATTGTCAAAATTACTCAATTCAATCAAATAGCCCCAGCCCTGGAGGTTTCCTCATTATCTTAGACTTGATCCTCTTTAGTCATTTTCCACAGAGCAGAACACCCTGCTTGATCCTCTTTAGTCTTTTTCCACAGAACACCCTTCAGAACAAGTCACCCTGTCCTCAAGTCTTTCAAACTTTTTCCCCATCATTCTGACTGAAAGCCCAGACCCTTGCAGTTGAATACAAGCCCCCACATGATTTGGCACACCGTATTCCCTTCTATCCCATCGTGTATCACCCTCCTCAGTAGCTCATTCTGCTCTAGCTTTCTGAGCCTTCTTGCTGTTTGCCTAGTATATCAGGCAAGTTTCTACCTCAGGGCCTTTGTCTTTCTGGAACGATCTTCTTAATAAATCCACATGGTCAGCTCTACTATCTCCCAGGTGTGATTTAGAGCAATTTGCTTAGCCTTCTGTGCCTCATTTTCTCATCCCTAGAAGGAGAAAAATAACAGTGCTTCCCCTAGAGCTGTCCTCGTAAGGATTAACGGAATTAACATATGTAAGGTCCTTAGAACAGCATGTGGCATAGAGTGAATACTACAGAAGCATTCACTAGTGCAATATGTACTAAAAGCCCCAGCAGGTGTTTTGGATCCTGATCATCTCTTCATAAAACAAAGTTTGGAAGCGTTATTTGTGAAGCACATCAATACACTTTTCTGAACTCTAACATGTAAATTAATTTCATTCTCACTGGTAGAAACAATTCCTGATATAAATTACAATTTTTTACAGAGTCTTCCCCCTTTACTGCCGGAACATTTTCAACAAATTCATATACAGAAGACCTTCTGTTCAATAACGGTTGATACAAACACATATTTAGCAATTATTTCCCCTTTATGCTCACAATGAGGCCTCTATAACATGGCTTGGAGATACCTGAAGTGCCTTCTCATTCACTGAGAAACATGGAAAATTACTTTCAATACACATTTAGAAGTGAAGTATATTTTACTTTGGAACTAATCATTTGAAAATTGGTCACAGCACGGAGGCAAAAATAGCTCTAAATCTGGAATATTTGGATTCATATATTAGCTCTACAACTCTACAGCTGTGTAAATGAGTAAGCAAGTTACTTAACCGTCTTAAGACTTACTTTTCTCAGCTGTGAAATAGGAGATAAGGCTTACTAAATTTATGCTTCAGAGGCTTTTGGAGGATAAAATGAAATAATGGACATTAAAATGCATTTTGCAATCTATATTATTAATAATAACGATAAATGTGTTCAGCCCTTACCATGTACGTGCACTGTGCCAAATGCTTTATACAAACTATCTTATTTGCAGAAAACAACGATTATTATGTTGTAGATGCTTTGAATGATCCTCATTGTTAGATGAAACCGAGTCTTTAAACGCAAGTGACTTGTCATTTAAAGAAATACTAATATCTCTACACATCAGCATTCTTTCTGAAAAGCATGATTGAACATGACAATCACTACAAAATTATGTTAGATACTACAAAACTCTCTATATTCAATGTGATACATATTATGAAATGACTAACATTCATTGTCAGCTTATAAAATTATAACTTTGATCTAGATTTTACTTGAAATTAAGTGTACTAATAAAAATCTAGTAACATGGCATAATTATTTATTTTTTTTTTACTTTTAAACTGAGGCTTTATATAATGATGTACTGCAATGTTCTCCCCATTTGTGGGAAAGCCAATGAGCAGGCTTTTAAATATTTCTTTCATACACACACTGATCAGAATTAATCATAGGGTCTTGAAGAATTTTTAAATGTCTTAAAAGTATACTTATATGCACTACAGGGGTAGATTTTACCACGGCCAGTACTACATACACATTTTGCAGCGTAATTTGTTGAACATGGGAAGAAAAAGAATACAAAAACAAAGAAACAAGCAAATACCCTTTTCCGAGTCTTCTCCTTGAGGAAAGGCCGGATCACGGTGTACAGGGCATGGATATACCATGGCTGATTGACAAAGTGAATTCCTCCAAACCTCGCTGGGAAACTATCCTAGAGGAACACAGAGTGGGGAGAAAAACCAACACGTGCTTTAATATACTGAGACGGCTTGAGGAAGGTCATACGGTGTATAAATTTGTTATTCCGCACACTTAGCTGAGATTATTTGTAGAGTTAAGATGACTAAGAAAGAAGGAAGAAACTTACCACCCTAAACATTGCAACTTTCAGACCTAAACTGAAGCAATACGTAATAAAGCAAATCCTTCTCAAGAACAGTTTGTTGATAAGAGCTTCAGCATTTTTAGGAACGCTGTATTTTAAGCCTACAAACTGTTAACAGTCACTATTGGCCAAGAAACAGAAATAAAAGACACGAGGGATTTGTCAAATACTGAATCTATGTTAGATAAGCATTTTATTTAAATTGTTTAAAGTATATCTAAATTATTTTCTTAAATGTCACTATAGTTATCTACAATGTGAGCACTACCATGTATCAAAACTCACTTTATTCTATGTTGTCAACTTCATTATAAACATTCTCCTTCCCTTATTTCAGCTGTAAAAAACAGGGGGTAAACAGGCTTAAGCAAAATAAAAACTTTGCGTTGTAGTGTGGGAAATTTGGGGATGCATTATTGCTAGGTGAAGTCAAAACCCTCTGAGCTCACCCCTTTTCAGGAAGAAAACAGGCCTATCCTAAAGCCAGTCTCCTCTTCAGCAGGAACTCACTTGTGTAGTAAGGCTTGAATCTGAAGTGATGTAAAGATGTCTTTTCTTCCTATCTGTGACTAAACAGGTGCGTCCCACTTCACTCCATAATATGAAGGAAATCCTTAAGCTGAATAGATTGCAACATCTGACCTCACTTGAGTGTGCTATGGATTCCACATAAATGAATGGATCCTTGCTACTAGTTCGAAATCCCACACTCAACTATGAAAGTCTTAAAAAAAACAACAAAAACTATACCACTAGAGGTGTCTCTCAGGAAGTATCATAATAACTGACATTCTTCTGGATTTTTTTTAGAGCATGAATGGGAACAAAGAAAAACTAAAGGAACTGAAATAATCATAGGTGCATTTTTAAAATTTTTTTAAAGATTGTCTAGTCAAAAACATGCACAGCTTATGCTGTGCATGTTTTACCTTTGGGGAGACACTTAGGAGCATTAGTAATTAATTCATGGTTTTCTATGCTGATTTTCAGAGCCAATAGCACTTTTTTTTTTTTGCAAAGCCATTTCTATCTCTGGCAGCAACGCACTATAAAAAAACAATACTTAAAAAATAAATAAATTGGAATAACTAAAAGTAAAATACATCTCCTTTTATGTAAGCACCTTACTTCTTTTATAAACATGTAGTTTTCATTCCTCAAGAATTTATTATAACAGAAATGAATTACATAGAAATATAGACATCGTATGTTTTTAAGTTATGATATTTTTATACATAAAAGGAAAATAATCTATGTACAATAAAGAGAATGCTAAGATAAACATCCATGTGCCCTCCACTCAGCTTAAGAAATAGAACGTGGTAAAAAAAAAAAAAAAAAAAAGAAATAGAACGTGGTTGGTAACCTTAGAGTTGACTTTATTCATATTCTCTGTTCCTCTACCACATTTTAAAATTTTATATTATAAATGTTTTTCTTATATTTTATAAGCATTATAAATATATAAATATCTTACTCCTTATTTATTTTATAATTTTGTATATTTTATTTATTTCTATATTTTATATTTCTTGCTATGGATATACTTACAACCCCTAAAAGATACTGTTAGGTTTTCTAAGTACTTAAACTTTCTAAATATATGAATGTATTCTTCTAGCATCATATTATATTGTTTTTGAAGTTCCTCGTATTTGAGTTTTACACATGTGCAACTGTAGTTGTCACTATTGTATGGTATACTATTGTATGATAGGTCATAATTTATTTTCTCTTGTCAATGCACATTGTTTTACAAATATTTTGTCTGGTGTGCATCACCAGGCATCACCAGTACCTCTGCTCTGTAGACTTCGTTTATGGACATGCGTCTTGGGCATGTTCAAGTGTATATGTGGGGTATATATCTGAAGTCTTAAGTCATAGAGTGTACATACTTTACACAATTGGTAACAGCAACTACATCAATTTATGCCTCTCCATCCCCCAGCAATCAGGAACGTTGCAGCTCTTCCACATACAGCACTTGGTATCGTCAATCTGTTTAATTTTTGCCAATTTATAGGTTATGACATAGATTTTCATGTAACTTTAATTCCCTAGTCACTTGGACTTTGTTTATTTTAATTCTGTCATTAATAACATTACTTAATAACATAATCACTTAATACATAGGTATTTTGTGTCTTAGTCCTTGGGACCCTGAATTTGGTTACTTTCTCTGCTGATCTTATTTATGGTGAACTTATAGTTGGTTAATATTAATCATTGGGAATCCTGAAAGAGCTAGTTTGAGAATGCCTTTCTCCAGATAAGGTCTGTATCAGTTCCTACTAGGTGCTATCAACATGATTTGGCTTTAATTTAATTTCCTTTTGGGGGGGATCTCTCTGATTATACAATGTGCATTCAAATCTCAGACTCAGGGCAGCCCTGGTGGCTCAGCGGTTTAGCGCCGCCTTCAGCCCAGGGTGTGATCCTGGAGACCTGGGATCCAGTTCCACATCGGGTTCCCTGCGTGGAGCCTGCTTCTCCCTCTGCCTGTGTCTCTGCCTCTCTCTCTCTCTGTGTGTCTCTCATGAATAAATAAATAAAATCTTAAAAAAAAAATCACAGACTCAGAGGAGACAATTATGGTCTCAGATTATCAGAGAAGACATTATCATTATTATTAATACCAATATTATTATCGTTACTATTATTTTTCCACCTGCTTATGAGAGAGGCAGAGAGGTTTTCTTAAAGGTTTCCTAGCCAGCAGAGATTCTCCTTGCACAAACCTTCCCTAAGGATAGAGCACCTGGACGAATGCAGTCTCACAGCTAGTCCCCCTTTGCCCACAATGTATGCAAACCCAGTCTTTGCTTCTATCCATCCCAGGCCCTAGGCATTCATTACCCTCTAAAGCTGTAGGTTCCTGCAGTCAACATTTGCCTCCAGAACCACCTAGGCTTCACTTATTCTCCTGTTTTTTGTTTTGTTTTGTTTTTCCAGTAGACTTTGTGCTCTTGCTTTAGGGTTCAAGGGGCAGTTGAGGGGTGATGACTTCTTTCTTGCTCCCTAGAGTTCTGCAAAGAATCTGAAGATATTTTTGTTGTGATTTATCTAACACTCTGTGTTTCATGGCGGGAAGATCTTCAGGAATTTTTAACCTGCTGCACTACCTGAAGCAGAACTACTTAGAATGCTTTTAAAATCCACTCCTGAAGAGGCATTTAATCTCTAAAACAAAAGTGAATAAACATCAGCTATCAAGTTGTTAAACCAAACGTCTTGGCTCAGTGATTTTTTTAAACTACAATCCCGTGGAGGTCATGCTTCTTCTATTGAAAAATAAATATGTACACGTATACACAAAACATACACATGAGTTCATGGGATTTCTTGGATGTATCTTTACATAAAGAAGGACTTGATCAGTGCCAAATCACAGTTGAGACAGGGTGCACAGGAAGGGAAAGCAATGACTTTGCAATCAAATTAATCTAGGTTAAAATTCTGATTCAGTGCCACCTCTCAGGCATCAAAGTGCAACACAATGACAGCATAATCCTTGATTCCTCTCTTCTCCTCACTGTGATGCCTTGTTTCCTTTCTTTCTCTTCTCCTTGTGGTATTACAATTACACATATGTTATACCTTCTGTACCTGGCTTCCAGTTCCTGGTTACTCTATTCCTTTTTTGTTCCAACGTTCTTTCTCTTTGCTTTCCATTTTGGAAGTTCCTATTGATATAGTCTCCAAGCTCAGAGACTGTTTCGTTAGCCATGTCCAGTCCACTAATAAGTCCATCAAAGGCATTCTTCATTTCTGTTAGGGTGTTTTTGATCTCCAGATATCTTTTTTTTTTCTTTCTTACACTTTCCATTTCTCTGCTTATACAGTCCATCTGCTTTTGCATATTGTCTACTTTATCCATTAGAGCAGTTAGTATATAAATCAAAATTGTTTAAAATGCCCAGTCTGATAATTCTGACTTCCTTGCCCTGTCTGGTTCTGATGCTTGCTCTGTCTCTTCAAGTTGTGTTTTTTTAAATTTTTTTTTAGTACGCCTTTTAATTTCTTTTCCTGATAGCCAGACATGATGTACCAGATAAAAGGAAGGGCTGTAAATCAGCCAACTGTAATGCAGTGGTAGGTGTGGTAGGAGGGAAGTGTTCTATAGTTTTATGATTAGGTCTTGGTCTTCTAATGAGTCTGTCTCTGGACTGTGAACTCCCAAGTGTTTCTCAGTCTTTTTTTCTTCCCTGAGGTGGGACAGGTAGCCTAGAGTTGGGTATTTCCCTTCCCCATGTGGATGCCTAGAGTTGGGTATCTTTCTACCCCCAGGCCAGTTAGGTTCTAATAATACCCCAGCAGAAAGAGAAAAACAGTAACAACAGCAACAACAACAACAACAACAACAACAGAGTGCTCTGGCATATTTCAAAATGGTTTCTTCTCCTTTTCCTCTGACAGAAACACAAGGGGATTTTTCTCTAATATTTACTAAAAACCTGATCCAACCCATGAAGAAAATCTCACAAAAGTGTGGGGAGCCCTTAGGATGGGGCTCCTTGGAATTTTTAACTCTTAGCCTCATTCCCAGTGAGCTTCCAGCAATTTGTCACTTAAAGTTCATGATATCCTGCCCCAACATTGGTTCCCACCATGGTTTGTTTCCCCTTCTGGATCTCTGCTCCAGTAAGCCAAGACTCCCTGTGTTTACCTGCCTGTCCCTCCAGTCTTGGCAACAATGGTTTTCCCTGTTACCTCACCTCATTTTCCAGTCTGGTTGTTTATTTGTTGTCAGGACAAGGTAGAGTCTTCCAACCTTCTTCCAAGCAGAACAAGAAACCAGAAGTATAAGCCACTTGCTTCCAATCATGCCCCCAAGCCCTCCAATATTTATATCCTCAGCTTTGTGTAGCTTCATATTTTTGTATTCACTCTCATGGCCATAGTAAAACCCAAAATCCACTGTGTCCACTCCCAGCTTAGCACGACATCACTTCCCTGCATCATCTTCATGTCTGTTGCAGTCCACTTGCAGTTTTAAAGCTTGTTGACTTTGTTCTCTCCCATGTGCCTGGCATAGCCTCCCCTCCCTTTTTGCATTGTCCTCTCATGTTGAACTTTTAAGGCCTAGCTCAGGCAACATCATCTCCAGGAAGCTCTTTTTGATCCTTTCTCTCACTTTTCCATGCCCTGTTCTCTCTTAAAAGCCCAGTCTCTGCCATCAGGAGCACAGTGCCTAAGTCTCTCATTGCACTTGCCTGTATAACCTTGAAACTGTCTCTTCATTTGTCTGCTTCCACTATTAAAATGTGAGCTCTTTGAGGCTTGATTTTGCGTTTTATATGGTCTGTTGGAGATGGGCCTGCATCCATTTCCACTCACTTGGTGCCCCACCCAATAGGGCAGGGGATAGAAGGCTAAAACATAATTATAATCCTACAGCTGGATTATAAATAAGAGTTCTGTCAGTGAGAGACACTTGAACAAGATTTAAAGGACCAACCGGAGGCCACAGTCACATTTTTGTTGCAGTTGCAGCTGCTAGGAAAACTCTAGGGGAGCAACTGTTTATGGCAGTGTCTGGATACTACCTTCCACTTTCTAGGTATCACTAGGTGAGAGGCTGCTGGGATGGCAGTAGTGAGAGGGTGAAGACAGCAGTTTCTTGATCTCTGGATCACATCTGCAGGGTTGGGACCTCAAAACCAAGAAAGCAGACACAGCTCCCTAATGACATTGTAATTCCTCCCATTTTTCTAATGAAATTTTAAAGCACAAGCTCCCTGTATTTTAATTCATCTGTCCTTGAACCATCCAGAGAGATTTCTACTTTGCACATTAACTCAGATCCAGACTGTGTATGATTTCATCTTTACATTCCCAATATTTTAAAAGAGAGAGAGAGTGTGTGTGTGTGTCCTAGAGCAGAGCTAGATGAATGTTTCTTGAATAGAATAGATTCTGGTACTTACTACATATGTAAACTGAGCCTCAATCTCCTTATCTGCAAAATTGAAACATTTAATAGGACTGTTAATGGCCAACCATAGCCATTAAGCACACCTCCTAAGTCCTGGACTACCATATTAAATATCAATTTTTACTTTATACATATGGAAATGACCATGAAGGAATTTTATAATGTGGTTTAATGGGAAGTTGTTTGGTCCTAAAACACTACATAGTATAACATAATATTTAAAATAACAGCATACAGGGATAACTGGGTGTCTCAGTCAGTTAAATGTCTGCCTTCAGCTCAGGTCATGATCTCAGGATCCTGGGATCAAGCCTTACTTTGGCTTGATCACTTTGCTCAGCAAGGAGTCTGCTTCTCCCTCTCTCTCTGCCTCTCCCCTCTGTTCATGCTCTCTCTCTTTCTTTCTCTCCTATAAATAAAATCTAAAGTAACATAAAATAAAATAATAAAAAAATAAAATAAAATAAAATAAAATAAAATAGCAACATACAATATGCTGATCGTTGACTCTGCTGGCCACAATGCTCTTCACTGAAGATGATGAAATAAGAAGTACCTTGCAGTCAGTGAAAGTACAATCAAGATTGGTTGAAGAAAGTTAACAGAATTTCTGCCTTCTAAAAACTTCTGGCAATTTACCTGTTCCCATTCATTTTATTCTTGAGTGGTACACTTTTTGATGGATGTACAAAGTGTGCTGGATTATCTTGACTGAGTACTTGAGTTAATGGAAACTTGGCTGCCAAAGCTCTAGTGGAATTCAACATCTCTCCAAGCCTCTGTTGACTATATACTCAATCTTTCTTTGGGAGAAGATGACTTTGGAAATATTCCCCTCATGCAAGATATGAGTTTCCCTATAAGTTGATTGCTATTGCCAACAATTACAAAATAATATCAATCAAAGCAAAGCCTCTACCTTTTCCTCATTGGCATATAAGTGATATAGACACTATAAATATTGGCACTATGGGTATTCTGGAGAGAGGTAAATATATGTACATGTATCAAATATACATAAGTAAGTTATGCACACATTTCTAGCAAAAATTTGCTTGCCTCAGATGTTTGGCCATTCAAAAAAGAAAACTTGGAAAATGAACCATTAATATAGTATTCAGTTCTTTAATTGATATTGGTGAATAAAAAAATTATGTGTTAGGACAATACTATCACAAGGAGTCAGTCTTGAGAACAACATAAATCAATGTAATTTCTGGTACAATCAAGGTACAGTTTGTAGCCATAAACATGAACAAAATAGACTCTTTTATGAGAATTTAATCTACAACTTTGGTCCTGTTTCACAAGACTCTCTAGGATTCCTAAAATGATCAAGTGTGTTAAGAAGTGACCTCATGTAAACATAGGCAAAAACTGTATGTAAAACTCACTCATTCAAAACTAAATTCATTAGCCTTTTTAAAAAAGATTTATTTATTTATTTATTTATTTATTTATTTATTTATTTAGATTTATTTTAGAGGGAGAGAGAGAGCATGTGGCTTGGGGAAGAGGGGCAAAGGGAGAGAGAGGGAGATTGAGTCCCAAGCAGACTCCACACTGAGCACAGAGTCCAATGCAGGCCTCAATCTCACAACCTTGAGATCACAATCTGAACTGAAACCAAGACACACTTAGTGACTGTGCTACTCTGGCACCCCCATTAGTCTTTTTTTAACGTTTTTTTTTTTCTTTTCTACCTTTACTGCACTTTTGAAGCACATAATTTCAACTGTTATATGCACTATGGCAAAGTGCATATAATGATAAATCATAGTATGCAACACCTAGAAGTTACAATTTTAATTCAAAACTCTATCCCTAGAATTATATTAAGATTAAAAATATTGCACTATTATGATGATTTCAGTAAAGTTATTGAGCATGATTATTGTAGAAATTCTAAACATCAAATAAAGCACAATAAAGAAAAGTGCTCATCACCTTATCAACCAGAGACAAAAGGAATACTTTAAGCATCTTAGGGGATGCTTCTAATTCTTTTCAGTTAAGTTTTATACAGATGACATAAAATTATATGTAAAAGTCTAGAATTATGAGAATAATTTTTACAAAGCCTTAATATGTATACAACATATATAATAATATCACCCTCTCTCTTAAAGTCTGCCTAGGTATAGAAAGTAGAAGGTAACTATTACAGCAGTTGGTACTACTAGTTCCTTAGACTGCATCAATATTAATTTCCTTCAGATATGTTTAAATTTAAGATTTGGCTGCTTTACAAAGATGTCTTAGGAAGAAGGTAGGATGGGGAAGGCATCCCCCAGAAGGACAGATCTAAAATGCAGCCCAGAATATTGAAGAGAATGGAGTAGAAATGCAAAAGTGCCTGTGAAAGGTGCCAATGTGGAAAATACATAACTAACATTCTGAACGGTTGTAGGAAGGCCTCAATTAGGAGTTCTGTTAAGAGAGAATTCAGAGAATTTTATTAATCTGTTCTCTTAGCCGATCTAATAAAGAAAATCAGGACATGGTAGGGGGAATAACTGATGTGCCTGGATATACTAACCACACCATATTTTCCTAAATATGTCTTTTGGAGATATTCTTTCTAGCTGGTATAGTAGCATTTGTATACTCATACCTATCTTTTAGAATGTTGAATAAGCTATTTGTATGCAGACCCTACACATCTTCTAAAAGATTAACATTCCAAAAAAAAAAAAAAAAAGATTAATATTCCTGAAAGAAATCAGGTTTGTCCTAGTTCCAAAGCCCTGCTTCCATTCCCACCTCTAGTATTCTGTGCAGTGTCTGGAACTAAAGAGAATGGAGCTACAGCTGGGATATATAATCCCATATATGTAGTCTCATTAATACCAGACAGGCACATCTAGGTAAGTCATTCCATTGCTTTCATGAGGGAAACAAGGATTTTTACCAAAATATTCTAACTCGTGTGTTTTGCCAAATTGAGAGAAAACAGCCAGGAAACTATTTAATGACCAGCTAATTGGAATGTCTTTTTCTATGCCTGCCTCATAACTGGTAATGAGCCATGTGTAAATGGATGCAAATAACAGATTGAAAACAAAGGCTCTTGACCTGGTGCAGAGATAAGCATTTAAGCTGGGGTTGTACAAATGCAGGAGGATGCTTCACCTCCAACCTCTTAACTTCTAACTGCCCATTAAACCCTCATGCTATCCAGGTAAGCAGACAATAAAGGAACTGGGTTACACGGAAAGAACTGCGTAGAAACAAACTTCACCAAAACAGGTAATTGCTCTGACATGTATGGAAACAATAATTACTAACATTTTCTAAAGTTTACTTAACACTTTGGAATTTGAGAAAAGAGAAAAAAATAATTAAATGGTTAAAAATGAATAGTCAATTCTTGTTAGAGGAAACAAGTCAGCCTTCAAAGATACATCACATTTTATTTCAAAATAAGCACTTAGCAAGGTTTTCTATTTGATGAGCAATCTCTGAAACAAAATGCACATAAATTACAGACTTGAATTTTAATGATTCCTCAGAAAACAATGTCATAATTTAATAAGTGTTTTAAGAAACATTGATTAACCATAACGGATCATTTAAAAGAGTAATTAATAGTATACATTAATTTCCCATTAATATGTGGCATCGTAGGTAAACATTTTTTTAGAATTAAAAAATTTTAAGATATGAATATATTTTGAAATAATTTTGCCCTCCCAAGTGCTAAAATCCTAATCTACATATGCACTAAAATACAGATAACTTTTTAGATTTTTTAATTTAAAAATTAATGTACCTAGATTTGTATTTGCATATTTTACAATATCTATTTGTTCTAAGACCTTTGGCAAAATGTCAGCTATTGTTTAAACTATCATGAATACAAGTGTGTCAACATGTATTTCTCTTAAGGGTGGTCAACAGAATGTGCTCTGCCCAAAGGCAAATACATGTCATTTCTGACATTTCTATTTAAAAAGTAGCCATTCCTCCCCCCATTCTATATACATCAATATTTAGCTAATGAATACTTCGTGACACTGTGACTCCTAATAATTCTCTTTTGCTCTGTCGCTCTCCTTTTATGAAATTCAGTTCTCATTATAGATATGGGCTAGATTTGTTCTTTTTCAGTTTTATCCAAGGGTGTCCTCTGGTTTAATTTTTAAGTTAATTAGAAATGATGCCCATGTACAATGATGTTGCCTGATGTTCTCCTTTATAGGGTGCATAAAAGAAAGCATAGAAGGATTTTCTGAAGGGCTGTATGTTCTCAAGGCAAATTACTAGGAAACCTGCCACAGGGATTCTAAAGTGTAGAATAATCATCACCTTTAATTGTGAGTGGACATATGCTGTAGGCAGCTCAGGTCTCACACCAACATGTTGAATGCAAAGGGATTTTATTGCATGGCTTTCGTGATTCTACAATCAGAATTTATTATTTGGACTAAGAGAGTCTTTTAACTTCCACTCAAGAACACTAAGAGGAATCTTCTCAGGTCACTCAGAGCACAGTGGTGGTCAAGGGCTTCTCCAGTTTATAAAGCTACAGGCCCAGAGAAAAGCAAGGAATTGTGCTTTCCTCTTCCAAGATAACACATGATTATCATCTGCTTGAGTAAAAATGAGTGTTTTGTGGTGTTCTTAACGCTGCTGCAATCTTAACATAGACCATCAGTTCTAAGTTTTTAATTTTGTTTTAAAAATCTTAAATAACAGCATAGCTGACTTGTTTAAATCTACAAGGAATAACCCCAGTTCCTTTTCTGCCGGTAAATTATCATTTGTAAATAACAAGTACACATAACAATCACTTGTAAATACCATGTCAATAAATATATTAAAATAACGACATAATAACTTGTTATATACTGATTCAACAGAAAAAAATGCAATGTTATTCCATTTTTTTTTCTTTTCCTACTCGTTTTGAACACGTGTATTGAAATCATCCATACATTCTTGGCTTCTAGGTTCCAGTGATAAATCTACTTACCCATGAGACAAATGTGTCTCTGTCAGCAAAAGTATCCCTGCCACATATACAGAATTACTAAATAGAACAGAGTACTATTGTGGAGAGAATGTCTCCTAGAGTACACTATGACTGTATGATCAGGGCCTCTGAAATTTGTGGGCTAGAACCGCCTAATCTATCTCAAAATCTCAAGGATACTCTAATTCTAGACAAATCATTATTTTGTCATTTTTTTCCTGTGCCCACCATTAATCAGTTGGTGCTGGCTCACCTGGCTTCAAACACAGCCCTCCTCACCCTGCAAGGGTCCCTGGAACACAAATGCTGGTTTATTAGCTTAGAAAAATCCCTCCACTCGGATAAAACTCTCAAATTACACTGGTGACTCAGTAGCATCAACTTTGCACGGAGAGGGGAATGTCTGAGTCTTGAGGCAACTTAGTGGGATATTACATAAAATATTCCTCCTCGAAAGAGCTCTTCTGAGCTAAAACTATTTCTTAACGCAAAACCAACATGGAAAACTACTTAGAACATGTTTGGTCATCCTATAACTGAATGGGCAGGAAGATCTTTCTTTTGTGAGCAACATACGTGTTGCTCCCAGCTACTTTTTTTTCTGTCAGAGATGGTGATAACAGATGGAAGCAAATCACAGCCACAGAGCCCTAACATGAAGACACAAGGCTGGTGTGTGCCTGGTACATGCAGGAGGCAAGGCAGCCTGGAGAACGTGACACAAAGCCATTCTCACACCTCTTCACAATTCATGAAATATCAATTCCAATCAAGTATAACAGCAGGAGAGAACCCACAGTAAAAACCACCAACTTATGAAATTGTTACATCATCATGTTCCAAGTCAGGCTCTTCTATCAAAAGTGGATGCATAGCAAGGGTAACAAATAGTTGTGCCATTTCTCATCAAAATAGAATACGTAGTAATTTTCCGTGACCTGTGTCTTGAGGCCTGTAGCTCCAATCTAGAAGTCAAATGCAGTAGACCTTACTACTACCCCAGCCAGTATATCAATAATGATTAGGTCTCTCACTAAACTTTTAAACTACTTTAGTAACACACATTCAGAAGTGCTGACATTCTCATATTCAAAATTGCCAAAGGGGAGTTAAGCTGCAGAACTTCAGCTAGAGGAATTGAGAAGAGCAAATTATAAAAAGAATTAGGCAGAAGTCCTTAAGTGGATATTTCAGGACACTCCTGCCTACATCAGGCATGCAAAACTAGACCAGATTGTTTTTTATGATGAAACTCAATGCTGCAAGGGTTTGGCAAGACAGGAGCCGTCAGATTCTGCTGAGGGAATATAAACTGGTAAAACATTCCTGAGAGAAACCTCAAAATATACTCCTTTTGTACCCTAATATCAGTTCTAGAAGCCAATTATAAAGAAATCATTGTTAGAGTAAGATTTTATGTACAACAGTGTTTTTTATACGTATTTTGTAATGAGGAAAACATTGGGATCAATTTAAAGTTACTTTAACAAAACAGTGAATAAAAGAATAATATATTTGCTCATGTTCAAGAGCAATTAAAATGGCATTTCCAAAGAATTTTTAATGACAGAAAATAATCAAATATTATAATAGGTTAATAAATTAGGAAAAACATTAATTTACTTTAAAAAGGAATATAAAATATTTAGAAAAATACATCAAAATGTTAGCTGTGTTAATTCTGTGTAACTGGATAATAGATGGCTTTTCTTTTTATGCTTTGCATATTTTATATTTTTCAAATGTTTTTATATGACCATGTACTACACACAAACAAACACACACACTTGTAAATATGTATAGTGGTAAAAACGTCAAATACTTTAAAAGTATCAACATAAAGACAGCAATATGCCTGTCTATGCATCTATTAAATTTAGCAAATATTTATTGAACCCTACTCAAGCCTGGGAAATGTAAGGGGAATGTGAATGAAGCAGAGGCCTTACCTTGAAGGAAATTATAGACTACTGCTAAAGGGAATAACAGAGAATAACATAAATCAAGAAAAAATAATTTATACAAGGTGTGTTTAAGTTTGAAGGAAAGGAACGATGCCAGATTGAAGAGAAATTTAGAATAATGATGAAAGTACTCCCAAAAGAGGTAGTTCATGGCACAGACCTTGGGGTGTCAATGAGAATCTGGTAGTTGTGGATGAGGCAATGGAGAGAGTGGAAGGGTGTCCTGGGGTAAAGGAGCAGTAGGACCAAAGATGTGAAGACTGAGCCATCTTTAAGATAACGGTTGCTCGAAGTGTTTATCAGGAATTGAGGGTATGTGAGAAAATGTTGGCAGCATGGCTGAGAAGATCATTATAGAGTCTATGTGGACCATCCTGGTTGTCTTGCCTGAGGGGGCTTGTACTGGGCATTCTTGAGAACAAAGCGGTATGCTACAGTTATGTTGTAGGAACATTAGCCCAGCAGGGGTGTGTAGTTTGTTCCAGAAATCTGACATTGTAATATTTATGTTTTAGTGCAACCACTTTGATGTGGAGACATTCTATCTCAGGTTAAAAATTTTAAAAACAGCTAGAGTTTTAGTCTAATTATTTTTTTAAATGATCAAGTAATGTGTGACCCACCATCTACCAGGTCCTTTATCATGACCACCCATCATGGAGCAGCAGGGATGAGGTGATGAGGGTTAGAGATGGGATAGGGATGGAATAGGGCTATAGTTAGAACTGTTAGAGATAAGGATAGAATAAGGGTTATGGATGCATATTTTTTTAATTTTATTTTATTTGTATTCAATTTGCCAACATACAGGATAACACCCAGTGCTCATCACATCATGTGTCCTTCTTAATGCCCGTCATCCAGTTACCCCACCCACCCACCCCTTCTGTAACCCTTTATTTGTTTCCCAGAGTTTGGAGGCTTTCATGGTTTGTCTTTCTCTATTCTTTCCCCACTTAATTTCCCCCCTTCCCTTATAGTCCCTTTCACTATTTCTTATATTCTACAAATGAGTGAAAGCATATGATAATGGTCTTCTTCTGACTAACTTATTTCACTCAGCATAATATCATCCTGGGTGCACATTTCTTGAAATAGAAAATGGTGACTTGATCCTTTGACTTGCCCAATTTGTTCAATGAATGCCTACAAAATATCCTACTTTACTTGATTTCAAGAAGATGGAGACATGCATTCAAATCTATTAGCACGATACAGGCACTAGAGCCTGAATTTGAGTCCTATTAAGGCCTAAAAGCATAAAAGGAAAACAAGTTACACATGTTAAAAATATGGAGAATATACAGCTTAACAAATGACCGGATGCACAGGGGACCTACCACAGAATGGCTGAAAGTAGGCTGCTGTTTTTTAACCTGGGTTTATTCACCACTCATTGTACCAGAAACTGACATAAGGAAAAGATCAGATTAAGAGGAGGTCTGATATGTTGAGATTTCAGTGCTGTAGGCCATACAAGTGAAGATACCCCTAAGCTTGGAGAGCTCACACAGAATTAGAAAGCAGAAATGGAGCAAAAAAAAAAAAAATTAAGATTTGTGAATATACCAAAAAGCTACGGTAATCTGTGTACTATTAACATAATCATAATATGCAGTTTTTTTTCCCTCATTTAAGTTCCTGACCAATGTCAAGGACTGGCTTGAGTAAGGAGTTGGAGAGAAGAGGTCACTGAAGCTAGAATGATGTTTTCCAACCATTTGCCAGAACACTTTTAGCTTTACCACCGCCTTCCAAGACTGTGTGATGTCCATATGGGTTGTGAGGCAGTGGATTATAGAGACAGCTTGAGAGAGTCTAAAGATGCTTCAGGCACGTGTCCTTCAAAGAAGCACGCATGAAAAACAGCACGACTAGGGCTCACGGTGTAGGCAGTCCCCCTCTGCCTGCCTGCTAGTGAGGAATTCCCATTCAGTCTCTGAACACCTCCCTGCAAGGCTGGGGGTAAGCAAGATGATGCCTCAGGTTAGCTAATCTAGGAATATGTGCTTTCTCTTATTTTCTAGTTTTACGACAGGAAGGAAGCGAGGGTTCAAATTCGGATCATCATCCCCTCCCCAAAATTCAAAGATAATTAATGAGTGTACCTCTAACTACAAAAAGAACCTTTAAGTCAGTGCTTCAAAGATTTCACTGTGCTTTTCTTGTGTGTATCCCAAAATTTTATAGATACTTATCAATTTTGGTTAATTTGAGAATATTCTGATTAACCACCAGGAAATCTATGTGGCCTCAGTTTCTTTTGTCTTTTGCTTGACCCTCTGTTACTTAATTGACAAGTAATCATCATCCAGAGCTATTCCTTAGACATCTTCCATCCCACTGCTGCAAAGCCCTCCTCCAAATAAAATTCTTTAGGAAGGAATACTCAACAAGTTTTTGACCCATGGTGCACTTCACTGGAATGGCAAAGTCAACAATTAGCCTTAACCATCTCCCCATAGCAGTATTATACACTTAAGGTCTCCATTTATTCTGGAATCTTGCAATGCAATTGGAGAGTTCATGTTAGTCTTTGGTCTGTCAATTTGTATAAACAAGATACACAAGCATCTCCATCTGATCAATCATTCACATCAGGACAACCACACACATTTGCAATTTTTCTTTCCATAATCTCAGTAATGGCACGTAAATAAAAACACAAAATTTCCATTCCAGCCCCATTAAGTTACACAAGCTCTCAAGGACACACAGATTCTCCTGAATAAAAAAATGTTTCCAACTGTGGCTGTGTGTGTGGATATATGCTTGTGTTGTTAAGAGAGCTGCCTGGCTTTGACCTCTTCCTTGCAATTCAAGAGTATAAGCAAGAGATTATATTCCTTGCCTTCACTCATCCTTGAAACCTAAGTGCACACAACGATTCTGAATTAGTGACAAAACTGGTAAAGATCTGTTTTATGTAACATGTGACTCTGGCTAGGCCGATGCATGTCATTTTAGACATTGAAGTATGTGAACATATTTAGGCTGCTATTTTGATTTATAGATTTTTTTAAAAATTCACTCTACTTTTTAAAATAGACCATGGTTCAACTGTGAGTTACAATTTAGGTGGACTCTAGAAATTCTGTAGATAAAACACAGTTACATCTTTTCTCCAACATCTATATCTTCAATAGTCACCCACCCCATCTATATAGTTTGCCGTTAGATCAGATCTTGATGATAATCCCTTTCTCTTACCATCTGCTTCCCATTCCTTCAATATGGGTCTTATCTGTATTCATGCTCGTGTGTGTGTGTGTGTGTGTGTGTGTGTGTGTGTGTATGTGTGTGTAGCCAAAGGAAAGTTCTATTTGAAGGTTTATGTATTAACTCTGAAAAAACAATCCCCACATTTAGGTAAAGTCATCAAAACATTCCTTTACATGAAATGTTAACAAAGAGGATTTTACTTTGAAGACTTCTGCTTTTATCTCTAATATTCTTCCTATCAAAAAATCGAAACCAAAATGAAACACTAAAAACAAAATCCAACTTCTTTTAATGATTCAAAATAAAAATGCTTTTTAAAATACTATCTTATGGTGTTCTTCAAAAGAGATAACAGACATCATCTCTTCATTCTCATTCAACAGTTATTTACTATTTCTACTATATATTGCCACAATGCTGGCGGTAGGATCTAGACTTTGTGATATCTCACTTTTTTCACTACTCAGAAGGTATCCGTATCTATCTATTGAGTAACTGTTTTTAAATTTTGAAATATTTATAGACCCCCAGGAAATTATAAAATGAATAAGGAGATCCCATCCCCCGCCTCCGGATCCCAGTGGGATACTTCACTAGAATAAACCATCAAAACCAGGAATTTGATATTGGTACAATCCACAGAGCCTATTTAGATGTGAGTGCATATGTGTGTACTTCCATGCAATTTTATCACCTGTATGGCTGTGTGTAACCATTACCACATTTAATATTATTGCTGTTATATAAATTTAACACACACACACAAAGGGACAATCTATTTCTTTTAAGGATGTAAATTTAAAATATTTTCTAAATATAACACTATGTTGTTCTCTGAATGTTAAATAAAAGTGGATTTTTAAGAAAACCGTGCCTTACCCAGAAAAGCTAAAATTAGCTTGTCACTTTGAATCTTTTAATTTCATAAGCCAAATAATATTAGTTTGAAATGTTTCCCTCTGAACAAAACAAGCGGGGAACCTGGATGGCTCCGTCAGTTAAGCGTCCAACTCTTGATATCAGCTTAGGTCATGATCCTAGGGACCTGGGATCCAGCCCTGCATTGGGGCTCCATGCTCAGTGCGCAGTCTGCTTGAGGATTCTCTTCCTCTCCCCCCCTTTGCCTCTCCCTCAATTCATGTGCACAAGCTCTCTCTCTCAAATAAAAATAAATCTTAAAAAAATTTTTTAAAGATTAATATGCCAACATGAAAAAGATAAATCACAATCTTGAGTCAAAGTTATACATCTGAAGACTGAGAAAATTTACTAGGAAAAAACACAAATCTAAGGAATAGTTTTTAAAAATCTCACATAGATAAAATAGAGAACAACTAAACTTTCAGTGTTCATGATTTACAGAACGCCCATAATCTCTTGGACCAGCCTGTTATTGTGCCATCTTAATTTTATAAATGAGAAAAATGAGGCACAGAAAGCTTAAAAATTCAAAAGAGTAAACCTCTAATCAAGCTGTTATTACTCAAGGAAAGCATGGACTTAACCATAGTTTCAAATCTTCTTTTTAGTTCATTGGCTCTAAGTTTGTATTCATTAAAGAGATGAAAATTTGCATATTAAATAAGGACTATCATCCTAAGAAAATATGGCACATACTCCCACAGCAGTGACATTGCTTTGATCACTCTATAACCAACATATACTATCATTTTCTTAGTTTAGGAAAAGAAGAAAACCAAATTTTATTGAATATATATATATATATATATACACACACACACACACACACACACACAGATACATGAGATATTTAATGAACATGTGTTAAGCCCCATTTTTTGCCATCCCCTTAGTGATAGTAAGACACCATCCCTGCCACCTATGGATTTTGCCCCTCAGTTGAAATAAAGTTTTACTCTCTGTTTCACCCTGGAGGATTTCAGTGGCTTACAATGATACATAAAATTATTTAAAAGTAGATAAGCATTGGAGCACCCAGCTGACTAAATCAGAGCATGTGACTTTGACCTTGGGATTGTTGATTTAAGCCCCATGTCGGGTGTAGAGTTTGCATAAAAATAAAATCTTTCTGGATGCCTGGGTGGCTCAGCAGTTGAGTGTCTCAGGGAATGATCCTGGGGTCCGGGATTGAGTCCCACATTGGGCTTCTTGCAGGGACCCTGCTTCTCCATCTATGTCTCCCATGAAAAAATAAACAAAAACAAAAAAAATAAAAAAATAAAAAAAAACAAAAAATAAATTAAAAATAAAATCTTTAAAAAATGGTAGATGAGTATTTTCTGATTTAAAATGACTGAGCACATATATTTATCTCCCTTACTCTTGAGACTTCATTTAAAGTGATGGAAGATGAATATTTTTTAAAGGAAATGAAAACCGTTAATAGTGAGAGAAGTGGAGAAAAAATAATCATTGCATAAATTATTTCAAAGCACTTTTAAAATAGGAGAAGGAGATAAAAGTCTAATGAATAAAACAAAAGCAATACAGGTGTGAAAAGCAGGGGTGGCAGGATAAAGATATTCAACTAGAAATGACAGATTTAAACTAGGAGTCCAGTGAAAAATGATCCAGAGTGATAGCCATCCAGCAAAACTAGAAAGCAATTAGACAAATCAGAAGAGAAAGTCACTAGCCTAAAAGAAGAAGGATTTTTGAAAGAATAGAAGAAATTTCATCAGTAAATACTATGAAAAGCTAACCATAAAGTTTTGGCAGTGAATAGTGGGAAAAGGCCTTTTCCTTTTCATTGTAAACTCCTCTCTTTAGTTTTTTTATAAAGAAGTAAATATCTTACCTGATACAGTTGTTTCATGGGGCTCAAACTCATAACCCTGAGATCAAGACCTGAACTGAAATCAAGAGCCAGACACTTAACCAACTGAGCCACCCAGACGCCCCATCAATATAATATTTTTAAATGGAGTTAAGTATAAAAGAAGGAACAGTAAGACCAAGAGGCAGAATCAGGAGACTAATGCAAGAAAAAATGTGCAAACATATCCCTGAGTGTTTTAGCAGCAGAATCGGGAGGTGTACTCCCTGACAATCTTCTGAAAATGGTCACTTAAAAGTTCATCAGATTCTTTAGCAGGTATATGAGCTGGACTTAGAACTGGCATTTGCTTGAGAACACAGACGTCACCTAACAGCGACGACACCTACCGACAGAAATATATCCTTCCTCTGCTCTGTCGTGTACTAATGATAACCTTTCAGACAGGATTAAGATGCTCCTTACAAAATTATTTCCACCTCATCCCAGCACATAGCCAATAAAGCAGCATGGAAGGCCCTGGGATTTACTCCAGGGGGTTTGGCAAAAGTAGTCGGAGTCTCAGATACTAATGGTAAGGAGGAAGTATGCACTGTCGTGTGGATCTGCACTGCTTGGTACCCCTCCAATATTACCTGGACAGCAAAGTCCAGTTGGGAGCTATGGAGAGAGACAAAGGGAAGCACCTCTGGGGAAAAAAAAATGTTGCTGAAGGTAGGGGTGACCTTTATGCTTAGCCAGCAGGAAGTGAACAATCCCCAAGCATTCTCATATGAGTCTGAACAACAGAGAGGTTCAGGTGACATATAGTGTGTCTTCAAAGTGACTCATTCCTATTTCTTACTGCTATGGCTTTGAGAACGTTAACACGGAATATGAGATAAGATTCTCAGATAACTGGGACTCCACTGAAGATTAAACATTACACAATGGATTCAAGAAGCCTGTCTCTTGCTCGTCTCTTATAATAGCTCCAGAGGCCCAGAGATGAGATCAAAGATCATGCACAGATAGAATTGGACAAGAAAAGAACTAAATTTACACACTTTTATTAACAGCCTATTTAAAAACCTGTTTCAAAGAAATAAGAAAAAAGTCATATGAAAGGAGACTTTGGGATGTTCTAAGACAACACTGTGATGGTGATAGATGTAACTTCCTGCCTCTTTTGACAGTCGGCACTAGCCGTGCTTTGACAGAGCTTTGCACTCTCGGAGTGGCTTCTGGATGTCCAGTGTGCAGAGGTTCTGAGCGTTTCACTAAGTGAGGGTGATGCATCTTCAGGTCGAACAGCATTCTCCACGTAAGATGATTCATGAGAACTATCCTCACAGGGCTTTTGACAAAAACTGCCTCATCAATCTGTGTTTTAATACACTGCTTCCTTGCTGCCTAGGAATTCATCATCAGTAAGTATTTGTTAGAAATATGGTTGATGGCTTGCTTAACGTGAGCCAACAGCGTGTTGTCACTGTTACAATGCTTCCTTCCGCGGAACCCATCCTTTATCACAGGACCACTAGACTGATCTCTTAAAATGTTCTTATCCTGTCAAGTTGAAACTTGACTGATCACTTACAGAAGAAACTCAAAAACTTAAGAGTGGCAATCATGACCTTTTATGGTTAGGTATTAACTAACCTTTCCAACCCTGCTCCCTATTTTACTTCTTCATGAATGTTAAGATACGACTAAATTAACCTACTTGCTAATAATATCCAAGTGCATTATGTACACATTCATCTCTGTTCTCCCCCCACCCCCATCTTTTCTCAGCCAATAAGATTTTTTTTTTTTTAGCCAATAAGATTTTTAACAATGCATTATCCTCCTTTCAAAATCCTTCTAGGGCCATCTATGGATATCTCTTTTCCTAATCCTTTCCCTAAGTAAGCTATAATTGCCCTGTCCTTTTTGCACTTTTATAGATCATTGGTTATTTAGTAATATACTAAGTAAAGTAGATAACATAATAAATGATATAATATGATATAATAATGTATAAGTAATATATATTAAAATATAAAATACATATTTCCTGCAAGTGGAAAATATTTGCCAAATGGATCAAAATACATGTAGAATAATTATACTTTCACTTGGAGAAAAAACTGATAAAATGTTTTGAGTTCAGAAGTCAACCAGAATGATACACCATTTAAAACTATGTCAAGAAAGGATGGAAGAACAGGCAATATGTATTTGGAGAAGGAAATTATAAAACGAAAGATCTGATCACTTGTAATGTTCAAAGGAACACACACTGTATGTTTTTGAAATATTTTTATATAAAAGAGTGTATTAGGTGGAGTGGCATTAATCCTGTGCTCAAGAGTTGGCATAAGAGGTGGTATAAAGTGCAAGATTCTGAGGCGGGTTTTAGCTGGATTTAAGAAAAGCTTTGATGCCAAACTCTTAAAGATGAAAAGGTCTGCCTTGTTAGAAGCCGCACTAGCAGGCTCTGAATGTGTATAAACAGAAGTTGCATAATCATCTTTTAAGACTACCACACAGAAGTAATTCTTATGTAAGACGGCCTGTGTGATGTTTAAGTTTCTTTCAAATGCTAAGATTCTAAGATTCTAGACATGTCTACGCTAATCTTTTCATTATAGCACTTGACATAGTATTTGCTCCTGTGTTGTGCACCTACTAAAACTGACTTAGATCTGTACAGAATGGCCAACAGCCCAATAAAGAATCACATAAAATGCCAAGAAATAGCATCCCTATTAGATAAGACAGATCACATTAGGAAGCTCTCTAATGTTTTAAGACTCAGTTTTCTATTCACCTGCTCTTAGTTATTAGTCTAGAGAGTGTATAGGGGGAAAAAAATCCAATCATGTACCTGTAACCGTTAAATATTTAAAGCATACAAATAATACATCAGGTTGTATAAGATCATGTTTTAGGAAAAAAGTTGTTGTCACCATGTCAAGGAGAGGCAAGTTGGACTCAGGGCCACTCATCTGTCTTTTGAAATAACCAAGGTGAGAGACAAGATTTAAATAAGGACACGAAGAAAAGTGGATAGGAAAAGACAGACCAAAAAAAAAAAAAAAAAAAGGAAAAGACAGACAAAAAGGACCCTCCCTTTCTTTTTCAATATTACTTGGCCTGCACTACTGTGGACTTCCAGCAAATCCATGCTGGGTTGCTACAAAAGCTTTCTAGATTCCCACTTTCCCAAATCCTTTCCTTAAAATTATCCCACACGATACATATTTGTACAATGCAATCATGAACAAATGAGTGATGTCTCATTAATTTTTGTATTGGCCATTTTTCATGATTTGTTTTCCTCAAAGTACTCATTGATTCTCCATTCTTTATAAATATGGTTTAAATTCAAAGTCCCTAATATTTTGGCCCCAAACTATCAGATTCCTTCAGCTTATCTTTCTTGCCTATCTTGCATCAACCCTTTACATCAGGCTGCCTAGACTTACTACATGTTCAAAATCCAATATAAGCTTGTTCACCTCTAAACCTTAGCTCTGCTGTTTCCTTCCTTATGTCTCTCTATACCCATATTATCTCATTCTTGACTAGTTCAATTTTCAGTTCTTCTGTAAAACCTTTCTAACGTTTTTAGTCATATAGCATAATCCTTTCCTCTGAACCATTAAACAATTTCTGTCTATAAAATTTATTTTGCCATTTACTTAACTGATTTAATTAATTTTAATCGCATAAAGATAAAATTGACAGAAATAGTAGGCATTCTTTAAAAAAGCATGATTGTCTTTATGAGGTGTAATTTATGTCCACTTTTTTGTCTTTTAATTCATTTGCATAAAAGTGTTTTTTAAATAAGGCTTATTGATGGCTGTTTAAATTCAACTTCCTTTCTTCTTCAGACCAAAAACTAGTTAATACATGCCAAGTATATTAGTATAATATTTCAGATTATATTCCAGCCTGGTAATTTCATTAAATATGTTTTTATAAGCATGTCTGATCTTTTACTCCAAACCATATTTACATTTCCACTGACTCTGCTGCAGATATTTTTTGTGGCCCCTAAACGTGACCCTTCACAGCTCTATATGTTAGCATTGTATAATTTTCTTAAGATAAGCAGCTACAGCTGCCTGATTCTATTAGCTTACTTATCAACCTATGTTAATATTATTTAAAAATAGAAGATAACCTTTTTAACATGGCATATTATCTTTTTCTTATTAAATAATTTGCTTTATTTTCTACTGTATATCATGGCTATTTGAAATAAATATTTCGTAATTAAAATACTATGTCCCCAATGGTAAAATGTGCAAAATGCAGAAATTAGAAAAAAAATTCACATAGTCCTATCACTCCCATGTAATAATTGTTTACATTCCAATACATTTTCTGCTCTTTTTTAACACATTATTAGCATAAATATGATGTTTTACATTCACTTATATGTTTTTTACTTAAGGTTATACATAACCATTGCCCATATTATTACAAACTCTTTGCAAAATTACTCCTAAGAGTTGAAAGATCACCCATAGTAGAAAAGACATGGTGTTGCAGGGTCCTTCTTTATGGGGATTCCGATATTCTCCTTCTGGTCATGGATTCTGAGGCTGAGAACTGGCTCAGGTCAGAAAACTAAGCATAGTATCTTTACCTTACATTGAGAAAGTTGTCTTCATTCCTTTTCATTTGTTTTGGCTGAATATTTTAAGCAACACTTATAGTCTTCCCATCTACCTTTCCCATAGGAATACCATAACCCCCAAAGGCCAAGCCCTTATGACTGCCACTCCAGCTGTGCCACTCATTATATTTGCTCTCCACATATTTCTGATGTTTAAATGCCATCTCCTAGCCAGTACTATTTCTGAATCCTGCCACTCCTACTGGTCACAAAGTCCTTTTAATGACTTTCTCTAATGCATCAGCTATCTTTTTCCCATACTTCTTTTGATTACCACTTCTGAATCTCTCAAATGCCTGAGATATTACACCTTCCAATGTATGTTCTCCCAAAAGTATCCCATCCTACTTCACCACAGGTGAAAGTTTTAAGAACTTCAGTTCTACAATACACCTTTAGTCCACCCAGAACCAGTATTATGATCCTTCTTGCCAGCCAACTTGTGAGCTATCTGGCTGAACTCAATGTCATTCTTGCCATTGAGGAGCTTACTGTACGGCTGAGAACAGTGAGGAGAGGTATGTATATTAATCACATCTGTACAAGTTTCTTCATGTGGTTTCAACAGAAAATATTTTTGATGTTCCCTAGAGTGAAAATCTCAGGAGTCATTAATCCTAGAAATAAACTAATGAGTTCCATGTACCATAAAACACCAATACTTACTATGATCATATTAAACTATTATTTGCACCCAGAAAGGACAAAGGCAGGGGCTGTAAACTTCTATGAGAAACTATTAAAAGGTGTGTAATTTGCAAGAAATTGTGTGCGTGTTGGGGGAGGGGAGGTTCTTCCCACATAACTTCAGTTGGTTAGTTTTGTATGATCTGCCAAGTGAGGCTGATTAGTTACATTATGTAAAAATCATACTTTAAAGGAGTAACCTTTTTAATAAGTAAGTTTGCTTACATTCTCTTCTGGAGCACAGGGCAAAAAGGAAGTTCATGGACAGAACTGATTTAACCAAGAGCCTTCTCTGACTAGGTATCATGCCTGTCTCTCTCATATAGGATATCTTGTTTAATCCTCATCATAATACCAGATGGAAGGTATTAATCCCATTTTTAAAGATGTGATAACAAAGCCTTGTATCAGTTAAGCAGTCTATCTAAAATTGAAATCTGGATGTGGTAGAGGCAAGACTTAAGCCCAGGAACACCTGATTCTAAAGTCTGACCTATTCCAGCAATTGTCAAGAGGAGATGATTTTGCTTTTAACCATATGCTCTAAAATTCTTCTCCAAACAACTCCTTATAAAGAAAGAAGATAATTGAACATGACTTTCCAAGCAGTTTGCTTGGGTGAAACAAAATGATCTCTTTCTTCCTTACCTGGTATCATGATGAAAAACAACTCACAGTGTCACTTCTTCTACCCTAAATCCAACTTAAGAATGGCTCACATTCTAGAAAATTAGGTTATAAACAAGTGGGATGCCTCTCAGAGGAAAGAAAAGGGAAGGCAATCCCAATATGTGAACTTTCAGTAAACAATTCCAAAAACAGGAGCTAGATAATAAAACAAATGTCTTTTTGTTTTATATATATATATATATATTCTTTTAATATATATATATTATTTATTTATTCATGAGGGACACAGAGAGAGAGGCAGAGACATAAGCAGAGAGAGAAGCAGGCTCCCCGCAGGGAACCTGATACGGGACTCGGGACTCTATCCCAAGACCCCAGGATCACAACCTGAGCTGAAGGCAGATGCTCAACCACTGCCATCCCAAGAAAATGTCTTAAAAGTAGAACATGGAATCACACAAAAAATGTAGTATTAACTCAAACACATATGAGACTCAGGATAATGAAAAAAAAAAAGCCCTCTAATTCTGCAGGGATTGTGACTTATTCTAAAGGATGATGAGCTTTACTTTAGAGGCAATAATGACGAGAGAAAATCAAAACTAGAAAGCAGAAAATGGCAAACCACGTGGAATTTTAGGAGCTCTCCATGGTGCTGCTCAATTCCACCTAAGCCTCCTTTGATGGTTTCTATGCAGCTCTTTTTTTGGGTTAAGGTCTTTTCCAGATATAAACATTTATAAAACTAGAAAACAGCTTCTTATGATTTATAGTAGAGTGAGCTGACTCTCCTTTCACTAACTTAATTATATCTCTAAGTTTACCACCATCTCTAAGTTTACCATCTCTAAGTAACAGTAACCTACTATGATGCTGACTATCTACCTGGGTTGAGACAGCAGGCCTCAGTTGCCACTAAATATAGTTTGTTTACCAGCTACGTAGCAACCATTATTGTCCTGTGTGGAGTAGAGTGTGCTTTCCTTAGCCACATTAGCAGAGATAATGGGATAATCAGAGGCATCTCTTAGAGATCTACTGAAACCAGGTGATTAAGTTGTCTATCTGCCTGAATCACTACCTAGTTGCAAATAAATCTGGTTTTCTGAACTTCAGAGTCTTACTTAGGTTAGGTGGGCCTATACTTATTTGCAAAAAATTGTGAGTACATCCCTTCGAATTTTGATTTTGGAAATAAATTTATTCTGTATTTCACCCTAGAAAAAATATCTCTGAGAATTTAGATTAAAAAACAATAATAACAAAACTATTACCACGTGAGAGAATAATGCTTTCTCTCTACACCCATATATAAAGGTTAAAAAATGATGCCTCATGAACTTCATTTCTATCATCCTCTGATCATAAACTAGATAATGATTGGCTTTAAGGTAGTAAGGAGCTTTCACATCAATACAGTAGACTGAATAAACTCAATGTCCTCACCTCCCTCTATAAATTTAAATGATAGTAAACAGTACAAACAATAATAAATTTATAGTAAATTTACAAAAGCACCAGGAAAGAGGCAAAGTAATATTAATAAATCAGAGATTGGATAAAATTTTATTTTTAGATTTTATTTATTTATTCATGAGAGACAGTGAGAGAGAGAGAGAGAGAGGCAGAGACACAGGCAGAGGGAGAAGCAGCAGGCTCCATGCAGGGAACCTGACGTGGGACACCATCCCGGGTCTCTAGGATCATGCCCTGGGCCACCCAGGCTGCCCTGGATAAAATGTTAAAAGATGAAAAAATACATGGCGTTCTGACTTCTACCCCCAAGAAAATGGAATAATCACACTTTTCCTTATTCTTCCCATTAAGCATATCTTAAAAACTAGGAGTTGTATATAAAACAAACATAAGAAGACTAGGAAAAGTGAAAGTAGACCAGCCAGAAACCTTAGGATCCAAAGAACGACCTAGGTAAATTCCCTAGATTTGATTTTGCCTTATATATCTCAGGTTTCAAGCTCGAGAAACTGGGCAACTGGAAGTTCCAATGAGCACAGACCAAAAAATAAAAATAAAAAAGTAAGAGCCCTAACAAAATCTTGCTCTCACTGGGTAAAGGATCAAGAAAGTTGTACATTCACAACGTACAAAACATTTAAGCAATAAGTACTCTACTCCAGCCATATACCACAGGGAAAAGGAAAAAGAAAAGGGAAAGAAAAGAAAGGAAAGAAAAAAAAGAAAAGGAAAGGAAAAGAAAATAAAAAAAAGAAAAAAAAGAAAAAAGGAAAGAAAAGAAAAGAAGAAAAAAGGAAAGAAAAGAAAAGAAAAGAAAAGAAAAGAAAAGAAAAGAAAAGAAAAGAAAAGAAAACCATGTGACCTCATCACCACCACATCAACAAAAGGTGAGAGGGAAGTCTAGAATGGCATCTTTTCCAGGCTGTTATGAGGCACCCCACCCCCCTACCAGAGTGGTATCGGAGAAGGGTGACCAATCAATCAGGACTTTCATTCCCTACAATATCATCATTAACATCCTAATTGTGAGATTGTACAGTATTTTTATAAGACTTTACCAATGAGGGAAATATGAGATTTCTCTGTACTACTTCTTACAACTGCACATGAATCTACAATGATATCAAAATAAAATTTAAAATTTAATAAATAAATACATTTGATCATGAAACATGATAGACAAAGGATTAAGGTCACAGATACAAAGCCCATGCTATAGAAATATGAGAAAAGGGATCAGAGAAAAATTCAGTGGAAAGAATAATACAAATGTTTCTTTTTCCAACTGAAAGAACAATAAAAATGTTTCATATGGTCTAGTAGACACAATGAAAGACATGCTCCCCAGTGCACACTTGCAAATGCCAAAGATAAAGATACTAAAATCTTTTACAAAGTGTAAACACTTACAAAGTAACAAGTATTTATCTAAAGCCAGACTTCTTAGAAAAAATAATGGATGTTTAACAACTACGAAATGATTTCACAGTACTGAGGGAAAATTATTTTGAGTTTGTATTTCTATATCTAGCAAAACTATCAATCAATGTGAAAATTAACCACTTAAGAAAATTCAAATACTCGCTAAAAAAAAAAAAATTCAAATACTCTGCCATTTTACCTCTTACCTCATACTCTTTCAGGTAAAAACGAACGACAACAAAAACAAGAAAGAATGCAAAGACTTGAGGAAATGAAATCCAGGAAACAGTTAATATAGCACAAGTGAAATTTTAAAATTTTCTAAGGTGGCAGCTTGAGATAGGTAAAAATTGTAACATGAAATAAAGAGCTCCAAGAGTATCTTCAGGAGGAAAGTGACTTCCTGATAGTACACAATATGATTGAAAAACTAGGTACTGATGATGTAACTTTTGCTTTACTAATTTATTTTTTTTTTTTTTAAGATTTTACTTATTTATTCATGAGACACACAGAGAGAGCAAGAGAGGCAGAGGCAGTGGGAGAAGCAGGCTCCATGCAGGGAGCCCAATGTGGGACTTGATCCTGGGACTCCAGGATCACGCCCTGGGCTGAAGGCAGGCACTCAACCGCTGAGCCACCCAGGCTTCCTGACTTTACTAATTTCTGTACTGATTAAAATTATACTGACTTCTGCATGTTTTCTCTATATGACTAAATAATAAGTAAAACTCCACCTGGTTTTTAAAGCATTTGATAAATGTTGAGTGTTTGTGGACTCTCCAACCTAGTCTGACAGAGATTGTATTCTCTAAGTCCTTACAAGACTCTATAGTGAGAATCCTTTTAGTGTGTTAGCAGCTAATAATCTTTTCTGGGAGTTTCTCAAGTTAGGTCACCTCATTAAAAAATGTATTCTCTTTCTCATCTTTTTTTTTTTAAAAAGTCATAGTCTCATTTTATAAAAATTAAGTCCCAAATTCAGAGGATTTCTAACTTCAAGCTAAAGCAACTGCATCACGATCATTGTTATCTTGGACACTGTCTTAAGTTTACAGAGGAATTATTTAGCTTTTCCTCCTTTTAAATTCAGCATATTTGGGAATACTCCTTAGGAAAGTCGAACTGATTGAATCGCAGTCATGTTACCTTTGTAGAGATATAGTTGTAGTGACCAGATACACAGAAATTGCCAGCCCCTTATCTAAGCAAAACTAGTCAGGTACAGAGACTGCAGTCAGTACACAGAATGAATTATAGAAAAGATGTATTTATTACATTGTGCTTGAATGTAGCAATTAAACTTCCTTGAAACACTGTTTAATTATCACCTCTTCCTTTCAGAGAACATAAGCAAACATAAAAAAAGAGTCATTTCAGGGAATCAGTTTTGTGAAAGAGAATACAAGATGTCCACCATTCCTCTTCTTCCTAGGATCACAACCAGACTACATTTCTTCACCTTCGTAGTTATGGATATCTACTTGACTGAATTTTCTAGCCAATAAAATGTGAAAGAAAGCAATGTGCACTGTTTTCAGGGCTGGCCCATAGAAACATATCATGGGTGATCCTCCATACTTTTTTTATGTTATTGGGAAATGGAATGGAATTGAGCAAAGTGACCTGAAAAACTGTACCTAGAAAGTGGCAGGACAACAAGATGGAAGGAACATGAGTCATTGACTCACTAGGAGAAGCTTCTTATTGGACTTCATGGCAAGATGGCTGAGTCAGTGTACATATTTGGTTTGTTATAGCAGCTATTACCACTTTATCTAACTACCTCACACTCACCCACATCTTAAAATTCCAATTAATTGGGACCTTGCAAAAGCATTTGACTTTAAGTTATGGAAACACACTGTTGGGGCATTTCGGTGGCTCAATAGGTTAAGCATTTGCCTTTGGCTCAGGGTCCTGGGTTTGAGTCCCACATAGGGTTCAATGATGAGCCCCTATGTGGGATCTCAGGGATGAGCTCCCTGCTGAACAGAGAGCCTGCTTGTCTCTGTCTCGTTCTTTCTGCCCCTGCCCACCCTCGCTCCCTCTCCTGCTCCTTCTCCCACTCTCTCTTTCTCAAATAAATAAATAAAATCTTTAAACACACACACTAATTGTGCATCAAATAGTAGTCTAAGAAGTATTCCTTTTATGAGTTTTTTGTAGTTTCTCCAATTGCAGATGTGAAGAAGACTAAGCCCATTAAAAACAGATCTTCAAAATAGTTATGATGAAGGATATATTTTCCTTCCAGATCAATCTTAAGAAAATATAACAAGAGTGTTATCCATGGATGAGACGGAAAAATCACTCATCTCCAGGATTCTGGAAATATGGTACCAGAATTTTAAAATTAATGAAAACAAAAATGACACCTTAGTTTGAGATTTCAAATTTTTCGGTTTAGATGTACCTAAGGTTATATTTATGAAGGTGAAATGACTAAACATTTGAAAAATAGACATGTGAATTTTATCAACCTCTGTAGAAAAATCTGATGACATAAGGGTCCTCATTATTAAGATATGACTGACAAATAAAAATTGTATATATTTAAGACACACAGCATGTTTTGTTATATGCATACACTGTCAAATCATTGCCACAATCAAGCTAATTAACACATTGGTCACCTCACATAATGACTGTTGGCGGAAAGGGATGCGTGTGGGTGTTAGTGATAAAAACATTTGAGATCGGGCACCTGGGTGGCTCAGTGGTTGAGCATCTGCCTTTGGCTCAGGGTGTGATCCTGGGGTCCTGGGATCGAATCCTGCATCGGGCTCCCCACAGGGAGCCTACTTCTCCCTCTGCTTATGTCTCTGCCTCTCTCTGTGTGTCTCTCATGAATAAATAAATAAAATCTTTTTTAAAAAATTGAGATCTATTTTCTTTGCAAATTGCATCAATATAGTACATTGTTACTATCTATAGTCACCATGCTATATGACATTAGGTCTCGGACTTCTGCATCTTATGGCTGAGAGCTTATAGACCAGCATCTCCCATTTCTCTCATCTCCCAGCCCCTGATAAGTACTCTTCTACTCCTATTACTATGAATTTGATTTTTTAAAAGATTCCACATGTAAGTAAGATCATGCAGTCATTTGTCTTTCTGTGCCTGGTTTATTTCCCTTAGCGTAATGTCTTCCAGGCTCATGCGTACTGATGCAAAAGGCAGACTTTCCTTCTTTTATAAGGTTGAGTAGTATTCCATTGTGTCAAAACCAAGTTATTTTTTTAAGATTTTATTTATTTATTCATGAGAGACATAGAAAGAGAGGCAGGGACACAGGCCGAGGGAGGAGAAACAGGCTCCAGGCAGGGAGCCCGATGCAGGACTTGATCCCAGGACTCCAGGATCACGCCCTGGGCCAAAGGCAGACGCTCAACCACTGAGCCACCCAGACATCCTAAAAACCAAGTTTTTGAAAGGATAAGTGGATGTTCACATTTTTGCTGTTTAGAATTGCAGAGAATGAAAAAATAAAGTCCGATTGGGGGAGAAGGATATATCAAGATGCATTTGCATTGCTACTAAAAAGAATAAAAGGGAACTTGCACTTACTCATCTTTTTTGTTCTCTAGTTAAGGACATGTCTAAACATAGCCAATAAAATGAAATGCAGAGCAGCTCATATGGTTCGTTCAGTTTTTCATTATAGATAATTACTTTCTGTCCATTTATCATTATCTCACTGACTCAGACCAAAAGATTGCCACTTGCTTCTTTCCCTTTTGTCACTGCAATTATTTGGCTACGTGAAGTGAATATAATATCCTTCCGTCGTGTAGAGGTATTAAATTAAAAGTGTGGAGGAAAAAAAGTGTAGAGGTATTACATTTTATTGACAATTACTACTCTAAGTCAGTACGTGTTAAGTAACTCTAGAGCACCCATCTCTTCATTTTTCTGTCAAGGTTGACACCTCCTTCCTACAACTAGACATTTTAAACAGATTTAGCCAGTAATCAGAAAATAAAATAGCAATTGTAATGCGAGGAAAAAATAGTTATATATATATATATATATATATATATATACACATATATATATATACACATTCCTATGTATCTATGTATATATAGGCATCCACAGAATTTTCCTAGCCCATCATCAAAGGTTATATAATCCTTAGCTTGCTTGCTGAACTGAATATTATATATAGCTTTTACATGCCTATTGTCAGCTTTTAAAAAGACTGCCAACGTCCTACTTCTGGGAACTGAACCTCTCAGCCAAGCCACCACATTCTCACACCATGAAATAAAGCAACGTTAAGGGTTTCACTCATTTGTTTTAGGTTAAGTAAGGACCGAGAGGAAACACACTTAGCTCAGGCAGCGATGCATGTGACGAACAAAATGTCACTTCTTTTACACGCTGCCCTTGTCACTGTTTCCCGGGATGGTTCTGCTTGTGCATACGAAATGTGGAAATAAACGCTCCCACCTTCAGGCTGTCTGAATGAATACGGCTCATGAATCTGTGTTCATTTTGAAAAAGATAGGCATTGTTTCAGCCCTCTGCCACCAAGGGACCATAATGCCGCCTTAAGTGTGCAAGGTAGCTCCAATGCAAGAAGTTTCTGCTGCTGTCCAAGGCACGTGAAGCCTGAAAGCTATTGGCAGGCTAACAACCCTTGCAGAGAACATGGTTGCAAAGCATGGAGTCCTTTTGTTTTGTTACAAAGTCCAAGTTTACTCAATATCTCACTGAGTTCTCTTTTGATATTGTCTCTTAACCACCCTACACGCGTGCACACACACACACACACACACACACACAGAATTTGGAAGCTGCCAGAAATTGCAGATCGGATTTAGAGGACTGCACAAACTACTGCTGGACCGAGTTAATGGGGCTCCTCACCCGCTAGGCTTGGACAGTGATGCTCCAAGTCATTAGCATGTCTTCTGTTTTTGGCAAGCTCCCCCTGGTAGGACTGGGCTTCCAAACAGTCAGAGCCAGAATTTGTAGCAGCAGCACTTTCTGCCTTCCACATGAATGACCAGAGCTCCCAAAGCTGGCAGATTGGTGGCTGCTCCTAACACTAGACCCTTTAGATAGAAGAAAGGGCTGGCATTAAGTACTGTGAATTGATTACATATTCTTTATTCTTTCACAAGTCCTATTTATTAAGGGCTCTTAAAATATCTGGCACTGATTTTGGCATTTTGTGACAGGCCCTTACATCTGAGTTTTATGTAGCAACTCAAAGAGCTATTCAGTTCCTTGTTAGAGCCAAACCCCCTGACAGCAAGCCGGGCCTTGACTACATTATGTACTGTTCAGCAGATGGAGTTTGGGGATTCCTGTGAAATTGTGAAACAAAAGCACCGAGACACAACAGGACAGAACTAAGAAGGAAAAACAGATAAATATATCCAAGGAACAATGAACAACACAGGTAGCGTTAGTGTTAAGTTAAAAAAAAAAAAAAGATGACAAGTAAGAGATTCTGGATTCATAAGAGAGTTGGAGTTTTTCATTGCTAAAGAGTTTTTTTTTTTTTCATTGCTAAAGAGTTTTAAGAATGATAGTATTTTATGAGAAAAAAATTAAAATGGAACAACAAGGACAAAAAAATATTAAAAAGAACATCGCTTGACTGTAAATTCAGTCCAAGATGTTCCAGGTATTTCCAAACATTTCATGTTTTAATTGGCTTCCCAGGGCTACAAGTCACATCCACTTAATCTTGTATTGATTTTCTAAGATGCTTCCTGTTACCATGACTACCCCAATCAATTAACTTCTTATAAGGAGCAAGATAATTTTCTTTCTTGTGTCTTTCCAATGAGGACTGAATAATTTATTTCCACAAAAATATCTGATGTTGCCTCTTATCTATCAAGGAACTACATTATGTTGGTAAAAATGTTGGAGGCCTTCCGCTTAAAAAAAAGTTTACAGATCCCGTACAGAGAAAGCATACAGAATTGCCCTGGACCATATATCACGAGTGGCTTATCAATCTGTGCTTGTGTTGATAAAAATTCTCTTTGGCTATGGAAAATTGCCTTTCATGTGGCCTTTATCATATTGAACTGAGAGGCTGGCAATCACTCAAGGAGGATGTTCACGGGGAAGAAGAAAATGGTTCTGCCACAGGCTAGCCATTCGTGACTTCTTAAACACAGCTCTGGAAACAATAGAAACAAGATCCAGGAAAGATATTGGTCTTTTGAGTCAGGCGACTTGGACTCAAGCCCTTAGGTCGTTTGAGAAAATTTGGGTAAGTCTCTTAAACTCCCTGAAGTTTCATTTCCCATCCTACAAAATGAGATCAATCTAGTTAGCTCCATGGTGGTATAGGGCTCTCTAAATCTAACGTCTCTATCCTTCTATCCAAGTCCTTTCTTCTACTCAAAATATCTTTCCAAAGCAAAGGAGTGACCAGGCCCACTTGCCTGTTCCAACCCTCCCAATTTGTGTGGAGATAGAGGCCAAACCACATAGGATGCCATCCTCCATCCCAGCCAGCCTTTCTTGGCTCATCTCTGGTCATTTGCCTCAATTCACTTCTCAGACTAGCCACCTCAAAACAGATTTATCATATAGCTTCAACGTCTTACAGCTTTATGTTTGTTCAAAGCACTTCCCCCAAGGTTTTCCTGCCCCAAACGTTCTTCCTATCCTTGTCCATTTAGCAAATTCTTGCTCATCCTTCCAGGCCACGGATATCCCCACAATTGCCACCTTTCCAGCTGTGCCTGGAGTTTCTCCCCGCAAAAAACAAAAGATTAATTTTCACCAGGTGAAACAATCTCATTTTTCATTTGGCTTCCAACATGAAAAAATATTTTACCCACCACCTAACATAAAAACATCTAGATGCTACTTAACCACACAGCGAAGTGATTTTTTTTAAAAAATGCAATCTGTGTATTGATAACCTAAGCATTAAAGCAAAAGATGGTGTTATTCAGATTCCTAATCAGCTTTAAATCTAAATAGTTTAATTAGTCACTGAATTGTGAGAAAACCAGCACATATGCAGAAAAATATGCCACCTGACAAATGAGCTTATCCACATCAATTACTTTGAGCATTGCTATCACCTGTTAGGTACAAGATGTATCATTTTGAATGTAATACTTTAAAATTGGTATAAATGAACAGACTGAGATTCAAACAAAATAATGTAATTTGCCCAAGTATTTAGTATGTAACAGGCTTGTCATCCAAACCCAGTCCTATCTGCCTCTAAAGCCCATTCTACTTTCACCTTTTCAGCCTGCACTTTGATCACAGGTAGGTCTTAAAAGCAATGGTTTTAGGATGCTATCAGATGCTACCTCTAGCCAAGTCATTCAAAATACTCATGCCTGAGAAAAAAGAGGTTGGTGTGTGTATGTAGACAGGTTATACAACCACCTAAAGAAGAAAAAAGATGGAGCCTCTTGAAAGCACAGTTACATTATCTTATTAATAATATATATCATTAAAGAGAGTTTTCTTCCTGGCACTAGACCCATTGGTGGCCTTTCTTATTTTGAGCTCAATTCCTTAGAATATTTTTTATGTTTGTCAAAATAAAAGTATCATACTATAGCATGATGATAGCATGATCTAAATTATCACTGAGTTATTAGAAATATCCTCATCTCTTAATTTTCCTGACTGGCTTCATTGAAAGGGGTTTACTATTGTGGTAGTACTGGTAGTCTTGGTGATGGCACAACCTAAAGTTTCGTATATATCTTACTTCAAACATTTCTTGGTGTTACATTAATCTCAAAAAAAGTTTATTGATGCTTCACATGAAACATATCAACATGCAACAATGCTTCTCACAGAGCATATGCAAAGTAAAACAGAGTAGTGATTAGAAAAGTCATAAAATGTTACCCCAGTAGCAGACAAACTAGGAAATCACGCACATCTCAATAAATGGAACATTGTTAGCACATTCTCTATTGTTATTTGGAGTTACTATTATTTTTTTATCTAGATCTAGACGTAGATATAGACACAAGATAGACACATTGATTCAGAGCATTTAAAAAATCAGTTCAAACTGGAGAAAAACTGGAATTAAAAGGTTAGTAACTGGGCAGCCCGGGTAGCTCAGTGGTTTAGCGCTGCCTTCAGCCCAAGGTGTGATCCTGGAGACCCGGGATCAAGTCCCATGTTGGACTCCCTGCATGGAGCCTGTTTCTCCCTCTGCCTGTGTCTCTGCCTCTCCCTCTCTGTCTCTCATGAATAAATAAATAAAATATTTAAAAAATAAAAAAAATAAAAGGTTAGTAACAGGGTGGCTCAGTTGGTTAAGTGTCTGCCTTATGGCTCAGGTCCATGATGTTAGGGTCCTGAGATGGAGCATGGAGTCGACCTCTCCCTCTCCCTCTGCCCCACCCCTGTTCATGCTCTGTCAAGTCTCTCTATCAAATAAATAAATATTTGAAAAATAAAATAAAGGTTAGTAACATGTCAAATTTATTTCCCAGAAAGAGTTCCTTTCTTTTAAGTGGCTTCCCAGTTGGCCACCAGGGGAACTCAACCTCGCTTGCTCAGTCTGGGTCTTGGAAGAATGGAAAGGGACTGAAGCATTCCAGGCCTGCCCTGCTGAGGAGGGGATGTCTCCCTCTCCAACATAAACACAGAGACTTACACTGACTACAGATCCTGTCATGCTGACACTTAGCACTTAAAAGAAATTCTGATAGTGGCCACAGCTAATGGGGAAGCTTCTAAACGTGTCCCAGTTGTCAGTATCCCTCCCCTGGAATGACTGACAATGCTACTATTACAGGACTTCACACAGCATGTAAGTTGGCAAATAGCAAGATACCAAGTCTATTCTTGAGACTTCTTTTTCTCCAATCTCTTACAAATAATATGAGGCCTCCAGTTCTTCATGTAGCTGAAGGTTTGGCCTATCGCTTGTGCAAAAAGAGAATGGTAGATTAAATTTTTAAAAAATATATAAAAGGCTAGATTACTATTCTGTGCTAAGTAACACGGTTGTGGTAACCAATTTTCTTTACAAAGCAAAGGATGCTTTGTACACTGCTGGCAAGGGAGCAGATTAGGACTGATTCTACATGATGTACACATTTCCAAACATGCTTATCCTGTGTCCTCTCCCAACCCCCATTAACTGCCTCTATGGAGTTTTAAAAAAGATGTTGTTTAAGAGAAGACAGGAGCAAGGCTGACTCACCCAGAGCAAGTCAGGAAACCTGCACCAGGGAAAAGCTATGTAGAGAAAAGGATCAGTGTGCCTTATTCACTTCACAGGCATAATCCAAACTGTGAATTGAATTTGGTTAAGATGTCCTGCTGCCTGGAGAAGTGGACCATTTTTAGTGAGTCATCAGCCATCAATTTAGGTGCCTACAGACACAGTCAGAAATTACTATAGAACAGAGATCTGGATAATTTTGGCTATTCAACATAAAAAAAATAAAGTCTAGCATTCTGGCCTAATGAATGACAGAGATATAATTAGCCATTTTAAAACAAGTGATATTTTCAGCAGTAAAAGTTACAAAAATTAACTGTTGATTTGCAAACTTCTAAAATGCATGTTGAATATATGGAGAACAAATAGCAATTAATATCACTGGAGGGTTCATTTGCAAAGTTTTGAAAGAATCGAAAATTTATTCCATAGATATTGTATGTGAAATATGATAAACTACAGAGAGAGCAGAAGAAAGACATCCTAAAATTTAAAAAGAAATAGTCAATAGTAGGTTTATGACATGTCACTAATTAATAACCATTGATTTTTCATTTTATAGTTCCTAACCAGTTCTTCACTGGAAGATGCACCATTCCTATGTAAATTCCATATGACAGCCCTTCCACCAAAACAACAACAAAAACCCCAAGTAAGTTTAGAGAAGTAGTTCAAAACAGTGATTCCAAATCATAGATATCAAAAGACATATTGATTGCCTTTTTCTTCTTATTATTATTCATTCATGAGAGACAGAGAGACGCAGAGACACAGCCAGAGAGATAAGCAGGCTCCCCACAGGGAGCTCAAAGTGGGACTCAATCCTGGGACTCCAAGATCACACCCTAGGCCTAAGACAGATGCTCAACCACTGAGCCACCCAAGCGTCCCTTGATTGCCTAACAGTTTTCTGTGCGACATGAAACATATTCCCAATCTACCAGGTTAAATGGAATAGTAAAGCAAATTTTGAGCTAATAATTAATATACCCCGAAAAAAGAAAGAGAAATAGAACAAAAAAAAAAGCCTAAATAGCTAATAATTAAAATCCAAAATGTGCTCTTTGTTCTGATTATCAAGATAAAAAAATCTCAGGTCATCATCAATATTTATGCTTAGTCATAGTGAGGTTTGCCCCCAGTATTACCAACTCTGTCTGTTAAAAGGTCCACATCTTTCAACTTTTCTTCTATCATCCTTCGCCCAGTGTTGTAATATTGGGGCTTAAAAATTATTTTAAAAAATATTTTTGTTATTCTTTTTTTAGTAAGATATTTTGTCATTCTAACATATTAGCTAAGAGAGTCAAATGCAAAAGGCTGAGAAACTGGGTAATTTGTAAATCTTTACCTGAAGGCCTTCAATAGCCAGTCGCAGCATGCTTGGTGTAAGTTTGGAGGCTTGCTTGAAGGTGAAGTTACTCCAGTCTATGATCAAAACAAATCCATTGACTTGAAGCTCAGGATCTTCAATCATGGCTTCTAAAGAAAGTAAGATGGCACGCAAAATATCCACCAGCGTGTACCTATCAGCAACAGAAATATACTGCATTAAATCTAACAACCACTTTCCTCAAAACTATAGAAATTGTTTAGCACACTGAAAATTCCCTTTAAAATACCTCAGGAGTCTGAAGATAATTTTGTTTAGAAATCTCCTAAGAAGAAATTTACTTGCTGCACTTCAGGGACATATTAGAATTTAACGTGTATCCTACCAAAACAAACGAAAATGCTCTTGAAAATATTTTGTTTCGTATTTTACAATCATTTCCTTTACCTCCAGGCCTTCCTAGGATTTTCTAAAATCTCACCTTAACTATCCTGAAAATTAGGCATCGTGCTTTCTGAAGCAGCTCAAGAATGGCCTCAGTAATACTGACATTTCACACCTTGACATTTGGAAAATTTGAGAATGAGATTTGAAGGAGTTTCACCAATAAACACGAATACTAGGGTTAAACAGCTATGGTTAAAAGTTTTAGTATATTTTAATTACTCGTATGGAGTTTATATCATAAAGATGCAATTAAAGATAGAAGGGTATGTGATTGAGTCTATATCTTTCTCAACCTCGCACCCTAGTGCAGTGCCTGGCATGTTGTAGGAACCCAATGAATGCTCTTTGCATTCCTGTAAAATGGGAGTAGACGAGAGTGCAAAGACACTAATTATAATGTAAGATACTGCCTCAGCGAAGGCAGAAGGAAGAACAAAGGAAAAAGCCAAATGTGAGAAGTATTTTAGAGGGAAACTTGTTAAAATTCGATACTTAGACACAGAAACTAAGATTGAAGGAAGAGTAAAGGAAGACACAAAGATTCTCTAGCTTCCATGCCTAAGTAAATGGTAAAATCTTTCATCAAAATCAATAATGCAAGACAAGGAGACAGTTGGGAGATGGTGGGAAATGTAGAGTTTGGAATAAAACCCACTGCATCTAGAAGTATGTAGACCATCCAGAAAGATATATTAAGGAGACATCAGAAAAAGTAGACCGTAAACTGACGTGAAAGCTGGAGGGAGAAAATTCCAGAGTCAAAAACATACAGAGCCTAAGTTCAAGTAAGTGAAGGAGGTCATGGAGTCACAGCTGAGAAGCAAATCAGAGTGTTATTCAAGAAAGGAATCCCAGCATTTCAAGAGGAATAAACAAATTTATAAAAACACTAACATTTCAGGGTTTTCCCCTCAGATATTCAGGTATAGACATCTAGGAAACACCAGACAAAGAAATCTTGAAAGAAATCAGGTGGGATGGGGGGGGGGGGGTGGATTAGGAGTAGAAATCCCTAGCACGGAGTGGAAGTGATGGGCTCACCAGGAAAACAGTATGAGGTAGTGAGCACGTATGAGGGAGGAGTTCCATTTTTTTTTTTTTTTTTTTTACTTCTAAAAACATTTGGAGGCGAATGGAGAAAGCACAGTAGTCCAGAAAGGAACTTCAGGCAACTTTTCAGTTGCTCTGGGTCTCATTTCCTCATCTATAAAAGCAGTAGTTTGGAATACAATCCCCTTGGGATCCCAGCATTACTCAGGCATAGGGCATGGTGTCAGAAGACTTCAAGATGGAATCTCTTCCCTGTCCCTCATTAGCTGTGTGGTCCTGGACATGTCATTGATCTATACTTCTGAGTATATGAAGAAATGGAAGTGCCCTCATATGAAAAAATGGGAGCACCTGTAATTATCTTATTCTATCTCATTGGCAGTAGGGAGGTGAGGTGGGGATGGGGAGGAAAGTCAAAGACATGATTCACGTAAAAGCACTTCCACAGTGCTACGTATACAGCAAGTGTTCAGGTAATGTTGGTTGGAATACAACAGAACATACTTTTTTTTTGTAAGGGTAACACATAGACACAGAGTACTAAGAAGGATATAGTCGGAACTGAAGGCTATTTGTACATTATACTTAAAAACTGATGATCTTTAGACAGCTTATTACTCTTATAAAAGGCAAGGACTGAGAGATAATTTTTAAATTTTTGGAAGGTATACAGCATATTTTAAGGATATAGCATCCTTAGGCCTATAAAATACTTCTGAATACATAAGATAATAAAATTTTGTGTAGAGCTCTATTATCTATTTGTCTTTAAACCTGTAAAATATATATAGCTGGATACCTTTATTTGTCACTCCATGGCTGGCTTATCTCCTTTATAAATATGATGGCCTAACCCAGTGTTATGACAAAAAGCCTATAAATCTACACAGACTGGAAAGATGGCAGAAGAAGGCTGCATTTCTGATTTAAATTGAGCCACCTCTTTAAAAAAATATATTCGTTTTAGTTCCTGACATCCACAATAATAGTATGGTAATAAAAAATATTTTAATTAGAAAAGCCCAATTTAGCATTTCTCCCCAGTAAGATCACTTTTACGTTACCTATAGGAACACCAAAGAGCATTAACACCAAATAGCATGAAATAAATTTGAATCTGAAATCAGCTTTGGAAGGATGATGTATTATATTCAGTGAGAACAAACCATAGCATCAGTAAAGGCAGAAATCAAGATGCAAGGTATCTTAAATAACACACTTCACGCATGGTTTTCCAAAACTGAGGCCAAATCAAGAGAAAAATTTATAGACGTTATCAGCATTCCCAAGGAAATATAATAAGGCAAATCCCCTGATCAGCAAAGGAGAAAATCAGGTTTGCAAAGTTTTCAAGTGTAAACCTCACCAAGTTTTTAAATGTAATAGCTTTCTTCAAAAAGAGAATCCTCTGATCTTTATATAAATCATTTTGGTGTCCAAATTGAAGCAAAGAAACATTAAAACATCTCAGCTGACTGCATTCAAAGGGCAGGTCAAAGCCACTCTTGACATTCTAGTCCCCTGTTGTCAAACATGTCACATCGCTACCATTAGCAGCTCAGCAGGCTACTCATAAGCAGAGCATTAGGACATGAGATCTTGCCAAAGTCTGTAAAATATCTCCCAAAGAAATGGAGGATTTTATGAATTTTATATCTTCAGGAATCCTACTGTCATTCTTCTTCTGTTGGAAATTATCTTTACCTGTTATAATCTACAAACCTGAGGCCACCGCAATGAGTACCTTGGTGTTTGAGGCCTCCTTCCCAACTGTAGGAGCTCCACCATTGCTATTCTTCCCTTGTATGTTGGAAGAAAGCCATAAATAACAAACTAGCACATTAATGCAGCTCTTGACTCTTGACGTTGCTTCCCAAAACATCATCAAGTAAAGCCTGAATCTGAAATCAACTTGGAGAGGATGATGCATAGCCTGGAGTAAGAAGAAATACCAACACCGGTAAGGAATTTTACAACTGGGACACCAGACTACCCAGACCATTGCTCTTGAGAGACAGTGGAGCTGCGAAGCTATGTAAATACCGTCTGGAGGAGACTGACACCTGTATCTGTGGTTCACTAGCCATCCAGTCAAGAAGAGCAGGGCAGCTTGCTCGCTGCCTCTGGCCCTGCAAGGACAGGGGAAGCTCAGCGGCCTGTGCTCCCCTGGGCCTTACAGAGAGGCGTCCCCTACCATTTACAATCCATGCAAAGAGCAACCTAAATCACAAACAGGTCATTTCCTTCCCGTTCCCCAGCCTTTTCCTTCAGCCTGACAAGGAAAAACTGGCACCTGGGCAACACACTGAACAGCACCACGCCAGGAAATTTCCCTTTGTCACTAAATCAATCAGCTAAGTCCTTCGTTAAGGCTGCCCCACCCCTCAGTTTTCATTAAGCCACGTTTCTCCCATCTGAAGCACTTCCTATTAGAAGGGTGCTGAGGGGAAGACAAAAGGCCCCAAATCGCCTCTCTGATGCCTCATGGTATCATCAGCGCTAGGGCTGACGGACCTATCTAGGTGTTGTATCTTACTGAGTGCTAATAATAATAAAAATAGCTTCATCTGTGTCATCATTGAAGATTTCCAAGGTGATTTCAAGTGCATGATCTTAAACTCAAAACAAGCCCAAAGTCCCTCTGCTGGCTCTGCTCCTATTATTTCGGAGATAAGGGCACAGGGTCTCCAAGAATGTGAATGGTTTGCCCAGAATCGGCAGGGGAGCCTACAGGAGAAGCCAGGTCTTTGGTTTCTCTTGCACTTCCCAGGGTACCTGGGTTCTCTTGCACTCCCCAGGGTACCTCACCCCCAGAACACCCATGAATCGCTGTCCTGCTGTTTCAGGTCTCCATGGCCCGCATGTCCAAAGGCAGGGGAAGCCCATTCCCAGTGTGGCACCGTGCCAGGTTCCAGGGCATGCTTCAGCCTGGCCCCAGCAGCAGGCTTTGGTGAAGGAAAGCCAAGAAGACATTCATGAGTCTCAATGGGAAGAGGAGAGGTCTACAAAGCCTACAGAGAATATGATCTCTGAACCACTCCTCTGTCTGGCTTCTATCACGGAGCTCAGATGATTAGCTGTCTGAGCCTTGCGTTAGTTTTACTGCTGTGGGGATGTAGGTGAGTGAGAACAAGTGAATCACCCAAACGGAAGCATCTACAGGAATAATGTCTTTCATCGGGGGGGGGGGGGGGGGGGGGGGTGTAAAACAACATGCACCTACTGCCATCAGAATAAGATAAAATAAAATGAAACAGAACTGTGCTGGAAAAAAAACTGCAAAGGTCAAAAAGGCAGCTCTCCTTTTCAGGGTAGAAAGCAAACGTCTGCTGAGTGCAGTCCTTGTCTTTGGAAGATTTATTCTAGGAACTGAACTTTCTAATGATCTATGCTGACATTCATTCAACATTTTCTAAATGATAGATGCAGTTTTTTCCCCTCGGTTTGTTTTTCCCTAGACTCGTGCTGGTAACTGTGTGTACACACACAACACGTTTAACCAACTCACTTACTGGTTGTATGGTCATGAGCGAGGGTCTTAACTGACCAGCGCCTCACCTTCCTCATCTGCACAGTAAGGCCCACCTTAGAGGAATGCGATAGGATTTAAGAGATTAATTCTGTAAAGGGCTTAGAGGAGTGCCTTGCACACCACGCACGTTATAAAAGTATTTTAAACGAATTAATTAATTAATTAATTAATTAATTAAAATGAAACAATAAATAGTTGAATTCAAGTTACCAGAGAAGGCGATGCTCTCGAGGCACAACGCCAAAGAGGCCATGGCTGGCCCTTAGCCCTGAACTTCGATCAAGGGCAAACAGTACCCTCATTAAGCACTTAGAGTCTCTCTGGTAGTGATTTGACGCCTCATGTTTATTCTTCCCAAAGGTCATGTGTCCCTCGATGGTATAAACAACGTCTTATGCGTCTTTATTTGCCCCTTGGCACCTACTATAAAGTTCTATGTATGTAGCAAATGCTCAACTCAGGCGTACTTTTTTTTCAAAAATGATTTGAATTGAGTACTATTTGCTCAGTTTGTTATTTGATGTTATAAAGACTTGACATACAAGGACATCCTTTCCCTCCTGTCAGTAGTGTTGTCTATTATGTTAGTAAAGTATATGTACCTGCACTCAGTGAGGGAAAAGAGCTCAATCTTTCTCAGAATGGAGGAAATGTATTCATTTCCTAAGGACTACATTAATTTATTAACTGTTGGTCTCTGTTTTAAAATATCTTTCAACATTTCCTTTGAGGCATCCTTTCAGTGCAGTGTAGTAACCTCAGATCCTTCGCTTCTCTTCAATTTTGTTTAAAGTTGCATATCTAAAATGTGAACATAGCCCGGTTCAAGCCAGACCCCATCAACATCCTACTTTAAGGTTGGCACTCTTGGTCTTTGTGGTTATTTCAAGATTATTTCACTAATTACTGTATAATTGCCCCAGTTTCTAGGGACCGTCCTATTTTTTCCAGAAATTTGTTCCAATATTCCACTAACATTTGTCAGGACGTTTTTTTTTCTTTTCCATTTTCCATGGTATGAACCAAAGCATGGTTTGGAATGAGCTGCAGTTTCCAGAATATTTGTGAAAAGAGCCTCCTTATAGGAAGCAACACAGAAGCTCTGTGGGGACAGAAGTCCCATGGAATCCACACTTGCCATTTCCAGTTTTCACTGAATCTCAAAATCCACCCATAACACAGCACAACAATGCTTCCAGGATTTGAAGGGTGAGGATTCCTGAGCTTGACATGATATATAACACTGTAAAACAAAAAGTTGAAATATATTTAAAGAAAATAAATATAAAGTTTAATAAACAGGGACACAAAGTCTTCAAAAATGAGGCCTCAAAAGTAAGCCTATGTTCTTCTGGTGTTTTGGTTTTTGCTCTTAAGACTCCTGAGTATGAGTGTTTCTCCCTAATTATCTAGTTGATTACCCTTGATTATTCTTAGTAATTTTTACTGTATTTTGTTTTATTTGATTTTAGTGTACTTCCAGAGAAGAGTAAGACTTTGTGGCTGGGATTAAAACATATCTGTATAGTCTATGGCTATTTTAAAATTTTAATTTATTGTCAACATGACCTTCTTTCAATTTGGAGACTGACCACATTATTTGAATACATGGGCGCATAATCATAATTCAATCTGAACTTGCAGATGTCATTATTTCTTTTTTTTGTTGTTGTTAAAAAGCCACACAATAGGAACAAACAAGCCAAGCTGACAATAATATGTTTTGTAGGAAAATTCCAGGATACGTTAGAGAATCACAGCATGATGTTTGACCCGTGGCTCTTGCACCCCTTCTAGAGCTTCAGTATTATAAATGATAATCGATGTGTATCACAAGCCAAACATAATGCAGGATGGTCAGCACTTCTGAATTGCCTCTATATTAGGAATCATTTTGGTTTAACTGTATTTAATTGTTTTCCAATGGTTATTAACCGGATTCCAGATAAATGCTTGATTGATGTGCAAATATTTAGAGAGCTGCTTTATACGTCTAGTGAGGTAAAATACTACTTATGACCTACAGGCCGACTATCAGAATGCATGTCATCATTATGTTTCAGGTGACCCAATTTACTCATGAATATTCACAAGATTTATTTTCCAGTGAATTCAACCTCTCAGATACCTGCTCCTATGCTCTAGAGTCTAAACTGTGATCTACTTTCATTCCAAACTTCCTTCTCTTGAGACAGTATGATCTCTTCTTGCTTCACGTTACATGATCCTCATACGCTACCGTTGCAATCAGGGCGACAACTGAAGGTACCTGCTGAGTCCCAAGCCGGGCACTATCGTTCAGGAAGGAAATACAGCATGTAATGTGTGGAAAACTACTCCACCCTTAGTGAGCTGGCGTACTAAACAATTAATTGTTTTTAATTTTGAGGAATTCGCTCGTTTTCAGAAATTTATGTTAAACAATCTGAGAGAAATGAGATAAAACTGTATGAATCTTTACCAAGGTCCTCAACAAATGTACCATGAATCTCAACACATGTAATAAATCATCTGGCCCTGGTCTATCCTTTTTAGAACACCCACAGACCACATTGGAAGGCATTCTGACATTTCAGTATTTCAATTATTTTTTAGATATGTTGAAAGGCAGGTACACTGTAAACATCATTATTTTACCTTAGTCTTCCTGAAGATTCCATGTCTCCTATAAAAGATTTGGAAATGGTCCAATTCTTTGTCATAACCTGAAACTAACCTGCACCACACTGCAGTAGAAAGAGACACTATTTTATTTATAGTCACTATCTCACACACATTTACTGTTGCTAGTCTCCTGAGGAGCACAGAACACTGTCCTACAAATTTAACATAGGATAAAGTATATATCGGGTAACTTCCTACTTAGAATATTTTTTGATGCATAACTCACTGCAACAAATATCAATTAGCATTAACTCTGGTTCGCATGCTATTATAAATATGATAAGACCAAGATTTTGTCTTTTCTGTTATACAGATCAGTTATTTCAGAGGTCTTTACAAAATTTTTCAAAATTTCTTTTTTTTTTTTTAATTTTATTTATTACAGTCACACAGAGAGAGAGAGAAAGGCAGAGACACAGGCAGAGGGAGAAGCAGGCTCCATGCACCGGGAGCCCGACGTGGGATTCGATCCCGGGTCTCCAGGATCACGCCCTGGGCCAAAGGCAGGCGCTAAACCGCTGCGCCACCCAGGGATCCCAAAATTTTTCAAAATTTCTTAAAAAAAAAATCTTGCTTTTCCCTTCGGGAAGTTGGAAATAGCCTGTTTTCCAAATAAAAGGGATACTTTCATTTCTGGAATTTCCCTGTGTAATCCTGGACATTCCCATCTATTGTTTCTTTAAAACAATGCTATTTTACTTTCTTAAAACAACGCTACTTAAAAGAAAAAAAAATGTTGAAAGCCAGGCAATTCACTGAACAACTTAAGGAAGGTGGTCAGAATTATGATCACATGTGCAGTCTTCTCAAGAAACCCAAGCTGTGTGGTCTGACAGGATGAGAGTGGGATAGGACTCACAGGACAGGAGAGGCATGGGGACCAAGAGAATTCGGCATGTGGCATGTCCACCTAACAGAACAGTAGTAAGGTAAACATGGAGGGAAGGAGGCACAGATTTCTGTAAAAGTAAGTGAGATAAGAAGGGGGGCTATAGAGTGTAGAAAGGAAAGAGATTCAGACCCAAGGTAGGAAAAGGGATGGTGCTACCCTGATACTGGAAGGAAGGTACGGCCAGAAACCATCCTGCAGGCTTCAGGGCAGTTCTTATGCACATGTCCCAATGATAAAAGTCTAGAGAGTATGTCAAGAGGATAGAACTGTTGATCCACTAGTCCTTGTCACTGGATATATGCGGATCTGAGATGGGGGGGCAGGTAGGAAGAAGGAAGGAATGATTTAGGAGGAATTTTAGACCAGCTCTAAATAACTCATATACCTTCTGATCTTGACAAACTATAACTTTTTGATTATACATGTTTATTTCCAACTGCAGAAACAGAATCCACAATTTGTAGTCTGTAAGTCCTGATAGAGTATTTGTACAGGGCATAGCTTCTCATTGTTAACCTCACATATATGAAATTCTAATGTCTAGGATTTTATGTAGATTTAATAAAAAATGATTTTACATACCAAATAATAAATCATCTCCCATTATAGATTTCCAAGGAGCTAGATCTTCATGACCATACCCTTTATATGAAAGAATAAGACAGACAACTAAAACACAGTTCCTTTAGTAAATCTGGAGTCATCAACTGCCCATATACATGAGAACTATAAGTGACTTTCATCTTAATTAGTGAATATCAGTTCACTTATAAAGATAAGTGAAAAAAGTTCTGATCTATATGCACATCTCTGAATGCAATCTGCCCCTCTATGGGTATCTTTGACAGACTCTGAGATATATTTAAATGTAAAATCTCCATAGCTCCCATTTCACTGTAGCTCAATCAACAGAATACCAATCTCACTGACATATATGGATTAGATTCTTTCTTGAATATTTTTTTTCAATTTTGATATATACAATAATTGGTTTATATGACCCTACAATGTACATCTCAGATGGATGGGAACTTCTTAAAGAGAAACTGTGATCAGAAGGTAGCATTTCACAATCCTCTAAACTTTGCCACCCAATAAAAAGTAGAATGAGTAATCAAAATAAGGAATGGAACTCCATTCCCCCTCAGTAGTTAACTCTGTAAGTTTCTTAGCTTTATGATTCCTGAGGTAGCAATTTTCTTTGTATTTACCTAAAAGAAGTTAGAGTAGTTCTCAACTTAGACTCACAGGGAACAGGTGAATAACTAAAGAGTAAAACCCATTCATTTACAAAACAGTCTGAGAAGCCTTTCTAGAAAGCCATAAGATCAATAAGCTTTCTCAGTAACTATAAAAGTCTTTTACAATTGTTCCAGAGATGTTTTCAACTAACCAGATGCATCAAAAGTCACCATTCACAGAACTAAAAATACACCAATGTTATAACAACCAGTTCCTCATGATTCATAGTTCTGGTAACATTTTCAAGTCCCATGAAATATATTTAGCTTTGAACTTAATTGAAACTACCTTACACAAGACCCTTTCATAATTTGTTTATGTCTTTCAGTCTGAGAAAATAATTTTGATTGAGGCAGTGAAATAGTCCCCCTCTGCATTTGTCTGTTATGATACAGATGAAATAAGAATATAATTTCTCCTCCATTAAAAAGCAAGAGAGCTCAAAAAAAGTCTACCAACTACCATGTCTGAACATTTTTCACTTCCTTATGAAAGATGAAAAATCACTTCAGACAGGAAACACATTCCTTAGATTAGTGACAGGTGTAGAACGAGCACACCAGTCAGTCTTTATTTTCAGTGTCAGTAGGCATGCTCAGCGACAGAGGGTACAACTCTTCCTTCTCATTGAAGTGACACACATCATATTATTCCTTCATCTACACATCACCAAGCAGAAAAGTTCCCAAGCAACAAAACTACTTGATCTTGGTTGAATGCCAGGCTATTATTAAAAAATAAAACCTCAGTACTAAGGAGAGAAATGATGATGACGATGATGATGATGGTGATGATGATGATGGTGATGGTGATGATGATGATGAATCTAGCTTAAGAATTTCATTAGGAGGAAGGAGGAAAAGTTGTCTCCATCCTCATCCTCATTTCTCCACAGAACAGTAAACTTATTCAAGAGGTGAAAAATTTAGCGGCTTTATTTAGAAGTTGAATGCTTTTAGACTGCAGCACAGTGATATGGTTCAGGAAGCACTTAAAGCTGCAGTAGAGACTAGGTGCTCACTTCCTGAGTTTCAAAGGTAAAAATAAAAGCCTTACTCCCACCCCTAGATGACCCTCCCAGAACCCCAGTTTGTAGTTCCAATTTCTCTTTTTCCCCAGCCACATGAGCACAAACATCAAAGCTGTAAAACTATGACACTCAGGGTAAATTCTGGAAAATGGGAGAGTAAAAGAACCCCTAATACAAGTCTGAATTTAGGATTTACCTGCTCTGATCCCAGTTGGCTGCAAAAAGGACTAGAATCTTCCTGCCATAGTGGTCCAGGTTGGCCAGGCCCCCAGGGAAGCCATCCTTCAGAGCCTGCTTGATGCCAGGGTCCGTGGCCTTGAAGCTTTTGAACATGTCCAGGTTCTGCTGCCGGTACTCAAAGTACTGGGCCAGGAGGCGGAAGGCCTCAAAGTGATGAAACTTCCTGGCCCGCAAGAAGCGTAAGATGAAGGCATCATCTGTGCGCAGAAAGCCGATGTCCGGCCTGGTGATGACCATGTCCCTCACCTCCTGGATGTCCTGGTGCAGCGTGTCTGGATTCTCGTTGAGCTCCAAGCGAGCTTTCTCCAGGGTCTCGGGAGAGAGACCAGCTTGTAAATGAGTCATTGTTCCGCTTGTTCCTGAACCTTCCCTTCCTCTTGACTGTCCCGCGACAACACACCTGGCCTTGGCCACCACCGCGCTGCGTGCGGCCTCCGGGCCTCTCTGCAGCCTGCTTCCTCTTCTGCACAGGAAATTTTTTTTGTCTCGGTGTCCAGACTAGTACTTGCTCCTGCTTTCCCGCAGCTTCTTTTTTTTTTTTTTCTTCCCCTTCTGGGGGGTATAAACTTCTTTTTCCCACCTCTTAAAAAAAAAAAAAAAAAGACGCCTCACTTTGGTTTCCTCTCCCCTCTCCCTTACAGGGATGCGGACCTGCGGAGGGCCCAGCACCCCCTGTCCTTCCTCAATCCTAACAGAATGCCCCGAAGCCCACCCTGCACGCTTGGCACTGATCCGGGGAGCGTCCTCTTCTCTTCCGAGATGTAACCACCACCGCCCCCGCGCACATCTCAGCCGCAGCTCCGCGCCGCTTCCCTGGTCCCCCCTGAAGGATGCGCCTGCCGGGGCCCGCGGGGGCAGTTCCGATTAATAATAAGGTGGCTCTCCGGCGCTGAGCTCCGGGGCGGGGAGGGAGCGTCTTCGGCAGAAAGAAAAAGAGAGAAAGGGAAAGAAGGGGGGGGGGGGGGAGGGCGGAGAAAGGAGCTTATTTTTCTTTCTGCTTTATTCCAAGAGGTTATTAAAAAAAAAAAAAAGACGTTTGTAAGATTTTGTTTAAAGCGATTAGGTTCCAATTAGGCGGAGACGCTGCAGATCGCGCACCTTCCCTCCTCCCCTCCGAGGCAGACACAGGGTGATCTCAGAAGGCACCAGAAGGGTCTGCCCCCCCCCGCCCCCGCCCCAGCCCCAGCCCCACCCGCAACTTCGGCCTGCCTCCAGCCCTTTATTCCCACGGGGCTGTCCCGGGGGTGGGGGTGCGCAGGGAGGGCAGGGATCGCCCCCACCCCGGAGCTTCCAGAATGTGAGGGTGGGGTGGGGTGGGGTGGAGGAGGTGGAGCAGGGGAGCGGGGACCCAAACGGGAAGGTGCCTAGCTGCCCGAAGCCTCCTACCGGCAGCCCCGGGGGCGGGGGCGGGGGCGGGGGCGGGGGCTCTCCCCGGCGTCCAGCGGCGCCCGAGGCGGCGGCACCCACTCGGCTCCGCGGGCTGCAGCGCGGCGGCGGCGGGCGGCGGGGCCCCGGGCCCGCATCGCCCCCTCCCGGCCGGCGGGGTGGGGGTGGGGGTGGGGGTGGGGTGGGGGTGGGGCCGGGGCGCGCCGACCTAGGGCCCCCCGCGCCCCAGGTCGTCGCCCCGCGAGGCCATTCGCGCCCCCGGGAGGCGGCTGGAGGCGGCGGGAGGAGGCCGGGCGGGAGGAGGCCGGGCGGGCGGCCGCCGCCTTTGTGCGCCGGGCTGCGGGGGGCGGCGGGGGGCGGCGGGGCTGCTGCGGGGGGCGCGCCCCTCCGGGCGGCTGCTGCTGCGGCTGCTGCTGCTCCGGCTGCGGCTGCGGCTGCGGCTGCGGCTGCGGCTCGGGCTGCGCGGCTCGGAGGACTCGGCTCTAACCACCCCAGCTCCGCTCGAGCTGCGACGTAAGCGCCCCCTCGGCTCGCGCGCGCACCCCGCTCCCGCCGCCCCGGCCCGGCCGCCACCCTCCGCCGCGTCCAAACAGACCGGCCCCGACCGCAGCCTCCTCCCGCCGCCGCTCCCCCGCAGGGCCCCGGGAGGGCGACACCTGGCCGGGCGGGGCCGCGATGCCCGGCCGCCTCCCCCCACCCCGCACCCCCCGTGCCCCCCCGCAGCACCCCCGTGCCCGCCTACGGTCCCCCCGCGCCCCCTCTCCTCCCCCCGAGGCCCCCCCGCGGTCCCCCGTGCCCGCCCGCAGCTCCCCCGTGCCCCCCTGCGCGCCCCCCGCGGTCCCCCGTGGCCCCCCCGTGCCCCCCCGCGCCCCCCTCCTCCCTCCGCGCCCCCCCGCAGCGCCCCCTCCCCAGGCCGCCCCCCCCTCCGCGCCCCGCGCCCCCCGCCCTATGGGGACGAGACCCCGAGCGGTCGGTTCGCGCCAACTCACCTTCTCCGGGCCCCCGGGCGACCGCGCCGCCGTGCAAAGTGTCCGGAAATCCTCGGGACTTCGGGCACTGCCTGTCGCCAGAAATGTTTGCTGTCGACCAGAGGAGCAGAGGGGTTCCAGAGCGCCGCGTGGATGACGAAACCTCCGGAGGAACTTCTACGAATAGTGTCCCGGCCGTAAGGCCCGGCTGCTGGAGTGCCAAGGACCACCTGGGCCCGCGAAAGGAAAAGGAAAAGAGTCCCAGAGGAAGGACACCCCTCGACTCATTTCTCATCTCATAATGAAGCAAAGGTTTCTGCAGACACGTGCGCTCGTTCCCCGGACTTGTATCCGTCTGCAGACTAGAATCATCATAAATGGATGTCTTGGGGCTTAAGGTGACTTCCAAGGGTTTGAGGGCAAGGAATGTTTTCTCTTTTCAACGCACAGCATGTATTCCCGAGGTGTCACGGAGAGCAACTTGGGCTTACAGACTAGATAGAACGAGTCCTAAATTCCAGTCTGCACAGTGCAGCCAGTGTTTCCTGAGCTCCACTGCGGGGTGGGCATTGCCCTGGGTTCTATGCGTAGAATAGGTGGTCTCCAAGCTGGGAGAACCTGTCCTCCCCGATGACCGTCAGAACACTCAGGGTACAGGTGCACACTTTTCGTTGTTCTTCAGCAATGGTGTTCACAAAGAGAAAAAAAAAAAAAAGAGGGAGGACAGACCTCTAGCATTTTATTAATTAAATTAGTGCAAAGTTTTGAAAGAAACAGAATAAGAGAATACATTACACACGCGCACAGTCATCATTCCCAAGGAATTTACACTTTAAGTAAGAAACTAACACACACTCGCTCACTCATTCATACACACCCATATATAGTATCCTTCTAGGACTTTATATAATTATGACTCTTCAAAAGCATTTTGAGTATAATGTGAACTATTAAAATAATTCGGTTCACAGTTTAAAAACCTTTGAAAAATTTATTTTTGGCCAATATTCTAGAACTTGAAGAAAATGTGTGTTCTTTTGAACTGCAGCAAGAGGGTTTATAAAGAGATTTCCTTGATACGGAGAGACAGCGCTCCATAGACCTCTTGTATTTCTGAATGCCTCAGGCGCAGAGCATGAACTGTTGTTTTCCAGACTCTTCTCAAGGCTGTGTGTACAGTGTGTATAGTGCACAACTTTGGAAGGGAATTGGAAGCTAGGGATAGTAGTACCTCCATCCGAGTGTAAGGTTTGCTTCCCTGATCTCAAAGCTACCGTCCTGTATGTAATGCCACCCACTATGTGTACCAATATCTGACCCTCTTCTCTTAGGCTTGTAGGAATCCGGGCTCAGGAAACAAGCATGAAATATGCTGGTGCTTAGACTGCTTCTGTGCCTGAGTGATAAAGTTGTTTCTCTCTAACCCAAGGGTTTCGCAACTTCTTCTATGGCAGACATAAAACTCCGGCCAGCTAAAGTTAGCTTGCAAGTGGGGTTACATCTTAGAACCGACAGGTGCTTAAAAACCAATTACTTAATTTTGTTCTCTGAGACCCTTCTCAGCAGTAGAGCATATTTTTAGAAAAGAATAAAATTAAATTTGTTGGTCCAAGGTATGGTGTGGCTTATAGTTATTGATGATATTTTTATTATTTATCAATAATCATTGATTCAAATAAGATTCATTTTATTCTATCAATATGTCATGGAAATCACATCTATCATGCAGTAGGTCTGTTTGGAGTAGGTCAGGTAGGTAATATGCAAGAATTTTTTCATTATATTCACAAACTGTTAAGTCCTTACTCCAGTAATTTTACCACTAGTCTCTCTCTACTTTAACAATTGAAATCAGTTCTGAAACCAAAATAAATATACAGAGTAATCTAAGGGTTAAACAAGGTGTTTATCCAGATGACTTCAGAGCATTTGATTCCCATTCAACATTTATTTACTTGCCCAAATTAACGCAAAGTTATGTAGGAACTAGAATAGGAGAATACATTAACTAAACAAAAGGATTCATTAAAGTATTGTTGGAAAAATAGTTACATTAAGGACTTCCGGTGTTTTCAAGGAACCCGAAAGCAGTTTGGTTTATTGCCATATTTAAAGTGGACAGAGTAAGTAATTTACATTTTAAACCTTTTCATCCCATCTATTGTTAAATAAAGTATACGTTCCAAAAGGGGCACGAAACAAGATGTATAGTTCTGTGGGATATTACAAAGCAATCATTTGTATAGATACCCACCCAGTTGAAGGAAGAGAACATTGTTCGTACCTACAAAGCACCTCTCTCCTCCTCTCCTAACTACTTGCCTTGCCTTCCAACAAAGGAAGCCACACCATCTTCATTTGGAAAATAATCACTTCCTTGTTTTTCTTTAAAATTTTACAAACTAAGTGACTCTGCACCATAATTTCGTTTTTCCTGGGTTTTTTTCTTAAACTTGAATGTAATCATTCATTGTAATTTCGTGATTGGCTGCTCTTACTCAATATTATGTTTGTGAAATAGGACTCCTTCTCCCAAGTTGTTGCGTGTAGTGAGTTCATCCATATTCAGTGATGACGCATGGAATTCCATTTTATAAACAATATACTTATCTGTTCTACTGCTGATGGAGATTTGAGTTGTTTCTCTATTTAGGGCTTTTATGAATCACCATGTATAAACATTCTGATCTACATCTCTTGGTGCACATGGACATACGTTGGAATGGAAGTGCTGGGTCATATGGAATGAGCATCTTCAAATTTACTAGATGATGCCAAACTATTTTTCAAACGGTTGTGCTATTTCACCCTCTCTGCAAAAGTATATAGGATTTCTCATTGTGCCACGTTCTCACGTACCTTACTATTATCCATCGGTTTAACTTTATCCCTTCTGATTTTGAACAGGTATATTGCATGGTGATTTGGGTATGATCTCCATGATCGCTAACGAGGTTGAACAAGTTTTCGTATTCTTTTGGCCATTTGTAGAAAACTTTTGTGTGAAGTGCCATTGCTCTCTTATTTAATCTTTTGATTAACATCATTTTAAATTTTAATATAGCTCAATTTTTCTTCAATGAATAGTGTTTTCTGGGTCCTCTTTAAGAATATCTCAAGGTCACTCAGATATTCTCTGATATTTCCTTCTAGAAGTTTTATTGTTTTTTGTCCTTCACTTAAGCCTACAGTCCACCTGAGACTGAGTTTAGTGTATGGTGTGAGAAAGGGAGAGAGTATTTTTTATATGAATATAAGATGACTGAGTACCATTTATTGAGACTATTTATTGAAAAGATGATCTTTTCCCTATTGAACAGAAAAGCTACCACTGTCACAAAATAATTGTCCACATATGCATAGATTTGATTCAATATAAATTTTAAATCCCACAAGACAAGTCACTGTTTTAGAAACAGTATTATTCCTCAGTGGTTCTCAAAGTGTAAGCTTCAGACCAGTAGAATTAGCATCACCTGGGAACGTGTTAGAAGTGTAAATCCCCACCTCTGACATCCCGAATCACAATCCTGGTATGGGATCTCACAGTATTGTCTGTCCAGCCTTTCACATGACTCTAATTTACATTAATGTTTAAGAATCATTGCTCTGGATTTACATACACATTTATCCTTTTCATTGTTCTTTTTTCCTCCATGTATCTCTGAGTTTCCACAAATAGTTATTTTTCTTTTACTTGAAGCACACCCTTTTAACATATCCTTTAACACAGATCTGAGGGCTAAAAATGACTTGTCTTGTTTGCCTGAAAGCCACTTTCTCTTGATTTCCCCCTTGAAGAATAATCTTGCTGGGTATGAGAGTCCGGATTTGCAGCTATGTTCTTTCAGCACTTCAAATATTATAATCCAACTCTTTCTGTCTTGTAGTATTTCTGTTGTAAAGTTAGCTTTCACCTTTTCATTATTCTTTTGATAGTAATCTCTATTTGTCTCTAGCTGATTTTATTTTTTCTTCCTTTCATTTTTAGCAGTTTCCTTTTATGACTTTGCTCATTTATCACTGTTTCATTCTTGTATTCCTTTATACAATTTAAAAAATCCTTCTTGAGAGTTAGAGGGCTTCCTGATGCTATCTTGAGGGCTCTCATGTGCCTTTGGAACGATCTAAGTCATAATATCTTCATATGTTGTTTCTGTTCCATTTTCTTTCTCCTCTGCTTCTGGAATTTCAGTTACATGGGTATTGTATCTCCTCACCATTTCCTCTGGGTCTCCCTATGTGTCCTCTGCATTTTCCACCCATTTTTGCCTCATCTTTCCTTTTGGATATTTTCTGTCTGAATTGCTTTCAGTTTATTAAATCATTCATCAACTCTTGCTAGTCTACTGCTGTTTTAACCGTCTGTCATTCAGTTCTTAATTTTGTATTTTCTAGTTCTAGGATTGCCACATATTACACAGACAGATACACACATATATGTCAATTATGCTGGAATTATAATCTGTTTTTATCTCTACAAATGTAATAGATAGTGATTTTAAATTCTTTAATAACTCCAATACCTGGGTTTCTGGTGGATCTGTTCTATTATTAATTATTGTTTCCATTGTTTCTCTGGTTTTTGTTTTTAATTATATTATTTCCTTGAGTTTCTGCCTATTTAAAAAAATTGCATCCTGGTCAATGAACTAACAAAGGTATTTATATCAATAAATTAAGATCTAGAATGACTTTATCTTACTCCAGAGAGTTTTTGCTATAGCTTTTATCCATCACCTTGTGTCCATACATATGAACAATTGGGCACTAGAACTACAGATCAACTTTATCTTATTCCAGGGAGTAAAATTATTTGCAACTGAGCTGCACTCTGTATAAGGACAAGTACATTTCTAGTATACTTCCCTATGGTGGGCCCTGGAGTCTAACACCTATTCCCTAGACTTTTGAAGCTATCAAAAGTATTGATCAGCCTCTTAAACTCTCAGCTTCTTTTTCATCAATCATAAAATGACCCTCAGGAAAAAGCGGCCCCCAATACCGGGCATCCCTGCTCTTCCCTCTGATTCTCTGTTATTGTCTCTCTGATAGCTTTAGGTAGGGTTTCCTTTTGTTGATTGTCACTTCTAGATGTCTTCGGGACTCCTATCAATCTTCAAAATACCCAAACTGAGTTCTTTTTTCTTAAGAGACTGTAGGATAGTTTAAACCAGTTTCCAAATTCTCTTAGTACTGGCAGACATTTTTTAATGTTGGAGACCATAATTATATATCTACATCTAGAATGTATAATTAAGAGGTATATAAAACTATTTTACCTGTAGGAACAATGCCTGCATTCTTAAATCACTCTGAGAAGCTCACATGTTCATGAAAAGAATAAAAATTTATTTTAACATTAGAACACATTTCTAAATTTTTCCTTCAGTAGTTATTTCTCAAATGCTTATTTATTTTATCTGTAATTTCCACTTGCAGACAAGTGACAGTTGATCCTTAAAATATAAGAAAATGTTTATATGTTTAAAATTTAATTAAATTAAAATCATAAGTTGAAGATTTTAATTGAATTTTTATTTTGAGACCATTTTATATTGATATGCAGTTTTATGAAATAATACAGAGATCTCATGTACCCTTAGCTCAGTTTCTCCCAATGGTAACACAACACAATCAGGATATTGAAACTGATACAGTCAGGAAACAGATATTTCAATCACCATAAGGATCCCTCCTGTTACTCTTTTATAGCCATATCCACTTCTTTTAGCTCTGCTTAACTCTCAGGCCCCCAAAACCATGCCCCTAATATATCTAAATGCACTGAGATTTTAAAATTTTCTTCCTTCCACTAGAGGATTCATAACCAGTAGTTTCCCTAGCATAACAGAACATTAAGAGAACTTTGAAATAATATCTTGACCATTTCCATCGTCACAATCATAGTACACAATCTCCATTGTGGTAGCTAATAGGCAATTTTTTTTTCCTCCAGAGGTTTGACTAGGTGTTGCAGATGTAGTTGACAAATTCTCATTTCATCTTAGTGTTGTGTTACCAATGATATCACACCTTCACAGAAACCAGTAATAGGAAATTGATCCAGCTATTCCCCTGGTGATACAAAGGCTTCTCAGAAACCATATTAGATGCAATGGAGGTGATTGTATTGCTCTTCTTTCCTTCAGAGAAGTAAATGTAATTAAGGAGATGATTATATTAAATCTTATTAATCTGGTGAGTTTTATTTAAAATTATAATAAATTATATATATGACTATTTTAATAACATTTCATATCACAGATCTATATTAAATTAATCTTTTGGTTATTTTATTCTATTTTGCAAAGTTTCTCTCTACTTTTAATAAAGACTTCTAAATGGATATACTTTGCCCAGGTCACTTAATTCCATCTGTCAATAGTTCCAATAGAGTTGCACAGGTGAAACTAGATTAAAATAATCATTAAGGAAAAACACTCTATCAAAGATTGAGAGGTGTGTATTTGTGTGTGTGTGTGTGTGTGTGTGTATGTAGGTAGGTAAAAAGAACAACAAAGGTCTGGATGGATGTATATAAGCCTCAGCTATTTTAATCATAATAAACTGACATGTTCTTTCTCCCTGGGCAATAGTTTGGGATCAACAATACTAACTCCCCTGAAATGAGTTTCCCAATTTACGACACTAAAGAGTCTGTCAGCGTGAAGATACTGCAATAGATAAACATGTGGAAAACTACAGTTTGGCTGGATTTCTCAGAATTGTCATTTCTTAAATGAATGCAGTTGTATCCAGGCTTATCGATGTAGTGAACATGCCAGTGACTAAATGTCACCCTGTTGGTGATGTCTCGTCAGTAGATAAGAACAAATTCAGTTCTGCCTCATTGCTCTTGTTTTGAGGCATATAATTTCAGTTGTAACATATTTTTATACCAACTGCTCAAACTTAAATCTCTTCCATTTTCTCAGGAATAATTTTGTTCTTGAAAATATTGACAATCTGGGGCAACTGGGTGGCTCAGTCAGTTAAGTGGGGACTCTTGGTTTTACCTCGGGTCATGATCTCGGGGTCCTGAGATGAAGCCCCACATTGGGCTCCATGCTCAGCACTGGGACTGCTCAAGAGTCCTTCTCTCCCTCTGTCCCTCCCCTCAACTCCCACAGGCACCTGTACACCTACGTGTGATATCTCTCTCTCTCTCCCTCAAACAAATAAATAAGTCTTTAAAAAAATATTAACAATTCTGTTACTGTGTCATATCTACTAATAATCATCTAATAGGGCCTAAGTTTGTTTTAATAGAATATGATTACCTAAATTTCATGAGTATTAGAAATTTTCTACAACCAGCACATAGAAACTATATGTATGTTTGCCCTGTTGTGCGGCCCCAATGCTCAGCATGCATTAAAACTCAAAAAGCCATCAGTGAAAACAAGTGGAAGAAAAATAAAACTTGTAAAATTAAAAAAATAAAACCATATGTGTTTCATCTGAAGATCATTTTTTAAAACATGGAAATAGTCCTCAAAATATACAAGTAACATATTTTAGATTCATGAAAGTAGTTCTCTGACATTTGACTCAATGTATTATAAATTGGTTTTCTATGATTTTTTTTTGCAGTTCATTTAAATCATCCTTTGAAAATGTTTCCCTTAGATTTTCAATGGTTTACTTCCTCTCAAGCTGCAGTTACAGACACCCATGTGTCTTTCCCAAACTGTTTATCTTCTTGCTTACTAAAGAAGATTATACTGTAGAAGAAAGCCTTGAAACTGTCTAGGCGGCTACATGTTGATGGATTATTAAGATGACATTCTTAGTGATACAAAGAATGCTTTAAAAAATCATTCCAGGAAGTCATGGATTGATCCTCCCGTGAAGTTTGAAAAAAACGTTGTTTAAAGATGCAAATGGAGTTCCAGTCCTTTACTAATTCATTTGTTCTTTCACCAAGTATTTATTTAGAACCAATTATGATGTGCGCCCTATGCTAGGCAACTCTGCTTCATTTTCAGCTCGGTGGGACACATTACATACAAATTATCTGAACTATTGGAGGCTTATTTTACCAACGCCTCATTTTCAGGGTTATATTGCTCAGGTCACGTTTTCCAGTTTAAGGTAGGCATAGTTGTATAAATTTAAACAGAATCTTTCAAGATAACGACCACTACCAGTGATAGTCTGGCCTTTCAAATTGATGTTATAACCCAAAAGTTCCCCTTTTAGCATCCCTTTAAAAACAGTTCCATTTTTCTGAGCCACTCCATACAGGTTTTCCTGGCCTGTGTCAGATATCATCGCATGAATTCATAGATAAGATAAGGCCTTCAGGCTTCGTGCAATCCCTGGAAAGCTTGCCTTATCCAGGATTCCTCCTCTCAAAGAAAGTGTATCCGAAAGGAAGCCAGAGTTATAAAAACCCAACCCAAATCCTCCTCTCAGTTGTAGGATGAAGATGAACAATTTCCAAATGTCAGTACTTTAGGTCTTAGTGGTCACAATGTGATGTGAGGCACCTCACACCTGATCTTTACAAAAGGTGTCTGTTGGCTCTCGTAATTAAGAGTGCTGGTCTTGGCCTCATCCGTTGATGTGAAATTTATTTAGTGTCTGTGTCTGAATGACTAGATGTCTTTTTTTGATAACAACTACTTGTTGATGACAGTGTTTAGTTATGTCAGCTGCCTCCTTCATTTCTCTGCCTCTGGTTGACCCAGCTCCTCAAGGCCGAATCCCAACAGGGTGCTTCTGAAGATCCTGGCCCTTTTCAGCTTTTCAAATCAATCAAAACAAAAGTAAGATCAACGGAAGTTCCGAATTCAAATGCCATGAGGGACCCAGCCATGGGGTATCTTAAAATGTGAAGCAGCCCAGGTAAGGCCACGCATGGAGCATGTTGATAACTGGCTGACTTGAGAGGACACCGACATCTTGTCACACCGTGCAGGCCACCGAAACATCAGCATGTGCGGCCCGTTTGCAGCTCTTGACATTAGTTACTGTTTCCTGCCTAAGCTATTCCTCTCTCATGCTTCAAACCTGAGATTTTGTGGCCCACCGCACCTCCTGCATCCTCACGTTGTGCTGCTCCACTGTCCTCATCTCACCACCCCCATCACTTTAGTTACTCAACTCCCTGGGTCATGTTGTGCCAGAAGCTGGCCTTAGCCAGCATTGGTATAGTCCCCAGATCACAGACCTTCAGAACTGCCTTGTCTTTGACCCACAAGTGGACCCAGCCCACAGGAATGAGCGATGAAGCATGTCCCAGACTCTTGCGTATTGATTGGGTCTCTGTTATTCTGGCTTTGCTTATTCTGTTGCTCTCATTGTGGTTAGAATATTGCCTTTTATCTGATACCAGGCACCAGCCATTAATAGGCAATTTCTCCAGAAGGTGACCATGACCTCTCTGACTTCTGAATGTTCCCCTACCAGTCCAAGGACTGCCGGCTACACTTTGACTACCTGAACATGAGGCCAGGCCCCAGAACCCACCGCTTCTGGGATCAAGGTCAAGAGCACATCTCTCCTCCAACACTGCATGGGAAAGATTTAGACACCTCCAGAAAAGTACCAGAGGCTCAGCGACATCTCAGAGAGTAGGTACTTTTGGCTCCATCTTCCTTCCTTTGTCTAACCAACATTGTTCTTGAATCTCTCAAAATTGCAATATACCTGAGCAGCCCAGAATAGGCCTGACCGTGGCAGTTGGCTCAAAGTGTTAGCTGCCCATTTTCACGTTACCTGCTTACAAAGGTTAAGAGACTTATTTATGATAAATGTTTCCCAAACCTCAGCAGCTTTGCAGTATGTGCCTATCAAGTTACTATGGAAAAAGATTTGAACAACTTTCACAATGAAGCAAAACATAATCGAAATAGTATCATAATAAGAAAAAAAACTGTTAGGGGCTCCTGAGTGGCTCAGTTGGTTAAGCATCAGCCTTTAGCTCTGGTCATGATCCTGGAGTCCTGGGATCCAGCCCTGCTGCGGGTTCCTTGCTCAGTGGAGAGGTTGCTTCTCCCTCTCCCTCTGTCCTCCTCCCTGCTTGTGCTCTCAATCTCTCTCTCTCTCTCTCTCTCAAATAAATAAATAAAATCTTTTAAAAAAAAAAACCCTATTAGTAGCAATTTTATCCAGCTAGAGTTTTCAAATTGTTTATTGCCAGAACACTAACCACTGAAAGTAATACCCCACTTCTATCTTTTGATCCTGTAATCCTCTAGAAGCTACAAAACAGGACTCCAAAGAGAGTTGCAAGTTTTCTGGGATCCATGTTACTAGGGAATATCAGAAGAGTTTGATGTATATCCACTATGGAGCAGAAGAAATAAAATATCGATGTCATGATTTCAAAATTTATCAAAGAATAAGTAAATTTATAAGGTTATAAGAATTCTTAAAATACAAAACAACTGAGGAAAAAGAAGCCGCTCAACTCTCCAAAATAACCCTGACTTCTTGAATATGGGTTTACTCATTCCCTCTAGAAGTATTAGATACCTTCTCCTGGGGCTGGATACCCATTACTCCCTGCTCGCAGCTTCAGAGCAGAGCTCGAGCCACATGTGGCCTGGCTTCCCAGCAGAGGGAGCTGCAAACTTGCTAGAGGTTGACTAACATCCAGGAGCCCAAAGCCTTATGGTCACCTACCTGGGGTCTGGACTACCTTGTGCCAGTTGAAAGAAGGGTTGCCTATTTTAGAGGAAGAAAAAAAAAAAAAAAAAGATGCTCAGATAAATTTAAATTTCAGATAAACAAAATATAAAACTTTGTTTTAGCACAAACGTGTCCCATGAAATACTTGAGGCATACTTCTACAAATGTTTTTAGATTAAATTCAAATCTAACTGAATGTCCTATAATTCATCTGGCAGGCCTAGATGAAAAATCTGTTGCCTACAGAGGGGATGAAAGAAACTTTAAGAGTGAAAAACAGGGCCTATTTTACCGACACAAGAAATGGAAATGGAAACAGGGAAGAAATAGAGGAAGAAGCTGGTGAGCAAGAGCAGCCTCATGATGAAGGCCCTGCACCCAGTGGTCAGGTTAGCAAATGCCTACAGGACCGAGGGGGTGATGGAAAGTATGAGCAGTGGATTCAAGAGGGACTTTCTATAGGAAGTCAATAAAGTGTCTGCAGCCTGGGAAGCTGCTTATTTGATTTGTCTGGTTTATCTTATGTGACTGCCTTGGCTCTTGGAGGGAAGGCAGACTCCAAGACATGCCTCCATCTCCTGTGAAAGAAACTGAGAGCTGGAGAGTTTGAAGTTCAAAGAAACTCAATGAATAAGTTAAACGTGTCTTTGCGTGTGATCTCAGCCTTTGAAATGTGCTGTGATTTGAAGGACCTGGAATCAGCAGGCACAAGGAGATCCTTGGGCCTCTTGAAAAAAAAAAAAAAAAAAAGAACCAAATCTTCCTGATATGGACTTCCCAACACCTGATGCGAGCCAGTCTCAAAGGAGCTGCTGTGGATGTTTATGTTGATTTGATGTTTTGTGATTATTAAACTAAAAATTATTTCTCTCCAAAGAAAATAAATGGGTCTTTCAGAGCATCAAAGACTATATATTTGTTTCAAAAATGATCAGTAAATCCAAATGTAATTGAGACTTCTAAAAGGGGGAGACAAGTAATCCGGTAAAATTAATTGCATCTCTTTATTAACATAAAGTTGAACTATTTCACTTTGAACACTAAAAACTATTGAAGCTGTCTCTGAATAAGACAAAAAAACACTCCTGCTCTATAGGAAATACTTAGCTGTACTCTGGTATAATATGACCAAGATTTGTTTTTTTTAAAGATTTTATTTATTTATTCATGAGAGACATACAGAGAGAAGCAGAGACATAACAGAGGGAAAAACAGGCTCCCTGCGGGGAACCTAATGCGGGACTCGATCCCAGGACCCCAGGATCATGCCCAGAGCCAAAGGGAAACGCTCAACCACTGAGCCACCCAGGCACCCCATGACCAAGATTTACATTATGGGATAGATGAGAAGTATCATGTAGAGGAGCAATGAGCTTGATTAATTTCTGGGGATGAGCCTCTGGAATAATGTCCCATCTTATCTGCCCTCACGTCACACCACTAGCCAGGTACCTTGACTGCTGCGAGACTCACTTTTAGAAACAGCACATCCTTTCCACCAAATGAACTGCGTAATGCCCAAGGAAGACTGGTGCTTCAGCCTAAGAGGCTTAACCTGGAAAAAAATCATTTTAAGCATAAAATATTATATTAGACACTATGAGAATAAGGAAATGGAATGCAATTAGGTGCATCAGTGAGAGCAGAAGCTTTAGCTTATCTCCTAAGTTTTATATTTTGCTATATTGCCCAGGCTGGTTTACATAAAAATTAACTTAGCTGGTGTAGCTTCAACCTCCTTCTCTATAAAAATATATTTTAAGCCTTTTCAAAATGGAGCATTATGTATAATGTCAAGTAATAGATTGATATTTTACTAATGCCTATCAGCTGTCATCGTATTTCCATGAAAATGACAAAATGAAAATTTATTCTTAGAAAAAAATTTTGCCTTCTGCAGAGAAGTCACCAAATTCGTAATACTGGTAACTGTTTGGATGGAGGCAGAGAGATAAGATCACAGAGGGATACCATAGCTTTAATTTGTCACTACTACTTTTTTTTAGTATGTTAGTGGGTAGAAGGATTTCCTCATGATATTCTTTCTACTTCCATGTCTTAAATGTTTCATAATAAGCTTTTAAGAAAGAGGAAAACATTGGAGTTGCTTTAATCATACACATATTTTGGTGATTTTTATATACAGGTCAAGGCATGTGATACACATTTATTTAGTATTTAATATTGGGTTTTTTTCTGTATTTAATATTTTGTATAGTATTTTATTTCATATTTTATCTTTTGTCTTTTCACCCATCCTCTGTGATGTTTCATCTAATTACATTATCTATTATGTAATAGATAATAGATAATACTCTATTATGCATTCATCTAATTACAAATCAAAGAAAAACATTTTGATGAGCTATCAAAATGGCCTTGGATCTTAACAAATGGTCAAATGGTATCACTTCTAGGGTTCTTCAACTTCACAAACCCCTCTAACCACCACACTATCTTTTTCCTCTCCGCTCCTTTACAAGTTTTTAAAAAGCTGCTTAAGCCCCCATTTCATCCTTGTCCTCTTCCAGTTGCCCTTGACTTTACCCTCGGACTTACTCCATTAAAATGTCTTTGCCAGGTGTTAGTGGATGTCACTGACAATATCACTTAATCTCTGTAGCATTTGCACTGTTAATACCCCCATCTTTCTTGTCATATTAGCAAGTGGTCTTTAGGCTTCTGAGATCTGATATGCATTCAGTTTCTCTGAGACCTGTTTCCACCATTTATCAGCCATTTTCCCTTGACAGTTTTACCCTAAGTCTATTTTTATCTATACGTCTAATTTTCCTCACTGGAAAGATTGCTCACTGTAGCATTACATGGATTGTTTACTGTATCCATGCAATAAAATACCAAGCAGCTATTTTAAAACATTAATCAATCCATTGCAATCATCTGGTAAAATTAAGTTGCACAAAAGGATCATAATCCTGAAAAGAATTATCAATAGCAATATAAATATGCAAAGTGTAGAAAAAGTTAGAGGGACATGAACTAAACTTGACCAAAAGTTTTTAATGGAATGGAATGTAGAGTTACCTTCCAAATTATGTATTTACATCATTGTGAAATTTGTGAAAGCATACATTACCTTGATAGCTTCAAAATATGAAAGAGAATGTAAGAAATAGGGATATAATGACATCATTGTTGTCAGATTGATTAAATGATATAATGTAGCACTTGACACCATGGAATATGGAAAGCCCACAACAAACAATTATTGTCACCTCACTGTATCTTTGTGGTTTCATAATTATTCTTCCAACCCTAAAATGTTTATTTTATATTTATATTCCTTAAGGTTGCTTTCTCAGCCCCTTCCTCTTACGCTGTGCACATATGCTGCCACTCCCATGCCAAAGACTCACACCTCTCTAGCCAAATGACCCTGAGAAGTTCCAGACTCCCCTACCAGAGTCTCAAGCATATTTCTGCATGTAGATCCTTCAGGCCTAAAACTGCAACATGCATAAAACTGAAAGTCTTCATCTTCGCCTTCCATAAGTACTCTGCCTCTGGGTCCCCAGCTTCATCGACTGGTACCATCGAGCCATTGCACGAGCCAGAAGCCTGAAGATCAACCACTATTGTGCCATCATCCTTCTCAACTGATCTCTAGTCCAGTCAGATTTTCCTTCTTATCTCCTTCACAGTTCTAGAGTTCATCCACTTCCAACCAACGCCATTGCCATTCCCTTGGTCAGGCCTTCCATCCTATCTGTAACCACCTTGTATTGGTCTCATTAGCACAGCTTTATACCAATTCATCTATTCAACAGGCATTTACAGAGCCAAGTTTATAGCCAGTGGGGAGAAAAATAAGTAAATTTGTATTTACTTATTTTGCTGGAAACAGAAGTTGTTGGAAACTTCTGTTTCCAGCAATGCCAGCCTTATTATTCCTCTACCATATAATATTACTTATGAATTATTCACATTTGATTTTTTTTTTTTAAGAACCCAAGGATCTTAGTGCAATTGTGTTATAGGATGACAATGTATGGCAGTGATAACATACTTGGTCTTGAAGATACAGAGTAGATAAAAACCAGCTTAGAGTAGTACTGGGAGATTTCAGGGAAGGCTTCCTGGAGGAAGTGACACTTCACTTGAAGCCTAAAGCATGAGTAGGTGCTGTCCGGACAAAGAGGAAGGGGAGACATGTCCCGGGTAAGAAGCACCATTTTCAATATCCCAGAAGCCAGTCTTCTTAGCATGAAACATTCTGTTGCAGTATGGCTGAAATTTGACATTAGGGTGAAAGAAACAGAGGCAGATCGCTGTATATTTTGTAAGGATATTAGTTAGACTCCATTCTATGAAGGTTGGGAGCTATTGCATGATTGAAAGTAGGAAAGTCACGTACTAAGGTGATCACCCTGGCCACAAGGGTGCCAGCCCCTGCCCTTCGATTAGAGCGAACTTTATATCTCCTCTTTAAGACCCTTCAATAGTTCTCTCTTTCTCTCAGCTTAAAGTTCAGGTATTATCTGATCCTGGCTTATTTCTCTACTCATTTCTCTTGTCATTCACTTGGCTTCAGCAAAATCAATCTCCTAGCACATTCTTGAAAGCAAGAGTATTGCACAGTCTTGCTTCTGAGTCTTTGCACACTCTGATCCACAGTCTGCTCCCCAATTGTGGAACATACTTCTTGCACCCTTCTTCGCTATCATGGTAACAACTACTGATCATTCAGGACTCAGCTTGAAATCAATCTCATTATAAGACCTACCCACCCCTATCCAAGATTGATCTGTGCTTCTATTCTGTGCTCATAACACTGTATGATAAACTCTTATCACACATCATCATGCTCTAGTGCAATCGCCCACTTCCTCCTTTTTTATCTTGTTCTCTAGTGTGCTAGAGAACACTAGCAAGGGCTTTGTCTTGTAGGGGTATGATAAATACATGTTGAATTAATGAATAACATCATGTTGAATTAATGAATAACATTATTTGGTTTTCTGATTTAGGGAATATACCAGGTTTCTCAGAGAATACAAAAGCTCGAATAAACATGTCAAATAAAATATAATAGCAGTGATTTAAAACAGATAAGAAATAGCTTTATAAATTATATGGTAGAAATGGCATTCGTTAAGAGTCAAGAGACTAGATATTAGTTATGTCTCTCTTATTTGCTGTGCTATTAGGCTAGGTTATTTAAGATCACTTAACTACTTTTTCTTCACTTGTGAAATAAGAGGTTCAGTTAAGTGACTTCTCACATTTCTTTCAAACTTAAAATCCTTTTCTCAGGTAATAGCATTAAATGTAAGTAGAATATATGTAAAGTACAAATGCTTACCAGACTGCCTAACTAACAACATGTTTTATTTACTTCTGTTCAGTTGTGTAAAATGGGAGTAATGGAAAAAATATTTATCTTTATAAGCCATGGTGGTTTGACTAAATATCTTTCACGCTCTCCTTATAAATTGCTTTGTTTCTTGGGCTTTTGCTACTGAATGGAAAATCTAATTTTTAAATAAAATTGAAGTGGAACACAGTTTGTCTCTACTATAAATGGTGACTTGAAACCTACTTTTAAATCTACTCTTAGTAATTCAATTCTAGTCACTACGATTCAACTTTAGATAGAAATTCACTTATCAATTCAATGATCCTGTGCTCTGGCTGTGTGTATTATTAGTACTTTTTCATGCATTACCTTCTTTGATTAGATCAACACAGAAGCTGGCATGAAGAATTCAAAATGTAAATATTATACTTCTTCAAATGAGTAGGATTTAATGTCAGAGCATTGCCATATGGCGAGATGTAGAATTTCCAGTTTTAGATGAGCAAGGTAATATCACCTTTGAGAATCTATCCACAAACTGTCAGAGCAAAATTAAAAGCAATTCATCAAAAGAGCATACTGACTGTCTTAGTAGAATGGACATTGATTATGTACCAATTAAAGCAAACATGACTCACACTGAATGGAAATCAATTGACTTTCTCCGTATAATAAGCTTGATCCTCCCCCCTCACTGTCTAGGCGAATGGAGCTATGAAGATGGCTGGAGGAAGGAGATGTGCTCTGTATGTCGCGCAGCACTGAATTGAAGTCCAGGAAAGCTGAAGATAGTCCCAAAGAATGTGTGAGCAAGTTAAAAAGAGACACAGGCCAGCAGACTTGCTCCATTCCACTTAGTGACCAGCTGGTCTGAAGGGGGAATTGTAGAGGGTCCTCGGTGCAAGTGTTGGTGGCCAGGGAGAGATCCCAGGCTTCTCCATGGAAGAAGATTGCACTAAGAAGAGTCTTCGGGTCAGGGGCAGAAGAGGCCCCTTCTCCCATTTTAACCAGGTGGTGTGCATTTGTCAGGGCAAAAGCATAAAAGTGCACACTCTCTAAAGTGTTGGGTATCGACATATCCCTCATAGCAACAAGAATTACACAATGCCTCCTCCAAATGCTGCTATCATACACTCAAAGGTTCCTCAGATGCATTTTTTAAATGGAAAAATAAAATAAAATTCTCAGGTTCTCCATGGTTTGTTACATAGCTCTAGAATGGTGAGAACAAAAGCTTTAAATATCATCAATTCCATTTATTAGATGTTCTAAACCTTTCGTGGTTTATACAGACAATTGAATATTGCAGCGTGAGAAAATGGGAGCAACCACTGTGGTGCCCGAGAAAGCTCTTTGGGTAGTGTGAACTCAGTAAGCCTTACACAAAACCATCAGAGCAGGTGCCTTGACTAAAAAGCTTACTGTAATTCTATGCCATTTTTTCCCCACAGAAACTGTTTAATTACACGATGTTATATAGGACGTTTAGAAAAACTGCTGATTGTAAGCCTCTTTCCTCTTATGTTTATTTAAAAAAACATTTTCCATTATCAACCACTAATACTCTATTATCAACCTTCCTTTGAGCTTGTGGATAAAAAGAAGAAGGGACAGATCTATGTATATTTCTTCAGACCACACACTTGTTTCGTGCAATTTTTTTAATGGCCTCTCAGGGCAAGAACATACATTACCTTATATTTTATTTTTTTCAGGCTCTGGATACAAATTGCAACCCACTAGCTCAACATTCTGTTTTCTTTCCCACTCTTCTTTTCCTCTGGATTTAATTGCTCCTTACTTTGTCCTAATTTATTTTTACCTCCTTAAAGTGCATGTTTTATTCTGTCTAGCAGCTGACCTTTTTTTTTTTTTCATGTTTTTCTCTGTGACAGGACTGCAAGCTCTGAAAGGGCAGTGCCCGTGGCGTTTTCGTCCCTTACAACCACCAAAAAAAATGGTTCTCTCCAAAAAGAAAAAAAAAAACTCAACATTTTTGTGTCTAATTGAACTGACTTTAACCAATCCAAAATAATCTTACTTTTTTAAAAAACATTTAGGGAAAAACATAATTTCTCAAACAGTCAATCACTGTATTCACCACAAACACCCAGTGATCTCTAAAAGCCCATGTGAGAGGATTCATTTAGTCACCGTATTAGGCAGCAATACACCCAAAACACACAAGTTGTAAACTAAATGCAAAGATCTGATGTTTTAATGCAAGCAGCAATGCATAAAACATAGCATCTTTTCTTGCTATTACTACATTATAACAAGCATCTAAATGAAAATGTTTGTCGATTATATGGTGTTTTATTGATGAAAGAGAAAAAATGTCAAATGGTCTAAAGGTATATTTTATATACACCATATATTCAATTGCTATTTCTAAATAGCTACCTGCTTGATGTCAGTTGAAGTGACTCACTTTATACTTTTCATACAGCCTTGTACATTAATTCATTTTTACATATTCTTTCTTCCATTTAACACATATTTATTTGGTGCTTACATGATCAAGCCTTGATAAATCGTCCTTGTTATATGAGGTTTACAAAGCCAATTTGCATTCTTTAGATGTTACATTCTTAACCTAGTATTTGTCTCTGAGGTAAAAGACATTTTAAAATTCTCCCCTTAGAAATAAGAACTAAGGACTCAGAGGTTAAGGTGCATGACTGAACCCCATTGTTAATATGTGCCTGAGTTAGGACTGGTAACTCAAGGGAACCAAAAGCTTGCAAAGTCTCCTTTCCACTCCCTAGGACATGAGCATATCTAGAGGAATAAGTGTGATTGTCATATTCATTTGAATATTTCCTTGTGTAATCCTGACTCTTTAACAAGAGCTCTATGCAGATGAAATTATTGACAGATGACATGACATGATGTCTGGGATTTACTTTGACGATTTTGGGAAAAAATTTGAGAGTGGTGGAAACTTTAAAAGCAATGGGGGAAAAAAGGCTGTAATTATTGAAGCTGGGTTATGGATATTTGGGACTTCGTTATGTTCTTCTCTCTAATGTTTACATGTTTGAAAAATGCCCATAACAAAAACTTAAAGAAAATAAAGAGGATTTTGAAACAAACACTTGAGAGCATAGATGGTAAATTATTCAAGTAGAAGGTTCCTTCTGATGCTGACAGGAGAGGTAGTTTGGATAAAGTCCAAGATTACAATTACAACTCTTAGAATTTTAGATCTGGACATTCTGCTGAAATTCATTTCCTTTCAAAAACAAAACAAAACAAAACAAAACTTTCACTTTCCAAAATGTTCACTAAGTAGTCAAATTATCCCATGATCTAACTAAACAAACAGTCCTAGGTAAAATTAGGCATAAGAAAAAAAAAAACCCAAATTAAAATTCCTTCTCAGAACAATGGGCAAGAACCATACAGAAAAGGGAAATGATAAGAAAATACCATTTGAATATGTCATTTTCAAATTCTATATACTATGGCTTGGCATAGTTTAAATTTAAGATTTTTAAAACAGAACTAAGAGAGTATCATTTTAAATAATTTACAATTAAAACCAAGAATATGCACAAATTTAATACATATTCAGAAGAAAAATGAAAAATTTGCCCTTGAAAATCGTGACATTGGACAACTATTTTGAGACCCTTACATGGCAACACAGGGAAAGAATGATACAGGAAAATAATTAGAGACTTTTTTTTTTTTTATGGTTGCCCAGCGATGTAGTGGGACAGCCCTCAGCACACCATCTGGAAAGGGAAAGGAACGTAAAACAAGAATTCAGAAGTAAAAATGGAGATGTATAACATAGGGCTTGCCGCCACCCATAGTGACCCAAGAGTAACACTTGGAACAAGAGATTTAACATCCCCTGGGAAAAAGACAATTTTTCCTATTTTTTCTAAAGACCCACAGACCTGAACTTTCTGTGAGGTCAACTACCTTCAATGATTTATGGCCTCCCCTTTGAGCATCTAATTGTAGTTCATGTCTATGAAAGTAGGCAGAAGTTAAGAGAGAAAAATGGAAATATTAATAGTTTCCAATGGTTTCTGCATTAACTATGGCCAATAGAATTCCATTTTTGTCAGGAAGTCAGGAGCATACAGCACTTGAACACTGAAGAAAAGAATCTGAGTTAGAGTCACACCAGGAGAGAACAAGTACAATCATCAGGAATGCTCCCCATTCTCCCCTTTACCTTCAAGGGATCACACAAGATGCTGTGAATCAATGTTAGTACTTCTGTTCCTTTTGAGCTATCATTGTGATTTTGTCAATCATTTAAGGCAGGCTAACTCTAATGTAGATTTTCTCCAAATAGAGTCCCCTTTAGTTTTCTCTCACGTGTTTCAAGGGAGTGGACTCTGCAGTTATGCTGCTCAGGCTTGAAGTCTTCCACACCTTACTTAGTTGGAGCAAGTTGCTTAAACTCTCTTATCTTCCTATTTGTACAGGTAAAATAGACATAGTTGTATCTACTTCTATAGGAGTTTTGGGAGGGTTAAATTAGGTGACACGAGTAAAGAGCTTACCGAAGAATTTGACACAAGTAGGTACTTAGTAAGTGGTAGTTAGTAATATTCTTCTCAGTAGACCATACATTTCTTTTTCCTAAATTAATTTTTCTTTCTATATTAAATGAAAACTGGTTGGTCCCAGACCAGCACCTCCCATTACTAATGCTGACCTACAGACTTGATTCTCCAGGAATCAAAGATCCTATTTAATAAAGTATAACCAACATCATTATTTACTTACCCACAATCTATCCTAAGTCCCTTCTTTCTTCCTAAGAGGACTCAGTAGTTTTTTGTTTTTAGAGTGGAAAAAAAAAAAAAAAACCATATACATGAAATCTACTTTCTTAAATTTTTGTGTGTACAGTGCAATTTTGTTAGCTATACATACGTTGTCATACAACAAATCACTACAACTTTTTTTACCTGGTATGACTAAAACTATTCCCACTGAGATGCAACTCCCCATTTCTTGTCCCTCCAACCACAGGCAACCACCATTCTACCTTCTGCTTCTATAAGTTTGCCTACTTTCGATAGTTCATATGAGGGAGATAACACAGTATTTTTCCTCTGTGACTCATTATTTCATACAATGTCTGCAAGATTTGTCTATTTGTAGCCCAAGACAGAATTTTCTCCTTTTTTTAAGGATCAGTAATATTCCATTGTATGTATATACCACTTTTTAAAATCTTTTCATCTACTGATGGAAATTTCGGTTGTTTCTACATCTTGGCCATTGCAAATGATGCTGCAGTGAAAATGGGAAGACAAATATTTCTTTTAGATTCTGTTTACAACTTTTTTGAGTATATATCCCAAAATGGTATTGTTGGATCATATGGTAATATTTTTAATTGTTTGAGGAATCTTCATTCTGTTTTCCATAGTGGCTACAGTCATTTTATATTCCTACCAACAGTGCACAAAAGTTCCAATTTCTTCCCATACTGGCTTGTTATGTTGTTTTTATTTATAATGGTCATCCTAATAGGTGGGAGGTGTTTTCGATTTTCATTTCCCTGATGATTAGTGTTGTCGAGCATTTTTTAATATATATTTTGTTCATTGGTATGTCCTCTTTGGAGAAATGTCGATCCATGTCCTTAGCCCATTTTTTAATTGGCTTTTTTGTTTTTGTACTATTGAATTGTAGGAATTACTTATTATTATTATTTTTTTGGATATTAACCTCTTATCAGATACATAGTTTGCAAATATTTTCTCCCACTTCATAGGCTGCCTTTTCACTCTGTTGATTGCTTCCTTTGCTGTGCAAAACTATTTTAAATAATCCTACTTGGGTTTTGGGGGGATTTTTGTTTGTTTTTTAGCTTTTGCTACCTGTATTTTTGGTGTAATGTCCAAGAAATCATTGCCAAGACTAATGCTATGAAGCATTGCCCATATGTTTTCTTCTACGTGTTTTATAGTTTCAGGCCCAGTCTCTAAGTCTTTAATTCATTTTGAGTTGATTTTAACATATGATATAAGGGTCCGATTTGATTCTTCTACCTGTGGATATTGTGCAAAAGATAAGATATGTGGAAATCCAGCTTTCCCAACACCATTTGTTGAAGAGATTACCTTTTCCCAATTGTGTAATTTTGGCACTCTTGTGTAGACATTTTAACAATACTAATTCTTCCAACCCATGAAAACAGATGTTTTTCCATTTATTTGTATAATGTCTTGAAGTATTTCACCTTCTGGATTAAGTTTATTCTTAATTACTTTATTCTTTTAGATGCTATTGTAAATGGGATCGTTTTCTTAATTTTCTTAATTTCTTTTTGGGGATTATTCATTTTATCATATAGAAGCACAAATGATTCTTAGTACTGATTTTGTATCTTGAAATTTTCCCAATTTGGGATCCCTGGGTGGCGCAGCAGTTTGGCGCCTGCCTTTGGCCCAGGGCGCGGTCCTGGATATCCGGGATCGAATCCCACGTCAGGCTTCCGGTGCATGGAGCCTGCTTCTCCCTCTGCCTGTGTCTCTGCCTCTCTCTCTCACTGTGTGCCTATCATAAATAAATAAAAGTTAATAAAATAAAAAATAAAGAGTTATTGCATCTAAATGTTCCTACTTTCCCTATGTATAAACTCTGGATATTTTCTAAAAAAAAAAAAAAAAAAAAAAAAAAGAAATTTTCCCAATTTTATTTATTAGGTTTAGCAGGGGTTTTTAAAATTAGTCTTTAGGGTTTTCTATATATAGGATAATGTCATCTGTGAACAGAAATGATTTTACTTCTTACTTTCCAATTTTGGTAACTTTTATTTCTTTTTCTTACTTAAGTGTTCTAACTAGAATTTTTATTTACTATGCTGAGTGGAAGTTCTAACAGTGAGCATCACTGTCTTATTCCTGACGTTAAAGGTTTTCAGGTTTTGCCATCAAAATGATGTTAGCTATGGGCTCTTCATATATAGCCTTTATTATATTGACATAAATTCTTCCATTCTTAGATTGTTGGGTGTTTTTATCATGAAAGCATGTTGAATTTTATCAAACACTTTTCCTGCATTATTGATTATGTGATTTTTATCCTCTGTCCTGTTAATGTAGTATATCACACTGATTCATTTTCATTGGTTTAGCTATATTTTACTTCCCTGGGATAAATCCCAAAAGGTCATGGTTTATGATCCTTTTAATATGCGATTGAATTTGATTTGCTTGTACTTTGCTGAGGATTTTTGCAGCAATATTCATTGGGGTTATTGTCTTTAGTTTTATTTTCTTGAATTTTTTTTTTTTTTTTTGGTTTGGCTTTGGTACCAGGGTAATGATGGTTTTGTAGAATGAGTAGTGTTGTCACCGCTTTCATTTTTTTAGAAGAGCTTGAGAAGAATTAGTGTTAACTTTTCTTTAAAATTTTGGCAAAAATTGTCAATGAAGCCATCTGGTCTTGGGCTTGTCTTTATTTAAAGTTTCTTTTTTCTTTCTTCCTTTTTTCTTTCTTTCTTCCTTTCTTTTTGTTGTTGAAAGTTTCTGATTACTAATTCAATCTTTTTAGTAGCTAAAGATCTGTTAACTTTTCTATTTCTTCATAATTCAGCATAGGTAGGTTATATTTATCCATTTCTTCTAGGTTATCCAATGTGATGGTTTATAATTATTCATTGAAGTATGTACAATGCTTTTTATTTCTGTGGCATCTACTGTAATGTCTCCATTTTAACTTCTGATTTCATTTATTTGGGTTTTTTCTCTCTCTCTTTTTCTTTAGTCTAGCTAAATGTTTGCTAGATTTGTTGCTCTTTTCAAAATATAACACAGTTTCATTGATTTTTTCAATTGTTTCTCTATTCTTTTTTCATTTATTTATTTCATGTATGTTATGATCTTTAATATGTCCTCTGTTCTGCTAACTCTGGGGTTAGATTGTTGGGGTTTTTGTTTTTGTTTTTTTTCAAATGTCTTGCCATATAAATTTAGGTTGTTTATTTGAAATCTTTCTTCTTAGTGAACATAGGCATATGCTACTATATGCTTTCCTATTAGTACTGTTTTTGCTACATCCCAGAAGTTTTGATATATTATGTTTTCATTTTCATTTGTCTCAATATATTTTTTAATTTCGTTTTAGATTTATCTCATCCTTTTGTTGTTCAACGGTGTATTATCTAAATTCCATACATTTATGTGCCTTCCATTTTTCTTCCAGCTATTGATTTCTGGTTTAATTCCAGTGTAGTCAGAAAGATAGTTGGTATAAGTTTCCATCTTCATAAATTTATCAAGATTTGTTTTGTGAATGAATATGCGTTCTACCCTGGAGAATATCTGTGTGTACTTGAGAAAAATGTATATTCTTCTGCTATTAGGAGGAACATTTTGTATATATCTATCAGATTCATTTAGTCTCTCATATTTTTCGAGTCCTTTGTTTCCTTTTTGTTTTGTCTGGATGTCGTATTCGTTACTGAAAGTAGGATACTAAAATCTTCTTATGTTGCTATCTATCTCTCTGGCAATAATTGCTTTATATTTTGGGTGCTCTAGTGTTGGGTGCATATATATTGATCACTGTTCTATTTTCCTGTTGACCCATTTATCGTCACATAATATTTTTCTTTGTCTCAGGACTCCTGGGTGGCTCAGTGGTTGAGCATCTGCCTTCAGCTCAAGGTGTGGTCCCAGAGTCCTGGGATCAAGTCTTGCATCAAGTTCCCCACAAAGGGTCAGCTTCTCCCTCTGCCTATGTCTCTGCCTCTCTCTGTGTGTCTCTCATGAATAAATAAATAAAATCTTTAAAATATATTTTTTTCTTTGTCTCTTGTGATAGTTTTGACCTAATTTTTTTTTTTTTTTTTTTTTTTTTTTTTTTTTTTTGCCTGATACAAATATGGCAATCCTTACTCTTTTTTGGTGATTATTTGCTTGGAAAATGTTTTCCATCCCCTCACTTTCAGCTCCTTAAATCTAAAGTGAGTGTCTTCCAGACAATATATAATTAGATCTTTTTTTTAATCCATTCAGCCACTCCATGTCTTTTGATTGAAGAGTTTAATCTATTTGTGTTTAAAATAATTACAAATAGGAAAGGATTTACTACTGCCATTTTATTAATTGACTTTCTATCCTGTAGATTTGCTGTCCTTTTTTTCCCCTATCTAGTTCTTTCAGTGTTTGTGATATTTTGTAGTAATATGCTTTGAATTCTTTCTCATTTTCTTTTGTTCATCTCCTATAGTCTTTTTTCTTTCTTTTTTTTTTTTTTGGCATTTTCATGGAGTCGTGGTTTGTTTTTTAAGATTTTATTTATATCTTTATGAGAGACAGAGAGAGAGAGAGAGAGAGAGAGAGGCAGAGACACAGGCAGAGAGAGAGAGAGAGAAGCAGGTTCCATGCAAGGAGCCCGACATGGGACTTGATCCTGGGACTCCAGGATCACACCCTGGGCTGAAGGCAGGCACTAAACTGCTGAGCCACCCAGGCGTCCCTTTCATGGAGCTTACATCAAAACATCTTATAGTTATAATCATCCATTGTAAGCTGATAATAACTTGAATCACATACAGAAACTCTACTCTTTTACTTCTCAACCCTGTACACACATTTTGTGATACTGACATCACAAATTTCCTTTTTTATACTTTGTATCCATTAACATTTTTAGAGTTATAGCTATTTTTTATACTTTTTTATTTCAAATTTCATATCCTGTGCTTAACTCAGTGAAATAGCACTGTGCTCAATGTATCTTACTTTGTCTTTCAAGTAGCAGCTTAGATATATGTCTTGTAAGAAGTGTTCTTCAAGAGTTCTGTATTAGCATTAGAGAATGGACATGTATTCAGTCCTATACTTACACAGAACTCTTGAAGAACACTTCTTATAAGATGAATTAAGTGAAATGTGTCTCAAAAGATGCATGACATAATTTATGTGCCACCAGTATAGTATTACAGTATTCTAGTATTTGTCTATATATTTGTCTTTATCAGCAAGCTTTATACCTCCCTATGTTTTTGTATTGCTGTATTGCTAAAATCTTTTCCTTTCAACTTGAAGGACTCTCCTTAGCATTTCTGATAAAGCAGGTCTAGCGCTAATGAACTCCATCTACTTTTGTGTATCTGGGAAAGCCTTTATTTCTCCATTTTTTGAAGGACAGTTTCAGTGGATATAATATTCTTAGTTGGCAGCTTTTTTCTTTCAGCATTTTCAATATATCATTCCATCCTTCTGAATAGCAAGGTTTCTTTCGACAAATCTGACAGTCTTGCAGGGTTTACTTGCACTTGGCATATCCCTTTTATCTTGCTGCCCTTAAAATTAGATCTTTGTCTTTGACTTTTGACAAGTTGATTATAATGTGCCTCAGTGCAGGCATCGTTAAATCATACTAGTTAAAGTCTGTTCAGCTAATTTAATCTAGATATCCATTTCTTTCTGCAGATTTGGGGATTTTCAACATTATTTTCTAAAGTAAGTTCTCTGCCCTTTCTCTCTCCTTTCCTTCTGGGATGCCTGTAAAGCACATATTAGTTCACTGGATGATATATTTCATAAGTCCCATAGACTGTCTTCACTCTTTTTCTTTTTTCCTTCTTTTTTTTTTTTTTTTTTGCTTCTCTAGCTTGATAAGTTTTTTTAATTTTTTTTAAGATTTTATTTATTCATGAGAGATGCAGAGAAAGAAAGACACAGAGAGAGAGAGAGAGAGGCAGAGACACAGGCAGAAGGAGAAGCAGGCTCCATGCAGGGATCCTGATGTGGGGACTCGATCCTGGGACTCAAGGATCACGCCTTGGGCTGAAGGCAGGCACTAAACCGCTGAGCCACTCAGGGATCCCCTAACTTGATAGTTTTAAATGGATCCTCTAGTGAATTTTTCAATGAAGTTATTGTATTCTCCAGCTCCAAAATATCTGCTTTGTTCTTTTTTAAATGTTTTCTTTCTCTTTGTTGATATTCTCATTTGCTGTGGGTATGATTATTTTGAGCTCATTTAGCAACTTAATGACAGTTACTTTGAATTCTCTATCAGGTAATTCATATGTCTCTATGCCTTTAGGGTCAGTTTTCAAAGATTTTTTTCCCTTTGTGTTGGGATTTATACATTTGAAAAAACAGTCAGATCTCCTAGTCTTTACAAACTGGCTTCATACAGAAAAAGACTTTCACCAGTCAGCCCAACTACAGATTCTGGGGGCTTCTCAAACCTTTCCTGTTGATACATCATCTCTGGACTTGGGTATGTAAATTCTCAGTTATAGGCATTTTCCATTTACTTTTTTCAGCAGCTTATAATCTCTTGTTCCTTCTTTTGTCTGTCTGTAGTACTGTAGGTTCTCTACAAAGAGAGAACACCCTCTTATGTTCTCAGTAGCCTCAAGGTTTCTAAGAGTGTGCCAGACCCTGTCAGCACTCCCACTCAAGCAAGATGGAAACTATTCCCCTGAACAGCCCCTGGGAAGCTAGAAATTTGGATGCATGTTCCACTCTTATCTTCTTCTTCCTCCATCTAAAAGGAGAGTTCACCAAGCTATTTCAGCCTCTGTCTTCTGCAGCAGCAACAAGCCATACAAATCTCTTTTATTCTCAGCAGTCCTCAGGCATTGAGTATCCTGGTCCTGTTAGCATTCCAAGACAAGCAAGACAGAAATCCGTCCCTTGAGCAGCCTCCTGAAAAGTTAGAACATTGTATGCATGCTCTAACTCTTTTCCTCTCCAAGAAAAAGCAAAGAGTTGGAGATTTTTCTCCTGCCTATTCACACTGGCCTGGGAGTAGGGACTCGGAGAAGTGACTGTGTTCTAGTCCAAACTGTCATGTATATTCTCAGAGGCCTCCAACCTGATGCCCTTTGCTCTCAGTGCTTAGATTCAGGGAAAACAGAAGCCAGTCCCTTGGGCAGGCTCCTGAAAAACCTGAGTGTTGGAAGTATCTCAATACTATCTTCTCCCTAGGGAGAAGCTGAAGCTTGGAGTTTTCTCCCAATCATGCTGCACTTTCCCCAGGGAGAGGGGAAGGGGGGGACCATGGTGAAACACTTCCCTGGGGCACACGAGCTTCTTAACTAGTGTCTAGATTTCTCACAGAAGGAATTGGTCTGTGTATTGTCATTCAGTGTCTCTGAAGGACAAGGAGGCATTGGGACCTCCTATTCTACTATCTAGCTCTAACAGAACTCAGTTTTATTTCTTTATCAATTCTGCCCATTCAGGCCCTAATTCTCAATGCACTGACTCTACCCACCAGCTTTAGGGATGGGTCTAACTCCTCTAAGGGTCATTTCATCCCTTTTGCTAGTGATAAGATTAGTTGGGTTTAGGCCAATGAAATTCAAAGAAAAGGCTGCTCTTGTTGGAAGGTTTGAGGAAAGTCAGCCTTCTTCTGAGAGAGCCTCCGGAGGTGATGTTCTCTCTCGCTCTTCCTACATATGAATGAGGAAACACGAAGCTCAGTTGCTACTGGCAGGCACCTTAGGACCATGGAAGTACTGGCCCTAGGTTGAAACCCAAACTGTATATCACTGCATAGACAGACCAAGGGCCAGAGTCCTTGATAACATATTTGGTTAATTGTATCCATCAACACTAAAGCTCACCCTTAGCTTTGGATTTCATGCAGGGTATATCCTTACTATGTAAGTTTGAATCATATATTCTGATAGTTGCAGAACAAATCATATGGGATGAATCGGAGAATGTCATTATCTCTAAAGCTTAGTTACCTGATCTGTAAGGTCCTTGTCACGATTAAATGTGATGTTTGTAAAGATGTTATCAGTGTCACACATCCAGTTCTCAGTATTAGTACCCTTTTTTTTACTTGTATAATGAAACTCAGTACTACTTTCTCCACATACCTTTAGACTTATCAAGGAAAGAGCTTTCTGTTTCTTGTTTGCTAAGATAAAAACAAATCTCACTTGGTTCCCAGAAGGAAAGAATACAATTTCTCTGCCAGAAAAAAAAAAAAAAAAAAAGTGTTTTTTTTTTTCCTCCTCTTTGTTCCCAGGAACAAGATTAGTACAAATCCCTTGTCATTTCCCACCCCTATGCCTCAGCCCCATTTTTTTAAATGAAATTTTAAGTTTGCATGCCTGAGAGAACTGTTGTTCATTATATTATAAAAATCGGGGTATAGGAATATAGGCTCTAAAGCTGACAGTTCATGTTCCAAATCTATGAGGAGAAAGAAAGTTCTCCCAGCAAACTTGACATGTTCTATTTAGGCAGCAATTTTTACATAAAAGCAAAAAGAAAATGTACTAACATGGTAGGCAATGGCCTAGACCCTGGGTTTTAGTCAGCCAAGTATACATAATATATAACAATGCCAAAATGCAAAAGTCATGAGAGATATGAGGCCCTGCAGACTACCACTTGTAGTTTGAGGAATCAATTGGTTCAGTAACTTCCACCCTGACATAAACCCCCACCCTTTTCATAGAGGTCCTAAAGTGTCCATCAGATGGACACTAATGCCAGATAATAAGGGAGAACAGATTCAAGCTGATACAATAAAAGTTGAATATTTCATGCCCCCTTGTGAAAGATTTGTGCACTCATGAACCATATCGTTTATATGGTTTGTGGAGTCATTGGATAAATGACACTGATACAAATGGTGCCCGTTGTGTAACATAGAGAAGATTATTCATTTTGTGTGTTGTCAGGCAGTGTTTATGATTCTTTAAAACTTCCACACAGCTAGTGAAAAATTGTAATTGAAGAGATAGCTAGCTCTACTATAACTCTACTATAGATTTTTGCTCTCAGAACACATTATCAAAGATATTTTTTCCAACTTAATGCACATCACTGCCCTTCACTTATGGATTTAGCTTCCTACAAAATTGTTTTTATTTCTCCTACCTACATTTTCTTTTTAAACAAAAGCTACACTACTTTAAGCAGCTTCAATGTAGCATGCAGTTTAGGACTGCATGGTTTTAAATATTGGTCATATTACCTTTTAATCCATCAATGTCCATACCTTTGAAAATGGACCAAAACCTCTGTGGAAAAGAAGCATACAAATCTAACACAGAAAGCTCCACTATGGCATATGGAACTGGATACTCCCTATGTATAACTGTTGCTAATAAGGCATTTTAGGAAGTTCATTAACTCCGAGACTCCTTAATCACAATTCACAAAGGAGCTTGTACTTACCCTGCACGCAAATAGCTCTTTATACCTGTCTTCTGATATAAGCCTCCAATTAGGAGTAAAAGGTTATAGCAGGTCAGTAGGGTAAGAATTAAGATAATTTAAACAATTTTATGTCAACTCAAGTATTTATTAAATACTTTAGCACCAAGTTAAATGGGAAAGGAGTAATAAAGAAATTATAAGGCACAGTTCCTACTTTAGAATTTAGTTGAGTTGCCTATTATGTAATATACATTTATTATCTATGATAATATAATTATATGATAAAGAACCAAAATCTAGGTGTTTTATTCATTCACTCAACAAACATCTGTGGAGTAGAACAGACGTTCACAAGTTTTTTTCTGTAGAGGGCCAAATAGTACACAGGTTAAGCTTTGAAGAGGCCATACACTCTTCTACTGTTTAGTCCTACAAAATGCAAATGTATGGGTGTGGCTGTGTTCCAATAAAAATTTCTCTTGTAACCAGTAAGACTCTATGACCTAGTCTTTTTTGCTCACTGTCAATACTGAATCTTTGCCTGCTCACAGACACAAGGATTCCTTGTTTGTCGCTACCACCACAAGGCTGAGGACTTGTTTCTACCCAGAATTCTGGGTAGAGTCCCCAGATACCTCTATGACTTGTTTCCTCACCTCCTTGAAATCTCTGCTCACATACTACCTTCTGAATCAGGTCTTTCTTGCCATGTCATGTGATGGTATGTGATATTGAGACCTCCCTACAACCTTGTCCAAAACCCTGTATTTTGTCCATGGCACTGATTTAACTCAGTGATTAGGAAGAGCATAGATGGACTCTGGAGCAAAAATGTCTGGGTTGAATTCTGGTTCTTTTACTATTTATTACATGACTGTAGGTTAATTATTGAATTAATCTCTTTAGAACTCACTTTTGTTATCCATAAAATGACCATATCAAAAGTACATAACTTATGGAGCTGTTTGAAATAATTAGTTAGTAATATATAGTTAGGGGCAGCCAGGGTGGCCCAGCGGTTTAGCGCCACCTTCAGCCCAGGGACTGATCCTGGAGACCGGGGATCGAGTCCCACGTCGGACTCCCTGCATGGAGCCTGCTTCTCCCTCTGCCTGTGTCTCTGCCTCTCTCTCTGTGTGTGTCTCTCATGAATGAATAAATAAAATCTTCAAAAAAAAAATCATTAGTATAATATGTATAAAATGCCAAATTAATATTGAAATTTCTAAAATAATAGAGGAATAGAAAGAAATAATGAACAGAAAGCAGGGAAGCAGGAAGAAAGGAAAATATGAAAAGCAGAAAACACAAAATAAGTTGCAAAAATAAATCCATATAATTAATCATTGATTATAATCATTAGCTCTTTTAAGGGATTTTTCCTTAATTTATGTTTTGTCTAAAATTAACATGCTACTTTGGCTTTCCTTTGGTTAGTTTTTGCAAAATATATTTTCTTCTGTTATTTTATGTTCCATCTGTGTCATACACGTATGTATATGTATGTGTATGTATGTGTGTGAGTGTTCTGGATGTTTCTTTTGTCAGTAACACAGAGGTGGATTTCTTTCAAAAACCTAACCCAACAATCTGATTTTTTTTCCCAACAGATGGATTGAAGCCATTTATATGTTTTGGAGCTAATGATGAACAGACACATAAAAATAAAAGTACAGGGGATCCCTGGGTGGCGCAGTGGTTTAGCGCCTGCCTTTGGCCCAGGCCGCGATCCTGGAGACCTGGGGTCAAATCCCACATCGGGCTCCCGGTGCATGGAGCCTGCTTCTCCCTCTGCCTATGTCTCTGCCTCTCTCTCTCTCTCTCTCTCTCTCTCTCTGTGACTATCATAAATAAATAAAAATTTAAAAAAAAAGTACAACTCCATCAAAAGATGTAACAATGATGAACTTGTATGTACCTGTCTAAGTGTGGTCAAGCTGCTATAACAAAATGCCACAGACTGGATGGCTTATAAATGACTAACATTTATTTTTCACAGTCTTGAGGCTAGAAGTCTGAAATCAAGGTTCCAACATGGCTGGATAAAGACCCTCTTCCAGGCTGCAGGTTTCTTGGTATTTTCAGATGGCAGATGGAGCTAGGAAACTTGGTAGGATATTTTTTATAAGGATTCTAATCCATCCTATCCATGAGGATCCACCTTCATGACTAAGCACCAGTCAGAGGTGCACACCTCCAAGCACAGAGGGTGTGTTGGATTTCAAGAATTGAGGGAGGGAAGGGCATCAACATTCAGACCACAGTAGCACCTAAGGCATATGTGCAAGAATTTTCATTGTAGCACTATTTATAAAGTTGTTATTTCTGGAAGGTAGACTCCAAGTAATGTTAATTTTTAATTTTTTAAAAATATTTTATTTATTTATTTAAGAGAAAGGTTGAGGGAGGAGCAGAGGGAGAGGGACAAGCCAGCTTCACACTGAGCACAGAGCCCCACACGGGGGCCTGATCTCAAGACCCTGAGATAGCAACCTGAGCCAAAATCAAGAGTTCCTGTCTTAATCAACTGAGCCACCCAGGCATCCCTAACTTTTTTTTCCCCCTGGGGCACCTGGGTGGCTCAGTTAGTTAAGTGTCTACCTTTGGCACAGGTCAAGATCCCAGAGTCCTGGGATCAAGTCCCACATCAGGATCCTCACTCAGCGAGGAGCCTGCTTCTCCCTCTCCCTCTGCTGGCCACTCTCAGGGCTGCTTGTGCTCTCTCTCTCTCTCTCTGTCTCTCTCTCTCTGTCTCTCTCTCTCTCTCAGTGTCAAATAAATAAATAAAATCTTAAACTTTTTTTCCTAACTGTATATAATGGACATTAATACATATGATTTTTAAAACCAGGAAAATAAATAACTTTAATTCAAACATTTATCATTAAGCACAAAAATTCAAATATGTATGCATCATGACATCAACGCTAATTTTTATTTCCTGGAAGGAATGCTCATTAGATGCTTGTAAAATAGCTATTGCCAACTGAATATCATTCACATTCAAATATTTTTATTTCTTGTTGCCTCTAACTTTAGTTCAGTACAGCAATTTTAGCCATATACCCACAGTAGAAATTCTTCACATATTTATCAAGAACATAAATATTTATTACCTTGTCTTATTTCCCTCCAGGGTAACCTCAATCTATATCACCACCCACCAACTTCAGGCTCTCATTTTCCACACCTCAATTTTGCAGGCATGAGGGTGTATTATTTATGTTTGCACATATACATTCTAAACATTTGGGATGCTATGAAAACCTTCTGCTCTCATTATCACTCATTTAAATCATTTTGCACAACGCCACAGGAGAAATGGTTTGAGAAGGATAAAACAGATTTCAGTTGTTACATTTTAATGATCTAAGCAGAAATGTCTGGATAACTTTTTTTTTTCCAAATTGTGTTATAAATGCCATTCTATTGTCATACTAAAGGGAAATTTTCTGCATCCATGGGTGGCTCTTTCTTAAATAGTCACCTCATCTTAGGTATTTACCTACGGGTGCTCTCTCTAATCTCTCTCTCTCTTTCTCATCCTCTTCCTCTTCTTAAGCTTTGGGATAGGCTTGAAGTAAGGAAAAGAGATCAGCATTAAATTGTAGGTAAAATTAGAATTTTGACTTACATTTGGCTTTTTTTTAATATCTGAAAATGACTGAAAAGCTATAAAATCTTTTCCAAATTCTGAGAAGAGGTAAGAAAGATAAATCCTGGAGAGTGTTTGAGTGGATGTGTTAGGAGAGAACCTCTGCTTTCTGGTAGTAAGTTCCCTCCATGAGTTCCCTCCATGTACAGAACCAATTAAAGTTCATTTCTGAGGTCGAGATTATTCATGTCATCCCACTCCAGACTGTGTTCACTGGACCCCATGCAGGGCTTTGTTTCACAAGTGCTTCCAAGTTGACAAGATCTCCAAAGGTCTTTCTTGCAGTTTTAAAATATCTAATCTTTACTTTGTCATCACCCAAGGAGTTGCACTGTTATCTTCAAAATGCCAAAGTTCCATAGGAAACTGATGTTCCATAGAGAAGAATTCACTCTTACTTTAAGCTTTCTTACTAAGTCAATTCTTTCATGCATTGTTTACTCTTCTTAGGATGAATTACAACTTGTAAAAATGTCTATTTTGTGCTCAAGTGGGAATTCCCACCATATCAGTCAAAATCAGTACCTCATAAAGTTATGTAAACTGTTGTTGTTGTTTAGCAAAGGAGTTATCAGAAAATAGTTCAATGCCCACTATAGCTAAAATTATAATTGGAAATAATTAAGCATTTTAAAATATGTGCACATGTGACATTGTGAGTATCCTGTACCACTAGATTATCTACCACACGTAACTATGATTTTTAGGTTTATATCTTTCTGGGAGTCATGTCAAGACAATCCTTTCAAATAATGAAATGTTACTGTTTCCCACGATGTGGATGGAGGTAAAGTGTTATGCTAAGCGAAGTAAGTCAGTCAGATAAAACAAATGCCATATGATTTCACTTCTTTGTGGAATTTAAGAAACAAAACAGATGAACATTGGGGTGGGGGGTACAAGCCAAGAAACAGGCTCTTAACTATAGAGAAAAAACTCATGGTTACCAGAAGACTGAGGTGGGCAGAGGGATGGGTTAAATGGGGGATGGGGATAAAGGAACGCCCTCATCGTGATGAGTACTGGGTGTTGTATGGAATTGTTGAGTCACCATCTCAAACACCTGAAACTAATATCACACTGTATGTTAACTAACTGAAATTTAAATAAAAATTTGGAGAAATAAAAAGAAAGGCAACTCTTTCAAAAAACATCAATAGCACTAATACTCTTTCCATAACAACAATGACAAATATTCTCTATCTTTTGCTGACACTTCCTCATTATTGTCACTAGCAACCAACAGATTTCCTCGTTTTAAAATCTCCCACTCTATAGTTGTATGACAGGCACTGAAAAGGCCATTCTAGGCAATGGGTTGTCCCAGGTGATGCAGCGATAGAGGCATGACATTAGCATATAAACTACAAATGGGTTAGGTAGGCAAATGGATAGCGTGTATGGTTAAAAATAATTCCAAACTGAAAACCTAGATCTATCTTTTTAAAGTACATACCTGGTGATGTTTGCATTGTAACAGAAAAGCTTGATTCTTTGGTTAATATTCAGCTTTTGACACTTGATTTCACTGCGCATCATTGATCCTCACATTTTAAAGAAACTTTTCTTTTCCTATCTTTCTACCTATTTTGTTATCATTGTTTATGGTCATCAAATCCCTCCAATAAATCTAAGAGCATACATCTATATCAGAATGTGCCTAATTGGGTATATTTATGTATACAAGTGTAACAGTGTAACTGCAACACCAGAAAAGACTGGTTTCCGAGTATAACCTGTGAGGGATAAAGAGAAGGAGAAAATTAGGCATTTTAAGAATCTACTATCTGATGAGACTGAAGTACCATCAATTAATTATTTCATTTAATTGCCATAAGATTACTGGTATGTCCTTTTCTTGCTAATGAGGAAACTGACATTCAGAGAGGTAAGTAGCTTGCTAAAATGTACGTACTATTAATTACAAAAATGATATTCAAGCCTAAGTCCAATTACAAAGTTCTTATCCTTTAAATTATACAATAATTCTTCTCTTTTGTGCTTATATTCAAATACAGTTGGGGATGTGTGCATTTGCCTGAATACATTTTTCTTTGAAACACACCGTAAATGGCAGAAGTCTGCACTTACACAGACTGTGTAATCACAGGATCTGAGAACATCAGATACACTGCTCCAAAACATCAGTCTAATCCAGCAATCAGTCTTCACTGACGCTTAGCAAAAGATAGGACATCTGAAGTCCCATGTCCAGACTCAATATAGCAGAGGCTTCCAACTGTCAGATACAGATTCCTAAGTCCATTTCCCACACTTGCAAGTGTGAGTTTCCATGATAATGAGTAAACTGAGGGCAAGTTCAACTGAAGGAAACCATTTAGTTTTGCAGTTCTGTGCACTTATGTGTCATGGTACTCACCTAGCTCTGCTCTGGCTACATAACTTTTATTCTTCAGTGCAGCTATGGCCCATATATTGCAATTTGTCTACAATAAGCAGACTGAACCAGGTACATGCTTCTAAATGCACTCCTATGTCAGTAATGTTAGATGGCTTATTAGTTTTGTGGGTTTTTTAAAGATGTATTTATTTTTAGAGAGAGAGAGTGCAGGGGAGAGGGGCAGGGCAGGGAGAGAGAGTCCCAAGCAGACTCTGCACTGAGCTCGGAGCCCAGCACAGAACTCATCTCTGACCCTGAGACCAGGACCCTAGCTGAAAACAAGAGTTAGATGCTCAACCAACTGCACCTCCTGGGTGCCCCAATGCTAGAGGCTTTTGAGAAGGAAAGACATCAGGTATGATGACTTCTTGTTAACTTTATTTCTCTGCAGACTTTATTGTATAGAGATTAGCTATAATTGCATCTGGATCTTAAAAAACTTGAAAAGATGGGGTGCCTGGGTGGCTGTCGGTTAAGCATCTGCCTTCGGCTCAGGTCAGGATCTCAGGGTCCTGAGATTGAGCCCCATATCAGATTTCCTGCTCAGCACGAAGTCTGCTTGTCTGCCCCTCCCTGCTGCTCATGCTCTCTCTGTCTCTCTCCCAAATAAATAAATGAAATCTTAAAGAAAAGAAAAACATAAAAAGACAAATATACTCTTCTGACTTAAAACCAAAGGATGGTGATAACTGTCTATATAATGTATATACAGATTTATAGCAACTGGATGCATTTACAAACCATTTGTGGTAATATAAAGTTCTTTCGGAATTAAGACATTAAGTTGCCAAATACTGTTTTAATATATCTGAGACAGAGCTTGTGAGATTTTGCCTAGAGAAAAGAAGAGGTCCTGGAAAGGCTCTCAAAAAATATTCTTCTTTCTCAGTATGTCAATTAAGGATTATTAAGTTTTCAAGACCTCTCTTTGGACCATCAATCATTCATATCTATGCATGAATTAATCAGCTAATTTTGATATGTTTCTTGCTAAAGATTGGCAGATTTAATAAAAGAAGAATAGAATATGTAAACTAGGTGAACTTTGGGGATAGAAAGGCCTGAGTTGGTGCTCAGAGTAAGCCAATTGAGAGCAGTAACCAATTTGAGGAGAAAATCAGGGAAATGCCATACTGAATAGGAAAGGGAAAGAAAACCAGAACATTTAACACAAATTCAGCATCCTAGCAATTTTGATAATGGTAAATCTTGATGATGTCCCCAAGACCACACCATTAAAATCAGCATTGTGAGTGTGTATCATATATTCTTGATCCTTCTATACAACATACTCCATTCTGCTTGAATCAGTCTATTTCTATACAGAAATAGACTTTCAATCCTTTTGTCAACTCAGAAATATAGGAAACACACTATCTATTAGTAAATAATGAGAGAAGTTGACTTTAGTGTAAATGCAGTTTAGGCTAGAGGAGATATTGTGTCTATAACTAAAACAAAATGTACAAAGAGAAAGGAAAAAATGAGAGGGTAAATTTAAAAAGATCATGAAACTTAAGAATATGATGACTGAAATAAAAATTCAACTAGGAATTTGATAATAAAATGGAGAGTATCTCCCAGAAGTCAGAACAATCAAAAATAGGTGAAATGTGAGAGAAAAGATAAAAAATGAAAAAGACCAATTCATAACATCAAACATGTAATTACTAGAAATTCTAGGAAGAAAAACTAAAGAAAAAAGGGAAGGCAGCTATTATTTAAGCCATAAAAAAACAAATATCCTTGAGTGGAAGTAGGATAAAAGACCCTAGATTTGAGGATGGACGGCTCTGAAAGAAAAAAGAAAACATAACACCGCATTATGAAGTTGCAGCACACCAAGAATGATGAGTATTTCCTGAAAGCTTCCCAAGGATTAAATTGATCACTTGCAAAGTCCTGTGTGAAAGTTCTCATCACTGGGACATGGTAGACATAGAGCAATCCCTTCGAAGTTCTGAGGAAATGTGTTTTCATTCTAGGAGTCCAAAATCAGATAACTATCAATCCTTTTGGAGATAAAATTGAGACATTTTAACACACGCAGAAATCCAAAAAACTTACATCCACACACTTTTCTTTAGGACATTATTTAAAGCAATGTGATGTAATCAACAAAGATCTCAGCCAAGAAAAAGTGCAGCAGACACATTTCAAAAGCCAAACTTTCTATTATTCCTGCTTTTGGTGGGAGGTGAGGGGTGGCAGGGCGGTTGTCTATCTCTCTTCCAAATGATCTTGGAATGGTGATCCTAGCTTCGACCTTGTGGGTAAATTTTGATTATTTAAACCATCGTACCAGTTCCATTTTCCTTGCCAATAATTGGCTTGGGAGTGAGATGAGAGCAGGACTCTGGACCATGACTTCTAGAGAAGGTTTTATTAATCCTGAAATAGAGAAAAAAAAAGAAACTCTGGATATGTCCGTGGCCTACATGTGATGCTTAGAATTGTGGCAACCGTGCTGTCACACTGACAGCAACCAGGGAATTGGACAGAGATGATGTGCTGAGGATGGCAGAGCACGAAGATGAAAAGTCAATTGCAATCTTGTTTTCATTTAGTCGCTGAAGTGGACAACTCTAAAATTACCAAATCTCAGGCCTTCTGTGTGAGATAATGATTTCTGTGATCACTTAAGTCATCTGGGTGTGGCTTCCTGTTACTTGTTCAAATTATTCTACTGATATAAGATAAAGGTAGGGGATTCAGGCGATTGTGGAATAAAGAGCAAAAAATAAGGAAAATCTCAAAATAATAGTTATGCAATAGTTGTAGGTAGCAAACAAAGACAATAAGCATTCAAAAGAGAGCCTCTAGGGAAAAAAAGGGAAGTTCACAGAATTCTTAATTGGTAGAGAGATCAAAAAATAAAAAGACTAGAAACAGACTCTTAACTACAGAGAATAAACTGTGATCACCACAGGGGAGGTGGGGGGATGCTAAATAGGTGAAGGATATAAGGAAGGCACTTGTAATGAGCTGTGGGTATTGTATGTAAATAATGAATCACTCTATTGTACACCTGAAACTAATATTATACTGTATGTTAACTAACTAGAATTTAAATAATTTTTTTAAATAGAAGAAAAAGACACTTGGTAATGAATTTTAAAAAATGGATGGCACAGTCAATTAAGCATCCAAATCTTGGTTTTGGCTCAGGTCATGATCTCAGGGTCCCAGGATTGAGTCCCATGTTGAGCTCCATGCTCAGTATGGAGTCTGCTTGAGATTCTCATTCTCCTTCTCTCTCTGCCCCTCCTGTTCATGCTCTCTCTCTCTCAAATAAATAAAATATTTTTTAAAGAAAAAGAAATAAAAAGTAAAATAAAATAAAAATATGAGAAACCACACAGTAGGAGGGGAAAAAATGCAAGAGAAACTGCTGGAAAGCAAAAAACTGTACACCCAAGATAGCAAAGCTCATAGGAAACACCTGGTTCTGTAAAGAACCAGACTTTACTATTTAATTAAGCACTACTTGTCTTTTGAATTCTTAGAATTAACTATTGGGAGAACTGAACAACTTAATTTTTATCACAGAGCATAATATAGGTATTATTAACATTAACAATCTAAAAGTTTAAATGACAAACCTTAAAATGAAAAAGAAGGAAAAGAAATTTGAAAATATTGAAATTCTTGTCTTAGATATTGAGAAATGAGTATAAGCTATCTGATATAAATGGTACAAAAACAACTGTTTAAGGCATAGAAATATACTAACATTTATGGAATAGGTCATTATTATATTGATAGAAAATTCCCACTCTAGGGTCTTTCCTTTGCTGTCGCTACAGTCTGGAACGTGTCACCCAGACTTGTATAAAGGGAACCCCTCTATGCTCTGGTTCTCGCTGAAGACCTTTTCCAAGAGAGCCTTCCCTGACACGCCTATATAAAGCTGTATTAGTCACTTTTTTCCTTAACATGACCATGCTTTGTTCTCTTCATTTCACCCACTAACATCCAAATTTTCTCATTTACATGCTCATCTCTCTCCTCACAGGACCATACGCTCTTTGAGAATAGAGACCTATGTGTCTCATTAATTGCTGTGTCCCTACGATCTGGCTCATAGTATGCCGCAGTGAATATTTCCTGAATGAATAAATGAAGGAGGGGGATAAGATGGTGTAAATAAGCCAGCGATGCAAGAAATCAGAATATGAGACGTGAGAGTGATAACATACAACGTAACAATATGAGGGTATTCCTTAGACATAAAAGAACAATCATAGAGGAAACAGTTAAAAGGCTTAAAAGTCATTAAGTCACCTTTTAACAAGGCATTTTGAGAGGCATTATGAATAGTCAAATATGGATTTTTTATACATAGCGCTTGAGACTGTATTTACAATTTTCTGTGTTTTCTTTAAGATACATTTACTACGTTCCATCCACTTCTTTAATCACTAAAACTTGACTTCTTAATCTTCCCATGATGATATTAAAGATCATAAAGTGAAGAAGACAGTGCAACAACTTCATTTCTTACATAATAAATACAATATCTGGATGAATCCTTATCCTGCAGCCAGTTCTCTTACTGGTATTTTTGTGCCTTGAAAACTTTTTCCAAGGGCTTAAGAACACAAATCTGAAACAGATTCATCTACTGGAATTTGACCTACCCTTTCACAGCCAACCAAGAGCGTGATCTTGACTTTAAATTTATTACAGAAAACAGGAAACTGAAAGAAAAAGACATGTATTTATAAGTATGACAGTGTCCCTTACCTACCCATAAAGAGGTGGGGTTTTTTATAGATTTCATAATAAAAAGATGTTTTCACTTGAGTTTAATATTTCTGGGAGGAGTAACAAGGATTTGCTTCATGTTTAAAGATATGGCCTGAAGGAAAAATATACTTTTAATTTTTTTTTAAAAAAAGTAATTCTTGAAGGATACTAAAACCAAATTGAAGTGCCCTGGGGTTCTAATGTAATCATCGACCTAAAAGAAGGAATTTCCTTTTCATTCCATAACCTAGGCTGACTCAAGACGTTTCTCAGTATGCCAGTATGTCATTTGACTGTCTCATTACCCCCTATGTCTTTTATGTTGCAACTTCTGCTGTTGTAAGGTCAATAGAGTTTCCCGTCGAATAATCTATGCCCTAACACTGAAGCGTTAGGCGTAAATTCTCTAATTTGATTCTGATAAAGTAAATGACTTTGGAACAAAAATCCTTGATGAACTGTGTATACTCAGATTTGACATGCCTAATAATACCCTTTACTTCCACCATGAGTATGAATCAACTTTTTCAGTAAAAGCCGAAAGTAGCTTGGATGGAAAGCAGTGAAGAACATGACAATCAATGAAGGAGAAACAAATGAGATCATTTCAAGCTCTTAAAAATAACAGCAAAATCTACACAGAGTAGTTCATTCCTTTTAGAACTTTGTTTTAGGAACCTTCGAGCAAAAGGATTGAATAAGCACCTATTTCACCCTTCTTGTAAGTAACATCTTCTCAAATGTATCAATGCATTGGTCTAATTGACATATGTCAATGGATATATGAATTGGAATAATTTGTACATTGATTTCCTCTTCTTCACGAAGACTAGAGAACAGGAAACAAAACTCAGGGCATATCGAGGATGGAGGGCCATAGAATTGAAACAGTAAAAGACTCGCTCCTTTGGTCTATCGCGTTGGTCCTCTGTTTCTTGATTGATCTGTCTGGATGTTCTGCAGATTAATGGAAGTTGGGTGTTGAAATCTTCTACTATGGTTGTGTTGCCGTCTATTTCTGCCTTCAGCTGTGTCAGTGTTTGCTTCATATATTTGGGTGCTTTGATGTTGTGTGCATATGTATTGATAATGCTATGTCTTCTGGTGCATTGATCCCTTATCATTACATCATGACCTTCTTTATCTCCTTTGACAGTTTTGAGTCATTTTGTCTGATACACATACGTATTATGTAGCCATACGCGTCCATATGCCCTTATATTTCAGGTTGTATGTGTCCTTAACTCTAAAGTGAGTCTCTCACAGAGAACATTTAGTTGGATCTTTTTTTTTTCTTTTCTTTCTCTCTCTCTCTCTTTTTTTAATAGAGTCAGCCACTCTATGGCCATTATTAGGGGTTTAATCTATTCTCTTTTGACATGATTAAAGACTTACTATTGCCAATTTTTTTTCATTTTTTTAGTTTGTTGTGTGGTTCTTTTGTGGTTCTTTACCTCTCTTGCTATCTTCCTTTGTGACTCTTTTTTTTTTTTAAGTAATGTCCTGTGATGTCTTTCTCTTTTTCTGTGTGTGTGTGTGTGTGTATCTTTTATAGGTACTTTTTGTCATTATCATGAAGTTTGCATAATATACCTTGTAGTCATATCAATCTATTTTAAGCTGAAGCAATTTAACTTCTATTGCACACAATAACTAAACTTTTAATTCTCTCACCCAATACTTTGTTATTGATGTTACCATTTACATCTTTTTATATTGTATAATTATTAACAAGTTTGTGTAGTTATAGTTATTCTTAATACTTCTGTCTTTTAACCTTTTTACTAGATTAAAAGTAATTTACATACCACCTTTACAGTTTTCCGGCGTTCTCGTACTCTGTATTTGTCTCTATATTTACCTTTATCAGTGAGTTTTATATTTTCATATGCATTTGTGTTGCTGTTAAGCATCCACTGTTTCAACCTAAAGAGGTCCCTCTGGCATTTCTTGTATGACGGTGTGGAAATAAGGAACTCGTTCAGCTTTTGTTTGTCTCAGTAAAACTTATCTTTCCTTTATTTTTGAAAGACAGTTTTTCCAAAGATAGTATTCTTGTTTGCCAGTACTTTTTTTTTTGGTATAGCACTTTGAATATAGCATTTCACTGTTTTCTAGCCTGCAAGGTTTCTTCTGAGAATTTATTGAGTCTTACGGGGACTCTTTTATGTAATAAATCACTTTTGTTTTGCTGCTTTCAAAATTCTTTGTCTTTGTCAGTTTGATTATAATGTGTATCCAGATATATTTATTTAAAATGATCCTATTCAGTGTTCTTTTGGAGCTTTGCAAATCTGGATGCCCATTTACCTTCCAAGGTTTGGGAAGTTTTCTGCCATTATTTCTTCAAATAAACTTTCTGCCCCTTTACTCTCTCTCTTTTGTTTGAGACTTCTATAATACATATATTGGTTCTTCGGATGGCGTCTAGTGTCCTATATGTTTTTTTTTTTTTTTTTTTACTATTTTTTATTTTATTTTATTTTTTATTTATTTATTTTTTTTCTTCTCTAACTGGATAACTTCAAATGACTTTTGGGTTTACTAATTCTTTCTTCTAATGGTCTAGTTTAATATTGAAGCCCTCTAGTTTATTTTTAAGTTCAATTGTTATGTTTTTCAACCCCAGAATTTCTGTATGGTTCCTTTTTTATAGTTTCAATATTTGTTGATACTCTTCTTTTATTCATGTATCATTTTCCTGATTGCATTTAGTTGCCTTCTTGTTTTCTATTATAACTCACTAAGCCTCTTTAAAACAGTCATTTTTAACTCTTTGTCAAGCAATGAATAGATCTCCATTTTTTTCAGGGACATTTACTGGAGATATATCCTGTTCTTTTGACTGTGTTATGTTTTTCTGATTTTTTTCTATTCCCTAGAGCTTGACATTGTGTCTGAATTTGGAAGAACAGTCACCTTTCCCAGTTTTTATGAACTAGTTTCCACAGAAAATTACTTTCAGCAATCAGCCTATCCAGAGACTCTGGGATCCTCCTATACTTTCTGTAGATAGCGTCTACTCTGCACTTGTGTATGTAGATTCCTAATTAAAGGAGATTTACTGGATTCCTTTTTTTTTTTTTTTTCCCCTCCCCAGAAGCTCATAATGTCTTGCTCCCTCTAGTGTCTGACCACTGTGCTAGGCTGGGACATTGGAGGCACACTCATTCCCTCCTCTCCTTCCTCTCCTGTGAAGAGAAACCTCAAATTCTGTGCCTTCTCCCAATTTCACAGAGCCCTGCTGGTCCTTTCCTTTTGTTCTTAGCTGTGCCCACCAAACTATGCAGGTTCTGTCCAGCTCTGGGTGGGGCGAGACAGGAACCAGCCCCTCAGACAAAGCACTGAAGGGTTAGGATTAGTTAGTGGAGGTGTGCTCCAGACCCTCCCTCAGGGAAAGAAGCCCCAGGTCCCCTGTCTTCTCTTCATCTTACAGATCTGTGCCAGCCACAATAAGCTACTTACCCTTTTTCTTTGTTTTTAACTGAACAGAAGCATCTAAACTACATTAATTACAGTATTTCTCCAAGTGAAATGAGGCAGAAACTGGACCCTAGGGTGGTACACGAACAGACTTGGCTTTTGGAGGCATGCTCCATTCTCTCTTACCCAAGTACTGAGATGTGCTGCATGGGGAGAGGCTGACACAGGAAAAGTGAGATTGTTCTTACTCATGTTACTGTAATGGTTCTCAGTTTTGTATTCATCGGGACTACGGCAATTCCTTAAACTGGATTCTGGGCTTCTCATAAAGTTATTTGGTCCATATATCATAGTTAAATTGTGTTTCTGTGGACGATGAAGCCTGGAACTTTGTATTCTGCAGTTTCTATGGGACCCTTTATTTTATGAACTCCTGTAAGGGTATGTTTTATAATTGTTTTAAGATCTCTAGCTAACTTCTTCAACTATAAAGACAAACAGAATTATTTTAGTATGTTGTTAAAAGCCTAAAAAATAGTCAAATGCCCTATGATATTTAGGGTACCCCCCCTTTAGCTTCATTTAACTTAAATTTTGAGGCAAAATTTTAAATATGAATATTGCTTAAATGACAGTTTTAATGTTATGATAAAAGCTATTTAAAATTGAGAAGGTACAATACTAAATTTTTGTTACTTAAAGGCCTACCTTTATTCAGGTTTATCTAACATAGTTACTATTATAGTATTTATTCTAGGAGTTGTAATAATAAAATAGGAAGATTTACTGCTTTAAAGCTTAACTTACTGAACAGTAAACATCCAACGAGTGCCATCATCAAAACAATTCACTCTGAAAGGCTAAATACATATGCCAGTTATGCTGCAATCATTTTTGGAAATCCTCCTTGAACTGTCCTTCCAGGAAACTTAGAAAACCATATTCACTGTCCTATAGTTTCATGTTTTATTTGTAGATGAAAATTCTACATTGTACTGACTATAAAATAGATGCAGAAAACTATTGTCAGTGTCCTAAAGTGTAAAACGAACAGAGAGCACAGATGACATGGATAAATGTACAACTGACAGATGGAGAGCAATAGGTGGTCACTGTACCTGGAACAGTCAAGGAACAGATGGTATTTGTCTGTGTTTCTGAACAAGAATGAAAGGACTCTTATTTATTTTATTTAAAATGATGATCAAGAAAAATATGAAAGGGCAGAAGACCACCTTAAAAATAACATGGTGAGCAAACAATGAGGATAAGTAAATTCTATGTGCTACAAAAAGAGTACATTTTCTTTCTATTAAAAACACTACAGTCTAAAGAAGGTTGACCCAAAGCCTGAGCCAAAATATTGAAAAAAAGTATTTTGAGACATTATAGATCCTAATCTTTTTACTACCCAGTTATACAAATGTACATTGATGTCAAAATTATGGTAAGATCTATTATATTTCAGAAGCCTTTTGCTTAGTCTTCGGAAGCTCTTTGTCCTCTCCTTCTCCTTGAGTTGACTAAAAAATGGAAAAAATATGATAAACTAATTGGCCTAAGTTGGTAATGATGAATAGTAGAGTTAAGTTATTTCTTCTTAAAATCCTTCCTGGAGTAATGGTAAAAAAATAATAATAAAAAAATACCTTTTTGAGGGTGCCTGAGTGGCTCAGTCGATTAAGCATCACACTCAATTTTGGCTTGTGATCTCATGAGATTGAGCCCCGCCTTGGGCACCATGCTGGGTTTGGGACCTGCTTAAGATTCTCTCTCTCCCCTCTCTCTGCCCCTCCCCTTCCCACTCTCTCTGTCTCTCTAAAATTATAATAATAATAATACCTTTTTGAAAACAAAGAACTTGCACATATACTTGAAAGTTATCCTTCCAAGAAAACTTCACCTTGGAAAACCATAATATAAATAAATAAATAAATAAATAAATAAATAAATAAATAAATAATTCCAGGGAGTCTGTCAGTAGTTGAAATACTTTTGAAACTTCTTTTGCAATTGCCTGGATACAAAATGTGAGACAAAAAAGAATCATAACTTTACATTTACATTGGATTATCAGACATACCAATCTAATAAAATAATCTAATAAAATGTCTTTCTTGTCACTTTTGGAATCAAATAAGTTTTTGAAACCTACATTGAATATCATTTTCCATCAGGCAGAAAAGCTGGAAATCCACCATTGAAGATTTCCATAAAAATTTGATGTAGATTATAAGGATTCAGGCCTGAATTTGAATCCTGCCTCTCTATTTATAACCATGAGAACTTGAGTAAATATTACTTACGTTCTCTAAGTCTAACTTTCCCATCCATGAAATGATAGTGATAATATTGCTAATGTTTGAGCCAAAAATTGTGATGCCAGTAGGTGGAGGATAAGAAGTAAATTTTATGCATTCAGTTTACCCAGAGTCTAACATAGCACACAATACATGCATACATGGTATGCATTCAGTAGATGTTTACTGACTATATAAATGATAATTTTATTTTTAAGCTATGGTTATGTGGATAGAAGAGTTTTACCAGAAAGTATATTTTATTAAGATTATCAGAAGGTTTAGGAAAAACAATTTGAGACTACATGGGAGGTACAATTTTAAATAGGGAGTCAAGAAAGAATCTCACTGGAGAGATGGAATGTGAGCAAAGACCCAAAAGAGCTGAGGAGATGGATCATAAGACAACTTTAGGGACAAGTATTCCAGTAACAAAGCCCTAAGGTGGGAGCTCTTAGGGCCTATTCATGGAACAGCAGAGAAGCCAACATGGCAGCGCAAAATGAAAAAAAAAAAAAAAAGACAGTAAGAAATTAAGTCAAAGAAACAGCAGGGTAGCATGTTGAATAGAGCCTCCTGGAACATTATAAAGACTTTGGCATTTACCCTGCATGAGATAGGAACTATTGGAATGTTTTCAAATGAGGAGTGGTTTGAGATTCTTTCTAATGAGATCCTCTGGCTCTATTGTGTTATATAAAGAAGGGATGGGAAGAATGAAGCCAACTAGGACTTAATTCCATCAATCCGGAGGCAAGATGATGGTGGTTTGTTACCGGGTTGTAGAAGCAGAAATGATGAGAAATGGGTAGGTGCTTAGTATATTTTGTTGATGGATTGGGTGTGAATCCTATAGATTAAATGTTTGTGTCCCTTCTTCACCAGATTTATGTTGTGCCCAAGATTGCGAATCCAAGAAACCACCAAGGAGCCAACACCGATGCAAATGCACGAGGGTTTATTAACAAGCTCGAGCTTGGGTCCAAGTATACCCGACACAGCAGAGCAGGGACTTGGACCCCGAAGTGGGTTACAGCTGGTTTTTTAATAGGCTGGTCTAGGGGATTTTCAGAAGGGATGGAGGAATTTCTCAAGTTCTGTTTACATTCTGATATGGGGCTTTCAAGGGCATTGAGCTCTGTTCTCATTCTAATATGGGACTTTCTACCACGGGGGTGGGCTCTGTTGTCTTTCTGATATGCGATTACCTGCCGAGGACATTAAGGACATTCTGCAGTTTTTCCCATAAAGTTCAGCTCTTATTCACAGGGGCCTAAGATAGCTGCACTTGTGCTAATGCTAAACTTTAGGTGGGATGGCCTTAATTTTTCTCGGCCTCCACAATTTATATGTTAAAATCCTAACCCCCAATGTGATGGTATTTGAAGGTGGGGATTTTGGAAAATGATTAGGTCTCCCTAAAAGGGTAGAGCCATTTAACAATGCTATTGTTCATGTATGTTGCATTTTCCAATTACAAGTTTTAAAAAATGAAAAAGAAATCTCAAGCCCTCCCCCCAATACACACACACACAGGTTTGAGTTCTCAAGGTCTGGGGAATTTTCAAAGATGTGTTGGAAAGTTATAGGTAGTTGAAGAAATAAAACCAGCCTAACCTGTTTTTCTGTTTTTTTGTTTTTTGTTTTTTTTTTTTAAATAAAGATTATAGGAGAAAGGAGAAAAGGCAAAGAATGAGCTGTACCCTACCCTAGTATAAATATTCTTAGGTATGATAGTTTTCAGTGGTAATTTAATTCATTAAATGAGTGCCATGGAATTCACTAATGACTTTGAAGCACCCCCCACCAAAATGTGCAAGTGTAATTTAATTTCACTCTATCATTGTAATTGTCTCATTAACTGAACTAAAATTTTACGTAAACAGTATCTCAAAACCAAGTGTGTAAGATGGGGCTTAGAAATAAAGTGAACAAAATAAAAGCCTAATGGAAACTTTCCATATCAGAAATACTAAAATTTTAGGTCTTAGCCTGGCTTCCTTGTTCTTTTTATTTTTCAAATCCCACAGTCAATAATGTTCCCAATATCCTCTCAGTAAATTCATTTTCTGCTCAAATCTGTCAGAGTTGCTTTGTGATCCTTGCAACTAATGGACCTTGACTGATACAATTTAGTTTCATGTACTATTGTATGATTCAATGCATGGTCCTCCAAACTACTTCCTCTCACAGCACCCTGAGAATATCTGATGTAGAAACAAATGCTCTTATACTAGAATCATAGGAAGAAGTTAAGTCAATAGAAAACATACAGAATATTGTGTTGGTATTTATTCCTAGTGCTGCTGTAACAACTGCCATTAACTTAGGGACTTAAAACAAGTTTAATTTATTTTCTCATAGTTCTGGAGGTCAGAAATCCCAAATAAGTCTTACAAGGCTAAAATCGAGGTGTTGCAAGAGCTTGTTTCTTTTGGAGTTTCCAGAGGAGAATCTGTTTCCTGACTCTTCCAACTTTGAGAGGCTGCCTGCATTTCTTGTCTTGACCACACCACTCGAATCTTTTGTTTCCTTCCTTACATTTCCTAGTACTGGCTCTGATCCTTTGCATTCCTCTCATAAGGAAGAATTACGTTTAGAGTGCAGCAAGTTAATACAGAACTATCTCCCAGTCTAAAAATTCTCAATCATATTCACAAAGTCCTTTTTGCTATCTAAAGTAACATTTACAGGTTCCAAGGATTAGGATGTGGATATTTCTCAGGGGCCAGTGTTCACTCTATCATAAACACCTAGACCACCTACTACCAAGTATAACCTAAATTAAATAATCCCAAGTCCTCCAGGGATTTCTGATCTTTTTTGTATTAGACGTCTTCAGTGTCCTCTAGTCCTCAACCTACTTCTGGGGATTAGAAAGACTAAAGTGGTATTAAGCTGCTGGCTGTCAAATTTAAGGAAACAGAAGGTGTTCTTGAGAAAAGACCTTAATGAGAAAATAGTCACACATATAGACGTACAGAGTAGTGTGATCTATGTCACTGCTTGCCTAGCTTAGTTATGACTCAGAGTGTACATCACCCAAATATGCTTGCCCTCATGTTCTTGGTAAAGAAGACAACTCGGGAGGCCTGGGTGGCTCAGAGCATGATCCTGGAGTTCCAGGATTGAGTCCCGCATTGGGCTCCCCGTAGGAAGCTGCTTCCCCCTCTGCCTAGGTCTCTGCCTCTCTCTGTGTCTCTCATGAATAAATAAATAAAATCTTAAAAAAAAATAGAAGAAAACTCTATTCAATCTGCTGGCAGCTGGCATATGTGTGTGTATGTGTGTGTTAGTAATAACCATGAGTATCAATATAGGACATTGTAGTCCTAATACAAATGCATTGTCTTTATTTATGTAAGGACACTTTCTCATCCCACATGCTTGCTTTAAGAAGAGGAAGAAACACTTCCTGATGGTCTCACTAGGTGATCACAACTTGTGGGGAGCCATTATCATCACAGAACATCTCTTTTTGTTGGACTAATCTACCTTGTGTTGCCAAGGCATCAGCTCACCTTTCCTATGGTCATTCTACTTTAGTCACCAACCACCTGATTGATTCTGCTTTCCCTCAGACATCCCAATTAGCGCTGCAGAGCTTCACTCAGCTTCACCTCCTGAAGGTCAATTGTCATTCCGTGAATTTAAAAACTCCCACGTATTCTTTGGGTCCAGTGCATCAGGTTATCTCTTTGCCTTTCGTCTTGCTCTGAGTCTCATTCCTTTCCTTTCTTTGGTTCAGTCAATTTGTGCCTTTGTTTCCTTCCACCCATTAATTTTCTGATATTTCCTTTGCTTTATCTAGAAATGTGAACTGTCTTCAAATATTTGAAGGGTGATCACATTATTGAGAAATTCAAATTATTAGAAGTAGCTTTAGGAGAATTTGCAGGAGTTAATCACTAGAAATTATGATGAAATAGACCTGGGTTAATGTTAGAAAAGACTTTCAAGCAGTGCTCTTTAGAGGTGGAATAAGATGTCTTACAAGAAAATAATTCATTAGAGATAGTCTTATAGATGTGAGGTGGTCGTCCATCAGGAGAAGTATTGTAAGTAGGGGAAATTCTATCATTAAGTAAATGGTTGGGTCAAACAATTCTTCAGGATTTTTTCATCTCTAAATTCTATTATTCCAAGTCATGGTACCTTATTAAAATGCATTTTTGCCTATACCTAAAACTTATTTCATATTGATAATACCCCTTTTAGGTTGATAATGGTTCTTATTTTGTGTAAAAGTAAATACAAGTATGAAATAAAAGTATATGTTCAATATAAAAGTAATGATAAGAAGCAGGAAAAAACTGTTGTTTTTACTCAGTGCGAGATTTTCTGTGAGGATGCCTATGAAAAAGTAGAGTTGCATTAGTGAAAAAGATCATGAGGTATGTATGCCTACTAAAGTGTGCTAAGATTTTTAAATTACCAATTATCTTGAGATAAAACATGTACTACCAGGGATCCGAATAATATACATGTGATTCTTGGGTGTTGGCAAGTGTGCCCCTAAGAAAACATGATGTATAGCAAGTTGAAAAATGAGCAGAAATAAGACAAATGCAACTGGGGAAGTGGAGATCAAAGAAGCCAAAAGAACAGATGGGCAAAAGAGGCAGTGAGGTTAGCAACAATTTCCGTAATGGCGAGGGATCTTGCCAGTGATGCCACTATTAATGCTTGTCACCCAGAAAGACATGTCATTAACCTACATGAAGGCTAATACTTGAGGTTTTATCACTTCATCATAATAGACCTAATTCTATCTATTTTACTTGAAACACTATTCTAGGAAATATGCCTGAATTCAACCTAAGTCCATTAAGATATCGGAACTTTCTAAACCATGTACAATACTCAGAGATGTGAATTATTCACTTTCCCAGATATAACATGCTCCATCTGGGTCTGGTATGAAGCATAGAATTAGACCTTTGCAGGAGGCATTAATAGTCCAAAGTTTCTAGAAGCTAAACTCCATTGAAAAAGCCTATTTTAAGAATAGAGAAAAGTTGGTGTTAGGTCTGGAGAATGGGGTGATTTCCCTAATCACCCTTAAGGAATGCAGAGAGCTTTCTCTGAGCTGGTGAGGCATCCCAGACAGTACCCTGCATTCTTTGAAAAATCTCCCTGGTAAAATTAGAGGGCACCTATCATTTTCAGGAATTATTATATTCTTGGAGTTCTGTGTTTTAACATGTTTTTCTAATTTTTCTTTAGTTCCTTGATAATTTTTAAAAATTAGAATAGCCATTCAAATACTCACCTTTTTACTCAATCATTCATAACCAAATACAATGAAGTTTTACAAATTCATATCCATAATCCATTTAGTCTAAGAAAAGGATAAATGTGCACACGCTCTGATTATGAGGTGGGGCACAGCAAGGATCTTTATAGAGTTAACAATTCAAAGAAATCCCCCTACTAGCTCAAGTCATTGAAAGTAATTTAAAGAAAATTCTTATCTTAATTCATGGCAACATTTCTTAAAACAATCTTTGCCTGTCTGTCCTTTCTTGAACACTGTGTCAGTCTCCAAAACCTTTCTACCCGCTGCTGTCAGGAAGCTCTGCCACATTCGGGTACCAAATGGTTTTTGTCTGTGCTCCCACCTTCCTTTGCTTCTCTAGCCCTCTTTCTGCCCATATGCCTAACCCTGAATCACAAGATCTCAAACATAACATCAGGGAAAAAAAATTCTTCAATCTGAGGGAAGGTAAACTGCTGAGTGAATAAAAATTATCTTTAGGTGGGACACCTGGGTGCCTGATTGAGTGATTGAGTGCCTGCCTTTGGCTTGGGGCATGATCCCAGTCCAGGGATCGAGTCCCAGATCCAGCTCCCTGTGAGGAGCCTGCATCTCCCTCTGCCTATGTCTCTGCCTCTCTCTCTGTGTGTCTCAAGAATAAATAAATAAAATATTTTTTTTTTAAAAAATCATCTTTAGCAATGGGGTAACACTAGATGTGTTAATAAATTTTGTCCATTACCTTTATTAGTTTGACAAATAGTCATTGAGTATCTACATGTGCAGTTTATAATATAGCCTAAGACTGACAGTAAAATTTTACAGTGAAAAAAGAAAAAATAGAGGCCTTCAAAGAAAATTGGGATTTAGGGTCAGAAATATAACACATGGAAGAAAGTGAGCAAATCATGAATGGCCTCATAGATACTTGTAAATACTTGACAGTTTCTCTGAACTGGTGATATGGGAATCCCTATCAAAGATTTGAACAGACTTTCCCTACTGGTCAAGCAGCAAAAAGTCAATGAGAGAACTGAGTCATTGCATGTCTCATAGTGAGATAGAATTGCCAAATTCAAAAGAACTTTATTCACAGTAGCCCCTTCTCCTTCCCAGTAAGAGTGGATATGCCTTGGAGATTCTGTTGTTATAAGTACTATCATCTAATTGCCAATTAATATGTCAACTAAGAACAACTGATTAGTATTAAAACATAATATTTTTCAAAGTTTTCTTTTGAGATACACTATTAACTTAATTGGCTCTTCAAAATAACAATTAGTTTCTTTTGAAAAGGAAAACTAATAAAAATATAATTGACACAATTAATGATCTCATCTCCAAAAATCTGAAGAATAGAGCTAATAACAAGTAAAATAAAAAAAAATATATCAATAACATTTTTCTACTACTAAATCCAACATCAATTATTTAATTTCAACCAAAGATCATTCATTATATAATATTAATGTTATTTGAATTTTCTGGCTTCGTTTGTATTTGATTTATAAATGCTTTATGACTATAATTTATACTTGTATTAAAACCAATAAGCATTAAAAATTTATATTGGGTAATATGTTTATAGATTTTAAAAATAATATTGTGATAATAATTATAAAGTCAACATGGGGAAAACCTACTAAAAAATCTGTGTACTCCTTTATGTGTGAGAAATCTGAATTTGTGTTTGTTAATTATATTCATCAGCTTGCTTTTGCTTGTTTTTTTTCTTATATAATTTTTCTTTATCTTTATTTAAATTCAATTAGCCAACATACAGTATGTCATTAGTTTCAGATATAGTTTTCAATAATTCATCAGTTGCATATAACACTCAGTGCTCATCACATCACGTGCCCATCACCCTATTACCTCACCCCCTTACCCACCTCCCCTTCAGCAACCCTCAGTTTGCTTTCCAGAGTTAAGCATCTCTTATGGTTTGTCTTTCTCTCTGATTTTTTCCCATTGAGTTTTCTGTCCCTTCCCATATGGTCTTCTGCACTATTTCTTCTATTCCACATATGAGTGAAATCATATGATAATGGTCTTTCTCTGATTTATTTCAGTTAGCATAGTACCCTTCAGTTCCATCCATCTCAACGTAAATGGTAAGTATTCATCCTTTCTGATGCTGAGTAATATTCCATGATATCACATCTTCTTTATCCATTCATCTGTCAAAGGACATCTCAGCTCTTTCCACAATTTGGCTATTGTGGACATTGCTGCTATGAACATTGGGGTTCATGTGCTCCTTTGTTTCACCTCAACTCTATCTTGAATTAATACTCAATAGTGCAATTGCTGGGTTGTAGGGTAGCTCTATTTTTAACTTCTTGAGGAACCATTCTATTTTCCAGAGTGGCTATACCAGCTTGCATTCCCATCAATGTAAGAGCATTCCCTTTTCTCCACATCCTCATCAATATCTGCTATATCCTGTCTGGTTAATTTTAGTCATTCTAGCTGGTATAAAGTGATATCTCATTGTGGTTTTTATTTATACTTCCCTGATGACAAGTGATGTTGAGCATTTCTTCATGTGTGTGCTGACCATCTGTAAGTTTTCTTTGGAGAAATGTCTGTTCGTGTCTTCTGTCCATTTCTTGACTGGATTATTTTGTTTTGAGGGTGTTGAGTTTGATAAGTTCTTTATAGTTCTTAGATATTAGCCCTCTATCTGATATGTCATTAGCAAATATCTTCTCCCATTCTGTAGGCTGTCTTTTCATTTTGCTGACTGTTTCCTTTGTTGTGCGGAAGCTTTTTATCTTTATGAGTCTCAATAGTTCATTTTTGCTTTTGTTTTCCTTCCCCTCAGAGACATGTCTTGCAAGAAGTTACTGTGGCTGAGATCAAGCAGGTTGCTGCCTGTATTCTCCTCTAGTATTTTGATGGATTCTTGTCTCACTTTAAGGTCTTTCATCCATTTTGAGTCTATCTTTGTGTATGGTGTAAGAGAATGGTCTAGTTTCATTCTTCTGCATGTGGCTGCTCAATTTTCCCAGCACCATTTATTGAAGAGACTGTTTTTTTTTCTATTGGATATTCTTTCCTGCTTTGTCAAAAATTAGTTACAAAACACTTATAAAAGAAATTGAGGAAGACACAAAGGATGGAAAAACATTCCATGCTCATGGATTGGAAGAATAAATATTGTGAAAATGTCTATGCTACCCAGAGCAATCTACACTGAAATCCATATCAAAATACCATTGACATTTATCACAGAGCTGGAACAAATAATCCTAAAATTTTTATGAAACTGGAAAAGACCCAGAGGAATGTTGAAAAAGAAAACCAAAGCTGGGGGCATCACAATGCCTGACTTCAAGCTATATTACAAAGCTGTGATCATCAAGACAGCATGGTACTAGCACAGAAATAGATACATAGATCAATGGAACAAAATAGAGAATCCAGAAATGGATGCTCAACTCTGCAGTCTTCAGCTTGCTTTTGATTGAAAATAAAGAGAATTTAGAGAATAATCCATAGGTCACTTAGGGAACAATACTTGTGAAAACTTAGGGCTCATGTGAATGTGGTATCCTGGAGGGAGATCCAGGACAGCTCAGTGCCCAGAGCAGAGAAACCCAAGGGCCCAGCTGAATGAGAAAGAGGCAGAAGGAAGTACAAGGAAACTTGGAATTTCCATAGACCCAGCCCCAATGTTTCTAGTTTCTTCTATTCCCTCCTCTAAGAATAACAACAAAAACCACTCTTACTCTATGAGAACATATTTAGTACTACATGCTATTTTTCCTGGTTTCTGCAGTAAAAATGAAAAAGAATATCAGCCAGACAGTTATTTTCTATAGAAAAATGCTCTACTGGTTCCTAAACAACTTATTTACACATAAGCTTTAGGAAAGTAATATATTTATGAGTTGGAGACTATCATGTTTCATTTTTGTCCTTATGTTCCAGCTGTCTAAATACCTAATATACATACATATATTATGAAATATATAATAATATAAAATTAGTATATAGTAAAGAGGGATCCCTGGGTGGCGCAGCGGTTTAGCGCCTGCCTTTGGCCCAGGGCGCGATCCTGGAGACCCACGTCAGGCTCCCGCTGCCTGGATCAAGTCCCACGTCAGGCTCCCGGTGCATGGAGCCTGCTTCTCCCTCTGCCTATGTCTCTGCCTCTCTCTCTCTCTCTCTCTGTGACTATCATAAATAAATGAAAAAAAAATTAAAAAGAAATTAGTATATAGTAAAGAATATGGACAATCCTATAAATATCATTAGAAGAACAAAATTCTCAGACATTTCTGCAAGGGTTCCTTTTTAAATAAAAGCACAGCACTGTCTACCTCTTGCTAATTCACATGTTCCAAGAGGGGCAAGCAGCATGTTACTCGGACAGTGATTAAATGATTAAAAGCCAATTCACAAATGATTAAAAATTATTATCCAGAAAGATAATTCCTGGGGGCTTGGAGGGGGGTGAACCTTGGTTTCATCTTGTGAAAATTATCTACATTATTACTCCAATTTAGTATTTTGCCTTAGTAGAAAGTGGTTTGGACTCAGAAGCCTCTAAGGCTACAGTGCCCTACCTTCAGACCCAGAAACCATGGTAACTGCCGGCCACAGTGAAGGCAACTTCCTGTGCTGATGTGTATTTTCTAGATCTTTACAGCTGAGACTCGAAACACTGCTGTACAATCAGCCAATCCTGCAGATTCTGCAGTGAGCTTATTGCCCCTTATTGATACAGCTGGCATCATTAGTTTCTGGTTGCAAATGCACATTAGGCAACATTATGGAAAGAAGGGATTAACTTTATACTCTTCTATTCTGCTAGCAAACTTATGTGACAAACTATGGTAATGCTCTCTGCTTTATTATTTTAATTAAATTCCCAAGAGGCAGAGTCAAGTCATGAGATATAATGTCCTTAACATAAAAACATGTGCTTTTTCCCCCCTAAATATGACATTTATATTTTTCTCATAAAGAAATATCCTAGAAAAAAAAAAAAGAAATATCCTAGAGATTATCTGTCTCCTGGACTATAAATAAAATAAGGAATAGGCTACAGGGTATGCTATGTGTGTATGTGTGTGTGTGTGTGTTGAGAAAGTTAGAAATTTATTAAATCACATACCATTAAAATGTGGAAAGCAGCTTGATTATTTTGGAATTCCACAGAGTTTTAAGGGGTCGTTAGGTAAACTCCACTAATTAGCATGTAAACCCTCCATTTATGGCACCTAAAAAAAATATTGAGAGCTAGTATGTAATAGTTTAAAGAACAAATTCAGGAATCAGATTACCTCACTTCGTCTTCTGCCACAAACTGGCTGTGGGATCTTGAACAGGCTCCCTACTATCCCTACCGTGTTTCAGTTTCAACATCTCTAAAATGGGGGTAGTAACAGCTCCTACTTATTCAGACATATGTGAGGATAAAGTAAGTTAATACATATAATTCGTAAATATTCCTAGAATTTAGTGTTTCATAAATGTTACCTGTTATCATCATAATTATCACCATGATTTCACTATTATTAAGATATAAAATTAGATTTCAAAAATAAAATGAGTAATTGAAGACCAAATAGTTAAATAAATAAATACCAGAGAAAAGGAAATAGATACACACATGCTTCAACTAATATAAATAAAAATATAAAGTTATTGCCTTCTTAACTAGAAGGGGTCTTAGCAATCACTGGATGGAAATGCCACATTGTGCAACTGTGGACACCAGATACAACAGGAACAATTGCAAACCCAGGGCCCTGGAGCTGGTCTGTGGTAAGGAGACAAGTTGGGAGAAATCGTTGACTCAACTTCCTAATTCCTAGTCTATTTCTACCTCATTACACTAAATCCCTTTTTAATTCTTATACTACCTGTTAACTCAGCTCAACTCAGCATTCAGGAGCTCTAAGTTAAATTGCAATGTTAATAAAACTAGTAATCATGGTCTTCCTATTACTGGGCCTGTTTATGTGTGTGTGCCTAAATATAAGGGTGCACAAGTGTGTTTCTTGTGTTTTTGAATAGCTGATAATGACAAAATGAACTTCTTGACTTGCTGATGGTGTTTTACATGTTTTGAAGTCATTGTAGGTACAATTTAGGGACTAAGACCCATGGCTTTAAAATCAGACAGGCTATTACTCGACTCTCAAATCCTTATGCTCTATTTTGCTAGGTGTGCCTCAGTTTCCTTGTATAAAATTAGGGTAATAATAATAATTACTCCCTTATGGCTTTACTACCCTGCCAACTTCACAATGGTGTGATGAAGATCAAATAAATCAGGGCTTGGATAAGGACTTGGCAATGGTTAATGTTCTTAATGTAAGTAACCAATTTGCGTTAGGTGTTGTTTCTTTTGGCACAAGATAGGAGGAGGCTGACGTGTGCAGATGAGTGAAGGCAGAAAAAAAGGAGAAAATGTTGGCGTTTGAAAGTAAACAAAGCCTTCCAAACCAAGCCTGGTGCCAAAGCAAGCCATCTTTCTATTGTGCTGTACTGAGGCATCTAAGAGCTCTCTCCAGTATTCTAGAAAAGTGAGCAAGTGTTCTTCCCTCAAAGTGGTTGCTGTAGTTCATTTTTCCTTTCCTATTTTCCCTGTAATAGCCCAACCCCAAAACGCAGCAACCAAGAAAGACTTCCAGCTGCCCTTTACAACCCTTCTGGAGACAGCCAAATGAAACCTGACGTAAGATGGGAATTCTAATCTTTCCCTCTTTCTCTTACACTTTTGATCTATCAGTAAATCCTGTTCATTTCTCATCCTAAATATTATCCCCTCCTCCACCACCTCATCATTTCCCATTTGGAGACCTCCAGACAAACCTTCCAGCCTCCAAACCTTTCCCCTCAAACCAGCCCATCCCTTGGCTTCAGGCTGATATTTTTTAAAATATAAATCTGCTCAAGTCCCTCTATCACTTAATAGCTTTACCTCAAGTTCCTGGAAAGCACCACTTGGTTTCACCTTCTACACCTTCTTGTGCATTGTTTCCTCCGTCCCCAGAATGCACTTCCTGTCCCTATCCATGAGAAATTCTTGATAAAGAGAAAACAATTCCTTGCCTTAACATTTGTCGGGGATGAAGGTCAATTACTTCTTATATTTGAAGAATTAAATTGATTGGCTGTTTGGTTCCTTTATTTTATTCAACAGATTTGCTCTTTATTCGCTATATTATGAAAGTCTGTCAAAAACCGCAACGCTGCTCTCAGAATTGAGGATGGAATATGGAATAAAAAGCTGTCAAACCAAGTATGAATCTTAAATAGGATGCCGTAGTCAGAATTTTAAGATGGACCCGAGGTCCCCAGGCCCTGATAGACACACACTTTTTCCAATTTTTCAATCAAACATTAATCTAGGTATTGTGAAGGGATTTTGCTGATGTGATTAAGATCCCAAGTCAGCCAACCTTAAGGAGATTATCAAATGGGGCTTATCAAATCACAAGAGCCCTTTAAAAACAAAGCATTTTCTTTGACAAGTGGCAAAGGAAGAAGTCAAAAATTCAAAGCGCAAAAAAGAATTGACTATCATATCACCATTGGTTTGAAGATCGAAGGGACCATGTGGCAAAGAACATAGGTGACATTTAGGAGCTTAGATAGCCGGCATGGAAGTGACAACCTCAGTCTGACAGCTAAAAGTAACTGGATTTTACAAATGGCTAAGAATTGCCTTGGAAGATTTTTTTCCCCAGAGCCTTCAGATGAGAACTCTGTGTAGGCAACATCTTGGTCTCAGTGTTGTAATACCCTGAGCAGAGAATCCAGCCATGTCCTACAAGAATTCCAACCTACAAAACTGTGAGCTATTAAGTGGCTGCTGTTTTAAGCCACTGATTTTAGCAATTCATTACACAGCAAAAGGAAACTAATATAATGGGGTTTTCTATATATTGAAAACTGTGCTATTTTAATCATTCCATCACTCTTCTTTTCCCTTTATGCACCTGGCTTAGAGAATCTTGCTTTTTTCATATTAATTGAAAGTAAATAAATTTTTCAGAAAATTTGTTGTAAGGAATTCCACGAGTGAGCACTTAAAAAAAAAAAAAAAGCCGTAGGACTTTTTGGTACATGTACATATCTTCTTGGTTTCTACCATGCTGGCACCCACCACTTTGAACTCTAAGCCCAGAATACAAGTGGTGTGCGTAGTGAATCAGAGAATCATTAGGAAAGTTACACAAGATAGCACAGTGAATGACAGAACTTGGTCTTAACTATCAAGTTGAATTTAAATCCAGCTTTGTCCCTAGCTAATAATTTGGCCTTTGTGTAGATTTCTTTTTCTGGACCTATAATAGTGATATTCAACTTGGCTGCACACTAGAAGCAACTGGGAACTTAAAAGAATTCTAATGGCCAAACACCACCCAAAATTATTTAATCTAAATATCTGGGGGTATGCCCAGGCATTGGTAATTGTTAAAATTCCCAGGTGATTCCAATGTGCAACCCAGTTGGGAACTACAGGCCTACGAAAGAGAACTCAGACTATGTGATATCCAAAATCTCTTCCTGTTGTAACACTTATGAGTTTATGTTTTAGTAAACAAAAATGTAATATAACAAGCAATGTTTTAATGATGAGGAGGAAAAGGTGGTCAATTACTACTAAAGGCTACAATTTACTACAGATGTTTCTGCCCCTAAGTGAGCTGGCATAATTTCAATTCAGAGGACATGATGAACCTTTTACTATTTTGGCAGCTACCTTAATAGGACACTTCAGATGTCAAAACTAACCTTCTAAGGCTATGACTTTGAGGAGGGTATATAATACAGAACAAAAAAATAGACAATCACATATCCCCAAGAGTGAACTGAAGGACATTTCAGTTTGCAAAACTTTCCATCAACTTGACTATTACATGAAAAGCATTGTGGAAATAGGAATATTTTAGGGACATCAGGAAAAAATAATAGTTGTTTTTTCTTAGCCTAGTAGGCACAGGTCCGTGAAAGGAAATACTATTGAAATTAAGAGTTTGCAAGAGACATAAAATTGGACCAAAAAATTACCATCAGAATTTCAATCCTTTGGAAATCCTAGAAATCTTGTGGTGGTTGCTGACATTTCCATTGACTATGGGTTGAAGGATGTGGAATTTATGTCACTCCTCTGTCTATAAAATGGATTCAAGAATGGAACCCATTTCATAGGATTATTTGAAGATGAAATGATTTAATAACTATAAATCACTAAAAGTAACTTTTGCACATGGTGTTATATAAACATTTATTAATAAAAAATAAACATGTTTAAATGAGTAACAAAGGGTAGTTAAAACAGTGAGGTAGAGGCATAGGACCAGGCAGATAAATCACTGGAACAAACTAAAATCGACACACAGATCTAAATATGGGATCTGTCAGTATGCGATTACAATCACATTTCACTGGAGAAATGTCTGTTCATGTCTTCTGCCTATTTCTTGACTGGATTGTTTAGTTTTTGGGTGTTGAGTTTAATAAGTTCTTTATAGATCTTGGATACTAGCCCTTGATCTCTGATATGTCATTTGAAAATATCTTCTTTCATTCTCTAGGATGCCTTTTACTTTTGTTGACCGTTTCTTATGCTGTGAAGAAGCTTGAACAGACATTTCTCCAAAGAAGACCTACACATGGCCAACAAGCACATGAAAAAATGCTTCTCATCAGGGAAACAGAAATCAAAACCACAATGAAATGCCACTTTACACTGGTGAGAATGGTGAAAATTAACAAGACAGGAAGCAACAAATGTTGGTGAAGATGTGGAGAAAGGCGAACCTTCCTGCACGGTTGGTGGAAATGCAAACTGGTGCAGCCACTCTGGAAAACAGTGTGGAGTTTCCTCAAAAGTTAAAAATAGAGCTACCCAACGACCCAGCAATTGCACTGCTGGGTATTTACCCCTAAGATACAGGTGTTGTGAAATGACTGAACACCTGCACCCAATGTTCACAGCAGCAATGTCCACAACAGCCATCGTGGAAGAAGCCATGATGTCCTTTAACAGATGAATGGGTAAAGAAGATGATACATATATATGTATATCATATAAATATAATAGAATATTACTGAGCCATCAGAAAGGATGAATACCTACCATTTATATAAACATGGATGGAACTGGAAGGATTTATGCTGAGTGAAATAAGTCAGTTAGAGAAAGACAATTATCATGTGGTTTCACTCATATGTGTAATGTAAGAAATGGTGAAAGGGACCATAAGGAAGGAGGGGCAACTGAGTGGAGAAAAATCAGAGAAGAAGACAAACCATGAGAGACTCCTAACTCTGGAAAACAAACAAAGGGGTGCGGAAGGGGAGGTGGGTGGAGGGATAGGGTGACTGGGTGATGGGCATTAAGAAGGGCACATGATGAGATAAGCACTGGGTGTTATACCTATATGTTGGCAAATTGAATATAAATAAAATTTTAAAATTTAAAAAAAAATCGCATTTTGCTTCAGTGGGAAAAGAATGGAGCATTCAATAAGTCATGTTGACAACCACGCCCTTCCGATTTGTCTTCCCACTTCTGAACCAAAGCTTTGAAAAAAAGGCACTAAAAAAAAAGAAAGAAAAAGAAAAAAGGCACCAAGCTTAGATTAGCCTCACTTGTTCCCTCTCTCAAGCACTGATCTAGAGAAATAATTTATACTCTTAACCCAGGGTGTAGACTGTGATACTGTGATACCTAAGCCCCTACACTGCATATTTCGACATTATTAAAGTCCTCAGCTCAGCTCTTTCCATTGTATTGTATGGTTGCCTTTCACTCTGGTTTTAGACTCAGAAAACTGCTTTAGACACAATTCACATGTGACTGCATCAAGACACACAGTTCCATGTGATATATCCCAGATCTAGATGTTGTTAGGATAGTGAATGTTTAGATGTCTTAGTGTGAGCAGTAAACCTTCTTCTCTGCTTCTTCTCCTTCTTCTTCTTTTTAGTTTTTATTTTTTTAAAGATTATATTTATTTATTCATGAGAGGATACAGAGAAAGAGAGAGGCAGAGACACAGGCAGAGGGAGAAGCAGAGGAGAAGCAAGCTCCATGCAGGAAGCCCGACACAGGACTCGATCTCAGGACCCCAGGATCACACCCTGGGCTGAAGGCAGGCGCTACACAGCTGAGCCACCCAGGAATCCTTCTTGTTTTTAAAGATTTATTCATGAGAGACACAGAGAGAGAAGCAGAGGCACAGGCAAAGAGAGAAGTAGGCTCCCTGAGGGGAGCCTGATATGGGGCTTGATCCCAGGACCCCGGGATCACAACTTGAGCCAAAGGCAGATGCTCAACCACTGAGCCACCCAGGTGCCCCAAAAAAACATTCTTCTTACACAGCCTTGCTTTTTCTAGCAGAGAGCAGATTAAGCTGGTAATTGAGCAGTTTAAAACTGGCCACACATTCCTGGAACTGCAGACATTCTGTTAAAGCAGGGTTGGTGGTCCCCTGAGAATACCTGCCTCATACCAAGAGGCACGTATGTGTTTCTCAGCTGGACACTTGGTCATGTGGAAGGGGAGAGATGACAGAAAGGAAGTCCAGTAGGCATGTTGGAACGTCTATCAGTAATTCTTGAGGCTGCTGCATGGCATTTAGAAAATGGCCACATGCATTCATTGCCAAAGACGACATTGTTATAGCCCTCTTTGGTCATAACTGGAGCCAAAAGGAAAGATTGATTGTGTCACTTTCAAAATACTATCCTCATACCCTTTCCTGTAATGATGAGATAAAGGAAAAGCATGGCAATTTCCAATAGCTCTGGAAAACATCTTGCCTAGTATGTGGCGGGCTCATATTATAAAAAATAAAATTACTATAACTTGTTTTAGGAACAAAGCTTGTGATTCTTTGTGGAGGGTATTTTTCAATCTATGTACTGAGATTAAATATCTAAATTATATCATTTAATAATCTTCCAGAAATTCCAGAAATTTTCCTATCCCAATATTCTCCTATCCTCACCTGGGTAATTCTGCATTGAAAGTCATTATAAACTCAGTTAAACGTACCTTTGTCTCAGTGATGTGTTTGCAGTTTCCTGCTGCTGTCCCTCTCCTTCTTGGTGTGCCCTGTGTGCTCCCCTGGAAATGTCACCTGCTCTTAGACAAGCTTCTTAACAAACACTCACAGATGAAACATAGTCTCTAATGCTATATGACCCCCTCCCAATATTTTCTTTCTTTTCCTTGGTTCACAGATTAACCCAGCTAATAAATATTTAGATGCCAACAGTTTATGCAAAAGTTTGTTCTTTCTCAGTGCAGTGGATTGAATGTTTATGTGCCCTCCCCTAAATTTATATCTTGAAGCCCAATCCCTATTGTGTTTGTAAGTGAGGCCTTTGGGGAATATGTAGATTATGAGGCTAGAGCCCTTGTGAATGTGAGTTGTGTACTTGTAAGAAAAAAAAGGAGAAAGAGTATCTCTTCCATGGCCGTGTGAACAGATGGTGAGAAGGCGGTTGTATACAAGGCAGGAAGTGAGGCCTCCCCAGACACCAGATCCACTGGTACGTTGGTTGATCTTGGACTGCAAGCCAGAACTGTGAGAAGTAACTGTTTGTTCTTTAAGCCACCCAGTGGTACTTTTGTGACAGCAGCCTGAGCTAAGACACTAGTTAACTTGAATGGGTATCAAGGGACTGAAAGTGATTTTCTGAATGTTAAAGTCATTCTTGTTAATCTTGTGGTGCATCAACAGGCATGCTTGCAGTTGGGCCTCTGAGGTGGCCGAGCAGCATAGTGAGAGCAATAACAAGAATCGCAACCCCACCAGGGAACTCCAGAGTGACCAGTGGTGGTGAGATACTACTCTTTAGCCTTCATCCTTTCTCATCTCAGGGGGGTGATTCCCCCTCGCTTGCCCTTTCCACCTGAAGTCCCACAGTCCATCCAATACACCAGCCATTCTTCAGTTGCTGTTAAATTTACTCTTGGTTATTCTGCCTATTTCTCTTGCCTCCTTTACCCTTACTCTCACCCAGTTTATGGTGATTTCCCCTTGGTTTATTAAATAGCTGCTTAGATAACTTTTCTCCACATGGCTTACTTATGTTAATTCTGCAATTTGGCTAATTTCCTAAAGATCCTCACTATCATTTAATATTGAAATTTGGCATAGAAACAATGAAGAGTTGTAAGACAAGAGCTTCCTAAGCACAGATGGTGTGTCTTACCCGGTGCTAAGTTTTGTCAACACAATTAAACATATGTCTACAAAGGCCTATTCCATCCTAGGCACTGCAGAGGACTAAAGCAAGTATATAGCAATAGGTTCTCAAGAATGCGTAACTCCAGAGAAAGGGAAAAAGAAACTAATATTTATTTAGCTTCCAACACATTATCCTCACAATAAACCAATAAAATAGTTATTACTACTCCCATTTTATAAACAAAAAGAAACCAGAAGTTCATAAAGATTAGGAAACTTGCCCAATATCCCAGATGAGAAGAAATAGACTCATGATTAAAAGTATTTAAAACCATAACAATCCCCAAATTATACTGGAGGAGTAAGAGAAGTATCCGATTCACCATAACATGAGGGAAAATAGACATAGAACATGTAGCAACAAAATGACTTATATATTTAATGAAGGAGAAATCACATCTGGTAAGGGAAACTGGAAAGGATTCAGAAAGGATTCGTATTTAAGAAAGCCCTTGGGAAAAGGTTAAAATTTCAATAGGCACATCTGGAGAAAAGTGAAAAGCTCTGTAATGACATTCTTAAAACAAGTGACTTTAGCATGGTCACAAATTACAGAATAAACACACAAATATCCGTGGCATTTCTACATACTAGCCATGCATGCTTGAAAACTGATCTCAAAAACAATACCATTTACAATAACTCCCTCCAAAATGAAATAGGTATAAATCTAACAGAACATTTTCCAGATCTATATGCTAAAAACTACAAAATGCTAATGGAATAAACCAAAGAAGATCTAAATAAATGGAGAGACACACCATGTTCAAGAATCTGAAGACTCAATGCGGTAAAGACAGCAATTTTCCCCTAACTTATCTATAGACTTAATGCATTCCAATAAAAATCCCAGCAGGGCTTTTTGTGTATAGAGACAAGATCATTCTAAAATGTATATGGAGGACAGAGAAACTAGAATAGCTATAATAGTTTTGAAAAAGAATAATAAATTTGAAAGAATCACTTTACCAATTTTAAGACTTACTATAAAAGTACAGTAACCTGGCAGCCCAGGTGGCTCAGCAGTTTAGCCCCGCCTTCAGTCCAGGGTGTGATCCTGGAGACCTGGGATCAAGTCTCATGTCAGGCTCCCTGCATGGAGCTTGTTTCTCCCTCTGCCTGTGTCTCTGCCTGTCTCTCAATCTGTGTCTCTCAAGAGTAAATAAACAAAATCTTTAAAAAAAAAAAAAAGTACAGTAATCAAAATAGTATGGTCTTAGCAGAGAGACAGAGAGATAGGTGGAACAGAACAGAGAACCAAGAAATGGATCCAAACAGGTGTGGCCATTAGATTTTTGACAAAAATGTCAAAGAAATTCAATGAAGGATATTCTTTTCAATAGTGAGAGAACAATTTGACATCTGTACACTAAAAATAAATAAATAAATAAATAAATAAATATTAAATAAGAACTTGACCTAAAGCTCGTGTCTTATACAGTTAACTCAAAATGTATCATATCTAAATGTAATATATAAAAATATAAAACTCTCAGAAGAATATAGAAAATCTCTATAATTTGGAGTTAGGGAAAGAATTCTCAACATGACACCATAAACAAGATCTACAAAAAGAAAAACTCGATAAGCTGGAGTTCATCAAGATAAAAAACTTATATTCTGCTAAAGATACTGTCAAGAAAATGCAAAAGACAAGCTTCAAACTAGGAGAAGATATTTGCAAATCAAATACTCAATAAAGGACTTGGATTCAGAATATATAAAAACTCTCTAAACTCAGCAGTAGACTAAAAGCAACTCCACTGGAAAATAGACCCAACAATTGAACAGATACTTCACCCAAAGGGATATACAGAAGATAAAAGACCTGCAATACTATTAGCTGTTAGGAAAATGCGAATTAAAGCCACATTGACAGATACCTAACCAGAGTTACGTGACTGACTTGATTTTGGCTTGGGTCATGATCTCGGGGTCCTGAGATCAAGCCCACTGTCAGGCTCTGTACTCAGCAGGGAGTCTACTTGAGATTCTCTCTCTCCTTCTCCCTCTGCCCCTCCCCTGCTCATTTTCTCAAATAAATAAATAAACAAACAAAATCTTTTTTAAAAACCACATTGAGATATCACTGAATACTTCTCAGAGTGGTTAAAATTAAAAACACTAACAATATCTCACCTGCTGGTGAGCATACAGAGCAAGAGAAACTCATATAGTGCTGATGGAAATGCAAAATGATATAGCCACTCAAAAAATAATTTGCTAGTTTCTTATAAAGTCAGACATTGTAATATGACCCAGCAATCTAATTTATGGTTTGTTTTGGACCAAATTTGTCCCCCCAAAATTCATATGTCAAAATTTTAATCCCCAATGTGATAGTATGAGGAGGTGGTACCTTTGGGAAATACTTAGGTCATAAGGTGGAGCCCTAATGAATGCAATTAGTACCCTTATTAAGAGAGCCCATGTGGGTGCCTGGGTGGCTCAGTCCATTTAAGTGCCTGACTCTTGACTCTTGATTTTGGCTCAGGTCATGATGTCAGGGTCATGAGATCAAGCCCTGAGTCAGGCTCTGTGCTGAGGATTGAGCCTGCTTGAGATTCTCTCTCTCTCCCTCTTCCTCTACCTTTCCTTATTTCTCTCTCTAAAATATAATAATATCATATTATATCATATAGTTATAAAAGAGCCCACAGAGAGCTTCCCAGTTCTCTTTCTGCCATGGGAGGCTACCGTGAGAAGTCAGAGTCTACGGTCCAGAAGAGGGTCTTCTCAGCAACCTAACCTAGAAATAGGTTAAGAAAGAGGGAGATGAGACCAAATAGTCAAAGATGTCACTTGTTATATGCTAGAAATGGTATTTGGGGGGAATTTTTGAGAAAGGTGGGGAAGGGGCTCTCTCTCCCTGCTAAGTCCCAAGCAATGTATGTATACATCAGGAACAAAAGGTTCATACACCAAGAGACAGATATGAATCTGGAGCATTTTCCAACAATGTCCTTTAATTTTCTACTCAGGATGACATTAGGTAATAATTGGAATTACCCAAACTTGTTCTTCAGCCCCCAGGGTGCAGCCTCCTTGACCTGTTTTAAAGGTGGAGCACCCGGGGAAACTCCCACACCTAACCACCACCGCCCACTGTCAAATACTTCTCTGTTTCGCCCTCTAGAGAGAGGATTTGATTTGCTCATTTATATCCAAAATAATCAACACAGGTGATATTGTTATACTTTTTTCCTTCTCGTTTGAGGTACTCAGCGGCAGCCATCCTCTATTTTCTAATAGAGACAGGTTAGCAAACATGACGCAGAGCAGAGCAGAATGGAAGAGCTAAAGAATGCCTGCCTCTTTGCCCCCCCCATAGAAACCTATGGAATAAGCCCCGCCTTTCTGTGCTTGTCTCTCTAAAAACAGTTTCTCAAGCTGATCCATTCTCAAGTGAAGGAAGCTTTGTCATGTAAGCAGATTGCTCAAACACACTCCCTGCCTTCCAGCCGGCTTCACAGGGTTGTCTGAGGGCACAGAGCAGAGTGGGTGCTTGGTATTTCTGTATCAATCACAATTAGAGCTTCTAAGGAGCTATATATATATATATATATATATATATATATATATTTTTTTTTTTTTTACTGTATTTACTTGTCTTATCTCAGTTAAGCAGTTCTATACTCATTTTAATGATCGAAAGATAATGTTCAGAATGGCTATGAGCTTAGTCATAGAACTAGTAAATGGTAGTCTGGGTTCAAACATTCTGATTCCTAATTTTTTTTTTCTGATATGACCAAGGCACTCGTTCTCTTTTTATTTATAGAAACTCTTGGTCTTCATTTTATTTGAAATGAGGTGAAGGATCAATACTTTTAACCAGTACCAAGCAATTGGTCCAGATTCACCATCTCATTATTCTCTCTTTAGCCCAGCAAGTGGGCTATTTGTTTCCATAGGTTAAATTAGGATACTCTTACTTTTCATGGGGAAAATACATTGGTGGATTATAAACAAGAAGCACTCTCCACAAAGAGATATCCAGTGCATTCTCTGTGGGATTCAGCTGCAGACTATCAGATCTATTGACCCCCTGGGTTTTTTTTTTTTGCTTTTTAGCTTATAGAAATAATTTATAAAATACAATCAATGAGCTTATTTCAGAGAAACTATTCTCTGCCATATTATTAAGGGATAAATTACTTTCTGAGGAAAGCTAATAAAAATTTCTGCAGGTGTTTATTTCCACCCAATAATTTTTAGAATGGAGATTGTAGAGAAGATAGGAGGATCTGATATGCACTCTTAATTGTCACATTGAGAAATTTCAGTGTCAACAAATGAAGAAATGTTATGCCAACATAATATTTTCATGTGTATATTTTGGCTACTTTGTTTTTATATTTGGAATTGTGGAAATGTTTGTATTAGCATTAGAAGTATAAGGATGTTAATGCATGGATACGTGCCTTCAATGCACACAGATGCATTCATTTGTAGAAATCCAATCTAGAGCTGTAGATGCCATTTACTATCTGATGGTTTTATTAATTTTAGGGGCTAGATCCTTCCACCATTTGTCCATCTGGCTGGCCTGGATATCTGGAGTAGCCAATCGTGCATGCTGGCAAGGAGCTGTTACTGGCACTCAAGCACCTGCAAGAGCCAACTCCAGTGCCATCCGCACCTCTCCGCCCAGCTCCTTTCCCCAAATCTGCAGGAACTAACCTCCTTGTGAAGGGATTGCCAAAATGAGGTCACCGACAGCCTGTAGCAGGTTTTGTGGTGCTCGGTTAAAATGTGAAGCATGCTTCCCACCCAAATACTCAATCACCCCACCTGCCCTGGGCTTTTCCATCTCCAGCCAAACAAATGATCATGTAACTTCTGTAGTGAACTGCCATCAGCTGGCTATAAGATCATAGGACAGTATCTGGTAAACTCTTCCCCAGAAATGCCAATGGATAGTGCTTGTTATCCGTCCCAGGCCTATATTATGGAATGAAAATATTATATGTATATATCCTATCATGGAATGAAAATATACAATATATACATACATTTGTCATGTTTTGTTCCTAACATGTTATTTCAAATAACAGAAGTAAGCTGGAGCAATAGGTATGATCAGCATCTTTCAGGGTCATTCCTAAGAACCTTCATATTATAACAAATTTTATAAAAGCAGGAGGAGCCCTTGCTATGTTTTCTTGGGCAGCTGTCCTAACTGGGCATACCACAATAAAAGTAGTATCAGCAGCAAGCGGGAATATTCAAATCCCAAAGGCAATAACTAGTAGAAGGTATGCCCAGGGACAAATAATCATCTTCTTTGGGCAATATAAACAAAAGTTTAAGCATATTTTCTAAATTCAAAGGTAACTTTTACACAGGAAAATTTCAACTATAAATAAAGCAGAATTGATTTTCTAAGTTACCCTAATTTATCATACTTTATTTAATAAACACTTTAATTAAAATTTAACACACATCAAGGACCCAAATCATAAGTCTATACCATGATGAATTTTCACAAAATAAATACACTCATGAAATAAGCACTAAGATCGAGAAACAGAATATTCCCAGCACTTAAAAAAAGACCCCTCGTACCTTTTTCTTTTTTTTTTTTTTAAGATTGTATTCATTTATTCATGAGAGACACAGAGAGAGAGAGACACAGGCAGAGGGAGAAGCAGGCTCCACACAGGGAGCCCGATGCAGGACTCAATCCCGGGACTCCAGGATCATGCCCTGGGCCAAAAGCAGGCACTCAACCACTGAGCCACCCAGGGATCCCCCCCTCATACCTTTTCCAAGGGACTGACTACCTTCCAGGTATAATTGGAATAACCATGCTATCCTCTAACATCATCGAATAGTTCTGTCAATGCATTTTTAAATAGAAACAACCCTGCCATTTTATATTAGTCATATTGTTACCTATTTGATATTAAGTCAAAAACACAGTAATTAGAGATCTTTGGTTTCCCTAAGGTATTCTCCAGAGTTATCTGTTTGTCTGAGAGTGTATCACCTTGAATTATCAAGATCTGAATGCGCCAACTTTGAAAAGATGACTTTTTGCTACCAGATCCTAAGACAGAAGAGTAATGATACTAAAGGAAGTCACTATATCAAGTGAGCAAGAGCATCATTACTGCAGCATGAAATACAGCATGGCTTCAGCCATAAATTCAGAGTAAACTTCCTTTATGTGTAACACTTTATTATTTTATTATTATCAAGGAGAAATATAACTTTGCCTTCAGCCATGTTCAAATCTTCTGAGGGAGAAATATTAAATATATAAACCAGTGAGGAATGAACTTCACCATTGTAATACATTATGAATATTTTTGAGGCATAAAATCTATAATAAATGGATGGAACCAGTACTAGTACATTTCATATTTAAAAAGTGGCTGGTAATACTTCATTCTGGCTGAGCAATTTATAGATTGGGTAGTTGTTTTCCTTACTCTTCACTCAAACAGTTCATCAATTTTCGTGTTTTTTAAAAGTTGGATGATGAGTTAATCAGAGTTCCCTACTACCCATTTTACTTTCTTTCAAGGCAGAAAGAATGTGGGAAAAATAAACTGACTTATAAACTCTCGTTGGTGGTTTCTCCCATGAACCATGGACCCTGATAAGTAGGGGGAAGAGAAATATTATTGCATGTTTATGAAGCAACTGGGTGGATATAATTCTTTATTGGTAGCTGGTCGTGCAATAACATATACCCCTACTTTCTATGAATTTGAAGTTCAAAATTAAGTTATATCAAGCTTTTCTCCCAAGGTAAACTCAGCCACTCACGTTTACATTTCTGTAGGGATGGAAGGAAACAGTCACATGGATGGTTCTGAGTGGTGGCTATTACAAAAGCTTTTATCATTGAGCCTGCTTTTAGCAGTAAGTCACAGTACCTCTAACAAAGTAATGAAACCAGTCTTGTAAAGGCCTAACTCATCAGGATGGGGAAAGTAACCACCACTTCTACTGGACCCAATCTCAACTTCTCCCTAAATTCTACTTGAAGCCATCATGTCTCTGACTTGTAAAAAAAAAAAAAAAAAAAATCATTTTCCTCTCCTTTGAAGCTGTCACTCAAATAAGCAAAACAAAACTATATATTTGATATAGTATAGGAAGAGGGTATACAGATACAGGAGTAAAGCAAAGGAAAAAAATATTGATTAAAATAGTTGCTAATTCTTAAAAAGAGCTGGATGCCAAAATTTCAATGTATTTCATCTCAGGACAATAAGAGGTCTGTCAGGTTTTGTTGGTGGTGGTTTTTTTAAGTTTATTTGTTTAATTTTTTAGTAATCTCTACACCCAACATGAGGCTCAAACTCACAACTCCCAGGTCAGGAGTCACATGTTTTTCTGACTGAGCCAGCGCTCATAGGATGAAAATGGAGTTTCATAAGAGTGATAGTCCAAGCTGATATAGAGACAGAATCTGAAACAATTCCTTGAACTTGTAGCTAAGGTAGTTTCTCACTTTGATCTAGTCATGGGTGTCCTGAGGGCTTAAATTTACTACCAAAAGCAGTAGTTCTCAAAATGTGGTCCCCAGATCAGCAGCATTAGCATCACCCAGAAACTTGTAAGAAATGCAAATTCCCAGGCTGTATCCCCAAACCTACTGAATTAGAAACTCCAGGGATAGAGCCCAGGGACTTTGGTTTTAAAAGCCCTCCCTGGGGTTCCAATACAAGCTGAACTTTGAGAACCTCTGGCTCAAACCAGGTCAGCAAACTTTTTCTGTAAAAGGCTAGAGAATTTTAGATTTTGCAGTTTGTACCATGCCTGTCACAGCTCTTCAACTCTGCGGGATGGTGAAAAAGGAGCCATAGACAATGTGTAAACTGTTGGACATGGTAGCATTCCAATAACATTTTTTATAAAAACCAGTCATGGGCCAATTCGGCCCAATGGCCATTGCTGACGGCTGTAAAGAAGAACCCTGATGGAAGGAGAAAAAGAAGGCAGGCAGGCTCACCACTTCTCCCTTCCCACCTTTATCCTTTAGTTGTTCCTGACACCTAGTGATGAGTCCAGACGGCACTAAAGTACCTTCTAAAGTGTGCACACATCCCTGCTTCTACTTGAGAATTGTGCACAGGAAGTACTCAAGCCATTTAGTAATTATAGGTAAGGCACAGAAAAGACAGTGGTAGAAAGAAAGTAGACCATGAATCCACCAATTAGTCCGTCAACAGAAGTCCAGAGCTAAGAAAGAAAAGAGTAGCCTTTAGACTGAAATATAAACTCCATAACTGTCACTCAACCACATTTTTGTGTCATTTTCCTAAAGGAAGTGTTTCCTCCTAAGGAAAGAGAGAGGGAGGGGAAAAAGAAGAAGAAGCCTGACATCTTCATTCACATCCCCTCCCCAAATACATGCATGTGGCTGACCACAGTGAGATTGAGAGTGACTTGCCACTTGCATATCTCCACCTGAATGTCTTTCTGGAACACTCAACAGATCTCAGATGAAAATAACTACCTTATCTCAGAGGCTCTCAAACTCTATCAAGCATCACAATCGCTTACAGATCTTGTCAAAACACATTGCTAAGCCTTACCCTCAGAGTCCCTGACTTCAATATGTTGGGGTAAAGCATCCGAATTTGTATCTCTAACAAGCTTCCAGGTGATGTGTTGATGCTAATCTGGAAAACACACAATGAGAACCACTAACCATGCTCTTCCTTCGGAGTTCCCAGTTTTAACTGGCAAAATCACCACTTTACATGAATAACCAAATACATGAGTCATTTTTGACTCATCGCTGTCTCTTACTCTCACATTAAGCAAGAATCAAGTCACATCAAGTTTGCCCTTCACTATTTTGGAAATCCAGCCCCTCTTTACCATCCTTATTGTCAATGAATTAGTTTAGGCCTTTGTTCCCATACTTTCCAAAGACTTTACATATAAAAAATAACTATATCCATAGGCTGTAGAGGTAAACAAATCTAATTGTAGTTTATTGGGAACAATAGGTGGGGGATTTCTCCAACCATCCTTGGTGATGAGAGGATCCATCTCTCTGCAGAGCTCTTTCCCCTTCATTCCTTGAGGAAAGCTTATTTGAGCTATTTTTAGTAGCATGTCTTGAATACTTTTGTAGCTAACTAGACATTCCACCTAATTCCAGATTTAGCTCTTCAAACACCCGTTCTACTACACAAAGTAACTTTTTAAAATCGGAAGTTAACCAAATACTCTAAGACCAAATACTTGTACCTTACAAAATGAGTATTGAGTTCAGTCAGCTTTGCACAAGCCGTGTATCAGCCCTAATTCCAACAGGATATAGATGTCATACTTAGATTAAGACCATTCAAGGAGGGTTTATTGACAAAGGTGAGGGTATAGAGCAATAATTTTCAAGCAGCAGCGATTTTCTTCTGGGGGCACTGGACAATGTCTGGAAACATTATCAAGACTGATGGGTGATTTGGGTGGGCAGAGGCCAGCGGTGCTGCTAAACATCCTACAGTGCTCAGATGGCCCTGTGGAGCAAGGAATTAGACAACCCAAAATCTCAGTAACACTAAAGTTGATAAACTATGCCACACAGTAGGTTCTAATTAAATATTTGTCAAGCTGAGCTAAACTTGAACCACAAACACAATTCCCTTGTGCAACTCATTCTATTTGAGTCAACTGAGGAGGAATTATGATAGGTGATCTGTGTAGAATGATGGAACCTCTGTGTTATGATGGGCTCTGGCATCTAGTTTAAGTTCACCTCATTGAAGAAAACTGCTCTAGTTAGAAGCTTTTATGAGGCTGAGGTGTCCGTTTCTTGAGATAAGCCCAGTGTGTCAATATTTTGCTCCAAGGAAAATCCTAAACATAGTCCAAAGCATCACGTTAATGGAAATAGGGTGTGGAAAAGCCATATCAATGCATTCATGAAATACACGTTGAGAGCTTACTGTATCCAAAGACTGTTCGAAACAAGCTTGAAAGGGACACATGAGTGGCTCAGTTGGTTAGGCATCTGACTCTTGATTTCAGCTCAGGTCATGATCCCAGGGTCGTGAGACTGAACCCCACATTGAGCTCTACACTGGGCCTTGAATCTGCTTAAGATTCTTTCTCTCCCTCTGCCCCTCCCCCTCTCAAAAAACAAAAACAAGATTGAATATACAACTTAGGATAATCTAAAGAAGGTTTAGTCCTAATGTTACAGGTAAATCTTAACTCTTAAGTTACAGAATTATGTTTGTCCTTTTAGATTGCCCTGCTACAGTGAGATCCTAGTGATGAGTCCAACAGGACAGAAAGCACAGAGGAGAGGTATCCTTAGCCTATTGCCTATTGGTACCACCCTCCATTATGTCAAATGAAACTACCAATGGTCTGAATAATAAAATGTTCTATTTTCTAACCATTAGGGAAGATGAAACAGGCATTTGTTTTCTTGACTAATTAGGGGTTGGGAGAATGTACTAGTGAGCTATTCCTCAGAAATAATTAATTAATATCTCTTTCAATGGAAGCAGAAGAGTTGATAGTCTAGATTGTGTCATTTGTGTGTCATGTGCCCCAAATATATCCATTTATTATGTTATGCTAAAACAGGTGAAGTAAACACATGGTATAGTTGCCTCTATTCTCTCTCCTGCTGCCACAACAGAAATTAGTAATCAATCATGGTATTCTCTCCTCCTGAGCCTGGGCATGGCCTCAGATTCCTTTTGCACATAACACTTCAGGAAGCTACTATTAATAGACAGGAATTGGCACTTTAGGTAAAATCTGCTTGCACTTCCTTGGCAAAGATATTGATTGCCCTGAGTGGGCCTTATCAGCATATAAATATGTACCAGAAAAGAGTGACTCAATGACATTATATCATCTTATTTAGTTTCTCTCTTCCTTAGTTGAGACCTGATAGGATAGAATGTGGAATAATTTAGTTCTGATATGGAGGCTGGAGCCAAAGGTGGGAGGAAAGTATCCAAGGAAATAGGTGATAAATTTATGTTATAAATGTTTATCTACACTCTGGATCATGTATATTCCAATCTCATATACCTCATCACCTTCTTGACAACTTCTCTTGCATGTTCAGCAGACATGTCTCAAAATTAAAATGCCCTCGGGACTTCTGCTTTGTGCCCAGATGAAACAACAGGGATTGGATTTAGCCACCACCCACCACCACCAGCAGCCCAACATAATACAACTAGCAAACCGGACGAAATATATGAAATAAGTTTTTAGATATTGGACAATAGGGAGTGTGAACAGTGATCCTCAAGAGAAGGGCAACAAACAAGGTGTGCCCACGCTTGCCCTAGTTAACTGCCTGAAGAGAGTTTCCAGGCTGTAGAGCAATGAGAAGGAACCTAGACAGAGCCCAATGGAGTTGAGAAGACAGAAATTTGAGTCCAGAGAGTCTAAGGCAGCTAGAATTTGTGAAGCAGATCCCAGAGAAGAGGGAGCTACACAGAGACAATTCAAGTCTTGGTGGAGCACTGATGTGAACGTAGGTGAAAGGAAACTGAGATTGGAGAAGGAAACTTCCAAAAACAATAGGCAGAAAAATTCTAGTGAAAAGCATACACAGGGTTGAGAACACTTAATATTTCCATCAGCCAAAGGAGGAAGACCTTGTAATACATGGAGCATTGGGTAATACCCTCAGAAGAGTATCACTTTAATGTTGGTGACAAATTAGACCCAGACTAAAGGGTGCTCTGGATTTACCCTAGCAAATCTTAAGACAGACCTCGAAAGGATCAAACGTATCCTAAGTAACTTCATTGCATGCCAAAACAATACCCAGCACTATTTAAATGAATGCAACAAAATTTAGCACCCAACAGCATAAAATTCATAAGGTCTGTCTTCAGTTTTTTTTTTAAAAAAAGGCAGCCAATAAGTAGGATATATGATCTATCACCAGGAAGAAAGTCAATCAGTACCAACAGTACCAGAATTTACAAAGATGGTGAAATTAGCAGACAATGAATTACTCCATAGACTTAAGAAGGTGGAAGAAAACATGAAAATGATGAGGGATGAATCAAATGTAATTTGCAGAAATAGAAAGGATAACATCAGAAATAAAAAAATATAGAAGAAATGACCACAGATAAGACCCTACAAAAGAAAAGATCTGTCAACTTAAACGTATTGAGGTGAAAGTAAGGCAACAGGAAGTATTCACACTGAAGCACAGAGAGAAAAAGACTTTGGAAGAAAATGAACACTGCAGCAATGACCTGGGAGGCCATATCAAGCAAGGTAACACAGTGTAATTGGAGATCCAGAAAGGAGAAGTGCTAGAAATAGTCCTTGAAGAAACAGTGACCAAAAATGTTCTAAGTTGGATGAAAACTATAAACCCACATATCAAGAAGCTTAAAGAACCCCAAAGAAAAAGAAGCATAAACGAAACCACACCAACACACATCAAAATCAAATTGCTGCAAACTGGTGATAAGGAAGGTTTAAAAGCAGTTGGAGAAAAAAGGTTTAATAAATTCAGAGGACAAAGACCAGGATGACAACAGAATTGTCAGAAACTATGAAAGCCAGAAGACAGTGAAGCAACTGAATATATTAGAAGGAAAGGTGAAGACTCTCGACCTAGAATTCTATCTCCTATGAAAATAACTTTTAAAAATGAAAGCGAAATAAAGATTATCTCAGACCAAGAAAAGTGTTAACCGTCACCAACAGAGGTGCACTAAGAGAAATATTAAAGAAAGTTTTGATTGAAGGAAAATTATACCAGTCAGGTTATAATTTGGCCCTATGGAAGGGAATGAAGAGTACCATAAGTGGTAAATATGTAGATAAATATAAAATTTAATATAATTTTATATAATTCAATATAAATATAAAGATTACAATATCCCAAACTGAGCTTCTGAATTTTTCCTCAAAATCTGCTTCCGGCCCAGCCTTTCCTTATCGCATTTTAATGATGGCTCCATCCTTCCATCTTAAGGTCAAAAATTTTGTGATCCACATTGACTTGTCTTTTGGGCACACATCCTACATCAAATCATGGCTCTAAGTTCAGAACGTGTCCAGAATCTTCCCTCTGTAACTCTCTCCGTGGTGCTCACCTCCAACACTTTGCCTCAGCCTTCTGAATGGCTTCTCTGCTTCTAGCCCTGGATGTATCCACAGCTCAGAGGTCACGGGAATCCTGTAAAAAACGTAGGACTCTTCATGTCACAGCTCTATTCACAAAGCCTGAGTAGTCCCCTATCTCGTCAAAAGAAAAGCCAAACTTTGCTGCAACCCCCAGGCCCCATAGGGCCTTCTGGTCCCCAACCTTTGCACCGCTCTGTCCTGTGCCCTATGCCCTCCCCTTCGCTTAGCTCAGGCCTGCACTGGCCTCCTCAGATGCAAGAAGTATGCTCTCCCCTCAACATTTTTGCCTTTCCTCTCCCCAGGTCATCTTCCCCCCAGACACTATTGTGGTCGATTCCCTCATTTCCTTCAAACCTTTTCACAGACGTGATGTTCACTGAGGCCTTCCCTGAACCCACTACTAAAAGTTGCAACTTCCTGCCCACACACTCCTACCTGCGGCCCTGGTCCATTGGTCCTCACAGTCCTCATGTATTCTAGTGTGTGGAGGGTCTTTCTCTCCGCACTGGGACGTAAAGTCCACGAGGGAAGGGACATCATATGTTGTTCTTACTGCTGAAACACCAGTGCACAGAGCAGTGGCAGGCAGTTGGTGGCCCTCCATAAATGTTTGTTGAGTGAAAAAAATCAAGGAATGGGCTGGACCTCGGCCCTCAGCTGTAGTACATGCTCCTTGTCACCAGATGGTAGCACAACAGCACTCAGGTTTTAATGAAGGAAGCTGGAGAAAACCAACACCCTGGTCCACACACAGATGAGGAGAGGCTTTTCCAAACCCAGGTGATGTAGCGGGATCTGCGTAGAAGAGGAATCAGGGGTAGTTCAGTCAACCTCTGTTTTCCAATGTGTGACTCTGAGCTTCCCTTCACGGTCTGGCATTCCGGGTCCTCACGTTTTCATTCAAGGGCTGGCCCTAGGTGTGTTTACCTCTGCTTCGCTTTTGGGCCTAATATTCTGTGATTCTAAATTAAACAAGACCCCTGCTCACCCAACCTACCGTTTAAAAATTCATAAGCAAGCTAGAAGGGAGAGCAATGCGCTTCCCATCAAGTTGTATTCGAGCTACTGGGATTTCATTAACTCCTGACAAGTTCAGAGGAAAGACTCTTGTGTGTGAAGACAATATGCAGGAGGGAGCTTCACTCAATTTATTTATTCCCACCTCTAATTCTTCTAATGAGATAGAGCAATACTTCTGGAAAGGGAAGGAACTACCCATCTGGAGCTCCCACGGCTCTGAGTTCATTACATGCCGTGGTTTCTTTCCTTGTTATTCATTCTGGGGAGAAGCTAACATGTACAGCAATTTGAGGCATAGGAGGTATTGTCCCCCAGAAAAGAGGCCATTCAGATTTATCCATTCCAGGAAATGACTAAATTTATTTTCCTAATGATGGAAGAGTTTAATTTTCTCCGAGAGAAGCAGCATCTCTAAAATTGATCAGGCGAGGGCAGTAAAGAGTTACAAACAGCTACTAGGCAATAAAGTATTCATACAGGAGAGAATTCTCTTTTAGGCTCATTTATTGTAAGTTTTCCTGCCCCTCTAATAAAATTCACTCACCATTTTGTTGGTTTGAAGAAATTAAAGCGTTATCGAGGGCTCTGTGGATAGGATTTCCGTCACTTCGTTAGTATAGCATTTCAGAATAAACCTCATGTTACCCTTGCAGAATGAAGCCTCCTACCATCGGCAAGAGAAATCCTCTTTTCATGATCAGATATATGACTTTAATGAAATTCTTTTTATGGGATTAAATGCATTAGTTTCTACTCTATTTTTTTTTCTTAGTGTTGGCATTTGACTTATTCCAGAACCTCGAATCCACATTCATGTCTCACAAACTTTATTTTTGGGAAAAGGGGACATGAACAGACACATAGTTTGGCTTCTCAGCACTCGCTATTTTATCTTAAATCAAAATCAGCCTAGAAGCGTGTGCCGTTTTTTGCCTAGCTCCATCGACGTGTGTGGGTACCTCTAGTCATCTTCATAGTCATCTTCATAGTCATCTTCAAAGTCTTAGTATTTAGCACATAACATGGTAGAGCATGTAAGTCTAGTAAATGTTGCCCAAAAAAAGCATTGTCCAATTTATTTCTTCTCTCTATGGATACCATGGTGAATAAAATGAATTTCACTTTCTCATGAAAACATTCTGGTAAAAACTGGAGGAACAGAGGTAACAGACATATGCATGAAAAATAATTAAAATATCCAACAGCGATAAATGTACATAAACTCCTATAGCACGTCAAGAAAGCCTGCTTTGGGTAACTGACTGTCAAGCACAGAGCTGAAGACACCATCCTCTGAAGAGCACAGAAGGGTCTCCCAGGCAAGGGAACAGCTTGTGCAAAGGCCCTGCGCAGGAGTTCGGCGGCTTCCAAAAAATCAGTGAGGCCAGAAGTATTTGCTGAAGAGAGGCATGGCCATCCATCCACGCCTTTGGTCCATGGTAATGGAGACCAAAGAAAGAGAGCTTGAAAAGGATGATATGAGGAATGCAGTAACAAGACAATCATCTAATAGCAAACACAAAGGAATCCTATACTAAGCACTCAAAAGCATAATGTTCAAGACCCTTAGCATTTCCTTTTGCAGCCTTATATAAAGAATCCCACACACAAGCTTAGGGAAAAATTATGTTTATGATGCTGTTTTGAATACTGCGCTGCAAAATTGCTTAGTTGTGAAAAGTTCAATGAGGTGAGGACTCTTCAAAGAAATAAGACTGTACTCATGCTCATTCATTAAAGTATTATTTGACAAATACTTAGTGAGTGCCTTCTAATGTCAGACATCCTTCTTGGTTCTAGAAATAGAACAGTGTACAAAACAGAAAAAGCACCTGTCCCCGTGGAGCTTATATTTATTACCAAGGGAGAGATAGCCCCTCCCTCCAAAATCACGCGCAAAAGAATGAAATTATTTCATCTGTGACAAGTGCTGCAAAGGAAAAGTGCCTGATCAACTTGGCAGGTCTGATGCTTCTCCAGGACCCCTTCACAAATATTCTATCAACCAACCAATGAGGAGATTATTAAGAGAGGTTACCTTTAAGTAATGGAATAATGGGATAGTTTCCTTCTTTATGTTTTCTCCATTTTGACTTTTTTTTGCAATAAGAATGTTATTTGACTTATGTAATCAAATTAGCAGAATAGTATTAAATTATACATAACTATATTCTCCTTAACATTTCAGTTGTTGGGATAAAGTTGAGTCTCCCTTACCCCGGGAGAGGAGACATGCATAAGGGAATATTATAAACGAGCTTTATTAAAAGTGACAAAAAGATTGGAGGTCTGTGATTTGGTGCCTCTGCTTCATAACTGTGACAAGTGTTCTCTACAAGAGTAATCTCTCTTCTCAGAAGTATAAGGAAGGAGACTTTATTGTTTTTTTTTTTAACATGGATGCTTTCCTCTTGAATTTGTGAGGAGTATCATCAGCAGGGTCACCGTTGTTTGCCCCATGTGATCGAAAAGAGATTTCTGCAATTCTGTCCTAGATAAGCAGCAGCAAGAAGCACGTTCAAGAGTTTGGTCCACATGTTATGGAGATATTAGTGGGCCTCCACAGAACAAAGCTCCTTATTTTAAAAACTTTCTCGATCAAATGTTCAAACTCAGAACCAAAATACCACGCATTGCCACAAAACCAAATGGGTCATCAATTTTTACTATAACTGTTTCAGTAGGACATGGGGCGTATTATGGCTCCAGGTTCTCTGGGAAAGAAGAGCATCGATGAGACAGTCCTCAGGTGGCAGCGTCAAGAAAACCAGTGTGTCACTCACATACAACACACCTCCCCAGACCAGTGTGTGCCGTGGACGAGGAATGACACAGGAGAGGGAATGGGAACCAGCTCCCCTTCCATTGAAATCATGCAATCCACAGTGAGCAAGGTAATCCGAGGTCTGAAGACAGGTTGCCCAAGATATTAAGAAACCCGGAAGATGCATTCTATTTCATTTGATCAAACAAAACCCAAACAAACAGAGGTATTATTTTCTTTGTCTCTGCTCTGCTAATGTACAAATACGTTTCCAGATCAAAGTTAATGCAACCACCAGAAAAGGGGGGAGGGAATTCTGAGGGGGAGAGGGGTCACTAAAGGATCAAAACAGACAGACAGGGCTGACATCCTGGACCATTGCTCACAAAACCATAATTTTTCTTCATCTTTTGTTTCCCTTTACTTCCCCCTCTCACTTTAGAACCTCAATGAAAAAAATATATATATATTTAGTTGTTGTTACAGTGGATTCAGTGATTCTCAAGGACAAAGCAGGCAAGACTTGCTCTTTTTTTCCCAGGCTTTCTTGTGTTTCCTTGAAAGGCAAACAAAACAAAACAAAACAGCAGCAAAAGCAACAAGGCGAGCCTGTTTGGTGCTGCCCAGGTCCCCATCATGCGATGCTGATGTAACGGGCTGGGGGCGCACTGACTGGCTGCCCGCGAACAGGTCATGCTCCTCTCACGCATGGAGCAGCAGTCAGCTTACAGCTAAATCACATCTGAGCACAAGCTGTCTCTACAAAGGCGACCAGAGAGGCAGCATTCAGAAGCTGACAAAGCATCTCAAAAGCAAGAAAGAAAAGGAGATCCTTGAAGCTGCTGAAGGGGAAGGCTTCCCACATTACTACCCACCCTGTGAACGGGCATTGTGCGGCCTACACAGAGAACGACCGATGGAACAGCAGCTGAAGCTCACTTGGAAAGTGCTGCTTGTTTAACTCCAGGAGTTGCAGGAAAGTGCCAAGATACAGAATAAACAAAGAAGTAAGGGGAAGAGGAAGAAGAAGGGAGATGTGGTGTGTGTGGTGACATTGGAGCTGATGGTGTTTGTTACGCCTTGGGCCTCCAGTGGACTCAGTTATTTACTCACAGTTTTCTTTTCTTTTTTAAAGATTTTTTATTTATTTGTTCATGATAGACACAGAGGAAGAAAGAGGCAGAGACACAGGCAGAGGGAGAAGCAGGCTCCATGCAGGGAGCCTGAAGTGGGACTTGATCCTGGGACTCCAGGATCATGCCCTGGGCCAAAGTCAGGCGCTAAACCACTGAGCCACCCAGAGATCCCCTACTCACAGTTTTCTGAATTGCATATACTTTGGGTGTCATTTATTTTCTCATGTAAGCATTAGGAAGAGTCATTTCTTGTAAGTTCAAATGCCTTCTGTTGGAAACACTATAACCAATTTTAACACTGACCGAAGATCCTCAAACGATATCTAAAATACTATTTCGTAATTCTGTTCTTCCTGGGCAGAGACTGTCGGTTAATACTCCATAAATTATTTACGGTCACATCATTGACCATCTCAGAAATGGGTTGTATGGGAAAAAAATGTACCAGCTCTGACTTAATCTGGCCCTGAGGTCTGAACCAGTTCTCCTCATGGATTAGTACAGGATATCTATAGGGTACCTGCCTTTGTTACCCACGCATTTGCCCCTTCAGGACTTACACGTCCTTCTGTGCATCCAGCACTCACCACGTAGCGCACGTATTGCTTGGCTGTATTCATCTCTTTGTCATCACCTTCCTCTTCTGAAAGCCTTCAGCAATACAAAGTTAGAGGCTTTTTTCACAGACTCTTTCGAAGAAACATTTGGTAAGATCCATATATGGAAACTTGTTTCATTCCAGGATGATAACATACAAATGTCAATTTCCTTCTAATTGAGCTAAACAGAATAACCAAAACAAAACATTGAGCCTACTATAAGGATATGAAAAAAGATTGGATCTGAGATATATAAACTTTGAGAATGAGATGTGAAGTGAAAGATTCCTCTTTGCATGTGTACATAATTTATCAAATTCATTTAATTATACTAACTTATGGTTATGTAGGGCTTGCCTTTTGCTAGATGCTTTTCTAAGCACTTAATAAATATTCATTCCTTTAATACATATAACAATTTTGTGATATAAATTCTATTACTAATCATATTTTATTGATTAGGAAAACCAAAGCCCAGAAACTTACCAGGGCCATACAACTAATGAGCAGCAGAAATGAGATCTGAACCCCAGCAGTCCAGATCCAAAAGCTGAGTTCTTTAAATTTCTGCTACATATTCTTTGTGTTAAAACATGTTTAAGATTTTTTATCAGACATTTAAAGGAATTTGATACCTATTTTTTTAACTGAAAATAAATATCAGTTGATTAACTTGCAAAAATAAATGTGAGTAGTAGGCAGGTCAAACTATTTATCAGCTTAGCCAGCAGGAATGCCAGCTACCTGGGAAGTCAAACCATGAGAAAGATGCTGGATAAGAAAGGGGTTAGACAAGAGGAATTTACTATGTGTCTTAATTGGGACTGTCATAACCCAAACACCAAAGACTATGTGGCTTTAGCCACAATTCATTTCTCCCAGTTCTGGAGCCTGGAAACTCCAAGATCAAGATGCCAGTAGGTCCAGTGTCTGGTGAGAAAACTCTTACTGGTTTGCAGATGGTCATCTTCTTGTTGTATCCTCATGTAGTTGGAGATTAAGAGAGCAAACTATCCTATCTTTTCTTAGAAAGGCATTAATTCCATTTATGGAGGCTCTACCTTCATGACCCAATTACCTCCCACACAGTACCCACTTCCTAATACCATCGCACGGGGAGTTAGAATTCCAACAGGGAAATTTTGAGGGGACACAGACTTTCAGTCCATAATGCTAAGTGACTCGAATGTAGAAAAGTCTCAGGTGCTAACATCTGATGTCTGCTTTTCCACCAAAGGTGAGGGACCAAGCCTTGAACCAAATTGAATTCCAGAGACTTTCTAAAAGTTGGCCTTGAAGGGTCAAAATTACCCTTTGATTTGGAATTGGGATATTTCACATATGATTCTTTTGGAAGATATGCACACATCATCACATGTGTCACATTTTCATCTGGAGGCCACACTATAATCAAAGAAGGCAGGATATGCAGTTAGGTCTAGAGTGTCAAAAAGAGAATTTTGAGCAAAAACAAATTAGGAACCTAACAGAGTACAGTTTCAAACAATATGGGCCTGAATTTTAAATGTTGTCGAAGTGTAAGAGTAATTTCAACACTGATTATATATATTAATCGAGACTAGGTTATTTTAAAAGCCTGTGGTTATTGTTGAAACACCAAGAAAAATAGCAATGATAATAATAATGTTCTATTACTGAGAAGTAGAAGCTGATTTTACATAGTGATGGAGTTGTGCCTGCAGTACTGCAGTCAGACCAAATGTGTAATAATGAGGAATGCCTTGGAGGCATGGAGGGTGGGGGAAGAAGGTGGCTCAGGATTTTGAATCAACAATCACTCAGTCACATAATCTAGTCATCAGGGGCAGCCAGTTTTTTAGTTTGTGTATGAAAATGAGGCGAAGAGACACCTCAGAAAACATGCTCTAGTTTCATCCAGGAGAGTCCTGCCTCTTGATTTTTTCAGAAGTTACTCCTCAATATCAAAAGTGATTTATTCAAGGGAATGAATAGTAAAATAGCACTGTCATCAATCATATGATTGAAAGTCTTTTGAAATGATAATAATCATTATTTGGTATAGTGTGTACTCTACTAGTGAAGGTAGAAATTAGAATATACACTCTTACAGGGAGACAAATTGGTATCAACCAAAATTTTTCATATCATTTGATCCAGTGATTCCATTTCTGGAAAGTGGTGCTAGGAAAAGAATAAAAATAAATCTATTCAAGGTTGATGTATAAGAATATCCCTTATAACATTATTTGTTATGGCAAAGCATTGGAAATAACTTAGATTTCTAATATTAAGTAAATGGTTATATATTACTGGTAATATTTGTTTTATATTTGCTGTGTCAATGATGACCCATGTTTTCAAGAGCATTAACTATCAAATTCCCTCAAGAGATTGTGGCAAGACATGGTGTCCCCAGGCTCTGTGCTAAGTGGGCTGCACTCAGCTCTATGACCTAGCTTCATCCTCTATTTCTTGGCTCAGGCTGCTGCCCATCACCTCCCTTCCCAGTTCTCCACAGTGACTCAACTTTGCATCTCTCTCCTCAAAATGCCATGCTATAAACCTGTTCCAATCCCTAATCTCTCAGCTGCCTTTCCTTCCTCCACACAGCTCAGAAGGGAGCAAGGTAGCACATTTCTTAGGCCTGAATTGGAAAGTTATTGGTACTGAGGAAGCCAATTAAGGAGGAGGGTCATGCCATTAGGAATCCAGGCAGTATCTGGCTATTCTGGAGCCAGACATACAATGGGACTCCCTTTCCAGGAACTCTATTTGCTTGGGGGTGAACCCACCCTGAGGAGTTGAGGCACAAGGCTGGGTCCAGAGGGATTCATTCAAAGCAGCTGCTTAATGCTCTGTTGATTTTAAAAATCTATCTCCGTTGTCTCTAAAAATCTATCCATATATTGGAAGCAACTACCTCACTTATAGCAGGATTTGTTATCCAGTCAGTCATTAAGTGTATTCACTTTTTCAACATTGCAATATTTCTAAGTAACCCTTTATTTTTGGATGTGGGAAATTTTGGCACAGGGCAGAGGGGTGGGGGAAGGCAGGAACCATAGAAAGATCCTGGATAGATGAGAATAATATCTTTCTTTGTAAAAATGGGAAGAAGGTGGTTATGAATGAGGTAGTAGAAATGGACTATCTTGAGGCTATATCATAGGTGCTTCCTTAGGTAAATAACTTTTAGAAAGAGTGACCCTGGAAATTTCTTGTCAGCATTATCTGGCTTTAGCTATATTCTCTTCAAGCTCTAATGTTGCTGTGATTACATAATCCTAGAGCTAGAATAGGTATTGGGAATGTCAAGTCTTCCCATCTATATTCAGACAAACAAACAAAAACTAATGTTAAACATGCAGAAAAAAAAGAAAGGAAAGAAAAGAAAAAGAACCATTTCTTGGACTTTTGGGTAAGGCCCCAATGTCTTGTTACAAATGACAAAGATATTTTTTTTTCATAATTATCCCCATGCCAAAGAGCTACTTCATTTGCAACAAAAGCCAGATTTTCCAACCATTCCCCCTGCAAATAATAGTGCAAACTACTATTTAATTATAAATTCCAGGGATCCCTGGGTGGCGCAGCAGTTTAGCGCCTGCCTTTGGCCCAGGGCGCGATTCTGGAGACCCGGGATTGAATCCCACGTCGGGCTCCTGGTGCATGGAGCTTCTCCCTCTGCCTATGTCTCTGCCTCTCTCTCTCTTTCTCTTTCTGTGTGACTATCGTAAATAAATAAAAATTAAAATAAATAAAATAAAATAAAATAAAATAAAATAAAATAAAAAATTCCAGATGCTTCAAAGAGAAATACAATTTAGGGAACCATGTTTGCAGTGACTTGGACAGTGAAAGAGATGCAGTAGGGCTGACTAAGTCTGCCTCACAACTCTGCAGTGGAAAGCAGGTACAACAAAAATCCCCTGTTGCTAAATCACTGTTGTTCTTTCAGTGACAATAACTTAATAGCAACAAGAAGCAGCAGGAAATGAGGAAGATCCCAGGTCACTGATCTTATAAAAATACTCTTCATGTAGTGCTGGATAAGTTCTTTCATGAGAACCTGCCAGTCTTCATCACTAAGAACTTAAAATTTTGAAAATGTAAATTAGTGTATTTGATTTTTCAGCAGACATTAGGTGATTACAACCGCATACACAGAAGAAAGCTTTACATTTTCCTTCTCCTCTACGCTTTAAAGGACAGCATGGGAAAAGCTGTTCTTTCCCCAGGAAAATGTTGCTCCCAGTCACATAGCTTCCAGCTACTCATTGCCGAGTTAATATAGCAAAGAAAGAAAGACTTTTTTTCAGGATCATTTAGAGGAATGAAAATGCCTTGAAGAGAGGTTGAAAATGGAAAGAATCCATGCTAGAAAGGTGATCCGTTTTACAGGCTCAGAAAGAAACTGAAAATGGGAAAGTAAAAGGCCTGATTCCTACAGATCTCGAACTTGGCCTTTTGGGAGAACAGATAGATTCGACCCAGGCTTTACAGCATCTAATCCCTCATCACCTCCAGGAGAGGAGAGCCTGTAATGAAAGCCGATTACCTCACAGCATGCCTCTCGAAAGAATGATCCATCTACTTTCCACTGCTTACTGAGTTACAGGGTTACCATGGTTCAGGCAGCCTCCTTACCAGCGATGCTAAACACGCCGTGTGTGAACAGAGAGGACATAAAGGCAGGGGCTGGTGCTGTGTGAAATCCAGCAGGACCCTGTTTCAGGGCAGCAACAACCATCTGCCTGAGTGGTGAGGATAGCAAGAGAGAGAGAAATTCAAGAAAACATAATTAAGTTGCCTTCTATGCAAAATTTTGTAAGCTACCTAAAACAATTAAGAAATAGTTGATGACATGAAGCAAAATAAAAAAAGGGGGGGGGACTTTATGGAAAGTAAAAAGAGTGTAAATACACAGTTTTGCCCCAAAGCTCTATCACTTGGTTTAAAGTATTATTTCTCAGGCCCCAGACTATAAGAAACATAACCATCGTTGTTTCAGTGAGTTTCACTTTTGCTTTGTTTCTGTTTTTTAGCTTGGAAGTTTTTCTTGGATTAACTTTTTCATATTTTATTTGACTTTTTCACATTTTATTTTATGCATATGTATTTGAGTGTGTGCGTGTGTGCCAGTTGGTTTTTTCCCCTGACCTATTTGACAGTTGCAAACACCATACTTTTTACCCTTCAAAACTTCAGTGTGTATCCCAAGAACAAGGACCTTTTCTTACATAACTACACATAATTATCAAAGTCTGAGGCTTTACATGAATGCAATATTATACAATATACATCTCATTCTCCATATTCACTAATTATCCCAATTATGTTCTTTTTTGGAAATTTCTGTCCCAATCCAGGACTTTGCACTGATTGCATTTACGTGTCAAGTCTCTTTAGCCTCCTTTTTTATCTAAAATAATTCCTTCATCTTCTGTTTGCATTTATGACATTAACCTTTTTGAAGAGGATGGAACAGCTGTTTCACAAAATGTCTCTCAGTGTGGATTTGTCTGATGTTTCCTTAAGTGCACATCCATTTACACATCTCAGGCAGGAGTAGTGTGTCATTAGTGAATCACAACAGGACCCTCACCTGTTTGTTAGTGACTTTAACTATGAAGACTTGGTGAAGGTGGCATCTGGCAGGTTTCTGTGCGAGAAAGTTACTCTTTTCGTTTTTATAATTAACTTGTAATCTGTCAGGAGATATATTGTGATCATGCAATATACTGTCCCTCATCAAACTTTCACCCGTTAGTTCTAGCATTTTCATATCCATCAGTGATATTTGCTGGAAATAATTATTATGTGATGGTTGAAAAATAATATCAGTAGTTTTTGAAAAAAAAACTATATTGGTAGAAACTAAGAAAATAGATTTGGATTTTTTCATTTCTCATTTTTATGTCTTTAGATATATGGAGAGATGCTTGTTGATTGAACAGGCAATTTAACCGACTTCCTAAAACAAGACAGAAGTATTTCTTTCCTGTTCACATGCTCTTTGAGTGGAAAGCCTTTTCTCTCATGGGGTTACCTTAATGTGTGTGTAAGTGCATGTGTTTGTAGCAGTTATAGTATTTATCACTTCCTAAGAAAGTTCTGTATAATGACATAATATAGATTGGCATAAGTATATATGTGTGCGTAGATGTGTGTTTTACAAGGACAACCTTTATTTCTTCATGCAGTTGGAGGATTTTTACCCTCTGAACAAAAAGATTGGTGGATGGATGTCCAAGTGATGGATCCTTTTTTAACATCAGCTCTGGGGGCCCAGAAGCTGTGCAGAAACGTGAAAGTCATTTCATAAACCGGAATAATCAGGTGTATAGGAACTTAATTTTGTAGCTTCATAAAATGGATGCTCAGTAGACTATGTTAAATGGATAATTGAATGAACCCCATTAAATATATAATGAGTTGTTTAAAAAGGATAAAAGAATGCTTTCTAGCAGCATATTAAAAGTAACGATGCATTTAATATATAAAAATCAAGATTGGAAAAAATTTCCTTATACGTGAAAGGTTACATCTTACCCTGAAGCAATAGAAAAAGGATAAACTCTTTCTTGCATGATTCCTAAATTATGTCTCCCAGTCGGGAGAAAAAGGAAACCAAGATATACAATGGAGGTTTTCATTTAATAGAAACTGGTCAAGACAACATCCTGCAGCTTTAATGCTGGTTGTGTTTTCAATTCATTAGTAACCATGGATGTTTCTTTGCAAGAAGGCATGTAGCATCTGAAGAGTGCTGATGCTGAGCTCTCAGAGCTGGCACAATCTAACATGAGAGAGACATGAGGCTTACTGAACAAACACAACATTTTGAAATACCAACGGGCAATTTTGGGAAAAAATCCACTTTCTGACTCAGTTGTGAAACATGTACCTAAAATTGTTTTGCTAGAAGAGTTTATTATTGGTTGTCCTGTGACCCTGGTGAATCATGCATCACTGTGGAAAGTCCTGGAAACTACAAACTTGACTAGTTTAATGGAAACAGTCCTGAACTTGGAAGTCAGAAGGCCGTGGGTTTAAGTTTCAGCTTCTTTACTTAATTGGATATATCTCCTGGGGAGGTTACTCAATCTTTGTGAGTCAACTCTGCTCATAAGTAAAGTGGCAGGTAGGCTAAAATGCTTTTGAAATATTAAGGTGCTAAAAAAAAAAGTATATTACTTTGAAGGTCCATGGAGGATATATGTGAAATGCCATATAGTTTTATTTTAAATGTTTAATCTCATTAATGGGTAACTTATGGATATTAGAATAGATTAAACTGATAATCACCCTAAAAACTGAAGTTCACTAGATATGCCTAAAAGGTTTTAGGTTGGACTTCAGTGTCAAATGACATCTGTCTGGCAGTTCACCATACTGCTTCTCCATGAATTCTTATTCAGAATAAAATCAAAAGGCTCCAAAATAATTTAAGCCCCTACATCCCCAGTGCCTAAAACAGCACCTAGAATGAAGGAGAAATTCCAAAAACACTTGATGAAAGACTAAGTGAATTAACCAGGACTAGGAGTCATCCTATTGTGAGAATCTGGAAAGTATTTGAACTGATAACCAAATGGGAAGAACAATGACCAATCTCTGTAAAATATACGATCAAGCAATGCAAACTGCTGGCTTGAAAGAAGAAAAGAAACGTTTGTCCCTACCCCTTCGTCTGTCACTGGCTCAGAAACACAAGGTATTTACCAACCAGAAATCAAAGCATATACCCTTCTCCAGCCAGAGTGCAGAAACCTGAATACTAGCTTCCCTCATCTTCAATTTATCTCTTTATATAAAAAATTAGACTAAGACACCCCTCCTCTGAAAATAAGTAGGCAAGAAATAGGGAGGAGAAATGTTCATAGAACTCTGGGAGACGTAGCCTTCATTTAAAAAAAAAAATGATATGTACATGGGGCGCCTGGGTGGCTTGATTGGTTAACTGTCTGACTTCAGCTCAGGTCATGATCTCAGGGTCCCTGAGAGGGAGGGACCTGTGTTGGACTCCCTGCTCCATGAGGAGTCTCCTTGTCTCCCTTCCCTCACTCCCTCTCAAATAACTTAAAAAACAATATGTATATGGAGGTAGGCTGATCCCAAATACTACCAAGAAATTATGCATTATCCCATAATAATGGTGTTTTAGCATCTCAGACAACCAAATAGGAGAGACAAGGTATCAGCGTAAGTCAAACAAAACCCTATTGTCTATATGTTTGGCATATTTTTAAATTGGCCTAGAGGTAAGCAGCAATATGCCATCCAACTTCAGATCAAATAATACATTGACTAAAATTCAGTGTTGCACAGTGACTTACTTTAAAATACCCCATCAGAGACATTGTGTTATGTATGCGTAACTTAGTTTAAGCTTCAGCTCCAGGGCCAGTCCACTTGTAATTGAAAAGTTCACATGCTTAAATGAGCAACTAACTTTCCATCAAGAATACAGATCTGGAAGTGGTCAGTGTGAGTTCCGATTAGGAAGCTGTTCCTCTGACAATTTTCACACAATTGCAAAAATGAGTTTTTATTGGTGGAAACAATGGCACGTGCACAGGCACAATAGATGGTGGAAATGAACTCTCAAAGGTTAAATTAATGGTATTTAAAGTATTTTAATTAGCTAATTAGTTAAATTAATGGTATTTAATGGTATTTAATTTAATGGTATTTAAAGTATTTCAATTAGCATAGCTAGAAAGGTGGATGGATGGATGGATGGATGGATGGATGGATGGATGGATAGATGGATGGATCAATGGATGGACATAGACATATATACATGTATTTTTTAAAAAGACACTCATTCCCACTGCATAAGCAAAGTAGAAGAGCCCAGAAAGATCAGCAGCCTTTAGGGATGATGCCTTAGACTAAAATTCTTCTCCCTCTGCCCTCAAAAATGAACTCATGAGGGCTTTGAGTAGTGCCCCGTCCAGCCATAGTGGAGTCAGAGCTCAGTGAGAAAACAAGTGCACCCTTTTATGTGCTTACCAAAATTTATGCACTTACCATATTTTGAACCAAATGGAGAAAGTTAATGGAATCGCTATAATAAAAAATATAACCGTATATAAAACCCTGCATTGGCCTGATGGGATCAGATGCCGCTGTTAAACTCCATAAACTGTTATGGAAGGCCAGTAACATTTGCTACTCAGCAATGACTTTTTCTGTTGCACAATAATGCAGAAACTTAAACCAAACAATTGTCCATCTTTATTTAAAAATTTTACTTTTTGCTCATAATTGTTTTGCATTCATTTTGACCTTTTAAAATGTTGACTTAAAATATTATTTCTCTTGACTACTAAGTTTTTTGGCACCTCTTCAAATTTTGCACCAGATGCTAGTGACTCACAGCCCTGATTTTTGAGTGTCAGAGAAGGCTACAGGACTGAAATATCTTGTTTCTAGAATTTTGGCACTTGGCTCCAGAGGAAACCGTTCATTCCAGGTAGTACTCAAAGCACCTCAAAGGAGGATGAACTGTATCTTCTAGAGACTATAAACTGTGGTGCGAAATATTTGTTTTGTTTTTATTTTCTATTGTTTTATCTTACCTTACTAATAAACATTTACTTTATAAATGTCTCTGTATGGTATAATCTAACTCAAACCTGCTTTCATTTTAACCTGCCACCCAACAATTTCAGGATGGCTACCATTATCTGCCAAAAAGAAGCCAAGACTAAGTTGACTTAGGTCAGTTCATAACGCTCAAGGATACAATGAATGAAATCAAGGGTTATGTATATTCAGTTTTATTTACCTACATTTTTGTAGCATGTCCTACAAAAAATTGATTGCAACAACTTTCTATGTGAAGCACTATTAGCAACTCTGTTTATAGATGAGAAAAATTTCTTCTTTCTCTTGGTAAAATCCAGAACCAGGTTTACCTCAGTTGGAATGACATGAAAAAGCCCACATGGATATTATATAAAACTAACACAGCAAAAGAAAAACAAACAAACAAACAAACACAAACACTGAAACTTAGGACTTGGGAGGGGGGGACTGCATTTCCAAAATAATTTATCAAAAGAACAAAAATAATTTTAGAAACCTTGTTAAAATTCTCAATTGAATACAAAAGCAATTTGTAATTCTGAAAAATCAGGCAAAATGAGACAGCAAATCAATTAGATTTATCCATTCTGGTTTTTGGAGAGTAGAGTAAGTTTTATTACTAAGTTAAATGTAAATCCTTTTAAAGGCTTCATTAAAAATGTTTCTGCTCCACTCTTGGTTTAAATATACTTTAAAACACAATGGCCAAAAAAATAAATAAAAAATAAAAAAAATAAAAAACTCAATGGCAGCACTGGATTAGCACAAAAATATCACGGTTCAGGAAAATACCACAAAGACTGGCATTTAATGCTCTCCATTCCCAGAATGTGTTATATGAATTGTAAGGGTGGGCATAATTTCTGAATTTAGAACTTCTCAGCCTAATAGCCCTCCCCTCCAGCTTATTGAGATGTAATTGACCCAAAATGTAGTGGAAGTTTAAAGTGTACATGTGGATTTGATACATTTATATACTGCGATAGTACTGCAACCTACACCTCCATCATCTCACATAATTACCACTGCTTTTTTGGGGTAAGTATAAAAATTTTCAATTATTCACTTATGTGTGTGTCTTCCCTTTTGTTTCATGATTCAATCACCTTTGTACACTTATACCTAGAATAGGCCCTGTACACAATAGACATTAAAAAATGTTTGATGAGGGCACCTGAGTAGCTCAGCGATTGAGCATCTGCCCTTGGCTCAGGTCGTGATCCCTGGGTCCTGGGATCAAATCCCACATCGGGCTCCTTGCATGGAGCCTGCTTCTCCCTCTACCTGTGTCTCTGCCTCTCTCTCTCTCTCTCTCTCTCTCTCTCTCTCTGCCCCCCTCTCTGTGTCTCATGAATAAATAAATAAAATCTTGCAAAAAATGTTTGATGAATAAATGTAGGCATCCACTCCTCCCTTTCCTATAAAATAAGTGTTGGACATATGAGTAACTTAAATAAATACGCTACAAATGAGCCCACAATTTAATATTCTCCAGACTCTCATTCTCAGCTGAAGAAGATGGATAGCATCTTAAAAGTACTCTTATTGAAAAGATCTTCTTTTGCTTCTAAAGTATAAAGATTCCATATGAAAGATTTTGGTTCTTTAGGGCATAGCAAACATATTCATTAAAATATAATAATAAAACAAATATATGTATAATAGTAAGTATGGGTAACCAGGTGGCTCAGTTGGTTAAGTGGTTGTGAGACAGAGCCCCACATCCAGCTCTGTGCTGAGCGTGAGCCTGCTTAAGATGCTCTCTCTCTCTCTCTGTATCACCTCCCATCCCCACCCCCACTCCCATTTGAGCACACAGGTGCTCTCTCTCTCTCTCTCATTCTCTAAAAAAGAAAAAAATATATATATATACATATATATATGTATGTATAACAATGAGTAGATGGTATTTCAAATTTTTAAGTGACTTTATTTTCCAAGGAATTTAAGATCTATAAATTCTAAAATCAGTTTTGCCACCCTTTCCCTAACAAGTACAGGATTATAAGAAACCACACATACTTCAGCTGAAGATTACAACTAGATTTTAAGGGGGAAGATGATTAATGAATGTTCAGGTGAGTAGAAACTACCTTGGGCTGATGCTATGGTGTTTTGATACCACTTGGCAGCAATTTGCAGACTTAGCAGGAAGGAAGACAAATGCACACTGGAGCAAAACGCTCTGAGTACAAAATTCCATTGTTCCAAGCCTAATTACATTGCTGTCTGAATGATCTGAGAACAAATGCTTTTAAGATACATACATAAAAAAGGGACTTTGTAAGTGTCTGACAGGCACCTCACTGCTGATCACCAAAATAATAAAATTTGCCTGATAGACTAATCAGAAATAGGTTTTTCTTCTGTATTGTGGTAACCATTTCAATGTTGAGGTACTGAGCATTATTTTAGGCAAAGTGATCATTTTAGAAACTTTTCATGATTCTTCTGAAGAATCAAAGACATGAAGCAGATGGACATCTTTGTAACATAATTGTCAGTATTTGACACTTTTGTGACATGACAGTCACAGCCTCCACTAATTAGGTCTCTGGGAATGAAGTCCATTGTAACGAAGGTGATCCTGTTAAAAATATTTTAATTGCTAAATCAGTTTTAATTCTGTATGATGTGGTTCAAAGGCAATCAATGTTCTCGGTAAGTTGCACACACATGTGGGTCACACCAATGTGCACGCTAGAATAAGCTCCGCAAAGGCAGGACTCTCTCTTCTATTCACTACTGTGTCCCTAGCACCTACAACAGTGCCTGGAGCATTGAAGGAGCCCCGCATGTATTTTTGGAGAGAAACAAGCAAAACCCAATGGCCATGATTTGATTTGTATATAAACAGAATGTTCCCCAGAGCAACTCTGAAGAGTGTGAGGTTCTGTTTTCACTTAACTTCATCTTCCATTTTCTGTACCCTTCCAAGTCCCTGTCAAATCTACTCCGTTTCCTTTGAGCAACAAATAATGTTCAAAATAATACCAATAATACCAATATTTATAATTTTTACATAATACAGTGCTTACTATGTCCAGAAACTGAGCTGTGCACTTGACATTTTCATTTAATCCCTACAACATCACAGACCAACTTATGTTATCACTCACCTTTAATTGATGAGTTAAATTTAATTACAGAGAAGTTACTTTGACCACATTCAAATTGAGTGGAGGAGCTGGGCTCAGATCTTGAATGCCTCTAACTAGAAGCTGTGACCTCATCACTTTATCATATCACTTCCGCAAGACCTCCTACTCACTATATCTCCTTGGTACCACAAAGGTGGGAACACATGATATCCTTCTTTTCTTATGTCTCAAAACCCCACCTCCCTTCTCAGTTCCCTTTTCTGACCTGTCAGTGCCAGAATCCATCCTCTCTGCCTCAAACAGAATGAGGATCCTTCAGTTATGTAAGATGGCTGACTAATCAACTCATGACTCTTTAGTGTAAATAAGTTTCAGTCGATGTATTACCCAACCCAAACATCTCCGTCTTAAAAACTTAATCTCTGCTCAATGGTAAGTTTTGTCTATCCATCGAGGGATTCAGGCAGCAGCAAGAAATTGAGGAAAAAAATCTCCAAAGGTAGATACAATTTCATTCATTCAACCTTCTTCATTATAAAGCTTATTTGCCTAATTGTCAAGCGCTGTGCTAGGCAACAAGGATAAGAAGGTGAGTAAAGCAGAGCCCTCATCTTCTCAGAACTAATGGAAGAGAGGAAATGAGAGAAAAAGGAGGCATGATAATAGCATTAGTGTTTTTAAATAAGGTGAAAGGTGGTCCTGAGGGAAAAAGATTCATTCTACATGAAGTTAGATGAGTTTTGAAGACAAAGGCAATTTTTATGTTGGGTCTTTTAGAAAAAAATAATATTGGAAAGAGAAATAAATGGAGTAGGGGGGGTAAACTGAGAAAAGGAACAATGTGAGTAAAGGTGAAGAAGATGGGTAATTGCATTTGTGCTTAGAAACTGATCATCTATTTTAATTAGAATACATCCATAGCCATCCTTCTAAATCACCAGTCTGAGGACACAGAATTTTCAAAAGGGAATGTTTTATGCATAGAATAGAATACAAAAGGGATGAATTTTTTACAATATGAGAGAAAGAAGTTTTATACTGATTTCATTTTTTAAATTAACAGATACATAAGGTAGAAAGGAATTCATCTTATTAAAAGGTAAGGATGCTGAGTCTTGGTAAAATTTAATTTAATTTACAATTTTGCAAAACAAGAATATTCGTCTTGAAAAATTAAAGTTATAAAATCAATATGATCCTTATATTTTCATTATTTCTTTTTTTTTTCATTATTTCTTTCAACATTTCATGGAGCAGTTGCCGACATCATGCATGTTCATGTAATTACTCAGAGAAGAAGCAACCAATTGGGGATTCTGTAGCCTGAGGAAATCCATTCTCCACCAAAAGAATTGATAGCTCATCAATAATAGAATTAATACTGGTTTTCCTTTCCCTAACTGTCCTCAACATTAGTCTAGAATGGTTTAAGCACTCCCAGTTGGGAGCTGCCTAGATGATACACTTTTTATAAGTCAATCATATTTATTCCTAACACATTTTAAATATTGTAGAAACAGTCATACTAGTATTATCTAAGGTGGTCTGGCTTCTTTCTTAGGATACTAATTTATTTTTAAAAGAAACCCTAAAATTCTAAAGAGATGATTGGAATCACAAAATATTTAATGAACTAGATGAATTCTTCAGCAGCCTGCATTAGCTGTAACACACAATAACCCTCAGTCTGTTGCTCTGTCCCCCACCCACTCCCCACCAGCCCTCACCTCTCCTGGCAATCCCACAATCCCAAATCCCTCGTGACACTACCATCTACCAGTTTCTCCAGTCACAAATCTAGGAATCCTTTATTTCTCTCTGTACTTCATCTCTTACATCCATGTCAACAACTCCTGCTGTTTCTACTTCCAAAATCTATCACAAAATGAGCAACTTTTTCCACTGCCACCACCTTCGCCCACCTACAGTCCCCTCTCAACAAGACTACTTCAAACACTCCCAGTGTCTCCATGCTTTCGCTATGAATCATTCACCAAGAAGAGCTAAAACAAATCAATTTTAAAGGCTGGATTTCAAATTCCCCTTACAAAGGGGAATATAGTATTTGGCATATATAAAATGTACAGAGAAAAATAGGGCATATCTCAACGTACCCACTGACTGCATTAGGAAATAAAACTTTACCAACACATTTCAATCCCCTTACTTATCTCTCCTCAATCAACTTTCTCATTCACTAACCTCCAACATTCCTATATTTAATAATGTTTATTTAACAGCATATCTCTTTTTGGTGGGCTACATATATGTCTCTAAGCAATCCTAGTTCTTCATTTTCCAAGTTTGATATTAATGGTATTGTATTTGTCCTTTGGCAACTTGGTTTTCTTCACTCATTGGTACGCTTGTGACATTTAAGAATGTTGATTTTCAGTTCTGTATAATATTCCGCCTTCTGAACAAATACTATTTCACTCATCCATTCTCCAGTTGATGCATAGTTAATTGGTTTTTAGGTTCCTTTTTGTTACCACAAACAATGCTTCCATAGATATTTTTGTATTTTTACTGCATATTTTTGAGGGTTTATTCTTAGATATATGCCTCAAACTAAATTGCTAAGCAACAGAGAATTTCATCTTCAACTCTATATTATAGAACCGACCCGCTGTAGTTATTTGCAGTGATTCAGTTCTTTTGGAGGATAAAACAGCTCCAATAGTCAGGGGAAGGTGGATACTATGCTCACCTGCCAAGAGTCTAGAGTTTGTAGAATTCTCTCAGGAGTTTGGATGAAGACCTTGTCCTAGGACAAGGCCACACAGGGAGGGCTGCTGAATCCACTAAGCAGATTCTTCTATTGCGTTCATGCAAGATGGGAGATGTCTGTTCAGTTTAGCCAACCAACTCATAATATGCGAATATGTTACTATTATAAATGGGAAGAATCCATTTGAATAGCTATTTCTAGTATTGTATCCATAAACAAGTACATTTTGCCCTTAAATCTCTCTACCCACCTAACTCAGGGGCTCTTATTAAGATCTGTCATTTCCCTCACTTTTATAACCCTCCTTCCCATCAACAAAACTGGCTTCAAGGTAGCAATTTTAAAAATCTAAACAGGATGTAGTTTATGAATTTGTCAAAGTACAATCAATAAACAGAGATAAATCAAGATAAATTTCAGTATGGCCATTATAAAATTTACTCTGTATTTGAACATGCTGTTACTGAATCCCAAATTTGGCTGCTGATTGCTGGAAAGGTCAGTACTCAAGAGATAAGTGTTGATTGAAAAGGAACATGAGCTTTATTCAGGGATGCTGGTCACCTGGGGGGTTGGCTCTTGGACAAGAGTCATCCTTTTCCCCAGGTGGCCAGCCTCCCGAATAAAGCTCATGTTCCAATCCTCGCTTGTCTCTTGAGTATTGATTGACCTTTGGTGGGGACAAGCAGCTGAACTTGGGATTCAGTCACAAATTTTGGTGAGCCAGCCGGGAGCTGATGCCCCTGTGGCATCCAGTGACCCCTGGGATCCCAAAGAGAAGTAGTTGGCTGCTGCAGTGCACCAGAGCTTCCTCATTTAATTCCCAGGTAATAACTTGGAAGATCGCAAGTGGTTAGCAGCCCAGGGGTTAGATGGTCTCCCAAGAGGGAATCAGAGATTTGTCCCCACAGATGCAGAGGCTTCTTTTGTCTCGGGGGAAATTGCCCGCTGATTCCCAACCAGCAGTAACTGCCAATTTTGCTTTTTTACTTGAATGGAAAGGAAAAGAACATTTGGTGCAAGGTGACCAGGTTTCTGCAAGTTTCTGGACCAGGTAAGTTTCTCAGAAGTGCACACTTAGTTTTCTTGTGAAGTGTCAGGCACTTTTGTTTTTGTTGTCTGTACTCCTTTGTTCTGGGAAAGGCACAACATTTGAGAGCAACTAAGGACTTGAATTAACAATTTCTTTAGGATTCAGGGCAGATCTGGCTTTAGGGAGTGTGTATATGTGCTTGTGTTTATCATGTTTTCTGTAATGAGAAGTTCTATCTCTACCCTGCCACCTACCCCATTGGGTTGGATTTTGAATAAATTGAGAGAATATATCCAGGAATCCATGACTAAGAAAAAGAAGATTTTCTATTTTAATACTGCCGGGCCAATGTTCCATCTAGAGTCAGATGAGAGAGCCCCTAAATGGACCTTTAAAATATTACACTATTTTACAATTAGAGTTTTTTTGTCAAAGGAAAGGATGATGAGATACCCTGTGTTCGGGCCTTCGTAACTTTATATCATAAAGATGCTGCCTGGGAAAACAGTAACTTAACGGCGCAAAGACTAAGAGAAGGACCAAAAGCATGTCTTGATATGTATAAATAAAAAACAAAGAGAGAAGGAGGGGGAAGGACATATAGCAAATCTAACTCTACTGCTCCCCACTCTCTCCCCTCTCCCGCCAGAGCTCCTACCTCCACCTCCTTCTCCCCTTCTTGGGGCTTTGATCCCACCATCCTATGGGATGGGAGAAAGGAATCCTGGGATAATCTCTCCCTTTAAGACCTGACAGAGCACCCAATTTGGACAGGGAGCACTCACTGTGATGCCTAGGCAATATCCTTTCAAGTCAATACCCATTAGGGAGCACTGATACTCAAGAATAGCTGCTCAGATATTATTGGACATATACTCGTTTTTCAACTTCAGTCTTAATGAATTGAAAAAAATATCAATCTCTCTTATAGATGTGACACCCAAAAGGTGGTGGAACTCTTTCCGAGCATTTTTGTGAACCATCAACCAACTTGGGCAGACATACCAGCTTTAATGAATATGATGTTAACTGCCAGTGAAAGATGGCTAGTACTACCCAAAGCAGATGAGAAAGTGTAGCACCTCTATCGTGAAGACCCAGTTCAGGCCTCACACCCAGCAACTGCCCTCCCGTTGGTTGTCCCATGTTGAACCAACCCCCCAAGCAGAGGGGTTGACCTCAACATGAGCATTACCAGTTGTGCATCATGGCACGTTTGAATAAGGAGATTCTAGTATGGTTTGAGTAAAATTCAAAAATTAAGAAAAGAAATAACTGAAAACCCAACAGCCTGGTTAGAAAGAATTTATCAAGCCTGTCAGAAATGTACATATTGACCCAGAGTCCCCAGAAATGTAAAATTCATTGAACAGAGCACCCCTGATATATGGAAAAAGCTCCAAAAGGATAAAGGGTCAATAGGAATGAATGAAGAGGCCTTGAGGCTCCCTATGTGTCATTGATAATTTCCCCACAGAAGTCCCAGGAACAGTTGACAGTAGGCAACCAACTGATGGACTTTTTAGCAGATACAAGGGTCATATACGGTATTTGAACACTAAATTGACACAGGATGCCCAGAAGATGGTCCCTGGGGTTGGGTCTCAGGTCAAGCACAACAAAGCACAACAAAGGGCCATCGCTATAAAAAATGGCCCATATGGTCACCCAGAGATGCCCTCTATGTGCAAAGAATAATCAAAAACTGAGAGCCATCCACCAAGCCAAGGGATATAACATAAAGGCGAATGGGTAAGTAGACTTTACCCAATGCCTAAGACTACTGGGAATTTTAAATATTTACTAGTGTATTGAGATGGGTTGAAGTTTTTCATACCCAAATAGGAAAATCTTCAAACATTGTAAGACTCCTGCTAGAGGAAATTGTTCCTAAGTTTGGTTTCCCTTATACTATTCAGAATGATAATGGACCTGACCTGCCTTTGTATCTGATGTAATGCAGAAAGTAAATTACAGATCAACTGGAAATTATATGCTTCATGGAAACCTCAGGCACAGGAAAAACAGAAAAAAATAATGAATCATATATGGAAAAGGGTTTGGCCAAAAGCTGTCAAGAAACAAACCTGAGATGGGATAAGGTTCTACGGATAGCCCTGCTCTGCATTAGGCTTGTCCCCAGAAGCACGCTAAAATGAAGCTTTTTGAGATTATATATGGACCCTGTCAAGCCTTGGCTCTAGGGACATCACCTTTAGACAAAGAAAGTGAAAATAGGAGTAAACAACACGTGAAACATTTAAGTCAAATATTCACTGTTTAGCCCAGATTTGTCCTCTCTAGGTTTATGTATCCATCCGATGAGCCACTACATCCCCTCAGCCTTGGAGACATAGTACTATTAAAGACCCGGAAAAATTAAGGACCCAATCAGTAGTTGGCTGAGAAATGGGTAGGGTCTTAGAAAGTCTTACTAACCACTCATACTTCTCTGAAGCTTGCAGGGGTAAAGCCACAGATGCACATCAGAATGAAGAGGGCTCCACCTACTGACAACAAAGAGGCCACTGAAATCCCCCACTGGGAAAGCCATCCTATTGGAGGGGATTTAAAATCCCCCTTTAGGAAAGGAAATCCATGACAACTATGCTCATTCTGTGATCCATAATAACCACATCTTCTCTTGCTTTAATTGGAAAGACAGGACACCAGTATGGGTAATTCAGACTTTGGCTACAACTACATATGCTACTGATTGTTGGATATGTCATCCAAAAGCCCAATTGGTGCTAGGCCATGGAGAACCCTTGGTCCACTCCATTTCGAACACCTCAGAAATCTCCAAAGGCAATTGATTTCCCAATCGCTAAGGCCCAGATAAAAACGCATAGGGTTAGGAGACACCTGGCTGGCTTAGTCAGTAGAACATGTGGCTCTTGAACTCAGGTACACAAATTCAAGCCCCACATTGGGCGTAGAGATTACTTAATTTAAAAAAAAAAAAAAAAAACTTAAAAATCTATAGTTTTAGAATAGCTGGATTCCCTCAAAATGATCTTGAAGCACCTCAATGTCTCATAGTCCCTCTAAGTAACTATCCTAAAAGAGGTTATTTTCAAAGCACAGAAAATAGGCATGCATTCCCCAATTAGATATCATATGAAACTATCTCCCAAAAGGGACCAGCTCCTTATGTGTAAACAAGAACCCTGTTTTCTTTTCGGCTACAGATGACATCCATAGCCAGGTTCAGGTGAGCAGAGATTGGAGGGACTGAGCTGCCCTGTTGGTAAGTGGATTCTCACTAAGACTTGAGAAGGACTCCACCTTCCATCATTGTGCTCCGGATGGGTTTGTCTTTACTTGCAAATTAGATGGAGTCCCCTGGGCCACAGACTGTATTACAAATTTTTTTTACCCTTCCTACTCCTGGACACCCCAGGAATCCCTTTCTCCCTCCACTTGGTTAATGAGACTAAACATGGAGCTAGTTCCCTGAAATCATCTACAAGACTGACTTGTGACCTCCCAGGGCAATATCCTTTATGGGGATGAGTATTTCCTTGGTTACACGTTCTTGCCATGGTGGCAGGCTCCTGCCCATCACCATGTGCTTTGCAGCTTGTACCAAACTCAACCATCGCAAAACCGCCAAATCTTTGGCTACCTTACAAAAATCATTAGATTCCCTAAAGTTGTCCTGGATAACCATGTGGCCCTAGACTATATCCTAGCTGAGTAAGGGGGAATTCATAGTGTGGCTAATTTGTCTCACTGTGCTTATATCAATAGCTCCTCGGAAGTGGAAACCAGTTTTGATAAAATCAGATAACAAGCCACTTGGCTGCAGCAAACTCTATAGATTGCCATACACCTCTGCTCCAGGGAGGTTGGAATTGGTTCACAAACACCTTCTCCTGGATACCATCAGGACTTAGGTCCATATTAGAAGACATTCTAAAATTAAGATTCACTAGATTCATGCTAGTAGTAGTATGTGTATACATAGGAATTAAGCTCATTACAATGTGTGTAACAAAACTGTGCGAGCAAGTCAACTCAGTTGTGCGTAAAGGAATGCTTCAAGCCTGCATTAACATACTCCATTCCAAGGTCACGACTACGCCCTCCGACAGCATGAAGAAGCTACAGAAGATGGCCCTGGGTCCTTAATCCCATAGATACAGAATGGTAAAATTGACAGCGGGAAATTGAGGCTGCCGTGATCTTTCTAAGTAGCCTGATGGTCTTTAATAGGTGTTCTTAAGTTCGCATGATTGACTTACTAACCCTCCTTGTGAATTGATAAACCTTACTTTCCTTTCTAGAAGGCGAATAGAAAGCCCTCGCACATCACAGAACAGGGATTAGACCTCTTACACAACCCTCAAGCACTGAAAGTTGTAAGTAGGCACCACGAGATCTACATAGAGTCAGGCAGTGATTCAGGCCACTGCACCTCCTTACTGATTAACGACTCCCTGTCTTTTGAAAATCCTCTGGGGGGATCCCTGAGTGGCCCAGTGGTTTAGCGCCTGCCTTCGGCCCAGGGTGTGATCCTGAAGTCCTGGGATCGAGTCCCACGTCGGGCTCCCTGTATGGAGCCTGCTTCTCCCTCTGCCTGTGTCTCTGCCTCTCTCTCTCTCTCTCTGTCATGAATAAATAAATAAAATCTTAAAAAAAAAAAAAAAAACACCCTCTGGGCGAGGCAGAAACCTCAGAACTGGCTTTTGGACAAAAATCTGCGTTTTCTTCAGGTGGCTGGCCTTCTGAATATAAAGTTCATATTCCTTTCCAATCAACACTTGTCTCTTGTATTGACCTTTCAAGCACTGGACAGCTGAGTTTGAGATTTGGTTAATGATAATCTGAAATAGACCATGATAAATCATTGTAAATTGCTCTGACTTTGGAACGGTGAAATTCATTTAATTACTGAGAAAAACCCCTAAACATTGCCCGAAATGGAAAACCATTTATTTCTATTTTAAGGGAAAAGTAACCTGAATACTAACAGATAGCATTAAAAATTTTAAGCTGTAGAATAATGTAGAAAGGACCCTACTTGTTCGTTGCCCCAAACCCCAGCAGATGCAGGAATTCCCTCCACCATGATCCTGCAAGCCTAAGCTTGTTCACTCCCAGTGTGGGGACTCATTGTGAGTCAGTGCACACCATCCTTGGTTCTTGCCATTTAAAATTTTTTTTTATATAGCACAAACCTGTTTCCTTAAAACTTCTGCCCTTCCTTAACTTCTTTATATGTAAGAATATATAAATATATAATGTAGCCTTTTGACAATATCAACTTTGAATGTAATTGAAGGCAGGATGATATCGAAATAATGTGATTATTTTATAACAATGAATTTTTGCTTTGTTTTCACATTCTCACTTCCAACAACCATACTCATTTATTTTTTAAACCTAAAAATTAAGAAAATATTTCCCTAATGAATAGCAATAGTCTCTTAGATATTATGTTTTTACTTTGCAATATTTGTGTTCTCAGCCCTTTGGAAATCAGAATAATTGAGTTTCATTATGATGAGATCTTACATGTTTAAGTCACTTTTCTTTTTCTTACACGAAGTGAAACCAATCACAGGATAATGAGTCTCACTCTGCTTATTGACTGACTTCAGATTGCTGATTCTTGTCCTCTTCAGTTAGCCAAAGTATTGAAGTTTCCTAAATCTCTGCGTCTCCTCCTCCTCTTTTCTACTTGAAGTCTCCCACTTAGCTGGGAAGCAAACAACAGCTTGAGAGAAGCTGCTGAGAGGCAAGCATCCTTGGGAGAACCCTAAAAACAATCCCACAAAATAAAGGCTCATATTTATCCTTCTTGGAGTATTGTGACAAAGAAAACACCACTGCTGCGTCTTGGCATATTTCGTTGAGAAATATTCGTATCTTTCAATTCATTTCAACAATTATTTACTAAAAGTGCCAGGCACTGGGCTAGGATCTAGGCCTTAAGCTAGTACTATACTTACAATAGACACAACTTGTGACCTTCTCTTCCTTAAAGAGAAGAGACTTCCTTAAAGTGGAGAGGACTTTGCCTCACTCACACAGCAAAGACGGCAACTCATGTCCCATAGTATTGCATAAGCCCCTAGATGGCCTCAATGAGACCAATGAGACGTTGGTGTTTTTCCAACAGCAGCTGGTGCTTGGAAACAATGTAGGCCTCAGTTTACACATGAGATTTAAACAGTTTGAACCTCAGTTTACACATGAGCTTTTAACAAGAGCGAATTAAAAGAAAATTTCCCTTTTTAAAGTAATTCATCACACCTGAGGAGAAATCATTTGCTTTATTGTATAAATGGTAATTTCAAGAGTGTACAAGAGTATAAATTAGGCATATAAACTGGAAGATCAGATATTCACATCCAGACATCATTCTAGTAAGGCACAGTTTGAATATATTCGATGTAGTAAAGATTTAAAGTGTTACAAATATCTACATTTGAGGATTATAAAAAAGAAAGCCAAGCTAGGAATTTTGCTTGCCCGCTCTAACTCACAAAGATTTATGTAACAATTCACACAAACTGATCTCAGAAACAGAACAATGCTGCATTTTCTACAAACTGTGAAATACTTTAAGGATGGTGCTTTATATAATGTTGTCTGAGGCAATCTTTGTAGGAAATATGATCAAGACTCAAAATTGCACAAATTTGATAGGCCTTACATTTCCCATCGCAAATTACACTGCTGTCGTAACTCACAAAGAAGTATTTGTAGTATTTCATAAACTGCTCATTGCCCGGGGTTGCAAATTGTTTTGCTAGTCCATACAAACTTTTTGGCTGTAAATCTTCAATGTTGTAGGTCTGTGTCAGCACATATTCCAGCTCCCAATTAGATTCTCCCTTTAGATTTGCATCTGTCAGGTTCAAATAATACTGCAACATATCCTATATCAAAAACAGTAACAAAGCTTGGTTCATTCTTTGGCATCTAACGTACCACACAGCAAGAAGAGTCCTTATCAGGATTTATGTGACACTCTTAATTTAAAGTTGTAGTCATTTTAGATAAAAATGAGAATTGGTTTTGCTAAAAAACAAGTCTTGACAGAAAAGTCTATATTACTTTTTTTCATATTAAAAATAATGGCGGAACATAATAGAAAATAATCTAAACTATACAGAGACATGTACAAAATAAAAAGCTTTTGACTCACACACCTCAGAAGTAACCACTGTTAATAGCTGCATATAAATCAGTGGTGTGGGGGCAGCTTGTATCAGTTCACAGAGCCCATTACCAAATTTTCAGGAATCTTGAAAGTTAATTGACATCACTTTAGCAGCTTAAAATTGGCCATGATGGGAGTATCATGGAAATCGGCACTATAAATGAAAGTGGTTCTTTTTCCTTAGTGAGGAACTTGCTGAACATATATCAGCACTCCCGTGTATGTGTGTTGTTCTACACTTCATGTACAAATCAAATATAAATACTGAGAATATATATACCTACTATCTTTTTGTCTTTTCCAAAAAATGAAGTTATATTCTGTATTGTTTTGCACTTTTAAAAATAATCTAGTGGGCAGCCCAGGTGGCTCAGCGGTTTGGTGCTGCCTTCAGCCCAGGGCATGATCCTGGAGACCCGGGATCGAGTCCCACGTCAGGCTCCCTGCATGGAGCCTGCTTCTCCCTCTGCCTGTGTCTCTGCCTCTCTCTTCTGTCTTCCATGAATTAAAAAAAAATCTTTAAAAATAATTTAGTGCTATGTCAGGGTATCTTTTCATATATATATATATATATATATATATATACACACACACACACACAAGTACATGTACATGTATACACATATATAATACATATGTATATATGTGTGTATCTGACATTCAGATCCAAAAATAGGGAACTAATAGTTGTAAAAATAATTCAGTCAACTGTTTTATTTCGTTTAGTTTGATGTTTATGAATAAATCTGATTTCCCTTGCCCTTTCTTCATTAAAACACACTCTGCAGAATAAGAAAGCTACTTCTATCAAATTTATCTAGAAAAAAAGGCATTTACATCAATAGAGACTTTAGTTGAAAAATTCTTTTCAAATTATATTAATATAATTTTTATTAATTAAAAGGGGCAGTACTCATAAGCAAAAATCCCAGCCTTTTGACGTTAAACTGATCTAAAGTAGAGCCGTATATAAGCTCCAGAGAACTTTTGTCTCAAAAATAAATATCCAGCTCAATTTTACTTTCTTTACAAAAATTTTTTTGACATTTATTGAGTGCTTACTATAAGCCAAGCATTTTTCTAGGTGCTGTACATATATTTGTTCATGTAATCGTCTCAGCAGCTCTGTGAGGTCAGTAATACTTCGTTTCAACCTTGTTTTACAGAGGAATAGATTGGGAACAGCAAGTTAGGTAAAAACAACTCTTGAGGGAGTGTGGTTTCAGAGTTTACAATCATCTACACAGCTATGTTCTAGAGAAGAATAATTTGGAACAAATATAGCTTAGTGAAAAGTTTCCATATGTATACAAGTCCACAAATCAGGCCCTCCCAATGTGCAAAACAAATGTGAAGTCCTTATCATAAATAAATAAAAATTAAAAAAAAAAAGGGATCCCTGGGTGGCGCAGCGGTTTGGCGCCTGCCTTTGGCCCAGGGCGCGATCCTGGAGACCCGGGATTGAATCCCACATCAGGCTCCCGGTGCATGGAGCCTGCTTCTCCCTCTGCCTATGTCTCTGCCTCTCTCTCTCTCTCTCTTTCTGTGACTATCATAAATAAATAAAAATTAAAAAAAAAAATGTGAAGTCCTTAGATGAACAGAAACAACCTCCCAAAGGCTGACGTCATTTACCCATACTTAGAAAGTGCTGTTAAGCCAAATATAAAAAAGAGGAAGGACGTCATGAGATTTCAATATAGAAACAACTTACATAGTTAAGCTGAAAACATTCAACTAAACAAATGAAAACTACAAAGACGTGCATAAATATGGGGTCAATTCTAAAACTATGCCAACTTACCAGTAATTTATAGTCATGAGGATCATACTGGAACAGCCTGATGCCAGGATTGTTGGTCTGTTTTTGTAAAACACTCTTCACTGGGGTAACAGCAGGAGCCACAAACAAAGAATTTATTGGACTTCCTGGACAAAACATACATACATAAACATATATTTTTAATTGAGCTTAACTTTATTAAAAATATGAACAAATTCGAGATTAAGAGATTAACAAGCATAACAGCCAAATGACATGGTCCTTGATGAATCTTGACTTGAAACAACTATAAAGAGGCACTTTTGAGAAACTAGAAGAATTTTTATTATGATCTGGTATCAGATGATACCAAAGAATTATCGTTGATCTGGTTAAGTAAGTCAATCATATTATAATTATGTAAGTTATCCATATATTTTAGCAATGCACACAGAAGCATGCAGGGCTAAAACAGATCTAATGCTTGAGATTCACTTTCAAATGCTTGAGAAAAATAAAGAAATAAAAAAAATGAATGGACAGAGCAAATGTGGCAAAATCTTGATAGATGTTAAATATAAATGATGGTACATGGAAGGGGTTATTTTATTATTCTCTGCTTTTAAGTATATTTGGAATATTTGAAAATATTAATAATAACAAAATCCAAGTTATTGCAAGTACGCACACATACACAAATACAAAACTAGTTAGTTCTGTACACCTACCTAGAACAATATGCCAATAATTACATACTAAGAATCTGATTAGTGTCAGCATGTTTTTATACATATATCTGTCATAGAACTAAATTTCTGAATAAAACAGCTATCATATGCTGAAAAAATGGTCATTTTTACCAAGCCTATTCATTGTAGATGGAAGAGGTAAAGCAGGGAGCCTGCTTCTCCCTCTCCTCCTGGCTCTTGCTATCTCTGTCACTATCTCTTTCCCTCCTCAAGTAAATAAATAAATTCATAAATAAATGAAAGAAAGAAAGAAAGAAAGAAAGAAAGAAAGAAAGAAAGAAGAAAGAAAGAAAGAAAGAAAGAAAGAAAGAAAGAAAGAAAGAGGTAATGCATTTTGAAAATATTCCCCAATTGCTGAAAAAAAAAATTTTTTTTTCCAGGCTGGCTACTCTAAAAATCAGAACTCCTATTTCGTTAACTCCCAATTTTCTGTCCTCGTGAGGAAGTCATCTTTACAAATAAGTAATCACTATTTGTTTGATGCTAGAGCTTCTATTTTTTCTTTTAATTCTGAGTAGAGACAATGTTGATTAGCACTTAAAATTGAGTGCTTGTTATATTTTAAACCAGTTGTAAATTGTGCTTTGCTAATCAAATTCCGAAAGGTAAAATAAGTCATATCAAAAGAAACTTGAGTCTAAGAGGTAAACAACAAACAGCAATATTCCTCTAAACTTGAGGATCTAAAAGAAAAGTTGAGGGAGCTGAGGGTTTCAGAGCCTTTTTTGTTGACAGCTATCAGATGATGGTGGCCCCACGAAACAAATAGGGAGAAACTTAATTGCAGACCTAAATATGAATTAGACCCTTGACTCACAAGCATAGAAGATAATTCAGAAAAATCTGGTGCTGACAGATTGATTTAGTGAAACTTTTAATTTGCTGTATCATAAAAATTACTGGATATTCACTGCTTTGCTCTAGCATCTTGGATTGGGGAGATGCAAACAGAACAACATATTACCTTTTGTATCAGAAAGAACCATAATGCTATCTCTGTGAGTGTGTCCATAAAATTGTCCTGCAATGATATCGCCGTATTTTCTAAAAATCTCTATCAATTTCTCATTATAGAATTCTCTCATTGCCATGGTGCCGCCTGAATAGGGCAGATACCCCACTGGGATATGTGCTATGATGTACACCTGGAGAAAGAAACACAACGAGGACTGATGAGAATCTTTCTGCATATTTATCATAACCAAATGACATTTAGATACCCAAGATTGAAAGTATACTGATTAAAATTTAGAAAGCAAATATACCACCCCTCCTATCACCAAAAACAGATGAAATTATAAAACTATTAATATCTTTGCATTTAACTCATTTAAACTGCACTGTTGATGATATATGGTAACTGTGACCTTGGTCACATCATTTTTTAAATAAAAAAACAGATGTCAATCAATCTTCAAAGCATTAAAAGCAAAGCAAAATAAAACACAGTAGAGTTGATTAGATCATAAGGTGTTTCATGCAAAAAATGTCTTCTATTTTAATACTTTTATTAATAATACCAAACCCCGTTTGAGTTAATAAATACACAAATTTAGCCCCTGTTTATCCCTTGATTTTGGTCTCTGGGATACCTTCTCATTATTTTGCTGAGAGATGTTCAGTGTATTTTCTAGCCATTCAAACTGATCTGCTGGGTCGGTCTTATTCAGCGTCATGATATTTGGGCCATAGTACAAGTTTGTGTTTAGACTGATGATCCTAAGTTTCAGATTAGGTGAAACTTTCTGTGAATAAAAGCCACCTATAAAAACAAATGTAAGACAGACTCTAGAAAAACACACACACAGATTCACAGTGACTATGAAAACAAATTCTTAATTATGATTTACAAGCCAGTCAGGAAGGTCATACTTATTTCTTATTACTTAGTTCACACGTACATAGGTTGTCATTAAATAAGAATCGGGTTTAATGCTTACTGAAAACCTACTGAGTGCCGCGTTGAGTGGTGGCATTTCCGTGCATCGAACTAACAACAGTTGTATCCAATATCCAGATGAAACAATGATTAAGTGTTTTGGCACTAAACCATGAGGTATCAAATTTTAGAAAAGAAATATTAATGCATTAACTCCTAGTTTTGCATGTTTGGGGAGTTAAGATGAGAGATACCACGAGACATAAAATGCAGAGACTGGGAACACAGTTGGACCTTTCCAGAGATCTCCTGGAAGAGATATTATATAATCCAGAGCTACTACAGTCTCCATGAGGATGAGGCTTAAAGGCAAACCCCACTCACACCCGGGAGCCAGTGACAAGAACCGCCCCCCCCCCCCCCCGGGTCTGCTGCACGGTACTTTCAGAGCTCGCACCTGACCTTGGACCTGCTCTCTGCCCTGGGTCCACTCACCATCTGTGCCTCTCTTCAGCTTTCGAACATGACTTATGGGCCTCCAGATAAACTGGGCACATCCCGAATGAACACACACACCCAATCAAACATTAAAGATCTTAGTCTAAACAACATGAATAAAAATAGAGACAAAATAAGGACAAATAAATCTTTCACTTACCTTTCCTTAGGGTATGGAGAGCTTCTTCATCTAGCCAGGGTTCCCAGAGATCTGCTACTGCATTGTACACCCTGCTGGTGACTACAGGCAGCTGATCCTGGTCACAAACAATATAACCCACCATTGAAACTTTAAAGACACATGGATTAACTAATTTAAACATTACTTGAACACTTAGTACTAGGTTGGATATCTGGAATTGCAAGGATGAATACTAGATGGACTTTAATCTTTAAGGCATTTGTAATTTAAGGAGACAAAAAAATATGTAATCAATCACCTATAAGAAAATGTGCAAGGTGCACTACCCCAGAGGTTCTAGGAGGATAGAAGTGTGAACAATTGCGTCTGGCCTATGGTGTCGGGGGGAAAGTGAAGAGAGTATGCTAACCAGGCCTTGAATAATGATTTCAAGGTAACAAGAAAGGACATCAGAGCAAAGGCAATGGCCCAGACACCAACACACACAGTGCTGTATACAGAAAGAAGCTCCCGTGCTGGTTGGCCAGGATATAGGATGGATGTGGGAGGGAGCTCATTAAAGAGAGAGAGGCAGGCTTGAGCCTGAACACGCAGGGCCTGGTATAGCATGCTGAGGGAATGGAGAAAACTTCAGGACTTTAGAATTAACCAAAGTTCCCTGAAATGTTCACACCAGTATAAAACTTCTAAATGAAAAGTTACAACCACATGCTTTTGATTTGAAGAATATCAGTAGGTTTTGATTTCTTAAACAATATGTATCCAAAACATTTTTATTACCATAAAGTATTTTTTATCATCCTGTTTTATCATATTATTATTTTTAAGATTTTATTTCTTTATGCATGAGAGACACAGAGAGAGAGAGAGAGAGACAGAGGCAGAGACACAGGCAGAGGGAGAAGCAGGCTCCCTGTAGGGAGCCTGATGTGGGGACTCGATCTCGGATCCCGGATCCCAGGATCACGCCCTGAGCCGAAGGCAAACGCTTAACTGCTGAGCCACCCAGGTGTGCCCTGTTTTATCATATTATAATAAAGAATCTTTATGGTGACATAAGCTTTAAGGAAGGAAAAAAAACCCAAAGCTTTAAGAAAGTACATACTCAATAAGAATCCACAAATGATTTGTGAAATTAAGTAATCATCCCTATTTTTTGTTTTAAAAAAATTATATGAATAAACTGAAGCCATTTTCTTTACTCTTCCTCATATTCTTCTGTATATTGGTGATATAGACCTATCTCTTAAAGAAGTTTTCCTGTCAGCATCAGCTAAAATGCTTAGTTATTTTTCAAGATGACACCCAAGTCGCATTAGTTCCTAATATATATCCCTAATACATGATGAAAATAGAAGTACATTCAGGGAATGTAATAATCAAATAACTTGTTCTAACTAGAACTAACTATCTTAAGTATATTTTCAAATTGTGTCATATATCAGAGGCATCTGTCTGAAACCATACAATGACTTATAAGCCAATCTGAATTCTGATTAAAAACGGGTCACCGTCATCATCATCAAAACCCTAAAAGTGTTGGCCATTTATGTTAGCCATGGCAACATAGCAGTGTGGTCATGTATAATCTTAAAATTATATAAAATTACTCTGGACTCTTTTCTCAATTTTAGATATGAGAAGTATGAGCACCAGAGAAGTTAGATGATTCATCCAGGGACAGCTGGGCAGTTCCAGAGCTTGGTCTAAATCCCAGGTTTTTCCACCATCACTCCTATGTCTAATTATCTGTTGGACCATGCCATCATCTCAGTCCTCTCTGGCTGTGACATGAGCACTGCCGAGAAATGAGGTATAATGAGAAGTGACTCACCCATAAGTTTGGTGGCACCAGCCTTGCCAGCGTAGGAGTAAATGAGGACCCTGGCCCAGACTGCTTCCTTGGGTGGCGACTGAAAAGAATCCCCAGGCTGCCCACACTAATATCTACTTCTGATGTAATGGGTGGGGACATGCATCTGTGTATGTATGTTTATGTAACTATGTTTATGTGCATGTTTACGAGATTATAATGGAGAAATAATACTTATCAAATTATCTGCTTGATTTGTTACTAATGTATTTGTTACTAACATTCACTAGAATTCAATCTCAACCATCAGTCTGTAGAATTTGTCATGGGGCTTTCACATTACATTTGATATTTCCAAAACTGGGGGTGAGGGGGAAGGATGGAAGTAGAATGGTAGAAAGATTTTCAGATATAAAGTCATAAGCTAGGAAGAGAAAAAAAAATTAACTCTGTAAGGTATAGAGGCTGCTCAAATACCCTAGCAGGACATGTCATAGGATATATTTTAGAATTTGGATATTACCTATATCTTTGAATTATTTTAAGATTTCACTTCACAAAAAAGAAGACAGAAAGAAAAGTAAAATAAAACAAATCCTCAAAGGAGTTGGGAAAAGTGTATCCCATGTCACTGCTTATTGCTGTAATAGCTGCCATTCCATTTACTGAGGACCTAGTATGTGCCAGGTAGGAAACCATGCCCTTTTCACGTAATATCACTAATTCTCACAAAAACTTTCCAGGGTAGGTATTATTGCTCCTATTTACAAATGTACGACTTATGGGTCAAGGACATTAAGTGAATTATCCAAATTGGTCAAGCTATTAGGAGCAGAGCAGGATGGGGGTTTGCATTCTAGTGAATGCGACTCTAAATTTCATGTGTTCTCCCCTGTGCCAATCTGCCTTGTCTCCTAAAGCAGATAAAAATAAGGTGCCTGGGACACTTGGGTGGCTCAATGGGTTAGGAGGCCGACTCTTGGTTTCACCTCGGGTCCTGACCTTGGGATCCTGTGATCCAGCCCCACGCTGGGCTCTACCCTCAGCCAGGAGGCTGTTTTAAGTTCTCTCTCTCCCTCTGCCTCTCCCCCATCAAGCTCTCTCTAAAATAAATAAATGAATCTTTAAAAAAAAAATGCAATGTAGGCAGCCTCTGGCTTCTAGAGATTGTTCATCCCCAAGCCTCTGCCCGGTGTGGCCTAATATCTCAACAATAACAAGGTTGACCACTGTCTTAGAGGGTGACTCCCAAAGACTAATATATTGTTCATCTCAAGCCTGGAGGCCAGTGCCAAGAAGGTACTTGAAACTTAAGCTCATCCTAGAAGACAAATTTTCAAAATTTAGGTGATCGAAACCCTCAGTAAGTGTTCTTTTGACATGAGATGGAAAAAGTATTCTAAAAGAAGATAAAACTAGACAAAAAGAGGCATGAAAGTAAATACCGTGTTCAGGAATGCTGAGTATGTTAACCTGGCAAGAACAAGGGATGTATGAAAGGATGTCAGTCTAACTGAGCACTAAAGATCCAGGACATGTGCTCCACCACTAAGCGACTGTGAGCACATGAACAAGCGACGTGACATTTCTGGGCCTCATTTTTCTCATCTATAAAACGAAGAATTGATCTAGACCAAGGCTCAGTAAACTCTTCCTATAAAGGGCCAAATAATAATTATTTCACAGGCTGTACAGTCTCTGTTGCCACATTTCTACTCTGCTGATCTAGTGCAAAATCAGCAATACAGAAAGCATAGCCATGGCTGTGTACCAATAAGATTTTATTCACAAAAACAAGGGGCAGGCCAAATGTGGACCACAGGTCACAGTTTGCAAGCCCTGAACTGCTAAGCAACCTCAGAGATCTCTTGAATTGGTACAAGTCTAAGATTCTACACCACTAAGACAGGACCCCGTAGCCAGCGCCGGTATCCAATTGTTACGTACAGGCTACATAACAAACAGCCCCTCTAACAGGTTGAGACCTGAGCTCATCAGGCATGAAATATTCTGAACACGATTTCTGTCTTGAATTACATCTTAATTAGATAAACTAGACTTGAACAGGAACCTCCCTCTTTGGTTCTTAGGAGAGTTTGCTATGTTTTTGTTGTTCATCATAATCTAGCATGGATCAGAGCATGGAGAACTTTGTACACCCGATAGAAATCCTGCTAGATGTAAACATTTGTCAATATTAAACTTTCTTGCTCACCTTACCACAGAAATGTGAATGAACGACAAAATTATTTAAAAGAAAGTAGAAATTGAGGAAGATTATGAAGGAAAACAGGAATCAATAATCCATAAACTAGGCAATTTGCTTCCAAAACTCACAATACACGTAATTTGTTATGGGTTAGTAAAAGTCACTTTAACGTCTTCAGAGCACTTTGTCTTACCTTCTTCTATAGTTGTTAAGAGCACACTCTACCTCCATGAACCCCACTCCCAGGCCCCACCATCAGCCACTTATTGTCCTAATTTTGACAGTTCTGCTGGGAAAAATCCTTTAAACAGTTTTGGAAGTTGAAATCAAATTTACCTGTGGCCGGGCAGCCCAGGTGGCTCAGCGGGTTTAGCGCTGCCTCCAGCCCAGGGCGTGATCCCGGAGACCCAGGATCGAGTCCCACATCGGGCTCCCTGCATGGAGCCTGCTTCTCCCTCAGCCTGTGTCTCTGCCTCTCTCTCTCTCTGTGTCTCTATGAATAAATAAATAAAATGTTTTTTAAAAAAATTTACCTGTGGCCAATAGTCATGATTACCCAGCGCAGGGAAAACCTGGCGATTCGGAAAGAGATTCTGGATGGTGGCTGTCATGTTAGCAATCACATTTATGACTTTCTCTGTTGAGAGTTCATGCACTGGAACATGAGGTGGGCTATCCCTGAAAAGGAGACAGAATCATAGGGACAAAATCAATTTCTAAACCATTTTTCTTAAAGATGTCTATTTCAGAGACAGAGAGAGAGAGAGCACAAGTGGGGCAGGGAAGGGCAGAGGGAGAGGACGAGAGCAAATCCTCAAGATGGAGCCCTACATCGGGCTCCATCCCAGGACCCTGAGATCCTGACCCCAAGAGTAAGGCCACTTAACCAACAGAGCTACCCAAGTGCCCTGAGAACAAAATCAATTTCTATAAAAAGTCACTAGACTTATGCATGATGACTTGCCATATTATCATGCACACCTCCACAACAAAACAACAGATGATTGTTGAGTTGATATACTCTTCATTTACCTTTCTCCCACCCAGAATCCTATTTTTAAAAATTTGTGTAATATGAATACAAACACAAGCCCTATCACACTGCTTGACTGAAGATTTACGAGAGGCAAATATTTTTGTAATTAAAAGCACAGATTCCACAGGTAACAGGCCTAGAGTCAAGTCCCAGCTTTGCCATTCACTAGCTGTGTGCACTTGAACAAGTTACTTAGATGCTCAGCCTTCATTTGTTCATCTGTAAAATGGGAATAATAATAATAGCATCAATTGTGAAGACTAAATGAGTTATAATGTATAAATTGGCTAAATAGCATCACGGTCATTACTGCAGGCACAGGAAATATAGACCTCGTCACTCTGTAATGACAGATGATGTTTATAAAATTACTATCACAGGTCAACTCCCTTTGTAGCCTTTTGCTTTAATTATTTGATCAAGACCTATTATCACATTAATAAACACCTCAAAACACTGACCTAGGCGTGGAGTCACCTCTTAGCTAACATCAACATTTTCCTAGAGTCTGTATTAGAAAAATAAAATAAAATAAAAATTCTGAGACCTCTTCCTTATCTCTAGTAATCTAATGATTAATTTGACATAGCATTTCTAAAACCCCAATAATTCTTAACTTAAAACCTAATTAATCTTCATAGGAATTCAGCATTCTAATGAAGCTGAGGACACCGGAGATAAGCATTCAGAAACTAAGAGTGTATATATAATCACTTACCCTGTCCATATCATGAAAGATGCTTCTTGTCCCGAATTTTTAATAAAATCAAATGCTGACAAAATAAGGTCATATGGAGAATCACACAGAACATCTCCAAAAGGGCCGGGATTGGAGGCATTTGCGCCTTTAGATGACGCGCACACTTTTGTGTGGTCATCTGTGATGTGGTAAGTAGGGTCTAAGTGCAGGTCAGTCACATGCCAAAACTGTCCTGTTGGAATAGAAAAGAAATGGTGTTTAAAGACTCCTAACTCGGGATCCCTGGGTGGCGCAGTGGTTTAGCGCCTGCCTTTGGCCCAGGGCACGATCCTGGAGACCCGGGATCGAATCCCACGTCAGGCTCCCGGTGCATGGAGCCTGCTTCTCCCTCTGCCTCTCTCTCTCTCTCTCTCTCTGTGACTATCATAAATAAATAAAAATTTTAAAAAAAATTAAAAAAAAAAATAAAGACTCCTAACTCTGGGAAACGAACTAGGGGTGGTGGAAGGGGAGGAGGGCGGGGGGTGGGGGTGAATGGGTGACGGGCACTGAGGGGGGCACTTGTCGGGATGAGCACTGGGTGTTATTCTGTATGTTGGCAAATTGAACACCAATAAAAAATAAATTATTATTAGAAAAAAAAGTAAAGAAATGGTGTTAAATCTACTCTCCTTTAGGAATGTCCATACAAGTATTTACAGTCAGACTAGAGATAGTCCTCCCTGTGATGGAGGAAAGCCTTAGTAACTGAAATTTCAATTTGCCCTGAAGGGAAATACAATGCCTCCCTGTCAGAAGGTGAGGATTCTGAAGATAGTAGGAAGAATTTACTAAAATGTGTTACTTACACATATCAGAACTGATGAGCTTAGGGATGGCACGACTACCTAACAAAGACTACGCAACAAACACTCAGTTGCGTCATGAAATATGGGGAGATATCCTTCTGGGAGATCACTGATAAAATTATATTGTGTCTTAATAGCATAGTTCCTTCCTTGAAGAATTTAGGGTTTCAGAATTTATTTATGTTCTTCCTGTGGAAACACGATGTGGTCTGTGAGGGTTCCACAGTGACCAGGGGCTAAATCTCACTCCTCTTGACTTGAAAACCCTCGCCTGTTAACATTAGTGGAAAATATATATATATAAATCTTTAACTACTAGCTTTAAGCCAACAGAAGGATTTCCAGAAGCTCTTAAAAGGTACTAAATATAGGAACATCTAGTGCACACTTGTATCAAATGTTAATAATAGGAAGGAAAGCATTTGCTAAAGAGTATGAAACCATGGGTAGAAACCCAGAGCCCATGTCATAGCCTGGACAGGATTCTCTAATTGAAGGAAATACCAGTACTAATACTCATAGTAGTACCTCTCTTCATTAAGCATTTGTGCCAGGTGTTATAATAAGGAAACTAAATATACTATGTTCAGTTCATTCTCAAAACTACTCACTTGAAGTAAGAATCTTTGTTCATATTTTCGAGGTGAATGCTGGGTCGATTAAGAAATTTGCTCAGGAAGACACAGCTAATAAATGGCAGGGTCAAAATCTGAACCCCATTTTGAAAAGTCCTCCAGTTTGCTTACAGCGAATTTACGTGGACTGTCTTACCACTTGGCTGCCTTCTCATATACAACTAATAAATTAGTTTCATAGTGAGGCTTTTTCACACTTTGAATTTTGAGCTCACTCTGATCATGACTAACTTTTATCAGAAACACGTCAGAAGTGACATAGCAGCAGGTGCTACCCTAGGACTGTGGAGCAGACAAGAAGAATGCGAACTTTTATCTCTCTGGACAAAGCTGATAAAAGCTGAGTGTGTATGTGAGCAAACACCTGAAGAGAACCCAAAGCTGGATAATACAGCAGAACACTGAAAACTGTTCATTTGTTAAGGTACAAAAGGGAAGTTACATTTGGGCTGTTTTTTTCTCCATAACATTGTTATAAGTTTATAACATATTGAACTTCATAGCCAAGAAGTGGAAGACAAAAGATCCAGAAGCAAATAGACCTAAACTAGTCTTTACAATCAATTACCTGGTATTCCATCCCCATTTGAAAACATTTGCCAAGAGGGATTTATTTTACTTTTTTTAAAAAAGATTTTATTAATTTATTCATGAGAGACACACACAGAGAGAAGCAGAGACACAGGCAGAGGGAGAAGCAGGCTCCCTGCAGGGAGCCCCATGTGGGACTCGATCCCAGGGCTCCAGGATCACGCCCTGGGCTGAAGGTGGTGCTAAACCGCTGAGCCACTCGGGCTGCCCAGATTTATTTTATTCTTTAGTGCAGAGAATATTCCAACTTGTATTTTTAGCTTGGACATACGTTAGCCAACGCACAGAGCAGGATTGGCAAATAGCTCGGAATCAACCTGGAGGCTGTCCTTCTTGGCATAAAAATATATAGTACATCTTCTTTTATGTAAACATGCATTTCTAACCACTTGTAGAATGTTAAATTATAATAAACTGCACACAGAACAGTACAGTGTTGCGGTTAAGAGTGGGGACTCGAGTGAGATGATCACGACTTTATTTTTATTTTTTTTTTAAATTTTTATTTATTTACGATAGTCACAGAGAGAGAGAGGCAGAGACACAGGCAGAGGGAGAAGCAGGCTCCATGCACCGAGAGCCCGATGTGGGACTCGATCCCGGGACTCCAGGATCGCGCCCTGGGCCAAAGGCAGGCACTAAACCGCTGCGCCACCCAGGGATCCCTGATCACGACTTTAAATGCAGGGGCGCCTCAGTGGTGCAGTGGGTTGGTCTCAGCTCAGGTCGTGATCTCAGGATCATGGGATCCAGCCCATGTAGGGCCCCACCCTCAGGGCCAAGTCTGCTTAGGACTCTCTCTCTCTGCCCCTCCCCACCTCTCAATCTGATTTTAAATCAATCAATCAATCAACCCAAGCTCCGCTTACTAATCTGTGTGATCTTGTCTTGTTTCATCTGCAAAATGGGAAGATTATGACTGCGTTTTGTATGAGGGTTAAGTGACTTAGTAGAAGAAAAGCTCTTAAAAGATACCAGGCATTTAGTAAACTCGATGCTAGTTATACAGTTATTTTGACCCCAAGCTTGAAATTGAGATTGAACCTCTTCATTTCCAAGCAACAGTTAAAATGTATCAAGTACTTACTGTTAGCTTAGTACTGTTTTTTTCTTTTTTTCATGCTTTACCTGCATTAACTCATCATGGTTTTCATTTTTCGGGCAAGGAATTGCAGCATACAGAGATTAAGTCCAAGTCACATGTACTAATCACAAGAGAGTCAAGATAGGGATTCAGGAGATACAATCCCAGACTCCACGCTGCTCTTAACCCTGCACCGCTTGCCTCTGTGTGTGTGTTCACCCTTAAGCGTCCTTCCGTCTCACTTGCCTCATGTAAAATAGATGACAACACCTACATGAGGTACTGTGACAACTAAGGAGTGTGAGAGAATAAATATATTAAAATTGTAGAAACCCAAGCTAGGAACATATCAAGAACACACCTCTAGTACCTAGATTTATATATCCTGAGCATCTTAGAATATTTCTGACCTAGAGTGGGTCCTCAATAAACATTTTTCTATTAGGCACAGGAGGATTTCAGGGTTTCCTCAAGGTCACTTGGTGACTCTGCAATGAAAGCTGAACTAGAACCAGTCTGTCCAGACTTCCAGTCTAGCGTTCTTTCCACTATATTGCATTGCCAGATACAGATAAGTGAGGGGTAATTATTTAGATGCACTGAAGGAAGTCTTTAAATAGAAACCAAAAGGAGCTCTGACAGGTTCTTAACCTGGGATTTATGAATAATGAACCTCTGGAGGCCTCACCTCCCACCTCTAGTGAAATTATATATAAAGTGCTGTGCATGCGTGTGTGTGTGTGTGTGTGTGTGTCTAAGGCCAAAGACCTGGCCTGTGGCCCACACTCTGCTATAGATTCCCTGGTTCTCAGTCCAAAGCTCTTTTTACTACACAATGATTTCTGTCTTGTTCTGCAGATAATCTTAAACAAGATTTCTGCAAATGTATGTGCATATGCAGCTGTCAACATATCTAGATAAATGCTCAACATTATCCCCCTAAAACTTATAATTTATCTAAAGACATTATAATTTATCCTAAAGAACCTAATAAACCATAATTTAGATGTTTGGACACATGGTTATTGTTTCCAACAGGTATTTTTGTTTGCTTGCTTATAATGTCAGTTCCTACCAAATACTTGTGCAGGCCCTGCTGTACTAATTCTGAAGAGTTGGAGACAGACACCCAGGTAAGGTCTCTCTGAGTTGTCCTCTGAGCCCTGGGACTTGACAGGGCGGGGAATTTACACACACACACACACACACACACATACACACACAAACACATACCCCAAGAAGCAGAGGCCATTCGTGGTGGGTGTTGTAAAGGAAGCAATTTAGGATGGAGTCAGGAGGAGAGAGAACGTCACATTGAGTGGAAAACAAATAAAATAATATATCCAATGAAAGTGCTGAATCAACACTTAGGCAGGTCTTCAAACCCGGGTCACCCCACCCCTGCCCCCTCCCTAAGCGACTCTGCCTCCCTATCAAAACAGGGAACTGTAAGTGAAGATCTCCTAGACACCAGAAAGTTGTCATCGAGGCCTTCTGCCATCAGAGCCTTAAAACCAAACAGCAAATTTGCCATTGGGTGGTCCCAGGCACCCTGGGACATTTTATCTCAAAATCCTAAAAACACCACTAGCTTTACTAAAAGCGGAAAGCAGCATACACACGTATTTGGGGACAACTTCTTGTTATGACTGACAGTTGGGAAACCAGATTCACAGTTCTTGCTTTCAACTGCCTGACAGCTGAGTCATGAGAACTTGGCTCTCAGACAAAGAGGAGGTTCTTTTCTCAGAGCATTTCCAAAGGCGGGTGAGAGAGCGAGAGCGACGGAGAGGAGAGGGTCTAGGCACCAAGCGCCGGTGTTTTGGGGACAGCTATGCCCTAACCCCAAAACAGACCTCCACCTATCAAAACCCTCCCCCACCCCCCTAGCCCCGCTAATTAACAAAGCAATTCTTTTCCCAGGGACTCAGGGAGGTGGGGGTACCTTCATCTTTGAAACCGAAGGCTCAAAAGGCATCCTACAATGGGAAATTCGTGAGGCAGGTTGTGGGACCCCAATTCTCAGAGTTTCCTATTCCATAGGTGTGTGGGGTGGCCTGGAAACCCGCACTCCTAACCACTTCAGGTGATGCCCGTGCGCTGGGCCCATCCCAGCTTGGCAGCCGCTGCTGCAACAGGTACTGCATTCGAGGGTCAAGAATGAATCAAGCTGGGAGCCGCGGTGGCGCAGCGGGGCCGGGAAGTGACCCGGGTCCCGGGATCGAGTCCCCATCGGGCCCCCCGCAGGGAGCCTGCTTCTCCCTCTGCCTATGTGTCTGCCTCTCTCTGTGTCTCTCATGAATGAATAAATAAAATCTTAAAATTAACAGAAATAATAATAAAAGAATAAAGTTGGTCCCACTCCCGGGGAACCCAGGGGCATCCAGGTAACGGGGGCAGAGGTCACCCCGGTCCCGCTGAGCTGTGCATCCCCGTGGGGACCAGGAACCTCGCGGGTTCCCCAGGCTCCGCGAGGGCGCAGCGCCCCGCCGCCCGCTCGGGTTTCCCCGGAGACAGACGCGCGGAGAGCGCGGGCCCGGCAGCGCCCCGGCCGCGCCCCCGCCCGCGGGGCACCTCCCCATCCCCCCGGCCCCTGGTCCCTCCGGTCCCCCCGCACCCGGCGCCCCGCGCCCCCGGGCCCCTGCGCCCTCCCGACGCCCCGCGCCCCCGGGCCCCTGCGCCCTCCCGACGCCCCGTGACCCCGCACACCCAAGCCCCGGACCCCGTGCCCCCCCGCGCCCCCGCCGGCGGGGGTACCTCCCTCCGTCCCCCCGGACCCCCGCGTCCCGGGTCCCCCGTGCCCCCCCGCATCCCCACGCCCCCTGCGCCCCTCGATCCCTCCGCACTCTTGCACCCGCGCCCCGTGCCCCCGTGCTCCCCCGTCCCCCGAGCCCCCCGGTCTCCCCGCGCCCCGGTCCCCGGCAGCCCGCGCCCCCCGCTCTCCCCGCGCCCCCGGGTCTCCCCGTGCTCCCCGGTCGCCCGCGCCCACCGGTCCCCCCGGTCTCCCGGTCTCCCCGCGCCCCCCTGTCTCCCCGGTCCCCCCGCTCCTCCCCGTGTCCCTGGTCTCCCCGGTCCCCCCGGTCCCTCCGGTCTCCCCGGTCCCCTCGGCTCCCCCGGTCTCCCTGGGCGCCGCTCCTCCCCGCGCCGCGGCCTGGGGCTGCGTCCTCCCGGGGCACGCACGGCTCCCCCCGCGGCCCCCGGGACTCACCGGCCGTCGGGGCGGGGCTCGGGCCTCCGGCGGGCGCCAGCGGCATCCCGAGCCCGGGCCGGCCTAGCCCGGCGGCCACCAGGCAGCAGACGAGCGCGCGGAGCAGCGCCATCCGGAGCGCCGCGGCGGGGAGGCGGGGGCGGGGGCGGGGGCGGGGGCGGCAGGTGCGCTCTCCCCGGGCCGCGGGGCTCCTGGACTTTCGGTCGCCGCGGCCACCACCGGCCTCTTATGCGTCGGGCAAACCCCAGCGGGGGGCCCTCCCCCGGCCGCAGGTCCCGCGACCGCGCCCCCGGGAATCGCAGTGAGTGACGGTTCCCGGGCCCCACCCCGGGCCAAGTCCGTCGAAAACTCGGGGTGCGGGGTGGGGGGGATAAGAGCCCAGCAGGTGTGTTTTCTTAAAAAGCCCTCCAGGTGACGCTGCAGTGATGCTGACGTTGGAGAGCTCGGCTCAGGGACTCCAGGTTCCAGGGCTTTTGCTTGGTTGCTCGTTGACAGCGTCTGGGCCCCGAGATGCCGGAGAAGCAGAAATAGAGCCTCTTGATCTTCCTCTTCTAAGGAATCTTCAAAGGTACTTGGCCCGACAGTGGGGCCGAGATCCCCCAGCCCGCCTCGGGTTCTTGGTTCCTTCTTTGGCCATTGATGAGGATGCTGGCCTCCTGAAGGTCACCAGCACACAGCTTCAATTTGCAGGACATGGAATTCCTCCGGAGAGGAAAATACCCTGCGGAATGACTGGCCTCATAAAAGATGCTATAAAATGTATTTGTTTCCCAGCCCAGGAAACCTTATATTATATCCCGCGTGGTTTAATTAATGGGCCACATGAAAGGGGCTTTGCAATGAATGGGAATCAAGGTGCTTCCGTTTTGTTTCATGTGCTGCCAGCGTAGTTAGGGCCTGCCTCAGTTTTAGGGTCACTCAGAGAGCCCTTCAAGAAGCAAAATGCTTCCCAGGGGTGGCAGGATGGTCTTTGGAATTTCTCAGGCCAGCCACCTCAAAGGTATGGAGGAGAAGGGACAGGGGGAAAAAATGGTCAACAGATGAGAGAGAATGACTTTAAGGACAGCACGATGACTTGTGTGTTTCTAGCCCAAACGTTTTCAAAGATGGGAAAAGGATTTTTTTAATGTGTAAAAATAGCAATTTTCGGTCCACGCCCCCCGCCCCCCCCCCCCCCCACCTATTTCAATAAGTTTTACTGGAAGTGAATTGATTGTGAAGCAGTTCAGAACCTAGGAATAAAATACCACACGCACGTGTTGAATCCTAAGCAGTGCTTGAAATCCTATAAAAGACAAAGGGTAGAAACATCATTCTCCCTTCTACTCCCTGTTTTCTTTTGTTTTCCTTTATACCTCCTCCATTAGAAGTGCAAAGCTACAGAGCCCCAACATTTTGGGTTTTCCCCTTAAGCTTGGACATGAGCTTCTAGGCCCCCATGTCCCAGGTGGAGGAGTCATTTGTTGTGAGGGAAAGCACATGTGACAGTGGGGGGGCCACGGCTTACTCATCATCCAACTGTGGATTTCACAAGACAGCCTTTACTCAAGTTTGTAGGCCCTGGGATTTCACAAACGTTTTTCCAGGGCCTGTTGGTCAAATTGCCTGTAGGCTCGGTAATTTTCCCTGTTCTATGAACTATATTAAAAACAAAAAGGGCAACCCAGAAAACTTAGGACATTGGCTGATTACTACGTGAGCCAGAATACTGCTTGAAGAAAAATGACTGGCAACTACCCTGTAAACATTTAGGAAGCAACGATATTCGTTAATTGCCTTCCCAGAAAAATGCATTTGGTCCACCATTGCAGCTCTTGATCTTTGTAATTGGAATTTTGTTTCTCATTGAGGCCACCCAAAACCCGCCCCGTTCTTCACTCCATGAGACAGTTGTTATGCAAATAAATGCCCACAGGATGCCTAATTATAATGAGCCAAAGCTACTGAATCCCCATCCTTGGCCTTGTATCTTTAAGGACAGAGAGGCCAGAGTCTGCGTTTCTACTGGAGCATAGGCTGGAATCACCAAGAGAAATCAGTCTTTCAACAGAAGCAAAGACGAAGCTGTCTGAGCAATTCAGAGCAAACTCTCTCAATGTTGTGTTTCATGCTTTTAAAGACGAAAGCATGGGGTGCCTGGGTGGCTCAGTTGGTTTAACATTGGCTCTTGGGGATGCCTGGGTGGCTCAGCGGTTTGGCGCCTGTCTTGGGCTCAGGGCCTGATGCTGGAGACCCGGGATCCAGTCCCACATCGGGCCCCCTGGGTGGAGCCTGTCTGTGTGTGTGTGTGTGTGTGTGTGTGTGTGTGTGTGTCTCATGAATAAATAAATAAAATCTTAAAAAAATTAAAAAAAAAAAACATTGGCTCTTGATCTCAGGGTTATGAGTTCAAGCCCTTACATTGGGCTCCACTCAGGGTGTGGATCCTACTGAAAAAAAAGTGTAGGGGGGTGTTGACTGTACTTTTAGGGATGGTCATCTTAGAAAATCTTTGTTGGCATTCAGTAATAATTGTATTCATATGTTAAATCCCATAGCTGTACTTTAGTTTTTCCTACTTTTCATTATAGTAACTAAAGTAATCCAATAGTCGGATAATAGTATCATGATGGTGAATTTTGTAAGTGAAAGTAAGTTTCCTCATGCTTCTTTCTGTAAGTTAATTGGGCCTTCAATGAATTTATAGAAATTTACTGAAATCACCTGGCTAATCAAAATGAATATGGCATATTTTTTTCCTGAAAAATATTTACCCTATTATCCTTCCCAGAAGAAAAAGATTTCCTAAGGAGTGGTCAGGGAAACTAAGATCTTGCCCCCCACCCCCCACCCAAGCAATATTTAAGCTGAAATGTCAATTTTTAAGAATAAATGAAGAGGAAAAATCACAAAGTTTACAGTATTGTTACTAATTATGAGAATGTGGACATGTAAACCCAATATTCAATTTCCCCTTCAGCAAAATAAAAATACTACTATCTGCCTTCATATTGTTGGTTTGGGAAAATGGATAAAAAGCATTTTATAAACAATGAAATACAGAGTAACAGTTGTTTGTGTCTACTTACAAAGGCAAACACTAATAGGCTACAAATAGATATTTATCTTCTCTTGGTCAACTCAGTTCCAAGAATGCCGCCCCCCACACACACCCAAAAAAAGGAATTTGAATGCCTTAGTTCCTTTTATGCACACTCCATTTTAGCACTCTCACTGACTTCACTGATAGTTCAGTTCAACGTACTTGTCTGGAGACACATCTTATAATCCAGGATAAAATTGACTTTCTTTTCCTATTTACCTTTCAATACGAAACTTGAATTATATGACATTTTGATTATGTAAAGTTTTGACTATATTTACCTTTTAATAAGACATTTTCATGTATATTATTTTGCTTTATCAGCCTACATGTTCCTAATAGCAGCCCAAGCCACCATTACAAGGCTCCTTTGGGTTCTTACCAATGAATTTAATTGTCACAAATTCTCTATGCAAGTCTCAACCAAATCTGTGGCATTTCCACTTTTCCTCAGGCTTCTGCTTATTTCTTTTTAATTAGTATTTTAAACAAAGCGCTTACTTTTCCACCTTTGCTTTAGACAATAAGAAAGGTTATTCTGTCTAAAACCTCCCAATGTATAATTCCCGGCCAGATTAGTAATATTAAAAACAAAGACAAAATTTCTTATGGGTGTAAGATTTTTATTCCAATTTGATTTGCATTCCAAGGGAAATTATAAAATGTATTCATTTCTTTATTTTTAAAACGTGGCCTAAAATTTTTAATATGAATTATAAAACATTATCGATTTGCAGATCAAAATTGGGCTAGTGGCAGTAAAAAGTTTTTAAGACAAGTTTTTAAAGCACCATTTTCCACCTCCACATCAAAGATAACCTTCTAGTTAGTGATCACCCATGCTGTAATAGGATAACACTGAGACTTGAGTAAACAGAAAAACCGTAGAGCTTTTCCAACCCCAGATCAGGAGCCTTTCTATGCCTTCTCATACTGGCGAACAGCAACCACATCACCAAAAGTAAGAGTCTGGAAGATGCAAAAAATAATCAAATCTTTTTACACAAGAATAACAGAAGCTAAAATGTCTAAAGATTATCATATATAATTTATATGCAAAAGCATGATGTCATTTACAGACACTAAATGCTGCATAAGCTCTTCAGTTCTTAAAAAGGAAAGAAACTTTTTTTAATTTATTGAGTGAATGCCATGTACACATTGTTCATGTCTCTAAAAGTAAAATGAAGCAAAACACTGAGATTAAGTAGATTCAGGTCAAAAGAATTCCTTTGCCTCAAATTATCGAGGAGGTGATGGAGCAAAATAGCCATCTGCTTTGAAAGTGAATGGAGTTTATAGTAGGTTTTCGTAATAGATACATTTTGAAGACTTTTTAGAAAATTGAAATCATTTTAGAAAAGGGTATTTGGAATGACTTGTTTCAAAGTCATACAAATGCTTTGGCCGGTGTGAACTTTAGCTGATGTGAACCTAGGTGTCTAGGCAGGTGTAATATGGAACATGGACTTTTATGTCAAATCTCACTGGAAGAATTGCATAAATCCTCTTTACCAAACCTAGGAGGGGGGTTTAGTGTCCATTATTTTCATGTATTGACTTGACTTTCAAGAATATAGCGTGCCCTTGTCATCCATTACTTTAATCTTTTTTGAACTCAGCCTTGACTGACCAGTCATGCATGCCAAAGCTGAGCTACCAGTGTCCTGTATTCAGGCGGGGGGGGGGGGAAATGGAGAGAAAAGCATAAAGGAGAACCTCAGATTGAATCTTCGATAAATAAATCCTTTCTTTCGGTGATCAGTGCAAAAATAAGTGGGCAAATATTTGTTCACACAAAGGGAAAACTGACTCTCTGTTCCCCATCCCACTTGAACCCATGAAAAGAACCATGAATAATGTAAGCCCTGTGTCTTAATCTAGAACAATGCTGATTGCAGCAGATAGAAGAGAAAAAAAAAATCCATTTCCTTTAATCACAAAAACAAAAAAACCCTTTGTCCATTATCCTAGAAGGAATATGTAAATCTATCCCCCCCCCCCGAAAAAACCCCCAAAATGCTATATTTGACTATCTCTCTGTCATCAAAATACCATTACTCAGTTACAAAAAGGTGCCTGGATGTTAGATTAAAACATAAAATTTTCCCCTGTTTATGATACTACCCCACCATTAGAGTTGTTGTTTTTTTAAGATTTTATGTATTTATTCATGAGAGACACAGAGAGAGGCAGAGACATAGGCAGAGAGAGATGCAGGCTCCCTGTGGGGAGCCCGATGTGGGACTCATCCCAGGACCCTGGGATCACACCCTGAGTCGAAGGAAGACGCTCAACCGCACAACCGCTCAACTGCTGAGCCACCCAGGCATCCCTGGAGTTTAATTTTTATATCATATAGTTTTTGCATGACTACCAGTATTGAACAGTCATATTTACAAGGCAACCTTATGCATCAAAAGAAAGACTGGAAAGAAGTAACATTAAGATGGTTCCCCTAAGGAGAAACTACACTTTTCTGCTATAACCTAAATTATCTGCACTGAACTCAGAGAACTTTTATGAACTAAAATATAAAATGTTTAAAAATCTCTTATTTATTACAGCAGCTGTAATTTCTCTGATATTCAGTAAGCTCGATATTCTTAGAGTTGTATCACTCCCTCTTATATATTTCCATGAATTTTTTTTAGAGATGTTATTTATTTATTTATTTATTTATTTATTTATTTGAGAAAGAGAGAGAGCATGAGAGGGAAGAGGAGCAGAGGGAGAGGGAGAGATTCACACTTGGAGCTAAGCACAGAGCCCTTCGTGAGGCTCAATCTCAGGACCCTGAGATCATGACCTGAGCTGAAACCAGGAGTCGGACGCTCAGCCAACTGAACCACCCAAGCTCCCCATGAATATTTTTATATTTAGATTTCATTTGAGGTTCAGACATTCACAGTAATCCTGCACCAATTCTTTTCACACTTTTAGCTTAGTCAATGGCAACTTTTAAAAACTATGCTGCATAGAATTTTCCTTTTTTTTTTTCTATAATTAAAGAAGCAGAGAGCCGAGTATAGTTAGCTAAGACATTTTTAATTTCTTCTGTTTTAGCCTAGGTCAGAGAGTCTTGCTGCAGATTTAATGTTATTAAAGAAGGAGATGGGAAGTGGGAGCAGGGAGTGCACAGCAAGAGGGAACAGAGGGGGGATTGCCATTACTTACCATAACCATTTTGCCATCCTTAATTTCTCTTACAAAATTTGTTTCTTTGCCATCCCACTTCTGTACATGAACAAGTTTGTCCCCATCCAGGCTAACAACAGACTGAGACCGACAACAAAATGCAGAACATAGCAAAAGGTCCAGGTTAGATTTCTGATATGAAACTCAAGTGAAGTGGTTTTTGAAGGAGTTACATAATTGAATACATGGCGATCAACTGATTATCCCATTAACGCTTATTAGTATCATATCCTCTGTTGCTTGTAGAGTCATTGTTATATAAACTCTATTCATTTAACATTTCCTTGAAATAGGTGCATCTAAATGCAAAAACGTCATCTATTAGGAATGAGAATCCTGAACAAGTACTCTCAGACCAGTCACTCGACTCTTTAAACAAAGCTTTACGAGGCAAAACTGATCAATCTGAGGCCATCGGAGAGACTAATAAACAAAATGCAATCTTTGTTTTTAAATGAACACTGTTAGCTTTCTGAAATACAGATATGAAAAAAATATATATATATAGTGAGAGACAAAGAGATTTGAGATTTGAGCGACAGCCAGTACCCACTGTTCAGAACACAACATGTGCGCACTAGAATGCAAAATGAATCCTGGCGTCCTCCCTGAATTGACGTGCCCAGAACATTCTCTCCTTCCCATCGTCTAACAAAGAGAGATGTCAGGAACCTCTCTTTTACTCCCTGCTCCCCATCCCCAGCCCAGAGAAGGAGCAGCTCCTTACCTTACAGTTTCTGTCATCTGCAGTGGTTTCATCAAACTCCTCTCCCAGGTGGAAACTAATCTCTGTGTTCTTGAACGTGCACTGAGTTCTGATCACCACTTTGTCCCCCTCCTGGCCGATGATCACGGTTGGTTTGGTCACATTTCCCACCTGCCTGGTGGCAAAGCCCACACCTGAAAAAGCAACACCGTTAGCTGGCAACTTCCAAAATAACTCGGGGGGCAGGACTCGGCTTTCCTATCCTGGAATCCAGGCCCGCCGAGCCTCAGTGTCAGTAGGACACGTTCAGCCCCTGAATCAGAACCTGCAGCCCCTGAGCTGTAAGGACTTGCGGGTGCTTAACTGGATGCACAGTGATAAGAGGAGAGAAAACACAAAGGTAGAGAAGCTTGGCCTCCTGCAGAGTAGTGGCTCCATTATTCAGCCCCAGGCAGGAAGGCAGGGGAAGGCCTCCTGAAAACCCCCCTGTGGGAAGCACAGAGGCCAGCATTTGATGATGGCAGTGGGATGTGTCCTGGCCACTTGCCCATCTAGTGGGAGCTACAGAAGCTGCAGGTTAAGAGGAGCACAGCCCCCCTCTCTCTACCTACCTAGAGCCTTCATGTACTCATCAAAGTTCTGGCTGTCAGTCAGCTTCCAGGTAGCACAGAAAGCCTCCACCATCCTTGCCCTCTCCGGTAGCCCCGACGGCCGTTCAAGAGACAGGAGGGGGGCCTCTGGGTCTTCTTGCCACTGCAATGCCCAAGACCCCTTTGCACCCCGCAGCAGCTCCCGCCTTCTTATTTGGAGCCGAAGCAGGCAGAAAGCCAAGGATTTGAATGGCAAACACACCCTCCCCGTGTCCCCCTTTCTCAGGAGGCTGTCGCCCTGGGGAAGGGGGGTGGGAGGGTGGGAAGGGGGGGCTCAAGCGAGGTTCCAATCCGCTCGGTGATTGGCTCAGGCCACTGGGTTAGCAGAGTAGGGCGAGCTCCTCCCTATCCCCCTCTACAATCCTGCTGCTGAGAAAGCTCTGCAAGGATTCAATGGGGCTGGAGGCAGGGCATGGGGGAAATGAGAGAGGGTCTTTTAGGTTCAGCTCGAGAACTTGGCAAAGGCGATGCCAGACTGTGCAGGAAGAAAAAGATGCACAATAGGACATTCAGATTGATTTCCGTTCGTGGCAAAGTGGGTTACAAATGAGGACCCCCTTTAAGGAAAACCATTGAGATGCCAGGCTTTTCAGACAAAGGAGGCTGAATAGTGTCTTTTCTTTTCTCTCATATTTACGGGGAGGGCAAAACACAAGCTAGAATATGCCAAACGAGAAAAAGGGGGGGTAGGGGTGGGGGTGGAAATGCCTTCCCTGGATTGTGCAGCTAGAAGGCTACTCTGACTGAGTATCAATGGGATACTAACTAACTTTGGCCTCTTCCCAACGCAAACTGGGTGAATTTAAAGATCCATTGTCCTTTCTAAGAATCCGAGAGCCAGACTGAAATGGAAAATGGACCGAAGGAGGAGTATGGTTAGGATTCACTAATGAGGTTCAAAGTAAAGAAATGCTCTTTTTTTCTCTCTCTCTCTCTCTCTCCAACAGATTATAGAATCCATGTGGAAAAACAACATAACATGATTTAATAAGATTTTTGAATGACCTGCACGGTAGGACCTTTTGATTTCCTGAGGCCACGTCTATGTAAGTACCATCCGTATCTCAGTTGGGAGTTAACCAACACGGGTAGGGCAGGAATTGGAGGAGCGATGGGAATCAGAAGAGTTTTGGCTGTACTTGTTCTGATTCAGGGTCCTCCCCCCCCCCCCCCCCCCCCCCCCCCCCGCCAAATAGCAACACACCTCAAGAGTTCTAAGTAGAGTGTTTAGCAGAGAGGTCTCTGCAACTCCCCTTCCCCCAGAGGTTCTTCCTGTTTTCCTTAATTCAGACTCCCCATGAAAAATAGATTCCCTGGTTTTCAAAGGGATGAAACAGGGGGATCTGATTTGGCAATTCCTGCTCCCTTCTGTCTCCCTGCATTTAAACCTCAGCCCACCGTCAAATACAAGAGACAAAGCTCAGAACATGTCTTGTTCCACTGCCAGCTCCAAGACTCTGATGCCTCAAAGATCCCTCAAAAGTGCTCAGTTAGCAGAAATGTAATCTTTCCCCATACCTGGTCTTTCTCTAGTTTTCACCATGTTTGTGAATGGCCCCATCAGCCACCCCACTGCACAAGCCAGAAAACCTGGAATCATTTCTAACACTTTATTCCCTAAAACCAAAGTCAGTGTCAAGGCCTATCTACTTTGCTTCCTGAATATTTGTGCAGTTGTCATCCACCTTTTGTCTCTACAACCACCATCTTCAGTCAAGCAGGCACCGTCTTTTACTAGTCCTGTTCATGTGGGAAGCAAAGGCAGGAGAAAAACTATTAAATTTCCTTATTCTTTACAGCCCCTTGACACGTCCTTAAAATAGGCAGAGTGACCTTCCTCCAGAAACCCAGCTTTCCTCCATGTTAATATTTTGCTAAGGGCAAGAGGTTAAGGCCTGAACCCCAGATTCTGTAAATTATTTAACAATTAAAAATTCCTTTGGAAACTTCCTTTATCTCACATATTGGCAGTCATCCCCCAAGCATATGACCCACCGATACATATCTGAAGGGTTTCATGACTATTTTTACTAAACAGTAATAAATGACCTTTTCCTAACAGTAGCTAGCTCCCTCAAGATCCCGGAAACCCTGCTTCCAAAATTCTTTAAAAACTTACGTTACGCATAACCCCCTCCCAATTTGAAAGTATCTAATGGGCCCCTCCTCAGGACCTTGTTGCAGCTCTTCCTGCCCAGGAGTCCTGTCCCCATGCCTTAATAAAACCACCTTTTTGCACTAAAATCGTCTCAAGAATTCTTTCTTGGCTTTAGGCTTTAAACCCTACCATCATTCCTACATCACTATGGCAACAGCGTCTCAACAGTTCTTCCTTCAGCCATGCCTGATTTCCAATTCTTTCCCTACACTGGAGCCTGAATGACCTCTTAAAATACGAATCTGCATCTTCCTAGTGACAAATGGTGTTTAGACTCTTTTCATGGGCTTCTCTGCTATTTGTATATCTTCTTTGGTGAAGTGACTGTTCAAATCTTTTGTCCATTTTTAACTGGGTTGTTTGTCTTAGTGCTACTGAATTATAGAGTCCTCTATATATTCTAGACAAAAAAGCATTTGTTTCCTCATTTTCTTCATTGTTTTGATTGTGATAATGGTTTCGTGGGTGTGTCAAAATTTATCAGGTATATACATTGAATATGTGCAGCCGATTTTATGCTGAATATAGCACAGTCAAGCCATCTTAAAGAATCTAAATCTTATCTTGTTCCTCTCCTGACTTCACATGACTTTCTCCCACCCTCAGGTTAGACGAAATTTCTAACATTTCCTATACCTGGCCTGCCCCTAACATTTATAGGACTCAGACTAAGAATTCAAAGGGAGGTTGAGATGCCGTTATGTCTAAACAATAAAAGTTATAGATCCAATGATGCCTGCAGTCTGACCAGCATCCCAGGTAGGACTCATAGCCTAGGCCTGCACCCTTTCCCAACAGGTCATCCTATGGTTCCCTGCAGGCCTGAGCACTAGCACAGATCTGGTGAGGTAGGCAGGCAGATGCTGGTCTGGAATCCCCTAAACTTGGGTCAGGGACTAACTTGGACTTGGTATTATACTGACATGACTAAAGATGCCAGAGGCCACTATGAAAAAGCCTGCAAAGAAACCAACCCAGAGAAAGCAAAGCATATATGGCCAGACCCTTTCGACACCAACTGGGCCTTTGAACCAACTCCCTACAGCTAGCCCCATCTATGACCTTTTCATAAACTCTTTTTTTTTTTTTTTTTTTGCTAAATCTAAATGACTAATCCATTATGCAAACCATCCTATGGTAGAGGTTCTTAGACCAAGTTATTTTGTAACATCAAAATACTCCTATACGTCCCATTTAATAAAACATGTTAAAGTTCATAGAATGTTTAAATATTACTCTAAAATACAAATAAACCATTTCTTTTTCATCGTCCAAGAATGTAAGGTCATTGAAAGCAAGGCCCATGTATTATACATACATATTCACCTTAGCCCCTTATAGATCATAGTGCTGAAATTATTCATCCATACTCATTTATTTCTTCTACTCTTTATATAAGATATAAGCTTCTGATGACATACTAATTTTAACTTGAAGCATATGTTCTGTAATTCTGATTCTTTTCATATCTTATATAAATCATAAAGACCCAGCAATTTAGAGATAATTTTTTGGTTGTGTATTAATTCAGTGTGAAGCAAGAGAATGTTGCTATACACGTGTCTATAGTAAAAACTTAAGGAAAAGCCACTTGATGATGTTATAACTCTGTAAACTGACACATTTAATGTTACCATTTTTAATTGTTTAAGATGTATTAGATTTATATCTAAGCATGTTTGCTTTCAAATAATAGATTATTTGCTCAGCTTATTGACAGTTTTAATAGATGAGAAAGTGAAAGAATAGAGAGGAGACTGTGTTGTGCTAAAAATAATTCAACTAATACATATTTTTTCCAATTTTCCTACACTTGTGAGCAATTTATGATTTTGCTATGGCTTTAATAATACAAATGCACCCACAGGCTTTAAGAAGGAAATACTGTGGGATCCCTGGGTGGCGCAGTGGTTTAGCGCCTGCCTTTGGCCCAGGGCGCGATCCTGGAGACCCGGGATCGAATCCCACATCGGGCTCTCGGTGCATGGAGCCTGCTTCTCCCTCTGCCTGTGTCTCTGCCTCTCTCTCTCTCTCTCTCTGTGACTATCATAAATAAATAAAAATAAATAAATAAATAAATAAATAAATAAATAGAAGGAAATACTGTGATAAATTGACCACTCTTTCAGGGCTATTTCCTCTATGTATTAACTAATGACAATAAGGTCTCTCAAGAATCCATTATAAAGATTTTTTTTTATTAGTGAAACAAAAGGAGCAAAGAAAGAAAAGCTGCTTTGGGGGTCTTGGCAAAATCTCCACGTGGAGTTCAATCTCCTGGCACCTGCTTTATGGAAATTCTTTCTTCTTAAGAAAACAGAGAGAATTAATACATTTTTAACATTGATCTTGATCAAAGTGAGCCAACCATACATAGCTTGACCTGAAATTCTTGGGCCATACATTGACCTTCAATTTTGAAGAGAACACCAAAATGTTTTCCCAAAATGGATTCACCAGTTTAGGCTCCCACAAGTAGATTCACATCTTCCCCAACACTTAGTATTGACAGGGTTTTTTTAAAGTTGGCCTATCCAATGCATATAAAAGGACAATTTTGTCTCGATTTGTGTTTTCCTAATCTCTAATGAGGATGGACATCTCTTCATGTGTTTATTGGTCTATAGTTTCTTCCTCTGTGACATATTTGTTCATCCTCTGCCCAATATCATGTAGGTTGTTTGTGCTTTTCTTATTGCATATTCTTGATCCTAATTGTTTTAGACTACAGTTGTCATGAATATCTTCTACAAATTCGTAGCTTACTTTTTTAAATGTAGCTTTTGATGTAGATTTTGATAGTTCTTACTTTTAATATTGTAAAATTTATTAATATTTTATTTTATGTTCAATGTGTTTTGCCTTATTTAGGAAAATAGCCTACCCCAGGTTCAGAAGACAATTATCTACATTTTCTACCAAGACTTTTAAAGTTTTAACATTTGAGGGTTTAACTTTCAGGACTATATTTTTACATGTCATAAGAAGAAGGGACCCAAAATATACTCCACCTGTGTAATTTTTGAAGTTCCATATATGTGTTAATCTCTGCATCCTATTTGATTCCACTAATCAATTTTATAATCCCTCTACCTAAACTATCTTAATCCCTCTACCTAAACCATCTTAATTATTATAGCTTTGTGACAATCCAGTATCTGGAAGAGTAAGACTCTTCAACTTTTTATTCTTCGTTGGAAATATCCTAACTATTCATGGCCCTTATTTATATATATATATACTAAAATTCTATTAACATCCATTAAAAATTCTCTTTTTTAAATGGAATTGCATCTATTTTGTAGATCAGTTTGGAAGAATTGACACCTTTATGATATTATTTTCCTATTTATGTAAATGATGTATCTATTTATATATATTTATATATATGGCCTTCAATATTGTGTAATGATATTTCATAGCTTTCCCTCTAACAGTTTTGGGTTTGTTTTTTTTTAAAGATTTTATTTATTTTTTGAGAGAAAGCAAGAGTGAGAGAGAGAGAGAATGCGCATGAGCAGGGGGAAGGGCCAAAGGGAGAGGAGGAAGGAGGCTCACCCCTGAGCAGGGAGCCAGATGCGGGACTCAATCCCAGGGACCCTGAGATCATGCATAACCTGAGCCAAAGGCAGATGCTTGACTGAGCCACCCAGGAGCCCCTCCCTCGAAGTCTTTTGTACATATGTTATATAGATTTATTCTTAGATAACTGGGGCTCCCTGAAACTACTGAAAATAATATCTTCTTCTTAATTGTATTCTTTGGTGATTTGCTGCCATTTTATAAAAATATAGCCAATTTAGGGAAACATCTGATTTGAAGCTTGCGCACTACACTATCTTATTATTTTTAACAACCTATAGTTATTTTTTTCTAAATAAATAATGATAACATATAAAAATAATGCTATTTTAACTTATTCCACTCTGATATAATTTTTCTTATAGTATTGTGCTAAGAAGTTCAACTAAAAGCCAGATATAAGGTAAAAGCATTATTGTCTTATTCCTAATTTTTAAAGGAATGCTTCTAATGTTCATCTATTTACTATGTCATTTCCAGGATTTTTGTAAATCATTTCATTTTATAGTAAAGATGGTCCCTTAAATTCCTGGTTTTCTAACTACTTTTATTATGAATGGGTATGCTGATGGGTAATATGCCCTTCTGCCATCTAATACAGTGTGTCCTTTAAAGCCTAAAATATAGCAAGAATATCTTTGATCTACCCCACCATCTGTCTCCTGGCTATGGGATGTTAGGTCTGTGCCAATCAGAAACCCAGCAAGACATATTTCCTTGGCTATCACAGACAGGAATATTACATTTTAGATTGTTATAATTCTGTCCCCTTTTCCTGCACTTTCCTTCTCCTTCCTTGACATTAGAGAAGGGTTGGGAATAGCAAGCCTACTGCATCCCGAGAAGTGTGATTTCTGCATACTAGGTGCCATTATCTTGAACAAATACTCTAAAACCACGTAAGCAGTATATGATGAATATGATAGTTTTCCTGCATGTAATACCCAAAAGTGTCAGAGAACTAAGAAGTGAGGACAAAAGAATATTCCAACTCATTTCACACTTGTTTCACAACTGGAAGCTGATCCCATTAAACCTATCCTCCAGCTAAGGCAGCTGGTTCACAGAGCTCTTCCATCTGAGGGGTAAGTTCTACCAGCTACTATCTGGTTAGCAAGACTAGTTTAAAAAAACAAACCCAAACCACTACTCTTAGTGTTTGTAACAAATGCCAAGTCTGCATGATTATTTCTTTCTATTTAAAGAGAAAAACCAGAAGGTAAAAATCAAACGAAGCATGAAATCTGTCGGCATATCTACAAAAGAGTAGTCATTATTCTGATGACAGAGAACAAGAGTATATCCTTGAAAAATGATTTATCAAAACAAACAGAATAAAAAAACACAAAAATATTTCTGGCATATCAATAGGTAGCAGTGGCTTCTCTAAGACAGGAGCAAGAAACCTTAAGAAGAGAACAGATTGAAATAAAAAAGGTAGCCTCATGAAAACCACCACGAAAAGACTGAGGTTCAAACAAAGCTGAATGTGATCAAAAGACTTAAGGAAATTAATAACTAAATAGAAGGTATTATATCAACCAAGAAGATAATAATAAATAGAATAATATTGTTTGAAGAGAATGTCCAGAATGCAGGGAGACATTGTGAATGGTGAAGGTGAAATGTTAGATATGAAGAGAATGAAAATGCAACCTAATTATTACAGATATTACTAAGATAGACATCAAAACAAATGGAATAAACAAAATCATAATTGAGGAAAACCTTCGATACCTGACTACACGCATCAGTATTTAGATTAAAATACCACATCACTTGATATAATAAATGAAAATAGAACCCAAACTCTAACTCTAACAATATTTTTTCATCAAATATAATTCAAATAAGTAAATATAAAAATAAGGGGGAAAAACAATAGACATTCAATCTGAGGAAAAGATGCAGAAAATGTTATAAGAGGTATGGCTGACCATAGTCTTCCATTGTAGCATTTACATACCAAATAAATACAGAGTAATGTCACAGAGTGTTTGAAAACTGGGATTCAACTGGGAATTCAACTCTGCTGGGATTCAACTCTGCTTTCATTATATGTGAATGTAGAAGACATGTTCTCTTTGAAAAATCAATCAACAGGCATTCTTATTATACCATTTTCATGTGTTGCTTGTCTGCAGGAAGAGATTATATTAGGCAATGGACTTGAGACTCCAGTTTATAATTTTATTTCTCTTATAAATTAGTAAATTCTGATGGCATACATCCACCTTGACAGCCTAGTTGACTTGCGTCTGCCCCTGGGACAAAATCAAGAATTGCTATCCAAACGTATTTCAGAATCCTCAAGATCAAATCCCAATTTGGAACAATGGCAAACGCTTTAAGGAAATGGCTTGCAACTCATAGGAAAGATACATACATTCATCCCTTCTCTAAAGGGAAACTGTTGGGTGTGGGAAAGGAAGATGTGCTCAGGTAAAAAAAAAAAAAAGCATGTACAAAATATTCATTGTTTTGACTCAATGTCAAGAGTCAGCATGCAGTTTTTATCAAAGGGGTGATGGGACATAAAAGATTGATGTAATGCTTTGGTTCAAGATTTCTTGGGAATCCTTTTGGAGAGGATATTCTTTCTGCTTCTTTGAACATCTCCTTTTCAAAATTTTAATAGATCAGAATTGAGTTAAAATTTATAAATTTTGTCAAGTAAGGATTGAATCATTATCCTATGCAGTCTTTCCATGTAGAGACCATAGGTTTTAGCTTCATTTTTCCAAAAGTGTGACACTTCTTTCAGTAAAATGTTTACTTTCCACATATAGTCTGTGTCCTCAATCTTTTCACTCCTTTCAAGACAGCTTTCAATAGAACAAATAGTAAAAACAAAGACAAAATGAAGCAAAACTCCATAACCCAGGGATTAGCACTTTTAATCTTAAATCTATTCAAATTCAGTACTTAAATAAATTAATATAATAATCTTTGGTTGCCCTATATTAAGATCCTATTATGAGAAGATTTTCTTGTTTTGACTTTGAAAGATTACAGTCCAGGCTCAAAACACAGGGTTTCTTCCACTGACTCTCTGGACACTTTTCCTTAGATAAATTACCTAACCATTTTACCAACTGAATCTTGGTCTAGAAATGATGATGTCACTCTAGATCATCATCATTTATTTCTTAAATGTCCTAGGATTCTTTGGTACTTCTACATTATGTTGATCTGTTTGAAAATTTAACTTCATGGAAACCCTGTCAGAGAAGTTAAAAGATCTTGGACCTATTTATGTTAATAATCACTGTATATAAGCCTCATACACTCACCCAGATAGAATTGGGGGAAGGGAAAAGGAACTAAATAGCTGTGTTTGAGTTTCTCTGGTAAATAAAGCTAACTTTAACCCAGAAATCTCATAAATTTGGTTTCAAAACAAGTTTTATTAAAATTTTGATTATTTACTTAATGAGGAACTATATGCTAATCACCTCAAAAAAGTGAAAACAGTCATTTTTAAGTTATTATAGAGATAGATACATGCTCAACTCACTGTTATCGCTCAAGTATTTATAGCTAAGAAAATATTCCTAGTCATCATCAAGGAAAATGCCCAACAAAGACTCACTTTATTGTTCATATCAGTTTTGAAACAAGTAGTGCATTGAAGAAGCCACATTTACTGACTCATTCCTCAAAAACCTCCGTTTTCTCATTTCTTACATTTTGTGACTTTCATTTTATCCATTTTGGATATAATAACATATAATATATATATAACTATGTATATATAAAATATATAATAGCATTATATGTGACTCAAAATAATATAAAGAAGATATAACAATACATAATAAAACAGTGTAACAAGAGAGTGACTATTTAAATAAAATCAGAATGTCATAACAAATTAAGATATTTATTGTTTTCAAAAAGAGCCACTTAAAAAAGCTAGCTATTCAATTGACCAATTTAATAATTAATGTGAAACTATTTCTCAGCCATATTTTTACAGTTAAAAATAAAATGAATTATACCTAAGAAGCTAAATGTGGCTATAAAAATTAAATGCCAAAAAAATTTTCAATTAACCCAAAAAAAGGCCGATGCAGAGGAAGAAAAGTAACAAAGAACAAATGGGACTGGACAAATAGAAAACAAAGAGTGACACGATAGAATTAAATATATATACAGATCTTTTCCCCCATGTACTTTGTACAAGAATGTTTATTTTAAATATAAAGTCACAATAAATTAAATAAATAAATAGTCACATATGTTAAAAGCAATAGAAAAGATATCATGCAAATACTAATCTAAGAAAGCTGAAGTGATTGTGTTATTATGAGACAAAATAGTAGAACAGGACAAGAAAACTTACTAGGGATAAAGAGGGACATTTTATAAAGATGAAACTTTCAATTATTATTTCTTGCAAAGGGGCCTGAGGAAGTAATGAAACCTAAGATGATGAAAATATACTCCATCTTAGTCTGTTGGATACTGGGGTATATACATTTGAGAAAATTATCAAACTGTACACTTTAATGGGTACATTTGCTGCATTTGAATTATATCTGAATAAAGTTAAAAAAAAAGGGCTCCTGAGTCAGTTAAGGGTCCAGCTCTTGATTTCAGCTCACGTCATGTTCTCAGGGTCATGATACTGAGGCCCATGTTGGGCTCCAAGCTCAGCAGCAAGTCTGCTTGAAATTCTCTCTCTCCCTTTGCCCCTCCTTCCACCCTCTACAAGTGCTCCCCCCATAAATAAATAAATAAATAAATAAATAAATAAATAAATAAATCTTTTTTTTTTTTTAGATAAATCTTTTTAAAAAATGTTTAAAAAAGAGAAAGAAAAAATTGACATCTGTCCAATGAACCATAAGTGGGCTAGACGTAGTGTCATTGCACAATGATTCAGATCATGTGCTCTTTGGCCAGACTGTCAGAGGCAAAGTCCTGCCTCTACTCCTTACTATACAGAAAATTAACTAAATCAGTTAATTGCTCTGTGCTTCAGTTTCTCTTTAAAATGAGCAGAGTCATAGTTAAATGGTCCTTGTAAGGATTAAATGAATTAATACAAAATAAAGTGCTTAGGACATACTCAATGGATGTTAGCTATTATCATAGCCTGTATTCTCTGCTTACCCTGGATCAACAGTGGATGCTTCTGGCCACGTGTGACATTATTTTAACACATTGAAAGGAGAAAAATAGGAAGAGAGAAGAAAGAAAAATAGCCCTTTGTTTGAAATCATTTTTTGACCTAGGGATGAACTAGAATTAATTTGCATGTCTAGATTTTTAGCTTGAGCAATGCCAAACCTCTTCCTATAATTTGATTTGCATAGTTGGCAGACACCCTGTGGGGAAAGATGGCAGCTAAATACAATTTGGAATTGTTGCCAAGAATTCTGGTTACTTGATTTGGAGATTTTTTTAGGAAGAACTTCTGGACTCTGTCCTGTTACACTATATGAATAGGATGAGCTTAATTAATATGTTTGAATGAATGAGTGAATGGAAAGGTGTAAGACTCATTCGGAGTATGTGATGCTAATGGCCCTGCTTCAGAACTTTATAAAGGAAAAACCCAAGTAGAAAACAAAATATGATGTTGGTCCCAAGGGAGCTTAAGAAACTTCTCAAAGTACCATGAGCTCTACCATTTATAAGATTTAGAAGCAGTCCTGTTCATTGCTGTCCTGTTGAGCAATGGTCTCAAAATATTTTTTACTTTTCACCCCATCATTAAAAAATGTTTGTCCTTCTCATATATAATTTATTAATTTATTCATAATTGATGCCATGCTAATATAGGATTTTACATAAAAATTTGAACTGAAGAGAAGGGGATGAAACAAAATAAATAGCATTTTTGTATACTGTCTTGATAATTGTAGATGGCTTCATATTACCATTAGCTACTATTTTGAGGCCAAATATACGCTCAAGGGTGAGGGTCCTCTTCAGTAATAATGAATATAAATTCACATTTCAAGTGGTCTTCTTGCAGTTGTGAACTTTTCAAGCCAAGTTTTTTGTTAAAATAATTTACGTGCTCCCAATTCATATCTTAGACTGTGGCTTAGAAAAACTTGCATGAGGAATAGAACACATTATCAGCACTCATTTCTTTTGTTATAATGTTGTACATTATTATCATTGTCTTAAATCTTCAGTATTTTTGTAGACACTTTCCCAATCATTTTGTAATGTTTAGTTTAAATAAAACTAGATACTATTGTTTGAGAATCCACTTAAGTGGGTCCACATTCAAGCCAGTAATTTACAGTAATCTGAGATGCAATGAAAAATGGTACTACCACTAGACTACCACATGCACCCTTCCCTCAGGACATCTCATGACAAGTGACTGACATTATACCCGTGTGAAGGGCCCGTATCAATCCACATATAAAGAAGTAAAGATTCATGCAAATCTCATTTTATATAAAATGAAATATAAATAAGAGTACTAATAATTTTTTCTGGAATCTTAATCATCTTGCAGACTCACTGGGATTCACATACCTTCCTTGAGGGACCAATTGGGAAAGAGAGTCCACAAGTCACATAAAGAGAGAGAACCCTCAAAGAGAGCAGGTATGAATTTGTAGTCTAGAACTAGAAATAATAATAACTTATGTCTTTCTTTTCCTATAGCTGAACTTGATTACTAACTCAACTTCCCGTTTTTACCTAAGTGCAGAAAACTTTGTAGTCTTCTCCAAATTCATTAGAATCTGTGATTATTAAGGCATTTTAGGTCTACACTAAGCCAGTTCAAGGATTCCCTCTTCTACTTTCCCTATGAGGTTTCACCCAAGATCCGAAGAGAAGACGGGATGGAATGGATGTGCCAGAGGATAGGGGCGAGGAAGGAAGTGGCATGAAGGTGGTATCACAGGGTCTTGGTCTCAGTCGTCTTTGGACATTGGCACTCATCCCCCCTGCATCTGGTGCTGATGCTCCCTGTCCCACATGAGAGCAAGGGCAGTGTCCAGAAAGAGTACAAGACTTTTGGCTGGAGCCACTGCTTGAAGCTAGACTTCGAGGCACCTATTGTCACCACTGATGAACAGGGAAGGGGAAAGCCAAAAAAAGAAAAAAAACTAACACTTTTCAGTTGAAAAAGGCTGAACTTTTGAATTCTTTGAAGGTCTCTGGGAGAAATAAGAAAAGTGGTAGAGTCCCTGGGGAGAAGCCCTTGAGAGGGTAGACGCATCTGAGAACTACAGTGCAGTGAAGGAATGGCCTTGGTGGGGGGGTAGTTCTCTCGCTGAAATAGAAGGCAGGGCATGTGGACACTGAGGCAGGGAATCCAGTGGGTTGGATGGGAGAAGATGAGAAGACACTTGCATGATTTTCCTCTGAGAAAGAGGATGTATTCATCAATTAAGACTGAACCTTGAGTGAATTGAGATTATCAGGGTTTGATGCGCTTTGTGGAATTCCTGTTTGAAGCTATGTTTGAATTTAGAAAAGTGAAGTTGCTTTTCTTATGCACCTGAGTCTTGTTATGTATGCACCCATGATACGTATTGCCAAATACATGCAGGACAGAACCAGATCCTCTTGAGGTGGGAGATGGAATGAATGGGTGGGTAAGAATGAGGCCACCTCCAAGTCAAACTAATTTTGGATAAACCTCTGAGTGTGAACAAGTTACTGAATCCTTCAAATGTTCTAGGAAGGTGTATGGGAATCTATGCAAGGAAAGAAACAAGAGGCAACAGTCTTCTGAATTGCTACAGAAATTCAATCTTCTAAAGCCCTGGAAAATACCTAGGAAAGAGTGAACATTATATTAGAGCCCATTACTCTATATTAGAGCCAAACCTATCTATGAAAGCATAGCAAGACACAGAGCTCCAGGTACCTTGCAGATGTGCCATCAAGCAGTAGCTTGGGGGTAGGTGTCAGGAGACAGACCTGGCTCGGGGAGAGGAGTTTGGACTCCCCTGTAAAGCCAGAGAGAACCACTTAGTCCCAGAGAAAGAACTGTCATGGGACACCTGCTAAGGATTTATTTGTCCGGAGGAGGCTCTTCTCTTTTTCTTTGCCGTTAGGAAAAGCAAAAATGGCATTTTGTTCTTAGCTCACACTCAGAAACCATAGCTATAAACAACAAAGACACAAAGACCACACAGGCTTAGGAAGGAGACTCAACAAATCAGAGAGGGACCCCTGACCCTATGCCGCCGAAGCTCGAAGCTCGACCAACGTTTTCTGGACCTGAACACTGGTGGCAAAGACTAGCCTGTCCCCGCGTGGAGGGAGTGGAGGGGGCGAGAACCCTGCTGGGGAGACTGGAGGCCTCGTGAACTCTGAGTGCCCTAGAGGCTTGGTTTACTGGAAGGGAGAGACACTAATCCAGCTCAGACCTACTGTCCTGGTGCAATTAGAGCCGGTGTCCCCTTTCACTTTCAAAAGTGTCTGAGGCTTAAGCAAAGTGTACAAAGCACCCTCGCTATCAGCAGAGCCAGCTCTTCACTTCTGAGCTGATTCATGAAGGACAACTTCAGCCTGTGTCATGATCACTGTCCTCCGAGGAGGCCAAAGGGGGACGGGAGTGGCTGAGGCTGGCACTGGAAGGAGGAAATTCCCCTTTAAAGTGCCTGGCAAGGAGGTTGCTCACGGAGGGAAGCCACTATTTGGGCTTAACCGTGGAGGCCGGGGAGGAAATGTCAGCCAGAATGCCCATGGGATTCATTGCCTGATGAGGAAGTCACTCCTCTTGTGAAATAGCTCTTGTATGGAAAAACCATGTCCCCATTTTTTTTTTTTTTTTTTTGAGACTGCAGACAGGGACAAACCCACCTCAATGAGAAGTCAATTTTCTTTCTCAGAACACAGAGTTCCTAGAACAAAATAGAGTATTTTGAAAAGTAGATCATCAACTCCTTAGCCTTTCTCCCAATCGAATGAGTAAATCACCTTGCTAGTTCAGCCAAGTCACAGGAGAGGAGATTTTTCCACAGAGAGAAGCAGGGAATGGGGGTGTAGTGGAAAGACCTGGGGTGGGCAGTAGATATTTAGTTATAGAAGTCAAAGAATTTGGGTTTGGAGACAGAGGTGTAAACAACAGCCAGTCTTCCCTGGATTTCAGATTCTATAAGGCCCTTAGGAGATAAAGATGACCTGAGCAGAGGCAGAGGGATGAGAGAGAGAGAGAGAGAGAGAGAGAGAGAGAGAGAATGGGAGCTGAGCAGGGAAGCCAGAGAGCTTGGGAGCCAGGGAGTCACTGGGGAGGCCCAGCTCCCTTTCCCCACGGCTGAGACTTGAGGTGTAGCACAGAACGAAATCCTGTCCATATTTGGAAGGATCTGAAGACAGAGTTTTTGCCTCAGTTCTCAGGTGGAGGAGAGGAGAGGGCAAGCTTCGTTAGGGTCCTTCTGACGCAGAAGCAGAGCGGAGTGTTAAAATAGAGTAGCCATTTGCATTATCTAAGTAGGTGTGTCTGACCCAGAACTTTCCTGAGCTAAATATGCTGAGTTGAGGTGTGATAGCTAAGTGTGAAATAGCGAAGTGTGAAAGGAAACCAGAAAGGCCTGTAGCCAAGATGTGGTAGTTACCTGAGTGGAAACCTTAGAGGAACAGGACTTCTCAGCAAGGGTACTGCCATCCGTTGTGATGAAAACTGGGGACAAGAGGTATCTCACCCTGCTACGCTCCCATGGGAACCCCCCCCCCCGCCCCCTTCATCACCTGGAAAGCATGGCTACCAGCAAGGATGAAGGTGGAGGTCATAATAGTAGTAGCCAAGATATGGAGCTTTCTACAGACCAGCCACTATTTGATATAGTTTTTTTTATATGACATATTTAATTCTCACAAACAATCCTATGATGTAGGAACCATTATGAAACCCACTTTGCAGATGAAGAAGGCACACAGAGGTCAAAAATAAAAATCCTCCATTAATTTAAATTAAGTAGAATTGACTGACATCAGTTTTAGGATACCTTGTAGACTAGACTGCTCAGAAAAATCATATATATGTGTGTGGACACATGTATGATATAATTGCATTTTCACACAAAGCTTTAAGCCCACTGAGAAGATGTGTGGTGTGAATTTTTAATTATGAGGTATTATATATAACAGATAATGGCAAATCAAAGTAATAGTATAGTTGGCACCAAAAAAAAAAAAAAAAAAAAAAAAAAAAAAAAACCACAAAACAAACAAAATCCCAAACCAGAAAAAGGATAAAGGCCACCATGTTTCCTCTTCAGCATAAACCTCATCTTTCATTATTTCCTTATTCTCTCATTTATCAGCCACTTTGTGACTTCATTTTTCTCTCCTTATGGGCCTTGTCCTAGACTAAATCATTTCTTTTTTTTTTTTTTTTTGACTAAATCATTTCAATGCTGTTTTTATCAACACCTTAAATTTCTGTCAAACACCCAGATTTAAACCAAGCTTCTTTTCTGTGTTCATCCTCCCAAAGTAAAAGTAAAAACAGAGGCCCACATATTGTCAAATTTAGGTTCTATGATTTCATGAGGGTGACAGTTGGCAAAATATCAAAAAGAAAAGAATTTAGTTATTATTAGACATGTTTGCACCGTTAATGAGCTACCAACATATGAATGAGTAACAAACACAAGCACAATTTATGAATTATTATATACTTATTCCATAAACCTATTTTCTTGCCTTCATTTAAGCAAAATACAGGTTGTAGTAACCAAGACTTTTCACCTATTTTGTGTTCCATCGGAAGCAATTATTCTAAAGGATTAAAAGAAAATATGTAATTATATTCAGTATGTACAAAGCTTGAACAGTTTCACTAAAAAGTACATCAAAAAGCAAAAATTACAATATTTCTGTTTTCAAGCACTTGTCTTCTGAAATGTCCAACATTATCTGTTAAAAGTATAAAACCAATGCCAAAAAACTAATGCACATTAAACATAATTAACTAATGTTAAACATCTTAAGTTTTAGAATTCATATAAATCTTTTTTTATAAGTCTCAATATTCTTTATATATATATATTTTTTTTTAATTGAAGTTTGGTTTGCCAACATATGGTATACATAAATCTTGCTACGTCTGTCAATAACGTTTAAACCAATCAGAAATCTAGCATTCGGTTTCCATCTAATTGAGTTGGCACCACGATGTGTGTTGTATCTAAAAGTCCTATAAATCACCTACTACTATCAACCTTAAAAATAAAACAGCCAGTTACTTTACCAGCAAAGTGAGTTCATTAGGGACTAAGGAATCGCAATTTGGGACCTGCAAATTATGGTGAACTGTGCAAGCCCAGAGAACAAGGGAGAGGATCTTCCTTTTACAGAGGAAAAGAAGGGGGGTTAGGAGGGGCTGTTTGGCACGAGACAGACAAGTGTTCAAGATTGTGGCAACTTGTTGGCTGAAACGCAGCAGTTCCTCATTGGCGGGGTTGTTGCTGGGCAAGGCGCGGAATTTCCCTTCCTCCTCCTGGGGTAGTAAACTAAGCTGCTTTCTGTTGGGTAAATAACTGCAACAAGGGGCCCGTGGGTGAACGCTCTCCATTCAGAGCTTCCCAATCCCGTATCAAATGAGGCTCCTCCACACATTTCCACAAGGCTATGAAATACTCCTCCACCACGTGCAAGTGTGGTGAATGCTGTTACAATTCATGGTTAAGCCTAGAACCACAAATCGCAGCATGAAACGAAGCAATAGTACTGTCTGGGATCATGGGAAATGATAGTTTTTGTCATGCAACCATCTACTGCATGCTTGCTAACCTGTGAGAAAAAAAATTTGACCAGTCACTTGGGTTTTTTTTCTCTTGGCTTAAATGTTTCTCCTGCTCAAATCTTCCCTTGCCCTGGAAGCTTCGTTGGTCTCTGACGGTAGCAAGGAAAGAGCCCACAAACATTCATGGCTGCTGGGCAGAGCTGCCCTTCATTTCAAGTCCTTCATTTCCTATATGCTCTAGGGGATGATACACATCAAGTCCTTCATTTCCTGTACGCTTTAGGGGATGGTACACATAAAGAATGATTCCCTGGGTCTTCTGTGGTGTTAGTCATGAGAGAGGATATGTGGGGTTATAAGTCATGCTACTGCATTTAGGAGCACCAGGTCCCTAAAGACAGACATGTATTTCTTTTTCCTAACTAATACGGAAATGTTCCCTCGCACACCAGTACAAAGAGAATACTAATCATCACTTAGCTTCCACTGTTACCACCATGGTCATGTGTTCTTTAAAAAATGTGTGCAGTATCACAAAATATTTCTAACACTCAGGAAAATAAGGTGTTTGCCTCTTTGTTCTTGCCACAGTGGGGAAAACCCGTATCAGTCATCGCCCATCCAGGTGTCTCCTTTCTAGAAGCTGAAAGGCTCAGGGTAGGAGCTTATCTCCACTCAGACTGACCAAAGTATCCCAGAAATTATTTGCTGGAACTAATGGGGAACACCAGTCTCTTTCCCTGGTGCGATGTTTAAGGTGCAAGTTAGGAGTCTGGGGTTGTTGGTGGCTTTCTTGTCAGTCACGTGTTTAGTCCTAGTGTGAAAAATCAAGGGAGACAGAGGCAAGGAGGCAATGTACCATTGATACATCAGGCACTAAGGGCTAAGAAATATAGACAGAGAACAACAGCATCATTGAAGGCCCTGGATCTCTTGTTTCAGAAGTTACACTTTGGGACATGAGTCAATAAATTCTTTTTTTTTCCTAAGATTTTATTTATTTATTCATGAAAGACACAAAGAGAGAGGCAGACACAGGCAGAGGGAGAAGCAGGGCTCCCTGCAGGGAGCCTAATGTGGGAGTCGATCCCAGGACCCCGGGATCAAGACCTGAGCCAAAGGCAGATGCTCAATCACTGAGCCACCCAGGTGCCCAATAAATTCTTTTTGCTTAAATTCAAACTGAGTGCCTGCCTCTTGCAGTCAAAGAGCATTATGAGTAATTTAAGTTAATCTACAATAACTGTGCGTTGAAGATCCTCCCCCAGCTAGTTTAGTATTGAATATCTGGGGATGCCGGAGTGGCTTTATCTTTATGAAAAATAAAAATGGAAAACTTGTGAAAATCCATGTTTGCTTACCAATCTCTGTGAGCATTAGCATATATGTAAGAAATAGTAAAGTAGAGTTAAAGTGGAGATTTTTCTCTTTTTAAAAAACATACTTGACTAGAAATAGCAAATTTAGAATAACGAATCATTAAGTTTTAAAATCCTGATAATCAAGTTGCCTAAGAAACCATGTTATCCCAATGATCAAGTTGGATTACTTCATCACTAAAAAGCCATAGAAAAAAATAGTAATTCGACTAAAGTGTTTCATAACAGTATATTGAAAATCAAGATTAAATCTTTTGGGCAGCCTAGGTGGCTCAGCGGTTTAGCACCGCCTTTGGCCCAAGGCGTGATCCTGGAGTCCTGGGATCGAGTCCCATGTCGGGCTCCCTGCATGGAGCCTGCTTTTCCCTCTGCCTGTGTCTCTGCCTCTCTCTCTCTCTCTCAGTCTGTGTCTCTCATGAATAAATAAATAAAAAGCTTTTTTTTAAAAAAAGATTTAAATCTTTTCACTACTTTAAAGGTATTAAGAACCACCATAAGCAAACGGTGTTATAAAAGCATTATAAAAGGCATCTTTTAAAAGAGATGGTCATTCTCACCAAATATTAAAAACTATGATCAAGCTTAAGCTTGGTGTATCTTAATTACTGGACATGTTTTATTCTGAATATATTCTCAAAAACTGTAAGATATTATGAAATGTATAGCTATTATAGATAATATAGGTGCATTTTTTTCTTATCAGCGGTAGTTTTGTTTTATTATGTGTAGCTCAAAAAATAGAAAAGGTATTTTCTTAGTTAAAAAACATGTTCCTAAAAAAAAATACTTTGCTTACTACCATTCATACTTCTTAGAGATTAAGTAGTTTAACTATGTTATTACAGATTTATTGCAAAATATGAAAATAGAAAAATCTCTTAAGAATCTTTTATGAAAAATACACAATGTGGTTAAATAATTCAGTTGGGTAGTGATACATGTCAGTACTTTTGCAAATAACTAAGTTTGTTTGACTTAAGCATAAGCTTGCAATTGGTTAGGTTTTGAAAACTGTATAGCTAAGAATTTTAGAGGCCTGTGGGTGTTCCCCAAATTTTTTAAAAAATTAATTTACCTGTGGAAAACACACCTGAAATAAATTCTCAACTTTGATAGAATTTTATGTTCAAATTTTCTTTTTTTTTTAAGATTTTATTTATTTGACAGAGAGAAAGCACAAGTAGGGGGAGCGGTAGGCAGAGGGAGAGGGAGATGGAGAAGCAGACACTCCTCTGAGCAGGGAGCCAGATGTGGGGCTCAATACCAGGACCCTGGGACTATGACCTGACCTAAAGGCAGATGCTTAACCAATTGAGCCACCCAGGTGCCCCTATATTCAAATTCTCAAAATAAGATATAGAATTTATTACACAATGATGATAAAATATACCCTTTTAACAACATTGATGAGTTTTTTAGATTTTTGTTGCTTTTTTGTCTTATATACAAATATAAATTTTATATACAGATTTAAACGTATGCATACATATATACATACATACATCTGTGTGTGTGTGCATTAATATTCTTCTCATAAAATGAGGTACTGAACCAAAACAGCTTAAAAGTCAACAGTCTTTACTAAAAGGACCATGTAAGAACATTTAATTCATCATGGTTCCCAAACTAAGATTGCTAGATCCACTTTATGGTGTTATTAAAAGCTAAAGCATGTTAAGGACTACTTAATATTTCATCAATACATCATCCAATTTCTTATTAAAATGTCTGCGCCACTGTACATTTCCACCAGCATGAGAGACACAATAACTTATTAAGATTAAACTCTTAACATAAACTAGGAACTGTGCTGAGCACATTAAGCTCATTTAAATCATCATTAATCACTCTAGGAAATAGATGCTATTGTTTTTCTCTATGAGTTGTAGGGAAGTGGAGACTTGCCCAGGGCCGGCAATCTCAGAGGGCAACAGCAGCTGCCTCGGGTCCTTCTGCCTCAGACCCACGGTCTTCACCACCATGCCATATTGCCTTATTTTGGTTAATTCAATAGTCAAAAAAATAAAAAATAAAAACATGTATTTTATTCATGTTCTTTTACTATTTTTTCAAACATTTTTTCCTTCTTTGTGAACTATTTTCTGGTGTGGATGTGGGAAGCAAAGGCAGGAGAAATTATGAAATTTCCTTACTACATACAGCCCATTGACGCATCCTTGAAACAGGTAGAGTGACATTCCTCTAGCGACTCAACTCCCTGGATGTGTCTGACACTTTGCTAAGGGCAGAAGACAATCTTAGCCTGACCCCCAGGAGCCGGTAAGTCTACTTTAATATATAAAAATTCCTTTGGGAACTTTTGTCTCTATTCCCCAAGATACATGTTGGCAGTCATCCCCCAACTATATGACCCACCTGCATACATCAAAACAGTCTCGTTGAGTAAAGGCCAAGTAGGGCTAGGTAGGAAGAGATAGTTAGGGGGCCGGCCACATGATCAGAAATCCCAGAAATGCTGAGGCCTAATGAAACCAGAGATAAGGGAACAAATCAGATGACCCTGCCCTGGGTGTCAGAGGTGGGGTCTTTTTATGGCAGTTACATTGTGACCAACAAAGAATAACCAGACCCCAAAGACACCATTTAAGATGTTATCACCACTCCTTACTCAAACTAAGACGTCACAAGAATGGTCAGGCCACAAGCCCCCCGGTCAGTTCTAAATAAAAGACTGTCAGAAGAGGCCCAGGCTGGCAACACTGTCGGGACCCTTCTCACTCCCTGAGAGCTTTTCCTGTATCCTCGCTTAATAAAACTCTATCACTTTATTCACTTTCTTTTGTTGAGATTCATTCTTCAACTCCGTGAGACAAGAACTTCACTCTCCCGCTTCAGTATCATCCCTTATTTATTTTTTAATTTGAATACTAATGCTTTCCACGTTGAGTTCTTTTATATTGTCTAAATAATTATAAATATTTTGCTCTATTTTTATCTTTCGTTTTATATAATGAATTCTTTCTAAGTAGTGAAACCTACAGAATTTTTTCAGAAGAGAATTTGTAAAGGAGCATCTAGGTCAATTCCTTCACATAATATTTGAGGAGAATCAAGGTCGCATGCTCAGCTAATTGCTACTCCCGGAGTATAGCCTGGAGGGCAGTAGCTAAGAAATATACTATGTTGACATTATATAATACCAGAATAGATTGGAACTTCCAAGATTATTTATTTTATTACAAGCATTATTTTTTAATTAGATCACTTTTTTAATCTTTTGTGAGGTTTACTTAGAATTAAAATGTATGGCAGGGCGCCCAGATGGATTCAGTGGGTTAAGCAGCCTAGTCTTGATTTGGGCTCAGGTCATGATCCCAGGGCCTGGATGAAGGTCAGATGGGTCCTGGGATGGAGGTCCAGGCTCATCAGGGAGTCTGCTTGTGGATTCTCTCTCCTTCTCTCTACCCCCCCCCCCCCCCGCCACGTGCACTCGCATGCAAGCTCTCTCTCAAATCAATCAATCTTTTTAAAAAAATTAAAATGTGTAGCCATCTTGCTCAACTAAAACATAAAAAGACCTAAAAAAAAGTATGCATACATACACAAGCTATGCCTAAATGATACAAAATATGCAGAGATGTAGTATATCCACTTGACTTTTTTTTTTTCAGTGTTACCTAGTCCAAGAAAATAAATACACCTTAGCAAAAATCCACCAGGCTTTTCTTGGCTTTCTCTATCTCATTCCTCGTTTGGAGAAAATCTTCACCTTAATCCAAAGAGGTGGCCAAGGGTTGAGTATTACATTTGCTTTGCTACTAATCCTGCTGTGAATTTAGATTTTGCTTTTCTCTCTAGTAGGTGAAAGTGAGGGGTAAATGACTGGCAAAGGGACTCCTGAGGAGGAAATTCAAACAGTCGCCAAAAGCCAAAGATAACTTTATTTCATGCTATGCCTTTCTGATTTGTTGTCTATGATCATAAGTGTTTATGATCTAGGATTCATTCTTTTTTTTTTATTTTTTTTATTTTTTTTAGGATTCATTCTATCCCACGGGATAGCATATCATTTTGTAAGTTTCCTTTATAGAAACCTGTGTTCATATGAAGGCAAAACGGGATGACATAAGCCAAGTATGTTTCCAAACAACAGCAACAATTCTCAACACTCTTTATTCTTGTTTTTGGTTAGGAGAAAGAGATGGTGTGAATCATTACAGAAAACAACTGCCGTTATTACTCTCATTGCCCCACACCCCTTTCCACACGACTCCAAACACACACACACACACACACACACACACACACACACACACACCACGAATTCAGCCCCCCAATACAAGGACCACTTTGTAGAGACGGGTTTATTTTTAACAATGTAATATTAACGTTTTCTGGAAAATGCAGTGAGCTGTAGGCAAGGCAAATTCAAATAGGGGGAGCAAAGCATTGTAAAATATTTTTGTTCTTTATCATTACTTGATTAAACAGAAAGCAGGGATAACAGAATCCATAGGAGCTGCCTATGAATGGAAGATAAAAAAAAAAATTAAAAAAAAAAAAAAAACTGGTGAAGAGTGACATCTTTCAGTCTCTCCACTACATGGCTTCAGGTTTACCAAACTCTTTATATGCAAAAATGCTTTTCAACAGCATCCTTGGCCATCAGGAAAGATGATCTCGCATTGCCAAGTGGGCTTTGAGCTGCTTCCTAATTTACTTTTTTCCTCAGTTTGTTACTTGATGGTACACATGCTAATGTGCCATCCTGGGCTAATCTGACTTCAAAACTCTCACTGTGCCTGCATTTCAATTTTCCTGCTCCTCTTCTATCACCCTCCAAAATCACCGAAATCCACTACTTCTCTTGTTATATATGGTGCCCATAACTCAAATGCCTGAAACATATTTGCTTTCCAGCTGCTACTCATGAAGCCAACAGACTCTAAATTCAGGGCGTCTTTCCACAACTATTCAGTAGAGAGACAACCACTCCTAGTTAAGTTGCCTAGGCAACCACTTGGTGCAAAAACTGCAGTTAAATTTTTTTTTCCTCTCTCGTGTTCTATTTTTCTAACTTTGGTTAATTTTTTTCCCCTAATTTTCCAATATCTAGTTCCTCCCCTACATTTCTCTTTTTACATTATCTTTAGCATGTCTTCTCCTCTTGCTTTTTTCCCCCTCTTCTTCTTGTAAGTATCCCAATGTTCTTTCCCTTAGGAAAGAGATCAAAACAAATATTTGCCTTTAAAGTTGGCTTGTCAACTACCATCTGGTTACTATTTTGTTCCTTTTTAGAAAATCAACTGTAGGCCTTTCGTAAATGTGGAAATTCTGCTCACGCTGAAAATCAACTGCAGGCCTTTCGTAAATTTGGAAATTCTGCTCGCTTACACTAAAAACCAATTGTAGATATTTCATAAATATGGGAATTCTGCTCACTTACGCTACCGGTTACACTAATAAGCTACCAGCTTATTAAAATGTGGAAGTCTTAGTAATAGAGACAACAGTGGTTCAGACTCTAATTTCCACATCTGCCTCCTTTCTCTGAAGGCTGAGGGCATTTGAAGTGCAACTTCTTAAGCAACACCAAAAACAAACAAGGGTGAAGAACTTTGATTTGAGGAGAAATCCCTTTGGTTAGCAGATTGCTAGCTAGGGTGAGCTAGACTGGCAAGAAATAAGTTAATGTTCTGGGAGGGGGAAATGTGACTGCTGAGCAGTCATTTGTATGGACTGAGGTCTCTTAAAGCTTCCGGATCTGGTTCTGACTGGAGATGTGGTTGACAGATTCTGGTTAGTTGCCACCCATTTCTCATTTGACTTAGAGCATAAATAGTTTTCGTGTACATGACTTAAAATAAAGGTGTTTGATAGTTTCCATCTTATTGCTTCACAACTAAAAACAACCACCAAAAAGCCACCTCCTTAACTGAGTTGCTATTGCCTACAGGGCAGGGTCCAGATGCCTCGGCCTGCCTTTCCCGAAGTCTCTAGAATCTGCTCTGAATCTGATTGCTGATCCTATTTCCCATATCTCCCACTACTCTCTGCACCATGATGCCAACAGCACCAGTCCATTTCTTTCCCAATACGCCATGTGCATTTCTCTCTCCTCTCAGCCTCTGGTCATCTCGGAGATGCTCTTCTCATTCCACCTCATTGACCAGCAGTTACAGCTGGGCCCCATATTCAGGGAGGCAGGACATAATACTTGGAAAAGAGCATCCCAAAGGCAGCCACTGTGGTTTTCCCTCCTCTCTTTTCTGACCATCGTTGCCAAAGACCTCAAATTCCAGAGTGACCTAAGAACAAGGACCAGATGAGGTGAGGAGTCAAAGATTATTTCAAGAGAAAGTGTTTTTTTTTAAGATTTTTTCATTTATTTGAGAAAGAGAGAGAGAGTAGGAGTAGGGGGAGGAGCAGAGGGAGAAGCAGACTCCCACTGAGCAGGGACCCTCCCCTCCCCCCAGGGGGGCTCGATCCCAGGAGATCATGACCTGAGCCAAAGTCAGATGCTCAACCAACTGAGCCACCCGGGTGCCCCTGTCAATGGGTGAGAGTCTTAAGAGGAGGAGCGGAATGTCCTTAGGGTTACAGGCCACACAGATGAGGTGGCTCCCTACTGAAGTGTAACGTGGTGTTTCGGGATATGGGTAACTCAGACGTGTGTCAGTGGACAGCTGCCAATTTCCACATCGTGAAGAAACAGTGAAGGGAAAGTGAGGGTAGCTTTAGAAAGGCACTCAATTTAATTAAGTGAAAGTTTTGGGTAGCATTACTTGTTATGGAAACTCTGATCATTTCTTCAATTAATACTGAGCATTTCCATTATCACTCATTTGTTGAATATACATCCGCCCTGCCTTGTCTTAGCTGGAAAACTGGACTAAGTAGCCAGAAAAAAGTTTAAAAACAATAAAAACCAAAATATGGACTTGTTTGCAAGCTAAGGGTATATATTCTGACCACTGCTGACAGCCAGTTTTATTTCTCAAAGTATCTCCTAAAGGGAGCGTGGACGTTAGAAACTATCAGAGTTAGGTAAGATTTAGAAGACTTCAAAATAATGTCATTCTACGTCGAAGAAAGCCAAAGTTCCAAGAAATGAAGAATGTTTATATTTGCAGAGAACCTGTCAATGAACAAGCACCTCCCTTTCTTTCCGTTTTGGATTTCCTGGTGATGGAACCATCCAGCCTTGTGGTCCTCACTTCCTCCTAGTAGGTAACTACGAAGCTAGCTCCTTGAGTCTACAGCCTTCAATGGAACCACCTCCCCCGGAGCCCAACAGACCCTCCCAGGGTCTCCTGACCAACTACCCAAACATCCACTGCTGCAGGGGAGCGGTGTTCTCACCGGCAGAGTGGGACCATTCACTTTGCCAATTACCGGTAGGGAGACAAAGGTGGGGAGGAGACCCAAGCCATCTCGGCTGTGGGGGGGAAGGGAAGACTGCTAGGGAGATGGCGTGCATTGAGGGCAGGCTGGAGGTGGCAAGAAGGGAGGCTTCTGGGCAGCCCGGGTGGCTCAGCGGTTTAGTGCCGCCTTCGGCCAGGGTGTGATCCTGGAGACCCAGGATCGAGTCCTGCGTCAGCTCCCTGCAGGGAGTGTGCTCCATGCCTGTGTCTCTGCCTCTCTTTCTCTCGTGAATAAATAAATAAATAAATCTTTAAACAAAAAAAAAAAAAAAAGAAAGGAAGGAAGGAAGGAAGGAAGGAAGGAAGGAAGGAAGGAAGGAAGGAAGGAAGGAGGCTTCTAAAGTTGCCCCAGAGCCTTGGTGCTAAAGCAGCTCTATCTCAGCACATAATGCTCAGCAGAGGAAATGAGTGTTTCTTGTTCTCCTTCTTGAGGATCAGAGCTCTGGAACACCCCAGCCGTGACAAGAAACTCATCCCCACGCCTCGACCAAAGCCACCAGAGAGAGGCAACATGACTGGGGGTCAGCCTGGAGGTGGTGGCTTGGATGGAACTACGAGAATCTGAGGGGAAAGGAGCTCAGAGCTCAGTTCTGCTGGGTATTCTTTAAACAGACTTTGCTTTGAAATCTTGCCTTTATAAGCACAATCATTATCCTAAACATTTTATGGGCCGGTGCCTCCATTTCTTCAGTTGTGAAATGGGGACAATAAAGCCCACATCAGGGTTATGAGAATTAAGACAGTGGGTGTGGGTAAAGCACTTAGCAAAGTACCTGGTGTGTAGTAAACACCGGGTGTGCTCTCCTTCGAGAAGATGATATAAGTGGTTAGGAGCACAGATTCTGTATTCGACCTGCTTTGGTTTGAGACTTGGCTTTGCCATTTTTGAGCGTGACCTTGAGCAAGGTCTTCTCTGGCCTGTTTTTTCATATGTTGTGCTGTTAAGAGAATTAAGTACACACACACACACACACACACACACAAAGCCCTGGCAACAGTCTTTAATGTACATTAAGTGTTAACTGTTAATGCCTATTAAGCATTACCTCCTTTCCCCTCCCCACTCACCCACATGTGGCCTGTCGCTGAATCTGGAACTTGTGTCCAGTGACAACACTCCAGAGGTATCAAGAAGCCGTGCCCAGGGCCTCTTACTCCCAGCAGGGGCCTCGCCAAGACGACTTGGCCAGCGTCCCCTTTGTGCAGCCAACTTTCCCACACAACGTGCAAGGAAAGTTATGGGAAAAGGTTTCCCTGTTTCCCTTCCTGCCCTTGGGAGACCAGGAATAATCCCTTAGTTAACCCACATTCTCTTTTCATGAGACCCATCTTTCTCCCAAGTGAAGGAGAAACTCTGAGGTGATAGAAGTTATTCTTAATTAAATCAAGAATAAAGCCACATATTCATATGCCATTTACTTGGGCTCGAGCTGCCAGGGGCTTTTCAAAGTCTCAAAGTCACGACTGAAAATAGTACTTTCAACTTTAAACACATGAAAGGCCAATGCTGAGTCTAAGATTGTGGATAATTCAGAACTGTTTTAACCTGATTTTATGAGTAAGACATTTGTGCACGACCATCTTAAATTAAGAAAGAAAGAAAGAAAGAAAGAAAGAAAGAAAGAAAGAAAGAAAGAAAGAAAGAAAGAAAGAAAGAAAGAAAAAAGAAAATATCCAGTCGACCCTGTTGTACAGGAAAAAGAACTCTTTGTTGCATGGAAGAAAAAGTTGTAGCCTTATTTCTAAGAAGAGCATTTTTCAGATGTATTAGAGCACCCTCTTTTGGTACCTACGAACATAGGGTATCCCAAAATTCAATAGCCAGAGACTAGCAGCACATTTTCTCAGCCCATGATTTCCTTTCAAAAACTGTCTCAGAAAAATCGTGTTTGAAATACTCTATTTTTTGTTTGTTGCTGCTGTTGTTGTTTTATTTGTTTTTGCAATAATCCTGAACAACACATGTAACAGAATTGGTAAAACCAAACAAACCAAAACAAAACAGATTGGAAACTTTAGGAAAACGAAATTAAATTCGACAAGCCTGTAAGAACAGTAAGAAATGTGGTGCCAGCACCACCTAGTGTCGACGCTGAGTAATTCTTACGTATGAAAAAAATAATAATTTACCCAAAAGAATATAATTTAGGTTAAAGTTAGGTCAACATTCTGCAAGCAAATCACATTGATTGACATCTCCCTCCTTTTTTTCCTATTGTTCTCCACAATCTTTATATTATCAAATAAGAGAAATATTTTAAAAGTAAATTTTCTCCACTAATAGAAATCCAATTCAGATGAAAATTTCATGATAAAACTGGAATATTTGGATGTCTAATAAACATATATCTAGAGCACCATGAGATCCTTCAAAGAGCTATCAAAGTAAACTTCGTACACCCTAAGGTGGGGCAGGACTTTTTTTTTTTTTTTTTTTTTTTGTAATTTCTTGCTCCAAGAATGGTTCCCTGAAGGCTCTGTGGTGACCTTCACCTAACCTTCAGGGGCTTCTCTGCCATCAGTACTGCCAAATATTATTCAAGGCCTGAAATAGATCTACATAGAACGAAGGAGATCCTTTCATTTGCCTGTGTGGCTCTACCTTTAAGAGATTTATGTTAGTTCCTGACAGATTATTTTTGTGATTCCCACAGATTATCAACGTGCCCTTTCCAGTCATAGGCAGCCTCAGGACAGCTGTGAAATGAGTCAAATTTGGGTGTGGTCCCTTCTCTTCTTTTCCGTTCAGCCTGTATGCCTTTGCTTCATTTCCAGGCTACTTCCGTCCACCCAAAAGAGCCACAAGCTTCTCACCAATTTCCGTCCCTAAGAGTCTTGCAAATTAATGCAAATTAAACAGCAACTGCACTTGCCATGGTGGCGCAGCGGTTTGGCGCCTGCCTTTGGCCTAGGGCGCGATCCTGGAGACCCAGGATCGATTCCCACGTCGGGCTCCCGGGTGCATGGAGCCTGCTTCTCTCTGCCTGTGTCTCTGCCTCTCTTTCTCTCTCTGTGACTATCATAAATAAATAAAAATTTAAAAAAATATATTTATAAAAAAATTTAAAAAAAAACAAAATCTTTTCTGGAATAAATAAGGTAAAATTTAAATGAATGAATGAATAAATGCCAAACAAACAAAACTCCTTGGACTCAGACATAAACGCCTCAGGATGGTTAATGTGCTGATCTGCCTATATTCAACTATTCAAATTTTTTTAGGAATCCTGAGTGGAAATCAGATAAACTTATTAAGACTCAAACCAGCAAAGATGGTTTGAACAGAGGGCCTTTCTGTGCCAGAGAGGCAGGATACATCCTGGCTCTGAGGGCCTCATCCCAGGTCACTGTTGTCACTTTCTATTTTGTGTGAATTCCCAAAGGCACTTCCTGAATCCATTTCTTCATCTATAAAATGAGAAACATTAGCAACTATTTTGTATGAACATTATTCTGAAGCTTCAGAAGGATCTGCTATAGTACTTAGTAAGCACCACTCCAAGAATCGCTATATAATAGTAATAATTATTATTATTTGATATATATACATATTATTATCATTATTCCCAATGGGATGTGCTCAATAATAAGAAATCTGTCCTAGGATTTTAAAAGGGAGCAAAAACATCTTTCTAGCCTTTTGTTTGAGCCAATGCTTCCGTTTTTCCGTTTTTAAATAGCTTCAGATTTTTCAATAAGAATTGTCATCAATAATTCTGGATAAAAAGTGGAATCCAGGGGATCCCTGGGTGGCTCAGAGGTTTAGCACCTGCCTTTGGCCCAGGACATGATCCTGGAGTCCCGGGATCAAGTCCCACGTCAGGCTCCAGGGATGGAGCCTGCTTCTCCCTGTGCCTGTGTCTCTGCCCCTCTCTCTCTCTATGTCTATCATGAATAAATAAATAAAATCTTTTAAAAAAATGGAATCCATTCTGATTAATCAGTCCTGGTTTTAGCTAAAGAGGTGCTGCTCATGGAAAGAAAAGAGAGCAGAGGAATAGGAATATTTTGACAAAATAACATAGAAAAGAACAGACATTTACCTTAAAGTCTCTACCATTCTTTATGCTCAATTAATAATAATAATAGTAATTAATAATAACAACAGCTTTTTGGGGTTCTTGGAGGCAGCACGGTGAGGACCATGTTGCAAACATCCTGCTCACCAGTACATCCGGGGCTGGAAAAACCACACTAGGCAAAGAACTTGCATGAAGGATCAGGACTGAAATACATTAATGTGGGTGATGCAGCGTGAGAAGGGCAGTTATATGATGAAGGGCAGTTATATGAGGGCTCTGATGAAGAGCATGACTGCCCCATTTTAGATGAAGATAAAGTAGTTGATGAATTATTTGATGATTTCTTCCCTGAACTCGGGTTTTCATATAGTTTTTGTGCTGCAAGCAGATAACGGTGTGTTGTACAAAAGACTTGAAATAAAGGGTTATAATGAGAAGAAACTAAAAGACAATATTCGGTGTGAAATTTTTCAAATTCTTTATGAAGAAGCATTAGCATCCTACAAGGAAGAAATAGTACATCTGGGGTACCTGGGTGGCTCAGTGGTTGAGCGTCTACGGTCCTGGGAATGAGTACCACACATCGGGCTCCCTGCAGGGAGCCTGCTTCTCCCTCTGCCTGTGTCTCTGCCTCTCTCTGTGACTCTCATGAATAAGCAAATAAAATCTTAAAAAAAAAAAAAAAACTAATACATCAGCTGTCCAGCAATAAACCAAATCTAGAGGATATTATCAATCAGATATTGAAGCGGTTTGAGCAGTGGATCAAGGATCATAGCTCTGACTTACAAGACTGGCCACTTCACAACCACTCTTGTTATATCCCTTCATATTATATAAATTGTCCAGTTATCAGTAAAACTTTTTTATTGAAACTGTGCTGTAGGATAGTCTAAAGGTTTACATTGGGGCTTATATTGTCTCTAGGAGAAAGCAAAACATTCTCAAGTATAGTCAATATACTATAATATCAATAATATTATATACTATTAAAGATTTAGAGGGGCACCTGGGTGGCTCAGTGGTTGAGTATCTGCCTTTGGCTCAGGTTTTGATCCCAGAGTCCTGGGATCAAGTCCCATGTCAGGCTCCCTACAGGGAGCCTGCTTCTCTCTCCGCCTGTTTCTCTGGCCCTCTCTGTGTGTCTCTCATGAATAAATAAATAAAATCTTAAATATATATATATTTAGAGTAAAAACTGCCATTTTAAATGCTTCAACTGTTAAAGAATCAATCAATCTGACCAAATGGGTGGCCATCTTCTAAGTTGATTACAGACGACAATGAAGGTGATCCTTTAAAATAAAACTTAAGACTAAAGATAAACATAAAAATAATGATAACAGCTTGTCTTTGTATCAGGCACTTTCCTTAGCACTTTCCTAGTGTTCATGCATATTCCCATAATTTGCCATTTTACACATTGGACGAAATTGAAGCACAGAGGGTAAACAACAAAGTCTTGACAGTAAATGGCAGAACTGTAATTTGAATCTGAAGTGTCAGGTTTCACGGATAAGGCAATAGGCTAGTGTGCTTTGGTAACTCTTCTCTTTCTCTCCTTCTCCCCCGCCCCCACTCTCTACCACCATCCTCTGCCCCAACTGGCCAAAGCCACCTAAGCTAGCAAAACCATTTCCTTTTGCAACTAAGATGTTTTGCTCTGTAGTCACTCCCATTCTGAGACAGTTCCAACCTTTCCAGCCCAGATCACAAAAAGATCTCTTAGCACAGAAGGCTTTTTTGTTCTGTTTTCTCCTCTTTCATAGCCAACTTTCCAAATAACCACTTTGTAGCTTTATCATTCCCTCTTGTCCTGGTTTATCTGACAGTATTAATTAAGACTTTACAGCTATTGACTAAAGCAAGTGGCTTGTAAATAGACAATGACAAAAATAGGCTTGGAGACGTGCTTTAATGAGCCCCAGCTAGATAGTTTTGTTGACACCGTCTTTGACAAAACAGCAAAAGTTCTCCCAAAAGAGCTTGATTTTTTTTTTTTTTTTTCAAAAAGTTGGTGGGCAAATTCAATTTTGTCTTTATAACTGACCTCTCATTCTCCTTCGTCTGGATTCCATCTCAGAAAAAAAATCCTTTCATTAGTAAATATTCAACAAGCTGGGTACCTTCTGTAATGCAAAATACTTATAAATATGTATATAATGGGACATGTATGTGTGCGTTGTGATGAATAAGTATTTAGGATGTACATTTGGAATGTGTGTTATAACCAGCAATAGTGAGGAAGGACATGGTTTCATTTCTTGTCTTCTAATTCTAAAGGAGAGAAAAATATCATATAATACTAGGACCAAAGAGTTGTTAATTTTTTTCTTCTACATTTTCATAGCATAGTCACTCATTTAAATACTCGAAATTCTGTTTTGTTGCAGTAACTGTCATAAAACATTAGTGAGGTGACTCATTGTTAAGGGATAATACTCATCACCTGTCAGGAGCTCATTAGCACATCTGAACTGGCACTAATGTGGTAATTACTATGAATCTTCAATTTCCATTATTATACTGTCTTCTCCCAGCACCAAGAACTGGGAATGTCTGTGAAAACACAGAGGAAGGCAGAAAATAGCCAAATTAACAAATCCAGCTGCCCAGCACCTCCACTACCAGAGAATAATGGCAAAAGCATCTGGAATAAAAGTGATGATGATGATAGCCGATATTTATTGAATAAATATTATTTACCAGGCATTCGTCAAGTGTTTTATATATACTGTGTCATTTATACTTCCACTCACCTTATAAGATATGTACTATTCTCAATATCATTCTACAGCGGATAAAACTGAGACTTGGAAATAATGTAAATTGCCCAAGATCATGCAGCTGGTGAGTGCCAGAGCTAGAATGCAAACTCAAGTCATATGGATCCAAAACCCACATGCTTATAAAACTCAACACCCATAAACCAAATAATCCAATTTAAAAATGGGCAGAAGGCATGAATAGACATTTTTCCGAAGAAGACATACAAATGGCCAAGAGACATGAAAAGGTGCTCAACATCACAGATCACCAGGGGAATACAAATCAAAACTACAATATCACCTCACACTGGTCAGAATGGCTAAAATCAACAATACAAGAAGCAACAGGTGTTGGTGAGGATGTGGAGAAATGGGACCCCTCTTGCACTGGTGCGGCCAGTGGGAAATGCAAGCTGGTGCAGCCACCGAGGAAAACAGTGCGGTGGTTCCTCAAAAGTTAAAAATAGAACTACCCTATGATTCAGCAATTGCACTACTAGGTATTTACCCAAAGAATACAAAAATAATAATTCAAAGGGATACATGCACCCCAATGTTTATAGCAGCATTATGGTAAGAGCCCAAAGAAGATGTGCTATATTTATTATATATATATGTAATTATATAAAATTTATTTATATTTATATAAGTATATTTAATGTATAAAATGGAATAGTACTTAGCCATGAAAAGAATGAAATCTTACCATTTGCAATGACAAAGATGGAGCTACAGAGTATTATGCTAAGCAAAATAAACCAGAGAAAGACAAACACCATATTATTTCATTCATACGTGGAATTTAAGAAACAAAACAAATGAACAAAGGGGAAAAGAGAGAGGAAGGCAAAGCAAGAAACAGACTGTTAACTACAGAGAACGAACTGATGGTCACCAGAGGGGAGGTGGGTGGGGGACGGTTGAAATAGGGGATGGGGATTAAGGAGGGCATTTGTGAAGAGCACAGAGTATTGTATGGAAACGTTGAATCACTATATTGTTGAAACTAATACTACAGTATGTGTTAACTAACTGGAATTTAAACAAAACTTAAAAAAAAGAATGAGGGAAATGAACAACAATTATTTCAGAAAGTTAGCCTTTATAAATTTAAGAAAACAGGGGAACTCTGAGACTCAATCTGATGTTTGCCATCATGTTTTTATAATGAATACACAACGTGTAGAATTCATTCACACAGGCCAAAAAAAAGAAATTATTGTATAAATGCTAAACATTTGGACAATAAGAATGATCTGACAATCTGTAGGCAATAAAGTACTAATGCTTAATACAAAAAAAAAAAAAATCCTCGTGTTTAACAGCTTAACTCTACTCCAGGGTTTCTCAAGCTCAGCACTACCGACAGGCATCGCCAGATAATCCTTTGCGGTGAGGGCCTGCCCACCTGACTACAGGATGCTGGCCAGGTTAGCAGCATCCCTAGTCTCTGCCCACTAGATGCCAGTAGTGCTTTCTCTCCTCGGGCCCCACTCTAGTTATCAGTTAAATGTCTCTAGACGTTGCCAAATGTCTCTATGAGGCCAAATCGTCACTCTCTGTAATATATTTTATTGAATATTAATTTAATTAATATTAATTCAGTGCTACATCTAAGATATTAATTTATATTCTTTTATTAAAATTTTTGTATTGAGAAAACAATCAGGTGCTTTGAAATCTACCCTCCTTGGTGTATGCAAGATATTAAGTTAGACTTTGTCAATGAAATAGTAAGTAGGAGGTGATCCATACTGCAAAGTTTATTAACTTCCCCCTTTAAAATGTGTTGCCATTTTTCAGTTAGTATACTTTAGGAGATAAAATTAAGAAGACTTGTTTCAGCACCAAGTTTCTTGAACAGTGAAGAGTTTATTTGATTACCGTATACAGACATGGCCTAAGTCAACAATCAAATAAAATATAACTGCATGCGTATATATCTGAAAATGAAAATAAATTCATTTGTCCATTTTTTAGAAATTCAGAATTTTATTATTTTTCTAGATGTCTAATAAATCAAAATTTACTAAAACTTTGGTTTTGTTTTTGTTCCTTTTAAAATATATACTTAAATATATATTAAAGGCAAGTATTTTGCTATTTCTATCTATAACTTTCACTAAATATTTATGTGTTATGTTAACTACTTTAGGAAATATATAAAAATTAAGGTCTGCATTCCTGAGGAAATAGTTTTAGAAACAAATCACAATACACAAAAAGCCCTAAGAATAAGAAAAGACAGTATAAAAGAACCGGTAAAGTGTTTTGTGTAATTCATATTAAAGAAAAACATATGCACACACATACACCAAAGTTAAGGAAGACAGCTGAATTCATTTAATAGGCATGTTCCATATAAACAATTTGTCACAAATTTTGTGTTCTAAGAGTCCACATGAAAAAAATCACAGTATGCATAGACTAGAAGCAAAACGCATCAAGCAGAAACATACTAGAGATATTTAGGTTGTCAAACTTTTGCAATTTTTCCAAATCACTTTAGGGTGGTGGGAAAATGGTGCGTTTTTGGTTAAAAACAAATATTCTCTATGTCTTTCGGACTATTATTCCTTCTCATCAAAAAAACACTATGTCCTATAAATTCCATAAAGTTTTAAATGAATGGTGTTTGTTTTATATTTACCAAGTAATAATTTACCCATTACCATAAAAATGGAATTAAAAATACATCTGGCTAAGTAAATTCAAAAGAGAGAGCAGTGGATTTTGTTGGGTTTATAGATAATGATATGTATTTAAGTGACATACATTCTTAACCTTTTTTTGGGTGCAATCTGGAAATAATATGCCTTTTAATAACCTACATTGTACATCATGGATGCATTCCAAGTGAGTAGCTTCACAACAAAATTATCTAATATACACATGTTGCTTAGAATTGCAATGTTACCATAGTTACCACCAGATCAAACATCTCAGGGAAGCAGAGCCACTAAGTCTTTCAATGTACAGAAATTCAGTACTTTTGATAGTTTCCAAGCCTTCATTTTTCTTCTTTCTTTGGCTTTTCCAAGCAACTTTGTGCTGTTTCTTCATTTTTCTTTTTTACATCTAAAAAAATAAATACATAATTTCATCCACTTCTAGAATATAGTGAAATATATTTCATACTATAACTGGGATGAAACAGTTAGGATTTCTGTAATGTGCCCTGATCATTTTCTCCTTGAACCAGACACGCTTTGCCCTCAATCTAGACCTTACACAAAGAAAAGAAATATGGGTAGTTCTGGGAATCCACATGCCCCTAGTTACCTTACTCTCCTATTCTCCAGAATAGTTACATGCCAGGCAGTATCTTGAGGAGGTATTATTACAATTTCCACTTATATATTAGTCCATCAAGGCACAAATAGGTTAACTGACTTGCTCCAAGTCACAGAGCTAGGAAGTGATGGAGACACAATTTGGACCTTGCCAAGTGGTTCCACAGCCCATCCCCCTTAATGACCTCTCTATAGTGCATCACTCTCTCTCCTACTTCTCACACTTCCTACCTCCTTTGCTCTTAGAAGATGATCTCACTTTCTATTTCACAGGAAAGAAAAAACAAAACAATTCAAGCCATCGGATAAAACTCCCTCAACTATCTGCCACCAGACCTCTAAAACCCCATGGTCTGTACGTATCCCTTCTACCCTCCCTCCTATGGCAATGGAAAAAGTGCTCCTTGGGACTGGCTACACAATTTATCGGAGCCCAGAGCAAAGTGAAAATGCAGCACCCCTTGTTCAAAGAACATGGAAAACTTCAAGACAGCAACAGTAGAGCATGACACCAAGTGCGAATCTCTTCTGAGCCCAGGGCCCTGTGCAACCACACTTGCCGCGCACCTTTGGAGCCGGTCCTGGTGCTGCTTAGACTCCCAGGTCTACTCTTTCATGATCGGGGATCCTATCTATTCCTGCCTCATCAGGAAGCTGACTCTGACAATCATCCTTCCCCTCTTTCACTGGACTTTCCCTTTCTCTTGACTCCTCACTTCCTCAAGTCACGATCAACTTCACACTAACAAAGGCCTTCTTTCAACCACAATTCTTCCACACACTGTCTTGTCTTTTATCCTTCAAAATGTATCATCTTCTGTGTCTCCCTTTTAAATGAAAATATTAAGTCTCTGCTGCTTCCCCAAAAGTGCTTACCGAAATCATCACTGGTATCTCTGAAGTTAAATCTCATGGACTCTATTCAGGTCTTCAACTTTCATTCAGAAAATATTTATTAAGCATGTATTATGTACCAAGCAGTGAAAAAAAAAAGAAATCCAGCCCTCAGAAGACTTCTGATAAGGGATATGGGAAACAAACAAAACAAGTAAAATGTGTGGCAAGTGAGGAGTCCTAAGTGCTATGGAGGAAATTTAAGAATAGGAGTTGTCAAGAGGTCTTGGGGTCTGGAGGTTGCGATTTTAGATAGGATTGGCTGCGGAGGAGGGGCATGCAAGTGAAGATCTGAGAAGGTGAGGGGTGAGCTATGCCGGTAGCATGGAGAGAGCAACCCAAACTGAGGGAACTGCAAGGTCAAAGGCATCAATGTGCAGGGAGTGGGAACCAGTATGGAGGAAAAAGAGCAGAGGGAGGAGTCAGAGAGGTACCAAGTGACCAGATCTTTTAAGTGAGAAATGGCAGCTATTTGGACAAATGTGAAAGTAGAGCTGACAATTTTTGCTGATAAATTAGACGTAAATTTGAATGATAAAATTAATGATATGTCTCTCATCCTTAGACAAGGATGATTCCAAGGTTTTGGCTCTAGCAACTAGAAGTGTGAAACTACCATTCCCCAAGATGGGGAACAGGCAGGAAGAGCAGGCATCAGGGAGAATGTCTGGAGTCTCTTTATTACCCCTAAGTTTGAGATTCCTGCTAGATAGCCAAGTCGAGAGGTCAAGTAGGCAGATGGATTTAGGAGTGTGAACTCAGAGGAGCTTCCAGCTAGAGATAACAAATCTGTGAGTAATCAGGAAGATGATATTATCCCAGTGAAATTGAATGATATCTCCAGAGGAGGGAACACTGATAGAGAAGATGCCAAAAGACTGAGTTCTGGTACCATCTAATTCATTAAGAGATAAGGGATATGAAAAAAAAAAAACACAACAGCAAACAAAACAAAACAAAACAAACAACAACAACAACAACAACAAAACCACAACAGCATAGGGAAGAAGAGCCAGTGAAGCAGGAAAAAAACCAGGAGAGTGGAGTGTCCAGGAAGCCTAGGGAAGAAGGGCACGATCCAACATGACAAAACTGCCAACCAAGAGATCACAGGTTGGAGACCAAGAATGGACCACTGATGTCATCAGGGACAATGTCATTTGTGATCTTGAAATAGAGGAGTGATGTGGTGAGGGTCAGGGAAAGAGACAAAGGATTTGGAGGCATGTCCATTCTCAGAGCTTTTTACTAGCTGCTCCTTCTGCAAAGACCACGCTTACCTCTGACCTTCCTGTGTCTGCTGCTTCCTTCAGTTGTGATTCAAAACACCCCATTGTCCTTCCGGTTTCAGTTAGGGCTGCCTAACTTCTCAGGCTAAAGCCACGCAGTAACTCTACCTTAACATCCTACTTAATTCTCTGCTAGAACCCATCACTTGTTTATAACCTACCCCTCGCACTGGAGATACAGGATCCATGACAAGACTTTACTATGCCGATGGGTTTTAGAATAGTGCTTAGCACTTGGTGGGCACTACATTGAATGATGGATCCAATACATAGTGACGGAGGGACTTAAGAAAAGGCCCTCTGTGACATTTACACCTGCCACCCTCTGTTGCTTCTTGCTGACATGCTATCGGGCATCATTATCCTCCCTATCGTGATTATTAATGTATAAGACATAGATTAAGGCAGATGATGAGCTAGGCCAATTCCAGACAGGTGAATTTCACTCAGGATGCAAGACATCTGAGATCCTAGAGTTCTTCCCACTTAAAATATTTATCAACGACAACAAAAACAGAAACCAAAGAGGACAGAGCTGAGGGAACTCACCTAATAACCACCAAATAATCCACCTAACAACCCCTTTGCCCTTCCCCCTAAAGGAATGGGACCTCGCTTGGAACAATCCTTTATTTTCTTTTGCTGGTAACTTTCCTGCCCCAGCCTCCTACTGATAAGAACTTTCCATCTTGCACAACTTCTCAGAGTTCCCCTCTATTTGCTGGATGGGAAGCCACATGATTCATGAATCCCTTAATAAAGTCAATTAAATCTTCAAATTTACTTAGTTACATTTTTATGCTGTAACAACATAAAACTAGTAACAACATTCTTTCATACAATGGTTTCTCTAGTGACCAAAACAAAGCGGCGAAGGCTACTAGGCTACTAAATCTCCTACCGTGTGTTTTTTCTCTTTTGTTTAACTAGGTAATGTCAACAAGCATCACGGTTTTGGGTGCGTGTTTGGGGTATATAAACTTTAATTAGGCCTGTTCATACGGATAAGTAACTTAGCTTCTCCATGTCACTGGTTGAGGATGGCCCCTCAGAAGTAGCACCGTGTTCTGCTAGCCACATTCCACTTTCAAACTGAAAAGGCCAAAACCATGACACACATTTTAAAAAAAATTTTCTTTCTTTCCCTTTTTCTATCTCATACTAGTTTGTGTGTATGTACGTACTTTTTTGCTATTACCTGTAGGGTCTCGCATAAGAAATGCAACGACCTCTGAGAAAAGGTGAGGTGTCTCTGGCTAAACAAAGACATACTTAAATCACAGGGATCATACCAGAAACACTTGTAACTGCCAGGCTACAAAAAATGTTCTAAAGGAAAGGACTAAGAGCCTTCTTCTGGTACCTACGTGAGTAGAGTAGATGTGCAGAAGCTGCTGGCTCACTCTGGCCTCATTGGCAGCAGGAATAAATTTCTACACCCATCCTAAAGTCCACCTTGACGTCTAAAATGGGGCACAAGGCACAGGTATTTTGGTGATGACTTGGAACTGAAGGTTTCTTTAATCCCCATGACTGTTTTTAAATAAAAAGGCTTCTTTAAAATTTAATTGAAATTAATTCTCTGTTAGAGAATTAATTAAAAGGATCATTATATTTATTTCCCGAAGACTATACTCTGGAAACTATATGAACTGTATGTAAGCAACGGGGAGAAAGACCCAAGATTTTCTTTCATTGATTTGACAGCTCCCCTTTTTCCTTAATTCAACTTTTTCCACTGAAGAACGGTCACCTTTTATACAAATACCTTAAAGTCCTCATCTTTAATTGATAATAACCTTCTTCTTAGATATGAGAAATAGAAGGGCTTATAGAATACTATAGTGAAGCACAAGCTTCCCAAGTGGTTGACTGATGGATGACAGGAGGAAAGCGATTTCATTTCTGAATGTTTCTAGATAAATTTCTAAGTTTATTGAGGGAAGGGATTATATTTGTTCACGTCTTCCTCCCAATCACTAGCACTATGCATGACTGCACATGCCCAGCCGCTACCTGAATGTCCAGCTTGCACACACACATCAAGAGAGATACTCTCTCAGAAAGCCTAAAAACTGTCCTTAGCCCTAAACAAAAGCTGAGAGATCTTAGTCAACATATAAGAAAAAAAAAAGAGCACTTATAACTAGTTGGAAGAGAGACTGTTCCAGAGGAAAGGACTGCTCAAGGAGAGAGGCCTGCTGGTTTGAGGACAGTTTGCGTGTTACCTTCCTTCACGGAGAGGGCCTCCAGGCTGAGGGGCAACTCTGAGGATCCGCCTGTCCCAGCCGAGCCCTGGATGTCTGGCACGGCGTTCCGGCGGCCCGTCCTGGCTGAGGACGCAAAATTGTTGACCACAGACTCCACATCAGTCATCTCGGATCTATCTGTCCTCATAGCAACATCTGCAAATAGAACGTGCATGTGAGGAAGAGGCTGAGCCTATTTTGAGGTAAATGCTCACAGTGGTGCTGAAAGGCATGGCCAGACCAAAGCCACAACAGGCTTGAGAATCCAATCACGGATCACACCCTGCACCTTTGTCTACTGTTAGGGTCCCGAAGCTTCCATTAGCACATTCCCACACTCCCTGAATACAGCAGGAAGGGCTCAGTGTGAGCCAGCTTGCTATAAATAACCCCTGAGCCGAATAAGCCACTTGGATGCTTTAGGGTGCAGTAATCTCTTGTCTTTTGTTCTATTTCTCTGTGGATGGATCCACCAAACTGGGGCTTGGAAGGAAATGAAAACGGACTTGTTTGGCCACTCCTGTAGAGGCCCTGCCTGCCGGAATCGTCTGTGGTGCCCGTTCAGGCTGAAACCAAATCACTGTAACTTGTAAGCCCCAAAGAAACACACTGGGCTCCTACCCTTTAGAAATAAGAAATTCAACTTTATCCCAAAGGCGTTTTCCCCCAGCGACAGCTGCGCATTTCCGTCAGACCTCATTTTCAACAGCCTCCTGTTCGTGTTTAGGAGAGTAGAAGCTGTTTTACCTTTTCTTGCCCTGAAGTGGACATGGTCATTACTAGTGCCTCCCAAGCCTCCTTCATCTTTCTAGTAATTGTCTCTGTGAAAGAATTCTCAGGAAATCATGTACCGTACAGGGAGGCCGAGAAGTAGCAGATACTGTTTATTCTAAAACGAACCCTCTTTCACATGAGGTTTTCTAAAGAATCTTCCCTAAGAAGCCAACGCTGAATAGTATCTCCAAAGCAGCAGCAGTGGCAGCGGCAAGCATTTATTGAGAACCTATTAAGTCCAAGGCTCTCAGCTGGGTACTCAAAGTACAAAGGAATAATATAGTCTCCATTTGGGGGGCACGTGTACTCTCAAAGGGGAGAAAGAAGGTATACACATGAGGACAGGCAACATCATACCACAGAATGTGCTGAGTCTCAGCCAAGGAATGGAGAGACCATCACCTGTGGTGCTTGCGGGCAGAGATAGGGGAGTCTTGACCTACACAAAGCAAAGCAAGCTTTTCCCTGTAGTTGGATGGGAGCCCCTTCCAATGGGTGAACTTCGAATCAGGAAATTCTAAAAAATAAAGTGAAATAGTCACAAAACACAGAGCGTTTCACATTCGAAACACAAGTCCTTTGGTTCAGAGGACCCAAGAAACACACACTGAACGTAGTGTGGGCTTCGGGAGTCCAGGAATAGGCCTGGCTGGGGCCAAAACAGGCTCATCTTTGCAGGAATTGTGGAAAATTTGAGAACAATGCGAGCTTTTCGGGCACAGTCCTGGAATCCATTAGACTTCCAGCTGTTTAGTATTTGCCAACCGTCTGGCATTGACAGCACAGAGTAAAGAGCGCTGGGCTGTTAGTCAAAGGGAGCTTCACTCCATTACAGGCTTGCAAGTGATACTGGCTAATTCACTTAATTTCTCTGCGTCTCGTTCCTCCCCTGTACAATGGGTATAAAGATATTATCCTGACTCCCAGTATTCTTGTGAAGAACTAATGAGATAAAGGATGTAGAAACTCTTCATAACCCTGAAACCATGTTTGGTTACTGGCATCATTGTTCACATCTCACAAGGTTTTATTTGCTCCACCGCCCTTCTGTGTATCCCTGTAACCCTCCCAAGCATCTTCCTACTGAAAGACCTCTTGAGTTTCCTAAGAGGGAATATCAGATTTATTCAATACAACATGAACATTTTCGTATCTATTATCTCATTTTACACCTCCCAATAATCTTACAAGGTAGTAAGGAATAACTCTCACTACATGGACGTGGAAACCGGGGCTCGGGGAGGTTAAATAATTTATCTAAAGTCACCCAGCTGCTAATGTGGCACAGGCATGCAAATCCAGTTTCAGTTTACTCTTAAGGCAAGATGGCAGGTTTTACCGCAAAATTATTTTTCCAAATCCCTGCGATATGTATAGACAGACATACAACAGCTACTTTTGATTCAGCCCTTCGTTACTTTTTACCTCGGGAAAATCACATATGTACATATGTGTGTGTGTGTGTGTTTGAGGGAGAGAGGGAGGGAGAGATTCCCTATCTTTTCATGGGTGTCCCTTTCTGGCTGGAATGTTTGGTTATCTAGTGAGCCCCCCACCTCCCCGTGATACATGAACGTCAATTAGAGATCTCTTCTCTACAGCTTGTGAGAAGCACCTGACACCAAGTTAGAAAAAGACCCCATTTTCAGGTTTCCACTCTGTCCTCAGCGAATTAACAGCACACGAGATGCCACAGCCATGATCAAGTGCTTATTTCTCTGGAGCATTTCCCTGTGTCACACAAATAAGTTTACTATGCTAAGATTGGAGGTCCAGTTCTATGAATACCTTGGTTATCACCGGCCTGATGGTCCACAATCTTAAAGTTGAAGATAATGATACATATAAAAATGCTAAGATACACTATTTAAAATACTTCAGTGCTATATGTCTTAGGTTAAACAGAGTAAACTTTTTTAGTAAGACAGTCTATGTTAAAGAAGTATTGAATTAGAATTTGTATATTGAAAGGGAACTTCCAAAAGGTGGCCTATAGAGTAGGCCATCAACAAGGAAGAAGAAATTCTGGTCCCCAAGTTTATTTCAAGGTCTCTTTGCTGTTGGCTGCTATTTTGGAAGTTCTGCTTCTGCCTTTACATGAGTATTTCAAAGTTATATTCATTAACTACCATTTTAAGATCAGAAACACAACTAGATGTGCAGGAGGACGAGCAACAACAGGCTGCTTTACTTGGGAGCTTGGTCATTTCCAAGCCCTCTCTCTTCCCAGGACCATCTTCCTTTCAGAGCCTGTACCAACACCGGCGCTGAGTGACCAGGGTGCCAGGGTCCCCCACAAGAGATGGGTCATACAGGGCTGTGAGGAGAGGGAACTTTCTACAGTGAAACGTCATCTTGTCTTCCTGACGGAAGGTGTTGGTGACTTAGACACCACTGGTTGGCAGGAACATTTGAATCCACAGGGTGATTCGCAAATGGGTTCTTTTAATTCTCTGGCAAGGAGATCTACTGTAGCATTGGAAATAATCTGAAAGCCCATAAGGGAAGACTGGCTGAATAAACTATATATATAATATTATGGAACATTATACCAGTATTATAAGGAATGTGCTAAATCCAGTTAGATCTACCTACAGAGATGTTCATGACAAATTGTAAAATGAAGCAAATTTCGAAAGTAATATTTACAGTGTGGGGGAGGAAAATAATGCATACAATATTATTTCAACTTTGTAAAAAAGATAAAAAACCCTAGTTGAAAAATGTAAGGACCAGGAGAAAGAATATTAGCAGTTTTGGGGTACTTGCTTTCTATGCTAACTTGTAATGACAAGCATGCATGATCATTGTAATTTAAAAGAAATGAAACACATTCGCCTGGCAAAAATATGAATACACAGATTTTCTAGCACAGAAAGTTCCTAAAAGTCACATTTTGACAATTTAACCAAAAATAGTGTATCTTTAAGTGTAAGTTAGCTTCTCTCTGTACCAAAAAAGTCGTCTTACCTGTCTGTCCTTATTGTCCTATGCAACATTGACTGCATAGGTCTGATTAGAGGGATGATTATACACTGGGTAAAAGATTTCAAAATGGAGCAAGCAAGTCTAGCTAAGAGAACCTCCTTTAAAACAGGTTAGGAGGCCATAAGGGAGGAGGAATTTATGCACATCCTCAGCAGAGAAACTTTGAACTGTTTGAACTTTTAATCGAGCCACAGGCCCTCAGCCTGGACGTAACTTCCTCCTCACCATGGCAACTGGATCATCTGTGGTCTTCACTTCTAAAGGAGCCAATTCGGTTTAACAAGCTTCAATCCTTCATTTACATACACAACCAATCCCAGTTAACCTAACTTCAATCCCTCCTTTGCACAGAGGACCTAAATAAAAACCATACTCCTAACCTTCCACCTTTATAACTCTGCCCCTTTCTTTGTCTTCCTTGGAACCCAATTCTAAAAAAAAAAAAAAAAAAAAAAAAAAAAAAAGCCAGTTTGCTTTAATTTTCAGTGACTCCTTTTTTGGTCAACACTATATATAGACAGAACTGCTCTATTCAAATGCTTTGTGACATTTTAAAAATATATAACCCATAGAAAGATGAGGAAATACTACTAATAAACATAGAAGAGAGATTAACTTCCAAGTTCTTTTAGTTTTCTGGGCTTAAAAGCTAATTATGTTTATGTTTGCTAATGATGGCAGCTGACTCACTAGCCACTCTTCCTCTTTTTCTTCTACAGAATTAGTAGAGGAATCTGGATGAGTTCTGCTTTGTCGACTGTGGACGCTTACAGGAGCTGAAACCATTTGGACATTTGGAGATTTCGCAGAAGTCCTTGCATGCCCCCGGCAAGGTGATGCAATTTTCAGCCCTTTCATCTCTTTTGAAAATGCACGATTTTCAGGACGCCTTAACAAAAGACCATTACCCAGTCATATATACACACACGCCAGCACCTGCAGCTCTGCAATATTGAAAATGTAACACCAGTACAACTGAAGAGGACAAAGATGTTCAAGCTAAATGAAGCACTGGAGGAAAAAAGTAATATATATAGATATATAAAGAATACTTTTATTCTTTATAAAATATGTATTATACATATTATAAATAATATGTATATTATAAATATCAATAATATGTACTGTATATACACTTATATACACATTATGTATATGTATTTATATACATATGTATACATATATACTTGTATATATTTATATATATAAAATCACTAGTCAGCTCCCAGTGGGCTCAAAAGAGCCTGCTAAGAAAAGAGTATTAGTATGTTATAAGCATAATCAGAAACAGAAGTTTTTGCAACTTCTTTCTCCCCCAACTGAGATGGTCCACCCTCTTAGCTCACACTCATGCTTTTCTCGAGTTTCCTTTCCTTAGAGTTTCCAAAACTGCAAGGAGGCGGTTACCTTTTCTCTAATCTCTGGATCCATATCACTCACTTCATTGCCCACAGTGAAACTCATTCTCCATGTAAGACGTGAAATAAACTTCTTGCCCACTAAACCAGTTCTCTGGGGGTAGGAGTCAGGCTATCTGAAAAAAAAACACTTAAAGTAACAAGGAAGAGCATATATTTTGGAAACTCAGCGCTTTTTCTGGTCAAAAGAAAGGATGAGGTAGAGTGAGACATACACTGGCCTCAGCTGATAAGCAAATTCCTCATCCATCTTTCTGCAGCTTTCATCACCTTAACAACCTCACGCTAGATTTCTTTAGTTCTCTGCCTACAGCTCATCTTTTGCAACATTTTCTGTTCTGGAGCATAAAAACCTCTTCCAAATGAGGTGAGAGAACTATCACAGTTGCTTGATAATGTGGACCATCAAAACGGATGATTACTTATTTATTCATCCAGTCAACATTTATCAAGCTCCTCTTAAGTGCCAGGCCCTGTGCTAGGCCCACGAGCTACAAAGAGGAACCCACAGTCTGGTGAGATGAAACACTTTATGATCTTTTTAGTACTTTTCTTGACCTCAGATCCTGTTCTTTGGAAATAAAGTAAAAATATCCACCTCTAAAAATGGGAATCCTAACACATCTATTCACCTAGGTACTGAGACTATTTTAGGCCAACCAGAGCTTACATGAAATGTATACCTGTATAAAAACTTTTTTTTTCAACTTAGAGACCCTCCCTTTTTTTTTTTTTTGTAATTCCTCCACATACGGAGTTTCTGTGCCTCAAGTATAAACCAAAGGAAATTCTACATCTTGTCTGTTGACACACATACCATTTTTCGTGCTTAGATTCCTGCCTGACAATGATTTAAACAGACCCTTCAACATATATTGGTAGGCACATGAAGGCTCTTTTTACCAAGCAGAATTTTTGACAACTTTGATCTATAAAATACTAAATATAAAGTCAAATCGATTTTCCTATAATCTCCATGGTAAAGTAATGAGCAAATCTGAATGCCTTGCTGGCACAGTAACATTGTTATACTAAGATACGGTCACTTAGAATAATAATATGGACTAATGTGGATAAAGCTAAGAAGATTAACTGCACTAACCATGCAACAACCCCGTTGATTGGAGGGGTTTAGGGGTCATCACATTTAACTGGTCATCCTACTCTTTAGTTTCCTGCTAGACAACCTACCCAAAACACAAGGATTGTAGGGAGTTAGTTTCCCACAGGCCTACCTACCCCTACCCCTTGCAGCTTCCAAAAAAGACCATTAAAGGTAAATGATACAGACCCAGACACTTCAGTGATGCATTAACATAACACAGCCAGTTTGAGTCAAAGTCTTTTCTAGGGACGCCTGCGTGGCTCAGCGGTTTGGCACCTGCCTTCGGCCCAGGGTGTGATCCTGGAGACCCGGGATCAGGTCCCACGCCAGGTTCCCTGCATGGAGCCTGCTTCTCCCTCTGCCTGTGTCTCTGCCTCTCTCTCTCTCTCTGTATCTGTCATGAATAAATAAATAAAATCTTTTTTTAAAAAGTCTTTTCTGAGTTCAGACAGTACTCTTCTGCCATTTTCATGACCCCCCCCCCCGCCCCACTCCCCTCCAAAACAGATTTCCCTAATTATGAGTACATTAGCTTGCGTAGCACATACGCATGTGCATGCATTATGCGTGATGGGTGGTATCCAGGACACACAGTGATACTTTCAGTTCTCCCTTAGATGAACATGATTCTAAATGGTTATAAGTTGTAGCAGAGCATCCCTTCTATCTTATACCTGACATAGTTTTGGCCTTTTACTTCTCACCTTTTTATTTCTATCTTTCTGAGTGATCAGAACTAAGGGCACTTAGCTTGAATTAGAAGGAACCATTCTCATCCCCCCAATCCCCCCAGTTTACCTCAAACCCTGCCTGTATTCCATTCTCATGTATTTTTCACATTTTCCTTTCCAGTCAATGGACTCAAATTGTTGTTTTCTTATTTTATTCAGGTACTGGAGCCTACTTAAGGAAGTATTTGGATTCAATTCAAAAAGTATTTAACACTGACTATGTGCAAAGCACTGTGCTATTTGCCACAGTAAGGACTTCCCCTGCCCCAGCTGGAGACCTGGAAAAGCTGGGTGCCAGGCAGCTCCCCCACATGCCCAGCAGCTCCCCCACCTGCACAAAGGAGGGAGTGGTTAGTTCCAAAAGACAAGATGGGGCAGGGTGTAGAGTGGGGTCCCAGAGAAAGAGTGAGCAAATTCCAGCCAAGTGACTACTTTCAAATCATGCACGTCTCATCTTTGCCTTTTCCTGACCATTTTTGGATGCAAAGTGTTCTTAGATTTCAAAAAAGGCACAAAGACTTCCCAAGCTCACAAAAGCCCAAGAACTGAATTTGCACTACTGAGAAAATGAAATAATTTTGAGGATCATATGGTTTGCTTGGAGAATGGATTCCCATCTCAGAGTGAACACAACCTATCTGTGCAGGGGGGTTCAAAGCAGGTCCTAAAATCTCAGTTCCTTTTTTAATAAGACAGTGGTTTTAAAATGTCAAGTGACTTTTAAAGACATCAGTAGGAAGGAGAAAAAGGGAAGTTAATCTGACCAACATAATCATGATAGAAATGTCTTTGTATCCCTCTACCTAGCACATGGACTGGCACATAGTTGCCTAGTAAATTCAATTAATAAATATTGAACTAATAGCCAATACCTATAAATTATAGGCAGGCAAGCATAGCTAGTGAATGTGCTTTGAATTATTAATATTCTCAATAAGGACTGAACGTTCAGTTAATCAATATTAAAATGAATTTTATTACATTACCAATAAAATAGCTTTAGGGGCAAGATGTAGGCTAGTGGCAAACACAATGCCTTGCAGGTGTGGAGAACATCAATGATCATATGCAGAGCAGAAGTTAATGCGAAAACTCTTTTGAATCACCCTCACCCAAGACATCTGAATAGTACAGTCTTTTGACATTGGCTCTCTGGAAGAAGATTCATAAACATTAAACTGTGAACAGACTGCCAGACCTAAAGTCACAATTCTATCAACTTTCCCTGGTGTAAATATGCAATCCTCTAACACTTTAAACAGACCAGATCCTATAGTTTTAACTTTTTCAACTAATTCTCTTTTACTATTTTCATTCTCAACAAGGGGAAAGATAGAGAGCCCTTAATTCTCTGGGCTTATTTTCTTTGCCTAAGATTCTTACTGAGAGTGATTCCTCTATGACAAAAATTAGTCCCATAATTATGCCTCTAGTGTAAAGGTAATCTAAAGCAATAGCTTAAGCTTGGACACTTTAAACTGCACACTTTTATTTCAGAAAATTTTTATAACTTATGCATGTTGGGATTCCTGGGTGGCTCAGCAGTTGAGCATCAGCCTTTGGCTCAGGTCATGATCCTGGAGTCCCGGGATCGAGTCCCACATCAGGCTTCCTGCAGGGAGCCTGCTTCTCCCTCTGCCTGTGTCTCTGCCTCTCATGAATAAATAAATAAATAATATTTTAAAAACACCTTATGTATGTTTTTCTGTCTTCAAAAGGAAAAATGCAGTGATACAAAAGAACTATTTTTACTAATGTATGAAAATTTGTGTATGTAAATGTGTACCATATTCATCAAAGCCATTACTTTAGGAAGCTACATATGTATACTACCTCTCAAAATATTTTTGTGATTCCATCAGGGCAACCCGCTTTATACTCTTGTATAATATAATGGTAGAATTATGCTATGTTTAAAATGTAACATAATATTTTATAGTGAGCTGTTTTTGATTAAAAACTATCCCAACTGATCACCGATTTCTTTGCACTGAAATTACTTGAGGTTTTTTTTTCAAAGCTTCCTTTAGTAATTTAGATTTGCATATATTCAAAAGAATTCTATTTCAAGTGAAGATTTCAAAGTGGAGCTTTGAGCAATGATAGTATTACTGAACTACTTTAACACACCCTTAGAATGACTGCCCTTATATTAGTCCTCATATTTATTAAGCAGTCCACCAAATGGAGCAATGGAAAGTTTGGTCACCTAAAAGTGAGCATTTAGCGGAATCTTGCATTGCCTTCTAATACTTCTAATAAACTTGTGACTTTCAACAAGACACTTAACTTCTCTGCTAATTAAATTTCCACATTTGTCAGAAGTAGAACAATACTACCTGTTTTACTACCTTAGAACCCAACAAACAATGGATATAAATGTGCTTGGTTAACAACCACACAAATGAAATTTGTTTAGAAATCAATCATATTAACTTATAGGCACTATAATAGATTATCATTATAAACATTGATTATCCTTTTAAAAGTAGGCCTTTCATTTGGCTGTAGAGACAGTCTCTGACATTTTAAGTCATAAAGACAAGAAAAGATGAACACCGAGGTATTTCCTGAAACTTGGTGTTTAGGGGGGAAAAAGAGCATAAAAAATTTACATTCTGCCCCCCGAATCCCCTCCACACAAATATCTCAAAGTTGGCTACCTTTCTGCAACATCTGTTCCAGACAAGCCACCTGTCACAGAAGCCTGCATCTCCCTCACACCATTCCATCATGGTTTCTCCCTAAGGGTAAAGTGTTTGTATACTTTCAGCAACAAACCATGTTTGTGTGTTCCATTACTAGTTAAAATAGGATTGAAATTCTCAGTTTTGTCATGTCACCTGAAAAACAATTCTTAATCTGAGTAATAAAGACCCAATATAGTGAGGGTCACAAAATATGTTGAGACAATTCTTTCTCAGTAAGGCTGCCATTCCATTTAAAACGTCTTCTCCCTGTAGCTCCTGACTTCCCTTAACTTGCTCTATTTTCCTGTAGCACTTAGTAGCTTTAACACACATTACAACTTACTACAATTTCACTGCTGTTTACTATCCGCCCTACTACAATGTAAGCTCCACAAAGGCATAGGTTTTTGTAGGCATGGGATTTTATAAGGTTTTGTAGGCATAGGTTTTTATAGGTTTTTCATTGATATATCTGTAGCACTAAGTCATGCCTGGCACTCACTTAGTAGGTCCTCTAATAGAGTTTACTTACTGAATGAAACAATTATTCTTTCACATCTCTTTTTCAAAATTAATTCTTTTTTTCTGCATATGAAAATAATACACGCTCATTGTAGGAAAAAAAATGACAATTCTTCTAGAAGCAGAAAAAGCAAATTGCCTTTTACCCATTATCCAGTGACAGCACTATTATAATTCTGGTGCATATCCATCCAGAATTTTGTGTGCTACATTACACAGATGCACATAAATATCTTACATGTCCATATTTTGATGTTAGGTTTATTTAATATCATTTTATTATATCTTTTATAAATTGTTTGATCATATCTTTTAAAATATAATTGTTTTAAGGCCAACATAATTCTAAATTTTTAGTGAAAGTTTGAAAAAAGAAAATTTTCTAGAAAGCTAACATTTCAGGGCTTAAACCAACTATGTAAAATAGACATAGCCAAAAGCTCAAACACAATGGTAAAAGTGAAAAACATAACTGAGGACAGAAATCATTCACAAACTTTTCCTTAATTAAATTGGATAAAGTTGATTTATAGGTAGATGCTTTTTAAAGTGTTTAAGTGTACAGCTTTAAAAGTTCCAGTAATATCTTTTTCTTCTATTTCATCAGTAAAAAAAAAAAAAAATTCTTTGGGATGTCTTTTGGTCTCTTTTTGAATAGATTTAATTTTCATCTTTTTTTTTCTTCCAACTGAGAAAAATGGGGAAATGATTGAGCTTTTTCAAGCTCTGATTTGTTTTCTAAGTCCTCTTCAGTATTTTATTTTTCTTTGCAGAAGAAGAAATCATTTTGGTGTTTCATCAAGCAAGAAATTCAATCAAAATCACAGTAGCAAAACTTTTAAAGTTGTTTTGAGGATTTTCTGGGTCACTTAGGAAAAAAAAAAAAAAATTCCCAACCAAATAGCAAATAACTTCAGAAAGAAAAGTCATACCATTGAAATATTATTGTTCATAAAATTATGTATATTGATATTTGTCTACGATTAAGTTAAGAAGTAAACTTATTTATATGGATGTATCTAACTTTACAAAAGCCTTTGTAAAAATAATAAATTCTGTTACTATATTTCTTTAATGTTACATAAGTTCATTAGAAAAAATGAATCTTCATGAAAATATGTCTAAAATATATTCAATAGGCATAATAAAAAAGTTCAAAACCAGTTATATATAATAATTTTCAAAATAGATGCACAGAAAAACATAAGGGAAATATCCAAAATTTTAACAGTGCTTTGTAAGTGCTGTTATTTTACATGATTTCTATTCTTTTCCTTGAACTTTGTGTTTTCTAAATTTCCTATGATGATTTTCATTATATGAAAAAAAGCATAAACATGTGTTGAGCATACATCATTTTAAATCACTTTAGTGAGATTCAGTGCATGTAATTCTGTACTGTCGGGCAGTCATTACTATCTTCATTTTAAAGGTTAGAAAACTGAGGATCATAAAAATACAATGATTTGGCTAAAGCAACGGAACTAGGGAGTAGTAGAGGCAAGACCAGAACCCATTTCATCTGACACCTCATTCGTTACTCCTATTACACCTCACCAAATATTTGTTGAAAAGACTCAGCTTTCATTCAGCCAACTGTTATTGAGCACCCTTATCCAGTGCAAAATTCTAAAGAAATAAGACCAAACACTGTAATTACCAAAGTAGGGGACACACACAGAATGCATAATGATGGTCTTTACTGTGAAAGAGTGTGTGACCTAATTGTACAGATGAAATACATGCACATTAAAGGGAATGTAAAAACAGAAGTCAACATCTGATATCTTCTAGTAAGTGGTACAAATGAAAAATGAAATATAAAAGGTAAAGAGCTACTGAATTTTGGGGTGACTGAGACTTCATAGAAGCTATGGAACACACATGGGGCCCTAATATTTGGGAGGGGGAGATTCATACAGATAGAAAAGACATTAAAAGGCTTACCAACCAAGGGAAATAATTTAATCTAACTCATGAAGTGAAAGTAAAAGGCAACCTCCAAGTAAAAGAAAAGGAAACATCTAGCTCTCACAGAATGTTAAGCCATATGGAGTTGGAAAAATTAGTTGAAGCATAGTCATCACTGGAACCCATATTGCAAAGAAAATGAATGCCATTAAAAGGAGATTGTGGAAGCTCCTGGGCGGCTCAGTTGGTTAAGCATCATACTCCTGATTTCAGCTCAAGTCGTGATCTCAGGGTGGTGAGTTCAAGCCGTGTGTTGGGCTCCGCACTCAGCAGGGTGTCTGCTTCTCTCTTTCTCTCCCTCTCTCCTTCTGACCCTAACCCCCCCACCTCCCATTCACATAGTGTCTCTCAAATAAATAAATAAATCTTTTTTTTTTTTTTAAAGGAGATTGTATTCCTTCCTCTGAACACTGGGGAATCATGAACATTTCTAAGTCACATAATAAAAGTGTACATAAGATGCATTGTCTGCAAATAGAGACTGATGTGAAGGAGTATTATTAAAAGGCTATTAAAAATGGAAGTTCTGTAAGCAAATCCACCATAAGAGTGATAAACTGACTACAAAATTTATATGTAAATGCAACAGGCCCAAGAATAGCATTTTATTTAAAAAGGAAGGAAAAAGGTAGAAAGACTTACAATGAAGACTCATAAAGCTTAAGGACTTAGGTCATTAGATATAAAGATTCGTTACAAAGTATTAGGTATTAAGCTAGTGTAGCATGCTAAAGGATTGATAGAATAAAACAGAGATTCCAGAAATAGGCACATATACATATGGGCCCTTGATTCGTGAAAAGGGCAAAGCTGGTGATGTGGTCATTGATCCATTGCTGGTGATCTTGGAGGATTCACAGAGAGGAAATGCCAGAAAAGTAGATATTGATATTGATACTGATATTGATATTGATGGGAAGATTGTTGATCATGGAAAAAAACAGGTGGGGCTTATAATAATTTGTGACAAAATTCTAAGATTATTAAATAAATTACTTCATGCTATAGTGTCTTCTCTCAGAATTTTGTATTTAAATATTGTCATACCAGTAAGTCGAAAGAAGAGTATGTAACCTCCATTTGATTTTAAGAATTAACAGCTATATTCACTCTCTCTCTCTAAACACACACACTATTTTTGTCAACCATTTGAAAGGAAGCTTCTGATACCATAACGTTTCACATCAAATATTTTAGCATGTATCTAAGGACCACATTTCTAAGGACCACATTTTTCTTTATATCCATAATACTACTGTATTTCCACAATGGTCTTTTTTTTTTTTTTTTTTTTGCACATTGCAATTCTGAGATAATTCTCCCTTTTCCCTAAAGCACAGCTTTTAGAAATTCCTTTTAGGAATTAGTGGTTTCTGTATGTCTGAAAAAATCTAATTTATCCTTAATCTTGAGACACTATTCTAGGTTGCCATTAAAAGGAGATTGTGGAAGTGCCTGGGTTGAAGGTTACCTTCTACAAGCACTTCACAATACTATCCTACTTTATTCCATTTTTGCTGTTAAAAGGTTTACTAAATATGAGCATTTTATGTGTCAACTAAATATGAGCATTTTATGTCAACTAAATATGAGCATTTTATGTGTCAACTGAGCTGCAGGGTGCCTAGTATTTGTTGAAACAATATTCTGGGTATGTCTGTGAGGGTGTTTCTGGAATTAACATTTGGATCGAGAGACTGAGTAAAGAAGATTGCCTTCCCCAATGTGGATGGTCATCGTCCGAACCACTGAAGGCCTGAGTATAATAAAAGACTGAGAAAGGAAGAATTTGCTCTCTCTGCCTGACTATCTTGGAGCTGGGGCATCAGCCTCTCTCCTGCCTTCAGACTCCTACTGGGACTGGAAAGTACGCTCTCGCTCTCTGCTTCTCAGGCCCTCAGACTTGAAAGGGAACTATCCAGCCTGCTGACTACAGATCGTGGAATTTCTCAATCTCCATAATAGCATGAGCCAATTACTTATAATAAATACATACCCTATTGGTTCTGTTATTCTAGAGAACCCTGACTAATACACTGATGGTATATCTGTCATCCTTGGTGTTTTGTGGAGTCTTTTTTTTTTTTCTGGTTTATTTTGAGGATTTCTCTCTTTGGGGTTCTGGAATGTCATACAAGGTGCCTAGGCACCTTTTTTTGTTTCTCCTTCCTGAGATTTGTTAGTATTCCTGAATTTGAGACTTGTAACAATTCTGGAAAATTCTCAGGTGGTATTTCATTGACTTTTACCTTTTATCCTTTATTATATCCTTGGGAATTCCAAATAGACACATGAGATAGACACTCTATTAACCATGTCTCTCAGCTTTTCATAGTTCCCATCTCTTTTGTTTCTCTATGCTGTATTCTGCATAATATATTCAGAACTATCTTCTTGTTCACTAGGTCTCTCATGTGTCTTATCTGCTACATAAACTACACATCAAGTTTTAGTTTATATTTACCATTTCTAGACAGTATGTTTTGCTCTTTTTCAAGTCTGCCTCACTGTATCACACAGTATTTTGTTCTTTGGGCATACATAACTTAAATATTTTCATTTATCCTATCAAAATATTAAGTCTATTTTTTAAAATTCTGCATGAATAATCCTAATATCTGAATTCTTTATACTTGATTATATTGTTTCTGTATAATCTATCTCATGGTGGCTCAGTTCCTTGCATGTTTTATGATTTTTTTATTGTAAACTTATATTTTTAAAAACTTTTTACTTCAAATTACTTGAGACCCTAATTAAAGTGTTCTTCTTTAGATAGGCTCTGAATTTGCCTCCACTGGGGCCTAGGAGCACTACCCAATTGATTAGCTTTAAATTCTCAGCAGGAAAATTTTCAGACTACAAAGTTGCAAACCTATATAAGGTTCCCCCTGTGGTAATAAATGATCAGGAAAATTTTCCCTCCCTTTCCACCCAAGTCAAGGACAAGACAGGCAAGTATCCTTACTGTCTTCCCTTGAAGGTTAGGGTTTTCCCACATTACCTTTCGACTCAGCATGTCACTCTTCATAGCCTAAGGCTTATGCTGAGGACTCAATTTGATATTTCAACTTGAGTGGTTCCTAAGTTTCTTTTCCTGTCCCCAGAACATGGCTTTTTAAAAACAGATATTGTGAATTACTGGGGAACTCAGTGAGTACACCACTCACAAGCCTTTAGATTTGTGATTTTTCATTGTTCAGGGCTTATGAAGCATTCTCTTATTTACCAACATAAGCATACATTTAAAAAACGTTTTGAAGAGGGGGCACCTGGGTGGCTCAGTTAGTTAAATGTCCAATTCTAGATTTTGGCTCAGGTCATGATCAGAGGGTCATGAGATTGAGCCCTGCAAATGGCATGGAACCTGCTTAAGATTCTCTCTCCTTCTCCCTCTGCTCTGCTCCCAATGTGTGTGCACGCTCTCTCTCTCTAAATTAATAAATAAAAGCTTACATTTTTTTTTGAAAATATATCCTACTTTGTAGAGTGTTGTGTACTAAGGTTTTCTAAAGGACATTAAGTCTTCTATTATTCCATAAAAGGAAGTTCTAGCTAAGTTTCAATAATTTTTTTAATAATGTTTACTAGCTTATTTCATGGTATAGTGGTGGAGACAAAGGGTTTTGTTTTATATTTTTTTAAAGTGATCTCTACATCCAACATGGCACTCAAACTCATAATCCTGAGATCAAGAATTGGATACTCTACTGACTGAGCCAGCCAGGCTCCCTTCAATGATTTCTTACTCAAGTAACAGCAAGATACTCATTTTACTTAGAAAACAAAACAAAACAAAAAAAGATATGCAATGATGTAAATATATTATTCTTTAACAGAACTTATTTTAACTCACAGATCCCCATTTTTCTTTCAGAGAAGAAAACAGTCTTCTGATTTCAAGTATAATCATTCACTTCCACATTAAAATTTATTCTCTCTGGGGTAAATTTCCAACCAATTCACAATCATACACAGAATTCATTTCTCCATGTGGTGTAAGGCCTAAAATTAAGGCTCAATATTATATGCTGCCCTTACATCTGGGAAAATTGAGAGGGCTTCAAATGGCCTAAATATGTTTCCCTCTTCCCACTCTGCTCTCATGGATAAGGTACCCTGGCCAAACAATCCTCCTTATCAAAGGGACCAGGCACAGTTCCTACTTATCCTTAAGTTGTGATTTTGCCAGCCTGTGGAATTATTCAAACCAGTCAATCATTTCATCTTGTAAGAACCAGGAGGCACCACGCACTCTTGTTACTACAAAGTATGCCTCCTATAGTCCCTTGGTTGTTCACTCTGTTCCTCAGTACCATCCCTATGAGGCCCTGCATGGCCTTCAGTATCCTTCTCCATGAGTTATAAATATGTATGACTAATAATTAGCTATCAATCTCACCTGTACAGTGTCAAGTGCTGTGTGCTTAGCCATCCCCAGGTCCCCAAGGCAGGAATCTCTCCCTTACCAATGGGGTGGATAAGAGGCAACAGAAACCACTGTGTCCCAAACCACATGATATGCTCCACTATGACTAAGGACACCTGGTCAGCCTTAATTCATTGCACTTGGTTAACTCAGCTGATTCTGTGATATGGTGAGGCTGCCTGAGATGGAACAGCTAATTTCTGGCAGGCTTGGGCCACATCCTGTGTGGTATTCTGTTGTCTTTGCCAGCCATTGCCATCCCTTCCCACCCTAAAACTCTCTTGCCCCCAAGATGAGAATTGTTATTTCACTGTACCCCAGTATAACCTGGTGATGTTGGGCTTAATCTGTTTGGCAGGTGGCCCCTGCTTACCAAGGATCAGCCTACATCACCGTGTCTGGCCTGGTGACTATCACCGGCTGCCTGAGGGAAGCTATACAGACATTGTTTGAACTGTGCACCTCCAGGACAGGCCCAGAGATAGATAGCCTCTTGTGAGGATTGTGGAAAGAAAGGAGATCACCACCCAGTAGAGAATTGAGCATGGCATCCCAGTTGTTGTTGTTCATGCAAGGGTAGTGACCTTGCTGGTTTCCTGTGCCGCTGCTTCCCTTGCCACTGTTGCTTGCGCTCTCCTGACCCTCAGGAGTATCGAGGTGCACATCCATCGTGGCCTGTGGCCCAGGGGCTGGTGAAAAAAAAAAAAGGTAGGGGGAGGAAGGAACATTGGTACTCAACTGCTCTCCCAAAACAAAACTCATAGCCAATGTACCTAGGCTTTGTTCAGTATTGCTGCCTACCAGCACACCAAAGGGCAAATCCTACAATTATTGGCTTTATGGTCTCCATACAAGCCATAGACAAAATGGCTTTATTGGACATGGACCTTGATCCCAGGAAGACTGGTATTTCCTGGATAAAAAGGCAACCCCCTACAAAGGAGGCTACCAAGCTTCTGAATGTTTCCCCATAAATATCCAAAATGTCTGTACTGCAGGTGATTTGTGCAGACAGAAACTGAAAGCTGCAATTTTATGTGCCTAAAAACCTAAAATATTCACGGGGAATTTAAACGGGGAGGATGGGGGGAGGAAGTACACGACAGAAGAGGTGAGGCCACAGCAGAGGAAGGTTTTTATCCATCAAGTCTGGTGGTAGGCCCACAACCCTTCCTGGTGCCACTCTGTTCTCCTTGTCTCTGATGCAACAAAGATTCTAATCCTCTACAACCCACCCATGGCACCCTTGTGGCACCATGAAGGGGTTAATTCAAACCATAAACTATTGCTACTGGGGAGACCCCCCAACCTGATCAGACTGATTTGAGGTTCTCTGGGGGAAGAAACTTATAAATATGGGAGGACTGGACAGCAGCATCCTCAACCAACAACAATTACAAGATAAATAAAAAAATAAAACAAAGAAATAATTCTGAATACAAGGAGAGAAAACCAATAAAAAACAACTTAAAACAGAGGTCCATAATTTGACCTAATTGGAAATCCAAAATTTACTAGAAAAATTTATATAGCAAAAAATAAAAGGACACTGATTGCTTGTGTGCCTTTACAATCTAAGTTCTGAGTTATTTTTTTTTAAAAGATTTACTTATTTATTTGAGGCAGGGGGGAGCAGAGGAAGATAATCTTTAAGTGGACTCCCCACTGAGTGTGGAGCCTGACCCAGGGCTAGATCCCATGACCCATGAGATCATGACCCAACCTGATACCAAGAGTTGGACACTTAACCAACTGAGTTACCCAGGCACCCCTGAATTAATTTTAATATCTGCAGAAATTCACCAATTGGTCTTAACCAAAACATGGTATCCCCCATAATCAAGGATTTACTTAAAGGGGTTGCTGAATATTAGGTAGAAGGCAAATAGGTATGACTCACTTTTAACTACAAGAACTTTTGTGTAGCTTAAATTCCCTATGGCTATAGCACTCATTGCCCTAAAATATCCCATAGTGGGCACAGACACTCTGACACCCCCCCCAAAAAAAATGAAAATGAAAATTAAGTTTTCAACACATACTGGTTTAACAAAATAAGAACCCATGACCCATGTCCCACTCCTCACTCTCCCCACCCCATTAAAATAGTTAACATGACTGAATGTAATTCAAACAAGGTCTTCAAGGATTAAAAACTTGTTATGTAACAGGTCATGAGTGAATCCTTCCCTAATCCCATTGCTATTCCATTTTACAGCCTTATTTGACCTGTTCCTTAAATCTCAAACACATGAATGGCGGCCTACAGGGGATTGCTACAATTGTAATGCCACGGTCCCATCCCATTAAGACCTCTACACCCAATAACCTAATTCCTGAAATCACTGACTCTATCCAATCAGCGACTGGTAAATATTTTGCTACTATAAATTTGGCTAATATCTTCTGTTCAATGCCTATTTCAAACAGACTCTCAGACAATTTGCCTTTACCACTGATGGGACACAATTCCCCTTTACAAGGAATAGCGATGGGATACTTCAACAGCCTCGCCATTGTACACAATCTTTATAGGCAAAATCTTAACTACACTAACTTTTCTCCAGGAGCACAGGTATGACATTATCTGTTTGACATACTCATGAAAGACACAAAATAGTCACAAAAGAGCTCATAAAAAGGGGATAAATCATTGTTCCACACATAGTGCAAGGCCTTGATGCATCCATTAAATCTCTGAAAGATACTTGATACTTGATACTTGACAGTTGCTCCAGCCCTGAAATTATCAAGAAAGGTTTTGGGGAGCCTGGGTGGCTCAGTTGGTCAAGCATCTGACTCCTGATTTTGGCTCAAGTCTCAGGGTCAAGAGATTGAGCATCTGGCTCTGTTGGAGTTCAGAACGGAGTCGGCTTGGGATTCTCTCTCCCTCTCTTCCTGCCCCTCCCCCTACTCATGCTCTGTAAGTAAGTAAATAAAATCTTAAAAAAAATTTAAAAAGAAATAGGTATTGATCATCTCAGCACTCATATGGTTCAGACAACTTCAACATCTTTAGTCTTTTCTTGGGTTTGGAAGGTAGCATATACTTCATTTACAAATTTCATTTAATGTCACTAATGTTATTTACAAATTAGCCCACTTTGAAGGGGGATCCCACCAATAAAAGGCTCTAACACTGTTTAAATTGAAATCAGCAAGCACTCCAGTTTGTGCCCTCAGAAGCTTCTTCACCACAGGGGCTTCAGCAATCATCTTTCATGGCTCCTGGAGTTTCTGGGCCACGTCTGCTGGCCATGAGTTGCCCATGGGCTTCTGAAGCCTTTCTTGGCTTGGTATTATATACCATTAGAGTGGCAATTACTGGCCATACAATGGACTTTTCTGGAAATACAGCTCTCATAAACCTTAAGCCTGTGACCCTTTGCAGCTGGCTAGCCATTACGCCTTCAGTTATTAAAGCAGCACCCCCAAAAGCTCAACATAGCTTCTGAGCCTTCTTTGTTACTGGATATAGTCAAACCTGGGACCCCTGATATAATCTACCTGCGGAAGGGGTGGCCTGTCCTGTCTTCAGTCTCTCAACAGATGCCACAGTGCTGGTGGAGGCCCATGCCTTCACCAGAGCCAACTACTTGGGGAGCCCGTTAGAATTAAATGAATGGCCGGCAATGGGAGTGCATACATTTTACTGATGATATCTCCACCATTATACATGATGGAACTCAGTGGAAAACTGCTGCTTTTATCCCTTAATCAGAATGTCTCTGATAAAATGAGAACCCAAGGGTCAGCAGGATTGGCATACTTCAGATAATAACAATTGGGCCCATCTGGACATTTTTGTACATTGCTTACAAGTTGCCCCCTTTGGGGTAAAGAACTCTGGGAATCACTTCACAAATACCCAAAATAAAAATCAAGGTAACCCATTTCTCTACATATATACACGAAGACTACAATATAAAGCTTCACTAGGATGTTCCTTATCCCCTTTGGAGTTCAAGATACACTAATAGTGACCAAGGCACTCATTTCACTGAGCAGAATGCACAATACTGGGATCTTGAAGAAAGCAATCAGTCAAACTTTCAGCTCCTTCATAGCCAGTCCTAGGCAGCAGGTTTGAGATGCCGAATGGGCTCCTCAAGTACTATTTAAGTCACAAAGTAAAAAACTCATGCCCACCCCTGAGGATATCCACTCCCTACACTAATGCCACACAGATTTCTGCTCTGACATGTGGTAAAAATACACCTCAGATGGCCTAATCACAAGTTCCTCTCCTCACACTGCCCTCATGGATAAGGTCCCTTTGCCAAACAGCGTTCCCTATCAAAGGGACCATGCGTAATTCCTGCTCATCCCTAAGTAGCAGGTTTCAGTTTCCTGACTGCCTGAAGGATTATCCAAACAAGCCAATCATATCCTCCCAGAGGAATCCAGAGGCGTGCCACCTTCTTAATACTACAAAGCCTGCCTCCCACAGCCTTGGTTGTTTACTCTGTTCCCAAGTACATTCCCTGTGTAGCCCTAAAGTGTCTTCCTGCCCATGACTATGAGTATATGTGACTAATAAACAGCTCTTGATCGCATCTGACCACATCTGTTCAGTGTCAGGTGTCACGGGTTTATCATCCCCACAATCCTCAGGTAGAAATCGTGAATAGGAGGTGACTAACACACCTACCACCAATCCCACTTTCCTTTCTCTCTTGAAAGGGAACCTCATAAACATACACAATGGAATATTACTAAGCCATCAGAAAGAATGAATACCTACCATTTGCTTCAACGTGGATGGAACTGAAGGGTATTATGCTGAGTGAAGTAAGTCAATCAAAGAAGGACAATCATCATATGGTTTCGCTCATACATGGAATATAAGAAATAGTGAAAGGGACTATAAGGGAAAGGAGGGGAAACTCAATGGGAGAAAAAATTAGAGAAGGAGAAAAACCATGAGAGACTCCTAACTCTGCGAAACAAAGGGTTGTGGAAGGGGAGGAGGGTGGGAGGTTGGGGCAACTGGGTGATCGGCACTGAGGAGGGCACTTGATGGGATGAGCACATATACATGAGTATATGGGTGTTATACTGTATGTTGCCAAATTGAATTTAAATAAAAAATTTTTTTAAAAAGAAAGGGAGGGATCCCTGGGTGGCACAGCAGTTTGGCGCCTGCCTTTGGCCCAGGGTGCGATCCTGGAGACCCAGGATCGAATCCCACATCGGGCTCCCGGTGCATGGAGCCTGCTTCTCCCTCTGCCTGTGTCTCTGCCTCTCTCTCTCTCTCTCTCTGTGACTATCATAAATAAATAAAAATAAAAAAAAAAGAATCTCTTTAAAAAATAAATAAATAAATAAATAAATAAATAAATAAATAAATAAATAAATAAATAAAAAGAAAGGGAGTCTTAGGTATAGGGAAGACAGGCATCAGGTGTGCAGATGTCCTGTGACCACGCTGACCGTGACGGAGTTACCACTTGTCCACTATTGTGCACTGAGATCCACTGCCATTGTCTCATGTATAACCAGAACCTCAGGTAGAAGTATACACATCTGCATCCTCTTTGTTCCAATCCTGGGGTATTTAGGGCCCATGGCCTATTTAAACTATCCTGTGCCTTTCTTGAGGTCATTTCAATCTTTCTCCTGCACCCCTCTGGGAGGGTCTGGGAACTTCCATGTGGCTCATCTGCTGAGGCACTTCTCCTCACCATTGTCTGTCTACCTTTCTAGGGTTCTACTAAATATGAAGCTTCTTTAAGATGCTATGTTTCCCTGAGAATTAAATCCTGTTCCATCTATACTTGGATTTCCTAACCTCATTCAAATTTCTATTGCTTAATTCCCCTCCAGCTCGACCCAGTGAACTGGGATCCTGGGCACCTTCCCAGAGACTCAGATAATACTAGGGGGGCCTCATCACATCTTGAATTCCTCTCTCACCAGCTACTGAATCATTCAATTCTCTTCTCAGAAGCAAAAAGTAACTTTTATGTTGTCATATACTCTTTCCCATTCTAAAGTCTGTTCCCAGTTCTCCAGTTATAGATAGCTTAAAAATCCTTTCTTTCAAAAGCAAGGTTATTTTCAGAAACAACTTTGACCTTTAAGACTATGGCTTTTTGCTGACATTTAAAAAAACTAATCAGGGGAGCCTGGGTGCTATGGTAGGTCAAGTCACCCACTCTTTGTTTGGCTCAGGTCATGATCTCAGGGTCGTGAGATGGAGCCCCAAGTCAAGATCTCACACCCAGCGTGGAGTCTACTTAGAATTCTCTCTCCCTCTCCTGCCCCTCCCACTTGTGGTTTGTCTCTCGAAAATAAATTAATAAATCTTTGAAAAAAACTAATCAGAAATTTAAGTGAACCTGTATTATTGCACAACAAACAATGTCTATAAAAAGCATCAAAGGAAGTGTAAAGGAGTGATTATTTTAAGTATCAGCCATACACATTTGAAACAGCTGCTCTTAATTGAGCCTTTACTTACCTAGGTATTGCTTTATAATGCCTTACTTTATTTAATCCTTCCCACAAATGTTAGAGATACAGGGTCAGGTGAGATAGGGTGAGAATTATATCCATAATTCAAATGAGGCAAACAAAATTGAATCTTCCAGATATTAGGAACTTGCTCTAAATTAGGATTTAAGCCGTTACATGTGATTCCAAAACATGGGTTAATCATTTCATTTTACTGCCTCCCTCCTAGAGTCACACCCTTAGAAGTTTAGGAGAGATTAGATAGTATAGAAATGTTCAGAATTATAAAGCTAGGGACCAAATGTCACCTAAAATTCACCTACTACACCATCTACCATACGTATGAATCACTTTATCAAGAATACTTTCTTGGGACACCTGGGTGGTTCAGTCGATGAGCATCTGCCTTCCACTCAGGTCCTGATCCTGGGGTCCTGGGATGGAGTCCTACATCAGGTTCCCAGTAGGGTGCCTGCTTCTCTCCCTCTGCCTATGTTTCTGACTCTCTCTGTGTGTCTCTGATGAATAAATTAATTAATTTAAAAAAAAGAATACTTTCTTGCTTTGAACTTCATATTTTCCATACTGGTGAACCAAACTCAGTACATTTTTCAAACACTTCGTCTAATATGAAAATTTTCATTGTTTTGAATCTTAAAAACAAAGATCATATGATTGCAATAATATGCACACTGAATAAAAATTTTTTGTTCTCTTTAGACTTCTAGTAACTATTATATGATATACATATATGGTATAATTACATGATTTGTGACCATACAGATTCAGAGATCTCAAAATTCCTTCACAGAGTAAGATGAAAGCAAATTTCCATTGCTGGTGGTATAATTCTCCATAAATTAATTACTGCTATTTTCAGGTTGTTAGTTTTACCTTCCAATTTTTCTTACATCACAATTAGCAGAATTCAATGAAAATAGTAAGAAGTCAATATAAACTTTTATTTAGAAACCGTAAGACTTTTTTTGGGGGGGGTGTAATTCTCGACTATTTATTTGTTTATTTTTCCTGAACTCTATTGTAGTTCTGGTTTGCATTTTGTGGAAAGATATTTTCTGATTATAAATGAGAGGAAGCTCCAAAGAATACAACAAAGGAAATCCACTATGAGATTTCCTAGGGGAGGGATGCCTGGGGGGGCTCAGCACTTAAGCAGCTGCCTTCAGTTCAAGGGGTGATCCTGGAGACCCGGGATCAAGTCCCACGTCGGGCTCCCTGCATGGAGCCTGCTTCTCCCTCTGCCTGTGTCCCTGCCTCTCTCTTTCTCTCTGTCTCTCATGAATAAATAAGTAAAATCTTACAAAAAAAAAAAAAGACCTCTTGGAGGCAATTCACTATTGACTGCAATGTATTTACCAGGCTTTTTAGTCATTTTTATAGAGTAAGAAAAATAATTATAACATTGTACTGTAAAATTCTGAACTTTCCCCTTGAAAGCTATAACTATGATTTGGTGACCTTCTCCAAGCTGCCCTAGCTGTGTACACTTTGGCTCGAATATCCTTCAGCTCAGTAGCTGCTAAATGATCAAGCACTCTGCTTCATCCATCTGCTCTAACAGGACCTCTTTGGAATTTTTTAATAAGCTTTGGATACTTTCTTTTTATAGCTTTGTCAACATAATCATAATGCATCCTGACACCAGGCAGTGTAAATTAATTCCTCTTCCGTCTTATGAGCCACTTCACAGAGAAGAACAAGATTTTTCACCTTAACTGTTGATTAAATAGCGGAAAGAAGACCAAAAAAATAGGTCTGTGGGAAAAATGTATCTCACTTATGCCAGGCTGGAAACTAAAAGTACATTTAAAGCAAATTAGCTCTTGCTAAGGTTTATTTGTTTGTTTTTAAGTCTTGATAGAAGAGAGGGAGAGAAATAGATAGGAAGAGAGGGGGCAAGGGTGGGTAAAAAGCCAATTTACCTAAAATTAATCTTAAGCCAGATAAACTAGAGATTCCAAAATTTGCCTGTTCATAAGGCTCACCTGGGTCGTCTGTTAACAATACAGACTAGAACCTCCAACTCAGTGTGTTTGACACCATGTACATTATAAGCACTCAAGGAGATTCACGTTGCCACACAAATTTGGAAATGACTGAATTGTCGTAAAGGTGTGAGGTCAGGTTCTCTAACAATACACTGAAAAAACCCCACAAACATAAGTCCATAAATTATTGGGCTTCCCTAACAGCATGTATCACCGAAAAGAATGACTGTTTTAGCAAAGTATACCAATGCATATGCATAGCCTGAGAGATCTATTCATCCAATTTCCAAGGTTATTACAAATTTTCCTGTAGTAGATTAAAAATGAAATACATCACAAAATTAACTTTTTCCAGAGCTGCTCTAATCAAGACATATACCGAGGGCCTTGGCTATATCAGCCACCCCCTAGGCTTTTTCACCGTTCACTCCAATAGTCGACCCTGAAGTCCACCACTAAACAAGTTTAATATTTTTTTCACAAAAAGTTCTGTGTGGGTGACTGTTTTACCCCTAGAAGATCACACCTCCTGGGAGACAAGAACAAATAGGTTCTACATGTGGACAGTGGATAGTAGTTGTTCAATGAATACCTTCCCATTGAACTCCACACATCGATCTGATTGTGCAATCCACATCATTTGTAGATCCTGTCTGAGCAAACAGGAAGCTTACGTCATCAAACCTGAAAATGCTCTGTTGGCATTTTAAACATTAGCTCATTTAAACCCTAGGCCTGGCAATATTTCTGAACCAAGAAAGACATTTCAAGTCAATCTGCCACACTGATCCATTTCACATCAGATATCTCATTGTTATCCCTCGACATTTGATTAAGGATGCTGAAGAATTTTAGTATAAAAAATTCCCCCAAATCCATCATAATTAAAATAACTGAAGAAAATACTAAAAAGCTGATTCATTTGTAATAATCTGAAAGTTAGTGTAATTATAGACAGTCCTGAAGATCTTCACTAGCAGGGAAAGCTGAGGAGGAAGGAAGTATGGAAACATGGATACACTGAATATAGCAGAAACAACTGCTCTCCACAGCTTATTTACCTGGGAAAGTCAGCCTGAGGGGTCAGAGCATTCTGGATGACATTGATCAAGATATTTCTGGATCTTGGGACACCCGGGTGGCTCAGTGGTTGAGCATCTGCCTTCAGCTCAGGGCATGATCCCAGAGTCCTAGGATCGAATCCCGCATAGGGCTTGCTGCTAGGACCCTACTTCTCCCTCTGCCTGTGTCTCTGCCTCTCTCTCTGCATCTCTCATGAATAAATAAATAAAATCTTTTTTTAAAAGATATTTCTGGGTCTTTCAAAGAGACCATAAAAAATAATGAACTAAGAAACAGGCAAGGTTGAAGAAGATCTCACTTAATTCAACTAATATTTGGAGACATTAATTTATAGATGTGCATCTTCAGAATAAAAATATCAGAAAATATTTTGAAAGGTGATCAATGTAAAACAGCTGCTTGTAAGAGGACAAATGCTGAGAATGAATATATGAAAGCAGTGACGTAAGGGAAACAAGCATTACACGATCATATCAGAGAATATGTATTTATTTTTAAAGACTGTTTTTTTTGAGAGAGAGAGAGAAGGAGAGACAGAGGGAGAAGCAGACTCCTGCTGAGCAGAGAGTCCAACTTGGGGCTTGATCCCTGGACCCTGAGATCATGACCTGAGCCAAAGGCAGACTTAACCAACTAAGCCACCCAGGCTCCCCTACATCAGAACACATTTAGAGCACAATTTCATTACATAATCAGTATAGCCTCTGGTCAACTGCAAACTCTCCCAGACCAACAGCTTTGCCCCCTTCACAGTCTTCCCTCCTCAATTTTCTCTTGTTTTCCCCACCCCACTCCTGCTGTAGACCTTTCAGTGTCCTCTTCCTCTTCATCCTATTCAGATCAGCTCTTGGCAAATATTTGCTTAATTAGTTCACAGAATTATATTGTATGTGAGGTTCCCTAAAGAAAAAATCCAGACAAGGTCTTAGACCAAAGAAGCCCATCGTTAATGGTGGCACTTGTGCAAATTAGCTAACAGAAGTGTTATTTGAGAAAGATGGTGTGTGTGTGTGTGTATGTGTGTGTAAGACTTTCCTGAATTGTCAGTATTTTATCTTCTGCCTATGTTTAAGGTTGGGGCAGGGAGGTAGCAGTCACATCTGTGTGTTTAGCACCACCAAGTATATAACATTGGGCAGATTCCTCAACCTCTTTGAGCCTCAGTTTCCCTTGACCCTGTCTTGTTATGTTTCCTCAATGACTACGTCCCTTTGTTTTCCATTTGCAGTGTAGGCAGGAGAACCTAGACTTTTAGTTTTCTCTCTGGTAATGAAGTAACTTTTAGCTGTCACCTCTTTCACTCCTTTTACCTTCCTACAAATCTGCTTTAACCCACCTAAACTTTCCACTCATAAAAAACAGCCAGAAACTAACAAGAAAAGTAGTCATTAAAGTATATTCTAATTATAAGCATTTATAAGGCAAGTTGTTTCACTTTTAAGACCTATGGACTAGATGCATTTGTTGCAATAACCTCAAAACCTAAAATTTTTTGAGCTAGATGGGTAAATTTTACTAAAAATATATCTTACTTGCACTAAAAAGTGAGTTTAAAGAAAAACTAACCAGTATGTACATGATAGCTCTTGTTTTATTTGAATGAAGAATGTAGACTTGTGCAAGTCACTCTTGTGTCACCAGGAGACTGTTCCTGGGTCTTTTAGTCTCAGAAAAGATGACTCTTTAGTTCTAAGCTACATACTCCACCTTGGAGTACTAAGGTTTCTAAACACTATGAAGCCTTGCATGTTGGGAATGGCAGGACAGTGATAAAAATCATACATTACATTGTATGGAGAGAGCAACATCCTGGCATTTTCAGAAACCCCTATTAGGAAATAATGAAAACAATACAAATGTTCATGGGTTGTTGTTTTTTTTTTTTCTTATCTACGTGTGTGTGACCTTCCCCAGCAAATCATCCATGAATCATGGAGGGAAAGCAGAGTTGCTTATCTTCTGTTAACTTAAATAGTCTTCATATTTTAAAATATTAATTGCCAAAATTAAAATTCAAAACTTGTTTCCCAGTAAATTCTAAATCTATAGTCTGAAATATCATGTTTCTTTGATGTACTTTTAATTTAAGCTAGCCCATTCATAACATAATATTTTCATTGTGTATTTTTTTTTTTTACAGGCATCTATTCAACTGAGGCCAAGTTGAGCGGCCATTTCACCTCTAGTTAATGCATGCAGTAAACTCTTTGGAGTCTAAGAATCTTCTTTCTCTTTTAATACTTTCTGTAACTTGCCTCAAGATTTATCTAGGGAACATACACTGAGATATTCTCATCTCTATTTCTCATATACATAGCAGTAATTATAGCTGTAAATAGAATGTTCAGTCTTTTTAATAGCATATTTTTAAAATATCTGTATTCTGACAAAGTCTCTCTCTTTAATTTATTTTAATGCTAACTCTCATTTCTTAAATTAAGGAGAGTGATGGAAACATAGGATTCAATTCGTAATTCTATCACCATCTATAACCGGGGGGCAAGTGACTAATTTTTCATAACACATTTTTAATGACCTGTGAAGTTCAGTGGCTGGGTGAAAATTAATAAGTATGTTTTCTGCTTTTAAGGATATGTGGAAATATTTCAATAGGCTAATTTAAAAAATCGAGATGTAACATTTTCCACAAGACACTCAAATGTCTGATTTTGATCACAGCATACCTAATCCAATTTTTTTTCTTATTTTACAATTCATAGAATTGATGCAAAGCCAAACTAATCAATGCTACTGAAGACAGTCAAGAGAAGAACAAAACAATTGACATTCCATAAGTGACTTGGGGATATCTGAGAGTTTTGGAGCTAGAAGGAGCTTTGGTTATCAGCAAATTAACAAACAAAAATTATATTAACAAAACAATCCTGATTCCAAACACGAGGAAAAGAAGACCAGATTGCTGGTATGGCGAGATTTTATTAATTTCAGAGTTGAGTCTAGACAGCATGTCACTGAACACCTGGACCAGCATTTATCCTACTACAATAATGATGATTTCTAATTTTTTCAAGTATAAAACCATTTTTAAACATTAGATCACCTGTGGACATGGTGGATGTTAATCTGCAATAGGAAAAGGCAAGCCTTTGGGTATGTGTGGGAGAGGAAGTTAGACCTTTTGCTACCCCATTCTATGAAGGCCAGACCTTTATGTTACTTAGGAGAAGGTTTCTTATTGTAAGTCTATTAGGGAAAGACATGTCCTATCTTGACCTTGTGCCATGCTTAGACATCAATCCATGTTCTTCTAAGGCTTTGTGAAAAGGATCATTCATCCCTCTGACTGGAAAGCCCTCTTGCTTGGAAGTAGATTGTTGGGGTAGAGGAGGCTCATTAAATGATAATCCTACCTTGGAATGATGATATTTAGACAATAACAGTTACTTACTATTGTAATTTTAACGTTGTATTCTTTAGGGTCTGAATTGCATAATAACGTCCAGGATATAAAATCATAACATGTACTAATTTCTATATGTTCAGGAGAAGGATTCTAGCCTAGAGTCCAGGGAGGCAGGACAATATTGAAGCAACTCTGCCTGTGGAAGAAGGGTAGACACTTGAAACAAGGCTGGACAATAAGGACAGAGCCAACCAGTAGGGACCCCCATGAATGGACATAATTAATGGACTCTAGTAGTAATGATGTTGAATATCTAATGCTATGTTTCCTATTTCTGCACTATAATTCCCTCACATTATCCTCCAGTCTCAGGTAAAGTTTACTATGCACTGCAACCATCTTAATGATATCTCTGCTTTGGGCAACAGAGAGGACGCTGAGGACAATCCGAGTCTGATTTCAACCAGAAAGAGTTGCAGTAGCATCAAAAAGTCGTAGAAAACAGAGAAAGTGGTGAGCAGAGAAACCAGAGCATCAGATGAGAAAAGTAACAGGTAACACTCAGGATGGAGTCCTGGAATCTGAAGAATCTCAGAAATACTAGGTGTGGGGGGAAAAAAAGTTTGTACAGCCCATAGAATGGGAAATACAACTAGTTCACTGAGGTTTGATGCAAGATGATGCCTCAAGGTTGAAGAACCTACATCTTTTAGATATCTGACTGAGAAAATATACACCAGGTGAAAAGGTACTATGAAATAAATATTTCAAAGCAGCTAATTCTCATTTTTATAACAATCTATATACATTTGGAAAATGTTAATATATATATGACATATGACAGTGTTTATTTAGACACAGATACATATATGGCTTGTGGACTCCTCTAATAATTCTATAGAATCCTAGGAGATCGAGATCCCCATGTTGGTAAAGGCTGGACTAGATCATAAATTGTCACCCTAGTGGCCAAAAAAACTGCCTCCTGGAACTTTCATCTCTAATATGTAAGCCTTCTTCCACCCATCTTCAATTTGCTCCTTCTTCGATGTAGAATTACAGGCTATTCAAGATAAAGAACTTTGTTGAGTGCTCATGTAATCTAATCCCTACAGTTGGCCCTTTAAGATTGAAAGGCTAGGTAACCATAGTCAATGTTCACAGACAATTCTAAGAGGTCTCAGCAATATATCCATAGAATAGATTGCAAAGTTGCAAAGATCTCTTATGCTATATTCTATCCTAATCCATCTCAATCATGTGTTCAGTCCAGAGTCCTGATAGCCTATTTTGAGCACTGAAAGCCCACCACTACTTGAGGGCTAAGGGCTGGCACATTAGTGGCATTCTACACTAGGCCTTATCCAAGCCTCATTTGTTAGACTATGATAGTCACATGACAGAGAATCATTCTGAGTGAAAAAAACAAAATATCACTCATGAAAATTCCAAATTATCTTCAGCAAGGCTGAGATGGAAAAGTATCATTTAATTAGCAAGTACAATAAAGATGTGACATTTACAAACTAATTATAACACATTTCCATTCTTCATTGGTACACTGAATGATGATATATCGTTCTTTTATAGTTGCCATTTCCAAGTTTTAATTGCTTTGGTTTAATTGGTTTAATCCAAAAAATGTCAATTCAGTAATTACCACTATGCTGTTAGAATTAGCTTCATTTATCATGTGAAAGAAAATCGACTTCAGAAAGGGAAAAACAACTATAATATAGTACCAGGGGAAATACTATATCATCAAGATATTAAATAACAATGTTGTACATAACTGAAACTAAGTTTATTTTATGGGAATAAAGAAAATATTTTTTTTCAATTCTAAATAATAATATACCAAAGAAATAATCAAATATAACTTAGCTAATCCAGGATTGCATTCATTCTTTTATAAATTTATTAATTGACTTGGAAACTATCTATTGAGTGCCAATTATATGCCTGGCAAAACAGTTATATAACTACTTTCATGGAATCTAATGGGTGAGAAAAAACTAATGAACACAAATCCACGTATAAATACAAATTGTGGTCTTAGATGAAAAAACAAACTGTGGTTTGTTTTGTGAGTCTATCAGAACCTGATTCATTGACAACATAAGCTGAGATATGAAGAAAAGAAGCTAGCTGGTTGATATAGAGGCAGAAGAGTATTTCATGCAGAGGAGAAGAACACAGCACAGGAAACGAGTGAAGGCCAGTGTGGCCTAAGCACAGAGAAGAAGGTGGAAAGTGGCACAAGACGAAGTGGGTCAGTTAACAGGGGCTACATCATTGAGGCATGTTAAGGGTTTGTTCCATCCTAACAGCAATAGATAGTCATTGACATTTTTGAAGCAATAGCACAATGATTAAAACTGACCTTTAAAAGATCACTTTGGTGGCAGCAGATGGAGCAGACTGGGAAAGAAGAGTGGATTCAGAAGAGTTTGGAGACAACTGCAGTATTCCAGGTGAGAGATAATGATCAGTTAGAAGGTAGAGTTTATGCCTTCAATCTAACAATCCATGAAGTCTAAAGTTATTTGTGTTCTACAAGTGACCTATTTTCACGGAATACACGTATCAGATTCAAAGGGAAAGGGGAGTGATAAAATAGAAGGTGCACATGCTTTAGAATGAAATGAACCTGGTTTAGCTCTGATCTGAACTTTTAGCTCCACTACTTATTATCTAAGGGACAAGGCATTAAGCTCTCTGAGCTTCAGCTTTCACATCTTTTGAGCACATAATCCTATCTCCAACAGCTGAGAAGACTAAGTGTGACAATGTGTGTGATATTCTCAGCATGTGGAAGGCCAGTGAGTATGAAGAGCCCCAGGACTGATCGGCTAGTTTCATCCCCTCATGTTAGAGATTCTCGAATTCCTTTTGAAATCTGTTCCTCCTCCTGAGTTTCTTTCTCCATGAACAGCACTAATATCCATCCAGTTGCACAAGTCAGAGGCCCAGCAGGCATCCTTTCCCTCACCTCCATGACCATCAAGGCATATAAACTCTATTCTCTAAATAGCTCTTTAATTGATGGACCAACTGTTCTGGGCTCAATCTCTTTCACTAACCTAGTTAAGGTCACCAGCATCTCCAAATTGGATTATCCCCTTCACTGATGATCAGTTTTGTTTTTCTCTTCCATTCTTTATGCTAGCCATGCAAATCTTATTGTCTCAGCTCTTCAACCATTCTCCTTAAGCCAAGAAAAAGTCATCTATTTCCTTAGCATGACTAACAACACCCTGCACGATCTACGTTCTGCTTACATCCCAGCCTTGCCTCTTGGTTCTCCTCCTTTGTGGTCCAGTGGCTGAAAGAAACTGCTCCCTACTCAGGACTTGTAGCTCCCAGAAATACTCCCTTCACTGATGGACGAGCTCCTCCTAGCTGGAGCATTCTTCTTCCAAAGCTTCTCTCCACTCGATTAATACCTACTGAAAAACTGAGGCTTTGGCTTAAATAGCACTTTGTCTGGGAGGCACTTTTCCTCCACCTGACTGTCTACCAAGACTATACAACAGCCTACAACTTGAACTTCATTATTTGAATGAATTGAGTTGAGCACTCAAGTGGGGCCTGAAGAGTCTCACTGGACTGGTGCAAGTAACATAGGTTGGAGTTGGTAGTATGAGCAGAAGACCTAGGTCTGCTACAGGCTGTAGTGTCCCTTTCCCACCATCATGCCAACACCCACCTTGTTAATCTCTGATTTCATTAGCTCTCTTCCTTAAGCCCTGGAAACATTCTCTTCATGTGGCTGCAAAATGTTGCATATTTATCCTGTGGGTAACGATTTTTTTCACTCAAAAACAGACCACTGTCACTTCCTCTCCCAAGATTCTTGGGAGTAGTAGCCGTGGCTGCTGTAACACTCTGAAGCAGTCCTGCAGATTTTTTATACTGATCTCTCTCCCCATGATAATGTAAACTCTTTTGGAACTAGGACCAAGCTAGCTTCATTTTACATCTCTGGTGCCCGAGACAGTTCTTGAGACACAGTAGTACTAGAAAATGATGCAAGAGTAAAATGACAGACTAAAGCAATGATGTCTCTGCCATCTAGAGATAGAGAGTTGGAGAAAAAGCAGATGGCTCTGGCTAAGATAAAGAATCAGGAAGGCAACTGAGAAGATTGTGTCACTGCCAGAACAGGCCGCCTCTCCTGGGGAGTCCTTCAGGCCCTCCCTGGCCTTCTTGCCTCTTTGTTATTCAGGATAGAGAATTGGAGATGGAAAGGAAAAAGCTGTCACTTTCAGACAGCTGAACAGTTAGGTAGGAAGGCTGGCTCATACAGATTTTCTATGCCTCCTGGGAAGCCTACAGCCAGCTCTGGGGTAGCTGATTTCACAGGCTGCACATTATTGAAATGACAGCATCACAGTCAACCAACTGCAGTGGAAATGGAACTGAGGTGAGCATAGAAATCCAAGTGTTAGTTCTGATCTTGCCCTATGGCCTTCAGCAGACCTCTGAGCCTAGTTTTCCTCCTCTGTGAAACAAAGGGTTTAAACTAGGTAGTCTCCAACAGTCCTTTCTCATTGGGGGCTCCACAATTTGTGGATTTGCCTTGATTTACTTAAAGCAGCTACACAACCAAAGTAGAGAAGACTGTTAATCTGGTTAATGTACACAAATACAGACATCCTACTTCATCTCTTCACTCCTGGAACTTGAACTGGACTAGCTGAAGCACCGTCCCATAATGGTATCCCGTCATCTCCATATAGTAAGCACGCTATAAGCTTTATCAATAGAAAGTTAAGAGATATGGTGAGGCTGTAAAGCAGTGGTTTGCAAAACCAAAATCAGCATGGAAAATTGTTTGAAACACAACTTCCAAAGCCTTGTTCCAGACCTGCCAAATTGGAATCTCCAAGATGGAGCCCTACAAATATGTTTTTTTTTTTTTTTTTTTTTAGAAAGCTCCCATGTGATTTGATAAATCAACTACTTCAAGGCTCATTTTTAAAAGAAAAATTTGTGTTTCTCAAAGGGTAGCCTGTGGATCATGTTCATGTGAATTATCTGAGATGCTTGTTAAAAATATCTGGGAATGTGGCCAAAAATCTCCTTTCTCACCATTCTTTCAGTGACTTTATAAATAGTTTATATACACGGACAAATGAAATCATTCTGTGGGCAAAACCTCAAAGCCTATGAAATAATATAGAAGAGATAGGAAATTATGATTGCAGTATAGGTTTATTTCAGTATTATTATTCATATCATATTGTTTCATCATTTCATTTAATCCCCATACAAGCCTACAATATAAGCATTTTTAATTTCATTTTACTGATAAATTAAACCATTAGAGAATTCAGGTAACTGGCTCACACACGCAAGATTCACAATATGGATACATTGGAACTAAAAATTAATGTCATGTAGCTAGGAAACCACCTATATTGTGACAGAATGTATAATTAAGATTTTAGTACACCTTTTAATTAAACAATTTGCTGAGATCTTATCTGATGAAGCAAGCTAGAAATATGTCTCAGTTCCTATTGGTTGGTTTTATTAGCCACTACACCAATGTTAATGTCATTATACTAATCATAGATTACCCAAGATAAAATGACTATTAACTACTAAGCAACAGTGTTTCAGGGATGTCCTAGAGCCATAAAATGATCCAGGGTAGTCATCATTTCTAGTCAACAACCTTCAAACACAAATATTTAGTGTCGAGAAGCCTAGAAGTATGCTACGGTTTTACCCACCTAATGAAGAACCCACCCGGCTCCAGACCTTGGTTACCTGAATGATTCATTAATCTGTGTGGGCCCTAGACTCTGTATGACAACTATCTGCCTTAGTGCTAGAACAGGACTACATTAGATTTCAAATAACTTTCAGGGAATAAAGTATTAAATGCTGTTGCTACAGACATTTTTAGGACAAAGCTTTTTTTTTTTTTTTCTTTTTCCTCATTGAGTCTTCTCAATTTATTTAATAAAATACTTGCTTGTGAAAAGATGTGTTTGTCTTGACCTCTTGCTAAACTGAAGCAGAAAGGGTCTCCCTGATTCCCCGTTTGGGGATTTAGCACTGTAACGGGCATTTCAAAAATATGATAAAACCGACTGAACCTTAGCTATTATGAGACCTAGCTTTGATTTTGTTAAAAAAAAAAAATTCACTGAAAGTGTAAATAGAAAATACAAAGTCACCCAAAGCCATGTAGCTTTTAACAGAATACAAATTCTTCCCCTTCCTGTGTTCACACCCTACCCTTTTCCTCTTCCTTCCTATTGATGTTACAGGCTTTCTGAAATATGCGGACACACAGATATTTCCAAAAAGAGGAAAAAGTAATGAAAATGACGTCAACAAAGAGAAACTGCCAAAAAATAAGTCAAACATTCACTGGCTGTAGATAGATTTGATGAAGGTTTTCTGACTGAGGTGTCAGTTTCTTTTGCTTTTTGAGAGGTGATTTTCTGTGTGCTTCACTCTCATTCAAATTTTGCATGCCAACTCAGATTGTATAGCTATATCCTGTCAAGTGTTCTGAAGGAGCTGGTTCTTCCACAAAATGAATATCTAATTTTCTACATAAAGAAGAAAAGGATACTTACAAGTTTCTGATTAAAATATGCTGTTATTTCAAAGAGGTTTAGGAAGAAACTCTGATAAACTTTCTTTCCTGTAAATTAATAAGAAAAAGCTATTAAGAAAGGAAAAGGAATAAATTCAGTTAGATTAACAAATTTTAATCATTTTGTTTTTATAGAGTTACAACTGGTAAACACCATGACTTGGCTTTCTTGAGAAAAGCAGGACCTCCTATTCTACAATAAAATTTTCTGTTAAGGTGCTCAATGGGGAGTCTACTCAGCAGGGAGTCTGTTCAAGGTTCCCTCTCTGCCCATCCCCCCTTTCTCTGGAATAAATAAATAAATAAATCCTTAAGTTATTTTTTAAAAAAGAGTATTTATTTGCTTACTTGAGAGAGAGAGAGAGAGAGAACATGAGCATGAACAGTGGGGAGGAACAGAGGGAGAGGGAGAAGCAGATAACCCACTGAACAGAAAGCACCAATTGGGGGCTTGATCCCAGAACCCTGAGATCATGATCCAAGCTGAAGGCTGACACTTAACTGACTGAGCCACTTAGACACCCCTAAATAAATCTTTTTTAAAAAATAAAAAAATAAAAAAATAAAAATAAAATTTCTGTTAAAAGTCAAAAGGGCTTCATTTCAAATAACAGGTGTTAGTGCCAAGGATTGCCAGCTACCAAATGCAGTGGATAATTACTACATCAGTGCTATTAGGGATTAATGTCAGGTTGAGAAAGCCATCGTCTATACGTGACTGTCCATCACGGCAATACTTGTAACCATAGAAAAATTACTGTAAGAAAATACTTGGCATGACTACACCTCTGGGAAATTGTAAAAACTTGTTATGCTTTTGGAATGACTGTAGAATTTTTTTTATCTTTATGTCCCTGAGGCATTGTGCCAATATTCCCACTACCCAAATGGGGACCATCTGGATAGAATCTAACCATCTTGCTCCTGGAAACAAAGGTAAACCATGTGCATATAATTCCTGTTCACGGAATGGGCCCCATATCTCTGAACCATCAGTATTCACATTGGTTTGGAAAGCAAGAGGGCGCTTTGCAAATTCCCTCCACCACATTCCCCCTACCCTCAGCCGGCCTGCCATTTACTCTCCTGGGCCTATTGCAACAACATCCTAAATAACTCTTCTTGTACACATTCTTGCTTCCTGCAACCCCATTCTTTACTCAGATGTCAGATGGAATTATTTCAAAGTAAATGTGCCCATGGTCATTCTATAATTAACCCTTCACAGCCATCCCCTCACCTATAGGATCAAGTCCAAGCCCTTTAACAGCATGTATAGTGCCCTCCAAGAGTTGGCCTCAGTCTACCTCTCCTTCCTTTTCACCCATGCCCAACCTGCATTAATCCTAAGGCTCTGAAGTCATATCCAGCCAGTGGCACCCCTATGCCTTATTTATACTGTCCCTGTGATTGAGGTTCTTTGCCCTCAATCTCCTCCCCATCCCTGGCTAGCATACATTCATCCATTCACGGTTAACTTGGGCACACCCCTTTCCTGAAAGCCTTCTCTGATCTCCTCAGGCTAGTGGGTACCTTCCTCTCTGCTCTGAAATACTCACGTGTATCTCCATTACTGAACTTACAAATTTCTGATTAGTGCCTTCCCATCTCCACCTCACAGTTTTTTAAAGCCTTTTGAGGACATTGATTGTGACTCATTCCTCTTGCACAACATTTTGTACATGGTAGGAGGAATAAAATAAATATCTGTTGAATGCCAAGGTGTATGAGGTATTTTTCAGACTCAGGGGTTCCTGAGTACATAATTTATCACTGTGAAAGAATTTTAAAATCCAAAAATGGACATCTTTTATTTAACCTTGTTCCTGTACCCAGCTTCCCATATGGTTTTCACTGTTCCTCTCACTCTGAATCTGGGACTGTTTCCCTTCAATTGAGTCCAATTTGTTCACACCAAATATAAGGAACTGAGAAGAGGAAGAGAAAAATAAATGAAAACACGATCATGGGGGAAATAGTAATAAAATAAAAATTTATAAGCTTCAAAATGTATGCAATGTAAATATTCACCCTAAAAAACAAGCTTAAGAAAACATACTTTTGTAGTCCTAATTTTTTCAAACATCTGCATATAGCTCTTGGCAAAGATATAGTAGAAGAAACTGCAAATAGGAACCCAGTTTAAAGTCAGTTTGATAAAACTAAAGACACATATTGTCATATGTGTCTTTAAATGCATGTCTTAAAAAATCCCTATTGTATACCTTTACTATACTAATGTTTTCATTTTATGAATTTCCACCATTTCTGCCCATTATACTAGAACCAAGAAAAAAAAAGAAATAGTATGTTGATAGAGTTATTTTTCCCTCTCTAACTCTTTGCAGCTTATGTTAATCCAGTATACCTATGGGATTTTGAAAATAATATTCCATACATATTTTTGATAACTCACATCCATCAAAATTTAGATTTATGAGGGATATGCTGAAGATTAAGAGACTGGGAGAGCCTCTACTTAACGTAAGTCATCAACTATCAACAATTTTACTAACAAAAGAGCAGTAATTTCTGAAAAGGTTTCAAGAACAGCGGCATGACCCAACCACAACAGAAAGATCATTTTGAGCATACATCTCCTATTTACAAATACTTATTTTTATAAATTATAAGTATCACTATACTAATACACTAATATAAGTTATGTATTATAGCTATTATATATGTGAAATGCATTAACAGAAATTTAAAATGAAAAAAAAAAAACATATAACTGGGTATTCTATTATGTTCTTCCTAAACTTCAACACAAGATTCAGAATCTGTAAGACGTTGCTACTGCACATGGTCTAATTCTCTCTACTGTCTCTCTTGGGACTTTTACATCTAGAGAAAACAGGAGCACCTGGGGGGCTCAGTGGTTGAGCATCTGCCTTCGGCTCAGGTCATGATCCCAGGATCGAGTCCCTCATCAGACCTCCTGCATGGAGCCTGCTTCTCCCTCTGCCTGTGTCTCTGTCTCTCCCTGTGTGTCTCTCATGAATAAATAAATAAAATCTTAAAAGAAATAAATCTAGAGAGAACATAGGATCATATGAAGGCTAGGAGATACCCAAGGCGGAAAGCAGTAATCTCACCAAAGGGTGTTTTTTGCATGCCTGACAAGAGGAGCAGATTGAGGAGAAGGTAGGCCAACAGGAATCCATCATATTAGAGCCACATGTACATTCAGAATTGTGAATCATCTCGTCCAGTGATTTTCAAACTATTTTTTAAATATATTTTTTCAAATTGGACTCCTTACAAGATGGCCAACAGGGAAGATGGATACAAGCAGAACCGCTCTGGTTACAGCAGCTCCCACTCTACCCCCTCTCACCTCTTCCTCTTTTCTTCCTCCTCCAAAGAGGAAGGTCATGTCTGAAAATGACATGACTGCACTGACATTTTAGAGATGAGGTTACCAGGCTGGAGATGGAATGGGAGCAGCCATTTCAAGACAGACTATAATAAAGTAGCTAAAACTACTCAAACTGGGCACTTGTGCATCATCCCTCTCAATGCCCCTGCCTTGTTTTCATGGAGTGGCTTCCCTGTGTATCCTGATCTGATCTCAGTTGTACATATACATACTTAAACTATGATGATTTAATGGCATTTAAGATAATTTTCACTTCTGGTGTTTGATAAAATAATGAATATTTATTTTCTTTGAAATGTATACTTCCTAACTTGAAAGTTTTAAGGACTCAAGCAGCCAGCTATATCGACATACAAATAACTTACTAAAGAAGAAGGATCCAGTGCACCTCAATCATGAGATTTCAGGAGGTCCCCGAATCCTCAGAAATCAAGGTAAATATTTTAATGTAATTTTTAAAAAAATCAATATTAGTTTAAAAACTCTACGATGAAAGGGAAAAAAAACATCAAAAATTTAAAGAAAGATTTGACCCTGTATTTGTACAACTCAGCCTCATATATCTCACTCTAGACCTGGACCTGGTCCAGCAACTTCTCTGAAAGAGTAAAGAGCAAATATAAAAATCATGTCAGATTAGTTGTATTAAGTAAACATCTGTGTCTATGTTACCTAGGATTATAGAAAAAGAAGAAAATGTAGTCTGGAGGACAAAGCCCAAACAAGGTGCAAACCTTCACATCTCCGTCTGCAGGACTGAAAATGAAGTGATGGTGTTTGGGAACAAATACCCAACTGGACAAGTGTAACACAGGAGGTACTACTTAGTTCATGCTTGCATTTGAGCAATTTTACAATTTCAATGAGCTACTAAATCTAGTTACAGCTGCTTCAATAAGCATGTTCCCATTTTTGTTTAGTTTTTAAAAGCAAATCATTGTTCTAAAATGCATAAAAGGGATCCCTGGGTGGCGCAGCAGTTTGGCGCCTGTCTTTGGCCGAGGGCACGATCCTGGAGACCCGGGATTGAATCCCACGTCGGGCTCCTGGTGCATGGAGCCTGCTTCTCCATCTGCCTGTCTCTGCCCTCTCTCTCTCTCTCTCTCTCTCTCTCTCTCTCTGTGACTATCATAAATAAAAATAAAAAAAATTAAAAAAATAAAAATAAAAAAATAAAATGCATAAAAACCTGAAAGTTGAAATGTGCCAAGTGAACATCAGCTGATTCCTAAAAGCACATTAGCCACTTCAACGGCAAGACCTAGTTTTAAAAGGCTGTTCTTAAAATGTAGTTAACCTCTCAAGCATGACAGTGGTGAAAACAAGCCTCAAAGAAATGAATCACTGTGACATTAGAAAGTCTGTACCTTCATGAAGATGTTTTCCATCCACAGAACACACATGCACTAGTTTAGGAAAATAAATGACTCCGTGTCTGACACAGTAGGCACTCAGCACATATTTATTGGATAAATGAATGAATCCATGAACTTTGGAAAAAAAGAGGAGAAATAGGTAGAATGGGACCAGATTTTGAAGAGCTCTGAAACAGAGACATTGTGCTGTGGGCTGTTGAGTAGAGGTTAAATAAGAAAAAAAAAAGTGGATCTTTAAAGGAAAGTATGGGTGGTTTGATAGTGAGCCAATTATAAATCTAGCTAAAAGTCTCTAGAAATAATCTTGGCAATGGGCGATAAAGGTCTACCAAAGGGTAAAGACGGTTAAGTTGGAGAAAGGAAGGTGTGACAGATGCTGCTGGTTGGCTCCCAAAGTTTCCCTTGTCTTCTGTAGAAATAGGAAGGCTGGCTGGGCACATGCTAAGGACCACAGAACCATGCACTGAATAAGGCCATGCAAATGGATTTTGTCATTTAAACATGGGCTGTGGGCAGAAGTGACGTATTTCATTTCCTGGTTGTACCCTAAAAGAGAGGGGAATGTGGCCTCTGTCTCCTCTCGCCCCTGACTTGAACACTGGTCTGTGCCTGTGGTGCTGAGCTGACAAGCAGACAAGGACAATCAAGACTTTGGGGGTGACAAAGCAATGTGATGGAAGGAGCCTGCATTCCTAACATGGCCATGCCATGATTCCACCCCTGTGCCATTTCCCTGAGCTGTACACGACACAGGACTAAACTTACATGGTGTTTGATCCAGTTATTTTTGCCCCTTGTGATAAGTGGCAAACTGATAGAAATAGAAATTAATCTAAAAAACATTTCAAAATGGAAAAATCCATGGAACGTGGTGATAGCTGTAGTGAACGAAGGAAAGCAGTGAGCTAAAGCAACTCCAAGGTTTCACGTGTAGGGAACTAGGAGAGTGGAACCACTAACAAAATAACAGATGAGGAGGAGAGCTGGTGACGTTTACATGGTCCCCACAGAGTCCAGGGGATGTGCGCCGTGAGTCACTGCCACTATGGGCCTGGGACTCAGGCAAGAGGAGAAAACTGAAAATGGAAATTTCAACAATTTTGTATAGAACATAATTGAAAAAGTGAGAATGGATAAAATCTCAGACCCAGAGAGACCAGTGTGTCAAAAACTGAGTAACAGGTGTTCTCCCAGAAGGCAGGAGGAAGAAGCAGTAATCAGCAAAGGGGGAAAAAAAAAAAAAAGTTTCTTATCTTAATAACAAAAGGGTAATGATTTGAAATCATGGAATAATTAACCTTAATCCAAGAAGACAAACAAATTTAAAAGGGATTTGATGTAGCCTAAACTTCTTAAATCTGTTTAAAGTTCTCATGAGAAATTAAAGCAAACAGTTCTTGAAATAAGAAAGCATTGATCAGGGTTCTGAACAAGCCAGGTCTTAATCATGCTGCAGTTTCCACTTAAATGTCCAGAATCCCAAGACAGAAAAAAACAAGCAATAGGTACTTCTATCATTTTCTCTTTTCCTTATTCTCATAGTAGAGGAAGGAACGAGATGAGAGGAGTAAAGGGAAGTGGAAGCAGAAGTGTTTTTCTCCTTTCTAGGAGGCTGATGTCCATAAGTGGAAATTACAAAATAAAATGAACGCCTCCTCCCAACTTTTATTAAGTTATGCTCAAAGATACAGTGGATCTAAATTTCATTTTGGATCTCAATTTAAGTCACAGTGGATCTAGATCTATGCTTTGAAGTTAATACAAAGTTGGCAACATGCAAGTCCACTGTGCCCTATAAGAGTTTGGGAATCTGAGGCACTTGCTACATGCATTTCAATTACTGGAAGATCACCAGCATTCCGGAGTATTCAGACAACGTGGTGTGCCCTGCTCTTATATAGTTCTTCCTCCCCACCTCACCTCTGCCAGCCACCCAGGAGGATATTTTTTTAGGGAGCCATCAGCCCAGAGATTTCTGTTCTTCATTCCACTGTCCACCACCGTCCACTTCAGACTGATGGCAGTAACGATAGTAGCTTTTCCTTAATATTATTTTCTCCCTAGCTTACAATGTACATTGTAGCTACCCAAGGACATCAAAATTCCAGGATTCTTAACCATTATATTTTCACTGAAACCAATCATACCAATTCCTTTGTATGAGGAATTGATATTCCCCTCCTTTCCTTTGAAGAGAAGTCTGTTAGTCATCTTTTCCTCTTCACATGGTGACCGCATTATCCATGGTCTTTAAACTGCATGGGGGTTAGTTTTTGCCCTTATTGTTTCTAGCATTACACGTGAGCTTCATAATATTTAAGTTCTTAATACTGCCTCAAGTTGTAGGATTCCACCTTCCTCCCTTTTTAGATGTAATGACCAGACATTACTATATATTCCAAGGAAACCAAGGTAGAAAGGCTTGCCCTAAAATGACCTCTTCCTTATAAATGGTTGCAAAATATCTGAACAAAAGTTACTGTACACCATCAAATTAGCTTGAAGGCAAAAAACTTTTTTTTTCTAATTTTGAGTTGATATAAGAGAAGAATGTGTGCGTGTATCAGGGGCGGGGGCAGGAAAGAGGATTGTGTCTCGTGGTACTCAGCATACAACATGCAGAACTGTCATGCTTCACTCCCATCCCTCAGATGTGGCTTGTGTGGTTCCAAAATTCCTGGCATTGAACATATAAACTGAAAGCCACTCTGATTATTTAGGAAAGCTCCTTTCTCTACCTCCTTACTACTGTTTCTTAGTGTTCAGTAAAGGAAGTTATGTTTTAAATTTTTCCAACAACATTAAACTTCTTAGCCTATATTACCCTCTTGCTTATATCACAATCCTCAAATATCAGGAAATCATCTCGTAAGCCTTTGGCATTCCAAATGATTTACAGCATCTTAATAGGTATAACTAGGCTAAAGAGAACACTGTTAGGCATTACAGTTAATAAAGTAATTTCAATGTTAATAAAAGAATAAAATTGTAAGTACTAACCCCAATACTCTTATATTCATACTAGCATATTTAGATTGGGTGTTTATGTCCACAGAGAAAGTCAATGAAACTGATGTTATATAGGGAAGTGACTATACCAACTCAGGAGGGAAGAGAGCTAACAATTGCTGAGTGTTCATGATTTTCCAAATGCCCTTAACATTCTCACACAAAAGCCCTCAAAAGGAGATATTAATACTATTGGACACCTGAAAGAGTCTGTTCTTATAAGAGAGCCAACACCAAGGAGTGTCAAGGTTGGAACACACATCTGCCTGACACCAAGTCATACTGTCTCAAGAATAGCAGCGTAACTTGATTAATTCAACCCATAAGAGCAGCAAAAACTAAATATGTGGAAAATATACCACGTTTTTTTTCAAAGCGGTTTTTATAGGACATTCTATTAGCATTGTATTTTAATACCAGATACTCCATCCTCACCTTGATGAGATCAGTAACCTGTTCAAAGGAGCCAGCTTTTTTTTTTTTTTTTTAGCAGCACAGCAATATCCTTGAAGGCAGTTCAGGACAGCACTGGATGATGGACTTTAAGGAGGGCACGTGATGTAATGAGCACTAGGTGTTATATAAGACTGATGAATCACTGGCCTCTACCTCTGAAACTAATACACTATGAGTTAATTAATTGAATTTATTTTTTAAAGATTTTATTTATTTATTCATGAGAGATACACAGAGAGAGGCAGAGACATAGGCAGACAGGGAAGCAGGTTCCCTGTGGGGAGCCCGATGTGGGACTCAATCCCAGGAGCCCGAGATCGTGACCTGAGCCGAAGGCAGATGCTCAACCACTGAGCCACCCAGGTGCCCCTAATTAATTGATTCTAAATTAAAAAATAAAGACAAATTTACCAACAGAGAAAAAAAAATGTGTTGCCATCCTCCCATATTTACCAGAAAGTGATTTCACAGACTCTTAGACTAACAGTTGGAAAGTGGAAGAGGAGGACCAATAAATAGATCCTCAGTTTTAAATAACATATAAATTATTAAATGCAAACATATTATAATATGTAATGATATATAAATACATATTATTATTATAATTTAGTGCCCTTTTGGGTAAGACAAGACGCTCTTATGAAATGGACATTATGACTTCCTACAAAGCAGTAAGCCCTTGGGACTTCAGTTCCCATACCTGCACAGATAGCCTGAGAGCTTTCAGGGCTTTTGCAACACAAACCTTCTCAAGTGTTGAAGAGAGACAGGGCCAAAGGCGAGAACCCTGGGCGAAGGAAGTCAGTCCAAAAGGTTTGGTCAGAGAAGGCTAAAGCTGGGAGACATTCTAATACTAAAGACAGTATAATGCTCTGCACATGAGCTTTGGAGCCAGGCTGTCTCCAGAACTTGAGAGCTATAACTTGGATAACTTCGCCCCAACTTTAGTTTTTAATGTGGAAAGAAAACTTCTGCCTCACAGAACATGTTATGAACGTTAAGTGAGACAATATCTGAAAAGGCCCCAGTATAATGCCTAACACGTAGTGAGTGCTCACCAAATGATCGTCTTGTATGAGAAACTGTATTTTGGAAGGTTCAGTGACAAGCACAAGACCATGAGCCATTTTTATTGTGGGGGGAAGGGAATACAAACTCAGCTTCATCTAAAATCAAATTGCTTCTGAATAACCAATTACTAGGGCACCTGGGTGGCTGTCGATGATGCATCTGACTCTTGGTTTTGGGTGAGGTCATGATCTCATGGGCAGTGGGATCAGAGCCCTGAGGGGCCAGTCTGCGCTGACCAGGGCGTCTGCCTGAAGTCTCCCTCCCTCTCTCCCTCACATGCACACGTGCTTGCTCGCGCTTGCCTTCTCTCTCAAATAAATAAATACGTATTTTTAAAAAAATTTAAAAATAACCAATTACCAACATAGGGCCAGAAGAGGTCTGAGAAAATTTCAAATGTCCTTTAATTATTTTTTTCATTAACAAAACTGACTTTCCAGCCAACGCTTTTTTCCTCTTCCTGACCTCCATTTCCTTTCAAATCAGTATGGATTCTTGTGTCATTGTGATTCTGTTAGTTCTTGGGCTAAAGGTCTCCTTCTTGAACCTACTTTGTCCTGATATTCTCAGTTATAGCTATTTCCTTCTCCTCTAGTCTTGGAAAAGCACACAGGAAAGAGAAACATATTAGAGGAGCATTATTCAAAAGGCACTGCATCCTTGCTAACTATTTAACATGCTGCAGATTTAGATTGTTCTATCTAAATAAGATATAGAATGTCAGTTTCAGATTTTAGAATTATATTAGGAAAATAAAGACTCTGAAATAGCATTTTGAGATAAATCCATTCTTGCAGGGTCTTTCAAGAGTCACTTTTTTAAAAAAGATTTTATTTATTTATTCATGAGAGACACAAAGAGAGAGGCAGAAACACAGGCAGAGGGAGAAGCAGCCCGATGTGGGACTCAATCCTAGGACCCCGGGGTCATGACGTCAGCCAAAGGCAGATGCTAACCACTGAGCCACCCAGGTGTCCCTCAAGAGTAACTCTTAAGCACCAACTGTCAGAACAATCTCTGAAAGCAAACTGACCAAGTAAAGACTTCATACTCAGTTCATCAGTGAAGAGACTTAGGCAGAAATGCTCATTTCTAGTTTTCCTATTTATCTTCCCTAAGGGATGCAGTCTAGTCTTGTTTCTTTTTGACACTGTTGTTGCCTGTTGTCACTGTCGTTTTAAAGAAATTTTTTTTTTTTTATAATTCAGGTATATGGGTCAACTAAAAAAAACTTCACTTTTCTAATTTATGATCTGTCTAGAACTGGAGCGGTATTTGGAGCAGGCCACTGCGTTAGGCCGTATAGACCAGGCTTCACAACCACCACTCATACCGTAGTTCCACACTCATAGCTAAATACTGTTAATGCTATTGAAGTACAAATTTAGAACAAAGGAAAATCTTAATACACTTTTTATGAAGATTTCTTTTTTCCCAGAGTGTTGTTTACTAGACCCACACAATTCCTCATATTAAATACATTTGCTTCTTAGAAGATGAATTAACGTATTCACATATGCTTCCCTTTGCTTATTTAGATATGCGTCACATTAAGACATTAGATTCAATGCAAGGTTATGGACAGGACAAAAAAAAGAGACAAAACTCAACAAAAATATAGTTGTCAAAATTAGCCTCTTCCTTGAATGTGAGAGTGACTACGTGCCTCAGACTTAGGCCAGTGACATTTATTACTAGCTGAATTTACATCTCCAATAACAGGATTTATCTGGCTCAGAGAAAAATGGCAGCTGCCGGTGATTCACTAAAACCAATTCTCAGTGAAGCAGCTGCTGCCGAAAGCTGTGCTCTTCACATCAATCATTTGCTGATTGTCACAGCTAGTTGAGTCACATCATCTGCTCAGTCTATTGATTTCGTGGTTGTTGATATTTGCGTTGCACTGCAGTATGACTGTTGTCATATCATGCTGCGCTAGTTGAAATAACATCATCTTGGGGACCCTTCAAATATGAGAAAATTCACATCATCATGAAAATACAACCATTCTGTGAAGGAGGTGGTGAAAGAGCACTCAGTCATTCTAACTGCTAAGAGACGCATTTATTTTTAGTAGAATGAGTCCACCCACTTCTGTGCTTCTCTGAGGGATGGGCCTCAGTCTGTCACACGCCACAAGTGTCACAAATACCAGATTTGGTGTCACAGGTTGAACTGTGTCCCCTAAAGAGATATGCGCAGTACCTATGAATGTGATCTGATTTGGAAATAGAATCTCTAGAAAAGTTGAAATGAGGTTATACAGAATTAGGGCAGACCCTTAATCCATTATGACTGTGTGTCCTCATAAAAAGAGGGAAGACAATGTGAAGATGCAGAGATACAGGGCAAATGTCATGGAAAGATGGAGGCAGAAATGCGAGTTATGCACTGACAAGCCAAGGAATACCTGGCGCTACCAGAAGCTGGACGAAACAAGGAAGGGTCTTCCCCTAGAGGCTCTGGAGGGACCACAGCCTTGCAAACACCTTGGTTTCAGACTTCTGGCTTCCAGACTATGAAAATATAAATTTCTGCACTTTTTAAAACATTCAGTTTGTGGTACTTTGTTATGGCAGCCTTTTTAGGGCATCGATCTGAGGATGGTGTAAGAGTATCAGCTGCTCTTGGAAGGCATGGGTACAAACAGTGCTGACCCAGGGAGCCACAGTGCCTACACAGAATTTTCTTACAGGCCACATTTACTCAGATTAGAGACTTTTCTCAAGTTAAAGCATCCTTAAGTGTGTAGATAATTCCAAGGATAAACAAAATCAGGACGTGACTAACAGATCTTAGATTTTAAAATATGTAAAAATAGCTTGAGATGAACCAAGTATCTCCTAACACCTTGTGTTTCTAGTGGTTCCTGGTGTTATCTCATGACCTGTCAGTATTAACAGATGTCAAGCTGTCAGCACACTTACTCATGCTTAAAAGTTCCAACACACTGAAAAAAAAAAAATGAACAGATGTATTAGAATCACCAGAGTATCTATTTCCATGAAGTTTTTCAAAGCAAAAGAAGTGCAGAAGAAATGGCACAATCAGGATAAAAGACAGAAATATGCTTAAGAGATTAAGCCATTAAATTAAATCTTCGTAATTCTCGCTTAAGTTTTTCTCTTGAAAGGTAGAAAAACACAGCGTCTAGATCCAGACACCCTTGAGTTACACTAGTTCCACCACTAATGAGTTCTGTGTCTTTGGGCAAGTTCCATATCCTCTCTCAACTTCAATGCACTCATTAGTAAATGAGACTAATAATCCTACCAACTCTATAAAGAAACCATTTGGTAATTATTAGCCATTATTATTACTACTAGTCTGTATGTTAAGTTGCCACTGCATCCATGGAAGAGATGTGCCTCCACACCTCTGCCTTCTATTTTTAAACCAGAAAGAAAGAAAGCCAGTTGCAAAATAGGTCAACTCTAAAAAGTGCCCATAGTGCCACAGCCTCACTTGGACTACATGCAATTGGACAGAAAGAGTACATCTTTTGCAAACCTTGTTGATAAGAATGTTTCTAATATATTCTAATCCCTTTATCCTGGTGGTTAAGTGGAAGATACTGGACATGACACTACTATTTTAATCACTGAGCCTCATGCAGTGCTTGACGGTCATTATGTATTCTGAATATCAAGTATTATAGGATGATCTTTTTTACATAATGCTTTAATAAATGTATCAAAATGGCCTTTTATAATGTACAAAGCATGCTCACTGTGTTAAGTCTATCCCCTTATAATATCATCCTATTTTTTTTCTTCATTTTGTTTCATCTTCTTCCATAGGTAGAATTGCAGATATCTAAAATGCCAGTTATCATGCCTTAACTCTTTCTGCTCAAATTAATATATATAATATATAATTTATTATTTTTAAAACCTCCTCCAACATGTTGAACAGTTGTTTTTGAACCTAAATATAGTTATTTACTTTTAAGGCTGACAACTTTAATATTTTCTATTTCAGTTCACCAGTCTGGTCTGAAACTAAGTATCACTCCTACCAAATGCTGCCCCTCCCAATATTGTGTCTTCAACAAAGACGAAAAAAAAATGCCTTCTAATATTAAACAGAGATCACCCAAAAGCAGTGTTAAGGAGGGTATCACTAGAGATTTTTCTCCACCTTGAAATGGGTCCATTCAAGAAAGAAATATAAAGTTTATAGAAGGATTTTAGATCTAAAGACTTCATATGGCTAAGATGGCAATCCTCCCCAAACTACAGATTCAAGTATCAGCAACATCAAAATCCTAGCTTGTTTTTTTGCAGAAATTGACAAACGGATTCTAAAACTCAGCTGGAAAGCAGGAAATATGGCCAAAACATTCTTGAGAAAGAAACAAAGTGTGAGGACTCACACATTTTGATTTTAAAACTTAACACAAAGCTAGAGTAACCAACACAGTGTGATGCTGATATAGATATACATGTGTAGATAGACATGCAGATCAATGGAATGGAATTGAAAGTCTAGAAAAATAACACACATTTATGGCCATTTGATTTTCCACAAGAGTGTCAAGACAACAGAATAGTCTTTTCAACAAATGGTGCCAGGACAACTATATATCCAGGTGCAAAAGAATGAAATTGTAGGGACGCCTGAGTGGCTCAGCAGTTGAGCACCTGCCTTCAGCCCAGGGCATGATCCTGGAGTCCTAGGATCGAGTCCCACATTGGGCTCCTTCCATGGAGCCTGTTTCTCCCTCTGCCTGTGTCTCTGCCTCTCTCTCTCTGTGTGTCTCTCATGAATAAATAAATATAAGTCTTAAAAAAAATGAAATTGTAATCCATTTCACACCATACACAAGAATTAATTCAAAATGGATCAAAGAACTAAATATAATAGCTAACATCATAAAATTTTTAGAAGAAAAATAAGTAAATCTTCATGACTTTGGGTTAGGCAATAATTTCTTAGATATAACACCAAAAGCACAAGTAACAAAAGAAAAAAATAGATAAACTGAACTTCACTAAAATTAAAAACTTTTGTGCTTTATGGGACACCTGGGTGGCTCAGTCGGTCAAATGTCTGCTTTTGGCTCAGGTCATGATCTCGGGGTCCTGGGATCGAGGCCCACATCAGGCTCCCTGCTCAGCAGGGAACTTGCTTCTCCCTCTGCTCCTCCCCCTACTTGTGCTCTCTCTGTCTCTCAAATAAATAAAATCTTAAAAAAAAAAAAAAGCCAAATTTTTGTGCTTTAAAGGATACCCTCAAAAAGTGAAAAGGTGATCCACAGAAGTGAAGAAATGATTTGCCAATCATATATCTGATCAGCAACTTGTATCTAGAGTATATAAGAACTATTACAATTAAATAATAAAAGATAAATAATTCAATTTAGAAAATGGGCAACAGGCATTAATAGACATTTCTCCAAAGAAGGTATGCAAATAGCCAAAAGGCACATGAAAACATGTGCAACATCATTATCTAATAGGAAAATGCAAATTAAAACCACAATGAAATACCACCTTCTATCAGGATGGCTATGGACAATGACAAGTATTGGCAAGGATATGGAGAAACTGAAAGCCTCATCCAACGCCAGTTAGCATGGTAGCCACATTAGAACATAGTTTGCCAATTCCTCAAATTGTTAAACATCGTTACTATACGACTCGCCCATTCTACTCTTAGGTATACACGCAAAAGAAATAAAAGCCTACACTCATGTGAAAACTCATGCAGGCCTAACAGTTTAACACTGCTTCACAGCAATGTCATTCATCATAAACAAAAAGTGGGAACAACCCAACTATCTATCAACCTATCTACGCATAAATAAAATATAGTCTGTTCTTAACATTTAATGTTATTCAGCAATAAAAAGTAATGAAATACTGATCCATGCTATAACATGGATGACACCAGAAAACAGTTAGGCTAAATGAAACAAAGTACATGTACATTTCCATTTATATCAAATGTCCAAAATACACTTATTCATAGAAACAAAGAAGAGTTGTGGTTTCCTAGGGCTAGTGTGGGGGGGGAATGACTTGGGGATAACTGAAGAATCACACTAATGGCTTTAGAGTTTCTCTGTGTGGTGATGCAAATGGTCTAAAGCTGTTTGTGGTGATGGTTCATGAATATACTAGAAACCACTGAACTGTGTACTTTAAATGGGTCACTTTTATGGTATGTGAATTATATGTCAACAAAGATTTTTTTTTAAGTTAAATAAATTTACTGGGGTACCTGGGTGGCTCAGTCAGTTGTGTTCAACTCTTGATTTTGGCTGAGGTCATGATCTCTGTGTCATGATATTCAGCCCCAATCAGGTTCCACACTGAGACGGACCCTGCTTAAGATTCTTTCTCTCCCCCATCCTTCACCCCACCCCATGCCTCTCTCTCCCCCCACCTCTCTAAAAAAAAAAAAAGTTAAATTCATTGCAAAAATCCTTAGAGGATGTTAATGTTCAGTGTGAATACTAATAAGAGGGAAGATTTATGTGCAATATATCACTCGTTTATCCATACAGCTGTTTCTTCAAGAGTTTTGAAAAAAAGATCTCAACTTGAACTTGATTCTTGTATCGAAAAAGAGAATGTAGAATAAGGATCCCAGCTTGTCACATTTAACATATCTCATATGTGTTCTTTACCTTTCGATTATTTTTCTAAGATAGGAAGAAAGGTCTAATATGAATATCCTATCTACAAGTGTAAATGTATATAGAAACGTTTATTAAAGGGGTGTTTTGGATAGGTGGGAATACTGGCAGCAGGAATGCACAAATCACTGAGATTTTCTCTTCTATTTACAACTCAGTTCCAAATCTATTTTCCTGAAGAAACCACACATTTCCATATGAAAGTATGCTCTCTTTGGTCTCTTAATCACAGACACAACCATCCTTTACACCATAACATAGTCTAGGGAACGGGATGCCTTATCTTATTTTGATCAAGAATCTGTGCTTGATGGAAAAGGAATTTTTTGGTGTAAGTAGCCATGTGCTTATTTATTCCAAGATATTCATGCCTTTCATGATTTCCAGTAATTACTATTTCTAAACATACAGCAAGCTTTCTTAGCCATGAAGTCTATGCAAGGAGAACGTGGCTATGTCTATGGTTTTTAGCTTCTAAGAGAAAAACTGATCCCAGAGCTATGGAATGCTGGAGTTGGAAGGAGCCTTAGAAAAAATATATATTTAACTCTTTAATCTCAATCCTCTAATTTCAGAAGAGAGGCACTCCACGCCATAGTTCCTGTATAGGTCGCCAAAACATAGAGCAGAGGCCGAGTTAGAACTCAGGTCTTCTGAGCTCCTCCCCAGTGTTCTTTTTACATCAGACTGTCTTTCAATGCATAACACAACTGGGTTTCTTTTCTCTTGACCGTGTTGTCAACAACAATGCTGTGCATACAAATATGATAAACCCATCGTGTTTTGTGGGGCTTTTCTTATGCACATCAGAGTCCTCTGGGTTCTGCAGTGTTCAGAAAACACCTGCAAATGATTCAGTGTTCAGCTTTCTCATTCATCCCGAAATTTGACATCTCTAAAATTCATTTGTAAAGGCAAACTGAAGTACATAATTAACTTTCATGTTCTTTCAGAATATTTTAATATCATGCTGCACAGGATAAATGTTTTTCTCTTTTTCTTTTGTGCAGTGCCTTCTATTGCGGACTGTCATTCTCTTGTGTCTTTTTATATAAAAGGTTCTTGCATCTTACTTTTTTTCCTTATTTGTGTCCTCTAAAAATAGTATGAACAGAAATACCTCAGCTAATAGATTTTCAAATTACTTCACTTTTGTATTTACAGATTCTCCTCTTGCTATTTCATTTAATCAATGCCAGACATAGACAACTTTACCCAAAAAAAGTTGAGACAGTAATTCTACTAAATTAGAATTTTAGATACTAGTTAAGAATATGACTTCTTTCAAACAGTGAGCTTCTTTCCATGAGCTGTAAGGATGACATAAGAATATTCTCCTCTACTAAGTTAAAGTTTACTCAGTGCTTGTGTGAAAAAAAAATAAGCCAAGTACCTATAGATAAATCATATAACAGCCAAATGGTCTTACAGAATGATTTCACACGTTGTTTGATTTATCAATAGATTCATGATTCACAATGTCTTTTAAAACCATAATTAAATTTTGCATAATCTCTGAGGGAAACAGCATGGAAACGGCTGAATATTCTTGATGCCAGTAATTTTGAAACTGTAATAACTCTATGGCTTGGAATTTAAAACTACACTCAAGTATATTTTATGTGTATATATAAAGTCTCATTAAATTTGCTATGTGCATTTATGGAGTAAATAAATTCTAATGAGAAATAGAGATCTTCAAACTTGTCCAAAAAAAGAATTTTTTTTAATATTTTATTTATTTATTCGAGAGAGAGAGAGAGAGAGAGAGAGGCAGAGACACAGGCAGAGGGAGAAGCAGGCTCCATGCACCGGGAGCCCGACGTGGGACTCGATCCCGGGTCTCCAGGATCGCGCCCTGGGCCAAAGGCAGGCGCCAAACCGCTGCGCCACCCAGGGATCCCCAAAAAAAGAATTTTTTAAAAGTATTTGGAAGTACCTATTTCCGTGTTAGTAATAAAATAAAAACATTTTATTCATTTAACGTCCATATGACTTCTATTTGGTGAAGTCTAGTTTTTTTTTCCTCATGAAAATAAATTGCTTTGATTAAAAATTTTAAATAGAGGTTATAGTTTAATATTATCATAAAAAAAGGGACGCCTGGGTGGCTCAGTAGTTGAATGTCTGCCTTCGGCTCAGGTCGTGATCCCAGGGTCCTGAGATCAAGTCCCGCCTTGGGTTCCCCGCAGGGAAACTGCTTCTCCCTCTGCCTATGTCTCTGCCTCTCTCTCAGATCTCATGAATAAATACATAAAATCTTAAAAATATATTATTATAAAATCTTAGTAACATTAGGCTATGATTCCATTGTATTCAACATTACATTCCCAGTATTTAGACGAGAGCCTGGCAGATGGTAAGTAGGTGCTTAATAAAAATTTGTCAAAGAATGCTAAATAAGTGAACAAATATCATTGTTAACATAAACATCTAACATTACCAAGTGCTTTGAATGTGCCAGGAACTGTGCTAAACTTTATTTTATTGGTTTCATCCTCTAACAGGCCAACTGGAGACAAACTACTATCGCCTCCATTTTACAGATGAGGCTAAGTTCAGAAGGCTAAGTAAATCCCCAAGGTTGCCCTCTGAACAAGTTTACAGACTTAAATCCAGCTCTCCCTGACTGCAGAGCATGACCTTCACCTCTACTCTATAGTAATAATAATAGTACTAATAATGCTAGCAATGATGTAATTAATAATAATAATATTGTTGAGCTGTTCCTCTGTGTGCTATACATGGTTTTAAGCCTTCACACATTAATTCACCTAATCCTTATAACATTCTTATAAGTCAGATACTACAATTCTCAATTTATGGATAAGCTGCCAGAGCCTGTTATTTTGGTTCCCCCTTATTTCCAATCATTAGGCTTGTTTTTATTATGGCTTTTTTTTTTTTTTTTTTGAGTAGTAAGCCAAAGAAGAAAAATATAGTTACAGTCTTTCCATACTTTGTTCCACTATTTCTGGTAGTACTCTGGCTAAGGCATAAACATATAATAAAAATAGCTTCTACTGAGCAACTAAATATGCTAGATAACTAATGTGACTTATTATCACAGTCCTCCTAAGATTCTGAAGGTAGATAAGATAAACCTCACTTCATTGATGAGAAAACAGATTAGGAGAGGTTGCCCAAACCACAAGCTGGTTAGCGCCATGGTCAAGAGTCAACCTCTGGTCTTGAGTCCAATCCAAACACACTAACCAAATATTATTGGTACTTCTCGTCTTCTGGGGATAAAAAGTTTCCTAGAACTTTGGCAAACTAAAATTTACCCATTCCCGAACTTGCTCCCCAAGAGCAGCCTCTTCTCTATGAGCTTCGCCACTGTGATTTCAATCATACATCAGAGCAATAAAGACAGAAGGGTTAGGTTAGTGTGTTTGGACTGGACTCAATACTAACACGTTTCTGTAATTCTTTTCCATAACAGACCCAGAGTAGTTCCTGGACAAGAAATCCACTGGTGGTAACCTGATTGGTTTTCATTCCACCTTCTCATGGAATATAAACTCTTCCATTTGTCCTTAGTAATGTTAGTGCCTTATGCTTACTGCATAAGTAAATGAAAATAATAAATAAATAAAAATATTGCATTTTTCATGTTTTATCACATTCAAAGCTGACCAAATCCATTCATAAAAATATCTCATTAAGGGGCACCTGGGTGGCTCAGTCAGTTAAGAATCTGACCTTTGATTTCAGCTCAGGTCACAATCTCATGTTCGTGAGACTGAGCCCACATTGGGCTCCATGCTCAGTGGAGAGTTTGCTTGAGTTTCCCTCTCCCTCTCTCTCTATCCCTTCTCCCTGGCACTCTCCCTCTCTCTCAATTAAATAAATAAATCTTTTTTTAAAAAACGATTTGTATTTCCTTAGGGTTATCATACGTATCACCACATATCTGATCATTGACCAGCCTCTTATCTTTACTCATGTCCCTTAATTGCCCCAGCAAGGGCTGCAGATTCCTGCATCTGTGAAGCTGGACTGAAGGAACTTTTATTGGTTGTTTGAGTGCCTTGAGATGTGGCTGAAAGTTAGTGTTTAAGTTGCATTACTCCCTAATCTTTCAAACCTTAAAAACACACAGCTGAAAAAGAGCTCAACAAATATCAATATAGTTTGTTGAAAACATTAATGTAAGAAAGATCCAAGAGGCTTTTACTTAACGATGATGAAGAAGGAAGCAGCATACAGATATCCCCCAAACAAGAAATAATCCAAATACTTCTACAGTTGTTCACTCATAAATTCTCCTCACTACCAACTCTACATACTACCCTCAAAACAAAGCTAAATTAGCTCCAAAATATCATCTTAACATCAGTGATTAGTACCAATAAAAATAATTAATATTAACATAGATGGTGATACTAAGTAAGGATGAATAGCTACATTTTGGATGTAAACAATCACCAATATCTAATTGCAAGCCAACTGAATAATTGCTCTGAAGGGAAAACAACAACAACAACACTAACATTTCCAAGCATCTTGGTGATGAGAGTAACCAATCCAAAGCTTTGGTTGTCATTCATGCATTTAACAAATCTGTACTGAACAACTAGAACCTAGAGGCGGGTAATGCAGGAAACAAGAAAGACAATACCCTACTAATTTACAGTTTTGATGAGGGTTATGAAGGGGAAAATGAGAACTCAAGACCATCTAAATCAGGTGGAGAGATCAGAGACAGTGCTGTGAGGCAAATTTGGTAGAGCCGCATGTGGCAAATACCCCAACTGTACCATGAGGCAAACGTGTGGGTCCCAGTGACCTTGTCTTCACTGATAAAATGACGTGTCTTTGCCTACATGCCAGCTTTGCCTCTGCACCTTCAGTACCATGTCTACAATTCAGGGATGTCCTTGCTTCCCTTCTTTTTGACTCCCAAGAGTCTGGAGTCATGGCTTCTCCATCAACCTCCTTGCCCCTTTACACCTCCCAGCGGGGCTTCTCCTGACTGGTTGTAAGTGTAACGCTCTAGCTCTGTGGTCCTGCTGCATTTTGGAGTGAGCGCCAAAGGAATGAGAACCAACCAGGTGATCTGTATGCATGGGGACAAATCTCAGCACCAACAAGTCAGTGTGGATAAAAAGCTTTTCTTAACATTATAGGAGCAATTCCTTGCCACAATAGCTAGGCAAAATTTATTTTTCTCAAATTCAAGCACTACATTTAAAAAAAAACCTAAGTAAGCAAATTTCACCTCTCTATAAACTGATTCCAATTATTTGGGAATATGCTGGAGCTCTTAATGTTCACCTAAAATAAAAATGAGGTTTATGCTATTGTTACTATTTAAAAGAGCATTTAAAATTTGATGATATAATATCTACAACACAATAGTCTTTTATATAACAGATTTACCAGATCTGGTATTTCATGGAGATAAACATCACCCTGGTCAGATTCTCCTGGCACACACAATAGCTCAATAACCAACTATTGTTTTTAGGTATAAACATTTGCAGGTGTTAAATCTGAGATTCCTAGTTAGCAAGAAAAAAAGAAAAAAAAAACCTAAGAATATTATGCATCCGGGAAAACAAACCTCACAATACCATGAAGACAAGTTACTATTAAAGACAGAGAAAGATACTAAAATAAGTACCTCCTTAGATTTTTAAGTTTCAAAGCCCTATAGCTGGACCAAACACAAATAATTGTTTCTTCCTGAGTGTTTGTTAGATAGAATCAAGCCTACAATGACTATTTTCCTAGGAATTTTCTTGTACAGCCTTTTTAAAAAACTAAATTACTTTTCTTAACACTATAAGGATTAAGTCTATTCTCTCTAGCAATTTACACTTTTTTCCATAACATTCATCACAATTTGTAGCTGCATATTCGCCTGCTTCTTTGTCTACCTTCCCTGCTAGACTACTACCCCTCCATGAAGTCAGGTAATTTCCACTTTTGTTCCAAGTCCTTAGGCCCTAAGAGTCCCTCAATATATTTTTATCAAATATATGGTATTTATATATAAGAATTTAAAGTTACTGAGTGAAACGCAGGAAAGAACACATGGAGACCAAAAGTTATTTAAATTTCAGGGCAGCCTGGGTGGCTCAGTGGTTTAGGGCCGCCTTCAGTCCAGGGTGTGATCCTGGGGACCCAGGATCGAGTCCCATGTTGGGCTCCCTGCATGGAGCCTACTTCTCCCTTTGCCTCTCTCTCTCTCTCTCTCTCTATCCCTTTCTCTCCCTCTGTCTCTCATGAATAAATTAAATAAAATTTTAAAAATAAAAATAAATTAATCTCTGACTATATTAGCAGTCTAAACAAAAAGGTAAACTGACATGAGCCATATTTTTCTTCTACATGAGAAAATAAATCTAAAGTATTTAGACATCAAAATTTCTTTTCCCAACACTAAAATTGTGAAAGAGTATAAAATTTTTTAAAAGATAATGTAATATATCTCAACAGGTTATGAGTAAATCAGTACAGAAAAACAGAACACTAATACCTGGGAACAAGGCTTACATCTTGTTTGAGAGTTTGAGAATAGAATACCAAAATGTAGGTTACATTCTTAAAATCCACAATCACACCATAATGCCAGTTGGTATTTATGGTTCTCCTTAGCCTTGGTTAACCACCCTGAACACAGACTTTCAGTAAAAGTCTGCTAATACTAACAACATTCTAGAGGTAAAAGGGTAATGATTATGGGTTTGTATCTAGAATACAAAATGGAGGCACAGTTGAAGGACTGGAGGAAATGTCTGGAATGACAGCTCTCATCTCCACCCTCTGTGTACACACTTCTATGCTCAGAAAGTAGAGGGGAGGGCAGCAAGAACACATTGTTAAGTACCTGCCCTGTACCGTGCACTTTTCACACATATGACTTATTCCAACACGATGTTCTGAATCATCGCCATTTTTCTTCATAAGGAAACCACAGTTTTGAAAATTTGACCTCTAAAGACAGTAAGAATCTGAAACCTGGGGTAACTAGTCTCCAGAGGTGAAATTCCTCACACTATGTCACACTGCCAGGGCGGAACATTGGGATTGGAGATTGGGCAAAGGAGGGAATCTGATTGTCCTCAAGCACTAAAATGATCCGGTCTAAATTAAAACACAGGTAATGTCCTGCCGATCATAAATAGAGGTGGGGAAAGGCACCCGGTGGAAGAGAGGGCTCTGCTGATTACCAGGAAGCAGCCCCTCCACCCCAGGTTTTTTTTTCCTTCAAATAATCCTTTCCAGTTGTACTAAATGAAACACAGGGAGTTTAATATAGAGGGAGAAGTACATGATTTGGAATCAGACTCCTCTTACTCCCATTGCCTCCTACTTCCCTGCCACCTCCCCTGCCACCCCCCAGTTTTAACTGTAAAGCATCAAATAAGCTGCCCTTAAAGGTTTCCTACGAAAATATCACAGTCATAGATTGCACCTGAAATCCTGTCAGAGCAATTTACATCTTGACTTCTGGCCACCAGAGCAAATGCAGGAGTCAGAATGGCCTAACACACATTATTATTCCAAGTAAACGAGTCATAAGAGCTCGGCTAAAGGTAATAGTCACCTGGAAAAACCAATCCAGGGGAACCTGTCACCTTGTTTGTTGATTGATAACCAAATGTTGCCTCAGGAATATGCTCCTTTTCCTCAGAAGAGATACAATTTTAGTCGCATGTTAACTTTCTTTTTTTGAAGTACATCTTAAACATTTTAAACAACATATTGAGAAAGCTCAGCTATCCAGGGACCAGCCTTCTGGAATTTTCAGACTCCAGAATTCTTAGACAAACAAAAGTAAATTCCAAACCTGTTAAAAAGAATCAGCCCCACAACAGGCAGCAATAAATGAACACAATAGAAAAGACTCCTGGACTCAAAGATCATTGCTGACCCACTCTCTTATGGATGTTTTAAAGTGTAGCCATTTAAAGATACTAATAGGCACAGACTGCAAATAAGATGATTTTCTGGAAAGTGAGAAAATCTGTTGAGGAAAAGCCACTACAGCTACCTCTCTGCAAAAAAAAAAAAAAAAAAAAAAAAAAGAAGGAAGAAGAAGACGACGATGACGACGAAGCACTATGTCATGCTACCAAAGAAAATATTGTAGCTGCAATACTTCATTCTATTTTTAAGGAAAAATAAAAGACTAAAAAGGCAACCTTTTCTAGAACTTTTTCAAGAAACCAAATTGTAGAGCCTGTGCTTGGGTAATTAGCCATAATCCTTGTGGACACATCATTTACATTTGTCGATCGATATGTGTGAAGGCTGTGAGTCATCAAGAACAAAATTGAACTCTTTGGACAGTCAGTCTTACGCGTTCACTATGTAGGTCATAGTCCCCACTTATTCAATCAAACACTAATCTAGGGACACCTGGGTGGCTCCGTGGTTGAGCATCTGCCTTTGGTTCAGGGTGTGATCCCGGGGTCCTGGGATCGAGTCCCGTATCGGGCTTTCCTTGAGGAGCCTGCTTGTGTCTCTGCCTCTCTTTCTGTGTCTCTCGTGAATGAATAAATAAAATCTTTAAAAAAAACAGAAACAAGCACTAATCTAGGTGCTGCTGTAAAGAAATTCTACTGATGTAATTAGCATATAATCTATTTAAGCAAAGGACATTATCCTCAATAATCTAGATGGGCCTGACCCAATCAGTTGAAAGAACAGAACAAGTTTCCCTGAGGAAGAAGAAATTCCACCTGTAGACTGAAGCTGCAAGTTTCTAGCTTGCCAACCTGGCGTGTGGATTTTGGACTTGCCTAGCCAGCCTCCATAATCACATAAACTATGATCATATAATATCTCTCTTGGCAGGAACTTACAGGGAAACAAAGGGATGAGTTCGGGGCTTGAAATTCCCAATTCAAGCTCTGCATAAATGACCTGAAAGCTTCTATGTCTCCCCAGAGGGAAACCCTTGTCTCCTGTAGCTGTAGGTGATAAATTACAACACAAATCCCAACCTTGCAGAACATCTGTTAACGCGAGGGCATTGGTTGGCAAAGAATGGGATTTTGAAAATTACAATACAGACATATGAAAAAAAATAAAAATAAAAAATAAATTTAAAAAAATACAGACATATGAGAAATTCCAACGAAGTTGAGGATCTCAAACCCCTAAGTTCCTCTGAGTCATCTTTGCCAGTGGAAGCCACTCTTCCACTCCTATCCAAAGAGGTCCCTGCCTGCTTTCCTTGAAAAAAACTTGTAAGTCTCTCCTAAAGTAGATGCTTTGCAAGACACTGCTGATTCTCCTCAGCACCTACCCCTGCCACCCCTCTTTGCTTCTAAATTAACCAATAGCTAGGCTTCTGTTGTAGCAGAATCTAAATAAAGCACAAAATGTGGCCCATGAGAAAGTATGCTACATACCAAAGAAGAAGCACTATTTTTCTAACTTGTTGGATAATTGTAGCAGGATCATAAAGTCAGATATCAGAATGAATTTATTGATATGGGCTCACTAAGCAGAGATGTTGGATTCAGTCTTTTAGGTCAAGGTTTAGAAAGCGGTCTAACATTTTGGCTGGTGGGTTGAAACATGGACCAAGGGACACCTGGGTGGCTCAGTGGTTGAGCATCTACCTTTGGCTCAGGGTGTGATCCTAGAGTCCCGGGATTGAGCCCCACATCAGGCTCCCCACAGGGAGCCTGCTTCTCCCTCAGCCTATGTCTCCGCCTCTCTTTCTCTCTCTCTGTCTCTCATTAACAAATAAATAAAATCTTAAAAAATAAAAAAGAAACATGGACCAACATTAAATGAAATCAGAAAGCCAATAGTATACTGACTGCCTTTGTATACTATAATGTCCAATGTTAAACTGGCTTATTATGTAATACCTGCTTACCTACCCCAAGAGGGCCCAAAGGACACACCTTTCACTGTGATGTGAGAAATACATTTGGGAGGGGAGACAAAGTAGATACGGTTACCAGAACGGACAGTAGAGCCAAAACAGTAATTAGAATAGCCTGACTTGCAGAGAGAAGCCAGTGGCATTGGGTATGTGATCATGGTGTCCCCGGACAGTGGATGGGCAATCTAATACTTACTTGATCTCTCTAAGCCTACGAGTTCTAGGGACCCCTAGGTGGCTCAGCGGTTGAGTGTCTGTCTTTGGCTCAGGGTGTGATCCTGGGGTTCCGGGATCAAGTCCTACATCAGGCTCTGTGAGGAGCCTGCTTCTCCTTCTGCCTGTGTCTCTGCCTATCTCTCTCTCTGTGTGTCTCTCATAAATAAATAAATTTAAAAAATAAAAGCCTAAGAGTTCTAGGACTAGTAAACAGAAGTCTCTCTTGAATCATCAGAGTCACAACCTCTCAGTCAATTCCTAGCCTTGACCTAGTTTACAGGCCCAGAACCCTTTGAATGAAGGGGAGGCCCACTCCATGTCGTACTGACCAAAATTCATATTGCGGATCTTTCTTCCAGCCCGTGAGTGCCAGTGGTCGGCAGGGATGCTTTTTGGAGATGTGGCAAGCCCTGTAGGTACATCACAATGCAAACCCTGAGGCCGTTGGAACAAAGCCCTACCTTCCTCTACAGATACCTGCTTTCCTGTTCAGAAACAGCTTTTGTCTTACTACGGGGCCTTAGAAGAAAATGAACACCTAATCATGGGCTACCAAATTACCATGAGATCTGAGCTGCGTATTGTAAACTGGCTGCTGTCTGACCCAGCAAGCCATAAAGCTGGGCACGCACAGAAGCACTCCGGTGATCAACTGGAAGAGGCACGTATGAGACCACGGTCAAGCAGGCCCTGGAGGCATAAATAAATCACAGGATGAAGTGACCCAAATGCCCATGGCCCTTACTCTTGCTACATTACCTAATCTCTACCCGTCCATACCTATTGCTTCATGAGGAGTTCGCTAAAGTTAGTTCACTGTGGAAGAGAAAACTTGGGCCTGGCTTCCAGGTGTTTCTGTGCAGTATGCAGGTACCACCTGAAAGTGGACAGCTCTTGCACCACAGCCCCCCTTTCTCAGATATCTTGGAAGCACAATGGTGAAGGGATGAAATCCTCCCAGGGGGGAGCACTTGAACAGTGCTACCAGGTGCCTAATGGCCAGAGGTATAAAACTGTCCTGACTCCTGGGCTGCAGCAAATGCTTTGACTGAATGGTCAGTAATTTAGAAAGAAAAAGATTAGAAAATTGGTGAAAAGGAAATTGGAGGAAGAGGTATAGAGGCACTCAGACCACTCTATGTGGGCAAAAAACGGAAGATGTTTGTGTCCCATGTGAATGCCTACCAAAGGCTGACCTCAGTGGAGGAAGATTTTAATAATCAAACGGATTAGGAGGACCTTTGTGCGGATGCTGTGCCTCTTTCCCCAGCCACTATTGTCGTTGCCCGATGGACTCATCAATAGGTGCCATGGTAACAGAGGTGAGGATTGTACATGGGCTCAGCAACACGAGACGGCACTAGGTCGAGCTGGCTACAGCCACTTCTGGGTGCCCAATCGGACTCAGGACATACACACTGAGTTCCACTAGTGCACCATCCCCAGAATGCTCAGCCAGCTATCTGCTTCCACCGTGGGAGGGGCACTGTTTTCTTCTTATCATAACAGATACTCTGGATATAGAGCCTCCTTTGCGATGGGCAATATTTCTGCCAAAATTGCCATCCATGGGCTTATACAATGTTTCATCTACTGTCCCAATACTCCACACTACATTTCTGCTGATCAAGGAGTTCACAGCAAATGAAGACCAGCAATACCCACTCACTGGTGATGCCATGTTCTCCAGTACTTTGAAGCAGGTGGCATGGAACAACAGTGGGATGGCCTCTGAAGACCATCCCCATGCTAGTGAGGTAGCAGGACCTGGCTGGACTCTGGCAAGATCCTCCAAGAAGCTACATGTGCTCTAAATCAACATTCAATTTATAACACTCTGTCCCCCAGCTAGGATGCACGAGTCCAGGAATCAAGGGGTGGAAATGGGGGTGGCACTCCTCACTGGTACCAATCACTCACAGTTAGCAATCAACTAGCAATCTCATTTGATAAATACATGCGAAGTTTCTGTAGACACTATTCACCTTTATAAAGAAAATCTATTAGAAGGAGCCATGGGCTTTCTTCTACTGAAAACAGTACTTGGAGAAATAATGATTGAAGCTTTTCATAATTTCATAATAGCCAAGTTAACAGAAAATAGCATCAGCATAAGACTTGATTCAAAATGTAAGGAACAGGACACTTTTAGAGAAAACTGATAAAAGCTAAGACACAGACAAAAGACTCAATTTCCAATTTTCTCTTTTAGTCCTTGGAATCAGAGGTCTTGGTTTGAAGCACAACATTCCCACTGTAATATAAATTGGCCTGAGTTCCCCTAAATGATGACAGCCAGGGAAAGGCCAGTTAACACTCCGTGTCATCATAAGGAAATTAATTTCAGCAGCTTCTACACGATTTTTTTTCCTCCATTGCAAGTAAGCTCTGCCAAAACCAACAGCTACTTGCTAATCCTCTCATTTTATCTCTTTTCTCTGATATATGACCTCTCAGAATAAACCCAAGGAGAGGAAAGAATAATAACACCTCTATACCGTATGTTTCACTTAACCTAGGCCCCATGTGAGCAGTTTCAACTGCATGGAATTCAATCTTATCTGAAGGGTACTGCAAGCCTTAAAACAAAAAACAACAACGGCAAAGGTTCATCATGTCAGAGTTGCCTTCTAATCTAATTCGTTAGAAATAAAGCACAGTTTAGTAATTAATATGCTTGAGTATTACAGTTTTCAAAAAGACAGTCACATGAGTCTATTGTAAGGACTCTAAGAAAAGTCAGCATCTGTAAAGACGAGCCTGGCTCCCAGCTTTCCTCCAGGCCACACAACTCCCAGAGTAAGGATGCCACGAGTCCTCTTTACTGTGGGGGCCTCTCCCCTCTCCCCCCCATAATGGAGCCATTGTTGATGGTCCTGCATCTCACACTATTCCCTCCAAAATGGGCCTGCGCACCAGTCTACCCTGTTTTCCCAGGGTCTGAATTTCAGGCCACAGCCCCAGCCCTAACCCTGGGGCCCTACTACTGTGATCAGCCTCCTCTGTTTATCTGCCTGCATATCACCTGCTTCCAGACTCTGTGTCACCGTGGCACACCCACCTGCTGGGACACCATCTGTTGCACCTTGCCGGACTCCGACCCCCTGCCTGTCAGGACAGTCTCCTGTAGTTGTCATCATCCTCCCTAGGTAACGTGCCCAGTAGCTTGACTGGACTTTCTCCCAACAACTGAAATTCCAACTTCAATAGCCTCTAGCCTCTTTCCCTCTGGTACACATGGCTGTCCTGTCTTTAAAAAAAACAAACAAACTAATCCATCCATCTACCAACAAGCTCTTGTTCTAATGTTAGACTGCTCTATGCCCTACAAAATATTTCAATTTAATAGGCTTCAAGCTTCATTAAAAGATATTGCAAATTCTTTAGCAAAGAGCTATGTATGTAGGATAAGCTTAAAAAGATAGAAGCCATGTACCAGTCTGTACTCAAGAAACCTGAGAGACAGTGGAATATTTTCAACTGATACTACAGAGGTAAAAAAAAACTATCATCAAATTCAGTTTTCCAAACAGCTTTCCATCCAATAGCACATTAATAAAGACAGAAATTGAAAAATGAAATAAATGACACTTACCCTTTAGAAGGGAAACAAACAAAATGTCTACACAATGCAAAAAAAAAAAAAGGTTCTAAGCTCGGTTATAGAGGTGTCACAGTGTATACAACTTTGAGATGAATAGATATTTTTCCTAGATTTTAAAACAGTTTTTTAGTTATGCATATGTGATTTAATTTAAAACAAATGACAGGGGCACCTGGCTGGCTCAGTCAGTGAAGTATGTGACTCTGATCTTGGGGTTGTGGGTTCAAGCCACACACTGGGTATAGAGATTACTTAAAATCTTTTAAAAAAATTTTTATTTACCTTTTTTATAAGACTTTATTTTTAATTTCTTTAGAGAGAGAGAGCGTGAGTATGCAGGTGGGGGTAGGGAGAGGAAAAGAGAAAACAGATTCCAGCAGAATCTCTGGTGAGCGTGGAGCCTGATGTGGGGCTTAATCTCACAACCCTGACTTTAACCCTGACATCACGATCTGAGTCGAAATCAAGAGTCAGACACTCAACCAACCAAGACAACCATGTGCCCCAAAAACATTTTTTTAATGACAAAAAAAAATCATCAAAGTTGGACTACCGAGCCACTAATACTCTGTACAGAAACAATGTTTTTAATAGTATAAGTTTAATGAGTTAAAGATGTTGAAACTAAAGCAAGAAACAGAAACTTAAAATGATATAGTCTTCAAATTGGAGATACTCTTATAGAAATCAAACCCAATGAAGTCCAATCACATTAAAGTTTTATTAAATTGTCATATAGCCACCAAGACTTTTTATAAATACCAGTTAATTTAATCTTCTTAATAACTCTAGAGGATAGATGTTATTGTTAGTTCCATTTTATAGATGAGAACCCTGAAACAGAGAGGTTCAGTAACTTGCCCCAGAACAAACAGCTGATACACAGCACAAGCAAGCCTGAAATTTGGCAATCAGTGATTTGATCCCCTGCAGGTGCTCTATCTCTGGATGACGTATTAAGACTTACGCAGCCAGAAGGTGGCAAAGCAAGGTAAAAAAAAAAGAGATTTCACTTCCAAAGTTCAGTGCTCTTTCCACCAAATCGTTCTTGTTATCCAAATGTCCACCTAATGTCAGGGAGACCTGAAATCACATTACGGTGGGCTAGTAAATAAACTGCCACAAGCAAAACAGCCAAACAATATATGAAGTACTGTTAAAATTGCAATTGATGTGATTAAGCTATGATATGCATTTAAATACTAAGAACAGACTTTTCAAACTAACATTTAGTAATTTTTAGTGAAGTGGCTCATTTGGGGGGCCCCCTGGCAATCAGTTCCCAAAACTGAGCCATGTTCCACATAATAGACAAATAACATAGAACCAAAACCAAACTAAACCAAAGAGGAACTTTCATAGGTAGGCAACGTGGATAGGACTGAGGAACATTGTCCTTTCAGCCACCCTGCAGCCGCCATGCCCACATATGTGGAACTGTCTGTCGTACACTGAAGACTTTAATAATGACCAGCAACTAAAATATTCACGACGTCCTCCTGCAATGTGAAGATACGTCATCTGAGACAAGTAACAATAATAAGTCAGGTGCAGCTTTTGAACAATGATTTCATCTTTTCAAAAGTTATATCTTTGACCGTTTAATTGTGTTTTAAAACAATGACAAGCACTTCCCTATCAAGGGATTTTTATTTTTTTATGACTATAGTTACAATTTCTATGCTATTTACAAGGTAGGATAATAGACTGACTAATAAAAAATGTGTTCCCGTGCATCCATAAATTAGAATTTTACAGGCTGAACTTATTTGTAAAATAATCAAATTAACATGATTTTATTAAGAACCTACTTAGATGAAACTTGATACTTAACACATGATAAATTTTCACTTCCAGAATGTCATGTAATTTATATAGAGAACATTAGCAATTACGTTTTCTTTCCGGCAAGTAGTCAAGAATACTGGTTTTATTTATCTTATAACTGTATAAATTATCTTGGAAAAACAACGACAGATTTGAAACAAGTTAAAATTTAAAAACTACTTGCAAGCCTTTAATCCAAGGAGGTGTATTAGAAGTGAAATAAAAAGGAAACAATGAATTACTTGTCCTAACTCCATGTACCATAAATGAACTAGTTCAATACCACCTCACTGTGAAGAGCACCTGAGGTTGAGCCTGTTTGAAGAGAACTACAGACCTGAGTTGGAACTGAAAACCCCTGGCTAATTAGGAGCGAGTTCTCTGTTTCCAGTACAATCTTGGCACACCCAAACTTTGCAGAAACAGACATGCCATGTTCATTAACTTGCCAGCTGTTAACAAGAAAACTATAGGGTAAAGCAAAGCTGACATATAACTGGAAAATGAATGACCTCCGATCACCAGTGAAAGCTGATTTACCTGGCCACATTCTGCTAAATGGTGGATTAAAGCCATACTGTAACCAGCCATTCTGAAGACAGGGTAGCAGAATTTTTTCTGATGAGGTGACCCTAAGAAGCCATTATCTTTTCACTGTCTTTCTTAAACATTAGAAAACATGATGAAAAGAACAATGGACTGGAAAACTTTGTCCATCTTACCCCAAGCAGTTGTTTGAATTTGAGATCTGGGCTGGGTATTTCGAGGACTTCCATTAACCAGCTGTGTGATCCAGGAAGTCATTTCACCTCCCACAGCCTTGTTTTTTGTTGTTCATTGTTGTTGGTTTGGTTTGGTTTTCATTTGTGGGCTAATTTCTCCATTGTGATTTGCCTGGGAAAGTCTTAGTTTATTTACATTTTCCTGACTTCCCATCCGGCGTAGGTTTTGTCATTTTCAAAAGATCTCAGCGTCGACAAGCACATGAAGACAGACGTAAGTTAGAATGACGTTTTCTCCTAACTCGTCCAGCAATAACATCCTGTCATCCAGGAGCCCGATTTAGGAGTAAGGGAAGCCACCAGATTTGAATGGTAAATGTCTCATCAAGGAAAACACCAATTTCACTAGGGAGAACAGGGCTAGAACTATATATATATATATATATATATATATATATAACACGCGTAGGTCTCAAAAACATAGTTTTGTGAAAACCAGTGTGATATTATTTTTGTAAATTTAAAAACACAAACCAGACTAACTATTGAAATGGCTGCATAAATACATGAGTAAAAGTAAAAAATGGATTGGAACAACAGACACTGATGCAGATGCTTCTGAAAGGAGATTTAACTGATTGTAGTTTTTTATTTCCTTAAAAGTAAAGATTCTGCAAATATTTATGAAATGAAATGTGATCATTCTGAGAGACAGGAGTGGATTTTGTTCTTTGATGATTTTATTCTCTGCATTCTTTAAATGCCTTAATATATAAATTGCAGAACACGGGTTACCGAAACAAAAGAAGGTAGAGCTAATCAAAGGCCTAGAAAAGTAAGCGTCTAGAATGGTTTGTTGATTGCAGCTGGTAAAAAGAACTTGCAGTCAACCAGTCTGCTGAGTTGGTGGTACAGGCAATCACTAATCGCTTTATTGGCTCATGTGGGCATAAGCTGACTGTAGTATAATCATCTGAGGTTCTTCTGGATTTCTTTTCTTTTCTTTTTTTTAGATACACGTATTTTTTTAATTGAAGTTCGATTTGCCAACATATAGTATAATATTCAGTGCTCATCTCGTCAGGTGCCCTCCTCTTTTGGATTTCTTAAGTTAATTCAAATTATTCAATGGTTGATGTCAACTACATGACTATAACACAGGAATGTAGTGACAAAGGCCCAGCAACTTTCAAAGTCCTCCAAAGTGCATAAGCAGACTCTCCTTGAACAGTTCACATCACATTGTCCGAGATCCTTTTTGATCTAACAGAGGTTGACAGTATATCCCGGAGCATAATTCAAAAAGAGAGACTGAGCTAAAAAAAAAAGATTCTTTTGAGCATCTGAGAACAGATAAATAATAAGCGAACACTAACAAAATGCAACAACTAACCCAATGTGTTTTGTGATGTTGTGTGTGTTTACTATTTCTCACTGCACATTTTAGGAAGATTTTGTTTTTATAAATCCCAGGATAGGGCAAAAGGGACTTCCTACATTAATGGGCCTCATTTTTACTTTCTGGATTGTTAAGGCAGGCCGAGTGTTGCCCAAGATAAGACTCTAGGTTCCCATTATAACCATACCATTTATCAAGTGCCTATTATAGACTAAACATTTTAAATTAGTTCATTTACACTTACTTTATTCAATTCTTACCATGGTCCTATGAGATAAATACTAATACTATCCCCAAAATTCTGATGTAGGAATTAAGGCCAAGAGATGGGAAATTTGGCCAAGATCTAGGAGTTAAGTGCAAAGCTGACAGGCCAGGTTCCAAAATGGCCTTAAGTGTATTGTCTTCAGGGGAGCCCTTACTATAAGAACAATCTCGATAACAGGTCCTGGAACCTTTGTCCTCAGAGATAAGTTAACTACTAACCTTCCATCGCTAGCCCCTTACCATCCCATATATTAATTCCTACCAGTACCAAACTTCTGGAACCATCTCAATTACCAGAGATAGCTTATTATTATTTCAGGTAGCTTTTCTCTGATTAAATAAAAATGGGTCTTCCTCTGATTTCCTGTCCACTCAACCTAGTTTCCTTCTCAATCATACAGAATAGATGATATTCCTCATATAACCGAAGAAAGTTTAGCATGTCATCTGCAGGACCCCCCGCCCCCCAAACTACCAAATAAACGTCAGCCTCTCTTTTGGGTCTCCTCACCCTTCTGGCAGTTCCCAGACCCTGGGGAATTGCAAAGTGTCATCTACTGGGTATGGTTAATGCTCACGACAGTGCCTGGCCAGGGTAAGTGGGGTAAGTGCTCAGGAAATACTCACTGAACCAAGGAGTGAGAAAATGAGTTTTGCAAACACCATGGACATTAAATGACTATTATTTTGATCACTAACAAGTGAAACGAAACTATCAATGACCACCTCCACTTGATGTATATATTCTCTTTCCTCCCCGTTACAGGGGTGTCTGTTGGTTCTGCTCTTTTGTTGGTTGGTTGTTTTATCTGCTTCGTTGCCCATTTTCTCCTCTAGAATTGACCACTTACAGATAGTTTTCTAACAATCTTCAAAGATAACAGTCTGGCTAGCATGAGAATCAACAAGATTTATCTATCTTTAGGGTTGTGCTTGTCTGGTTTTGTTTCTCTTATTTAACACAAAGTGGCTAAGCTTCTGTTTTGCTTTTATTATGGGAAGAAAACATTCTATAGGCCTTTTTCTGAGGATGGTCAATAATACATACATACTAAGGCTTTTCTCTGAGGATGGTCAATAATATATACATACTAAGTATATGCCTATGAACAAATCAGATACATGCTGAAACATTTTTTTTTTAAGATTCAGACATTTCCAGGCATGTCTCATGAGCTAGCAGGATGAATGGATGATTCTTCCAAGGATATAACTTCATGAGTATCTAAAAGTTTTTTATAGGAAGGACACTGATAACAGCTGTTAGCCAATCCCCAGGACCAAGACCTCCAAGAGAAAAAGCCACCTATTAACAGTCCCAGCCCTTGTGTAAGAGAAGGAGAAGCCTCTTTAGAGTTGGTAACTAAAGAGAGTTGAAGAAACAAACCTGATCCAAGGGCAATGGTCAGGTTAGAAAGGAGAGGAAAGGTGGCTGAGTGCAGAACATTGAGCTATTTGACCCTAGAGTGAAAAGGCCACCAGAGATGAGGAAGAGGCAGCAGCGGGGAAGACTGTGCATGTGAGCAAAGGAACCACTACAGAATGAGGGGCAGGGGGTGGCCTCTGGAGGAACAGCAGTGGCAGGTAGCAACACATTGACCAGACTCTGAGAAGAAGTGGATGTGAACAAAAAAAGACCAGGAAGTTCATGGGCCTGCTGGTTCCTCTTTCTCATGAGATTATTTGGGGCTCAGAGTTTAGCAATTTTTCTAACAGCCTCCAGGAAAGAAAATTACTGTTTTGATAGTATTAGTGCGAATTGTCATAGTCCAAGCTGATATCACCTGGGATATTTAACATGAAGTAAAACTTTTTTATTATTATTATTATTATTATTATTATTATTATTATTATTATTTCATTGTCCATTGATGACAATGAATTTTGCTTTCCCACTTGCTCTAGGGCCCCAACATTGAAGGAGCAAAGCTACTCTAGAGGGAGAGGAAGAAAACAATCTTCCTTGGGCCATATTGTACAATAAAACAGGAGATACTTCTCTCCAAATTTGATCGTTGTGACATCCTCTGCAATTATCAATTATCAACTATACCGTAATCCAAGACAAGAAACTGTAATGATTTCATTTTTATTAGAAATAATAGATTTTAACACATTATATAAATTCAAACATTACTCAATGATGTTCTAAGTAACTTCTATTGAAAGGAAATGCCTCAGCATGTGTTAAGAATCATAAAACTGGGGCAGCCCCGGGTGGCTCAGCGGTTTAGCACCGCCTTCAGCCCAGGATGTGATCCTGGAGACCCAGGACTGAGTCCCACATCGGGCTCCCTGCATGGAGCCTGCTTCTCCCTCTGCCTGTGTCTCTGCTTCTCTCTCTCTCTCTCTCTCTCTCTCTCTGTCTCTCATGAATAAGTAAATAAAATCTTAAAAAAAAAAAAAGAATTCTAAAACTGTCTGGCTGAAATCCCTTACTATTTTGGATGGCATAACTCAAATTTAGTTGACCTTTTTAGGTGGAATAATTCTAATTTTTAGGTCATTATTGGGTCATCTCTAGAATCCAATCTTTATTTTTAGCTAAGACATACTATATATTCACCCTGCAAACATGTCTGTAATATTCTGTGCCTACAGCAATTACAATACCAAATGACTACTATTCCAGGATGGGCTCTGCTTTATTAAGCCTTCAGAGAGTAGTGTATTTGGAATATTAGCTAGAACCTGCTGATTTATTAATTCCAAAAAAAATCAAGAGAAAATAAATTTCAAATTCCACATTGTTAGGCATGCTGGTTGAGTCTTTTTTCTCCTTATATGTACAGAAGTTTTGATGTTCATATTCAAGTCTATTGAGCTTCAATTATGGTTTCCACCTTTGATGTCATATTAGACAAGATTATAAAAATGTTCGACCACCTGTTTTCCTCCAGATGTGTGACACTGTTTTTTCTTCTTTAATCTGATAGATATTTGTATATGGTATGAATAAGATCCAGCTTTACAGTTTTTCCTAATATTAACCAACTACTGGAACTGTGTTCAGGTAATAGTCGGTATTTTCTCCACCAACATGAAATGCTGTCTTTTAATACATCACCTTTATATGCTTAAATCTGTTTGGGGAATTTTCAAGCGTAGTTCCTCTAAGTTTCTATTTTATTTAGTAAAAAGTACTATACCGTCTTAGTAGTTGTAACTTTGTAATCCTTTTTAGTACTTGGAAATGAAATTCTTTCTTCATTAATCTTTCTCAAAAATGTCCTTTCCCATTCTTCCACATGAATTTTAATAATCGTTTTGCTAACATCTCTCTAAAAATCTTTGTCTTTAAATGGAATTACATGAACTTTGTAAATTAATTGGGCAAATCCAACACCATTACCATACATCTTATTTTGTGTTTCTCCATAAAATGTTATTATTGTTTTCATTTAAGTCTTACACATTTCTTATACAGTTTAATCATATATACATATTTCATTGCTATTGTAAATGGGATTTCTTCATCATGTTTTAGCTGTTATAGAAAAGTCAATGGATTTATTCATATTTATCTTCTGTATGGCCACTTAACAAAGTTCCTTATTCTAATAGTTCTTCAGTTAATTTTCTTGGGATTATTAGTAAAAAATATAATTTTTAAAAAAGATTTTACTTATTTATTCATGAGACACACACAGAGAGGGGCAGAAATGAGGCAGAGAGAGAAGCAGGCTCCCTGTGGGGAGCCCGCTGAGGGACTTGATCCCAGGACCCCGGGATCATGACCTGAGCCAAAGACAGAGGCTCAACCACTGAGCCACTCAGGCATCTCAAAAATGTATTTTCAAGTGAAAAAGATGTCACCTCTTTTCTAATAATCATAACCTTTAAGGGGCAGCACACCATATAATTTGAGATTAAAGACACATGAGTTAAACTGCTTTAGTTCTAATCGGCTCTACCACTTAGCTGTGTGACCTTGGTCAAGGTACTTAGCTTCTCTGGGCCTCAGCTTCTTGATTCATAAAATGAGAATGATGATAGTTCATATCCTAGGATTGCTGTGAAGGTTAAATGAATTAATATTTATAAAGTATTTAGAACAGTCTCTAGCACATACAGTAAGAATGCTAGCCATTTTTAAAATGTATTGTACTGGCTAGAATGTATAGAATGATATTAACTGTAAATGAGGATCCTGGGCACCCAGTAAGCCTCAAACATTTGTTTTCTTGAAATTGCTTTTTCACAATTTAATAATATCTCTCTATTCCTAAATTACTATGTTGTATGTATGTGTATTTTCTTACAGTTGCATTTTATCAAATGCTATTTGGAAATAAAAAGGAGGGGTTCTATTCTTCAGCCTATGACTAATAAATTATTTTAATAAATTTCTCAATATTGGATCACTTGTACATTCCTAGAATAAACATCACTGGTTGTATTGTTCTATTTTTTTTATTTCTGTATTCCTATATCCAGTTGATTCAATGAATTTCTATGATTCTCTTTTTTGTCCTTTTATTAGTGTTTTGGGGATTTTCTTTGTTTTGTTTTTTAGTGTTACACTTTTTATTTTTTATATTTTTTTAAGATTTTATTCATTTATTCATGAGACACACACACACACACACACACACACACACAGAGGCAGAGACACAGGCAGAGGGAGAAGCAGGCTCCACACAGGGAGCTCGACGTGGGACTCGATCCGGGTCTCCAGGATCAGGTCCTGGGCTGAAGGCAGCGCTAAGCTGCTGAGCCACCTGGGCTGCCCTGTTACACTTTTTATTAAATGAATCAGAAAAATGTTCATCTCTTTTGTAGAGTTCATTGGGTATGGGATAACGTGTTCCCGAAAAATGTGTACTTTCAGCCACTGATTATAATACCTGATGAAAACAAGATACTTTGCTCATATAAACAGAATATTTTAGCTCCTGCCAAATCTTCCTAGCCAAGCTGGTCAAGAACATAGGCTTAAGCATCAGACAAAATTAGGCTCGAATCCTAACTTCACCACCCACTGGCTAAATGTGTGCACTTGGCAAGGTACATTTTTATCACAGAGAAAAACCATACTTTTCTTACCTTTCTCACGTGGAGTTTTTGTGAGGATTACAGGAGATTATGTTTATAAACCACTATACACTCCACCCACAATAAAGACACAATAAATTATTTTACATTAGTCTCAATTTCCTTAAATATAAAATTAATGTTTACAATTTTATTTGCTATATTTTCTTAGTATGGAGATTTTAGTTATTTATATATATAGAAAGACACATGCTTTTGATAAAATTATTGGTATGAAATTGCTTCTTAATAAAAGGTACATTTCAATTAAGACACGTTACTCTCTGCAGTCATAAATTTAAAAGTGGACGAGAAAAAAAAAGTGGACGAAAAAGTAAAAATGTTCTGATAATACATGAAAATGAACACATGGCCACTGTCTACATGAAACTACTGCGGGTTATTAAAAAACGTTGTACTGGTTTCGAGAAAACCAGGCAATGAGCCTAAACCAATTTTAATGTCTTCCACTCTTTCCTGTTCCCTTGGAGCTTTTTGTTCTCATGGGAATCTGAGAGTGGGAGGTGGATGTTAGAACCTTCACACAAGCTGAAGCTTACTCCACGTTTTCTGATGGGCCATCTGAACTGCAACAGGAGGGTCAGTCTCTCTCTGCCTGGGAAAACGCAGCACCAAGAGACTGAAGTGGCCTCAAACGTAAGTCCTCCCACCATAACAGAATTTTCATGAAATATTAAGATTGCAACACAAATGCAGCCTCACTTTAAAGGACCCACAGTAGGTGAATATAAGAATATACAGATATAGATATACATACATATGAGTATATACAGAGATCTATATATATTCATATTCATCTGCACAAACGGGTGTCATTTATATATATATACGTCATTGTCATATATGTTATTTATAAATATGAAATATGTGATATATATGGATATATAGATATATATCACCAGCACGAAGAAATCTGTTTCTCAAAAAAGGTGTACTTCAGATTTATGTCTACCAATCAGTGTCATCAAGAAATATTTGCTTGTATTTACTATGGCCTCTCAGGAGATTAGAATTGACCCGATTGGTAATACAATGGTTTCTCTTCTGTTTTAAAGGCTATATATACATTTACAACAATATTTTGGTAGGCTAAGAACAACTTAAATAAGCAGAGCTAAGAATGTAAATATCAAACCAAACTCAGTCTCGTACTAATCACTGGTCTCTGACAAACACAGGATGAAAATGTCTATCTCAAGGTCTCAGTAGGCATTATTTGCTATTAATTTGACACTGACAATAGATTCTATCGAGCTTCGATTAAACCGTATTGACTGGTTTTCTAAAATAAAGACCTACTACTGTATCTTTTCTTTGATGTTCTCTGGCTTTATAGTAACAAAGATATTCTTAGGGACCTCCTCAATAGCAGGATCAAGGGATCAAAAGTATACCTACCTCTATCTTTTCTGCCCCCTTTGTGGCCTCAATAGCTTGACGGTTTCCAGCTTCTCCAAATTTCTCTTGATCGAGTGCCTTTCAGTATACCGTGACCTCTGAAGGAAACAAATGGGGGAAAGATGTCCTTATTATTCCTTGTCTCTTTTGGAAAAGAACAAATGGTTCCTTGGGCAATAATACTGTCTAATTTAACAAGAAAATGCCACACAATTTTAAAACAACATGGTTATTTTTTCATTCCTCATCCTGATTTCTCTTTTATACTCTTCTGATTTATAGCAGGAACAGGATAAATTTCCTTGAGTAAGCAGCTCAATACTCCCCTATAAATGAGGAGTGTGTTTCTTCTTATTTTGTTCACTGTTCAAACTCATCAACTGTATTCTGAGCAATCTTTTTTCTGTTTTGCTTCTAAGACTGTGTAACATGAGCAGTCACATGCACTCTTACTAAATAGTAAAAACAACAATATAGCAAGATATATGTTTTTCTTCCCAGCTTTTTAAATTTCCATTGAAAATAGATTCACTAGCTGAGTGACAACCTTTCTCAAATGTGTGATTTTAAAAGCAATAAATCCCTGCAGCAGTTTGTCTTTGAATTCCAATGCCAAGGAGCAAGGACATCGTTTTCCCCATAGTATTTGGAATTCTGGAAGAGAAAACGAACCAAATAGAATTCAGCCCACATGGAATGCCTTGACATCAAGACGTAACTTGAAAATTTGCTGTGAATAGGCATCCGACCCACTTGCTTGGTTTTCCTGTTCATATCCTTTTACGTATTTATATATCAAAAGCCCTGTTTTACAACTAATAATACAGAAAACAACTGGGTTATTTTCATTTCCTCATATACTCCCGATGGAGGTGGCTACAACTGCTCACTGGGTAAACCAGATCTCTTTTGCTCAGGAAGTCTACACATCTGAGCACATGGTACATGCCTACTTGTCCTAGATGAGAGCACCATGCTTCATGTTACAGAGATTATCTGTTCCTTTTTCTACAAAGTGTGGGGCCAGTAATAGCAATATTCCTATGCTTGTATATGCTAACTTTATAAGGGTTATTCAGAGCAGAAAAGAGTCCAGTGCTATCTACTGTTTTCTCCTCTGCCCTCTCCTGCATAATCCACCAAATTCTGACTATTTCAGGCTCATAATGATCCTCAGCTCACTCTTCCAATTCCATTCTCACAGCCCCACACCTTCTTCTATCCCATCAGTTCTTATAGATGTTAAGACATCTCTCACTAGGCTCCCTGGTTTGACACATGCCCCTTCCAGTCCATATTCCACATATCATTCATGTTGGGACACTCGCTGAACTTTGTAATTTGTAAAGAATTATACACAGTGGAAATACTGAACGATTAATCTCAAATAAACTATCTTGTCTCCCAAATGCCGACAGTATTATGCTAGCCATCTTTTAAGGTAGTTTTCAAATAATTTCACTTTTCTTCTCTTTTCTTTGCTTTCCATATTTCCTCATAGCTTACAAATAACCCAGCACAAGAGAGTCCCAGGGGGACTGTAATAAAAAGGCAGAAGTGACCTTAGTTCTAGTTACAGCTCATCCATTTATCACCTGTTGACTCTGACGAGTCATCTCCTTTCTTGTTAGGTAAATGGCAGAGCCATGTTTATCAAATGAGGATGGAAATATTTGTCTTGCTTATCTCTCTACGTTGCTCTGGGAATCAAGGGTGATCACACACAATAAAATACCAAATATGCAATGCTGCTGTTACCTTCCCCGAAGAACTAACTGCAAAGATAAAAACTGTGCTTCTTGTGTGTTAACTCTAGATTCAGATTGGGTTCCTAGAAAAGGTAGCTGTGATCACACTTTTAAGTCTTGCAGCTTCCTTTTGGGACTGTGATGTTCTAAAGAGTTTTGTTTTGGCTCCCGAAGGGGGAAAAATACCAAAGGAATCATATTCTAACATATTTGGATTTCCAAGACATGCTGAATCTGAAGAGGAAAGAAAGGGGAAAGGGCTCAAAACAGTAAAAAAATTTAACTGGCTAAAACTACCATAACTAAAATAACCCAACTGCCATTTGTGGCACAAATGTTAAAATGCATTCTCCTTAAAACCCAGATAATCGGGGATCCCTGGGTGGCGCAGCGGTTTGGCGCCTGCCTTTGGCCCAGGGCGCGATCCTGGAGACCCGGGATCGAATCCCACGTCGGGCTCCCGGTGCATGGAGCCTGCTTCTCCCTCTGCCTGTGTCTCTGCCTCTCTCTCTCTCACTGTGTGCCTATCATAAATAAATAAAAAAAAAAATTAAAAAAAAAAAAACCCAGATAATCACTCCAGACATTACTAGTCACTTTCCAATATGAAATATATGCCTATTCTTTATCATTGTGTTGTAGGTTTTAACAGGAGAATGTGGAATATGTATAACAGAATGAGTCTGTTTTGCTTCTAAAGAGGAAATACAAAATATCAACCCAAACATCACTTCATATATAAACAGCACTGAAGGCTCAGTTCAAGGAAGTTCTTATTTTAGACTAAAAAAAGGGGGGGGGATATATTTAAACTCATGCATCTAAACAAACCAAAGAAAGTATAGAAATTAAGTATATAGAGAGAAGGGCCAAGTGATAGGAATAAGGCCCACGGTTCTATTTTCCTAAAATTTGGTGAGATGAATGTTAATCAGAGTTTACAAAGTTTAAATTTTCCTTTGGATTGCATAGTCATAATCAGATGAAGAAAATAACCCTCCATGAAGTATAATTTTTTAAAATTATTGTCACATATTAAGGAGTATCTGTATGTTCATTTATTCATTCAGAAACTCAAAATCAATACTTACTGAGGGCCTTCCATGCATGAGACTTTGCACCGGATGTGATAAGATGTTCTGGTTTGAACCCCTTGGCCATATTGGGCAAGCAACAAATACCAAAAGAACTACATATACAGGCCATAAAAAAAAAAAAAAACAAAACAAACAAACAAACAAACAAAAACAAAACGCCCTGCTCTTCGGCCTTGAATGCACATCCTCCTTTGCTCTCACTAGCAGGCACAGGGCCATCCTTCAAGGATCTCAACTCAAATGCAGCTTCTTTTTTAAAGTTCTTTGGAATATGAATCATAATTCCTGCCACTAAATCACTTTGTGCAAAGCTCTCTAATGCATGGACCATGGTCAGCTTTACATTACGCACTGCGTGTGACAGTCTTCCCTGGCAGCCTGTGAATATCCTGAATGGCAATGTTTTACTCATCCAACCACAGGACTTAGCACGACATACTGTAAGTACTCAATGAGTGATTACTGAATGGAAAATTCACACATCTTTACTTGCATGGGAACAAGATATATCATAACTTCAAAATAAAGATTTGCAAATGTTTTATGTTCACTCTTGCTCTATGTATTTCTAAAAAGATGAACTTATACCATGAATGTGAAAATATGGAAAACTCATGTACTCATTTATAAAAAGCCTTCACAATAAAATCAGCATTATTCTATTCAAATTCCTTTACTTACTTACTCTTAAGTTTCCCTCTCACTAACTCAACCTATTCTCTATTTTTTCCTACTATATATGCTTGATTTCTCTAACAGTTTTTAAACCAACCTAATAACTAAATCCTTGGCAACTGCTATGCAAAAGCTTGAGTAGCTATCGTACATATGTAAAATTCTAAATACCCTGGTTCATCCCCCCATTCAGGCAGCAATCATTGTTGTCTACCATGCGGTAGACACCACACAAGAGACACAGACCATTTCAGGAGAGGGTTACAGCTAGAGTAGTTGATAAAAAATACACACAAATCACCAAAACCAAAATTGTACCTAAATGTCCTATTTCTAATTTATCAGACATTACTAAACATGTTTTGGATGAAGCCTCAGTAGCTGAAGAATGAAGTAAGAGAAACAGATGACAATGATTAAGAATCAGAGATCTATTCATGTTTCCCATTCAGTCAATACAAAAGTTAAACAGCCAGTTGTCCTCTTAGATTCAAGTCAAGTATCATAAACATTTTTAAAAGGCAAAAACCAAGTTTTCTAATTAAAAATGAGCTGCCTGCATTGTACAACTGCTTTTATATAGGAATTGGGCAACTTTGCCGAATTCCAAAGTTGACCAACTCTGTTTTAAAAATGTTGACGGGGCAGCCCAGGTGGCTCAGCAGTTTAGCGCCTGCCTTTGGCCCAGGGCGTGATCCTTGAGACCCGGGATTGAGTCCCACATCGGGCTCCCTGCATGGAGTCTCCTTCTTCCTCTGCCTGTGTCTCTGCCTCTCTCTCTCTCTCCCTCTCTCTCTCTCTCTTTCTGTGTCTCTCATGAATAAATAAATAAAATCTTAAAAAAAAAAAAAAATTGACAAACTCTGCCCCAGTAATCCCACTGTGAAATTCCCTTGATCCTTTATGTTCCAGGAAAACTCTCTTTTTACTTCGTTGTCAGTGTTGCTGCTGCTGGGTGGGAGAGGAGACAAAGGAATTTTAAAATTTAATAAAAAGTGTTCTGTGTCATAAGCCTTGCTAGACATGTAGCATTTTATCCCATTTAATCTTCACAACTAACCTACCACATAGCTTTTTTTTTCAAAGCTTAGAGATGGCGAGACACCTACCCCTAAGGTGACATAGCGAATAAGTCACAGAGACAGGATTCAAATTCTGTTCTGACTCTAAAGCTTATGATTGATCTACTATGCACCATGACGCCTCACAATATTTTTGGGACTACTAACCTGGCTGGTATATATAACTTTTCCCCTATATTATTTTTCTCTTATGACCAAACAGTAGGTCCTTAACACTTACTATTTTGCTTCAAAGCTCTATGAAATATGAATTTTTTGGAGAATTGATTCAAAAACAATTCACTTATTCATTTCCTTTGATTTTTCTTTTAACCACTTCCCATTCCTGCACATCTCATACACCAAAAAAAAAAAAAAAATATATATATATATATATATATATATATACCTCACATTTTATATATATATATATATATATATATACCTCACATTTTATACTGAAGAGAAACAACTTCAATGCCAAGTGTCTGCTGAATTTATCTTACACGTTCACAGAATTTGGGTGGATGTAAAGAAGCATAATTAAAAAGGCTTCCTTCTGTGGACTATAAGCCCATAGCATAAGATAAGCAAACTTGGTTATGTAAATGATTTCATCGTTTGCGTTCTCTTGCATTCTCTTGTATCATTAGAACCTAAAAGAAGCCTGTTGTGAATACCAACTGGGTTGCCCTCATGAAATAACACGGTACTCAGAGTAGTCTGTAATGATGGAGAGCTCAGAGTCTAAAGGCGTACTTTCTGATTATAAATCTTCGCTGTGTATATTTGGCCTGGTTATTTAACCTTTCTGGGCAGGCCTACGCTTCCCTACACGTAAAATATTCTTAATAATATTACCTATCACATACAGTTATACTGGAAGGTTTTAATGCCGTGTACTTAATCAAAGTCATACAACTTCGAAGAATAAAGCCCTGTACACACTATGCTTACTGTTTTAGATTTGCTCTACTCTTCTATGACTTTATAAAAAAATAAATCGAATGCTCCTACCAATGATATACATGGTAAAAAGAGCAAAATGATCACTTTTAAATGGTAAGTAGCTATAAATAAGGTATCTCAGAGAAACATTACAATTTTCTCTTTAGTATTGATATAAATACCCAAGTAGTCCCCTAATTGACTGGCTCAGACACCTGAGTGTGTGTGCATATATGTGTGTCAAACAAAAATCTGTGTGCAATTCTTGAGAGGAATTTCTAAGCTTTTAATTGGTTGTTCTTGTTGTTTTTAAAGAATATAGTTCCCTCAAGGAATACAGACCCTAATACAACAAAGAAGCCCCCCCTTTGTCCTCACAGCAGCGGGCAAACAGTGAAAGCTCAAGGCCAGAAGTATTAGATGGAAACAAAGTGGGAGGAAGGGAAATAAGGTTCGTATCACTTCTCTCTAGCTGGTCAGTGTTTTATTTTTCAACTCTGACAGATGCACATTCCTCTGCTTCACATGTTAGCCTTTGATGCAACCATGTGCTCTTCCAAGATATTGAAAGAGCTCAATTTTGGCCTTCAAAATATGCGCCTGGATCTTAAGGCCTGCTCAACACTGGCAACTTTAAACCCTAAAAGCAGAACTCAGTCTTCTTATGAGAGCTGATTAGTTTTGACATTTTATCAACTCTCCTAAAGAGTCACTTATGGACCGGGATAAAAATTATAAATAAAATAAGATGTGGGCCTGGTGAATCATCTTCTGACTTACGAGACCAGAGTGAGCTTGCTGATTTTTCTCCAATACTTGCTTTGGCTAAATACTAATAGGGAAAGTTACATATTTCACAAGGTGTACAGAAAAATTACTTTTCCACTCCCCAGAAACCTTACCTTGCCACTAGGCCTGAAGGAGAAAGAAGGATTTGCAATGAACTCTAGCTGCGACAGCTACCTGACTTGCTTTCAGTTCAGGTTTAATTCAGTTCACATCAGTAATTCCAGATAGTGTTTGCATGTTCATAGAAGAGAAGTTATCATCTTTGATTCTGAGGTCAAATACTTACTGCTAACAACCCCTGTGCCTCTGAGGGAGGCTTCGTCCCCTGCCAAACCGTACTGCTTCGTCCATGGGAGGGGGGGCACTACTCTAAAACTCCATGGGGGATGATGCACCATCCTGGCCCCCTAGTTGCTCGGCAACAACCCCTTATGACTGCTCCTCTGGGACTGCTAGGCAACGGCACTAGTCAGCACTGAGTCTGACCCAGCTGCTCCCAGAGCACTGCTTCTCAAGAGGGCCAGGTTAACAGGAGGCCAGGGGCCCTAAGTGACTAATTACATAACTTATGCACATTTTTCAGAATGCTCTCCAGCTGTCGCTAAATAAAAATCGGAGCAGAACTAGTTCCTCCCCTGAAGGGTACTCTTGAATGTATCCTTAATTTAAACTCTATCCCTGGATCTTTAGAGAAGCTGACAGAAAACTAAGGCATCATAGCCAAAATCTACGGCCAAAAAAGTCTATTTAGAAAAGCACATACACACATAAAGGAGGTCATTCTTTTTTCAATCACATTTAAAATACGACTTTCAAAGCTTTCATAGTTTCAAAGAATTTTGCTATTTAGATATCATCTGTTGACAGACCAAAAATGGGGAAAACATAAGAATTTTACAAGTCTTTTCCTAACGCATTTCAACACATAACCCTAAGTACAGCAATTTCTAGGAAAGACCTTCAATTTGAATCAATAAACGTCTCCGTCTACATTCAACAAATCTAAATTGTCGTATTTTTCATCTATATCCAACCTACCCCTTAGGACAAAGGCAATGACTAAATCAGCGAATCTAAAAACATACACATGAGTACAGAACATGAGTACAGCCTCACCCCGATCTTCCCTACTCCCTTACATCTTACCGTAGAGGAAGACCTCTCGGTGCTCCGAGAGACATGGGCTTGCAGCCAGGACACCATGGGTACCAAGTAAGAATCTGTTATTCCCCTAATCTAAAGCCATCATTCAAGTCCAAGCTACTTAGCATGATATGTAAGGCACTTCTGAATCTACTTTACTTCCCATCAAACTTCCAGCCACATCTGCTCAGTCCACTACGTAATTCAATTATATTTCCCTAAACACGTCACACATTTTAAGGCTCTTCCCTCTTCCCAGGACACACTCCCCTTTGCCTGGCAAACTATTGGTTACCTGTTATGATGTAGTTATCATCACCGCCTCTGGGAAACTGTCCCTGATTTTAGAATTACTCATAAACACCTCTGAGCATCTTTATACCCAAATCATACTGCTACTGATGGCATTGGTTGTCTTACTTTACAGTTATTTATCTACTTAACATTAACCCCGTGTTGTTCAAGGGCTAGAACTTTAATTTTGTTCAACCTGATTTCCTCAGTGCTTAGCATATTCCTTAGCATTAAGAAAGTGTTTTTGCTGTAGTTTAATAATGATGAGAAAACAGTGCTCCTAGGCAAAATGGTAAAATACATGAGGACTGGGCATTTTTAACCTATCAAACAATTTACTAAAACCCCAAAATAATCTAATCTCCTCACTTTCAGGCTGGTCTTCTTCTCCCTAAACTATGATGAGTCATTGAGGGCAAATAGGCAAACACCTCTGCAGTGATACAACCCATACAGTATTATGGCTAAAATAACCAGATTGCCTAAGCCTCTTTTGCTTTAATTATAATAAAATGAAGCTCAAGGGAATTACACGGTCTGGCAACCAAATCACTAAAAGCTGGTCTGGAGCTAGTCTCTGGGAAGGGAATTTCCCACTTAGATTAGTAGCTGTTTTAAAACAGCTTTCACAGATGGGTGCCTGGGTGGCTCGGTCAGTTAAGCGTCCAACTCTTGATTTCAGCTCAGGTTGTGATCTCAGGGTCAAGATCCCAGGGTTGTGAGATCCAGCCCGCTCCACATTCAGCGGGGAGTCTGATGGAGATTCTCTCTCTCTCTCCCTCTCCCTCTGCCTCCCACTGCTGCTCATGCGCACTCACACATTCTCTCTCTCAAATAAGTAAATTTTTTTAGAAAAGCTTTCACAGAAATCTTGGTGAAGAGAGTATAAAAGAAATTAAATAAAGGCCAAATACAAAGTCAGAAAAAGTTATTTTAATTTTAAAATTTCCTAAACAATAATTCACAACATTTTATTTATTCAATATCTGTTTTCCTCAAAGCACCAATTTAAAAAATAGGAACATGACCAAACAAAACACATAAGCCCACAAATGTTGCAACCAAATGTAATATCTCAGAGCTGTTCAACCTCTTACCTCACCACCTCAGGAGCTAGAGACACAGGCCGCCATTTTCAAATATAACAATGCTTTTATGATTTTTCTATAAGAAGTTCACATATATATTTATGCAACCTATTGCCAAAGACTTTGATATTAGCAGTGACAACTTTCTAGGTTAACCCATGCAACACAAACGCTAACCAATGGAAATCTTAATTGTGAACCGATCTGTGTCAAACTCAGAATTCTCAGTCTGTTGAGAGCTTGTGGGTTCCACACACTGCTAAGGCTGTGTGCTTCTGGAACTAAGAACCCTGTATTCTTGTAAACATTTGACTGTGTGCCAGAATGTACTCACAACCACGTGATAAATTTTGCCTACCAAAGCAGTCTTACTTGAGAGTATCTATCTCAAAGCATATTTATATATCAAAACAAAATAAACATATCAAAGTAGAATGCAAAATTACTACTTGCTTATAAGATGAGTACAAGATTACAGAGAAACTGCCCTTTCCTATGGAGCACTTTGAGTTATGCCTCTAAATTTCTGATAGTTTTTTGGTGGGAGAGAGGGAGAACAATTTAATCACAGCAGAATGGAGTTGGACCATCACGTCCTTTGTTCTGGATAAGACACTATTATTAATACAACTTAAAAATATACTACGTTTGTTGGAAAACCACTTGGCGATACCAATTCATACTGAATTGGCCATAAATCAGAAACCTTTAGTATTACTTTAAACCGATTCTACTAATAATCACTTTTTTCCATTATCTGGTTTCTTTTATTTTTTTTTATTTATTTATGATAGTCACACAGAGAGAGAGAGAGAGAGAGAGGCACAGACACAGGCAGAGGGAGAAGCAGGCTCCATGCACCGGGAGCCCGACGTGGGATTCGATCCCGGGTCTCCAGGATCGCGCCCTGGGCCAAAGGCAGGCGCCAAACCACTGCGCCACCCAGGGATCCCTGGTTTCTTTTAAAAACTGTACCCTACTCACATTTACCCTCATCTAAAGAACCTGTTAAAATAATTTTTGACTCAAAGTGCAGCACTGATTATGACTCCCTACTCAAAAACTTGTGAGAATGCAAATTAACTCCAAATTTAAGTCCAAAGTCTTCATGCCAACATTCAAGATTCACTACAGCTAAAATGTATCCTTGCACCCTCATCTTTTCGAAGTCCCTAAAATTCTACATAGTTCTGTCCCATTCTTTTATGTATTTATACCTCCGTTCATGCTGTTTTCTCAATCAGGGATATCTTGCCCATTCATTGAAATTCCATCAGTCCTTCAAGGGCCATCCCAATTAGTGCGTGTTCTATAAAGTCTTTCTGATTAATCTCAAAGTTTATCTTTCTCTTCTTTGAAACCCGACAGCACTTTTTAGTTCTTTTGTGATCCTTACTAATATCTGCCTTGCAGGAAAGTTGTGTATATTATCTTCCCCCACCTCTTCAAAACAGATGTAATTCTAAGCTTCTTTAGAAAAGATGGAGTCTCACTCATTCCTGTATGCACTACATCACTGACCACAGGTACCTGAATCCAGGAGGGTGCTTTTTAATAGATGCTTGTTTATTTGTATTTAGTTAACTATTCATATCAAAGATGCATGAGATGAGTTCCAAAATTCATTAAAAGCTTTTTTAAAGATTATTTACTTATTTATTTATTTATTCATGAGAGACACACAGAGAGAGGCAGAGACATAGGCAGAAGGAGAAGCAGGCTCCCTGTGGGGGGAGATGTGGGACTCGACCCCAGGGTCCCAGAATCATGACCTGAGCCAAAGGCAGACACTCAACCACTGAGCCACCCGGTGCCCCTAAAAGCATTTTTTTTAAACACTATCACACTTTATTTATTTAATATTTTTAAGTAATCTCTACACCTAATGTGGGGCTCGAACTCACAACTCCCAGACTGAGAATCACATGCTCCACCAACTGAGCCAGTCAGGTGCCCTCATTAAAAGCTTTAATGAAGGACATCTATTATTACCATTCAGAGAAATAAATCTGAAAATGAATGGGCACATGTAGCATTAAAATAGGGAATTCTAGACTCTAGTAGAATAATTCGGGTACGTTTTTCAATGTATTGATTTTATGAAGAACTGAAATCATATTATTCATATTGGAACAATCAAGTTGACAAAAACTGAAATCTCAATGGATTAGGAGACTTCTTCAGGGTCACATGAAAAGCTGAATTGGCCTCATAAGCAAGCTTTTGAGTTTAGTTATAATTTTCTATTATCTCCCAAATCATGTGTCAATGTTTTCTTTTTTATTGTTAATGTCTTCTTTTTATTCATGAGAGACACAGAGAGAGAGACAGAGACATAGGCAGAGGAAGAAGCAGGCTCCCCGTGGGGAACCTGGGGCAGGACTCGATCCCAGGACCCCGGGATCACACCCTGAGCCAAAGGCAGACGCTCAACCACTGAGCCACCCAGGTGCCCCTGTTAATATGTCTTCTTAAATATTAGCTGCAAAAATATTTGTGTAAGGGATGATTCCCTTATTATTTATCTTCAAAATATTATTTTAACAGGCAGAATTTAAAGTAAAATCCATTAATGATTAAAGAGGACTATAACAAACAATTTATTTCTATAAAGCTTAATTATTTAGAAGAAAAGAGAATAGAGTCAAGACAGTCAAGAATCAGGATATTAAAAATGTAGCTAAATAAATGTCATTAAATCTATGCACTAATAACATTCAGTCTTTATTCATAAGACAGTCTTACAAGTTTAATCAGTACCCATTTATGCTTCTGTTTTGTTTTAATCTGTGTGTCACCAGTTTGATGGATAGTAAAGAGTTCATCTTCTTAACATCCATTTCCACTATGCGAAGCCTTCCCTCCTATATTTACTCCATGTGATTCAGTTGTTTCCAAGAATAAAGTTGAGACTCAGATCTTACAAATCTGAGCTCCAGATGCACCTAGCCACAGTGATTAGTTCAGAAGTGGTATGTGACTCAAACCTGCCCCAGCAGGCTTATTACATTTTTCCAACCCAGCAAATACTTAAAGAATGGGTTCACGATGCAAGTTAGTCCATCTTAGGACTGGTGCCAAAGCTACTAGGTAAAAATTCCTTTTTCTCTTTGAATTTAAACTTGAGAGTTCAGGCTAGGAGCTGTTGATAGCTATTTTGTCACCAAGCAGAGCAAAAGATGAAGACAGGTGATATATAAAAAGAACTAAGGGATTTCAGAAATTTCAGAAGTGTATACTCTTTAAGTCAAGGGCTTATTCTATATAAATAGCATCCTGGGAAACCTCTCAGGTCGAGAAAAGCCAGGAAAGTTGGTCATACTCCTTAGGAGCATAAAGATTCCTCCAGTAACCTGCATAAATAAGAAGATATGGGGACATTAGGTCATGGAGGACTCAAAACAGATGAGGCTATGGAGTTGCTGTCATTGTAGGGGAGAAGGTGGTAAAGGGAACCACACAGCATTCTTAGGTTCTTCACTGACTTGTGCTGATGGAAACATAAAGTCCACTGAGAAACATCTTACTCCAAGCAGTAAGAGCATGGAGAGTGAAAATACATAGGCCAAAGAATCCGCTCTCCCAATGAAACCAAAGGACAAGTACAGGTGTAAACTGTTGGATTGGTATTTAAATATATATATTAATATTTATATATTATATAAAATCTTACCATATACACACACTACATATATATAGTACTATGCCCAGAGAGTTTCTGAATTTGAAGTTGTAGGAAGGAACAATTTCATATGATAACAAGCACAAGTCCAGGGTGTGGCTGCAGAAATAGTTGGGTAAGAAGTAGTAAAGAGATTACTGCTTGAGTTGTAGAGGTCAAAAACTGAGAGGTCATGGTCTTGGATGGAGATATGAAGTCACTCAGATGGAGGACAGAGGAAGGCTGGGAAAAGATGACTGCACACCAGTCACTAGAGTGTTCAGTGAAGGAAGCGTTTGTTTAAGTGGCGAGTAGATGATAGGAATGAGCACTGGCAGGGGGCTGTATAGCTGGATGGCTCAGACACTGGGGTGGGTAACAGAGGGTGGAGAAATAATGGTTTAGAGGTGAGAAATGGATATATGGAGGGCGTGTGACCCACCTCCCCACCCTGAGATTCATGAACTATGGAATGATAAAGAGTCTCCAACAGAAAGAGCTCAGAGGAAGTGAGATACTAGCTCCAGGGCTAGGCAAAAAAGTGGAGGTAAAGAGGAGTTTATTGTGATTGAACAGGTGTTCCAGAAAGCAGGACCAAATGATTCTGAAGAACAAAAAGGAGAGATTAGGGCAAGGAGAGGTAGCACAAAGTATAATAAAGTTTCATGGCAGAGAGCAGACAAAAGATGAAAACAGAGATTTGAAGCATTAGAAAATGATGCTTTGCAGGGCTAAAAAATATTCTGTTCACCTTCTGAAAAGAAATTTTGCAAAATGTATCAAAAGTCTTTAAAAAGTGAACATGCTATGTTTCCAACTCTGTGTTTAGAAATTTATCCAAAGGAATTAATCAAATAGGTACGTAAAGTATGTAAAAATTATGAACAAAGTTATTTAACTATCTTTCTGTTCATAAAACCAAACTAGGAGACATTCTACACATTTTTACTATAAAGGTTAGTCACAAATGTAATAGAACACGATGCACACACTAAAAATATAATTTGTTAACTAGGAAACATATATTTAGATGATATATTAAGTGAGAAATAGGGTATATGTTACATCAAGTTTGTTTTTTAAAGCTACATATATGCAAAGGGTTTTTCTAATTCATGGTGGAAATATACGTAGAGCCTATTTTCTTCTTAATGCAATTCTGAAATTTGATTTTCACTGCAATGTATGTTATCTCAAAAACACTTTAAAAATTTTTAAGTTAGGGCAGCCCGGGTGGCTCAGCAGTCCTGGGATCAAGTCCCACATTGTGCTCCCTGCATGGAGCCTGCTTCTCCCTCTGCCTGTGTCTCTGCCTCTCTCTCTCTCTCTCTCTCATGAATAAATAAATAAAATCTTTTTAAAAATTTTTGAAGTTTAAAACTTAGTGGTATATTCAGTGGCAAACATCACCTGCTCTGGAAATAGCATGTAGAATAACTCATTAGAATGTAATGGGGGAGAGTTGACAAAAAAGATAAGATTGAGTAAGAATCTGACTCTTGGTGAAGAATTTACAAAAGCAAGCACATAACTGTTCTTGGAAAAACTGAATTATACATTAGAACATTGCTAATATTTAAAGCAATGTATTTTAATGGATTGGGTATGTTTTTCTTTTGTTTTTTCATTTCTCAAAACAATGATTACCACAGGATGGAACAAAATTAGAATGTACCCATTTGGTAAACTGGAAAATTCTCTGTTTCATAACCTTAAGATCTGAAGTTCATCTAACCAAAAGCTATTTCATGGGTCACTTTACATAAGAATGAAAAATGCTAATTTTTTAAAAATTTGCAATAGGATACCATTATTACATTAATATAAAGATAAAACCTTATAATTGTACCAAGGCTGGAAGATACTCAGTATTGAATATTAAAGCTGAAATTTAAAAATCTTTAAATGTTCTTTTTTTTTTTAATTTTTATTTACTTATGATAGGCACACAGTGAGAGAGAGAGAGGCAGAGACACAGGCAGAGTGGGAAGCAGGCTCCATGCACCGGGAGCCCGACGTGGGACTCGATCCTGGGTCTCCAGGATCGCGCCCTGGGCCAAAGGCAGGCGCTAAACTGCTACGCCACCCAGGGATCCCAAAAAATCTTTAAATGTTCTGAATTGCATGATGGCTTTATGATAAAAATATCTGAAAGTTAACAAATAAGGTAAGCCTTAACAATCTTTCTTAAGATAATTTGATGTTTTTATTTTTTAAGATAATTTGATATGTTTTTAGATAAAACCTGTGTTTTCAGTTTCAAGTGGATCATACTGAGACAAAACCAACAAAGTGAGGAACTCAATCCACTATTAAGACCAATAAAAATCACTGATAAATAATATAAAAAGTTATCAACAAATTAGGATAAAATAGGATACTTATGTAAAGTCGGTAAAAATAAACATCTATGAGTAAAAAAGGTGCTTTGTTTCTCCTCGTTTTGCAGTTAAAACTGAAAGGTTTGTGTGTGCTTTCAAAGCATTCAAACTACAATCCAAAATATGGACTCCTCAGAGTTGGAACAACTTAATATTTTTTTGGCAAAATTCCATAAACATCTCATCTCAGGGAGCTGACCCAGATCTACCCTATGAGGAAAATATGTCCCCCTTCCTCCTGAAAACCTGCTCCCACTCTTCCCTGAGGCAAACAAATAAAAACTGCACCCCCCACATTGTAGACTTGTCCCATTTCTGAAGTGTCAAATCCACTTGGTGCCAGTGAATGGAAAACCTGAAATGAGCTGGTGTAGACCACCCCTGGCTCGGTGGTATAGCGCTTCGACTATGTCAGGATACAGTGGATGAACTGCCCACATGATCACATTGCTTTTTTGTAACCGTCCAACAACTAATACTGAGGAGGGGCAGGGGACAGGTGTCATGCTCAGCAGTGACTGTGAAGAATGTCCAATATGAAGAAGAAAAAAAGTCAGGGGGTGCCTGACTGGTACATGTGATTCTTGATCTTGGGGTCATGAGTTCGAGCCCCACACTGGGTGTAGGACTTACATTAAAACAACAGTAATTAAAAAAAAAAAAAAAACAAACTATCATGTGGCTAATTTAAGAGGATGAAAAATGAATAATCTATTAATGAATAAATAATTGTTTTAAAAAAAAGAATGTCCAATATGAGTGAATGAGCTAAGTAGAATGGTAGGCTGTGAATTTAGGCACCAATCAAATCTGGCTTTTTTTTTTTTTTTTTTAAAGCCACCTTCTTTTTTTTTTTTTTTTAATTTTTATTTATTTATGATAGTCACAGAGAGAGAGAGAGAGGCAGAGACACAGGCAGAGGGAGAAGCAGGCTCCATGCACCAGGAGCCCGACGTGGGATTCGATCCCGGGTCTCCAGGATCGCGCCCTGGGCCAAAGGCAGGCGCCAAACCGCTGCGCCACCCAGGGATCCCCAAATCTGGCTTTTTTATCTCAACTCCACCACTTTCTATTACATGGCTTTGAGTAGATGTTCTTTTCACCTACTTATTTAGAAAAGAGAGCCATAAGATCAACTCCACAGGCTGGGGAATAAATGAAATATGTGAAAGCACCTAGTGTGGGCCTGGTTTGTTGCTCAGCAAATAGAAGTTTCCATTCCCCCAGGTGCCTGAGTGGCGAAGTCAGTTAAGTGCTGTTGTTGACTCTTGGTTTCACCTCAGGTTGTGATCTCAGGGTCCTGAGATTGAGCTCCGCAGGAGCCTCAGAGCAGATTCCACTTAAGACTCTTTCTCCCTCTTTGTCCACCCCTCCCCACTGCACTCTCCCTCTTTCTCCCTCTAAGATAGATAAAATCAATCTTTAAAAAAGAAGGTTCCATTCCCTTAACATGTATGATCATTTCCACTGAAAGAAAAAGTAACTATGGTCCCTTAGAGAAATTTCAAGCTTCTGTTATAAATTGAAAAATACATGTTGAAGGCCCCCACTTTAGTTCTAATCCCATTACCTCCTTTGGAAATCAGCTCCATGAATTATCTATTCAGTACCTTCAACCTCTCCCACACTAATCACCTCTTCATGGCATCTGAAGAGAGAACCAAGTCTCTCCTTGGAACAAGAACTAAAAATTAATTTGACCCTATGTCCTGACCCCCACTATCTATCCACCTTTTTCTTCCATCTTTCAGCTATAATCCTAGGATGAGTACTCAACACCTGACCCCATTCGCTTACTTTCCACTTCTTACCAATAAATTCTGGCTTCCACCTCCCAATCATAAAGCTATTTCTCGGACTTTCTACTTGTCAAATAAAAAATATTTTCAGCCCTTCTCCTACTAGGTCATCTCATGACTATGACCTCTTGATCATGCCACACATTTTGACGGTCTACATGCCCTTGTTGCTATGGCAATGCCCTTTCCAGCTCCTCTTTTCGGGCTCCCAGGAGAACTCACTTCCCAGATTTCCACTTCCTCTCACTTCCTTTTTCATTCCACGTACTTGCCTTAGGAGGTCTCATATTATATTTACCTCCTGGATACCAATGTCAACCAAATGTTGGATATCTTTACCTCTGATTCCTCTTTTACTCATCATCTTCCCCCATACCCACTATATTAGTTTCCTAGGGCTGTTATAACAAATTATCTTGGTTTCAGTGCCTTCAAACAACATGAATTTACTCCCACATATTTTGGGAGGTCAGCAATCCCAAATCAAGATCTCAGAAGGGTTGATTCTTTCTTGCTGGGACTCAGAAGAAGAATCTGTTGCATGACTCCCGGCTTCTGGTGGTGGCTAGCAAATCCCTTGCAGCTACATGACTCCAATCTCTGCCTCCATTGTCCTATGTTTGTCTTCCTCTATGTGATTTCCATCTCTGCGTCTTTTAAGGACAGCAGTTATATTGGGTGAAGGGCCCTTCTCCAGGATAAGCTCATCGTAACCAATTACAACCACAATGACCTTTCTAAATAAGGTCACATTCTGAGGACCAAAGAAGTACATGAATTTTGAGGAGACATCATCCAACCCAGTAAATCTGCCAAATCTGCCCTCATTCTTCTATTGCCTCAAACTTCAAGCCAAGAATCTGAGAAACACCCTTCACTCCCACCCTTCTCTAACTTCATATCCCACTTTATCAAGCCTGAGCATTTTCAGTTTCTAATATTTCTTGTTCATCTCTAATTCTTTATCCCTAATCCCTAATTTACTCCTTAGCATCTCTTGCTTGGGCTACTACACCAAGTTACAAGAGTATCTATAGATACAAATACACAGTTTCATGGTATATTAGAAAGATGTAGAGGGTTTTTTTTTAATTTTTGTTACTTCTCCTTTACTGCAATAAGCACAATTATGATAGATACCCTTCTTCAGGGATGTAGGAACTAAGAGGCAGACTGGTTTCTGTGAAAGCCTTGGACTTTACAACATCTTCTTTTGGCTTGATGGACTCTTTATAAGCCTTTAGAATGTGAAAAAAAATCCATCATATCTACAATCTAGCTTTTTATTAGATTTCAAGGCCTCTTTGGGAAAGGCAGACAAGAAGGGTTTTTTTTTTTTTTTTCAGTGTTTTGACATTTAATAGTGTATCTGGCTCCAGCGACTCCATGAGAGAAGCATTATTCTCATTTTTAAAATAAGTAAACATAATAAACTAATATAACTGCATGAGTTGTAAGCCATCCTTAGCTATTTGTGTGCATGTATGCATACAACGAACACACATACACACACTGATTTTTAAAGTATTGTTTTTGGGGTGCCTGGGGGGCTCAGTTGGTTAAGCATCTGACTCTAGATTTTGGCTCAGATCCTGATATCAAGGTCGTGAGATCAAGTCCCACATCAGGCTCCATGCTGAGCATGGAATCTGCTTAGGAATCTCTCTCCCTTTCCCTCTGCCCCTCCTCCGACTCGAACTTGCTCTCTTTCTTTCTCTTAAAAAAATTATTTTTCTTTTGAAAACAGAGATACATATATGTATTTTTTTCTTTTGAGACACATTAGCCCAGACAATAAAGATTAGTCTAGAAGTCTAGAAGTAGGGCTGCCTGGGTGGCTCAGTGGTTGAGCATCTGCCTTTTGCTCAGGGCGTGATCCTGGGGTCCTGGGATTGAGTCCCACATTGGGCTCCCTGCAGGGAATCTGCTTCTCCTTCTGCCTGTGTCTCTGCCTCTCTGTTGTGTCTCTCATGAATATAGAAATAAAATCTTTAAAAAAAAAGTCTAGAAAGTAAAGAATGTTATAGTTATTTAAGTAGACACATGTCTGGAAAGGCTACTTAAGGCTTCCCTGTCTTCCGTGGTTTTATTCCTGAAACTATCAATTGGAAATTGGAAATCAGTTTCCTCCTTTACTCCACCCAAAAAAATGAAAGCCTTAGAGTTAACCATGATGATTTCCATATTCCCAAATGGGGATTCCTTTTCATCAACATGGTAGACATTAGGTCTTAGCAGGAAGTAGGGATCATGGTTAGGAGGAATTTAAGTGATAGAAAAAATTTAGCTCCATTTATCTTCCCTGTAAATGCTGCTAACATGTGTTCAAGCTCTCTTGGCTCCAGTCTACTTAAAGTGTCTCCATTTCCTTGACCCTCTCTGCACTCTGAGAAATCCTATTCTAATTGACCCAGGGTTCTAGGTGAGATTACCTCCTCCTGTTCACGAATATATACAAATCCAAATTATTTTATTCTCAGAACTTCTTTTCCAACTTAACATCTGAACTCTTGGACACCATCATATTTTGCAAATAGGAGTGACTGGAGGGCACAAATCCACTTTGACTTATAAAGCCCACAGCATGCACCATTCCTGGTCATTAAACTGCTTTTGCCATCGAGAGCTGAAATAAAGAGTGTATCTTACTTCAGTGAAGAGCAGATTGATTTCTCAAAATCAATTGTATTTCCAATAAAAAGAAAAGTAAGATTTTAGTTTTCTGAGTATGTTCAAATTCTTAACCTGGAATTCTTTTTATGTAATATTTTAACTGATAATGGCTTATAAAAAGTACATACAGCATATTAACATGAACATTTCTGAGACCAGCAAGATTCAGAAGTGCACTGTACTAATGGCAGAAGTTTTGTTTTACTTTGTTTTGCTCTGTTTTGTGGGGAGGGAGCACAGAAGGAGAGGGAGAGTCTTAAGCAGACTCATAGCTGAGTGCAGAGCCTGGTGTGGGGCTGGGTCTCACTTCTCTGAAATCATGACCTGAGTTGGAACCAACAGTTGGATGCTTAACCAACACCCTCCAGGTAGGTGTTTTAAAACAGGAATACAGAAGTCCTACATTTATCCTTAATATATGATTTTTGCACATATCACAAATCAATCATTGGCCTTAGATCCTTTAGATCTAAGAATAAAATATCTCTAATTATTATTTAAAAGAATTAATGGACATCATGGTTAAGGAAGCTTATTTTATCAGAGGACTTATAGGATTTAACACAATTTTTTTAACACAATTAACATCTTGTATTGAAGGAATGGAAAACTACTGAATTTACTACCAAGTCATTCAAGTCTGAGTCTCATCAACGTTTAAAACACAATTTTCAAACTGCTTTCTTTTCCATTTTCAATGGACACTAAAAGAAATTTAGTCTTCATTAAGCATGACTTACTCTCATTAAGCATTTAAAAAACAAATTGGGGAGAAGTATGAATAGGCAGAGAAGTATGAAAAAACAGGATTTTTAGGGCAATGAAAACAGTCTGTAGATATTATAGTGGTGGATGTCATTACACATTTGTCTAAATCCACAGAATGTACAAGAGTGAATCCTAAGGTAAACTATGGATTTTGAATGATTACAGTGTGTCAATGTAGGTTCATCCATTGTTGCGAAGGTGCCACTCTAGTGGGGGATTTTAATAATGGGGAAGGCTATGCTTGTCTGGGGCTCAGGGTATATACCAGGAATCTCTATACCTTCCTTTCAATTTTGCTATGAATCTAAAAAATGCTCCCAAAAAATTATCTTTAAAATATTTTACTTCTGAGAAATACTTTTTCAAAATTACTTGAGCTTTAAATTTGAAAGGAAACAAAGCATTTCCCCTCCCAACCTCTCTGTACAAATATATCAAATCATATGTGATCATTTAAGAAACATTTATTTCTCCAGAATTTTTTACATTTCATAAATCTATAACTTCTACATAAAAATCATTACACAATGCTCTTTCAAAGTTAAACATAAATTTATCATACAACCCTGTAATTCCACTGCTAAATACCTACCCAAGAGAAATGAAAACATATGTATCCACTAAGATCCGCATGTAAATGTCCTTAGCATCAAGATTCATAAGAGCCTCAAATGAAAACAACCCAAATGTTCGTTCAATGATGAATACGGATGGAATGTGATACATCCATACAATGGAAAATCATTAAATAAAAAGGAATGAAATACTGCTACATGCTACAACACAGATGAATCTCAAAACCATTATGAAAAGTCAAAGGACCCGAGAACAAAAGACCACACATTGTCTGACTCCAGATGAAATGACCAGAAAAGGCCAATCTATAGAGACTGAAAAGAGATTAAGCAGTTGCCTGAAGCTGGGAGTGAGCACAGAGATTAACTATAAATGGACATGAGGGATCTCTTGGGGGTGACGAAAATGTTCTAAAATTGAATTATGGTGATGCTTTTACAACTTGGTAACTTTTCCTTAAAAAAAAATCACTGAAAGGGGTAAATTTCCAAATAAAAACTGACTAAAAGAGGAGAAAAACTGTTTAACACAAATGAAATGGGACACATTTTTAAATATCCTGCATAAAGTATTCCATTAGCCTCCAATATTTTGCTATAGAAACATATGGTGGAGACTAAAGTCAATCACTAAAGATGTACCCCCCCCATCATATTTTGCTTCAAAATTGAATCATTTTGTCTTCCAAAACATGTTTTTAGAAAATAAACTCTTTTTGAGATAGCGTCAGCAGAGAGGCCCTGACCAGCATGGACCGTCTCAGCAGGAAACAAACAAGGTTTTTAAAATGCTGGCCTAACCAACCTGGACCCAGTATCTACCCCATTACAGTACTTTCTGCGAGCTTTCTGGCCATCACACCTTATGTTAATGACCCAAATTCTGAGCTTTCTGAATCCGAAATCCCAGAAGGATAGGATCAGATAGCCTATCATGTAGCATTAAATGTCACTATGAAAAAAGGCATCTTGTAAAACGATTGAGTGGAGAGATGGGTTTTGAGTCCATCTACATGTGCACGAGGAGAGATGTGGGGCTCATAGTCGTTCTTACCCAGTTCTTCTTTGGTACCCAAACCGTTCAAGGGGGTTTTGATTATTTTCTACATGGATGTTTAGAGGGGGTCTTCCGCCCCGAATCTCCACTTTCCAGTCCTATAAAGTCTAACCCAGAACACCTGCAAGGTTGGGAATGAGGGGCAGGGAGAGGGGGAGTAGGTTGTTTTGGGGCTTTTGTGGAGGTTTTTAAGCATATTTCCCTCTCGCCCCGCTGGAGCGCTATGCAAAGGCACGGCTGAGAGCCGGGGGGGGGGGGGGGGGGGGGGACACGGGGCGGGCCCGCGGGTCGCAGTCTCACTCCCGCAGGCAGCGGGGGGGGGGGGGGGGGGGGGCGCAGCGGGACAGCCTCCCTGGGGGCCCAGCCTCCCTCGGGACCAACCTCCCCAGGACCCAGCCTCCCCAGGGGCCCAGCCTCCCCGGGGGACCCTTCCAGGCGCTTCCCCACGGGGCTGCGGCAGCGGCGACCGGGCCCCTCGCCGTCCGTGCCCCAGGCCCCTGGGAGCGCATCGCACCCGGCGGCCTCGCGGGCGGGGGTCCCGGGCTCCCGGGCAGGTCCCGATGGCCGCGGGGACCCCCGGACAGTCCGCTCGAATCGGTCCGGTATTTGGCAAAGAACCCGCGCGGCCCCGCGGGAGGCGGGAGGCGGGAGGCGGGGGGCGGGGGCCCCAGGCGCCGAGGCTCGGGCGCGGGCGGCCGCCGGGCGCGGGGCGCGGGGCGCGGGGCGCGGGGCGCGGGGAGCGCGGGGCGCCAGGAAGGCGGCGCGGCCGTGGAGCGCCACAGCTGCGGCCCCGCCGCTCCCCCGCCCCGAGCAGGTGGCCCGCCCGCCCGCCCCCGGCCTCTCCTGCCTCCCCGGCCCCTCCTGCCCCCTCCTGCCCCTCCTGCCCCCCTGCCCCTCCTGCCCGCCCTGCCCCTCCTGCCCCCCTGCCCCCGCCCCTCCGGCCCCGGGCCCAGCGCCCCGTCCTCCCCGCAGGCACCTGGGCTCGCACCCCGGGCCCCGCCGCCAAGTCCCCGCGCGGACCGAGCGGAAAGTTGCGCTCACGACGCCTCCCGGTGCTGCGCGACGCCCCGCACCAGCCCCGCGCTCCCCCCGGGACGTACCCGCGAGCTGCCCGCCGAGCCGGGGGGGGGGGGGGGTCCTAGCGCCGGGGTCGCCCGGCCTCCCCGCCGCCGAGCGCTGCGGCGCGGGCTCCTCCGGCCCCGGGGACGCGGCCGCGTGTGAGCGGAGGAGCCGGGGCGCAGCCGGGAGCGGCCGCCGGGACCCGCCCCCCGCGCCGAGCGCTCCCTCCCCGCCCCGCCTCCGCCCCGGGCCGGGCTCCGCGGTGTGCGCCCGCGGGGGCTCCGGGGGGCCTCCATCCCCGCGCCCCGGCCGAGGGCTGGTCGCGGGGTCCGCCGCGGGGTCTCCGGGGCCCGGGGTGCCGGCCGGAGCCTCGCTGCCCCCGCGCTTCGCAGGCGCCAGGACCGGGCGGCGGCGCGGTGGGCGCGCCCCGAGGGCTCAGGCTTCCCGGGCCACGCGGCCGCCCCTAGATCTAACCGCGGCTGAGCGCGGAAGGTACAGGGCGCCGAGGCTTCTTATCTGCGCCCCGAGTTTGGGTCTTCGTGTTATTAGCAGATCGTTTTTCACAGATTGGGAAGCAGCGTGCGGTGCTGCCAACTTTTGGACCCAGAGAAATAGACAACAGTGCATATCCGGTTTCATCTAAAGATTCTCACTAAGGAAAATGAGGTCCCTATTACTAGGGTTTTGTTGTGTCCCTTAAAAGTCCTATTAAGCGGATGACAATACTGCTGAAAAAACTAACGTACAATTCTCTGCTTCCTGAGAAGGTGGTTTGTCCCCCCCGAAGTCCTGAGATCACCTCTGTTTTCCTAAAAGTCATTTTTAGTGCTTGAAATCTTAATACCAATGTGGTCATTGGTTCTGTGCTCTAGCTTCCTACCCCGGGCCTATGGCACCTGCCACTTCACATAGCCTTTTTAGGCAAAGACTAGGTGAGATATGAAAATATAATCAGGCAAATATTTAAAGTATCTACTAATGGTGCTACGATCAGGCCCTTTAAATTATTTACTATTCCTAACTCACAATGTAGTAATCATCACCGTTTTCACTTAATAAACTGAGGCCCAGCAAGGTGAGATGAACTTTGAATGAAGTGAAATAGATAACAAGGCTGCAAATCAGTTTTTGAACATAGAACTTTCTGCCTTTAAGGTTGATCAACTTTTGAGGCACCTGGGTGGCTCAGTGGATTAACTGTCCAACTCTTGATTTCAGCTCAGGTCATGATCTCAGGATTGTGAGATCCAGACATGCGTGGAGCCTGCTTAAGATTCTCTGCCTCTCCCCACCATCCCTCTTTCTCTCCCTTAAAAAAAAAAAAAAAAAAAAAAAAAGATTGACTTTTTTTTTTTAAGCCTACACTCTATTCATAAAGCTTGTGATTTTTCTAGAAGCCAACCTGTACATTTTATTTTCTAAAACCACAGTTACTTGTGTGGTCATACAAATATTAATTAAAGAGATTGAGAGTTATTTTTAGTGTAACTTCAAAACTTACTATTTGACATTATCAAATATATTTGTATGTCAAATATATTCTAAATACTATTACTAAGGGAATTTTTCTAAGCCCTATTTATTTTAGATAGCCTATCATAGAGAATGATACTTAAATGTTTATATATATGAGTTATACTATCATGATTGGATTTTTATGATTCTGCAACTGTGTTCCTTATACTCACAAACTTTGTTTCGTAAAATCTGTACTTTTGGTTAAATTTGATGAAATCTTTAGTCCTCCCTGATATACTTTTAAATTATATATTAGAAATCATCAGAACCACTTGAATGTATGTTCTATGAACACTGTATCTTTAGTAGTTAGAGTATAGGACACTGTATCTTTAGTAGCTTGTTTTTAAGCACAGAAAAAGTGCTTAAAAGCAGTTTTTAAATGACAAACTGTAATCTCATTTCCTTCAATTAAGACAAAATAATGACTTAAGAAAATACTATTTATAGAATGCTTTTGTCTACCTAGAGTGGATTGAGGATTTTTGGTAGTCTCTCTCTTCTATCGGGAAAGTAGGGGATATGGTGCGATCAGGCAAACAGCCTAAAGGTTTGCAGTAACTGTTGTTAGGATTGGTAGAGAGAAGCTGACCATAAGCCCAAAGAAATACTTTTGATTCTAGGAATTTGGAAGTAGTAGTTGCACACCATTGTGTGAATTTGTATTAAAAAAATATGATTCTCAATGCAGAAAGTTTAATAATCAATTTTGGTCTTTGGCCAAGTGATCTGATGGGAAGACAAGGAGAAATGTTGGCTGCCTTTACTAAGAGAGTAGTTGAAGGACGGAGCTATGAGATTAACTTAATATGACATAGGAGAATAGGTGAAGACATTAATAAGGAGTGAAAAAGAAGTCAAGGAACTACAGCTATAAATCAAATGAGGGAGAGAGGAAAATAAGTTGTAGTCAAAGTGAGACTTTTCTTGAAAGCTCTGGTGGTAGTGATGACATGGTTTACAGAAGAAAAGTGGGTGAGGTTGGCTGACATAGAATGAAGCTAAAGAAACTGGAGACTAAGGTTCTGAAAAGGCTGTCCACATGGACACTGAAGCTACCAACAGTGATAAGAAGCCACGAGATACAGGAGGAGTGGCTCAGATACCAAAGATTCCCATGAATGTGGTGGAATGATCTGGAACTGAGGGGCAGAAGGTACACATACAGGGAGTCAGAGGCTAAACAGATCAAGGGCTGGTCTAAGAATTGGTATGCCGTTCAAAAGCAATACTGGGGAGCCACAAGGACGCCAGTGCCGCCTCCTATGCTCCTAGGGAGTTAAAATAATGAGCATTTTACACTGAGGGAAGATCTATGGGAAACTATTCTTAGAAGTAAGCTGATTTTCACAAAAAGCAAGAAAATGGCTAAAGCATGGTGTGAATAAGTTATGAAGGTAGTGGGATTTGTCAGTATTCATCGAAGACTCCACCAGGTCAGAGTGGATGACTTTAGGAGGCAGAGCTGGCCGCAGGGTTATGCACCCTGTGTGGGAGCGTGGGGCTCTACTTCGGTGCTTGGCTTAGAGCTCCTCTCTTCTTGTCTTGAAATTCTGCATTTGCAAATGATCCCGTATTTCCATTGTCAGTAGTTCCCTCAAATTATGCAGCCAGTCCCATTTGGAGAAAGTGGAAAAATGGAAGCTTGGTGAAGCAAGAAGCAGTGCAGTCCCACTGAGGATTAATGTATGGCAGAGACTGAGCCAGGAGACTGTATTGTGAGGGGACACAAGAATGGTGGAGGAAGGGGTGTGGCTGCGAGGTTTCAGATGACATCCAGTTTTGCTGTCTTCAGGGCCAGGCTAGCTGCCCGCCAGGCAGGAGAGCCACACCGGAGTCCCCAGCAGCCTGCTTCAGGTTGCCATGGGCTAGTGGGCTCACTTCCTAGGACTAGCTTATTATTATTAACTTATTTTTATTAACTTATTATTATTAACTTATTATTAATTAACTTATTATTATTAACTTATTTCCACAGATCTGGTGACTTGAACCAGCAGAATTTTATTTTCTCACATTTCGGGAAGCCAGAGTTCAAAATCAGGATGTTGGCAGGACAGTGCTCCCTCTGAAGGCTGTAGGGGAGAATCCTTGCCTTCTCAGCTTTTGGTGGCTAAAGGTAATCATCAGTGCTCCTTGGCCTGCAGCTGCGTAACTCCAACCTCTGCCTCTATCTTCACATATTCTCTGTGTTTCTCCTCTGCAGTCTGTATCTTTCTCTTGTAAGATAGTCATCTGGGGAATCCTGGGTGGTTCAGCCATTGAGCGCCTGCCTTCGGCCGGCCCAGGGCGTGATCCTGGAGTCCCAGGATCCCTGCATGGAGCCCGCTTCTCCCTCTGCCTGTGTCTCTGCCTCTCTCTCTCTCACTCTATCTGTGTGTGTGTGTGTTTGTGTGTGTGTGTGTGTGTGTCTCATGAATAAATAAATAAATAAAATCTTTAAAAAAAATACGATAGTCATCTGATTTAGAATCCACCTGCTTAATCCTGGATCATGGCATCTGGAGCTCCTGATTTTAATTACATCTTCAAAGACTCTTTTCCCAAATCACAAGTACTGGGGTTAGGACTTAGACATATCTCTTTGGAGACGAACATTCAGTCCACTACAGTCAGGTTGCCTGAGGCCACAAGAACAGCAGCCAGTCTAAATGACATTGGCAGCTGATAGCCTTTCAGGTCTATTTGAAAAGTCAACATATCTATAATAATGTGAAGCTTATCAATGTTTTTGAAGCTTTCCAATCATGAAATTTAATACATATGAAACCAGAAGATTAAAACTGCCTAGAGAGATTTTACATTCCTATGAGTGGCTATCTGTCCTTGCGGACAAAATGCACTGAGAAGAGAAGTCATGTACTTCGGACAGTTTCCCAATTGGTCATAGAGAATTGAGCAAATGGTATCTTCCACTCCTCCTCTTCAGCCATCCTCCATTCTGGAGGACATATGCGGTCCCCTGGTACTAAAGGAGGCTCTACAGGATGACCACATTTCATCCCTTCCTGAAAATATGATATTTAGAAGGACTAGAAGAGTGACCTTGTGAATCTGTAGCAGAGGCTGAGCTAGCTTCCCAAACCATGATTTATAAAGAACAATCTTAAAAACTCTTAGAAAAGGAAGAAACAAATGTTGAAACTGATTCTGAAACTGAATCCCTGACAGGGATTCTGAGAAATGGTTGAGTAGCTACCAAAGTCAAAAGGATGCCTCTTAAAAGGAGTTGCGCTCTTCAGCTTAAAATAGAACAGGAGCCATAAATTCCATCAAAGGTTCCATCCATGAATTTCTGGGTGATAACAGTGAGAAGATCCCAAGTTGTGGCAGTAGAGGGCTGAGATTTCCAGCAGGTTAGAGGAGCATCCATCTTTGGGTGAAGGAAGGAAGGAAGTTGCCCTGAGACAGAGCTTGGATGACATAGTGGCATTTGGCAGAAGGGAGTGGAGCCTGAGGTGCACAGTAGTGACTCTGTTCCTATTGTATGCAAGAAATAATATCACAGACCCATATACATCAAGGGCTGGTAATCCATCCATCTGAGGCTATACAGTTGAAGCAGAGGGAAGAGGGAGAGAGTGCTTTCATTTTAGTAAAGTAGAAATCTCCTAAGAAAGTATTCTGAATTGTCATTACAGTCATATGTTTCCCTTGCTCCTAGTCAATGGAACATCATTTCACAAAGTAGCAGAGTATATGACAACAAACAAACATACACTGAAAAAGGGAAATCTTGAATTCTGATCCCAACTGGCAATGCCATTAATAGTGTTTATTCTTGGGCAGCCCAGGTGGCTCAGTTGTTTAGCGCCACTTTCGGCCCAAGGTGTGATCCTGGAGTCCCAGGATTGAATCCCACTTCAGGCTCCTTGCATGGAGCCTGCCTCTCCCTCTGCTTGCGTCTTTGCCTCTCTGTCTCTGTGTGTGTGTCTCTCATGAATAAATAAAATCTTCAAAAATAAAAATAGTGTTTATTTTCACTAAAATCAGTTTTCTCCGAAGGGAAACAGAAGGCATAAATTCAAAAGATTGTCCTGCTCTATAATTCCCTAAGAGTCTGAATTGGCTTTCTCATTCATTCCAAACTCAACATTTAGAACAACCGTTTTGACTCCTCTCCATCTCACTTCAATTCTTACCATTACCCAACACAAATCCTTTTCGCAGATAAGCTAGTCAACTTGCCAGTCCTTGTGACTGACTTTTGCGCTCTGGCATCCATAATTGGTGTAGGGGATAAGCTTCTTTTCACCACCTCCTACTCAGGCAATGCCATTTAATTTCTTCAAACTCCTGTTCACAAATAATCTATTTTTGGAGACCTATTGATGAATTTTTTCCACCTCTGATCATTTGCTCAAATAAATGCCATGTGTTTGGAAGAGTATAGCAATTTTAAATGAAAAGAAAAATAGTATTTTTCTTAAGTTTTTGGCATGTCCTTAAAACACTTTCGTGTGTATTAAATCTTTTTAATTATACTACAAGTTTCTTAGCAGGAAGCTTTTATATTCCATAATAGTGTTTTCCAACTTCATCCAGTAAATGAGAATGTTTTAGGACCAATAAAAATAAAATTGTTAACCATGGAGCCATCCACTGATACAGCATCAACAGTTCTTGACCCAGAGTAGGAATTCCATAAATACTTTTATATAAATGTAAATCAAGCCACACCTTTCAACTCAACCATGATTTTATACACACACGCACGCACACACATTATAAACACCAATCATTCTTCTTCCTCTTTTCAGTATGATGACCTTTCCTCAGTATGTGGTGAATTACTTGCCCAAATTAGCATTATTTTTAACAACATATTTTAGAAAGAGTTAAAACATTTTAATACACTTTTATACGAATTGTTTCTTTGTACATTCATAAAATCAGAGATCAAAGTTTAAGAATTTAAAAAATTAATTCAGAACTTCTAACACAAGGGATCTCTGCATCTCTAGAATTTTCTGTGTCTCTCATTTTTTTTTAAGTAGCTCTATACTCAGCGTGGGACTTGAACTCATGACCCTGAAACCAGGAGTCACATGCTCTACCAACTGAGTCAGCCAAGTCCTCTAGAATTTTCTATTATACATTTTATCAGAAGTTCATTAATATTTGCACGTTACCTATTGTATTATTAATAGTAAATGTTATTTATTACGGCCCTGAATGACTCAATAACTGCAGATAACTATATTGAATCTAAGTTACCTTATAAAATGAATTGGGTCTTTTTTGATTTCGGGCAAACTAATTTAACATAACTTAAGTATCACTGATAGAAGTTAGGATGGGCAGAGCCTTCTAAAGAGGGTGTTCTGAGATGTTCCTGGGGCATTGGACTTGAATGCTACCCTCTTAAAAATTTCCTGGGAAACAGAATTTAGATTTAACTCAATTGCAACCCTCTTTTTTTTTTTTAATTTTCCTTAGAGTGTACAGGAGTTAAAAAAAGCTGTAAAAATTAACATTAGCCCATAAACCTAAAGCAAATGTGATATTGGGACTTATAAGAAATAATATATTTTGGTCATTCAGACGAATGGTGACCAAAATATATTTCTCATTTTCATTTGGTCTTCTTCCAGTTTCGGGCTCACAGTTCCTAAAACCTTTGGAACTTCCTGTGATAAGGGTGATAAAGGTATCTTTTGTTATGTTAATGAGATCACTTTTGGAAAGCTCTTAGGTAACCTAAGGACAGGGAGCTGATTGCCAAGAGAACCAAACACATGATCAGAGATTTGGAACTTTCACCTCAACCCCAGACTGGAGGTGAGGCAAGCTGGAGGTTGAGCCAGCCAATGCCAGTGACTTAGTCAAACAGGACAGTGCAGGAAAGCCTCCAAAAAAACCTAAAAGGACAGAGTGGGGGGAACTTCCAGGTGGGTGACACAAGGAGGAACCTTGGAGAGGTCACAGACACTCCTTACCTTTCTCCACACTTTATCCTATATATCTCTTCATCTGGCTGTTGACTCACATGCTTTTTCATATCCTTAATAAACTGATAATTGTGTTTCCCAGAATTCTGTGAGTCACTCTGGCAAATTAAAAGAACCCAAGGAGAAAGTCATTGGAGCCTCCAATCCATAACTGGTCAGTCAGAAGTACAGGTAACAGCCTGGGATTTGTAACCGGCATCTGAACTGGGGGGTGGAGAATAATTTCATAGGACTGAGCCCTTAACCTATAGAATCTGATGCTATCTTCACGTAGTTGGTGTCAGAATTGTGTTGATTTCTCAGACACCCATGGGGTGTTGTGGTGGGAGACCTCCTCACCACATTGGAATTGGGTCCAGGAGCCCTAAAAGAGTTACTGTCAGTAGAGCACATAACAGAAAATTGTATGCCTTCAATTTAAAGTATCTTAGCAATCAAAATATAATCTTTAGCATTAATATTCATCTAGGTTTCTTGGATTAGATGCATCTTATCAATGATTCTCCTTATTAGTTGTAGCCCTAGACAAAATTTTAACATAAGTAAAATCTGTCCTCTTTCTGCATCCTTTTCATCTTCTCCTTCCCAACCAAGTTCTCCTGGAAGACATGAGTGGGTTTATAAACACACTGAGCCCCTCGGTAGCTTTTTGTGCAACACTCTTTGAGGTCAGCAGTGAAGAAGCAGAGTAATTGACATTGCAGAGGAGAACTTTAGAGAAATAGTAATATTTGAGAAGTAATCATTGATTTCCAAAAGTTAGAGCTTAGGCACCACTTTGATACCAATGAGGGGACATCTTCCTTTACAAATGAGACCTTAGCATTACCAAGTAATAGATATGCATAAGAGAAATCTTTTCTCCAACCTTGTATTGATTTAAAAAGGTGTGTGTGTGGGGGGGAATGGTGTGGAAGGAACAAGGAGTGACTGCAGCCTATCACCTTGAGGACTTACCAGACACGGCCCATACTTTCCTAACTGATTCCAAGCTATATTTTCTTTTAGATTTTTTTTAATTTATTCACTCATGATAGACACACACACACAGAGAGAAAGAGACAGAGACAGAGAGAAAGAGAGAGAGAGAGGCAGAGACACAGGCAGAGGGAGAATCAGGTTCCACGCAGGGAGCCTGACGTGGGACTTGATCCCGGAACCCCAGGATCACACCCTGGGCAAAAGGCAGTGCTAAACCGCTGAGCCACCCAGGGATCCCCTGATTCCAAGCTATTTAATGAAGATTCCTTTTCTTAAGTAATAAGGAAAATTTTGATATAAAATTCTATATTGGTTGACAGAATTTTTTTCCCAATACTTTTAAAAAATTGTTATACTTTGTCCTGTATACAAATATGTTTTTTATTCTGTTTTTAAGATTTTCTCTTTGCCAGTAATTTAAACAATTTTATTATGAGGTCTGTAGTGTAGGTTTCTCTGTGTTTCATACACCTGAGGTCCATTGCATGTCTTGGGTTAGAAACATTTCAATCATTTCTTCAAATAATTTTTCTGCCCCCACCTCTTGAGGATTTCAATTAACACATATGCTTAAGCTACTTAAAGTTTTCCCACAGATCACAGAGGCTCCGTTTATTTGTTTTTGGTCTTTTTCCTCTCCATGTTTTATTTTGAATAGTCCTTTTGCTGTCTTGAATCTCACTGATTTGTTTTACTCTGTAGTGTTAAATGTGTTGTGAGTTCTATACAAGTGTCTATATCACCTCAAATAACGTATTTTATATCTCTAGAAGTTTTAGATTTTTTTACATATCTTTCATGTCTTTACTTACTGTGCTCCATCTCTCCTTTATATGGGATATAGCTACAATAGCTTCTATCATGTCATCACCTACTAATTCCATTAGTTTTGAAATACCAATCCAAATTCTGGAATACTAATACCAATCCAGTTTTGGATTGGTAAATGTGGGAGCCGGACCCCGGGAACCTGCTTCTATATTCAATTGATGGCTTTTTCTCTTCACTTTAAGTCATATTTCCCTGCTTCTTTACATGTGTGGTAATTTCCTATTAGATGCCAGACATTGTGATTTTGCCTTGTGGGGTGGGTGATGGATAGTTTTGCGTTCCTATTAAAATTCTTGAATTTTGTTCTTGGCCATAGTTAAGTTACTTGGGAAGAGTTTATCCTTTTGAGTCTCTTCATTAAGTTTTATAAAGCAGGATTAGACACATTTCTTTAGGGCTTATTTTGCTGTTTGAGCTTTGTGTTTCTTTGAATGGCTCTTGTGTCTTTACGTGCATAAACTGATTTGTACCCAACTGAAGACTTGAGGGTATCTTCTGGAGATTTCAGGAGTTCTTGGTCTGTGAAGTTCTCTCTGTGCAGGGACTCTGCCTTGCAATCTCTAAAGATGCTCTGGCTCCCCAGGTGACCAGTTTCATCTCTTCAACTCTGAGAGACCAGACTTAGCCTGGGTTCCCTCTCCCTGAACTATTATCAAGAAATTCTCTTCAGGCACTGAGCTGAGGCAATCATAGTGCTTTACCTCGTTTGTTTCCTCTTTCTCAGGGATCACTGTCCTATGCTGCCTGTTGTTCAATATCTGAAAACATTGCCCCATATGTTTTGTCTGTTTTTATAGTTGTTTCAGACAGGAGGGTAAATCTGGCCCCTATTATTACCCCATCTTCTCTAGAAGCAGAAGTCCATTTAGTAATTGTTTTTTTTCTTTTTTTGTTTTTTTTTTTAAGATTTTACTTATTTATTCATGAGAGACACAGAGAAAGGCAGAGATACAGGCCAGAGGGAGAAGCAGGCTCCATGCAGGGAGCCTGACATGGGACTCGATCTTGGGACTCCAGGATCAGGCCCCAGACTGAAGGCAGTGCTAAACTGCTGAGCCACCAGGGCTGCCCAGTAATTTGGTTTTACTTTTTAGTTTTATTTTTTGCTTTGTTTTTTTCATATAAATCCTTTCCATAAAACACTTAGTAATAGTTCACTGCACAAAATGGACTTTTTATAAATGTTTTAGATTGAATGCAATAAATATTAAAGAGAAAGGAGACATTCTGTTCACTTACATGTTACTCAGAGAAAAATTTACCTGGAGAATTTAGTGAAGGACATGATTCAAAGATGACAGTTCTCTTCTCAGCTCTATTTGTGACAACTTCTCTGGCCTTAATTTTTTATGCCTATGTTTTCATATAAAGTGGTAATGGGCATTGACATTCCTCTCTAAAATTAAGAACTTTTTTTCTACATTATATTAAAACAAAGACAGTCTTGGGGCACCTGGGTGGCTTAGTGCTTGAGCATCTGCCTTCGGCTCAGGTCGTGATCCCAGAGTTCTGGGATCGAGTCCTGCATCGGGCTCCCCGCAGGGAGTTTGCTTCTCCCTCCGCCTGTGTCTGCCTCTCTCTGTGTGTCTCTCATGAATAAATAAAATCTTTAAAAAAAAGAAGAGTCTTGGGGGATCCCTCGGTGGCTCAGCGGTTTAGCGCCTGCCTTTGGCCGCGGGCGCGATCCTAGAGTCCCGGGATCCAGTCCCGCGTCGGCCTTCCCGGCATGGAGCCTGCTTCTCCCTCCTCCTGTGTCTCTGCCTCTCTCTCTCTCTCTCTCTCTCATAAATAAATAAATAAATCTTTAAAAAAAAAAAAAAGAAGAGTCTTAACTAGGATTATTATTGAAATTCTATCCATATTGCCTGTGAAGTACTTTAATAATTGTGAATGTTACCTATTTATAAATTATTATCAAAAAGGGAGCTGATTCCAAGTCATGCTCTGGAAATCATCTGATAAAGTCACTTGCAATAGCAACATTGATGATGTATCTCAAGGAAGGGAGAAAATAAAAATTATTTCTCAATATAACAGCGATAATATTCTCAGCTTTCACATTAACTAAATGACCTACTGGGTTTTTATTAATAAATTTCCCCATTTTTCCCCAAAACATCTCTATGATGGTTATATAAAAGCAGCTTCTACAAATTTCTGCTGTATTTGAAAAGTAAAAACAAATAAACTTGCTAAATCCAAATCTTCTCCCATCATTCCTCCTGGTTCATATCAAACCATATCACGCATTCGAAATAAAGAAAATTAAATAGCACAGATACTTGAAAGAATTCTGTATTTACCCCCAAACCCATGTGTGTAGATCCATAGACACATTTGGCCTAATGTGTTAGCAAATTGTTAATTCCAGGGGCAACTGGGTAGCTCAGTTGGCTAAGTATCTGCCTTCAGCTCAGGTCATGATCCCAGGGTCCTGGGATCCAGTACCACGCCCACCTCCCTGCTCAATGGAGAGCCTGCTTTGCCCTCTCCCTCTGCCTCCTGTCTCATGTTCTGTCTCTCTCACTCTAACGCAAATAAATAAATAAAATCTTTTTAAAAAAAGATTTAATTCCATTCCAGCAAACAAAGCCCCTCAATAAAGGGACAATTTTTGGCTGAAAATGTTAGTTTGGCAGGACGTACCTTTACCATCAATGATGATTTTAGTCTGTGAAGGTTGATGACAGAAGATGACCTCCAAACATTCTTAGATTTCTTTTTTTTTTTAAGATTTTCTTTATTTATTCATGAGAGACACACGGAGAGAGGCAGAGACACAGGCAAAGGGAGAAGCAGGCTCCCTGTGGGTAGCCTGATACGGACTTAATCCCAGGACCCCAGGATCACGTCCTGAGCCAAAGGCAGACACTCAACCACTGAGCCACCCAGGGGTCCCACATTCTTAGATTTGAAATAAAAAATACCAATCTTACTTGATCCTAACTATCAGAGTTATGTACACCACTATTATGCAAGATTCCCAGACCAGTAGAATTCACACTAGCAGGAAGCTTGTTAGAAATGCAGGATCTCAGACATCACCCTAGACCTGACAAGTCACAGTATGCACTTAACAAGACCCCAACTGATCTGTACACACATTAAAGCTTGAGAAGCACTGCTGCACATCACCTTGCATCCCTAACTCAGTGCCTAAACTCAAGGTTTTACTCTAGATAAACTATATTTTGGGCAGCCTGGGTGGCTCAGCAGTTTAGTGCTGCCTTCAGCCCAGGGCGTGATCCTGGAGACCTGGGATTGGGTCCCACGTTGGGCTCCCTGCATGGAGCCTGCTTCTCCCTCGGCCTGTGTCTCTGCCTCTCTCTCTCTCTCTGTGTCTCTCATGAATAAATAAATAAAATCTTAAAAAAAAAAAGATAAACTATATTTTTCTTTTCTCTCACCATTGTACAGTAATCCTTGTGTTGAATTCAGTTTCTGTGGTGACAAATGAAACTTATAGGCAAAGGTTCAGGTGCATGAGTGAGGTATTATGGAAAATCATTCAAGAAAGCAAGGATCTTTCTTTCCTGAAAACATGTCCCAGATCTCTTGATTCTGAACTGCAGGACACTGCATATGACTATACATTATTTAAAATGCGATTACTTCATGATTCTTTTAATGATTAGAATTTTCCAGAACTTATGCAAGCCCCTAATTTAAAATAAAATCAATTTCATTGTTCTGATAGAAAGGTTGGATAAGTTGTTCAAAAACCCAATCATAATAATAGGAATTTAGATCAAGAAGATATTCTAGAGGATATTTAGTCCTCCTATTCTAGATCATCTCCTGTTATTTAAAGGGAAGTAGGGGGCAGCCTGGATGGCTCAGCGGTTTAGTGCCACCTTCAGTCAGGGCCTGATCCTGGAGACCCAGGATCAAGTCCCATGTCAGGCTCCCTTCATGGAGCCTGCTTCTCTCTCTGCCTGTGTCTGTGCCTCTCTCTCTCTCTCTCTCTCTGTGTGTCTCATTAATAAATCAATAAAATATTTTAAAAAATAAAAAATAAAGGGAAGTAATTTGCAATAAGAAATTGCAGACCTTATATTTTATCCTCTATATAGCTGAACCTACCAACTTCCAAAAAGAACTTATTACTATAAAATACCTCTGTGGGGTGCCTGCGTAGTAGCTCAGTTGGTTAAGCCTCCCACTCTTGGTTTCCACTAAGGTGGTGATCTTGGTGGTATCAAGCCCTGCAGCAGGCTCTGCGCTCAGCAGGAAGTCTGCTTGAAGATTCTCTCCCTCTGTCCCTCTTCCTGCGTGCATGTGTTCGCATCCTCTCTCACTCTCAAATAAATAAATCTTTTAAAAAAATAAAGTAAAATATCACTATATAAAATAAAACTGTTAAACTAGATTTATTTTTAAAAATGGATAAAAGGAATGAAATAAATATATCAACCACCTGGCCTGTGTTTATTAAGATTAGACATTAAATCTGGCTCTTCACTTCCTGGAAATTAAGTAAAAAAAAGGGAAGCAAAACAGAATATATCACCAATTAGCATTTGCAATCCCATGTATAGAATCTCAGTTGAAGATATTAATAACCACATAGTTCATTTTGCTTTTTAAAACCTTCTATACAGATGATCAATTTTTTGAACCAGAGTTTTACCTGAAGAGTTATATTTCTACAGTAAAGGAAAGATGTTATATTTGGTTTCATGTCATTCTAACTGTTGAATAAAGTCTAACATACACCAAAAAAAATCTAAATCCTGTTGGCTAAATCCTGAATAAAGGTAAGTTGATAAGAACAAAGATCTGGTTTAGTTTTTTAAAAAATGAAAAACTTTGAATTCCTGATATTTGAAGTCATACTTACCTCGTCAAAACCCTCTGGTTAGGTATCCATGAAACAACTGGTATTTTGGAAATAAAGTGCTTTTTACTCAATACAAATAGTCTTTCCTTATATGAAGACACTTTGAGAACCAATAGTTTTCATGTACATTTGTTTTGGCTTATTCCATGACAATGTTGATATTAAGACCAGAAACAGAATGCTGCTGCGTTCTTGACTTGCGTCTCAAATACTACCTTGAAAGTCGAATTTGAGTAAGTTCAGATCTATGAGAAGTTATTCTACAAAGGACAGTAAGTGGGTATTTTTCATTTCTAGTAAAGGAAGGAGAAATCAGTCTGTTGAAGGAGAAGAAGAGCAAAGCAAAGCAGCAATTTCCAGTAGCATTCAGTTATTCAGAGGAAAAGCATATAGTCATAAAAAAAGTTTTTCTAACCCAGCAATGTGTGTGTATGCATCAGGGTGGTAGGTGGTGGGTATGTGTGTACATGGCAGGGTGGTGTGTGTGTGTGGCGGGGGGGAGAAATAGAAATTAGATGAAAGACCTCCCTAACTATATAATTACTTAGCAAGGAAAACTGGAGTATGTGGAATTTCCCACCCACTTTAGTTACCCCTAAAGTTAGGGATCAATTGGATAAACCATAACCTGCTCATACAGTTGAGATCCATGTGTTTTGTTTTTTGTTTTTCTGTTGTTGTTGTTGTTGTTGTTGTTGTTGTTTTTCTTGAAGTAAAGCTTGTGATAGATATGCCCATGAAGGGAAGGGTCGATTCTAAAGGAACCACCATGCAGCTGTGAAGTACTTTAGCACTGGCGTATACTCTCCATGCTTTAATCTACCCCAATCTACTCCCCTAATCCTTGTCAACTGAAGTCAGTTATCATCTGTGTGCAGAGGACAGCCCTGTGGGTAGAAACTGCGCAGCTCCATCTCCCCACCATCACTTTGATCTCCAGCCTCTCCCTTCCCCTTTGGCCACATGACACCAAGAAAAATGGCTAATTGTTCTGTCCTTGTGAAAATCCTGAAAAGCTTGCCACTGGGTTTAAGCTATCATATCTACATGATATGTGTCTATATTCATCAAATGCACTAACGTGCTAAATAATCTACTTTCTTGGTAGAACACTGATAAAAAGGTATCATTTTACGGTCTGCCTACATTTATAGACTTCTATAGGAGGGAAAAAAACGGAATTCTTCTCCAGCTTACTGAGTACTACTAAGTGAAGTGCATTTTTTTTTCATTACATCACTTATTACCTCCTTAAAACAGCAGGCGAAGTATGCAGTATCATTGCCTTTAACAAAAGAATAAACTGAGGCACAGATAGATTAAATAGCTTACACAGATCTTACAATCTGTAAGTGGCACAATCACGTTTCAAAACTTAGATATGCCTACACATTAGGCCAGTGATCTTCACCTCCTTACTACATAATTTCCCATAAACAAACCTCACAAGGCTTTGTTGTGAATCATCTTTGATGTAAAATAGTGATTCATGAAGCTCTTTCTCCCTGAATAACGCTTTAAGATGACACCATAATTCCTAGCAGGCAGCTCAGATCTCAGAAAGATAAACATTTTAATTGGATACCATTCTTCCTTACCATTAATTTATCATTTTTATACATTTCACTGTTTCTTCTCTAAATATATGTTTAAATATCCTCCCCTTTTTTCTCCTGATCCTGATTTTTACTCATTTCTTCTGATTTCCATTGATGTCAAAACATAGGTAATAATTAAGTGCCGAAGTAACAAAAGATAAAATATTTCAGAATAGCCAAACTCTGAAAATTATGATCATTTTCAGAGAGTAGGATGTAGTGAATACTTGAGTATCACTTATCCAGACTTGAAAAAATTGGTTTCTTATTATTAATGAAATTAAATCTGTTGACAAAAATATTATCAGTTTCACTATTTTTTCACTACTGCTCCTTGTTCTTCATAATTTTCTTCATTTCCTATAACAATTAGATATCAGTAACTCATTTATCTCTTTCATAGAACATTGGTGGCCCAGAATGACAACCTCTTCTTGCGTATCTGCATATTCTCTCTCAGTAGTGTAAGCTGATGTCAAAATAGAGGCGTATTGAAACTTTTCTTATACTACACAAATAACTCGTGAATACATTCTGTTTTTTTACAAATTAAACATGGAGATGAAATCAAGCCACCTTTGAAAGCCACCTTCAACTTTTAGCCCTACCTTCCCCATAGGTAACTATTTCTATCAGAAATTTAACATATTTTTTCCAACTTTTCTTAGTACTTCCATATACATATCATATAGATCTAGAATTGCTTTATATATTGTTTTTTACATGTCTATGTGTTTTACATACTGTAGATACTCTGCAACTTTTATGTTTTTATTGTACAATGTCTTAGAATTCTGTTGCTATTACCAAACACAGGTATGACTCATTCTTTTTAACTGTTGCTCAGTAACAATCTTATTTCATAGAATAAAAGTATTAAGATTCATTGAACCACTACCCACACAGAAACACTGAGGTTCTTTCCAGGATTTTATCATTATAAACACTGCTGGAATAAACACACATTTTTATGAATCCTTGTATACACATATTCTATGGTAGATAAAAAATAGGATTTCTAGCTATGTCTTTAAGATATTTCTGTGGTCAGAAATTATATTAGGATCATAAAGGCTCAGGCATGAAAGGAAGAACCTCCTCAATCCTGGAGTCAACAGTTATAAAAAGTCTAGTAATTTAGCAGTTGTATTTTTGCAATGGAAAACATAATGTAGTGGGAATCAAAGGAAATGGACGGTAACCACTCCTTCTGCTAATTACAAGTTGTGCAGCCTCTGCAGACTTCCATATTCTCACTTATAGTACTGGGCGATGGGATTAGATGATTTATTTCTCAGAAATGTTCCAGATCTACTTGGCATATTTCTGTTCTTCTTTATTCATTCACTCAACAAATACAAACAAGGCATATGTAAGAATCTACAGTGTTTCCATAAGGACAGAAAAATAAATAAAACCAGGAAACAAAACAATGTATAAACAGATAGGCATTCCTTAAACAAATTTATGTGGGCCACAAAATGTGTGCTTTCCAAAAGAAAAAGTATACAAGTTTAAAAGATAAACACTTCTCATTTACTTAGTTCGCTTTATTTGTCAGAATGAAGCAACTGCTTGGTACACTCTATCTGCAAACAATAAAGTTTGGGGTAAAGTTATTGCCCTCTCTAACCACCCCACTCAGGTGGGGGCATAAGATTGGTTCTAACAGGTGCTTACATGTTTCCAGTAGCCCCAAAGAGGTAATTTCCAATACTGGGCTGCGGCCAATACTGGGCCGTGGAGTTCTGGGGGCTGTTTCTTGTGTTCGCTAGATTTGTAGCTGCCCAAATTCATCTTAAGGCCCATCTGCTGGATCGTTCTCCTAGATACAAGTCCTCCCATCTGCTATATCGTAAATTGCACATAGCATGCACACACACACTGAATTAAAAGGGGGGGAGTCAAGAAGGGGAAATATGGGGGAAGGGCTTCCTCAAGAGGAGACTTAGCATTTGAATACTTACGAAAAATGAAAAAGAAAAATACAACCACTTTTTATCCAGGTTTTTAGGATTCCTCTCCTTTAGCACTGAGCCTATATACATCGCTTCATTTATTTAAGCTTTCTTTGAAGTCACAGTAGCTTCAAAGGCAAAAGGACTATGTGAGGACACGAAAAAGATGAATCACAATAGACGGTGTAAAGTAAATACTGACACTGAATTATCAGTCTGCTGAGAAGACAGCCAAAAGTAAATTATGATAAGGTAGAGCTATATTAAAATGAGGAAAACATATGACATATCAAGATCACATCTAACAATTACAACACAAATAATGAAAAAGCTAAGTAGAAAAAAAAGGTAAGTTCCTGTTTGCCAATACCATCCTTGGTTAAATAGATCAGTTTATTTTCAACATAGTGTCTACCCACACAAACTGGGAAATTGAAACATTCTCTGAGTAAGGGACTTCACAGCATGATTTCACTAACCATTTGTCGATTACATCAACTTGGTTAAGCTTAATTCAGTTCAGAGAACATTTATCATGGACCAGACATGCTACTAATTGCTGGAATTTACCTGCCATTGGAAGTATTTCACAGTTCTCAAATCTCAAAACTAAATTAATTTCGAAGTGTGTCTTCTTTAAACAAAGAAAAGGGAAACAAAGAGGAAGAGAAACAGGTTACAAATGTATTTTTCAAGGACTCTGCATGATTAACATCATAAGGAAGTAACAACTCCAAAAAACATTAGGAATCACTATTCTGGATAATTCAAGAAAATATATTTTTGCCCAACCTTAACATTTTGTAAGAAATTGTTTGAGGGAGGGACACCTGGGTAACTCAGCGGCTGAGCAGCTGCCTTTGGCTCAGGGCGTGATCCCGGAATGCCTGGATCGAGACCCACGTGGGGCTCCCTGCATGGAGCCTGCTTCTCCCTCTGTGTCTCTGCCTCTCTCTTTCTCTCTCTGTGTGTCTCTCATGAATAAATAAAAAATATTTAAAAAAATAAATTGTTTGAGGGAAGTAGGATAATAGCAGGGAAAGTACACTGGACTAGAAGTTAAGAAATTAAGTTTTAGCTATGCTCTTCCATTAACTTGCAGCGTGGTACTTACATAATTTAATTCCACTTGTATAGACTTAACTTTCTTTAGCTATGAGAGAGGGAGGAAATTAAATAATGTATGGACACTTTCAGCTTTAACCAGCTATTTGGCTTCCAGTTGCTTATATAGAAAAATAGCAAAGATAGGTCGGATAGGTGAGTTCGATGAAAGGCAGGTAAAGTTGAAAGGTATTCAATTATTCAGTAGACCATCTGCTGCTCTTTGTATATCTTACCTCATTGTATTGTATGAATATTCTTTCATTGATCAAAATACTTGGCAACTAAGGTATTTATTGAATTTAATATTTTGGAACAACGGTAAGTCCATCAGACAGCTCATTACTTAGTCTCAACCTTCCATTTTAAAATCCTTTCTTAATAAACTAAGGCCACTTTTCTGACCATGAATAAATAATATGGTAAATATAACAGTTCCCTGGTTCTGTTCGCTTCTTAAAACTACACTTAAATATCTGTGATGTATAGTTATTAATATCTAAGACAGATATTTTTACCTAATATTTTTTAATCTTTCCTCTAAATGTGGAATGTTAGGGGAAAAAATCCACTAGATTGTTAATCAGTGTATCACAAGGCTCCAACTTGTTGCTATGTGATTTACTTATTAAATTCATTTATGCAAAAATAAAACACCTGGTTAGAATTCTATCCATGGTCGAGTTAATCTAGGATTTATTATAATTTCCAAATGCTATTTTACTTTTGTACAGACATATTTAACCCCTGGTTTGCAGATGTAAGCTTTAATTTAACTTATGCATTTATTGTTCCCCTGAGATAAGAAAAAAACGTTACTAATTTGGAAAAAAGGTAGGGATATTGCCCTAAAATCTTTTTTTTTTTTTTTTAAGGATTTGATTTATTCATGAGAGAAACAGAGAGAGAGAGGCAGAGATACAGGCAGAGGGAGAAGCAGGTTCCATGCAAGGAACCTGACATAGGACTCGATCCCTGGTCCCTGGGCTGAAGGCGGCGCTAAACTGCTGCGCCACCCAGGCTGCCCACATATAACCATTCTTACATTCTTCCCATTCCTAATATATTTTCTTAATGACGAATGGCAAGCACTTTAATTAGGTCGTATTTATACTTATTGTCAACCTATATTTTAAAGTCATTTATCTCATTTATAATTTTTAATGATGTATAATCTCCTATAGGTAAAATTAGATCCTTCAATTCTATATACACTTTGTATGCTAAGAGGTTCCTTATATACTAGACTTTATAAAGAATTCTACTCAAATCCTCTTTCATCTCTTCAAGTCCAGTACTGGGCCCAGCATTGTACATGCGAGTGAGTGTTGTATATTCATCATCCAAAAGCTCATCTCAGGTAGACAAGTAAAGGTAGCACATATAATTCAAAGCATAAATTTAATGTCTGATGGGGCAAGACTGGTGATCACAGTGCCTCTTAGATCTATTCCAGCAGGACTGCCATCTCTTCTCTCGTTTCTCAAACTTTCCAAGAATCCTCTAACAAAAGACATTCCGTGAGCTGTGGAAAAGCTAAGAATGGTTTAAACTTAGCTGACACTCCCCCTAGTGTCAGATATAATATATTCATACATTCCAAAAGAGTAGGACAGAGTATCAGGCCACCAGAATAATAGGTAAGACCCTCCTTTCCATTCCTCTATGGCTTCCCAAGTTAGACTCTCCTGTAGTACAAAGACACTTAAATACTAACTCTCTAGCTCTTCATTCCAGGGAAACATCCATTTTACATCCAAATGAAACTCTGATAATCCTAACAGTTGGCCTTTCTGCTCTATTCTCACTACTTTCAGAGGATCTTAAGGAACTGTTTACCTCTCAAGTTGAAAAAATAAATTTAAGTTTGTGAAAATAAGCTAATACAGAATGGATTATTCCTCTTGTTATTAATATCATCAGCATCATGATTAATGATGTTCATTAGGTTTGGTATTTGTGCCTAGAACAAAACTAAAAAGACACCTTAGGATTATAACTGCAGAATGCACATGCATGTGTGACTGTGTGTTTTAGTTAAGTAAATGGTGGGAAGGGGTGTAGTGCTAAAGCAACATCCTAAAGTAATAACAGCAAAGATTTAATGAAATAATCTGGTAAGCAAAGGAAAATGTTAAAGAGGTATTTCAGGGAAGCCTCTGTGAATAATTGTATTTTGCAAGATAAATTATGAGTCAAATCCTTAATATATTTCATGCTGGTTTATCACTCATGTCATTATTAGAATAAAAATTCTCAATTCTAAGAATAATTGAATATTACAAGAATATGTAAGTCCTTCTGTAGAAGTGCATTAGCACTCTTGTCTCACAGTTTGTTGTCTGCATAATATAGAAGATACTATTAATATTTCTGTTCTAAGGCTAGTAATACAATTTTCTGAAATATATTCTCAAAATTGTTACTCTATTATTTTATTCAAAGTAATCCTCACCAAAGCTTATTTTGTTTGATTTCTACAGTGCACTATTTAATGAAATCAAATGGCAACCCATGTAATCAACCTATTCTAGAAAAATAGCCAAAAAGAAAAGAAAATATTGATGATGCAAGTATTTTTCTGTCATAATTGCTAAGACTATTCTATATCTTATATCTGTTCAGATTGCTTAGTATAAATACTCGTAGATGATTATGAAGAGTCAGGAAAACAAAACATAACCTGCATAACCAAAGGTGACTAAATGCAAGAATAAGGTGTCAAGATTTCTAATATTTTATTCAATAACAATTTCTTTCATAACTACTGTGTGTTAAGTACCGCTTGAAGTCTTAGGATATGTAAAAACAAAACAGATGAAAATCTCTGACCTTGTGGAGCCTATGTTCCAGTTCTTCTTAGAGATATTTATATGTAATGATATATTAAAATGGCCATCATTGTCTTTATCACAGACTGTACAAAGATATTGCATCTTCTACAAATACCATCCATCACCACCAAGAAGTCAGCTATCATCCCAGGCATACAGGTTAGAAAACATGGCTGGTCATAGATTTCTCTGTCTAGCCCCTTCAGCCAGGTAACACTTCAACTTCTTTGAAAGACATATTTACAAACATTAGTAGGAATGACATTTGAGGGCAAAAAAAACACCAGACTTTATATTCAGAATCTGTTTAATAATATATTATAATATAAAACTGCTTTTTGGCCTTTGGAATCATTCCCACTCATTTGCACCTGAATGAATGCCAAAGCCAACAACTGGGTGAATTGTTGTGACAGTAACCACATCTCCTTATTCCTCTCTTAGGTTCTCTTATTCACCTCTCTTTTTTCATGGCAAATAGAAGAAAGTAAAGAGAAACTCAGGGGCATAACTAATAAGTTCTGCTTGCTGAAGAATTTTTACTGGGGAGACACATTAAGGCTCAAGGACGACCTGGAAAACAGACTTTCACTTTTTTTGTATAGAATGTTAACTATTATAGTATTAGTTCTATGGAGGTGACTGAAGATAAACAATTGCAGAGTTCTCTCATCCAGCATCAAGAGGCACAAACATTTTTTTTAGCGTCTACTGTGTATTAACCATGAAACATATATTGTACGGTTCATAGTGTAAAAGACAATCTCTGCACTCAAAGAAAGGAAACTCACACACACACTCTCTCTCTCTTTCTCTCTCTATATATATGTATACACACACCCACACATACATATATATGCATAGTTTATATGTATATATTCATATATGTAAATGTGTGCATATATACACATACATATGTGTTCCTGTATCTGTATGGTTCACATGTAAAAGAAGGGTGTAAGCATTTTTTAAATACAGAATGACATCATATTTTACATTTAACACCCACTGCCCACTCTATATGGAGACCATTCTTGCATAAAGGCAGAAAGCTAGAACAAAAACTTTGTAATTGTGGCGTACAGAAAGATGCAATCATGCAAACATATCCTTATGGCTCAATCAACTAATATTTATTCAGAAGTCAGAGACATCTGGCACAATTAAAGATTCACAAAAGAGATTAAGATATAATAAGGAAGAAAAACAGAAGTATGATAAAATGCAAACACACATGGATAAATCACAGAATTGTAAGAACAAATGCATTAAAAGGAGGATTAAGTTTGCATAAGAAAGAAAATGAATTTCTTTTAAACCTTTAATCTTAACCCTTGAAATCTTAAAGATTTGGTCATTGTTTTTCAGCATTTATTTGGCAAGTTATTTACACTTAACACAATCTTGCATCTCCATCCCTAATCTATTTAAGTGTTTGAGAGGCTTTCTGACCAAGCAATTTGCATTACTTCATTTCTGTTCATTTTTTTCTGGTCATTGCCTGGTTTTGATAATAACTAGCAATCATACATCGAGATGGAAAGGGATATCTTCCACTGTTAAAGAAATGCTTAAATAAAAACAACTCTGACATGACTGATGGGGGCGGGGAGGAAATTCTTTAAGCAGAAATCTGCATTTCCCAGGAGATCTTAAATTTCAATGCCAAGAAACTGCTTCAGACCTGAAAAGTCTATTCTATCTTTTGTATGAAAACATTGTGATAGGATTATATAATGGCTCCATTCTTCTAAATCAATGTGCTATGGTAGTTAAATTTGTATTTCCACAATATTACTAGGTCTATTTGAGGAGTGAGTTGATATCCTGGCTGTGTGATCTCCAATGGTCTTAGGCTCTAGTGTGACCCTAGGTGTATCTCAAGCCTGTGATCAAATCCTACATCAGGCTCCCTACGTGGAGCCTGCTTCTCCCTCTGCTTCTCTCTCTCTCTCTCTCTCTGTCTCTCATGAATAAATAAATAAAATCTTTAAATAAAAAAAAAGAAGAAGAAAACGCTGATGTGCCAGGAACTAAGAAGATATGAAACCAAATAATATTCTTTGCTGCTTGCAGGGTACATGCAGATAATGATGCAGGAAAGTTCCTGTGCCAATGTCACAGCAGCATGAAAACCCTTATATTCAGGGAGACCTAACTAACAGTGTGAAGCTGGGCAAACCCTGCCCAGGCAGACAATTTACTTCAATTAACAGGCTAACAAAGAAAATTAATTCTTAAGAAAGAAAAAGGGAATGAGGAAAAATGTGATATAGGAGAAATATATTTCTAATTCACTTAATAAATAACATACTAAAGGCAATAGACTTAATAATTATCTTCATTTAATCCAAGAGATGAAAACAAATAACATCATTACCTGCCAAAGACATTTTCCAGAGATCCCAGTTTCCCATAAAAATCAACCAAATTCCAATTTATAAAGCTTTGATTTCTGTAATTCATGATTTAAGATACTACAAATATGCTTTTCCATGCTTAGATTCCACTTGAAACATTTCAGATTATAGAAGAATCTTCAAGTAAATGATTTTAGTGTTTGAATTTAAATGTATTCACATAAAATCCTCTATTTTCAAAGAGGGAAAACAAATTTTAAAACTTTTAATATATTGGACTATAAAAATTTATGCTGAAATTTTATAAAAACTATTTTATATTTAACCCATTACTAGCCCAAATATTTTTGTATTATAAAAACTAAAAACTATTAATTTTACTGAATAGAAAGCATTTTAAAACTGATTTTTAATAATACCAGGACAAAGTTGACAGCATTATCAGTCTATACACGATGTCTTTCCTTTGCATTTGAATCTCTCTAAATGAGAAACATCTGGTTGTGTTCAACATGTATCATTTATTTGATGTGGGTAATAACTTGTGGAAGAACAATTCTGATTTCCTCCAGCTGAACTATGGAAAGGTTGCCACTTTATTATCAGCAATAGCATTCATTATTTACAACCTGATCTTGATATATGGGCCCCAGAGAAAATACCAGAAGGTAAATCTTATTTTGTGGTATACTACTTTTAATTAAGAAATGATAGGATCCTTGGGTGGCTCAGCCGTTGAGCGCCTGCCTTCAGCCCAGGGTGTGATCCTGGAGACCTGGGATCGAGTTCCGCATCAGGCTCCCTGCATGGAGCCTGCTTCTCCCTCTGCCTGTGTCTCTGCTTCTTTCTCTCTCTGTGTCTCTCATGAATAAATAAAATTTAAAAAAAAAGAAATGATATGGCTCAAATTTTAAAATTTGAATAATTGATGAAATACATCATATTTTTATAAATAGTACTTTGTTACTAATTATTAATATTCACTTCAAGAAATATTTACTGAGTGCCTAATCTGATGTAAAGAGTCCAAAAAGATGAGTAATACACAAATCCCTGCTCTGAAAAGGCTATAATCTAGTACAGGAAATAAAAAATAATTTATGCATTCTTAGAAGATAGAGTAAAGGAAGTGGCACAAAAAATAATAGGAAGAGAATTTAAACAAGAAAACAACTCCAAGGAATTTGATGTACCAGGAAAATCTTCATAGAGGATTTAAAGATGGCTCTTGAAGAATAGTTTAGGGCATGTGGATTAGAAGGAGAAAAGGAGGATATTCCACACAGAGAAAGCACAAATGCAAAGATATGGAGATGGAAAAGCAGGGGTTGTGTTAGTGCATCAGTGAAAAGTCCAATTTCATTAAAATATAAGAAGTCTATAAGGAAATAATTGGGAGTAAACCTGAGAAAGTAGCTTGTAGGTACATTATGACTGTATTCTGAAGTAATAAATTGTGGAAGAGGTTTGAGCAGGTGGAGTGATGTGATCAGATCAGGCCAGCAGAGGATTATACCATCAACCATGTGCATTGTGGGAAAGAGATGGGAGGCTCTGCGAGCCCGGGCAGGAAGTAACAGAGACCAAGATTAGGGTAGTTACCTCGGAGATGGAAGAAAGTAAAGATTCATCGGACAGAGGGACCCTGGACAACAGGGCATATAACTGAATATAGGAAACAGAAAAGACAAAATAACAGTTTGGCTTCTCGGGACTACAAAATCAGTGTTGTGATCGATAGTAACAGGTAAGGCCAGACAAAAATGGATTTTGCATGAGAAATTGGTGAGTTCCATTTTGAACAAGCAGAATTCAAGATTTTAGAAAGATGTCATGGGAGAGAGGTCAAAAAACTATATTAACCTTCTTCCCCCACATAAATAGCAACCTTGCTAGCATGAAGAATCATGCATGGTGCTAATTCAGTTGCCAAATCCCCTGAAAATGGCTTGCTTGAAGCCTGGTTTTATTTTTGTCCACCTCCCTGGTCTCCTTTCACTCGCATTTAAAGTAGAATTGATCTTTCTGGCTCTTATTATTACTACTCACATATCCTTCTAACTCAAGCATATTTGTTAATTTCTCATCAAGCACATTTCTCCTCTCTTTTAACACCATCCTAAAAGAATTCGTGCCCACAAAGTTTTACACCTTTATACTAAATTCAATAGAGATTATATTCCCCCCCCAACAATGCTCTTTTTTGTTTCACTTCAGTTAATGCATTTTAAATAAATTTATAAAAAAAAAAGAACAATTCCATTTTCCCTCAGTGCTGGTTTCCATATTTCTTTTTTTCATTGATATTTGACAGCAAATGGGTGCTGTTTTTCTGGAAAGATTTGATGAGTTCACAAACCTGCAAATTTTTATCACCTTTGTTCAACAAATGTTTCAAAAGTAGTGTAACTATAAACTCCTAAGACAACAACATATAGACAAGCCCAAATTCAAGGTCCATTGTTAGGATCTTATCACTTTATTGCTTTGACGTCTCTCCAACCCTGTCTCCTTCCCTGGCAAATGCCCTAATCAAATCATGAGTGGCTCCTGCTTTTATGCACCCACAGCACTTTCTAGTGTAAACCATTATACAATGGTTATGGTGTAATGTTATAGTGTAATCATTGTCTTTCTATCAAGGTGTGAGATCCTTGAAGACAGGGATCATCCTATTTTAATTTTTTTTAAAGATTTTATATATTTATTTGATAGAAAGAGAGAGAAAGCACACAGTAAGGGGAAGAGGGAGAGAGAGAAGCAGACTCCTGTTGAGCAAGGAACTTGACACAGGGCTCAATCCCTGGACCCTGGGATTATGATCTGAGCTGAAGGGCTGAAGAAGGTAAACCCTTAATGGACTGAACCACCCAGGTGCCCCATTTTAATTTTTATGTGCCTCCTGCCTGGTGCAGTTGCTGACACATAACATGTGGCCTAATGTTTGATGAATACACGAAGAAGTGAATGTGCTGAAGTTAGAACTAACGACCATTCAGAAGAAAGGGCTTTAGAAGAACTGTGCTTAAAATGTCATATTTATTTCCTTGATTCTCTCTCCTTATGGTAGTTTTCAATTTGCTTAATTACACATAAAGCCAACCAAATTAAAATTAATTTTAAAAGGCATGAGGTAACGTATCATATGATTAACAAAATCAATATATGTTATATATATCCTTTTAAATCAATATTGTCAGCATTGTTTATAAAATATCTTTAATGGCACATACTGTTCTCTTTGAAAACAGTATCATAATATTTTTGCCTATCCTTCTATATATTAGTCCTTTGGATAATGTCTAAATTTTTAAGATTATATGTATCACTGTAAGAAACAATGCTATCATTAAATAGCTATCAGGCAAATAACTCTAAATGTTCAGCCCTACACCACATTACTAATTATATTATTTAATCTTCATGATTTTCTATAAGATAGATATAATTATCCATATTTACAGTTGAGGAAATAGATTCAGTGGGAAGAAAAAAATAACTTACTTTAAGTCACACAACCAGTAAGAAGTAGAGGAGCTATTTGAATCAAGATTTTTCTGATGCCACATCTTCTCTATGACCAGGAAAACCACAGCTTTGATTGGACCTTTAAAATTAAATTCAAGAAGACAAATTATTGAGGCAAAGAGACCAACATTTTAAAATGCCGTGAGCACATCTGAAAATGTATCTATCTCCTAATTGGCATTAAAAGTAATAAAGTTTTAAACATTTGCCATTTTTAGAGATGAATATTTTAACTCTTATTTATTATCCTTTCTTTGATTATTAAGTTAACTAAAAACTGATTAACTAGTTTCTTATGACTTACAGTCATTTTTGTCTCATCTTGGAGAAATGCATGTTCATATACTTTTGCCATTTTTCTCTTAAGCCTTTTGTGTTTTATAGATTGATTCATGTAACCTCTATATACTACAGATATCATATCTTTCATATTTGTGATAGTTTCCTAGTTCAGACAATTTTGTTTCAATTTTTTGGCATAGAAAAATTTTCTCATTTTTTGGTTCATTTTAGCAGACAAATTTTTAGAGTAGTTTCAGGTTCAAAGCAAAATACAGTAGAAAGTACAGAGATTTCCCATATTCCTCCTTCCCCTACACATACTCAGCCTCCTCTGTTATCAACATTCCCCATCAGACTGGTACATTTGTTATAAATGATGAGCCTATACTGACATATCATTATCACTCAAATACCATAGTTGATATTAGGCCTCTCTTGGTGATATACATCCTAAGGGTTCGGCAATTGCTTAATGACATGTATCTACCATTATAGTATCTTAACATGTACATTTTTTAAAAGTTAATTCTATCAGACCTCAATTTAGTTGTCTTTTGTATGTTGTAAAGATTTATTTATTAGATGAACATTTTCAAGTATTAGGTGAATTTTCTTTACAAATATTTTGTTTTAATATAAGTTACATAATCATTTTTATACTGACTTATTTTAGACATACCAAAAAACACATGGAATGATGTAAATACACAAAGCTAAATACAGCTTAAAAAAAATAACATTACCGAGCCTATGTAAACATCCCAGTAACATATCCTTCCCTTCTCTCTAGAAGTTTTTGCAATTCTGGTTGTGGCTTTATCATTCCCAAGAATCTTTTATCATATATTTTGTTACATATTTTATATCATTTTGCATTTATGCAATTTTGTATATACGGCTTTGCTTTGCATACATAAAATTATTTTGTATATGCTATTGTTTCACAAGTACTACCCTACTTATGAATTCTCTAAAGGTTACTTCTTTCATTTAATAATATGTTTTGAGATTTATCTATGTTGATACAAATAATAAATAACTGATTTCCTACTAAGTTAGCCATTTTAAAAATTAAGTCCTGATGTTTTATCTTGGATCCTTCCAAGAAATAGACTCTGAGATGAAGCTTCAAGTGTAAGTAATTTATCTGATCATACAAATAACCTTGGCAGAGTGGGGAAACAAGACAGGGAAGAAAAGAGAGCAGATTAGGAGTGCATTATATGAACTGGTGCAGCCACTATGGAAAACAGTGGGGAGATTCCTCAATAAATTAAAAAGAGAACTACCATATGATCTAGCAGTCCCACTGCTGGATATATATCTGAATGAAATGAAATCACTGTCTCAAAGAGATATCTTCACTCCCGTGTTCATTGTGGCATTATTTACAATAGTCAGAGCATGGAAACAACCTAAGTGTCCAACAGTGAATGGATTAAAAAATACTATTCAGCCATAAAAAAGAAGGAAATCCTGCCATTTGTGACAACATAGAGGAACCTGAAGAGCATTATGCTAATTGAAGTAAGACAGACAGGGCAAGGCAAATAATGTGTGACCTCATTTATTTGTGCAATCTAAAGAAACTGAACTCATAAAAACAGAGTAAATTGGTGGTTGCCAGGGGTGAGTGGGTGGGGGAAATGGGCAAAGGGGTCAAAGGGTACACATTTCCAGTTATAAGATGAGTAAGTTCTGGAAATCTAATGTACAGCATGTTGACTATAGTTAATACTGTCTTGTATACTTGAAAATTGCTAAGAGAATAGATCTTAAAGGTTTTCACCATACACACCATAAAAGGTAACTATGTGAAGTGACAGATGTGTTAACTAATCTTTTGTGGCAATCATTTTGCAATATATTCCTATATCAAATCATCTTATACTTCTCAAAATTATATAATATATCAATTATATCTCAATAAAAATGTGGAAATAGAAGACTGTGTATGAATCCAGCTACCACCAGTGGGTGGGTGACTGGAGCATCATCCTGCAGATAATGGTATAAAACACATGCCTCAAAGAATACTTACTCATTAACTCCTCCCATCAGTTATTATTTAAAAGCTGTTCCTGGGGTATGTTAATTCCCTAGCATTTCTGACCTGCAGACTTGACACTTGGACAAAATCAAGCAGAGAAATACAGATGTCACCCTTTGGAAGTCACCTGAGTACACCAAAATGGTACAATCCAAGGCAAAGAGGGAAGATGACTGTAGCATCTACTATAGCCACAGAGGGCATGGTGAAACATATCTCTGTTCCTTGCTAGGAATGATGTAATTTGCCACAATTCCTTTAGAAAGACAGCTGACTATATATCAAGAGCCTTAGAAATGCTGATACTAAGGGCTACTCCATAGAAATAATTATATACATAATTATTTATATATGTATATATAATATAATTGTATATAATATAGAATTATTATATATAATATATTTATAATAATTATATATATTATATATATGTTCATCACAGTGTTATCATGTTAAGAAATATAAATAATTTAAATGTCCAACAACAAATGAATCATTAGGAAAATTATGTGTCTGATGATGAAATTTTTCCATTAATGCTGAGAATATGAAGATTATATAGCCATATGAGAAAATATTTTTGAGGGAGAAAGAAAGCAAGAAAAAGAAGAAAGATGAGATGTAATATTTAAGAATGATAACACAATTGTTCTGGGGATTGGGCTTATGTAGTTATTTTTATGGTAAATGTTTTTAAAGCAATGTAAGTATTGCTACAAGGATCATCCAAAAAATATTTTCATATGTGCTTTCTATCTATAACTTCTGAGGTTCTATATACAATCTCATCTTGCCGTTGCAAAAATTTTATGAAATAATTGAGTTTAAGTATTAATGTCCTTATTTTACAGATGAGGAAATTAAGTTCCAGAAATGTCCAAATGGCTAGAAAGTGATGGAACTGTGATTAGACTAGATTTCTTTTGACTCCTGGCCCAGTGCTCTTTATGACAGTGGTACATATCTGTTATGTTTGCTTGCCCAGCACACTTTTATAGTAACTAGATTTCTTCTTTTATTTTCAAGAACCTCCTCATCTTCTCATCTTCAAGGGTGGGTAGTAGATCTTCAAGGGTGGGTAGTAGACTTAAGCCTAACAAGTGAGAGCCACAGTGATTGGTGAAGAACTGGGCATGTGACCCATGTTAGGCCAGCCAAGGACTTCTGATGGCTTCTTCCACTGACTGCTAAACTACTAGAAAATGGAAAGCTTGGAGTCACCCATGCTCATTTTTGTCAGCTCAGAAGAGAGTCTGCCTAAGAGTGGAGGAAAACAGAGCTAGAAATAGAGAGAGAGAGAGACAGATTTCTTATGACAGTGTTAAGGTACTCAGATATTCAGATCTGGCCACCCCTCAAGCTAAGGTTTACCTTGGCCTTTTCAGGTTTGTGAACCAATACATGCTTTTTTTTTTTTTCTTGTTTTAATTAAGATAATTAGATTGAGGTTGCTGTCATTTTCATATAAAAGTATCCTGGCCAATATGGAGATCACTTGTTGTTACTTACAAATCTTAAAAATGTTGAGTTGGCCAAGCCGAGATAGGCTGCAGGATAATGAATGTTCCCCTCATACTAGCTAGAATGTGGTCCATCTGCTTATGCAGTAGCAAAGCAGATGGTTAAACCATTACCTGTCATACCTTTGGACTCAGGTTATGCATCTACTGAGGTTAGAACTTAAAGGAACTTGGTAAAAATATGTCAGGATCCTGGAATATTATAGTCAATTCTCAATACTTTAATATTGACAGAAGAAGAAGAAGAAAGAAGAAGAAGAAAGAAGAAGAAGAAGAAGAAGAAGAAGAAGAAGAAGAAGAAGAAGAAGAAGAAGAGGAGGAGGAGGAGGAGGAGGAGGAGGAGGAGGAGGAGGAGGAGGAAGAGGAAGAAGAAGAGGAAGAGGGGAAAGAGGGGGAAGAAGAAGAGGAAGAAAACACAGTCTTACTCTATGGCTACATCTAACAATCCAAGAGAGCTGAAATTCAAATAAGCCCTGTGCTTTAAAAATTGAAAAAGCCAAATTCTTCACTCCAAGAAAAAGTTAATGCATGGAAAGCCAAGGAGTCTGACAACAACATTGTGGATAAGAGGAGGATCTAGTAAAAGCTACAATTTGATTCTCTAGGCCCTTCCGAAGAACCTCAACTGCTACCCCCTGCCTGAAGAAGGTGTTAGGTATGAGGTTTTCAGGTGGAAATGACAGAAACTCCAATCCAATTATCTTAATTAAAAGACCATGGAAAGCAATTCCCCTGTCATACCTAATCTAGAGATACAGAGAGGATTAGTGATGACTTCTAATCCCAAACAATTGTTCTTTACCATTATAAACCTTTAATTTAAGAGTTGGAAGGTGGGTAGAGCATTGAGGCCTACTGCTAAGAAACAGAATCTACAGTCTCAGATTTCTCTTGAAACTATGATTCAACAGGATCTCAGTTTCCACTTACTAGTCACTAGTCTATAGCACTAACCAAATGCAAATTAACTAGATGCCTAGCAAGGTTTTAATGATGTTTTCCTTCCAAAAAAACTCCAAACCTGGCAAGCTAATGCTCATAAGTACTTAACCCCTAAGTATTCCCTCCACCATTAAAACCTCAATAGGAAGTGTGTTGCTAACATACAACAGCCACCAAAGATAGATATCAAATGTACCCACAAGAAGATAACTCCCAAGTAAAATCCACCATGATGCAGATTCCTGACCAAGGGATTCACTGTCCTTCCAGGTCAGTAAGAACCCCTAATGAGTAGAACAACTGTTTATTTACTTTTTCCCTCTTCCCATTTCCAAATGAGAATTGTATTGAATTTAGGCTTTACTTACTCCACCATTGTCTATTATATTTGCTGTAGGTGGTTAAACAAATATATCGTTAGTCATAGACTGCCAGACAATACGAACTCATATCTGAGACTGACAGGCATAAAATAAAGATCCTGATCTAGAGGTAATAGAATAACTGTACAACACCAATTTTAACTCTTTAGACAGGAGATGAATGTAGTATTTGTTGTGCATAAAATAGTTGTTTTGTGTTACATAGGAGTAACGTAGGTATAAAAATAAATGTTGAGGTGAATCAATTAGAAGAAAGTGTATGTGTTTTGCTGGAAAACTAAATGCTCTATAATAGAGCTGTATTGATTTTACCTCTCAGGCATCCTTGGCAACAGAACCCCTCTTACAGACCTCTTTATGTTCAAAACATGATATTGGGATGGGCTACCCCAGGTCTAGGAGTGTATTCTGACACTATCGTTAACAATCAGAATCAATAATTACTGGGGCACCTGGGTGGCTCAGTGGTTGAGCATCTGCCTTTGGCTCAGGTCATGATCCTGAGCTCCTGGGATCAAGTGTCGCATCGGGCTACCCACAGGGACCCTGCTTCTCCCTCTGCCTACATCTCTGACTCTCTCTGTGTGTCTTTCATAAATAAATAAATAAAATCTTTAAAAAAATTTAAAAGAATCAATAACTTAAGAGATGGCACATGACCCAAGGCAGGTCAACCAAATCAGCTTGAAGATTTTTGCTAGGGGTGACTGGGTGGCTCAATCAGTTAAACATTTGGAGTCCTGAGATAGAGCCCCATGTCAGGCTCCCTGCTCAGTGGGGAGTCTGCTTCTCCACCCTCTGCCCCTCCCCTGCCTCTCAGATAAATAAAATCTTTTTTAAAAAAAGATTTTTTGCTAAAATGTATTGGGAAGAAAGCACTCCTATTCCATTGGCATTGGCAAGTTGGTAAAATATCAGCCTGGAACAACCAATGCTCATCTTTGCTACCACTTAGAAAGCTTTTGGGGGTGGGGAAGGGGCAAAGAGAAAGAGAGACAGAGACAGAGCGAATATCAAGCAGGCTCCACGCCCAGCACAGAGCCTGATGCAGAGCTCGATCTCACAACCCTGAGATCATGACCTGAGCTGAAATAAAAACTTAGACACTTAACTGCCTGAACCACCCAGTTATCCCATGACTTAGAAAGCTTTTGAGGATGAAACCACCAAGAAAGAAGATTTGAAAGGTGCAGAGAGAGAGGGAGACTTTTGATAACATTGTGTGAGCACCTAAATTTATTCATGCCCAAAGCTCATATATACAACCTGCATTTCTCAGTTATTTGAGCCATTAAATTCCATTTTCTGCTGCAGTAGGTTCAAGATGTATTTCTGAAATTTTGAAGTCCTAATAAACATATTTCTAGTCTTACCCTCTACTTCAAAACTCAAACTTTTATTTTCTAAATCTTTCTGACATATAGTATTTATTGAATTTCTCAAGAAAGAAAGCTTGCACAGAAAAACTTCCTAATTCCTTAAAATTCACTTAGTTGTCTTAACATTATGAAGATTTGAAGAAAATCAAGAGCTTGGAGGTCATGTGTGGTTCAGTCACAGAAGCAGAGTCACTATGAGTGCTTCAGGATAAGAGACAAAACTTACATAGTTGTAGAAAGAGCTAGGGAATTGTCAGTGCAGAAGGGAAAAATAGGAGGATCAAAGAAGGAGTCTCTAATGAGTCCTTCTGAAGCACTGCTCTGACTAAAAATGTCCATAATTTCAGGGGATTCTGAGAAGACCAGCACATCTAGCCACCAAAGTGGGACTATGGCAGGGAGGTCTATGAAAGGCTTTTGTCAAAGTACAGCCATGCATTTGGTGATATGCCAGGAAATGCTTTTTTTTTTTTTTTAGAATTTTTTATTTATTTTAGAGAGAAAGAGAAAATCGTTGAAGCAGAGTCCCTGTTGAAGCAGAGTCCCTGCACTCCCAATCGTTGAGTGCAGAGCCCAACACAGGGCTTGATCCTAGGGAGATCGTGATCTGAGTAAAAATTGAGCGTTGGCTGCTCAACCAACTGAGCCACCAAAGTGCCCCCTGGAACTGCTCTTACTCATGAGGGCCAAGAGCTGTGAAGAGGCACCTCTCTGTCACTGTATCTGACCACAAAGCCCTCTAGAGAATAAACGCTGCTGTTTCACACAAATCTGAGGCAAGTTCTCCTTTGGTCAACTTTTATTTGTAATCTTACAGAGAACAGGATTCTAGGAAATGCTCTCAGCTTACCCAAGTTGACACAGTACAATCCAAAACAGTTCTCTCCTAGTCTATTTGTCATCAGTGCATACGTTTCCCCACATAAAACAAAAGAAAAACCATACTTCTGCCTAACATCATGCAACTCTCTCTTGCTTAACTGAAAATACACTATTCCTCTCCCCAAAGAATATACAAAATGCCATCTTAGAGTGATTTCTTCTCTACACTCATTTTTTGATATCCTATAACCTAATAAGCCATCAGCTTAACCATTATCTTATTTATACAGTAGGGAAATAGGAAGGGGAAAGAAGAAAGGAATATGATCATTTAGTGTAGGTAAAAAATAAGTTCAGGTCAAAATAAGGAGGAAATACTCATAACTACAACACTGCTTATTTCACCAGCTGGTCATATAATTATAGCTGATATTTATGACCTTCTTCACCAGCCAGTCCATAGTCCCTTTGCTCTCAGCAAATGTTTCAGTTGGTGGTAGTTTTCTTCCTAGTAAGATCATCAGAGATTTCATTTCAAAATAGTCTATACCTTTACTAGCCCTGCCTCTGTTGGTTAGTTATAATTTTTCATTAACTTTCATCATAGGATATGAAAGTACTATGGTGTACCTCAAAGAATGCCCCCCATTCCAAATATACTCCTTGTTCTCCATTGTAAGGAGTAACCCAATTTCCCCTTCATAGGATCAATCACTCCCAATAGTACAATAACCCCTCTTCTTGCCAATGGCTTAGATGGCATGAGGAGCCCACAGTGGCCAGTTGGTCTCAACAATCAGCTTAGTAAATCCCTTTTTATGGCCTCTTAGGGAAGTATCCCTCCCTTGGAAACTAAGACCTCCAAACCAGCAGAGCCAAAAGTTGCAGGAATAAGAAGAAAAATGTTCACAGATAGACACTCCCATTTCTGCCCCCCTGAATCTTAGCCATGCAGAAAACACTACCATATTTTGGTCTCAGATTCAGATAATATAGCTAATCCTGTAAGACATTACTTCAGCTCCCAAAGGTGTTACTGTCCAGCTGGCACCACAGCTGAGTTTCCACACCGTTCTATCAGGCCAGCTGCTGCAGGGTGATGGGTAGCATGCTAAGTTCAGTGAATTCTATGAACACAAGCCCATTGCCACGCTTCATTTGTTGTAAAATGAGTTCATTAGTCAGGGGTAATGCAGTGTGGAATTCTATGGTGTTAAATAAGGCATTCCATAAGTCCAAGGGTGATGGTCTTGGCAGAACCTACAGATAGGGAAGGCAATTCCAAATCCAGAGGAGGATCTATTCCAGTGAAAATAAAGCAGAATGATGGAAGTAATTCAATGTAATCATCCTACCAGCAGGTGGCTGGCAAGACTACCAGGGGAATGGTGCCATATTAGTGTCTCAGATTTTGCCTGTTGGCAGGTTGGACATTCAGCACTTGCTGTGGCCAGATCAGCCTTGTGTTGCTGAGTCCATATAAAACCTCCACCCTTGTCTCCACAGCCATTTTCTATGTTTATTTGGCGAAGACAGCAGTAGCTAGGGATAGAATTTCACTGACATCCACTCAATAGCAACTTTTCAAGCGATTATTAGAATCCTCCTTTGCTGATGTCACTCTTTGTTGACTTTTAACATAAATTGCAAAAATCTTTCATCAGAGGTCTATCTACAGATCTCTTCCCTAGATTATCTTGTAACCAATTTTCTGATTGTGTTCCTTCCAAGTCTCTGACTATTATTCTAAACATTAAACACTGCATATGGATCAGGGTAGATCCATGTCTCTGGCCATCGCTTCTTCTAGGAAGAAATGAACAACCATATGCCGTGCTTTGAGTGCTGCCCAATGTAAGGATTTCCCTCGCCACTGTCCCTTAGGGCTATCACTGAGTGGAGCTATAATCCGGCAGATATCCTCGTTAGGTCATGCCAGCATATTGTACATATTTACCACATGTAAACCAAACTACAGATTTTGTTCTTCCTTAGTAGGCTGGTCATAGGGGTCTCCCTCTCAGGTCATTGGTACAGGGTGAGATGGAGGAAGCAATGTAGGCAGAAATAGGGGCCATGAGCATCTGCGATACTTGCTCTGTTTGATCCTACTACTTTTGACTTGCCTAATAACAAATCAGAAGCCACTTTTCCAAAGGGGGAAAGTTTTCTGCAGAGAATGCAAAGCTTTGCTCCAAAATTATTAAAGCTCTATAGTATGACTCACTTGTAGGGATTGCCAAAGGTTCTAGTCAGCATTCCAGTCCACTTCTGACCCCTCAAGAGCCATCAGATCTGCTCAGTATGGCAGCCCGGACCTGAGATAGAGACTTCTCTTTCTCTGGTTCTACTCAAAACTACCAGCCTTTGGAGATATTTGGTAAAGAAGTTGGGATAGCATATACACTGTCTCCAAGAATCCAAAGAGGCCTACAAGGGGTTTGTCTCTTTCTTAGTGTTAATAAGGCAGGTACGGTGGTAGCTTCCCTTCATCCTCAAAAGAACATATCAACATGTTCCAGGCCAGCAGACCTCCAGATATTGCACAAAGGAGACAAACCCCTGAACATTCATGTGGTATTTCTATGTTATACAAGGGCTTACATTTCCAGTGTGGTGAGTTTTTCTCTTGTATGTTATGAGAAGATTAGTTTTCTGAAAAGTATCATTACTAATAAGGAAGAGCTAAGTGATAGTGAACAGAATCTTCAAAGCAACTGTAAGTAATGTTCTGAAAGAAAGCAGAACACTAAGATAAGAAATGAAACCAAATGCTAAAAACCTAATGGCAATTTGGAGGGAAAAAAAAAGGAGAGCCTACAGGGTATGAAATCACAGACTTAGAATATGAAATTACTCCTCTTCTGCCACTAAAAAGAGAATGCCACATTCAGGAGGAATTCTGCAGGTCCTTATCTTCTTCTTTATATTTTTTCCTTGTTTTAACCATTTGGTATCTCTTTTACTCTCATCCTCATGCTGAGTTCTATCAATTATCCCTACCATAAACTATTAATTTCTAGTTCCTCCTTGCTGCCCATAAGATAAAAAGCAAAAACCTCATAGCCAAAGTCTTTTTCAGATATGACCCCACCATATATCTTTCCAGCCTCAGCCATCCATGTAATCTATTCTCAAACCATGCTGAATTCCCCACCTTTCCTCAAATACATTGTATGTTTTCACAATTACCAGTCTTTGCATGTCCTGGTCCCTCTCCTAGAAATGACCTCCCTCCTCTTCTGGATTGCTCAATTCAACCTCAAGATTCAACTCAAATATCATTTCTTCTCTGATTTCCCTTATTTCCCTAATCCCCCCAAATAAGTGGATCAGTCTCATCTCTCATCTCTGGGTCCCCCACAGCATTTGGATCATAATTGTTAGAGTGCTCACCACAAGAGATTGTTGTGTTTTTTTTTTTATTTACATATGCCTATTTCAGTGAATAGAATAAAGAAAGAGCATAACAAACATTTGTTCAACAAATGAATGGTTGGATTTATTAACTTGTGGTTTGCCAAGATCCTCCACTGTAGAGCCCCATCTATTCACCTGCAATTTGCCATTGATTTTATTTTAAATCTTTAAGAGGAAAGTTATTTTTCCAAAACAGCTACATAAGCAATTATCTAAAGTCATTAACAGAATGTTCCTTTGAAATAAATTGTTTAGAGGTCATTTAGAAGTCTGGTATTTAATGTCTAATTTGTTGGTATTTTTGGTCAACCTTTGCATGAATCTGTATATAAGAAAGAGAACTGACCAGTTAATTAAAAAGTTGATCCTTTTATAGTTTACTCTAAATCATATACTTATCTTAGCCAGAATAGTGGGCAGAAACCTTTATTAAGGGTTGTTTTCCAATATACCTGTGTGACATTTGATGCATCATCCCTCTATTGCTCAGTTATCTCTCCACTGTAAAATGAAAGTAATTTTTGCCCATCTTACAGATTTCTTAAAAATTATAGTTTATTAAGTGAGTACAAACACTAGTCAAATGCAAGAATTATGAGTATTTTTTGTATCTGATAAACATACTGATATATTTAGTGAGTACCAATGATTTGGGTACTCTAGGATTTATTTAATATTATATCTCTACCAACCTGCACAATGTCTGAGCAAAATAGAAACCTAATTAACATTTATTTTTCAAAGAAAAGCACTGAGACAGTAAGTGGAAATTTCAGAAGTCTTTTCTTCATAGTTGTAATTAATTTTTTCTGTCATTATTTTGGCTAATACCTCACTTTCACCAGAAAGAAACAAATAATTTGTAATCATACTAGTCTCATGTAGTAGTCCTGGTGTCTAATTCAAATTTCAGCCCAGGTAAATCCCAACACAGTGGTATAGAGTTTTAAATTGGTAAATTTAAGGAATCTATGAAATGCTAACTGAATTTATTTGAGAACTACAGATTCTTTTTTTTTTTTTAGAACTACAGATTCTTAGTCATCTCTGCTGACCTATAAATGTAAATGTCCACCAGAATACTGAAATACATTGATAATTTGTTTTACCTAAATTAGAAGTGTTACTTTGCTCCAACTAAATTAGAAGCACCTGTGTCACTTTGCTCCAGTCTTGTGAGTTGCAAAGAGCACCAAGCTCAAGGGGATGTGACAACTGTTTTGAAAATAGCAGGTTAGTGGAGTGCCTGGGTGGCTCAGTCAGCTAAGCATCTGACTCTTGATTTTGGCTCAGGTCATGGTCTTAGGGTCAGGAGATTGAGCTCCACATTGGCCTCCATGCTGGACAAGGAACCTGCTTAGGATTCTCTCTCTCCCCCACTCTCTGCCCCTCTCCCACTCCCTCTCTAAAAAAACCAACCAACCAACAACAACAACAAAAACGAGAGAGCAGCTGTAAGTGTGGCAACAACAGTGGAAATAGGGCTGTGCACCAAGGACGAATCATCCTACCATTTGCTATCTTTCCCTCTCCCGAATTTCACCTTGATTTTGCATCTTACATGTGTAATTCAATTCTCTTTGGAAGAAATTGTAAATTGGATTCCTTACAAATTCAACACATCAATTCATTCTACATAGGTTTATTGAGTTTTTACTATGTGACAAAATGGCAATGTACTAAGTCTGGTAACAGAAAGAAAGATAAAGGGTTCACTGTAAACTCAGGGGACATAACTGTGAACAGCTTGTGCCCTAAGGGAACAAAAGGTAAAAACACCAAATGTCAAGAGAGGGAAAAGATCAGCAAAGGGTTTTAGAAAAGGTGGCATTTTTTTTTTTTTTGAAAAGGTGGCATTGAACAATCTTGCAAGATGACTATGCTGCTGAGTTAAGGTATATCTTAAGAAAGGGAACTGCACACACTTAAGGGCCAGGAATATTAATCTGCTTTGTGAACTGTGAAAACTCAAATAATTTAGAATTCATGGAAAAAAAAAGTGTTTGTCTATGGGGAGTGAAGTACAGGGCAGTCAGGACAGCCAGAGGATTTATGCATAGATGGTAGGGGCAGATGGAAAAGAACACCATACACGATATTATTACCCTGTAAATGACAGACAGCCTCTTAGGGGCTTAAAGTCTTGAAGGCTCACAGTGACTGTAGCAGTCAGGACAGAATCAGAGTAGTTTGAACAGGGATGATTTAATATAAAGAATTACTAACTATACCAGTGGGTTACTAACTGCAATATCAGGGATTAGTTGGTAAGACGTGAAGAGAACTCTAGAGAAGATAGGAATATCAGCTATAAGAAGGTCACCACCTCTTAGGATGGGATAGAGCCCAAGGACAAGCCTACCTCGGCTCCCAAAGGCTCTGATCCAGACCTTGTTGGAGAGGGCACAGAAGTGGCTCACTGAATGCAGAGAGGATGCTGTGATGCTTGAACTGCTGGAACAGGCTGTAAATACACCCACTAGGGTGCCAGTGAAAACTGTTCGCAGGGAGATGACTCACTGGAGGCCTCTGTTCTAAAACTGCCCGAGGGTGGAGATACTGAAGAAGCTGTCAGCTGCTGGGTTCTGCTGCCCAACATGCACCACTAAGCTGGGCACTGGAGAGGCTGCCTGGACTGGAAAAGTCTGGTGCTGCAGAACCCACCCATGCTGCAGGAGCCAAACAAAAGGAACACACTGGAACTAGGAAGGAAAGCCCCTTCCTCCTTAAATGTCTTTCCAGCACCCTCTAGTGACAAAGTTGAACATTGTGCTACCTGCAAAGAAAATATTTAATTGGCCTATCTCCATTTTCACAGAGAAGGTGAAAAGGGTGAATTTAGAGTTAGAGAAAGCAGTGGAGACAGCACAGAACCAGTATTATTTTGTATCAAGAATGAACAAAAGGCTTAGCAGCTGATGCCTTCTCTAGAACTGGCAGAGAAGGCAGAGGCTAAAAATGGAGGATTGGTGGAACACTGTTTAAAACTCAGATTCCCAGAAGGCTTCCATCATCCTCTGCAGCAGGGGGGCTGCCTTCCTTCAACCTAGCGGAAAGACCAGAGTTTTATTCTTTGAAGACGAACAGAAGGTCTTTGGGCTGGGACAGGCCAGGCTCAGTGTGAAAATTAGGTGAATAAGTGAATACAGACATACTGAATGGTGAATATTGAGACCACTGTGTTTTCCTTCCTGGCTTCCAGAGGAGGCTGGCTCAGTGTTGACAACTGTTAGTTCTCCACACTTAAAATGAGAAGATAAGACTAACAGGACATCTGAGGAAGCCTCTATCATGAAAGATAGAGACAAAAATAATAATCGGAACAAAGACCTTAAAAGGAGAAGAAAGCTCAAATATTCTCAAAGGAGTCAGAAAACATTGCACGATTTTCTTGCAATAAAAAGGAACACTTAGGAAACAAAGAACATGATAAAGAAGTATGATGGCAGAAATAAAACACCCAATAGTAGTGCTGAAAGATTATGTTAAGGAAGTGATCCAGAAATTAGAGTACAAAGACAAAGAGAGGGGAAATGACACAGAGATGAGAAAATAAGATAGTTCAGGAGGCAAAATATTTGAATCATGAATATTTCAAAAAGGAAATAAGATAAACATTAGCCAGGGAATCACCAATAAGATAATTTAAGAAAGCTTCTCAGCACTGAAAAACATAAGTTCCAGAGTAAAAGGGCCCACTAAGTGACAGAAAAAAAAAAAAAAAGATGAAAAATAGATCCAAATAAGGCCCGTCAGTGGAATTTCAGGATAACAAGAAAGTTTCAAGAGAGAAAAAAAAGAATAGTAGCATGCCATGCAAAAGTGGAGAATAATATTGCTCTCTCAAGGAGAGAGGGGCAGCACTTTCGAATTAAGAATAATTATTTTGGTATGGAAATTGATCCCCAGCCTACTAGTGTTATTGGTAAAATAAAGACATTTTTACATTGTATTTCCCATGTCATGCAGCCTTTCTCAGGAAATAACTGGAAGACATGCTCCAAGAAACAAGAAAGTAAAAAATAAAGATGAAAGAAGAGATTAAGAAAACAGGACACTTAAATCCGAAGAAAATCTAGGGAAGTCTCAGCAAAGCAATGAAGAGAAATTCCTGGACAAGTGCTTTGCAGTATCCCTGAAAAGAATGGAGGTCTTCAGATGGATGACTCCATAAAAAAAATAATTGGAACTGATAGATTACCAAAGAAGGATCTCGGGAAATGGTACTAAAAGGTTATTGTAAAGAGTTAGCAAAAGGTTTAAATGAAATCAATCTGATGAAAAATCAAGAAAAAATGAAAGCATAGAAGGAAATGTGACTTCAGTAACTTCCTAAAATGCTCGACTATAAATATTGATACAGTCATAAAAATGTCAATTAATTAAATCTAAACAAAACTTTTAATGTAATTTTATTGTGAGAGGTGGGGAGGGAAAACAGAGGAGATGAAAATGTTGAGGAGGACTTACTGTTTTCTTCCTGTCAGTGTCCTTCCAGCTGGACTAAGACTCAAACTGACATGAGACAGATTAAAGGAGGAAGTAAAATTCAGTTTTATATGTACAGGAAATCCACACAGATGAGAAATCCCAAACGTAGTCAAGCAAAATGAGATATGTAGGCGATCCTGAAATAAACAGAATGGGATAGGGGTTTGGGACTTCAAAGGGAAGGAATGGAGTTCACAGGACAATAAGAAGGAGAGCAGACAGTTGACAATAAGATTTTTGTCCTACTGTACAGATAGGTCCCTCAGATATAATCCATCTATGGAATAACCCATATTCTGGAAAAGACTCCCAATTTAGATTCCCCTATATAGTTAGAGGAAGAACGAAAGTTTCTCTTGAGCCCTCAGGGTCTTGATTGCTTTCAGCTCAAAATTGTCCACAGGCTAAAGTGGTAAATTCTGGGGTGGTCAGGCCCGGGCCCCTGCAGAAGTTCCAGGGAGCTAAATCCTCAACGAATATATTAGAAAGTCAACAGATAACATCTAAAATTGAATCATCAAAATATAAGAGCATATGCATATTATTTAGAAATACAGAGATGTATGAAGAAGGAATCTCTAAAGGAGTAAAAATTGCCTCCAGAGAAAGGAATTGGAGAAGAATTTAGCAGAAAATTATAATATTTTGTTTCATATATTTGACTTATAAACTGTGTACATATTACTTTTTCAAAATGACATTAGCTTAAAAAGGAAAAAAGACTATTAGTTAAAAATTTTTTCATTTCACACTCACTGAACAAATATGTGCTAAGAATTTATTGTGTGCCCAGCTCAATGTTCTGCACTGGGGATAAAAGTAGTATAAGAACAGAGTCCTTAACCTCAAGGAGCTCACAAGTTTAGACAGGCTAGAGGGGTGGTGAGAGAAATGTGAAACAAAGGTATTAGAGGACATTGCCATCAGTGCTCATTGTAGGGTATGAACCGTAACATGATAATTCAATTATCTAAGAGAAATATGAAAAAAAATCTTGAAAATAAGTGCTTTTCAATTAAAACAGATTACTGTATCATCTCATTAATAATAATAATAGCTGCTATTTTTTTTCTTTTTTACTGCCTCACACGTATGAGATACTCTTACTAGGTCTTTTACCTATATCTTTTGACTTCATCCTAATTCTAATGGGACAAATCTTATTAGCCTCATTTTACAGATGAGCTGAATCCTAGTAGCTTTAAGAATAGAAGAGATTCTCACATCCTTGCTGATGGCTGACACATGATTCAGAATCAAAGGGAGAGAATGAGCTAGATTATCTTCTTGGCTTCAAAAACTGTCTGTGATTTTACAGTGTATTTCTTTTTGTGGGGTGAAGTCAGGAAAGTGGAAAAGTCACTGCTGTAGGTTATCAGAAGCTCACAATACTATTGAAATGAACCTGTGTGCTAGAACATGGATATGTCTTTGTCATGCAAAACATTGGTTTAAAATTCAGTGTTAACTATTTAATTATACACATAGTTACCTAAAAAAAGTATTTTTTCTTCTTTAAGTAAATTTCATAAAATTTCCATGTGAATGAATTCAAAGTACAATCAAAATATGCTTAAGTGTTCTCTTCTTTTGTAACTCCAAAATGCTAATATTGTTAATTGTACTCTCATATATTCTGAATAATTTAAACTTTAGCTCCTTAACTCTATTTTTCTGCCAATTTATTCATTGTGCACTTGCCATATTTGTCTTTATGACCAAAAATAAAAGATGAAAACTGAATAAAATACTTAATTCTACTTTGTATTCGTCCTGCCATCCTATTATTGAAACACGTTTAATAATATAACTATGCATATGACCCCTGTAACTATCACAATACTGTATTCTAAATTGAAAAGAAATAATAATATTTGATGTCTTTTCCTCCTATTATTCTCTATGTATGCTTTCTATCTTGATGTCAGATCACCATTCTAAAAAGAATGGGATGAAATTTCATATTTGCTAAGGGATTTCTTTATGTTTCAGAAATGCTCGGGAACTGAAGAGTTTAGCTGTTGAAAGTCTATATGTCATTGACCACATTATAGAAGCTCTTAAAAGCCTTCTCATAAAAGTCTCATAAAAGGTTATTTTCATATTTAAAATGCAGTGTGAATTTCTTTTTTGACCAGAAAATGAGTTGAGAGTTGTCTGTAAGCTACTGTAATTCCCAGGGTGTTTTCAATTAATTAGAGTCATGTCAAAACAGGCCTGTTGAAATTAAATTACCTTTGTTCTTCCTTTACAACACATTTTCAAATCCGGGAGGAAAGAGATTCAATAAAGTACCAGCAACCAGGCTCCTATTCTCTGAAATATGAATGGTAAATAAAATGTTCTAACGTTACACAGAGATTTATTTTATGGATTTAGCTTCATTATTCACTGATCTAAAGCTGACCTGTATGAATTAAATGGTAAATAAAAAATGGCACAAGGCAGTAGTCATAATCCCTTCTGTCCCTTCCCCGGTGTGGCGCTTATTCTGAGGCTTGTGTAACATATGCTCCTTTCTATCTCACATTGTGTTATGTGTGCCTCATCTCCTTACTATAATATAGCTCGTTAAGAAAGCCACTCTTTCTTATTTGACTTCTTTTTTTTACATTTGTTTTTATTTAAGTTCGATTTGCCAACATGTAACACCCAGTGCTCATGCTACCAAGTGCCCTCCTCAGTTCTTATTTAACTTCTTATCCCCACTGTATCTAGCTCTGATTTTGTACATATTTAGCACTCAATACATTATTTTTATTAGTGCTCTTTAAAAAATACAGTTAAGAGTATTTGAAGAATACAGTAAAGCAAAAAATGAAAAAGAAAAAAGAAATCAAATGAACACAGTTTTTTCATCTAAATATACAGAGATAATGTTTTAAAATATTCCTCCCTTTACTTTTCTCCTGTTTGTAGCCATCTTTATATAGTTATAAGCATGATATCCACTTAATTTGTATATGAAAGTAGACAGTGAAGATGAAGTCTCCATGTTATTTTAAAATCATAAAACAGTTAAATAGCTACATAATATTTCAACTAGAGAGCATTAAAATATGAAATTATTCAACATTCCTTTGTTGTGAGGCATAAAGGTTGTTGCAAACTAAGCTGAGTCTCTAAACCCCCAGTGTTTCTGAAATGTTATGCTTCATTTTGAAGATAAAATCATGGCCTGTGATCTGGTGATAAGATCCCATCTCAAGGTGTAGGTTTTAGGATGTATTGTATTCAATTTAGGGATCTTTGTGTTAACCACAGCTCTGAAGTTTGACATACTGGGGTCATCAGACATTATTGGTAGTTTTGTCCTCCTACTTTTCTCCCTTGGCCACTCAAAATACTGACCTTCTCAAGAAAAGAAAACCCGTTTGCAGCTTCCCGCAGCTGAGGACCTTCTTTCCAGTGGACACTAAACTATCCCATATTTATACTGTTAATTAGAATGCTTCCATTAATGAGCTTTAATCTGAGAAGACTCCTGTTCCTGGGACTCTACCACACATTAACAAGACCTCTTGACTCTATTCATGGACCCCCCAGGGCAACCTCAATCTCTTTTATCCACACACTTAATCCCAATAACTACTCTGTTGTCCTAGATGCCAGTCTCTGCTCTATATTTATATTCACCTATCTATTTGGTCCTTTTAAAGCTGATGGTCCATTCAGATTTTTTTTTTTTTTTAATTTAGGAAGGAGTGAGATACGTCCACCGAATTCTGCTATGGACCCTCCCTTTTCTGGCATACTCCATTCCTATAGCCAAGCCCAGATCTCAAAAGCCCCTTCCAGATTAGAGCCCTAGACCACTTCTTGTTCAAAAGGAAAAAAAAATCAGTATCTGATTTTTTAAAAGATTATTTTCACATTTCAAATGTGTAGGTTTTATTTAGCATGCTATGTTCAGATCTGAATATTTGGCCAGAATATTTTTAAGGTTTGCAAAAAAATTATTGATAATTTCTTTAGAGACTAGTTAAGAAATTTTCTCAAAGTGATACCAGTAATGAGGGGTGATACCAGTAATGAACCTACATGTGCTCTAATCCCCAGGCCTATATGCTTAACCTCTTACTAGTTTGCCTCTCCTGTGACCATACAGTCCAACTATCTTGAAAAGAACAACAGGTAGCAAGCAGTTAAAAACAACTAAAAAGAGACTAAAACAAAGAAGAAGGCATCATCTTGAAAGGTTTGTGGACTTCTTAACCACACAAAGTATGGTCAGCATACAGGTCATTCTGGATAAGTGAACAAGAATAAGCAGTATAAAAACCATGGAGTCAAAATTTGATAGTTGTCATTTTAATAATTAACTACATAATGGACCAAACACGTCACACTTTACTAACAAAGAACTAAGATAGAACAAAAGCAAATATTGTTTGAGTGAATAATGATTATATAAAAGGAATCCATATTTGAATACTTTTCAGAGAAGAAAGAAAATAGAAGTAAACGATGATTTACAAGGAATATTTAAAAACCTCATTTTTAAAAAAGATTTATTTATTTATTCATGATAGACACAGAGAGAGAGAGGCAGGCAGAGACACAGGAGGAGGGAGAAGCAGGCTCCATGCCGGGAGCCCGATGTGGGACTCGATCCCGGGACTCCAGGATCGCACCCTGGGCCAAAGGCAGGCGCTAAACCGCTGAGCACCCAGGGATCCCCTAAAAACCTAAATTTTAAATTGGGTACTTGTAATCAAACTGCTTAGAGAGTGTCTTATGAGTGAAACTCTCACCTAAATTATAAAGTCCCTGAAAATAAAAATTAATCAATTAATTAAAATATTATCTTACAAAGACCAAATAGGTTTTGCAGACATAGGTTAACTAAAAACAGATCTCCATGACAAGACTAAAAAATACCCAAAAATTCCAAGCCATGTATTGAGAAAAAAAGAAACAAAGGAAAACAAAAACAAATTGAGGTCTGACTGAGCCCTTCAAATTTAGAGGGGAAAAGGAACTTGTTTAGAGTATTCTATAAATTATCCCCGAAGTCAAAGATGCAGCCATTTTCACTAAGAGAAAACTTGAATTATAAATGCATCACAGCAATTATGAAAGCCCTGAAGGAGGTAACATGTGTAAAGGGAGAGAATATCACTAATCTGGAGAAAATATGAATGAATGTACTCTGGATCTCTCTTTCTTTCTTTCTTTCTTTCTTTCTTTCTTTCTTTGTTTTGTTTTGTTTTGTTTTGTTTTGTTTTGTTTTGTTTTGTTTTGTTTTTGGCCTTCCTTTCTATTAATCCCACATACACAGAAATAATTTCGGTATTTCTAGTAGCCAGTTACCCTTTCTGAATCTTTTCTTTAATTTAAAAATGGCTATGATATAGGGCACCTGGGTGGCTCAAGTGTCTGCCTTTGGCTCAGATCATGATCCTAGAGTCCTTAGATTGAGCCCTGCATTCAGCTCTGCATTCAGCCCCACACAGGGCTCCCTACTCAGCTGGGAGCCTGCTTCTCCCTCTCCCTCTGCCTGCTGCTCCCCCTGCTTGTGCTCTCTGTCAAATAAATTTTAAAAAGTCTTTTTTTAAAATTAAAATATATAAATAAAATAAAATATAAATAAAAATTTAAAAATATAAATAAAATAAAATAGAAAAGAATTAGATTAGCTCATAGGTGAAATTCATATATATTGGGAGTTGGAAGAGTGAGAAAGTGAATGGTGGAAGATTGCAAAACACAAGATATGACAAGAATAAGAGGAGGCTAAAGAAAATGGTAGATAGAGGAGACAAGAATTGAGAAGTTTAAGAGGCAAACTTACACAAATAAAGATATAGAGAAGGTTTACACAAATAAAGATATAGAGAAGGTTAAGAGGCAAGCATTAGAAGGTTTGAGGGTCATACAATATGACTGAGATGAGACTTCAAGTTATATCAATTGAGAAACAATAAGAGAAAAGGTGGTAGACGTATGAGAAAAGAAGCAGGAGTCAGACATTATCATAATATGATCAGGTAATGTTTTCCTGAGTTAGTTTTTGGCTGTAAATTGTTCTTGTTACTTGAGTAATCAAATTCAAAATAAACTCACCTTAAAATATAGTTGTTGTTCTTCTGAGGATTTTAAAACACAAGCATGAAAATTCTACAAATAAAACAGTACATGGAGTCTCTTGTGCTCTGAAAATTAGTGTTTTCAGTGCTGAGTAATGAGAAAGAATAGAGAAAATTATTTTTGTTCCTTTAGTTATTTTATATTCACTATTTAGATCAGAAATCGGTATTGATGGTGGAAGTTTAAAAATTAAATAAGAATTTCTACTTCTAACTACCATAGAGGAATTGATACTGGATTTGCCCTCCCACAATAAACAAATAGAAAACAGAATAAAATATATGAAACAATGATCTCCAGACATTGGCCAACAAGCAGCACAAGACTATGATCCCTTTAAGGGAGGTAACTGAGGTTAGCTTTACAATATCCTTGCTATCTCCCTAGAGACTTTTTCTAGACCACAGTTTGTGAAAAAGGACTTACATAAAGCATGATAGTTTCTCTGGCTATGAAGACAGAGACTGGAATCTGGATTGACTGAGGCAGCTATGCTGAATAATAGAAATTTGACCAAAATTTTCTCTCTAAAGTTCAATTTGGCCAGAATCATGTAGTCTCCATATAACTAATCTTCCTTTAGAACCGTAAGTATTAATTGTATCCATTTTGCTGATATGAAAGGGAAAGAGAACAAAACAGCAGATTCAATGCAACCACTATCAAAATCCCAATGGTATTTTTGAAGAAATAGATTTATTTCAAACTTCAAATAGAATCTCAAGGAACCCTGATGAGCCAAATAATTTTGAAAAAAAATGTAGGGTTCACACTTATTTCAAAACTTACTACAGGGGCACCTGGGTGGCTCAGTTAGTTAAGCGTCTGCCTTCAGCCCAGGTCATGACTTCAGGGTCCTGGCATTAAGCACCGCACCAAGCGCCACATTGGGATACCTGCTCAGCAGGGAACCTACTTCTCCCTCTCCCTCTACCCCACCTTCTTCTCATGTTCTCTCTCTCAAGTATAAAATAAAATAAAATAAAATAAAATAAAATAAAATAAAATAAAATAAAACAAAATAACTTATTACAAAGATTCAATAACAAAACAGTGTGGTACTGGTGGAAAGACATACAGATAGGTCAATGAAATAGAATAGAGAACTAAGAAGTAAACTCTAGCACATATGATCAAATTATCTTTGACAATGATGTCAAGACTGGGTTAAAAGTAGTCTTTTCAACAAATGGTGCTGCAAAAGCTGGATATCCACATGCCAGAAAATGAAGTTGCACCCTTCCCTTACTCCATATACAAAAATTAGGTCAAAATGGATCAAAGCCCTAAAAGTAAGGGGCACCTAGCTGGCTCAGTCAGTAGAGCATGCAACACTTGATCTCAGGGTAGTGAGTTCAAGCCTCATGTTGGGTGTAGAGATTACTTAAAAATGAAATCTTTAGGGATCCCTGGATGGCGCAGCGGTTTGGCGCCTGCCTTTGGCCCAGGGCGCGATCCTGGAGACCCGGGATCGAATCCCACGTCGGGCTCCCGGTGCATGGAGCCTGCTTCTCCCTCTGCCTGTGTCTCTGCCTCTCTCTCTCTCTGTGACTATCACAAATAAATAAATAAATACCTTAAAAAAATTTAAAAAAAAATGAAATCTTTAGTTATATATGTGATGAATCACTAAAGTCTACTCCTGAAACCAATATTACACTGTATGTTAACTAACTAGAATTTAAATAAAAACTTTTAAAAATGAAATAAAATCTTAAAAAAAAAGGACAAAAGTAAATGCTGGAACCATAAAACTCTTAGAAGAAAACTTCATGACATTGGATTTGGTGATGATTTATTTGATGTGACACCAAAAGCATAGGCAACAAAAGCAAAAATAGACAAATGGGACTACATCAAATTTTAAAACTTCTGTGCAAAAAATGCTATCAAGAGAGTAAAACGGTAACCCATGGAATGGGAGAAAATATCCGCAAATCATTTTTCTGATAAAGAGTTTATATACAGAAAATATAAAGAACTCCCCAAACTCAACAATAAAAAACAAACATTTAACAAAGGGTGCCTGGATGGCACAGTTAAGCCTTGGACTCTTGGTTTCCATTCAGGTCATGATCTCAGGGTTGTGAGATAGAGCACTGAACTTGGCTCTATGCTCAGTGTAGAGCCTGCTTAGGATTCTCTCTCTCCCTCTCCCACTGCCTTTCCCCACGCTTGCATATACGTACATGCTGTGTCTGTGTATGTATATATATGCATATATATTACATATTATATATATTTTTAATGGGCATAGGGCATGAATAGTTCTGCAAAGAAGAGATACAAATGGTCAATAAACACATGAAATGATGCTCAACATCACTAATGATTAGGGAAATTCAAATCAAAACTACAATGAGAGATACCTCATATCCATTAAGATGGTTACCTATTAAAACAAAACAGAGAATAACAAGTGTTGGTAAGGATGTAGAGAATTTGGGATCCTTGTACACTGTTGGTAGAATTGGAAAATTGTGCGACCACTATGGAAACCAGCATAGAGATTCCTCAAAAATTTAAAAAAAAACACCATATGCTCCAGCAATCCCACTTCCCAAAGAACTAAAAATAGGATCTCAAAGAGATATTTGCACACTCAGTGCTCAAAGCAGCACTACTCATAATCGCAATCCAAATGCCCATCAATGGATAAGTGGGTTTGTGGGGGTGGAATATGGTATGTACATACAGTGGAATGTTATTCAACCCAAAAAGGGAAGGAAATTGTGTCACTTGGTACAACATAGATGAACCTTGAAGGTTTTATGCTAAGTGAAATAAGCCAGTCACAAAAAGACAAATCCTGCATGATTCCATTTATATGAGGTACCTACATTACACAAATTCATAGAAACAGAAAGTAGAATGATCGTTACCAGAGCTAGAAGGAAGAGGAAAGGGGAGTTGCTTTTTAATGGGTATAAACTTTCAGGACACCTGGGTGCCTCAGTGGTTGAGTGTCTGCCTTTGGCTCAGGGCGTGACCCTGGAGTTTTGGGATCAAGTCTTGCATCAGGCTCCCCATGGGGAACCTGCTTCTTCCTCTGCCTATGTCTCTGCTTCTCTCTCTGTGTGTCTCTGATGAATAAATGAATAAACTCTTTTTTTAAAAAAATGGGTAAAAAATTTCAAATTTGCAAGATGAAAAAGTTCTGGAGATCTGATCTACAACATAAATGTACTTACCGCTACTGTATTATATTTATTATATTTTTACCACAATAAAAATGAATTCCTATTTTGTACAATAATGTGTATACCTCCAATAATGCTTCCTTGAAGGCAAAAGATGATGGTAAGAAAAACTGAGTCCTGTGTCTGGGGTCAGAGATAAATTTATTTCAGATTCAAACAAGGAAGGGAGGAGAAACTTGTGCTTACAGTGCATCAGCTTTCTAACAAAGAATTAACTGTGAGAGATGTTTTGAAACTTAATATGGAATTCATGGGAAAGAACTCTGATGGGAGAGCTTATGTTATTATTATTCACTTGTAAAACCGTACACAGCAACATTGCATAGACCCTTAATGAAGAAATCCTTAAAGATAAATGCATGACAGTAGATAGTAGCCATGGCAGTGAAGGGGTCCTGTCTGCTTCCTCCTGCGGAAATGACCATGTTCAGTATTTCGGTAGGAAGATTTTGACAGAGGCTTTCCTCATGAACTCAGAACAGTTTGAATATAAAGGACAGATTATGCTGAGAAAGCATCAGAGGAAGTAGTAGATCTACAAAGAGAGTCTGAGAAGAAACAATCAGTTCTATTAGAGAAGGAAACCAGCATCAACGCAGGAGGAAAAAAACAGAAGAGAAAACCACGTTTGCACTTAGATACATGCTAAGGATCTGAATTTCAAACTGTCTGCAGAATAGGCCTGTGGGTGAATGGAGTCTGTTGATATTCAGGAGGACTCTTCTATAAGGAGAGGCATTAATGATTTTTTTTGTAGTAAATTCCTATATCAAGTCAGATCATCAGAAAACCACAAAGCCATCTTTGTAATCCAGTTTCTTCTTCAGTCAGTTTATCAAACATGTAAAGAATCATAAAGACTTAGTGGGCACCAACTATTCTAAGTGTCAGAGATATGATGACTACCAAAAAGATATCACTCATTTATTTCCTTTAGGAGCTTGAAGAAACTGACCCATACAGAGACCATTTCAATGTACTGTAACAAGTGCCATGATAAAGAATGAGTAGAGTGCCAGGGAAGCAAACTAAGAGGCACCTGGACCCGCCTCGCGTTTAGAAAAGGTGTCTGGGAATTGATGCCTGACCTCGGTCACCATGGAGGAATATGACCTCACTGGGAATATTAATTTGCTTTGGTAGTGATGGCATTGCAGGGAGAATCTCTGAAAGGTAGGAAACTGCATGATAAATGTGGAAAATGCAAACAGTTCAGCACAAGGGTGGGGAGCAGAGATTAGCGTGTCATATCCTGGCTATGGTCGGCCTTAAAAGCCATGCTGGTGAGCTATCTCCTGCTTCCGTCTAGGGTTGGTATAAGAAATGTTGCTTCCAGGATCCCTGGGTGGCGCAGTGGTTTGGCGCCTGCCTTTGGCCCAGGGCGCGATCCCGGAGACCGGGGATCGAATCCCACATCGGGCTCCCGGTGCATGAAGCCTGCTTCTCCCTCTGCCTATGTCTCTGCCTCTCTCTCTGTGTGTGACTATCATAAATAAATAAAAATAATTAAAAAAAAAAAAAAAGAAATGTTGCTTCCTTCTCCTTGGAAGACACGGCCTGCAGTTCTCCAACTGCTGCTCTGTGTCAACCGTTAGTTCTCAGCTTCAAATGGTTCCTCCCCAGAGATGTCCTCACAACCTCTAATTAAAGCAGAACCTTACTCCCTCAATTTCTCCTGTGAAATCTCCCTGAACATACGTGAGCAGTTAGTTCCTCTCCCTGGTGGGGGTGGGGGTGGGGTGGGGGGGCTAGAAGAACTGCATATGTTACTCTAAAAAGACTTGAAGTACTGTATTTTAAAAAAAGAGAGTATTTGTTTATTTTCTTCTATCTCCTTCAAGATTGTGAACTCTTAAAGCAGATTTGGTAACCTAGGCTCACTTGTCAAATCCTGGTTTCTGCCTGCCTGTTTTCATACAGCCAACAAGCTAAGAATGGTTTTCGTATTTTTTAATGGTTGGGGAAAAACATTCAAAAGAAGATTTTATGATGTGAAGATTATGTATTTCCATATATATACATTTCCAGATCCATGAAGTTTTATTGGAATACAATCATGCTCATTCATTTCTTATGGTTATTTTTGCACAACAGAAGAGCTGAGTAGTTGTGACAGACATGTTTTCCAGCAAAATCAAAAATATTTACTGTTTGGCCCTTTATATAAAAAGTTGGCCAACTCCTTTTTTAGGGGGCAAAGTTGATACTTTATTCTTTTTAAAATCCTTGTTGGGATCCCTGGGTGGCGCAGCGGTTTGGCGCCTGCCTTTGGCCCAGGGCACGATCCTGGAGACAGGGATCGAGTCCCACATCAGGCTCCCTGCATGGAGCCTGCTTGTGTCTCTGGCTCTCTCTCTCTCTCTCTCTGTCTATCATGAGTAAATAAATAAAATCTTTAAAAAAAAATCCTTGTTGCTCAGTGTATAGTATATGTTTAGTGAATGTTTGTTTAATATTTGGGCATTTCCTAGAACTGTCAAAAAAGAAAAATATTTTAAAACTTTTCTCTAATGAAAGTCAGAGCAGTGGTTACTTTTGGCGTTGACCAATGCCCGAGACTGAGCTTTAGGGAAGTTTCTGGGGTCCTAGAAATATTCTAACTTAATTTCGATGATCATTAGGATGTGCTCATTCTGTAAAAATTCTAAGAAGTGTGTACTTGTGTGCTTTTCTGTATATATATTTTTCAATGGAAAGTCAACCAAAACAACAAAAAGCAAAACTTCTGAGTGATTAGAATTATTTCTAAAGACTTTTTTACTTCTAAAAATTCTGAGATTCTAAGACAAAACCTACCAAATAAATATTCAGATTGATCCATGTAGCCAGGGTACCTGTATCATTCTGGACCCTGGGTGGGAACAGGATATAAGCATAGAGTAAGCTAGGATGGAAATTAGAATCAGGTATCTATTCATCCCCATTCCTTAACAGGCACATCTTTCAGATGTCCCTGGAAGAACCTAAAGGACAGACTGGGAAGGAGTCTTCCCCTGTTCCAATAATCAGTGGGAATCTCTCAGTCTTCCACTAATCCCTGTCTCCTCTTCCTAATTTCATTCCCTGGCTACTCCCATTCTCAATACATGTTTCAATACTGCCTTATGGGCTGGAACTTCTTCACCTGCTTTCTGATACTTTTATGTCCTACCAGATTCTAAATGTTCTATATCTTTCAACTTCAGTCAACCTGACTCTTGCTACAAGCTAGATGTATGTGAACGAGGATACAGCTGCATACCATTATTCTTGCAAAGACCTCAGTCACAGAAGCATAGAATAAATGTGATACAAAGCCTGAATAAAACTACTCTCTAAAGAAGGATTTCTTATTTTGATATCCACAGAAGAAGATAGGTAAGACCCCTGAAAATGTCTTCTTTAAGTCAATTAAATATATTAAGCACTTTTATTGTAGCTTTAAACATCCATGTGTATGCCAGCTTTGTGAACCTGACTCTTCATTGTATTGTTTTGCTGCATTTCACTAATGGTAGCTTGTTCTTCCAAGCGTGTTTTAAATATTTATTATCTCCTTAAGGTTTTATGGAACTTTATCAGTGGGACTTCTTTGAGACCGGAGTTTAAAGAATATACATCCATAGAGGATTTGAGTTTGCTAAAATGCCAGGAACCTGTGTGTACTATTAGTCCAGGGCCATTTTCATATAAATTAGTGGCCTGGGTTTTTCCAAGCTTATGGGGTATGATTCTGGCCCCAAAGTACATAAAATGCTTGTTGAGAATTCCTAAGGGAATTTTTTCCCTTTTTTTTTTTTTTCCTTTTTACCTTTTTTTTTTTTTTTCTTTTACCTACAGCTAAGACCAAGGAAGGCAAGTGTCCATATTACCTCTATGTCCTGGATAAGATAGCTCATCCCCTTAACATGCTCCCTTTGGGATACCTGGATTTGTCTCTGTGTCTCACTTGAATCTCTCAAATTATAAGACCAACTGTACCTGACTTTAATAAACTACTCATTAAAATAAAATAGAAATGCTAGGGAGCAACATAAGACCTCAGTACAAATGCTGACTTTAACACTAACCTAGAAAGAGACTCATAATGTTCTATTATTTCTGGTCTTGGAGGATTCCATCACTTTCCCTACTTATAAATTTCATTTTTGAAATATTTTATCCAGCAGTTTAATTGTTTTTTACTTTCACTCCAGCATCCAGGTGGAAGGAGAATACCACCTGATTTGTTTTTCTCAATGTATAGAGTTAAGAGTTGGTGAAACCACATATTGCAAACGCTTCTGCTCTTACAGGTTACTATCACTTTGGCTCACATATCACTGGCCGGAAAGTCATATGGCTGAGCCTAGTCTCAATGATGTGGGAAAGTACATTCTTTCCAAGGAAAGCATTATAAGCACGTGGCAGCTGAGGGAGGTATATTATTCTCTGAGAGAGAGGAGGAGAATGAATAATTGGAAACAATAATACAATCTGCCACAACAGATCATAGGTGGAAGAGTGAATTTGAGGAGCTAGATGATGTGTTCATGTAAGACATGTTATGCTTAAAATATCTGTAAGACATTCAAGCACAGATGCTGAACAAGCAGTGGAAAATATGGGTCAAAAGTTGAGGTAAAAACTCCGAATAGGAGATATATAGTTTAGAGTCATTTATATTAAAAATGGTAGCTGCAAGCTTATGGAAGTAAATGAAATTTTTCAGAGATAAGAGAGTGGACTTGCTGTTTGGACATTAATATTTGCATTCCTCCAACTTTCCTTAAAGCACAAAGCTCTCTTGGTCTTTCATTTTCCAATTTTTTATGGAAATACAGAAATCAAGAAATGTTTCTCTATTATTATAAGAAAAATAACAGTCCACATGTGAAAAGTAACAAGCAAAGCTTAGAGTCAGAGCGCTAGCAATATCAAAAGCAGTGGTCAGTGGAAGAGAGAGTGCCTGTTTTGTCCAAATGGGCAGCCGGCACACAGCTCCAGCTAACTATCACCAGGTGGAAATACTAGTTAAGGTTGTCCAGACAGTCCAGTTTTCCAGGAAAAGCTGAAAATAGATTTTATGTGTAATCCCCCAATTTTTAAATTGGGTATATTTATTTCAAAATATTTCAAAGGTCAAATTATTATTGTTATTATTACTATTTTTATTAATTTTTTAATTTTATTTTATTATTTTTTTAAGATTTTATTTTTTTATTTTAATTCCAATATAGTTAACATAGTGTCATATTAATTTCAGGTGTATAATATAGTCATGCAACAACTCTATACATCACTCAGTGCTCATCAATGATAAGTGTACTCGTTAATCCCTGTCACCTATTTCACCCATTTTGGTAATCATTAGTTTGTTCTCTGGAGTTAAGAGTATGTTTCTTGGGGCAGCCCTAGTGGTGCAGTGGTTTAGCGCCACCTGCAGCTCAGGGTGTGATCCTGGAGACCCGGGATCCAGTCTTACGTCGGGCTTCCTGCATGGAGCCTGCTTTTCCCTCTGCCTGTGTCTCTGCCTCTCTCTCTCTCTCTCTCTGAATAAATAAATAAATAAATAAATCTTAAAAAAAAGAGTATGTTTCTTGGTTTGTCTCTCTTTTTATTCATTCATTTGTTTCTTTCCATACATAAGTGAAATCATATGGTATTTGTTTTTCTCTGATAGGCTTATTTTGCTTAGCATTACATTATATTCTCTAGCTCCATCCATGTTGTTACAAATGGCAATATTTCATTTTTTATGGCTGTATAATATTCCATTTTGTACATACCATATGCTGTTTATCCTTCATCTATCCATGGATGCTTGGGCTTCTTCCATTATTTGGCTATTACAAGTAATGCTGCAAAAAAAGAGAGGTACATGTATCCCTTTTAATTAGTGTTTTTGTATTTTGGGGATACCGTGATTACTTGGTCATAGGGTAGTTCTATTTTTAACTTTTTAACTCCATACTATTTTCCACAGAGGCTGCACCAGTTTGCATTCCCACCAACAGTGCAAGAGGATTGCTTTTTCTCCACATCCTTGCCAACACATTGTTTCTTGTGTTGTTGATTTAGCCATTCTGACCCGTGTGAAGTGAAGTAATATCTCATTGTGGTTTTGATTTGAATTTCCCTAATGATGAATGATGTTGTACATCTTTCCAAGTATCTGCTGGTCAGCTGTGTCTTCTTGGACAAATGTCTGTTCATATCTTCTGTCCACTTTTTCATTGGATTATTTGGGGGGGAGTTGTTGAGTTGTATAAGTTCTTTCTATATTTGGATGGTAAATATGTCATCAGATATGTCATTTGCAAATACCTTCATTATCAGATACGTCATTTGCAAATATCTTCTTCCATTTAGTAGGTTGTCTTCCAATTTTGTTGATTGTTTCCTTTGCTGTGCAGAAGCTTTCTGCTATAATTAACTGTGTTTAGGTAGATTTGGCCTAAGGAGTCACTAGTTTCCAATCTCTGATGGAAAAAATGACAAGAGGACAAGGAAAGAAACATGAGAACACTTAAGGAATGAAAAGAAAAAGAAAATTCCACTAAGAGTGGTTGGAGAAAGTAAGAGGACTAGGGACTAACATATCCCAAAGGAAAAGAGTATTTCAGGAAGACTCTAATCTGATTATTTTAAGGCATTGATGCTTTCCTATATCTCAAAAATACACAAATAAAATGTATCTCATATTGTTTGAAGTAAAGATATAATTTTAAAGAGGTTAAGACATGCCCTAAAAAGTGTCTGCAATGCAAATCTTTACATTATTTCTAAACCAACACATTTTATTTACTATCTTTTTGTAAAATGTCCTTCAGTGGATAAAATATATAATTATGTCTATACCAAAATACAAGAGATGTAAAAAATATTATATGACATAGCAAATATTTAGTTTTTAAAATTTTTAAATTTAAATTCAATTTAATTAACATATACTCTATTATTAGTTTCAGAGGTACAAGTTAGTGATTTATCAGTTGAATATCATTACTTCAAATGCCCTCCTTATTGCCCATCACCCAATTACCCCATCATCCCACTTACTTTCCTTCTAATAACCCTCAGTTTGTTTCCTATAGTTAAGAGTCTCCTATGATTTGCCTCCCTCTCTATTTCATCTTATTTTATTTTTCCTTCCCTTCCCCTATGTTCATCCATAGTACAATTTGTTGGAATTGTGCTAAAATCATTTTTCAAGCTATCGGAAATAACTCTCTCTGTGCATCCATGTGTCTCAAACAAACTAAAATTAGAAAATGCATTCAAAGAGACTAACATCAACTTTCAAGGAATCTTAAATGAAGGGCACTATTATTTGAGCAACTGTATTCAACTACTGGACACTGATCACTTAATGGCTTGAACACCTTTTGAGCCATAGTAAATAAAACAATGCTTCATTAGATTCATATGTATTCCAAGTTGTCAAGGCTCATACCACAAGACTAGGTGAACTTTATAGTTAAATGAATTATTTTATCAAAAGAAAATTCATTTAATAGATGGTAAAGATTTTAAATAAGGAATTATCCAAATTATTAAAGATTCCTAAAGCCAGGATACCCAAGACCAAAAGATATGACCCCCATTGACCTCAGGAAAGAAACTAATTACTCATTGCTGCAAGATCTACCACAAAAGACAATAAATGTAGGTCTAGCCCACTGAATTAGGAATGAAAAAATGCTTTTAAATATATCCCTCACTGGCATCTTTCCAAAGAAAATGAACAGTTGAAATAGATATTTCAACCCCTAGAAAATATTTAAATATTAACTGTCATAAAAGGCATTGGAATCAACTCATTATTGTTATTAAAAACTATAATGCAGTTGGCTGTTTGGCTAAATAGAAAACTTTTTGGATTTGCTTTGGTCTTTCCATATTCTTTTTTTTTAAATATTTATTTAATTATTTGAGAGGGAGAGAGCAAGCATGTACGAGCAGTGGGTGGTGGGGACAGGTGGGTGTAGAGGGAAAGGGAGAAGCAGACTCTCCGTTGAGCAGGGAGCTCAGAACAATCCTATGAGATAATGGCCTGAGAGGAAACCAAGAGTCCAATGCTCAACTGACTGAGCCACTTGGGAATCCCAGTCTTTCCGTATTATTTTCCTCTCTTCTATATTTGTTTTGTATTGCAGGCCCTATTTTCTTTGGAAAACTGTCCTTCCTCGACCCTAGTCTGGAAAATGGACTGCTAAAAAGAGTCACAGTGCATCATCTTCATGACCTAAGATGTGGGTACGTGACCAAGGCCTAGCCAACCATGGTTATCTACTGCTCTACTATAGGAAATATGAGAGGAATGAGCAAGACTATAGGCAGGTATTCAATCTGCCTTGTAACATAAATAAACTAGTCCTCTCTTTCTTTTGGGGTACTGACATGTACCCTTTTGAAGAAAGCTTATGGTAGTAGAAGAGAATGAAGCTACAAACATAGAAGTGACGGGAAAAGAGAAAATCCCGAAGGCTTTATTTAAATCCCTGGATCCAGTCATCTTGAAGTACTAAGATAAATTCCCTTATTTCCTTAAGCCAATTTGAATTGGGTTTTAAGAAACAGAAACATTTATATAAATTATTAACATCAAACACCAACTATCCATAATAATAGTAGCATTTGGCTAAACTTACAAAGAATACATAAGCCTCTTATGAGGCATAATTTTTACTTTCTCTGTGATTTTTAAATCTCACAAGAGTTGCTATGTGAAAATTTCAGAGACTCACTACCCCTGCTTGATTCTTTCAAAGAAAACATGTAATTAGCTATGAAAAATTACTGAAAAGTGGTCTTTGACAGAAAAGGAACCAATATCTACATAATTTATGAGCTGAAGGATTCATCTCCAAACAGTCTGGAATTTTCTTTATTTAGTACATAAAGAAAATCTTTTTGGTACCTATCTCATAGCAAATAAATTTCCCCATATCTAAGAAAATATAATATCTACTTATTTTATAGAAATTGGCCGTATCTAAGAATCCATGCATGTGATATGGGTTAAATTCTTAATTCTCTGTAGCAACCAGAATAATTCTAGAGACAATCTCATATATAGCATTCTTGTGTGTGAACTCCCAGCTACCGAGTGTAAAGGTTTACACCTAGCAATGTGGGAAAAGACTCAAAGTTATTTCTTGTGTTAACTATGTAAATTACTGCAAACAAAAATTTACAGAAAAAATTTACAGAAAAGAGCTAAAATAGAGAGACAAAAAAATTATAATCCCTTCCTTATTATTATAATTTTCATTAATATTTATTGAGCATCTAGTAGGTCTTGGGTAGTGAATATTAAAAATGAACATGACATAGCCTCTGCTGCCTAGAAATTCAAAGATGGTTGAGGAATTTTCTTCAATTATTCCTAATCTCATTGAGTGGGTTATTAAAGTAAGAGCTTTCTCTATCATCGGTCAATCTGGGCACTGTCTCAAAAAATACATCGTAAAACTGATTTATGTATAGAAGCATAGTTGAAAGGATTAGTTTTGTGTAGTCTTATTTCTGTGGTGCAGGGCTGAGTCTCATTCTCTTAGGGGTACTGTTTCATCCCACTTACCCAGTCTCACCAAAACCACCCTGACTAAAAGTTTTCAAAAAAACTTTAAAAACTGGGTGCAGGGTATATATATAAACTTCCTGCATTATCTTTGCAACTCTTTGATGAATCTAAAACTATTCTAAAAACTTTTAAGTTTATTTTTTAAAAAAAACTGAATGTGCAGGTAATGCAGATATTTTCAATACATTTTGCCAGCAATTATCAACTAATAGTCCAAGAATCATAGGACATTGAAGAACAATATGAAATGCTAACAGTATTATTTTCTGTATTAAGTATTTTCTTGAAATGAAAACAGAAGTAAGATTTATATACAGGTAATTTTATGACCATTCCCTTTCAATACATGTTTTCAAACTGAAAGAATCAAAACACATTAAAAAAGCTTAGTGAAGTTTAGCAATCATCTGCCAATGTTTCCCAAAGGAAGCATCATTGACATTTTGGTTGGGACAATTCTCTATAGTACAACAATATTCCATGAATTAAAGAATAACTAATATTCTGGCCCCTACCCTGTAGCACTCTTTAGTTATTGTGACAATTAAAATAAATCCAAATATTTCCAAGTACCTGCAGGAAGGAAGAACCTTCTGGCACCACTAGTCTAGTCACTGTTTTTAGAAAATCCGGAGAAGTCATATAGGCTTGATTAAGGATGACAAAGCTAGTGACAAAGGTGTCACAAGGGTGACAAAATGGCAGAAAGGCTTTTCTTAATCAATATTCCTAAGCTACATGAATGTTTTTTTAATGCTATAGCATTCTTTTCCAGTTCTCTGAATTTTGAGTGTTTGGACTCAGGGTGAACTAACAAACCAATTTTTCAAACAAGAAAACCCAATGCCTGTGTGCAGTTAGATTTAGTAACTGATATTGAATTACTAACAGATTTTTCTTATTTCCTTCTCTATTAACATGAACATATGCTTCATGACTCTAAAGGACAACTTAAGAAAATAACTAAAGATTAAAAGCAAGCAATAAAGCAAACAGTAGGGATGGGAAAGATCTTTCTTTCCAGCAGAGCCATAGTAGATCAATGACTGTGAGAACAGGATTAGTGGGAATAACCTGCCACCTGGCTATGGATCCAAGAAAAGAATTTTATATCCCTGGAGTAAAGGGTACAGGCAGGAAGGTCAAAGTCAAGTCAGCAAATATTAGACTGGCTACAGCACTTAAATGCTAGAGTGTTTAAGGCCCACGAAAAGATTCTGAAGGACAAAAGAAAGGAAACATAAACTGAATCTCAGAAAAAGGATGAGCCCGTAACTTTTGTATCCTGATGGAGAAAAGCATTTTAGAAAACTCCTTGGATTTCTTGGTCTCATACAAAAAGACAAAGCAGGGATCCCTGGGTGGCGCAGCGGTTTGGCGCCTGCCTTTGGCCCAGGGCGTGATCCTGGAGACCCGGGATCGAATCCCACGTCGGGCTCCCGGTGCGTGGAGCCTGCTTCTCCCTCTGCCTGTGTCTCTGCCTCTCTCTCTCTCTCTCTCTCTCTCTCTCTGTGACTATCATAAATAAATTTTTAAAAATTAAAAAAAAACAAAAAAACAAAAAGACAAAGCAGAACTTCAGGCTAAAGATACTCTTTATGAGACACCACCAATATCAAAGTTACAGAATAATGAACATTTAGGTGCTAAAAAGCACAGCAACAAAGCATACATAAAATCTACTGGAAATGTGAAGAAATTGAGAAAAATACCCCCATGATTTTCCATAGAAGATTTTAATACTTCTCATACTTTGATAGCTTAAAAGGATTTTTTTTTAATTCAGAAAATTTTGGAGAATCTAATTAATGAGGTTGGGATTAGATAAACAAATAGATAACTTGTCATAGGAAATATGTCCTTTTCAAGAATGCATGAAACAAAAAGTAAATCAACTCCTGGGACACAAAACTTCAATTTTGCTAGCGTAGAAATGATAAAAACCATATTCTCTGACTACAGTGTAATAAAAAGGTAACCTAATGACAATAACTAAAACCAAAAGGCTTACCCCATGCAGAAAATGGAAAATATATCCTAAAAAAATTGCTAGGCTTAAAAGAGAACCAAAGCTACCAGTAAAAATTTTGAGAGAATTTTTAAAAAATAAGAACTCCGTTAAAATGTATAAGATATGGCAAAGCTGTATGTATGTAGGCAAACATAACTTTTTAATACATTAATTATTATTAATACAAAAAAAACGAGCACTTCAACAAAATAAAACAAAGTGTTAGAGCAACAAAAATAATAATGAAAGTCAAACTAGAAAGTGAAAGAAAATGGGAGTCTGATCTTTAAAAGCAAAACCTTTCACCAGGGGAAAAAATTACTTGAAAGAATGTCTCCAAAATCCCTTATTCTAGTCCAGGAATGAGTGGAAAAGTAATACAAGCACATTTCTGGAAAAGTTACCGAGGCCATCTTTGGTCTCATGTTATGTCTTGGGTGCTCAATGGTAATGCTGATTTACAGTCCAGAGGTGGCTCTAGGTCAGAAATCTTAAAGAAGCACAGACTTCCCAGAAAGCTCACGGCTTCCCTATAACCTGGATTCTGTTTGCTTTTCGTCTTTGAGAGTTTTTGTCCCATGAGCACTACACATGAACAACTGGTGATTCTCCCAGTATGCTTATAAACTTATAATTCTTCTTAAACCCAAGTACTACTTTCTGTATTTGGCATTGGTAGGACACTCTAGCTAGATCCTCAAGACCAAGCTACAATAAGTAGCCTTCTCAGTGCTTAAGTTCCTGCACCAGGAGCTCACTGCGCTGATGGCCCTCTGCTGCCCCCTCTTGGTTCTAGGCAATACTCTCACAGGCACTGGGTACAGATGGCTTAAAGCCTCAGAATAAAACCTCCAAGCTTCAGAAATAAATATGTAGGGATCCCTGGGTGGCGCAGCGGTTTGAGGGCGCGATCCTGGAGACCCGGGATTGAATCCCACATTGGGCTCCCGGTGCATGGAGCCTGCTTCTCCCTCTGCCTGTGTCTCTGCCTCTCTCTCTCTCTGTGACTATCATGAATAAATAAATAAAATCTAAAAAAAAAAAAAAATATGTAAACCAATACATAGTTAGTGGGTCTTTGCTTTTAGTAATGTAATAAGATGACAGATATCACATATAACTAAAGGAAATTTGCCAACTGGAAAACCGCAAAATTTATTTTTACCAAATGGTTTCAGAAATTCAGCTCAAAGCTTTCTAGATTAACTTTAGTTTTCTAGATTAAAACAATCAAGGTAGAGATATCATGAATTTGCCCAATAATTCAGTGATTCTTTACATTTCTGGATCATGAACAGAATTGAAATCAGATGAAAACTACAGTCCAGAAGGTCATGACGTAGTTGCATGATTCGTTTTCAAGAAAGGACTTGTTCCACCAGCTTGGGAAAGTGCTCTCTTGCCCAAGGCCACCATACCCCTTCTCACGGCCTACATCAACAATGGATTGATGTCAGGGCATGAAGGCCCACCTCAACTCTAAAGTGTCATTCTGGCTCCAGAGCTTCCCTATGAATCAGTTGAGGCTACAAGCAGGCCTGCATCACAGTACAACCTCTCCCTCTGCCCATTCCTGTTTCTTTCTCACCCCTGCTGCAGCTATGAATCCCAAGAACACTACTTAATATGCATCTTCATGCTAAACTTCATCTCAGAGTCTTCTTCCTGGGGAAATCCATACATCACAACTCTACACAGGCCTGCATAAAGCCACGTTTTCCCCTTCTCAGGGTAATTATTCAAGAGCTACAGGAAGAAGCTTTTATAAGTTCACAACCATTTTTGGAGAACTCGGAAGCACATATAACCCAGAATCCACTTTATATCAAACACTGACAAAAGTAGATGATAGTCATTGGGAACAAAAAGCAGCAGTGGAAACAAGAGTTCCTCTAATCTCAAAAGCAGGGAACCAATGAAAACAGATCTCCAAAAGCATCAGCAAAAATATACTTCCTGGAGCACCTGGGTGGCTTAGTCGGTTAAGCGTCTGCCTTCAGCTCAGTTCATGATTCCAGGGCCCTGTGCTTAGCAGGGAGCCTGCTTCTCCCTCTCCCTCTGTCTGCTACTCCCCCTGCTTGTGCTCTGCCTCTCTGTCAAATAAATAAATAAAATCTTTAAAACTATACTTCCTGAAAATTAGGATACTTCTTGAAGTCAAAAAGTAATATTTCAAAAAAAAAAAAAAAAGTAATATTTCAAGGTTATGATCCTTGGTGCAAAAACTATATAGAGCTGGCACATCTTTCTTCCTTAGAAGAGGTGAGGCTATAAAAAGAATTATACAGAAAAGTCATATTTGCAGGAAGCAACATGACTCTGTAACAGAAAAAGAGAAAGACTTTGCTCTATGAAAACTAGCTAGCCTAAAACCCTACCTTGTCGTCTTCTCCCAAAAGAAACCTCTTACAAATGATGAGTCCAAGAAAACTTAACTCATTCAATGATGAATAATATTTTTAAAGGACAGAATTGGTTTTTTAAAGTCTGCTTCCCCTTCCACTCCTTAAAAAATATTTATCAATTCCTTTCACTTCCTTTCCTCTGAGGGAGCCAGTGAAACCTATAGGGCCAAGGAAACTGCTGGCAGGCCAAAGACCCTCTTGACTGTTGGTTTCACTCAGGACAGAATTAAATGTGAGCTGAGAAGTAAGAGCAGAGTTTATTGAAGACAGAGAGAGAGAGAGTACAGATACAGACAAAGCATCTGGGAGACTCAGAAAGGAAAGAACAGGGAGTCTCATCTTTGCTTAGGGTCTGGGGTTTTTATTGAGGATGGTGGTCTGGTGTATGTGTCCTCTCAGGCAGCGAGGACCTGGTAAAACGAGGATGAATGCTTAGATGTCCTTCATGAGTCACTCATGCCGTAGAGCCAGGGGTCTTGGCATCAAGGTGTCTGGAGTCAGTGGTCTTGGAAAATGAGATGATAATCCCTCCTGGTCTCTCCTTAGATGGTACTATTGTGCTGGAAGTCTCCAAAAAAATCAGTAACTCTTTGACCTTTACAAGGGGAACACAGATTAAGGCATGTGTAAGGCAGGGGTATCCAAGCAAGAATAAAAGCAGGAAAAGGAGCAAAAATAGCAATTTTTCCCATCGGGTCCCTTCTACTTTCCATGGGGTCATCTGTACTATTCTTATAACTTTTCTATAAATTTGAAATTATTACAACTAAGGAGTTTTAAAATGTTGTACTTTTAAAAAGCAAAATATACAAGAAAAACGTCATGGTACAGACTAAAACTGTGGTCAAACATTCTGCCAAGAAATTTAAAACTTATTGAAACAAGTCTCTCTAACTAGAAGACCACAGAGCAGAAATAGAACTCTGGGATGAAATGATAAGACAAATAAAAGGGAATAAAACATGAAAGGAAGACCAAGAAGTAGAAAAACAAAAATAATCATGCAAATAATGAATACAATTGAAAGGAATCTAGTGGAATTTAGATACTGCTGAAACTTAGAAGATAAAACTAAAAAATGAACCAGTGAAAGAGAAATAAATTTTAAATCGATAAAGACAAAAGTATAGATATAGAAGATAAAGAAGGTGGGATCAAGGAACAAAGATGGGAATCTTCAAAGAAAAAGCTAAAAGAATGAAATAGAACAAATAAACACATAATTCATAAAAACGTTATAGTTGTTACTCTGGAATGAATAGAGTCACTACTCAACTGAACTGAGTTCAGAGGGACTAAGATGACCGTTGGACTTTTCAGTATCTGAAACATGACCCAAAATGAAGAGACCAGATTCAAGATTTCTTTCATTGCCACAGGAAGAAGTAGCACCACAAGTTAGAAGAGATAGTAGTAGACAAAAGTAAAGTGCTTCATTTCTAAGTTTATACGTTCAATCTATCAGTTACATTTTTAAGTGTGTCTATGAATATATTCTGTCTAGAAGAGAACCATAAGCTCGTAGAGGTTGTTTCTGGGGAAAGACATGTGTTAGGGATTTGGAGGACAAAAGTGGAAGAGTGGATTAATTTTGGGGACCAACATTTGCTGCCACACAAAAAAGAGAAAAGGCAAGACGTAGGGCAATATCCAAACCTTATACTGAATCAGTTCCTACTGTCCATTGTTGATTCATGATAAGGAAGACAACAGATTCAGTTAGGGATTCAATCCCTAGGCACCCTTCAGTTGGCTGAGGATTTCTTTCACCACTCTTCAAGGTCAAAAACCTGAACTTAATCTTCTGTTTCAACACTGCCTTTGATGTTGCTGCTGTTAACTGGCCATCCTCTGCCTTCTTCTGGCTTTGACTTGGAAGTGTGTTAACCACTCCTTTATTACTTGACTTGTTTCTTGTTTGCTGCATGTGCTTCCCTTGGATCCTAGTTTCTGTATTCCAGTCACACTACTGATTTGATTCTGAATCTTAAACATTCTAGAAAATGTAATGTTTTTATTGCTCATACTTCTGCCTTTTACCTGAAGGATGATGCTACTTTGACAAATTAGTTTGTGCTAATATTTTAACCCATAACCCCAACCCCATAAAAATACTTTATAGATGACTATCTGTTCTATTTGTAAAGTAAGATTCTACTTTTCCTTTGGGAAATAAATTCAGTGTATAGATTCTTACTTAGAACTCTTATTTATATCCCATGTAATAGATTAATCCAGTTTTCCCATTTTGTCCCATGTGATTCTCAGTGGAAATATAAACCACCCAGTTACCACGTTCTGAAAAAGAATACATTTGAACAGTTGTTTCCCCAAGCATAATCCTTGAGATGTGATATATGTTAATTGTTTTGTTTTGTTTTGTTTCAGGAGACAGAAAGTCCTGAGGTTGTGTAAATTACACACTGGCTTAATAGGTTTATCACAGGATTTCTCAAAGCCTTTGAAAAGTAATGTGTGCTATGAATCTCTAACACAGAAAGCACTTATTTGAAAAAAGATCTCTTCACTTCGGCCTCCCTTTTACTTCATAATTCTCCTTTCTTACCAGAGCTACATGAAATCCTCCCATAACAATTCCTCACAGAATAGACTTTCCAAAAATTAAATCATATTTATTCTTTGAAGTTGTCCATATTCCAAGAGTTGATTGGAATGATTTTCAGTTAAGATATTGAGTTTGGAATTTGATTTCTGTGGCACAGTCCTACATCTTTTAACAAATACAGGAACTGAACAAATGAAATTATTTCATATGATTTAGTTTGTGTTTATATCAATTTCTTAGGTTGTAGGTATTTGATAAAGGCATTGTTTTTTTACCTCAGATAATTATTTAAAAGTGTATGTATATGGGGGCATCTGGGTGGCTCAATTAGTTAAGCATCTGTATTTGGCTCAGGTCATGGTCCCAGGGTCCTAGAATCAAGCCCCACATCAGGCTCCTCACTCAGCAGGGAGTCTGCTTCTCCCTCTCCCTCTGCTCATTTGTGCTCTCTGTTTCTCTCTATATATCTCTCTAAAATAAATAAATAAAATATATGTTTTTTAAGTATATGGGTATATTTGCTGCAGAAATGTCATGTGGAAAACATTCAAGGCACCAGGAAGTGCATTGATTCACTCAATAATTGTTCACTAAGCCACTGCCCTATTGTATAGGGCAATAGGTTGATGATGGTAGTAAAACTACAAGGAGGATGAGGTGTGTTTTAGAGAGAAGAACAGCATGAGGTAAGGCCCTAGAAAGGAGAGTTCAATGTCTCAAAATAAATAAAAAATATTAATGAAAGGGAGAATGTTGTGGTTCTGGGTGGCAGAGGCACAGGGGCTGTTAAAGAGAAGTTGTGGAGTCATGCCGATCTTAATTATTTGTTTAAATCCTAAATATTTAGATATTTAGAATTTACCTCAGCCAGGCAATATTCAGTAGATCTTTTTATTTATTTTTTTAAGATGTATTTATTTATTTTAGATGGAGGGGGTGGGGCAGAAGGAGAGGGAGAGAAGCAGACTCCCGGCTAAGCACAGAGTCCTTTGTAGGGCTTGATCCTATAACCCTGAGATTACAACCTGAAGTGAAATCAAGAGTTAGATGCTTAACACAATGAACCACTCAGGCCCCAAATCTTTTTATCTTTAGATCATAAACACTTGTTCAAGACTGGAAACTTCTTGAAAGTAAAGACAATCTCTTAATCATTTTGAATTCCTCTAAGTACAGGCACATTTAAATCCCAGCCAGTGAACATTCACAACATTGTCTCAACCATATCCTCAGCAGTCTGGGCACCCACCGCTCTTAATATTAATATATATCTGTGATTAGAGGTCATTTAAAATTATGAATTTCAATGGTAATAATAATAAATATAAACCTAACACAAATATAGCCATTGAACACTACTAAATGACAGTAGAGTAAAATATGTAATGCTAAATTCTCAAAATAATAACACAGGATTTATTAACAGGTAATAGTGGCTACCTGAAGTTCTGCCCCTTACTAGCTGGGCACCTACCTTTAGGCAAGTCACTTGATTTCTCCAGCCTTCAGATTTCTCATCTGTAAAATAGAATATTATTTTCCTTAGAGAGTTGTGATGAGTATTAATGAGTTAATACATGCAAATACTCGTAACAGCTTGCATATAGTACAGGTTTTGGATTATTACTATTATTATTATTGTTATCTATGATGGTGATGGTGATGATCATAAGAGTCATATAGCAATTAGGCGATTTACTTTTCCTATCCTGAAATAAATGTCTGTGCCTCCAAATTGAATATGAAACTGATGAACTAATTGGAAAATGGATAAATAGTCCATTCAAAAGTAAATAAAAAGACTTTTACTTCAAAAATGGAATATCATTCAAGAGTATCAGCTCTCTTAAATTGATATCCATGTTTTAAAAGTAAATATATACATTAAGGAGGGTACATGATGAGATGAGCGCTGGGTGTTATACTGTATGTTGGCAAATTGAATTTAAATAAAATATTTTTTAAAAGTAAATATATATTACAAAAATATCAGGGTCCTCAATGAACAAAAAAATTGCTTCTGAAAATTCAAACACTCCCTAAATAGAATATTAAAAAGACAACAAATCTGATAATAATTTAAAACCACAATTCATGTCAAAACTGTAAGATTTGGAATGTGCATCTATTCTAGAGGACTCCATTAGCTTGCCTTGGGCAGGACTAAACCCTACTACTGCAGAGGGACAATATACACAATCTCTTTTAAATTGCAGGCTCTTTTGTACTCCATATATTTCTCCTCTACCCCAGGACATAATCAATAATCTTACAATTAAGTCAGGATTCTTAATCTTAAATATTCTGAACCAAGTCTCAACTATTCTGGTATGTAGTTTCAAGATAAAATTTAAACACCAATATAGAATAAAACTCTTATTTGGAACTAACATACTAACTTAAACAAATATATACAGAATCAACCTATTTTTAGAGGATATGGTCAGCTGTTCTACTTTCTCAGCCAAAATATTGGTTATATTTATATAAAAGCAACCATAGTTATTGGCTGGCATAAATAATGCCTACGCAAATCTCTCAAGCATTACAATGCCTGCTGTTTATGAAGCCTACATTCTGGCTTTAAATACAAAAGGAAGGTCAAGCTGTGAAGGTCGAAAGAATTTATGACATTGTTCCACTACTAGAGCGTACAGAAGAGGGTATTATTGAAGCCCGGAAGAGCTCTTAAAGAATCAAAAATCAATCCTTTTGTAGCTTGCTGTGGGCTGCAGGCATTTGTGGAAGAGGGAATAAATGCACTAGAAAAATCTTACTTTCACTTGTAAGTAAATACCAAATTAAAAATCCTCTGGCAGTTTGGAGAATAACAAGTGACAAATTTTAAAAAGTAACAAGATGTGCCTGTAACAATGGAATTATTTGCAATCACACTACAGGTGAGGTGTTTTGGGTTTTTTTTCACTTACATAATATTCACAATCAAGCTTTATCCTTTCAGCTCAATTTGTTTTTCTCCTTCTCACCGAAGTGACTGAAAACACCTCATGGGTTTTTTGTTTTGTTTTGTTTTGTTTTTGTTTTTAAAAACAATCATACTTTCTGTAAGACTTGCTTCCTTCTCCATATCTCTTTAATTCCAATTCTCTATGTCAGGACTGATACCATCTGGAAAAGAGGATAAATTAAAGTTATGAACCTTTAAATTAGCTTGATATTTCCAAAAACTAAGAGGAAAAGTTTTTAAATTCTTCAAGGTTGCAAAGTATTTTTTCTTTCTTTCTTTTTTTTTTTTTGCAAGGTATTCCTAGTTAAAATTCATAGCATATTATATTTCTGGCTTTCTAAATGTTACAATTTGTGGCAACTTTTATTTCTGGCTTTCTAAATTAAATTCAAACACAAGCCATAGACTCAAGTTTTGTTTCCAGGATAGTCACTTACTCTACTCACTCATGTATAAAAGAGGTCAAATGTTTTCAGGTCGCATTCATTAGACAAGGGCAGTTTTGTTGAGATATTTCATCATAATATACCACCTTTATCTCTATAACTGAGGAATAACAAAATCAAAAACAAAATTTTGCTTTGTTAGCTAGAGTCCAACTTAACATTGTTTTACATTAAAGCCCTTCTATTTACTAGAATTTGGGGGAAGGGGATAGGAAATCGGAAGGTAACCCCAAGAGATTTTCTCAATAGATAGTATCATAAATTTGTTTTCTCTAGATTTGATAATGTTATAAGATTTAGTAATTGCTATTCATTTAGGACCGTCAATATACTTTTTATCTTTTTTCATAGAAAACAATAACCATGACTTCCAGATTTGATATCTTAGATTATGTCCAAGAAAATAATTGTGAAAGGTATCAGAAAGTTTAAGTCTCCTAAAGAAATACTTTCATAGCAGGATCAAAAAAAGGTGAAAAAGGGGACCTAAAGTAGCTCCTCAGTGTCATCCAAAATTCCTTCACTTATTTCCCCCTGCTATGAAATCCACTCTTAAATTCATTCATTTATATGAATGTATACTATGTGCAAAGGCGTGCCCAGTACCATCAAAGCACATAAAACAATCTACAACCTTATTGAATTTAAACTATAGAGGGGCATTCAAGCAAAGATGATTCGTAGAAATAAAACTAAAGTCAAATTCATTTCACACCAGTTCTATAATTTATTAATTAAAATAACAATTATTTATTTGAAAACACATCTTATATAAAAGGCATATTTTCATTTTGAAAAAACAGTAAATTGCATAGGTATCATGTGATTAAATTTTGAGTATACTGTTTGAGGCATGATGAAGACCACACATTATTTAAAAGTGGTAGCAGTATGCTTTTTCAGAGGTGACCTAAAGAAAACAAACTAGATTATTCATTAAAAGTTTCATGTAAATACTTCACAAATGTGTTATTTATTTTTGAATAATATTAAAACATGTTCTTAAATGATTAGGTTATTTTCCACAGACAACAATTATAAAAAGATTAAGGAGAATAAACATTCATTAACCAACAATAGGGAGGGAGGGGCAAGACGGCGGAAGAGTAGCGTCCCCAAATCACCTGTCCCCACCAAATTACCTAGAAAACCTTCAAATCATCCTGAAAATCTACGAATTCGGCCTGAGATTTAAAGAGAGACCAGCTAGAATGCTACAGTGAGAAGAGTTCGTGCTTCTATCAAGGTAGGAAGATGGGGGGGGGGGGGGGGAAGAAACAAAAGGCCTCCAAGGGGGAGCAAGGAGCCGGGCTGAGGCCCGGGGCGAGTGTCCCCAGGACGGGAGAGCCCCGTCCCGGAGAAGCAGGAGCTGCACCAACCTTCCCGGGCGGAAAGGGGCTCGCAGGGAGTTGGAGCAGGACCCCAGGAGGGCAGGGATGCCCTCGGGTTCCCCGGGACAGTAACAGGCACCTGCGCCCTGGGAGAGTGCGCCGAGCTCCCTAAGGGCTGCAGCGCGCACGGCGGGACCCAGAGCAGTTCAGAGGGGCTCGGGCGGAGGAAGAGGCTCCGTGCAGAGGGGGCTGCTCGGCTCCATGAGCAGCTCAGAGGGGCTCGGGCAGCGGCTCCACAGAGGCGGCTGTGCCGGGAGCGCGAATCCAACAGTGCAGGCCCCGGAGAACAGGGCGCCAGGACACAGCCCAGGATCCAGCCTCCCCCCGTGACAGGCAGAGGCCGGGAGGGCCCAGGACAGCAAGGACGCTCCTGCCCCGAGCTGAGCAGATCAGCGGCCCCGCCCCGGAGCCTCCAGGCCCTGCAGACGGAGAGCTCTGTAGCTACAGCGGGAGCTGACTCCAGGGCTCCAGAGCTGCCCCGGCCTCTGGGGTTGTTCGTCCTGGGGCCTCACGGGGTAAACAACCCCCACTGAGCCCTGCACCAGGCAGGGGGCAGAGCAGCTCCCCCAAGGGCTAACACCTGAAAATCAGCACAACTGGCCCCTCCCCCAGAAGACCAGCTAGACGGACAAGTTCCAGGGGAAGTCAAGGGACTTAAAGTATACAGAAGCAGAAGATACTCCCCCGTGGTTTTTTCTTTTCTTTTCTTTTTTTCTTTTTGATTTCTGTTTGCTTCCCCCACCTTTTTTTTCCTTTCTTTTTCTCTTTTTCTTCTCTTTTTTCTTTTTTTCTTCCTTTTTTCTTTTTCTCTTTTATTTCCTTCTTTCTCTCTCTTTTTCTCCTTTTCCCAATACAACTTGTTTTTTGCCACTCTGCACTGAGCAAAATGACTAGAAGGAAAACCTCACCTCAAAAGAAAGAAACAGTCCTCTCTCCCACAGAGTTACAAAATCTGGATTACAATTCAATGTCAGAAAGCCAATTCAGAAGCACTATTATAAAGCTACTGGTGGCTCTAGAAAAAAGCATAAAGGACTCAAGAGACTTCATGACTGCAGAATTTAGATCCAATCAGGCAGAAATTAAAAATCAATTGAATGAGATGCAATCCAAACTAGAAGTCCTAACGACGAGGGTTAACGAGGTGGAAGAACGAGTGAGTGACAAAGAAGACAGGTTGATGGCAAAGAGGGAAACTGAGGAAAACAGAGACAGACAAACAATTAAAAGACCATGAGGATAGATTAAGGGAAATAAACGACAGCCTGAGGAAGAAAAACCTACGTTTAATTGGGGTTCCCGAGGGCGCCGAAAGGGCCAGAGGGCCAGAATATGTATTTGAACAAATCATAGCTGAAAACTTTCCTAATCTGGGAAGGGAAACAGGCATTCAGATCCAGGAAATAGAGAGATCCCCCCCTAAAATCAATAAAAACCTTCAACACCTCGACATCTAATAGTTAAGCTTGCAAATTCCAAAGATAAAGAGAAGATCCTTAAAGCAGCAAGAGACAAGAAATCCTTGACTTTTATCGGGAGGAGTATTAGGGTAACAGCAGACCTCTCCACAGAGACCTGGCAGGCCAGAAAGGGCTGGCAGGATATATTCAGGGTCCTAAATGAGAAGAACATGCAACCAAGAATACTTTATCCAGCAAGGCTCTCATTCAAAATGGAAGGAGAGATAAAGAACTTCCAAGACAGGCAGCAACTGAAAGAATATGTGACCTCCAAACCAGCTCTGCAAGAAATTTTAAGGGGGACTCTTAAAATTCCCCTTTAAGAAGAAGTTCAGTGGAACAATCCACAAAAACAAGGATGAATAGATATCATGATGACACTAAACTCATATCTCTCAATAGTAACTCTGAACGTGAACGAGCTTAATGACCCCATCAAAAGGCACAGGGTTTCAGACTGGATAAAAAAGTAGGACCCATCTATTTGCTGTCTACAAGAGACTCATTTTAGACAGAAGGACACCTACAGCCTGAAAATAAAAGGTTGGAGAACCATTTACCATTCAAATGGTCCTCAAAAGAAAGCAGGGGTAGCCATCCTCATATCAGATAAACTAAAATTTACCCTGAAGACTGTAGTGAGAGATGAAGAGGGACACTATATCATACTTAAAGGATCTATCCAACAAGAGGACTTAACAATCCTCAATATATATGCCCCGAATGTGGGAGATCCCAAATATTTAAATCAATTAATAACCAAAGTGAAGAAATACTTAGATAATAATACACTTATACTTGGTGACTTCAATGTAGCTCTTTCTATACTCAATAGGTCTTCTAAGCACAATATCTCCAAAGAAACGAGAGCTTTAAATGATACACTGGACCAGATGGATTTCACAGATATCTACAGAACTTTACATCCAAACTCAACTGAATACACATTCTTCTCAAGTGCACATGGAACTTTCTCCAGAATAGACCACATATTGGGTCACAAATCGGGTCTGAACCTATACCAAAACATTGGGATCGTCCCCTGCATATTCTGAGACCATAATGCCTTGAAATTAGAACTAAATCACAACAAGAAGTTTGGAAGGACCTCAAACACGTGGAAGTTAAGGACCATCCTGCTAAAAGATGAAAGGGTCAACCAGGAAATTAAGGAAGAATTAAAAAGATTCATGGAAACTAATGAGAATGAAGATACAACCATTCAAAATCTTTGGGATGCAGCAAAAGCAGTCCTAAGGGGGAAATACATTGCAATACAAGCATCCATCCAAAAACTGGAAAGAACTCAAATATAAAAGCTAACCTTACACATAAAGGAGCTAGAGAAAAAACAGCAAATGGATCCTACACCCAGGATAAGAAGAGAGCTAATAAAGATTCGAGCAGAACTCAACGAAATCAAGACCAGAAGAACTGTGGAACAGATCAACAGAACCAGGAGTTGGTTCTTTGAAAGAATTAATAAGATAGATAAACCATTAGCCAGCATTATTAAAAAGAAGAGAGAGAAGACTCAAATTAATAAAATCATGAATGAGAAAGGAGAGATCACTACCAACACCAAGGAAATACAAACGATTTTAAAAACATATTATGAACAGCTATACGCCAATAAATTAGGCAATCTAGAAGAAATGGACGCATTCGTGGAAAGCCACAAACTACCAAAACTGGAACAGGAAGAAATAGAAAACCTGAACAGGCCAATAACCAGGGAGGAAATTGAAGCAGTCATCAAAAACCTCCCAAGACACAAGAGTCCAGGGCCAGATGGCTTCCCAGGGGAATTCTATCAAACGTTTAAAGAAGAAACCATACCTATTCTACTAAAGCTGTTTGGAAAGATAGAAAGAGATGGAGTACTTCCAAATTCATTCTATGAGGCCAGCATCACCTCAATTCCAAAACCAGACAAAGACCCCACCAAAAAGGAGAATTACAGACCAATATCCCTGATGAACATGGATGCAAAAATTCTCAACAAGATACTAGCCAATAGGATCCAACAGTACATTAAGAAAAGTATTCACCATGACCAAGTAGGATTTATCCCCAGGACACAAGGCTGGTTCAACACTCGTAAAACAATCAATGTGATTCATCATATCAGCAAGAGAAAAACCAAGAACCATATGATCCTCTCATTAGATGCAGAGAAAGCATTTGACAAAATACAGCATCCATTCCTGATCAAAACTCTTCAGAGCGTAGGGATAGAGGGAACATTCCTCGACATCTTAAAAGCCATCTATGAAAAGCCCACAGCAAATATCATACTCAATGGGGAAGCCTTTCCCCTAAGATCAGGAACAGACAGGGATGTCCACTCTCACCACTGCTATTCAACATAGTACTGGAAGTCCTAGCCTCAGCAATCAGGCAACAAAAAGACATTAAAGGCATTCAAATTGGCAAAGAAGAAGTCAAACTCTCCCTCTTCGCCGATGACATGATACTCTACATAGAAAACCCAAAAGTCTCCACCCCAAGATTGCTAGAACTCATACAGCAATTTGGTAGCGTGGCAGGATACAAAATCAATGCCCAGAAATCAATGGCATTTCTATACACTAACAATGAGACTGAAGAAAGAGAAATTAAGGAGTCAATCCCATTTACAATTGCACCCAAAAGCATAAGATACCTAGGAATAAACCTAACCAAAGAGGTGAAGGATCTATACCCTAAAAACTATAGAACACTTCTGAAAGAAATTGAGGAAGACACAAAGAGATGGAAAAATATTCCATGCTCATGGATTGGCAGAATTAATATTGTGAAAATGTCAATGTTACCCAGGGCAATTTACACATTTAATGCAATCCCTATCAAAATACCATGGACTTTCTTCAAAGAGTTAGAACAAATTATTTTAAGATTTGTTTGGAATCAGAAAAGACCCCGAATAGCCAGGGGAATTTTAAAAAAGAAAACCATATCTGGGGGCATCACAGTGCCAGATTTCAGGTTGTACTACAAAGCTGTGGTCATCAATGGACAGTGTAGTACTGGCACAAAAACAGACAAATAGATCAATGGAACAGAATAGAGAACCCAGAAGTGGACCCTGAATTTTATGGTCAACTAATATTTGATAAAGGAGGAAAGACTATCCATTGGAAGAAAGACAGTCTCTTCAATAAATGGTGCTGGGAAAATTGGACATCCACATGCAGAAGAATGAAACTAGACCACTCTCTTGCACCATACACAAAGATAAACTCAAAATGGATGAAAGATCTAAATGTGAGACAAGATTCCATCAAAATCCTAGAGGAGAACACAGGCAACACCCTTTTTGAACTCAGCCACAGTAACTTCTTGCAAGATTCATCCACAAATGCAAAAGAAACAAAAGCAAAAATGAACTATTGGGACTTCATCAAGATAAGAAGTTTTTGCACAGCAAAGGATACAGTCAATGAAACTAAAAGACAACCTACAGAATGGGAGAAGATATTTGCAAATGATGTATCAGATAAAGGGCTAGTTTCCAAGATCTATAAAGAACTTATTAAACTCAACACCAAAGAAACAAGCAATCCAATCATGAAATGTGCAAAAGACATGAACAGAAATCTCACAGACGAAGACATAGACATGGCCAACATGCACATGAGAAAATGCTCTGCATCACTTGCCATCAGGGAAAATACAAATCAAAACCACAATGAGATTCCACCTCACACCAGTGAGAATGGGGAAAATTAACAAGGCAGGAAACCACAAATGTTGGAGAGGATATGGAAAAAAGGGAACCCTCTTACACTGTTGGTGGGAATGTGAACTGGTGCAGCCACTCTGGAAAACTGTGTGGAGGTTCCTCAAAGAGTTAAAAAATAGACCTGCCCTACGACCCAGCAATTGCACTGTTGGGGATTTACCCCAAAGATTCAGATGCAATGAAACGCCGGGACACCTGCACCCCGATGTTTCTAGCAGCAATGTCCACAATAGCCAAACTGTGGAAGGAGCCTCGGTATCCATCGAAAGATGAATGGATAAAGAAGATGTGGTTTATGTATACAATGGAATATTACTCAGCCATTAGAAACGACAAATACCCACCATTTGCTTCAACGTGGATGGAACTGGAGGGTATTATGCTGAGTGAAGTAAGTCAATCGGAGAAGGACAAACATTATATGTTCTCATTCATGTGGGGAATATAAATAATAGTGAAAGGGAATATAAGGGAAGGGAGAAGAAATGTGTGGGAAATATCAGAAAGGGAGACAGAACATAAACACTCCTAACTCTGGGAAACGAACTAGTAGTGATAGAAGGGGAGGAGGGCGGGGGGTGGGGGTGAATGGGTGATGGGCACTGAGGGGGGCACTTGACGGGATGAGCCTTGGGTGTTATTCTCTATGTTGGTAAATTGAACACCAATAAAAAATAAATTTATTATTTAAAAAAAATAATAAAATAATAAAGGGTTAAAAAAATGAAAAAAACAACAACAACAATAAACTCTACATCTATTGCCAAATTCAGAGCACCTGGGAAGAGCCTGAATAATGGCCCCTCCAAAGAAGGACACACCCTAATTTCTAAAATCTGCAAATATGTCACCTTATAAGGCAAAGGGGACTTTGTAGATATAATTAAGATAAAGATATGGAGATGGGAAATTAGCTTGGATCATCCAGGTGGGTTCAATGTAGTCACAAGGGTCCTTATAAAATAAAGAGGGAGGCAGAAAAAAAAAAAGATATATGACAACACAAACAGAGGTCAAAATGATAAGTATCTATAAGCCAAGGAATGTGAGTAGCCTCTAAAGCTAGAAAAGGGAAGGAAATGAATTCTCCCCAAAACTTCCAGAAAGAATCCAGTCCTGCCAACACCTGGATTTTGGCCCAAAGAGACCTATTTTTGATTTCTGACCAAGAAAACTAGAAGGTAATAAATTTGTGTTGGTTTAGGCCATTGGGTTTGTGCTAATTTGCTACAGAAGCAACAGAAAAATAATTACAGCACCTTTTGAGTATTTACTATGTGCAGCTTCACATTTTAAATGTATTATATATCATTTAATCATTCTCAGAGCCCTATAAATACTAGACTAACCTCACCAAGGTGGTGCCATAGGTCAATTTCCTCACAAGAATATAACAATTCAAAAACAAGATACCACTGAAAGAATGCTAGAACAGGAAAGTGAGGCTCCAGCACCCCCATAACCACAGAACAAGACAGACTGCATCACAAGGGTAAGAGAAGCAACTACCTGTTGCCCACACTGCCCCTATGCCAGGCCAGTACAGTAGCACATGAAAACGTCTCTTCTGAGTCTCTAGTTCTTCCAGTGGGAAAAAGAGAACCCACAGGAGTCAACCAGCTTCCCCCCAGCATTGTGGATTGCTTTATGGGAGCCTCTACTCTGATCTCGCCCCAGGGGGATTGCAGGGGACTCAGCAGCCCTCAATCACTGAGAATTTGATTATGACAGAGAAGGGAGGAGGGCCTATAAGCACCAGCACAGAGATCTTAGCAGACTGAGTTCATAACTACAGTGCACAAGTACTAATCCAAACTAGTAGTTTTGCTCATCTGCAGAACCAAGTCAGAGGTACACTCCGATCAGAGAACTCAATGGGGTGCATATATGCCTGGTTTGGATCCTCAAACAAGAAGTTTTGCTGGCCCTAGAGCCTAGTTTGCCCCCACCTAGCAGAAAGCTGAGTGACATATCACCCACTATGGAGAGGGTCTCCTGGCCATATCTGGCCAAAAGGGCTAGGGGAACACCTGAAAGAAGTGTGGAAGAGCATTGAGCAGAGAGGTGAGCCGACTGCCCCCAGAGCAAAGCCAATTCTGAGCATAAAGGATTTTCCTGAAGTGGCCCTTCTCCTTCCTGCCCAGACAAGGGAGCTGAAACACGGCCCCACCCACCGTGGCTCTTGGCCATATGTGACCAGAAGGGCTAGTGAGAATACCTAGAAGTTGTGGGGCCCACTGATGCTTGATCTGACAGAAATGCACGCAGAGCCAATTGTTTTCAGAGCAAAGACAGTGGTTCTATTTGGCCAAGGAACTTGGGGCATGGGTCAGCTTGAGATTAGACAACAAAAATCTTTACCAGTTTTAAAGCTCCTTCTCCCATTGCACCTAAGCAGAAAAACTATTCCCCATTCATTACTGACTTCAGCCTTCAGCCTTCCTGACCAAAGAACCCAACCAGAACACTCAGGAAGCTGTGTAGTCCATTCACCAGCTCTGCTTATAGTATTACTTGAACAGGGAACATAGCATATGAATTTCTCCATCTATAGAGCAAAACCAGTGGCCTCATCTCACCAGAGAATTCAGTGAACAATCTTGCTTCATTTGGGTTCCCAAACAAAGAGCTATACAGGCCCTGGGACCTATCCTGCTGCCCTCCAAGGGCAGAGAAGCAAATTCATAGCCCCATTAGAACCAAACCAGCAGTCCTATCCAACTGTTCTCAGCCAGTGGCACACTAGCTCCATCCCTGACCTCAGATCTCAAACAGTTACCTCACCCCAGAATAGACCACAGTAGCAGGTCTCATCTCCCAGGGATATTACTAGCCAACACTCTCAGAAACCCAAATGAGCTGACTTGTGAGCAACTCTTTCTGCTAAAGCAAACCTGTAAAATCTAGAAAAGGAACTCAATTACTCAAATGCACTGATAGCAATATAAAGAATCAAAAATCATAAAAACAAACAAACAAACAGGTAAACCACCAAAGGAAACTAACATAGCTCTAATAACTGATGTTAAAGAAATAGCTATGAACTGTCAGACAAAAAATTCCAAATAATCCTCTTAAAGTTTAGTGAACTACAAGAACACACAGACAACTAAATGAAATTAGGAAAACATTCATGAACAAAACAAGAAGTTCAACAAAGCAACAGAAGCCATCAGAAAAAACAAAAACCAGAAATTCTAGCATTGAAAAATAAATTATTGAACTGAAGAATTCAGTAAAGAGTTTCAAAAGTAGACTCAACCATGCAGAAGAATAAATCAGTGACCTAGAAATAGAATCATTTCAGGCTAGCACAGTCTAGGATGACATATTCAAAATATTGAAAGAAAAAAAAATCAAGTGAGAATAGTGCACCAAGAAAAGCTTTCTTTCAGAAATGAAGGAGGTGTTGAGTTTAATAAGTTCTTTATAGATCTTGGAAACTAGCCCTTTATCTGATACGTCATTTGCAAATATCTTCTCCCATTCTGTAGGTTGTCTTTTAGTTTTGTTGACTGTATCCTTTGCTGTGCAAAAGCTTCTTATTGTGATGAAGTCCCAATAGTTCATTTTTGCTTTTGTTTCTTTTGCATTCATGATGTATCTTGCAAGAAGTTACTGTGGCCGAGTTCAAAAGGGTGTTGCCTGTGTTCTCCTCTAGGATTTTGATGGACTCTTGTCTCACATTTAGATCTTTCATCCATTTTGAGTTTATCTTTGTGTATGGTGAAAGAGAATGGTCTAGTTTCATTCTTCTGCATGTGGATGTCCAATTTTCCCAGCACCATTTATTGAAGAGACTGTCTTTCTTCCAATGGATAGTCTTTCCTCCTTTATCGAATATTAGTTGACCATAAAGTTCAGGGTCTACTTCTGGGTTCAATCCAATCATGAAATGGGCAAAAGACATGAACAGAAATCTCACAGAGGAAGACATAGACTTGGCCAACACGCACATGAGAAAATGCTCTGCATCACTTGCCATTAGGGAAATACAAATCAAAACCACAATGAGATTCCACCTCACACCAGTGAGAATGGGGAAAATTAACAAGGCAGGAAACCACAAATGTTGGAGAGGATATGGAAAAAAGGGAACCCTCTTACACTGTTGGTGGGAATGTGAACTGGTGCAGCCACTCTGGAAAACTGTGTGGAGGTTCCTCAAAGAGTTAAAAATAGACCTGCCCTACGACCCAGCAATTGCACTGTTGGGGATTTTCCCCAAAGATACAGATGCAATGAAATGCCAGGACACCTGCACCCCGATGTTTCTAGCAGCAATGTCCACGATAGCCAAACTGTGGAAGACCATCGAAAGATGAATGGATAAAGAAGATGTAGTTTATGTATACAATGGAATATTACTCAGCCATTAGAAACGACAAATACCCACCATTTGCTTCAACGTGGATGGAACTGGAGGGTATTATGCTGAGTGAAGTAAGTCAATCAGAGAAGGACAAACATTATATGTTCTCATTCATTTGGGGAATATAAATAATAGTGAAAGGGAATATAAGGGAAGGGAGAAGAAATGTGTGGGAAATATCAGAAAGGGAGACAGAACATAAAGACTCCTAACTCTGGGAAACAAATTAGGGGTGGTGGAAGGGGAGGAGGGTGGGGGGTGGGGGTGAATGGGTGACGGGCACTGAGGGGGGCACTTGACAGGATGAGCACTGGGTGTTATTCTGTATGTTGGTAAATTGAACACCAATAAAAAAATAAATTTATTAAAAAAAATGAAGGAGGGATAAAAACTTTCCAGAGCAAACAAAAGCTGGGTGGCTCAGTCGGTTAAGCATCCGACTTTTGATTTCAGCTCAGATCATGATCTGAGGGTTGTGATATTAAGTCCCACATCAGGCTCTACACTGATCATGGAGCTGGCTTAAGATTTTCTCTCTTCTTCTCCCTCTGCTCCTCCCCCAACTCACACTTGCACTCTCTCTCTCTCTCTCTCTCTCCAAATAAATAAATAAGTAAATAAACAGAATAAAGAAAACCATAACTACAATAATCTTATTATTTATACGATATAAAAAATATGTAAATTGTAACAGCAATAGCCTAAAATGTGAGGGGAAGAAGAAGCAAAAGTGTAAAGTTTAGGGATTGTTTTCAAGTTATTATCACGTTAAAGTAGGGTGTCAGAATTTTAAGATGTTTTATGTAAGCCCCATGGTAACCACAAGGGAAAAACCTGTACCAATTGCACAAAAGAACATGACAAAGAAGTTAAAACTACTGATACCAAAAGACATCAAAACATGAAAAAAGACAGCAAGATAAAAACAAGAAACAACGAATCTACAAAACAACCAGAAGACAACAAAAAGACAGCAGAAAGTCCTTATCTACCAATAATTACTTAAATGTATAGATTAAATTCTCAATCAAAAGAAATAGAATGGCTGAGTGGATTAAAAAAATGATCCAGCAATATGTTTTCTATAGGAGATTCACTTTAGCTTTAAAAGCACACAGAATGAAAGTTAAGGGACAGAAAATCATTTCAAGCAAATGGTGAAAACAACACAACAGGGTTAGCTGTACTTATATTAGACATAATAGACTTTAACTAAATATGGCAAATAGAGACAAAGTCATTTATGTAATGATGAAGGGGTCAATAATAAAACATAACAATTGTAGAAATGTATGTTCCCAATATTGGAGCACCTAAATATATATAAAATAAAATTAACAGACATAAAAGGAAAAATGAATGGTAGTATAATAATAGTTGGGGATTTTAATACCCAAACTCTCAACAATGGGTAGGGCATCTAGACAGAGAATTAATAAGGAAACAGAAGATAGGAGCAATACTATAGACCAAACGGATCTAACAGACATGTACAGAACATTCTATCCAACAACAACAGAATACATATTTTTTCAGGAGCACATGATGAGATGAGCACTGGGTATTACACTATATGTTGGCAAATTGAATTTTATTAATTTTTTTAAAAAGAGCACATGGAACATTTTCTAGGATAACACCATATGTTAGGCCACAAAACAGGCAAATTCAAGAAGACTGAAATCATACCAAGTATCTTTCTGACCACAATGGCATGAAACTAGAACTTAACAGAAAGAGGAAAACTGGAAAATTCATGAACATATAGAAATTATGAATAACTAACAGATCAAAGAAAAAATTAAAGGGGTAACAAAAATGTTTCTTGAGAAAAACAAAATGGAAAACCAATATTTCAGAACTTATGGGATCCAGTGAAAGTATTTCTAAGAGGGAAGTTCATAGAAATAAGTGCCTATAATAAGAAGTAAAAAAGATCTCAAATAAGCCACCAACCTCTACGTCTTAAGGAACTAGAAAAAGAAGAACAACCTGAGCCCAAAGTTAGCAAAAGAAAGGAAATAATAAAGATTAGAATAGAAAAAGAGAACAAAGACAATAGAAAAGATTAACCAAACTAAGAGTTAGTTCTTTAAGAAGATAAACAAAATTGACAAACCCTTAGCTAGGCTAACCAAGGAGAAAAAAAAAAAAAGACCTAAATCAATAAACCTATAAATGAAAAAAGGAGACATTACAACTGATACCACAGAAATACAAAGGATCATTAGAGGCTACTATGAACAACTATATACCAACAAACTAGACAATCTAAAAGAAATGGAGGGATGTCTGGGTGGCTCAGTCAGTTAAGTGTCTAACTCTTGATTTCTGCTCAGGTCATGATCTCAAGGTCATGAGATCAAGCCCTGCCCTGGTCTCCATGCTGAGCAAGGAACCTGCTTAAGATTTACACACATTCTCTCTCTCTCCCCTCTTCTAGTCCCCCCCCCCCCCAATTTCTCTCCACTATCTGAAAAAGAAAGAAACGAAAAATTTCTCAGAAATGTGTACTGCTTACCAAGACTAAATCAAGAAGAAATAGAAAATCTGAATAGACCAATTACTAGTAAGGAGTTTGAATCCATAATCAAAAATCTCTTAATGAAAAAAAGTTCAGGACCAGATGGGTTCACTGGTGAATTTTACCATTTAACAAGGAATTAATACCAATCTTTCTCTAAACTCTCCAAAAAAAACTGAAGGGGAGGAAATACTCCCAACTCATTTTATGAGGCCAGCATTATAATGATTCTAAAACCAGAAAAGGATACTACTAGAAAATTAAAGGCCAAGATACCTGAGAGACATAAATACAAAATTTTCCAAAAAAAAAAAAAAAATGCTAACAAACTGAATGCAGCAACACATTAAAAAGATCATTTTCCATGATCAGATGGGATTTATCGCTGGGGCACAAGGATGGTTCACCATATGCAAATCAATCAATGTGACATATCACATTGATGGAATGAAAGAAAAGAATCATATAATTATCACAATAGATACCAAAAAAGCATTTGACAAAATTTAACATCCATTCATGATAAAAAAATAGTCTCTCCACAAATTAAGCACAGAGGGAAGATATCACAATATAACAATGGTTCATATATGACAAGCTGACAGTTAAAAATCATACTCAACAGTGAAAGGTTAAAAACTTTTCTTCTAAGATAAGGAATAAGACAAGGGTGATCACTCTCACCATTCCTACTCAATATAGTACTAGAAGTCCTAGCTAGAGCAATCAGGCATGAAAAAGAAATAAAATTTATCAGAATTGGAAAGGAAGAAGTAAAATTGTCTCTATTTGTAAATTTTATATATGGAAAATCCAGAAGGCACAACCAAAAACCTGTTAGATCTAATCAACGAATACAGTAATATTGAAAGATATATAACTAGCATACAAAATTCAGTAGAAGTTCTAAACACTAACAACAAATTTTAAGAAAAAGAAGAAACTAATCCCACTTGCAATAACATCAAAAACAATACTTAGAAATAAATTTAATCAAGGAGGTGAAGGATCTCTACTCTGAAAACTACAAGAGAGATTGGTGAAAGAAATAGAAGACAAATAAATGGAAAGCTATGCTATGTTCATGAATCAGAAGCATTAATATTGTTAAAAGGTCAGTTCTACCAAGAGCCATCTATAGATTCAATGTAATAACTATCAAGACTCCAATGGCATTTTTTTACAGAATTAGAAAAAAAAAAACACTTTTAAAATTATGTGAAATCTCAAAAGATCCTGAATAGCCAAAGAAGTCCAGAGAAAGATGAACAAAGCAGGAGGCATCATACTTCCTGATTTCAAGCTATACTAAAGCTATTGTAATTAAACCAGTAGAGTTATGTCATAAAAATAGACATATCAAATGGAACAGAACTGAGAACACAGAAATAAAACCCAAGCATATGTGGCCAACTAATATTTGACAAGGAAGCCAAGAATATTCAATAGAGAAAACATAGTCTTTTCAATAAATTTTTCTGGAATAACTGGATATTCCATGTAAAAAAACTGAAACTAGATTCTATCTTATACTATTCACAAAAATGAACTTGATATGAATTAAAGACTTAAATGCAAAACCTAACAGCATGAAATTACTAGAAGAAAACATAGGAATAAATCTTCTTGAGATGTGTCTTTGTAATGATATTTTGGATATGACATCCAAAACATAAGCAACAAAGCTTGGATCTTGAAGGCATTATGCTAATAGACATAAAACAGAGAAAGACGAATACTGTACGTTCTTACTTACATGGAACCTAAAAAAAACCCAAAATAACCCCACCACACCAAACTCATAGGAGTTTCTATGAGATCTGACTTGCAGTTACCAGAGGCAAAGGGTTGGGGGAGGAGGAATTGGAAGAAGCCGGTCAAAAGGTACAGACTTCTAGTTATAAATAAGTACTAGAGGTGTGATGTACAACATGATGACTGTGGCTAACACTGCTGTATGATATGTAGGAATGTTGTTAAGAGAGTAAATTCTAAGAGTTCTCAACAAAAAGAGAATTTTTTTCTTTTTTCTTCTTTCCTTTATACTGTACCTAAATGAGATGATGGATGTCAGCTGAACCTATTATGGTAATCGTTTCACAATATATGTAAATAAAATCATCATGCTGTAGTTCTTAAACTTGTATAGGGATGTATGTCAATTATTTCTCAGTAAAACTAGAAGAAAAAAAGTAGATACTATAATTACCCCAATTTCACAGATGAGAGAACTAAGGCAAAACTGTTTAAGAAATTTGCCAAATATACTGAACTGTCAACCATCACTAGATTTCCTCATGACTAAGCAAGATAATATATACACATGAAGGATACCAAAGTAGTAGCAATTTTACTGCTGAAGACTTCTACCAAAGTGCTCACAGTTTCCTTAAATTTTATTTTGAACCTTGATGACAATTTTCTAAGTCTACAATATTACAGATTTGAATGATTACTTGAATTTCATGATAATTGTAGTGGCCTTTGTTTATTCTTGATGACTGTATCCCATCTCTAACGTTTTCCATTTGTTTCACTTCTGGGAATTTAGTGACATATTTGTCACTGTCTCCTTCTCCCTCTCAGAATTGTACCAAAACTACCAACTCACACCATACACAAATTGTATATTTGAACAAACATGATAAAGATATTTGAACAACATGAGGTTAATCAGTTTATTTAACCAAGGCTCCTTGAGGGATAGTAGAGCTGGCATTGTTTAAAAATAACAATAAATTGTTGGGGCAGTTTAATAAAGGTATCGACTTCATGTCACAGTAGAAGCTTTAACTCATTTCTTTGTTGAAACTTTTTCTAGAAATGAAAGCTAGAAATATATTCTCTAGCATATATACTGATACTCCTATTTGGACACCAGGTATACTTAATCAAACATAATATAAAACACTCACAGATTTACCTTCTATTCATAACCACACAAATAGAGAAAGTACCTGTGAATAGATTAGAAATTGTCACTTATAACTAATTATCATACAACATAATTTTGATTATTCCTAACAATAAATATGAATTTAACTTATTTTATTATATGGGGGGGGTTGGTTGAACAATAAAATGTGCTCTTTTATAGTTACTGTTTATAGTATATAGTCTATTTAGTTACTACCTTCTCTTCAAAACAGAAAAGAAAAAAATATTATATGATGTTCTTTCATGTGTCTGTCTTCATTTATAGGGGCACCTGGGTGGTTCAGTTTGTTAAGCGTCTGCCTTTGGTGCAGGTCGTGATCCTGGAGTCCTGGGATCCAGCCCTTTGGGCTCCTTGCTCCTTGGGGAGCCTGCTTCTCCCTCTCCCTCTGCTTGCTGCTCCCCCTGTTTGTGCTCGCTCTCTCTCTCTCTCTCTCTTTCTGTCAAGTAAATAAATAAAATCTTTTCTTTAAAAAGTCTTATAGAATAGTTTAAAAAACAAGTTCAGGGGCTCCCTGGGTTGCTCAGTGGTTTAGCGCCTGCCTTTGGTCCAGGGTGTGATCCTGGAGTCCCGGGATGGAGTCCCACGTCAGGCTCCCTGCATGGAGCCTGCTTCTCCCTCTGCCTGTGCGTCTGCCTCTCTCTCTCTCTGTGTCTCTCATGAATAAATAAATAAAATCTTAAAAAAAAAAAAAAAACAAGTTCAGTGCGGTTTTGTTCATGCATAACCGAGAAAGACATATGTTAGGTTTATATTGCTAAATGTCAGGCATATATTTCCTAAGGAGTTAAAGGTGAAGTAATATACCCTTAAACTTGACATTAAGATATCTGATGTTAGATTACATGAAAGTAATCCTTTTTTATATTACTAAAAGGCTAACTTTTCCAGTTATATATTGCAGAAAGAATAATAGAATGTTTCTCTTACACTGCAGAATAAGAATCATCAGCTAAGATGCAATTGCAATAATTATTACTGATGGGGATGCTAAAAACAGAAATAGCATTACTGCTGACAGATCGCAGGTGGATTGTGGGTTACTAGAAGCAACAAAAATTACATTTCCACTTGAATAGCAAACTTGCTATGGAAATCTCTGAGAAATGAATAGATTGACTCACTGTAATCTCATTCACACAAAACGATATTGCCTGAGCTGAATTGCTAATTTTTATAGTTATATCTATAAATATAATTATTTATAAGTGTTTTAAAAACTAAATTCTAGGGATGCCTGGGTGGCTCAGTGTTTGAGTGTCTACCTTTGGCTCAAGGTGTGATCCCAGGATATGGGGGATCGGGATTGAGTCCCACATTGGGCTCCCCAAGGGGAGCTTGCTTCTCCCTCTCTGTCTCCCTCTGTATGCCTCTCATGAATAAATAAATAAAATCTTTAAAAAAAAAACTAAATTCTAAATGAATGCACTCTTTCATGCTCAAGAATGTTACTGATCACATATTTTGAGAGTTTTCTCTCCAAATACCCTGTGTATTTACTCATTCAACTAGGTTTATTAATTGCTTATTGCAGGCCTAATATTTCTTTTTTAGCCTGAGGATACAAAAATGCCTAAAACAGCCACTGTTCTCAGGAAGCCTAGTATGGTTGGGATATAAAAACACAACAGAATAGCAAGTAATGCAGGTAACAGTAAGATAAATGTAGGCATGCAAAACTGCTCAGGCCACATAGAGAGTAGATAAATCATCATACTTAATGTTAGAAATTAGCCAAGGAAAGGAGAGGCTGTTAGGGAGATTTGTAGGAGTTGCACCTGAGGATTAGCTGATAAATTGGTATCAGCTAGATAAAAGCATTTATGAGAAATGGGGCTGGGAATATTTCAGGTCGAAATACATACCAAAGCAAAGACAGAAGGATAAAAAAGTTCACTGCATGTTGGGTAAACTCCAAGCAGTGTGGAGTGACATAAGCATAAAATAAAATGCAAGTCACAACAGTGGAACTTCCAGTTCCAAGATGGAAGTGGAAGTTGGCATTTTACTTATTCTATTCCTGGAAGTCATCCAAATAGAATGAGGAGGAAGAAAAACAAAATACAATCTCATTTTCAAAGCAAAATCTGGGGACAGCTAAGTCCTAGGTGAAACTGAAGAAAAGGCTGACAAAATTACTGTAGAAGATATGGGGATATATTCAAGAGGAAGCAGGGAGGATGCCTTGGCTGTAGTTCTCCAAAAGAACCAGCAAAATCCAATTCTCATTGGAAGAGGGCACACTTTTATGTGAAAAACTAACTTCCTTATTTGCAATGTTGAAAGCCAATAGTAGACAATGGTTATATTGTTTCTCTGGGCCGGGTTTGGGTATGAAAACCAGAGGGTCTGATCTGGAGATCATGAAAATAAATTCGTATATGAAGACAGAAAGCTGTAGTAGCTAAAGAAAAAAGAAAACAGAAGAAAATTTAAAAAGAAACGTTATGGGGCAATAGGGGATAGGAACAATTTCCACTAAGGAGAAATAAAATATAAATAACATCCTTCCTGCTCTCCTCCCAGAAAAATATTAGGTCAAAAGGAAATTTTAGATAGGGTGGAACATGGTGCTGGCCATTTCTCCACATGAATCTCCTTTATTTACCAAGTCCAGAACAAAACTCATTTAAAGATGAGAAATTAAAATATTATAAGCATAGGATCTATATAAGAATATTATCATGCATGAAGAGAAAAGGAGAAGAAAAAGAAGTAGCCAATGATGATCATAAACCAGAAAAACAATACCAGAAAGACTAAAATAGTCAACCACAACCTTAAAGAAGCAAACTGACTTCTATGAAGCAATAGATCAAAGCAAAGATAGATAAAAGAACTCGGAGAAGGAATGAGGAAATAATAGGAAAAAGAAATGTTAATAGCAGAGGTGAGGAAGTAAGTGAGAGAAGCTGCACAACATAAAAGAGTTTAAGTCAATCGGAGAAGGACAAACAGTGTATGTTCTCATTCATTTGGGGAATATAAATAATAGTGAAAGGGAATATAGGGGAAGGGAGAAGAAATGTGTGGGAAATATCAGAAAGGGAGACAGAACATAAAGACTCCTAACTCTGGGAAACGAACTGGGGGTGGTGGAAGGGGAGGAGGGCGGAGGGTGGGGGTGAGTGGGTGATGGGCACTGAGGGGGACACTTGACGGGATGAGCACTGGGTGTTATTCTGTATGTTGGTAAATTGAACACCAATAAAAACTATTTTATTAAAATAAATAAATAAAAGAGTTTAAAAAGGTTAGGAAGAAGATAGTATGTATGGAAGACAGTCAAGAGAGCCAATCTATAAATCATTGATGTTCCTATAGAAGAAAAATAAAATAATGGAAATAAGCAAATAATTTGAGATTCTAATTCAAGACTTTTTTTGAAAAAATTAAATCTGAATTTACCTATGAAAGGGTTCCCCATGCTCCAGAGAAACTTGACTCAGAATGTTCAATACCAAGGTATTCTAATGAAGTTATGGATATGAAGGTTGAAAAGATTAGGTTACTCATAAGAGGAAAAATATCAGACTGAGTTCAGACTTCTGTAGAGACAGAAACACTTAACTAAAAAAAAAAAAAAAAAAAGACAATTGATGATACACACCCAAAAAAATAAATCCCTTACAAAGAGAGATGATCTAAAAAAAATTCCTTACAAAGAGAGGTGATCTAGTAATTTTATTTCTAGGCAATCTAGTATACACATACAAAGGCAAAAAAAATTTTTAAAACAAGCAAGAACTCAAGGAATCTTGTTTTCTTGAGTCCTTTTTTGGGGAATCCACAAAACAGAACCTCATTAACTAAAAGATAACTTAAGAAACTACAGCAAAATATTGGAAGTGAACACTGACTATATTTTACGATAGAACTAATATCAAAATAAACACACAGCTGAGGGGGTCAGAAGAGAACATAAATGCCCTCATGCCTTAGAAATAGCAAAATAACAAAAACTGAGACAAGAGGATGAGAGAAGTGTAACAATGCTGATTGCTTCAGTTATAACAGCAAATGCTTCAGTTATAAAGCAAATCATGAGAAAGTAGGAATAGTTATATAAATACCAGGGAAGGTGAATATTAAGGTACCACACAGTAGAATGAAGAAGGATTCAGTGTTAATAAAAGTTATAATTGAGAAAGCTAATATAATCGTAACTTGAACACATCAAAGAAATAACTAAAAACATAGTAAATACCATGAGAAATGCAAGACAAAGTGAGTTAAAAACTTAATTATGGTGGGAGATTCAATAGACCCTGCTTACAACTGGATTTATCTAGCAAATAAAAAATAAGGACAAAGCAATTAAATAATAGAAGTAATAACCCTAATTTAATAGATTTATGGGTCTTTAAGTTTCTCTAAAAGATAATATGGTTTTTCCTTTTTATGTCAGCATAACATTTAGAAAAACCAATCAGATGCTTGGTCACAAACTGATAATAAAATAAACCAATAACATAAGCCAATGACATTAGAAAAGTCATAAGCCAATGATTTTAGAAAAGTCTCTTCTATTTGGAAATTAAGAAATACCATCACTGCTGAAAACATTCATATCAAAAAGGGAATTTTAAAGGAAATCATAACCTTTATATAATACAATGAAATGGAGAACTTTTCATACTGTATCTACAAGAAATGGAAAATGTTATTCAGGGAAAATCTATTGCTTTAAATGTTTTCATTATTAAAATAGAATTTTTCTATATATATTTATATTTATGCAAATATATATTCACACAATATTATTTGCCAATAAAGAGCTTCTCAAAATTAAAAATTATTAACAACTAGTCAATGTGCACAATGTCATATAAAAGACTTGCAGATCTAGCAGCAATTTCTATAAAAAATGAGATTGGAGCAAGTAAGCTTTGGCTTTCAAAAGAATTCTATTTCCTAGAAAAGAAGATGGGTAGGTATTTATAGAAAATTAGTATCCTGCTTGGCTCAGTTGGTTAAGCATCTTGATTTCACCCCAGGTCATGATCTCAGGGTCCTGGGATCAAGCCCTGCATTGGGCTTGAGCTCAGGGCAGAGTCAGCTTGAGATTCTCTTTCTCCCTCTCCCTTTGTCCCTCCCCTCTGCTTTCTCTAAATAAGTAAATAAATAATATCTTAAAAGAAAAAAAAAGAAATTTACTGTCTTACTGACTTAAGTTCCTAATTATTGTGAGTAAAAATTCACATTTTCTATTTATTTATAGAAAATGACATTTTTTTATTATTGAAAAGTAATACACTGAATTTTAGAAGTTTGCTTGAGGGCAGCCTGGGTGGCTCAGCGGTTTAGCGCCACCTTCAGCCCAGGGTGTGATCCCGGGAACTCGCGATAGAGTCCCACGTCGGGCTCCCTGCATGGAGCCTGCTTCTCCCTCTGCCTGTGTCTCTGCCTCTGTGTGTGTGTGTGTGTCTCAAATAAATAAATAAATAAATAAATAAATAAATAAATAAACCATAAAAAGAAATAATAAAAATGAAATAAAAATAAATAATAAATAATAAATAAATAACCTTTAAGAGAAAAGAATTTTAAAATTTTGCTTGAGAATGAAGCAGCTAGCTTCTAGACTTGAGGTGGCTTGGTAACAGAACTTCAGTTTGTTTGGGTCTCAACCAAGGCTATGTTCTTTGGGCCCTATGTAGGGTTTACTGATGAGTAAACCTATCATGGTGTATCTACACTCGCTTTTTCAAGAATCGTTTAAAGCAAAGACATATAAGACAATTCTGATCTTGAGGTTGCAGTGGAATCTGATGGCAGGTGGCAGGTGGGGGTGGGGGAGACTCTGGAAAATGCTTTCCTCCTTGTGAAAAAGAGATGTTTGGAAGGGTGTTAGGAGGATGCAGAGAATTCCTCTTTCTTTCAAAATTATCATGCTTAAGTGCTTAAATCAACCAATCCTATAACTGCTCTGCATCCAGGATAGGTTCTAAATACTACAAATTCTCATCTCCTCCTGACATGGGGTTTTTGGTAAGATTTTAAAAAGAAACCAACAAACATTTTCTTAACAAAACAATGCATGGGAGTCGTACTTTAGTAAAGTCACAGCAAAAATTTAACAACAAAAAACAAACCTCATTTAGGATGAGGTTGGGAGGCCAACAGGGGGAGCTCTTACACCTAGCACCAGTTACCAACTGCAACACCCAACAGGAACAGATGGACCCTGCAAGTTCTTACTACTTTACCATCCCAGCCAGAGGAAGGAAGATTTCTTCTTGCCCTGGAAACAGCCTAGCCAATGAAAAGCCGCTGTAATCAAATTCCCAGTTCACGTCAGTGGACTTTTTAGTTTATAACAGTCCCTCCCAACTCCCCACTTTCCCCTACTGATAACACACTCCTCCCCTTTGTTCTCCGTAACTGCCCATGGTTTTGCTGCAGCTTGCTTGTCCTGGATTGCCATTCTCTGCTATTCCTAAATGAACCCACCTTCTGCTGACAAAATGACTGGCAGTTGTATTTTTAAGGTTAACAGGTAATAAGAATTATACAAAGGGCCTGTTTTGTCTACTGGTTATTTACTTAGCAAGGCCTGAAGCCCCTACCCTATTCTGCCTTCAATTTTATTGAGGAGAAAATTAGACGGAAACATTTGACTGAGAGCCAGACACAGGGTTTCAAAGATTAAGAAACTATGGGGGTTGGGGGATGGTATTAAAGGAAAAAATAATCTAGATATCTAGAAGTAGCAGCTAATATTTATTGAGCACTTACCAAGAGCCTGACACCATTCTATGCACTTCACTTGTTTTCATTTAATCCACACAGCAACTTTATGAAGAAGGTACTGGTACTCTCCCATCTTAAAGTTGAGGAATCTGAAGCACAAAAAGTGAAATTGGCCCAAGGTCACACAGTTAATTTGGGGCGGGGGGGGGGGGGGGTAGCATTTATGCATAGGCATCCTTACCTCAGATGTAAGCATGTCTCTAAACACTTTCCTCTATTGACATTTAATTAAACGGTGTTTCTATATGGAGATTCAATGGGAAAAGTCCATCTTCTGGGATCCATTTGATGTGAGACCGCCTTTTAAAGCATAATTCCTGAGGATCCCTGGGTGGCTCAGTGGTTTAGCACCTGCCTTCGGCCCAGGACGGGATCCTGGAGTCCCGGGATCAAGTCCATGTCAGGCTCCCGACATGGAACCTGCTTCTCCCTCTGTCTGTGTCTCTGCCTCTCTCTCTATGTCGATCATTAAATTAATTAATTAATTAATTAATTAATTAATCTTTAAAAATAAATAAATAAAGCATAATTCCTGTGTATTAGCCAACTCCTTATGCTTTTCTCTCTTACTAAAGACGAACATTTGGCATTGCTGAACAGTGTGGTGCAGTGTCTGTCTAACTATGCCCTAATCAAAGCATTAGCCTAAAAAATTTTAAGAATTTAACATTCATCCTTCTTACAGTCTATCAGATTTGATTTTTATACAAAAATAGATGAACTCAATTCAATGTCTGATGTAAATATGCAAGCTCAAAATCACTTTATCCTGAAATATCTAAATAATTTATACAAAGAAAAGTATGTTTCTTTTCTACTGGGTCTTCTGGATAATCGCTTCATTTTTTCCCCTCAATACTTAGATATGCATTGTCCAATTTGGGGGCTAGTCAGCTCTTTTAACGTGGCTGGTCCGAATTGAGATTCACTGTAATTGTATAATACAAACCAGATTTAGAAAACTTAACATGAAAAATAATGTAAAACATTTCATTAATAATTTTTATAATAATGTCATGTCAAAACGATATTGGGTTAAATTAAATGTATCAAAGTATTGTTAAAATTATTTTTTCTGTATCTTTTTATTTTTATTTTATGTTTTTTTAAAGATTTTATTTATTTATTCATGAGAAACAGAGAGAGAGAGAAGGAGAGGCAGAGACACAGGCAGAGGGAGAAGCAGGCTCCATGCAGGGAACCTGACGTGGGACTTGATCCCAGGACCCCAGGATCAGTCCCTGGGCTGAAAGCAGGCGCTAAACCACTGAGCCACCCAGGGATCCCCTCTTTTTCTTTTTAATGTGGTTACTAGAAAATTTTAAATTATAAACATCGCTTACAATATCTTTTGCTGGAAAGTGATGATTTAAACATTGCCCTAATAACATGTTTGATAAAAATTCAGAAATCTGATAAATGCCTAAATAGAAATAGTTGGCTTCTTTCTACAGCATAATAACATTTTTTTGGTGAATGAATCCTTGATTTTAATAGTTCTTCAATATATGATAACATTATATTTTATCAACTCCTATGTGAGGTCAATAAATTCTTAACATATTTTTTAGCTGATTGCCCTTGAGAAGCAAAATGTTTCAGAAATTTCATTAGCATTTCTTTAGGTAGTCACTCTAAATGATTATAAAATAGTATCTTAAACACTAGAAACATTTGAATTCTCTACTCACTTCATTATTTACATGAATATTTGCTTTTTTTCCCCTAAATTTATATATGCTCTGCCTGAAGTAAATATACTTTTGTATTCATCTATTTCACTGGTATAGACATATCTGGTTGTTACAGGAATTACTGGCTTACTTTTGGTGGGAAAAAAAAAAAAAGAACCTGTGTGGAAAGAAAATTGTTCACAGGCTAGTTTATACTAAGGTAATAAATCAGGAGAGTGTCTGTACCTTTATCATATTTTGATTTTTATAGATTAATTGACAAAAGCAGGTCTTTAATCAGGATAGGGTCTCTTCCAATTCTAAGTTTATACTGACCCCTACAGGTTATTTTGTGTGTTCCTGGCTTACTACATTTAGAATTTAATTATTTTAGGATTAAAGTCATAAAATACTTTTCATAGATGCTTTCTGTCCTTGTATGGTACAATATAAACTATGCATAAATTTTATTCGTCCTTTAAGACAATTGATTTTGGGGGATATAAGTTTGTTTTGATATTCTACCCTGAGCTCACATGGTGCTACAACGGATAAGACCACGGATATTATTTGATCCTCTCAACTCTTAAAAGTTGATATATTACTAATAAGGATTCTGAGATTCTGAGAAGTCAAGTACCTTTACTAAAGGTATTTTCACAACTTATGTTGAAAGCAGAATTTGAAACGCAGACCCTGAAAGTAGGGGTGGGCCTAAATGACATCAACAATCAAAGAGAAGTTAAAGACTAAGCCTGATAGCTTATCTCCACTTGGTAATTTTTCCAGTGTTAAATTTTTTTGATCTGTATTAAGGACTCTTCTAACTCTACAACATTTTTCTTTGGATATCCACTTCAATCCTGTATCTTTGTTAAAAAGACTTCGGTAGCACCATTTTAAAACGGAGCCAGAGCAGCCATTTGAGGGGAAGGTGCCTTCACATCCTGTTTCTCTAACCTTTGAACTGGGCCAAACCGTCTTTATTTGCAAGAAATCAGCAAATAGGAGAACATCCTGTTTGAAAAGACTAATTAAAGTGAATTTTTGCCTACTGACCACTCCGCCTGGCCCATCCATGAAGTGCAAATCTAGCCCTACTTGTCAGCACCAATGAACTCTCTTATTTTTTTATTATTATTATTTTTAGAAAGGGTCTGAGGAGCTGCCCATCTTTTTGTTTTTGTTGTTTTGTTTTGTTTTTCTTAAAGAGGTTATTTATTTATTCATGAGAGACACAGGCAGAAGGAGAAGCAGGCTCCATGCAGGGACCCCGATCCCGGGACCCCGGGGTCATGACCTGGGCCCAAGGCAGGTGCTCAGCCCCTGAGCCCCCCAGCGCTGCCCTGAACTCTCCTTTTAAACGATTTACCCCCATCTTCCTCTTTTTTCCCCCCATGAAAATCCTGTCAACCTCCTGAAATCCGAACACTGCTTGGGATTCTACTTCAGTCTGCGCACCCTGGGAAATGCAATTATTTGATCCCCGCTGAGCGCAACTTCGCGTGCATCCCCCGGAGGTGATGCAAAGGAAGGTCCTCACTTAATCTGCAAGGATTTCCGAACGTCTCCTGAGCAGCTCCCGACCTTCAGTACACATCAATGCGAGGTCTGCGTTCCTAGGATCCGTGTTAGGTGTCTTTTCACCTGTGGTCACATTTGTTGACCATGCCGACTTCCCGGAACATCTTCATGGGACAAGACACTAAAAGGCGTCGTCCACAACCAAGAAGTGACAGGAGGCACTAGGCGGACCCGAACGGAAACCTGCCCCCAGCAGCAGCCTGCAGGAAGCACCTGAGCAGGTAAGCGGGGCACAGAAGACGAAAAAGTGTTAAAAAAAAACTAGAAGTAAGTGGATGAACGGATGGTCCTGGGAGAGAAGGCATTCCTCCAAAAGTAGCGAGAAACTCTCCTGACGGCCGGCGGACAAAATCACCCGCCAGCCTCCGCTCAGAAACATCAAGCGAAGGTGAGAGGCTTCTCACCTGGATCCCGCTCCGAGGACCGCGGCCTCGAGCTGCAAGAACACGCATGCGCAATCTCTACGCGACACCCTCCCCGCGCGCCCGCCCGCCACACCCGAACGCAGGCCTCAACGGAAGTGACGCAAAGCTGAGGGGCGGGGTGGGCTCTGCGCCGGAAGTGGCTCGCAGATAGTAAATAAGGCCCGACAGGGTGGAGAGAGGTGCTGTCTCCATCTTGTTGCCGTCGGCTCCGTGTCCGTCGGCGCCGCGGAGATGGGGAACGTCCTGGGGCTGTGCTCCGTGGCGAGCTGGGTAAGGAGGGTTTTCGTGGCCTTCGGGGGAGGGGGGGCGGCGGTGTTTAAGCGTTAAGAGGTGAAGGAGAAGGGAACGCGGGCCGGGCTGTGTGCGGAGCGTCGGTAACGTGGTGCTCCACCCATCTCGTCAGGGAGTGCCTTCCGTCCCTGTTTTCTCCCTGTCTCCCGCGGTCGCGCCGACGCCGCTTTCGAGGCCCCGCGGCTGGTTGCGAAGAGCGGAGTGCGGGGGCCGCGAGGAGCGGCGGACACCGGAGCGTTGCCCCGAGGGGAGAAGCCGACCGAGCTGCGGCCTCCCTCCCCCACCCCGCCGCCGTCTCTGGTGAAAGCTGCTCCCCTGTTCCTCCAGGTGCCTTTTTGTTGGTGGTTTTTCCCTTGTGTCTGCGTGGGCCGCGTGTCCAGGCGTCTTAGGCCCTTTCCGCGGAGCACCGTGTCTCTCGTCACGTTGCCGGCGACCTCCGGCTGCGGCGCTGCGGTCCCCGGAGGCCTGCCGGCCTCTTTGTTCTGCGGGGCCGAGGACACTTAGATGCCCGGCAGGTGGGCCAGCCCGGCCGTAGTGCGCGGGCGCTGCTCAGCCCCAGCGCCCTGCTGGGTCCCCCTGCCTTCGTGCTACCGCCGAAGGACTGTAGTGCTCAAGTAATCCTACATCTGAGGGTACTCAGTATCTTTTGACCTGAAGCACGCAAATTTCCTTTAATCGGGTGTAGGTCGCATTTTACTTGGATAGCGTCGTCAGAGTGAAACCATTTTTCATTATAACGGTACGGTTTCTTGATTCAGGGGGTGCAAATTTAAGTTAAGATAATCCACACACTCCCCTCCGCATGTAGACAACATACTAACATGACAGTTTTAGTAGTTATTTGTAATTCGGGGCTAGGTATTTGGGTTCACATCATATCTCATTAATCTGTGATTTCTAAATTCCACGTCTAACGCTTGGCTGATTTCCCGAATGACTCCATTATATACAGGGCGCAGAATTTTTATTATTTTACAGATCTCTCCTTTTTTTTTTTTTTTTTTCAGAAAGTTCTGCTATTGCTTGAACTATAAATGTTAGATTTTAATAAAGTGATGCCTGGAGGTGGTTACTTCCACCGAGATCATTCTCTTGATTACGTTTATATTTCTTCCTGTAGTTGGCCATGAAAACCAGGTATTTTTAATCTCAGTAAAAAAAAAAAAACTCGAGAGTCTACTTGAGTCTATTGTTTAATACAAAAGAGGCATGGTGTAATAAATGTATTACAAAATTATAAATGTTAGAACATTGTTTTCTTTTGGGGGGGAAATGTGTGACTTATAAAGTCAGATTTTGGTCCATTATCAAGTAGGCGTGTTCTTTGTATATAGTAAAGACATAAAAGGAAGAATTCATGTGTTCAGTTTTGTCTCCAGGACCATGATGAACACCCCCCCCCCTCAAACGATTATTGGGGGGGAAGGGGTTAAGATTTTTTTTTATATTTATGTATCATAAATCAGAAAGAAAATCGCTTTAGTGGACAATATGGAAAAATAACATTCCTATTAAAGTTTTTACAACTTAATTCTTCATCTTTATTGACTAGAAAATTGGTAAAATTGACACTGCATTTTAGTCATTGTTAATGACAAGGTATATTGGAAAGGTAGTAACAAGCAGACCGTTTTCTTACCTTCCACTAATTAGATCTCTGGCGAATAAGGCTAGGTGGCCAAGGTTGATCTTAAGTGTGCTAGATTATTGTGGCCAGTCTACAAAAGCAATTAACTCTATAGTATGCAATTCTGTCTATATCCCCCCCCCCCCTTTCCTTCCTGGTGCTTATGTGTCTATTCCTGAATTGTTCAATTTTGGTGTAATTTTATAGCAACTAAAGGGGACTTTGCCTATAATATACAAATCCATTTTTTTCAGCAGTCTTAATGATCAATACACTAATTTAAAGGTTTTTACAAATTTGCTCCCCGAATGGAGCCTGCTTCTCTCTCTGCCTCTCTCTGTCTGTGTCATGAATAAATAAAAGCTTTATAAAAAATTAAAAAAAATAAAGGTTTTGACAAATTTACAATTAAATTTTGAAAAGTATTCAGGTCATTAAATTAGAACAGTTAAACCACAATTAAATCTTAGTTTTTACTCAGATTTCTTGAGGCCTAATCAACTTTTGTAAATTTTCCTGAGTTAAAACAGCTGTAGGAAAATTTCTGAACTATGAAAACACGAAAAAAATACATGTAGTACTGTTGTATAGAGATTGGAGTTAATTTTTTATTTTAAGATTTTTTGCTAAGGGGCCTAGAATTAGATTGGTCATAATCCTTGGTTCATGTGTGCTCTTTGATCGGTTATTACATTGACCACTTAAACATCTGTGGATCTCCCACCTAATCCTGAAACTACATTACCATCAATTTATGCCTACCTCAGTGCTTTTCTCCACCACAATCTCAACAATGATGTTAATAACTAGAGTTGATTTTTTTTTTTTGAGGTACTGGACCTTATGTACAATAACAATCATTTTTGTTATTGTTGCCCAAGATAATCTAGTTAAAAAGAAAGAGCTAGTGATTACTGCCTACCTATTTTGTGTCAGCCTCTGCTAGATTTTTGTTTTTTAGTACAATAACTTGGTTTTGCAGAAATGATTCATAGTCACTGAACAATCAAGCAGAGTACAAACTTTAAATGTCACAAAAAATATGCTACCACCAATAATACTCTTCTGTCAATACATGACACATGGATGAAAGGACAAAAATATTTTTTAGGAATGGTAGTAGCATGCTAAACATGTATTTTTAAACAAAGCATTAAATCTTATTTTTCTTGGTTTTAACAAAAATAAAAGTAAATGAGTTGCTGGACGTTAGACATTTCTTCATCAGGAGAGTTTGCTAAAAAGATTCATCTAAGGACATGTTTCTACAGCAGTGGTTCTCAACTGGGCACAGTTTTGCCCCCAAGGGACATTTGGCAATGTCTGCAGGCATTTTTTTTTTCATTGTCCAATTTGGGGTAAGAGGTGCTAATAGCATCTAGTAAATAAAAGCCAGAGATACCGCTAAACTTTTACAACTGCACAGGCTGGCCCCTAGCAACAAAGAATTTTTTGGCCCAAGATATCAGTGCCTAACTTGAGAAATTCTGCTTTATCCTCTTCAGTTGGCCAGAACAAAAAAATGGAATGAAATTCGAGAGTCTTAACTGCTCTTTAAAGAAGCATTTAATAATCCTATTTTTACCCCTACCTTCTGCTTCAGTTATGGATGCTACCTGGTGCCACCAATTCCTGATGTTTGAGAATTCTACTCTACATTCCTTTGATGGCTTATATTTTCAATTTTCTAGGCCTTAAAGGGTCAAAAAGAACAGGAGAAAAAATCTGCAAGTCTTTGACCTTTTCTAAGTTCATTCCTAAGTTTGTTCATTTTAAGTCTACTCCTTTTAAAAAGCCCTTTTTAAAAAAAAAAATTCATTGATATTTCTAAAGGGAGCGTGGGTAAATTCACATATTCAGTCTGCTACCTTTATCAGAATCTCTTTGTATTATTATTTTATATGTGACCATTGTGTTTTATAACCATAATTATCCTAGTTGTTTAGTTTTAGAACTAAACAAGTCATTCTTAAAACATGTTCCCTGGATTCTAGCATCAGCATACCAAGAGAGTTAGGGAAACACTAAGGGCCAGCATTCTGTTTTAATGAACCCTCCAGGTGATTGTGATAACTGCTGCTCTACACTTAAGTAGTTTGAAAGCGCATTGCATTCCTTTTTAACCATGGCTTCTCCCAGTTTTTTTCATCTTCATGTCCTCTCCTAATTGACTAAATTTTATAATCTGGTGGATTTTTTGAAGAATTCATGGATTTCAGCATGAATTCTTTCATATATAAAAATATCTCTTAAGTTTTTGAGACATTATTTACCAGTATAATAGTATACCATTTCCTTCAGAACTTAATAGTGTTTTCTATGAATAGTGTTTTGTCTTGAAACACTGTGGTGTCCACCCCCTCCCAGAACATCTCACATGTTCTGTTGACTTGTTTCCAACTCTACCTGAATATCTGAAGAGTTTTTACTTATCTTTGAAATTAACCATATATGTCTGACTTTAAATCTATCATTTTTTCTCATCTAGAAAATAGTATTCTATTGAAAATATAGATTCACTTCTTCATCTAGGGAAGTTTTTCTTGTATTTTATCTTTGAATATCTTTTTGTTTATTTAGAAGATTCTCTATTTTAAGGACACCAGTTACCTTCATGATGATATATTGTCTTTATTTTCTTTCCATATTGTTTTTCTATATCTTTATCTTTCTTTTCTTAGTTGATTTAATTTATGTGAAATTCACACTCTGTAATATACAGGTCCGTGAATTTTTGAGAAATCTTGTAGTTATATATAACTACAAAACCGCACCTTAAAAAATTCTGTGATTCCCACCTTGGCAACCACTGTTTTTTCAGTCTCCAGAGTTCTTTCTTCCCAGAGTGGCATATGAATAGGATCATACAGCATATGGCCTTTTTGAGTCTGGCTTTTTTTACTGAGTATAATTCATTTGAGATTTATTCATGTTACGTGTATTAGTGGTTTGTTCCTTTTTATTTTTGCATAGTATTCCATTGCTTGGATGTACCACAAGTTACTTTCTATGTATAGGTGAAGGGCATCTCCACATCCTGGTGATAAAAGAGCTACACGCATTTCTGTAAAGGTGCCATAAAGATTTTTTTGTGTGACTCTTAAATTCTCTTTTGCTTGGGTAAACTATCTAGCAGTGGAATTGCTGAGCAATATGACAAGCACACATTTGATTTCTAAGAAACTACCAAGCTGGTTTTCAAAGTAGCTGTACTAATTTTCATTCCTACCAACAAAGAGAGTTCTCAGTACTTGGTATTATTTGATTATTAGGCATTCCAATGTGTGTGTGGTGGTATCTTATTATGGTTTTAGTGTGCATATCTTTAGTAACTGATGATGTTGAGCACTTTTTCATGTGCTTGTTTGCCATCCATGTATTTTTTTTTTTAAATACTAAAAGAATTTTTGCTCAGTTTTTTGGTTGGTTTCTTACTAAGCTTTAAAAGTTCATTATATATTCTTAAGTACAAATCATTTATCAGCTACCTGGTTCCCCTATATTAAAGTCTGTGGCTTGTCTTAATTCTCTTCAGGATGTCTTTCAAAGAGCAGAAGTTCTTAATTTTGATGAGGCTTAGTTTATCAGTTTTCTTTCTTCTGTGGGTCATGCTTTTCATATCATACCTAAGAAATCCTCAGTTAATTTTGGTATATGGTTTGGTTGTGGCTTAAGCTTTTGTTTTGGTGTTTTTGTTTTTTGTTTTAGATTTTAATTTATTTATGAGAGAGAAGCAGAGACATAGGCAGAAGGAAAAGCAGGCTCTCTGCAGGGAGCCTGCTGCAGGACTGGATCCCAGGATCATGACCGATGCCAAAGGCAGACAGATGCTCAACCACTGAGTCACTCACATGCTCCTTAAGTTCTTTTAGATAGTTATTTCAGCACTGCTTATTAAAAAGATTATCTTTTCTATATTGATTGTTTTGGTATTTTTATCAAAAATCCTTTTACCATATTTACATAAGTCTATTATGAACTGTATTCTATTTCATTTATTTGTGCCCATACTTTTGCCTAAACTCCACCCTATTTTGATTACTGTGGCTTTAAAGTTAATCTTGAAGTTAGGTAGTGTGAGTCTTCCAGTCTTACATTCCAAAATTCTTTGGGCTCGTCTAGTTCCCTTACCTTTCCATATACATTTTTAAAGCAACTGGTTTATTTCTACCAAACTCCTGCTAAGATTGTGGTTGGAATATGGTTCATTCTATAGATAAGTTTAGAAAGAATTGTCATTTTATAATATTGAGTTTTTCAGTTCATGAGCCCATTTTATTTATCTTCCTGTTTATTTAAGTCATTTAAGTCTTTGATTTATTTCATCAGTGTTTTTTAATTCTCATTTGGTATCTAGTATATATTTTGTTAGATTTATACTTTAGTATTTCTTTTTGTTTAATTTCAGTTTTCAGTTGTTATTTATTGGTGTGCAGGAGTGTGATTAATATATGTGTACTGACTTTGTGTCCTGAGATCTTGTTAAATTCCCTTGTAATTCTAATAGCATTCTGTATGTTTTTTGGGGTTTTCCAAGTAAGCAATTATTTGTGAATGGAAACGATTTTTTCCCTCCCTTCTTGTGTGTATTCTTTTTCTTTCTTGTCTTGTACATAAATATATGTGATGAGAACAGATATCCTTGGATATGTTTGGAGCCATAGGGGATATCAGACTTTCACCATGAAGTATGGATGACAGTATAGATTTTTTTGTAAATGCACTTCATCAAGTTGAGGATATTGTCTTCTTTCTTTGTAGAAAGTTTTGTTCAATTTATCAAAAATGACCGTTGAATTTTGTCAAGTGATTTTCCTGCATTCATTGAGATGACTGTAAATGGTTTTTCTTTAGTTTGTGAATATGATGAATTGCATTGATTGATTTTCAAAAGCTAAATCAGCCTATTTTCCCTGACTAAACCCTACCTGGTCACAATATCTTATTTATTTTTAAAGTCTTCTTTAGGGGCACCTGAGTAGCTCAGTCAGTTGAGCATCTGACTCTTGATTTTGGCTTAGGTCATGATCTTAGATCGTGAGCATAGAGCCTGCTTAAGATTCTTTCTGTCGCTCATTCTCTGCCCCTCAGTCCCTTCCCCCACTTGTATGCTTGTGCTCTCTCTCAAAAAACAGGGGGGGGGGGGGCTTTCTTTGCAGTAGTTTTAGATTCATAGAAAACTTGAAAGATACAAAGATTTCCTGTATATCTCCTGAGCCAACCCATGGGTAGCCTCCTTCATTATCATATCCCCCACCGGAGTGTGTGGGAGGATATATTTGTTAAAATTAGTTAATCTTTGTTGGCATATCATAATCACCCAAAGTTTATAGTTTACATTATGGTTCACCCCTGTTGTTGGACATTCTGTGAGTTTGGGCAAATGTTTAATAACCTGTATCCACCATTATAGTAGCATACAGAATATTTCCAGTGCTCTTAAAATCCTGTGTGCCTTGCCTATTCACCCCTGTACCCACTCCAGTCACTGATACTGTCTCCATGCTTTAGCCTTTTCCAGAATTTCATACAGTCGTAATCCTACAAGATGTAGTTTTTTTTCACATTGTTTTAAGTTGATAGTACTCATTTAAGATTTTTTCAGGTCTTTTCATGGTTTGAGAACTCCTTTGTTTTCAGCACTAATACACCATTATTTAGATGTACCACAGTTTATTTGTTCATTAATCTACTGAAGGACATCTTGGTTGCTTCCAAGTTTGGGTAGTTAGGAATAAAGCTGCTGTAAACATCCGAGTGCAGGTTTTAGTGTGTACGTGAGGTTTTCTTGGTACTTAACTGGATTGTATTGGTAAACATCTGTTTAGTTTTATAAGAAACTGTCAAGCTGTCTTTCAAAGTGGTTGTACCGTTTTCCTACCAGCAGTGTATGAGAATCACTGTTGATCCATATGCTCATCAGCATTTGGTATTATCAGTGTTTTGTATTTTAGCCTTCCTAATAGGCATATAGTGATATCTTATATTAACACACATTTCTCATACACATATGAAATATGTGGAACATCTTTTCATATATTTGCCATCTATGTATGGAGTTTGGTGAGGTGTCCATGGACCCATTTGTTAATCTGATTGTTTTCTTATTGTTGTGTTTTAAGAGTTATTTCTGGGTTTGGGATAATAGTCCTTTAAGATCCGATATGTCTTTTGCAAATATTTTCACACAGTCGGCCTCTCTTCATTCTTTTGACATAGACCTTTGCAAAGCAGAATTTTTAAAATTTTAATGAAGACCAGCTTATCAATTATTTTTTCTTTGTGGATCATGCCTTTCATGTTGTATCTGAGGAGTCATTGCCACAACCAAGATCATTTAGTTTTTTTGTATATAATCTTATACTAGTTTTATAGTTTTAGGATTTATATTTAGATTTAAGATCTATTTCGAGTTAATTTGGGGGAAGGGTGTGAGATCTGTGTATGTTGAGATTCGTTTTTTTGCATGCTGATGCTCAGTTGTTACAACACCTTTTGTTGAAAAAACCATATTTGCTTCGTTGAATTGCCTTTGCACCTTTGTCAAAGATTAGCTGATTGTATTTATCTGAGGCTATTTATCGCTGTTTTGTTCCATTGATTTGTTATTTTCTTTTTGACAGTGCCACACTGACTTGATTACTGTTGTTGCTTCATAATAAATTTTAAGTCTGGTAGTATCAGTCCTTCAACTTTGTTCTTCAATATCATGTTGGTTATTCTGGGTCTTTTGTCTCTCTATATGAATTTTAGAATCAGCTTATCAATATCTACACAAGAACTTGTTGAGATTTTAATTGGGAATGCACTGAATCTATAGATCAAGTTTGAGGAATTGATATCTTGATTGTATTGAGTCATCCTAATGCATGAACGTGGAATATCTGTTCATTTATTTTGCTTATCAGAATTTTGTGTTTTTTCTCATATTGATCTTCTACTTATTTTGTTAGATTGATACCTAAGTACTTGGGGGTTTTTGGTTTTGGATACTAATGTAAATGGTAATGTATTTCTAATTTCAAGTTCTTTTTTATTGCTGATATAGGAAAGTGATTGACTTCTGTATTTAAACTTTGTATTCTGCAGCCCTACTATAATGGTTTTTTGGGGCTTTCTTTTGATCCATTCTTTTGAATTTTCTATGTAGATGATAATGTCATCTGTGAAGAAAAATAATTTTATATTTTTTCCAAGTGCATATACCTTTTATTTCCTTTTCTTGTCTTATTATTAGCTGAAACTTATAGTCAATGTTGAAAAGGAAGAGTGAGGAAACATCCTTGGTTTGTACCTGATATTAATGGGGAGGCTTCAAGTTATTATTTTTTTTTGTAATGTTTTAAATTCCTAGTTTGATAATTCCAGCATCCCTACCATATCTGATTTTGATGTTTGCTCTCACTCCTTAAGTTTTGTTTTGTTTTTTACCTTTTGTTGTGCTTTGTAACTTTTTCTTGATAGTTGGACATGCTGTACTGGGTAAAAGTGATTGATATAAATAGATTTTGGTCACATTGTGGTGAGGTGTTAGGGAAGAAGTTTCCACAGCCCTATGTTTAGGTCTTAGTCATTTAGTGAGCCTATGTCTTTGGACTGTGAACTATACAAGTGTTTCTCAGGGTTTTTTTCCCTAATAGAAGAGGATGGCTAGTTTGGGCTGGAAGTGAGTATTTCCATTTCCCTGCACTATTGTGGCTTTGATAATACCCCCCAGGTTAGGTTCTCATTAACTAGTTTCTCCTTAGCGTAGGCATTGTAAAGAACAGTGTTTTGGGTATGTTTTAAAACAGTTCCATTTCCCCTCTGCTGCAGGAAGCATGAGGGAATTTCTACAGTTCTTCGGTTAACAGTTTGTCCTACCTGGGCATTGGTTCCTAAATTCATTTCCATTTGTGAATCTCTGCTCTGGTAAGCCATAACTCCTTATATTTGCCTATCTGTCTCCAATCTTGAGGGCAGTGGTTTATCCTATATCCTAATCGCTCTTATGGATCCTAAAAGTTCTTGATTTTTCACTCTGTTCAGCTTTTTACTAGTTAGGACGGAGTGGTGACTTCCATGCTTCTTGCACGGGGAAACAGGTATTAGAAGTCTTCATATCCTTTTTATATTGTTGATTTTGAATTGGCAAGATATTAAGGATTTATGTTCATGAAGGATACTGGTCTGTTCTTTAATAAGTCTTTGGCTTTAGCGTCAAAGTAATTCTGGCTAGAAAAGAGTTGTGAAGTGTTTTGCCTCTTTAGTTTTCTAGAATAGTTTGTGTAGAATTCATAATTCATCCCTTAAATGCTTAATATAACTCACTGGTGAAACCATCTATGCCTCGAAGGTTTTTAACTACAAATTTAATTTTTAAGTGTGTGTGTGTGTGTGTGTGTGTGTGTGTACTTTGTTTTGGTTTGGTTAGGGTTTGGTTTTTGTTTTGTTTTGTTTTAGATTTTATTGTTACATGTGTACACCCAACATGGGGCTTGAACTCACAAGCCCAAGATTAAGAGTCAGATGCTGTACTGGCTGCATCAGCCAGGCTCCTATGTCAGATTTTTTTAATTGAATAATTTCTGGCAGTGTAGGTTTTTCATAGACTTTCTAAGCTAATAAATAAAATTGTTCATATGTTCCCCTTAGTTTTTTAATGCTTTTAGTGTCTGTATTTGTGTCTCTTCACATTTCCATGATTCATGATTTGTGCGTGTTTACTCTTGTTCTTTTATTTTTTAATATCCTGATGAGTCTAAGTTTATTAGTTGTAATGGTCTTTTAAAACTGGTTTCACTGATTTTCTCGTTCTGCTTTTAACTGCCTTGATTTGTTTTCGTTACTATTTTCTTAATTCTACTTTGGTTTTAATTTGCTAATTTGATTTTTTTTTAATGTAGAAGCTCAGATTGTTTTGAATTTTTAATTTTCAGTGTGTTCACAAATGTAGTGTGTTAATTTCATTCCATTTCCTTTTGATATCTTTTCTCTCTGGATTAATTAGAAGTGTGTTACTTAGTTTCCAGATATCTTTTCTGTTATATGTTTATTGCAATTTGAGATTTAGTTTATGGCCACGAATATGTTCTATTTTGGTCAAGTGCATGGTTCTGTGCACTCTGGAAAACAATTTGTGCACTCCTCTAGTTAGATTGAATATTCCCTAAATATGTTAGGCACAACTACTTGATAATATTGTACAAGGTTGCTATATGCCGATTTTTGTTTTGCCATATGAGAGAATATAAATGTGAACTTGTCATTCTTTTCAGTTTTATTTTTTTCGGTGTATTTTGAAATTCATTTATTAAATGTAGAAACATTTAGGACTGTAGGTTTTCCATTAATATCCCATATCTCTGTTTATGTCCCCTTTTCATTCTGAAGTGTCCCTTCTTATCAACCCTGGTAGGATTGTTTGCTCTAAAATCTATTTTATCTGGTGCTGCTGTAGCATGGTGTTTATTTTTATTTCTTTCGTTTTTAACCTTTTGGCGTTTTTATATTTAATTAGGTTTCTCATAGAAGAGGGTTGGATCTCAGTATTTTATCTGTGATGGTCTTTGCCTTTTCATTGGGAATTTTATGCCATTTACATTTAGTGTGATAATTGGTTATGTTTGGGCTTATTAAGTCAACCATCTGTTTTTTATTTGTCCTGTTTTCCCCTTTCTGTAGCTTTTTTGCCTTGTTTTTCATTAATTGGCCATTTCTTAGTGTTCTGTTTTATTTCCATGGCTTACTAGCTATACTTCTTTGTCTTGAGTTTTTCAGAGGTTACTTTAGGGTTTATAGTATTCATTTTTAATTGTTTATAATCTGACCTCATGTCCAGTCGTACCACTTATTTACAGTTTAAGAACCTTACAGTAAAATATACTTGAATGTTTCTTGCATACTATTTGCAATCATCATATATTTTTTCTGCCTTTGTTACAACCTCCTACAATGTGTTGCTATCATTTTTGCTTTAAAAGGATAATTATCAGAATCCCTGGGTGGCTCCGTGGTTTAGCGCCTGCCTTTGGCCCAGGGTGTGATCCTGGAGTCCTGGGATCAAGTCCTACCGTCGGGCTCCCTGCATGGAGCCTGCTTCTCCCTCTGCCTGTGTCTCTGCCTCTCTTTCTCTGTGTGTCTCATAAATAAATAAATAAAATCTTTATAAAAAAATAAAAACAAAAAATAAAAGGATAATTATCCTTTAAAGAATTTTCTTTCTATAAGAAAATAACGTTTTTTCTTTTGTGTAGATCGAGTTTTCTTGTATGTGTATTGATGAACTACCTGGTATCATCTTTTAGCTTGAAGGATTTCCTTCAACATTTCTGGTAGTGTAGGTCTGCTAGTTTTAGATTCTTGTCCTTTCTATATCTGAGAATGTTTATATTTTACATTAATTTTTTTAAGATTTTATTTGTTAGATAACAACTTGGGGGAGAGAGAGAAGGAGACTCCCCACTGAGCAGGGAATCTGTTGTGGGGCTTGATCCCAGGACCCTGATATCATGACTTGATATCACCAACTGAGCCACTGGGGTGTCCCTTTACATTAATTTTTGAAAGAGACAGAATAAAACTTTTTCATTTATGGTTTTTTTTCAGTAATTATTTTTGGCTTGCAGTTTTTAAATTGTTAATGGATATTTATCTTTTTATATTAAATGCCTTAATTTTTCTGCCTGCTTCTTAAATATTTTTCTGTTCATGGTTGTTTTTAAGTAGTTTGATTATAAGTTGGTGTGGTTTCCATCATGTGTATTTTGCTAGAATTTCATTGAGCTGCTTGGATCTGTGAATTTATAATCTTGATTAAATTGGGGGATATTTAGACAATTATTTCCTGAGATGAACTCTTCTGTCTCATCTCCTCTCTGAGAACTCCAATTTCACTTCCATTAGGCTGTTTGAAGTGGTCTACGCTGATGTTCTGTTCATTTCTGTCCTAGCATTTTTGTCTCATTTGCTTTATCTTTGGGTTTATTAACCCTTTTTGTAGTCTTAGTATTTTTGGTTCAGTGACTGTATTTGGGTTTTTTTTTTAGATTTGATAGAGATCTTTTAAGTTATCTTCTACATCTCCTTCTTAATGTGCTGATTTTTTTTGTCTCCTTGAGCTTATGAAATATAGTTAAAATAAAACTTTATGTTATTACAATTTAGTCATTTGTGTTATTATCAGGTTGATTTTTTTATTGGTTTTTCCCATTAAAGGTTGTATTTTCCTGCCTTTTTGTATACCTATCAATTCTTTATTAGATGTCAGACATTATAAATTTTACCTAGAGGGATGCTGGATGTACTTGTATTTAAAAAGAAAATATTCTTGGGCATAGGTGAGTTACTTGAAGAAAATTTGATCTTTTCAGTGTTTCCTTTGGCTTTGTTGAGTGAGACTGGAGCAGCCTTTAGTTTTATGACTCATTTTTTTTTCTAAGTAATTGCCTATAGCTCAATGTCTCCTGGATTCCAAGGTGTTTCCACTATGGCTGGTGGGAATACCAACTCTTACCTCTTGTTGGGTAATTTATTCAAATGCATGTACTGATCACTGCTTTGCTGAAGACTCAAGCTGACACCTCTGCAGATTTCCAGAGCTTACTCTGTCACTTTCTCCTCTCCAGGATTCTGTCTTTAAACTCTAGCTACCTTTATTTCTCTCAGCATCCAACTCTGTTCCAGCTCCTACTTCTTATCTCCTTAATTCAGGTACTGCTGGCCTCTGCCTGCACTCGGAAGCTCTCCCAGGCAGAAAGAGGAGTCAGTCATGTTGCTCACATTGTTTCCTCTATCAGAAATTACTGTCCTGCAATCACCTCTTGTTAATTGTCTGAAAAACTATTGCTTTAATTTTTTCCATTGGTTAGGGCAGTAGGATATGTGTCCTCAGTATTAACTGCATCTCTCTTGACCTACGTTCATAGAAATTATCTCAAGCTTTTTTTCTGTAATTTTTTTTCAGTTGTCAATTTTGTTTCTCGATAATTATTCTTTAAGTTTGACTTTCTAAAAAAATTTTTTTTAAAGTTTGACTTTCTCTGCTCATCTTATTTTCCCATTTCATCTTGAACTCTTTGATTTGCACTTGTACAGAATTTCCTTTTCTTACTGAGTTATATTTTGTTTCAGACTGGATTCTTCAATTGTCTCTCTGTCACCCTAGTTTTTTCCTTCCCCTGAGGGATGTGCTTATATATTTTTTGCTAGAGTATGTTTGCATAGTTGCTGTGACTTATTTCTGTCTTGTTTAAGCTTGATATAAACAGCTTTGTTTCTGCATTATGCTGCTTGCTGTAGTGTGTTTGACTTCTGCAATATTCCCTTCCCTTGGTTTCTGAGACTTTCTCCCCAGAGCTATAGCTAAAAGGCTGGAATATCCTAGTCTGTTCAATTTTTCTGAAGTCTGACGGTGTGGTGGCGTTCAGCCTAGGTGATGGTCCGTACTTGTGAGAACACTTAACGCTTTGCCTTTCTGAAATAGTGGCAAATGTGCTTATCAATGTTCAACTCTCCTGTTGAGGGAAGTATCCTGTTCCCCAGGTACATACTAGTAGTTTAGTGTGGAGTTCCACTGGAGAAAGTTATCTAGCTGGAGTTTTCACTACCACCAATTCAAAAAAGGAAGAAGATAGGGATGCCCATTTCCTTCCTTTTCTCTTCTAGGGTATTTGAGAATTCTCAGAATTTTGTGAATTTACCACTATGATAACTGGGAGTTAAAGGACAGGAGGTGGGTGATGGGCTTGTAATCATGAATATTCTGTTTTGTTTTAGGTGAACTCTTTGCTGCTGGTGATTTTTTTTCTTTGTTGTTTTAACTGATTTGATTTATTTTAATGTAGAGATCAAGCACTTTTATGTTGGACTTTGGTCCTTTATATGGAAATTAATAAGTTTTATAGTTTGTGAATAATTATATGTAAACCGAATACATTTTGTTCCTTGGTAATTTAACTTCAGTCCTTTCTCTTTTTTTGAGTGGATGAAACAAATTTTCACTGTATCATTTTAAACTCTACAGATTTTTAATATTCTTTCTCCTCAGATACCATGTTTATGTGGCAGTGCCCCATGTTTGCTATGTCGATGCTGTCCAAGTGGAAACAACTCTACTGTGACTAGATTGATCTATGCACTTTTCCTGCTTGTTGGAGTATGTGTAGCTTGTGTAATGTTAATACCAGGAATGGAAGAACAGCTGAATAAGGTTAGTTTTTTTTTTTTTAATCGATTAACTGAACCTGTATAATTAGTATGCATAAAACTGTTGAGTTTTAGAAACTGTAATCCACAAAGTAAGATAATATGTAATTCTAAGTTTAGTAATCTTTATAGTTTTTTAGGAAAGAATATAAAATATGTATAAGCTGAAGTTCTGTGAATGTGGTACAGAAAATGGGCTGTGGTAATGAGAAATAAGTCTAATCAGTTAAATGTCAGAACTCAGTGGGACTTAGGGAAAAAGGGACATTCTAAGAATGAGTAGAACTTTTATATGCAGAGGTTGAAAGTAGGAAGCAAGATGAGGATAAAGAACTTGTTGAGTGTATGCTTTAGGAAGACTGATCTGATAATTAGAAGTCAAGCAGTTAATTTTGGAGTCTCTTTTAATCATGTGATCAAGAACTGTATAGAAGGCTAGCAATAGCTTTTCTGGATGTAGAATTAACTAAAACTGGATTTAAATATTGTCAGTGATAGAATCCTACATAATACCCAGGTTCTGATTCTAGACAACTAGGAGGAAACTTACTGTTAACCTAGAAAAAGAAAAATAGTGGTTTTTTTATTTTATTTTAGGAAATCAGGTTATAAAAGATGAGGAAAATATAATTTAGTTTGTAAAACATTGACTTAGAGATACTGCATTACGTACATGTGAGAGTGAGTGTGTTTTTGTGTGTATCCAACAAGAAGTAGAAAACACAGAATGTCACAAAAAAGAGATCCTAGCTAGAGGTGTTTTGGATCTGGAGGTGAAAGTTTGAAATCATGGCAGCATATGCTGAAGAAGACCATTCAAAGCAAGCCGGACTCTAACTTTGACAAAAGCTCTTACTAAAAGGGGTTGGTAGAGAAAAGGGAAACTTTTATAGGAAACAAGGAAAAAACAATGAAACAAGGGAATGCCCTGTTATGCAGACCTTAGGAAGAAAGTATTTGACTGCCAGTACATCTTCAGAGTGCTGGGACCAGAAATAGGAAGAAGAATCATATAGCCATGAGGAATTTTTTTTTAAGATTGTATTATTTGTTCATGAGAGACACAGGTAGAGACACAGGCAGAGGGAGAAGCAGGCTCCTATAGGGAGCCTGATGTGGGACTCGATCCCAGGACCCCAGGATCATGACCTCAGCCAAAGGCAGATTCTCAGTCACTGAGCCACCCAGGTGCCCTGAGAAAATTTATCCATTTTAGTTATTAACTGCTAATTTGAGGAGTTTTATAGCAAAAATGGAGGTCTGAGAGGACAGCTGAGGTCTGCAATATTGCAAATCCTAAAAGGATTTTTTAGGATGAGATTTAATGATTTGTATTTTGTAAAAATTTGTATTTTGAGAGGAGTTGAAGATATGAGCTTCAGTCTGTATGAGGGAGAGAGGAAGAAAGTGATCAAGAGAAGGTATAGAAGTTGGCTTTCCACCAAACAAGATGAGTGACTATAGAAAATTTGAGGCTGAGAGAGTATGGCAGTTTTAAAGCATAGTGAGTGTCTGCTTAGGTTTGCATAGCAGTAAGGAAAGATGATGAAAATTTGGGAAATGAGATTATTATGATTGTGAAAGTAACTAGCATTGTACATAGTAGATGTGGATGGCCTGGGTACTTGAGAGTCCTGGGCGTAAGCAAAAGACATTTATATGGTTTCGTCATGGATCCAGTTGACTTTGGTTATAAATAGTTTAGTTGGTGGATGTTAATTCTCATCACCAAATATTTCTGCTGCTTTGCTTTCTGAAGGTCATCAAAGATTTGCATTTCCTAGAGTGCTTGTGATATGTAGGGCCATGTCTCTAGTACTGACCAGTGAGTTGTGAATTTAAGAAAACATATCAGCCTGTACTTATTGATTTCCTTTTTTATCTGTCACAACATGTACATCATTTGAACCAGTGGCTTCTCCAACAGTCTGAACTCCTGCTGAAGTGACTACCAAGACCAGTTACATACATGGGCAAGAGCAAGAACTATACCTGTGTTGTTTAAGCCACTGACATTTGGGGGTTGTTACTGAACTAGCTTAACCTGACTACTGTAGGTGGTTGAATTAATTTAATAATGGGAATTTGCCAGGTGGTATCCTGCTCTCATATAAGGGAGCGGGATAATTAAGGGTGTCCTACTTGAGTACATGTTGCAAGTGATTATAGGTAAGTATATATTCCAAAGGGCTTAAACTGGGTTGGAAAGATGAGGTTTAAGTGAGACCAGGAAAGAGCTTACAGACTGTAGGAACTAGCAAAAGGAAATTTCGTGGCTTCCCATTAGCTTAAATATAATTTTAAGTTCTTATTTTTAAAGGCGCAGATTAACAGTTATATTTTGGCATATTGGTTTGCTTTAACATTTTCTAGAGGAAATAATTCATTCTCATACATAAGAGTAGTGTATGTAGTTCTGAGGACTACCCCATTTATGTCACGATTTTTTAATTTTATTATTTGTGTTTGTGTTCTGATTCTTCTGTAATGGCTATCACTCTTTCTCAGAATTCTAAGTTAAAAAATAAAATCAGTGTCAGCTATTTGTTAATCCAAATCTATTCATTATCAGAAATAATACTTGTAGGGACACCTGGGTGCTCAGTAGTTGAGCATGTCTTTGGCTCAGGGCATGGCTACTCCCTCTCCTTGTGTCTCTCATAAATAAATAAAATCTTAGAGAAAAGAAAAAAAGAAATAACACTTGTAGACTAAGAGACCAAACTCAAAATGTATTTAGGTCACCTTGGCTTTGAGAAGCCTTCATTGTTTTTTTCATTATTTAGAAACTGACTTTATAATTCCTTAAGCTTTTATTGATTGTATTTCTCTAGTACAGGTAAGTCAGCATATCACAGGAGAATGCAAATTTTAGAAAATTTAGAATAAATCTACAAGTCAGGATAAACATCCAGTTTTTGATCAGCATTTACAGTTTATCTTGGGCTTACATAAAATGCAAAGAGAGTTAAGCATCTATCTGATGAAAATGTTCCAGGGTTGCCTGGGTGGCTTGGTCAGTTAAACCAGGTAAGCGTTTGCCTTTGGCTCAGGTCACGATAGGTCCTGGGATTGAGCCCCACGTCAGGCTTCCTGCTCAGAAGGGAGTCTCTTCTCCCTCTCCGTCTGCCCCTCCCTCTGCTTGTGTTCTCTTGATCTCTTTCTTTCTGTCACAAAATCTTTAAAAAAAAAAAAAAAAGTTCTGGACATACCTCGATTACATATTCAGCATTAACTGTAAAGGAAATTTGTTTTCTGAACCTTAAAACTATTGATTACATAGAACTTTCATTTTTATTGAAAAAATTCTACATCATAAACTCTTTGTTTTCTAGATTCCTGGATTTTGTGAAAATGAAAAAGGCATCGTTCCGTGTAATATTCTGGTTGGCTATAAAGCTGTATACCGTCTGTGCTTTGGCTTGGCTATGTTCTATCTTCTCCTTTCTCTGCTAATGATCAAAGTGAAGAGCAGCAGTGATCCAAGAGCTGCAGTGCATAATGGGTACGTCTTTGAGTAATACAGAAGTCTGGGGAGGCTTTTCTAAGTAATTTTGAGTCTGTCGAAAGAGACTTAATTTAAACAGTTTGCACAATTCTTTTGTTATTCATGAATGAACAGATAAAAATATCTTTACTGAGAATATCAGATTTTAGAAATACTAAGTAGTAGCCTTGGGTTATTTATTGGTATAATCTCTGGTGCATGATGTTTTATAGTTTCATCTGAAAAAGAGGATCTACCAGGGCACCTGGGGGCCACAGCCAGTTGAATATCAAACTCTTGGTTTCAGCTCATGTCGTGATCTCAGGGTCATGAGATTTAGCCTCGAGTCAGGCTCTGAACTCCATGTGGAGTCGGCTTGAGATTTTCTCTCCCTCTGTTCCCTCCTGCTTGTGCTCTCTCTCTCAAAAAAAAATTTTTTTTTTAAGAGGATATGTTAATAATGAGGAACTCATTCCTCCTCCTCCTTAGCTCTTGGTAGACCAGTCTTACTACATGAAACTGAACTTGGTTATGGCTGGTTGTAACTAGACAATCTAGAAAGAAACTTCAGGGTCCCTTTAATTAATCTCCTTTAATGGAGAGCCTCTATTCTGGTACTTAATTTGAATATTTGAATTTTATCTGTTCTTTTCTCCTCATAAATTTTTTAAAAATTGTTTTTGAGCATCTGCTGTCACTTATTTATTAACATTATGCTACCAAATACAGGAAGAATGAATAAGTGAAATACAAATATTAGTGAAAAAATGTACTGTGACAGGTTGATGTATTTTGTCCTTGTAGTCATTGGTTTGTGCTTGTGCTTCTACAACTATATTAAATGTTTTTAAACCCTTCTCAGAGTGCATCACAGAAGACTATGACAACAATTCCCTGAGATAATATTCTAATCAAAGTAGCATGCACATGGCACTCTTACAACCATCTTCTTACATGTTTTCTTTTTGAGATAAAATTGACATAACATTGTAGATTTAGCATATACAAAGTGTTGATTTCATTTGTTTATTGCAGTATGATTACCGTTGTAGAGTTTGCCAACACCTCAGTCATGTCACACAGTTATTTCTTTCTGGTGAGAGAACAGTTAGCAACATGGAAGTCTAATTCAGTTTTGCTGCCCGTAACCACGGTGCTGTGCATTAGATCTCCAGGACTTACTTATTGGTTGCAAGTTTGTTCTCTTTAATGACATCTCCCAATTCCCCCCACATACCCTATATTCTGGTAACCATTCTATTCTCAATTTTTACAGGTTCAGTTTTTTTCAGATTTCACATATGAGTGAAAGATCCTGTGGTATTTGTCTTTCTCTCTGGCTTAGCTCAGCACAGTGCCTTCGTAGTTGTGTGTCCTTGCCAGTGGCCGGATTTCTTTCTCGTGGCTAATAATCAGTTGTGTATCAATACTATGGTTTCTTCATTCATTGACAGACATTTGGGTTGTTTTCATATCTTGCCTATTGTGAATAATGCTGCAGTAAACATGGGAGAGAGATATCTTTCTGGTGTCTGGTTTTCATTTCCTTTAGATATATAAGTAGAAGTGGAATTGCTGGATCAGATGGCAGTTTCTCTTAATCTTTTAAGGAAACTATACTGTTTTTCATAGTGGCTGAACTAGTTTACATTCCCACCAACAGTGCACAAGTGTTCCTTTCCTCACCATGTCCTTGTCAACACTTATTTCTTCTTAATGATAGCCATTTTATTCTAACAAGCGTGAGATGATATCTCATAATAGCTTTGATTTATATTTCCCAGATGATTAGTGATATTGAGCACCTTTTCATATACTTTGGCCATTTGGATGTCTTTGGAAAAATATATGAGTTTCTCTGCCCATTTTTTAATTGGATTTTCTGTTTCTTCTTGATTTAGTCTTGATAGGTTGTATGTTTTTTAAGAATTTATATCTTTTGGGTATCCAATTTGTTGGTATATAATTCTTTATAGGAGTTTCTTATGAACGTATGCATTTCCATAGTTATCAGTTTTAATGTTTCCTCTCGTTTCTGATTTGGAGTATTCTTTTTTCTTAGTCTAGCTGAAGATTTGTTGGTTTCGTCTTTTTGAAATACTCTCTTAGTTTCATTGATCTTTTCTATTTTTTACTGTTCTGTATCACGTTTATTTCCACTCTGATTTTTGTTATTTCCCTGCTTCTGCTTTGACCTTCTTTTTTCAAGTCCTTAAGTTATTTATATTGGTAAGGTTGTTAAAGGTCTTACTGTTTTCTTAATACATGCATTTGTCACTATATACTTCCTCGAGGAACTGCTTTTGCAGTTTCTAGTTTCATTCTGTTGTAGCTGGAAAAAATACTTGGTATGATTTCAATCTTAAATTTGAAGACTTTTTTGGGTCTTATCATAGGATCTGTTCATACTGGAGAATGTTCCATGTACACTCAAGAAGAATGTGTATTCTGTTGATGTTGGTTGAAATGGTCTATAAATGTGTTAGGTCCATTTGGCCTAACACATGGTTCAAATTCAGCATTTCTGTGTTGATTTTCGGTCTGGAGGGTTTATCCATTGCTGAAAGTGTGGGGTACTGAAGTCTACTACTAGTATTGTCCATTTCTCCCTTAAAATCTGTTAGTATTTGGGCAGCCCCGGTGGCCTAGTGGTTTAGCGCCACGTCAGGCCCCCAGCGTGGAGCCTGCTTCTCCCTCTGCCTGTGTCTCTGCCTCTCTCTCATGAATAATAAAATCTTAAAAAAAAAAAAAAAAAAAAAACTGTTAGAATTTGCTTGATGTATGTAAGTGTTCCGGTGTTGGGCATATATATACTTAGAGGTGGTTGTATCTTTGTGGAGAATTGAGTTGGCCCCATTATCATTATATAACGGCCACGTTTGTCTCTTGTGTTACCTTTTTTGTCTTAAAGTTTATTTTGTTTGGTATAGGTATGCTTCCCCTACTTTCTTTTGCTTTCCAATTGCATGGGATATCCTTTACTATCCCTGCACTTTGAGCCTGAAGTGAGTCTTCTGTGCGGCATATAGTTGGGTCTTGGTTTTTAATCCATCTAGCCACACCATGCCTTTTGATTGGTAACTTTAGTACAGACACACTTAAGATAATTATTGATATGTAAGGCCTTCATAATGTTACCGTATTCATTGCTTTCTGGTTGTTTTGTATTTCCATTGTTTCTTTTCCCTTCATTTCTGCCTGCTTTTGTAATTACATTGGTGTTCTCTGGTGGTATGCTTTGTTTCCCTTTATCTTTTGTGAATCTAGGTTTTTGCTTTGTGGTTACTGTGAGGCTTCCATAAACATCTTTTAGATAAAAAGGTCTATTTTATGCTGAGAGCTACTTCAGTTGTATACAAAAGCCCTACCTATTTACTCCTCCCCTTTTGTATGTTTTATGTCATAGTTTACCTTTTTTATATTGTATATTAACATAGTACTGAATAGTTGAACACTTCTCATTAACCTTTATAGGTAAATGTTAACATGTCATATTATAGAATTAGTTTCTGTAATCTTACTGTGTATTTATCTTCATCAGTTTGTTACATACTCTGTATGTTTTCATGTCACTAATCAGCATCTTTCATTTGAGCTTGAACTTTCACCATTTTGTGCAAGGTAGGTCTGGGGTGGTGAACTCAGCTTTTATTTATCTGGGAAAGTCTTTATTTCTCTTTCGTATCTGAAGGATGACTCTGGATGGATAGAGTATTCTTGGCTGGCAGTTTTTTTCTTTCAAAACTTGGAAGGTTTCATTCCCCTCTCTCCTAGCCTATAGCATTTCTGCTGAGAAATCCACTTATATTTTAGTGGGAGATCCTTAGTAGATTACAATCCTTTTTCTCTCTGGCTGCTTTTAGGATCTTCTCTTTATCTTCCACCCATCTTGCGTCTTAGAGTTGTGAACTTGGATGTGTATTTCCCATGCTTGGGAAATTCTCTTACTTCTTTAAATAAACTTTGCCCCAGTATTTGTCTCCTCCCCTCTCTGGAATGCTAATTATTCCAGTGTTTAGATACCATGGATCAAATGGGCTTTCTTTGTTGTTTTTCATTCTTTTTTCCTCTGCTCACTTTTATCTGGTTATTTCAAAATTTAAGTTCTCTAGGTCACCTACTCTGTCCTACATTTGATCTACCCTCCTGCAAGTGTTCTCTTGCATTTTTTATTTCTTTCATCAGATTCTTTGGCTCCAAAATTTGGTTCTTTTTTTATGATTTCTGGCTCTGCTAAATTTCTCATTTTGTTCACGTATTTATTTTCCTGATTTTTTCTTTTTTGTGTTTTCTGCTAGCTCATTGAGTCTCCTTAAAGCAGCTATTTTGGTTCTTTAGCCAATAGGTTGCAAGATTCCATGCCTTTGAGCTCAGTTGTTGGATTATTATCTTTTGGTGATGGAATGCTTTTTTTTTTTTTTTTAATGTTCCATGTAGTTTTGTGTTGCTGCTTGAGATAGCAGATATCTCAAGTCTTTACTGGTTGCCTTCAGATGGGGTATACTCTTCTTAATTCTGTTTATGTATCTGGGGTTCTCTCTGACCTTGTATTTACACACTTCACATTTCTTGCTCCCCTTTGTGGAAGAAATCTTAAGTTTTTATGACTTGTCTGGTTCTTACAACTCACCTTGCTGGCCACTAGAAAGTCTTTTTTGTTTCCCAGAAGGTACCACTACAGCTCAAGTCTACAGTTTTTCCCTTGCCACACACCATGTTTTCCTCAGAGCACTCTCGTGCCTGCATTGGCTCTTGTTGCGACACTCTGGAGCACACACAAGTAGCTGGCAGCAGAGTGGGAGCTGTGGGTTTAATATACTCCCAGTGTTTGGCGTCCCACACAGCCAGCAACAGACCCTTAGCTGAGGATGTCCCAGAGATATGTGAGTGTATTTCCTGCTGAAGTCCTGAATGTAGTTGGCAGAAACTGTTCCTGTAGTGCTTTTTGATATTCCTATCTGCTTTCTTCATGTCCTCTCTCTCTTTAGTCACGGAGGTCCTGCTTCAGTAATCTGGGTGCTTCTGGACAAAAATGGGTTTCTCCAGAATTGTCCCACAGAGTTGGGGTAGCTGTCACTCAAAGCTCTCATTTTTCTCCATGGGAGAGGCTGCCGCCAGATAACGTTCATACTGTATTGCCATGGTGCAGGGGCAGTGCTGGCAAAGTTTCTCTTCCCCTCTCTGCACCAAACTCATCTCTCCACCCCAACCCCACTCTCCTTGCTCCCAACACATGCACATGCCATTCTGGAATCTTCCCCCAGAAGGCTAGACTTTTATAAAGTGTTTCTCAGTCATGGGTATTTGCCAGCATCAGCACTCAAGCTTTTCCCCAACTGGGAAAAGCTGGGAGGGGTTCGGGAAGTTCATTGGTTCTGCAGGCCAAAGTCCACCTGCCTATTATGAAATACACAGGTGCTGAAAATTCCTTTTGGGTTTCTTGGCAAATGTTTCTGTATCTCACAACTCCACAGAGGCACTTCTATTGATGGATGGATGCCTAAGTAGTTGTTAAAAACAGGGAACAAAAATAGGGACTTTTACAACATCAAGATGCTGATGTCCTAAAAGCCAGTTTTTTTGTTACTATCAGAGTTTAATGATTCAACAATTCTATGTATTTTTCAGCATTCATCAAGATATGTGTCCTCTTAATCTCTTACCGATTTCACCCACCTCCCTTCTGGCATCTACTAGTTCTCTGTATTTAAAGTCTGGGAGGTTTTTTTGTTTATCTTTTCCTCTTCATTTGTTTTCTTTGTTAAACTCCACATATGAGTGAAATCCTAAGGTATTTGTGTTTCTGACTTATTTCATTTAGCATCATACCTGATTAATTTTTTAAAATCATGAATATAGGGGATCCCCTGGGTTGGCTCAGCAGTTTAGCACCTGCCTTTGGCCCAGGGCGCGATCCTGGAGACCCATGGAGCCTGCTTCTTCCTCTGCCTATGTCTCTGCCTCTCTCTCTCTCTATCATGAATAAATAAATAAATCTTTAAAAATAAAATAAAATAAAATCATGAATATAGAATATTCTCATTTTCTCATGAGTTATCTTTCTTAACATTGTCCTAAACAGTCATGTAAACTCTAGCTATTTTTTCAGATGCTCTTAAAAGATTTCATACATGAAACTATTTACTGAGTGAATATTTATTAGTAAAATGTATCTCTATTTCTTTTAGATTTTGGTTCTTTAAATTTGCCACAGCAATTGCGATTATTATTGGGGCTTTCTTCATTCCAGAAGGAACTTTTACAACTGGTAATAAATCTTTTTTCTTGTGTGATGTTGATGTTTTATAAAGAAACTGACATAACTGTTGCCTGGAACTGTAACACCACTTGTTTTGTTTTTTTGGTGTTTTGTTTTTTTTTTTCCAGTTGGCAAAATCAAGGCAATTGTGTAAAATATTATTTTCCCCCCTTTGTGTATTGTCATTATGAAGACGAAATAACAAAAAGTGAACCAGCCACTCATTTGTATGTGTGTTTTTTTCTTTCAGTGTGGTTTTATGTAGGCATGGCAGGTGCCTTTTGCTTCATCCTCATACAGCTAGTCTTACTTATTGATTTTGCCCATTCATGGAATGAATCGTGGGTTGAAAAAATGGAAGAAGGGAACTCAAGATGCTGGTATGCAGGTAAGCCTTTTGTCTTACAGAGCATCCTCAAGATAGATGAACTTTGAAGGTGAGAGCATGTATGTAGCCTTTAGGGAAATCAGGATTTTTAGGACAAATTTTTGTGAAGAAGTGTTTACAAGTTTGTGAGTGGCATTGTATCACATTCTGTCAGCAACTTGCTGAGAGAGCTTCTGGGGAATCAAGGACATCATACTCAAGAGCTAGGATATAATCCAAAATACCTTGAACTGCTAAACTAGATGTAGCACAAAGGCTACTGCCGACAGGAGGTACTTTTAACAGCCTAATTGTTCTATTCTACAGCAGCTTAAAAATATTAAAGGGACTAGGACTGCTAGAAATAAACAATGGCATAATTCATAAACATCAGCATGCAGAAAAATATAAAAAGCAAGTCGAACATTTTATTTTATGTAAGTAGGAAGATGCCTTTTTGTGTATCAGTAACACCCAAGGGGAATTCTTGTGTAAGTGTGACAAATATTTTACTTGTAATTATGAGCTTGAATCTTCTGGTTATAGCAAAATAAGGATCGAATTCATTTGCTTACTGCAGGTGATGAAAAGGAGGGAAGAGAACCAGGTTAAGTGCATAGTAGTCTGTACTTGTGCGAACAGAACTATGATGAAGACCCTAGTTAAGGTGCATAGCTGCTGCTCAGTTTCACATAGTAGTTGCCTTGTAGATACATGGACTCAGTATTGATTAGATTTTTTCTGATTTCTTTCAAAAGCCGTCAGTCTGAATTCTTACGTGAAATGTTCTGAGTTTCAGCTAAGAGAGTTTATTATTCAGAGAAATAAGCTTCAGTAATTTGGAAAATTCACTTTTATACAACACCTCACTCTTTAATGCAAATCTAATGCATTTGTTCCCTGCTGTACCACCAGTGCTTAGAACTTTGTAGGTGTTCAATTAATTTGTTGGGTGAATCCCTTCAGGCATATCTACATAAACCACCTGTATACAGATCACACATTAGCACAAAAATACATTGTATATGTTTTAATTTACATAGAAGAAACTTGGTTTGTCTCATTAAATAATAATGACTTACTGTTACATAATGAAAACTTCTTAAAGGTAGTTAAGGGGCACCTGGGTGGTTTGGTTAAGCAATGGACTCTTGATCTCAGGGTCATGAGTTCAAGCTCTGAGTTGGGTTCCACACTAGGCATGGAGCCCTACATTTAAAAAAGTAAAAAATAATTAGTTAATAGGGAAAAGCATCATTTTGTGGGCTTAGCATTCAATTTTCCTCTTCTTTTTCTGTATTTTGAAAATTATGGTTAATGTATGTGAATGTCTGTAAGAGATATTATTTAATATATTACTTATTGTCCTTGAAAGTCCTATAGTGAGTGAGCTCTGTGTGAAGACTATAAAATCTATGATAAACTTCAGAAATAATATTCTTCCTGCTTTTATAGCCTGCATAATGCTGACAATGTTAGTTGCTTAAAATACATTTTGAATAAAATGATTGTTTTGAAAATGAGCCTAAATTCTAATTGTCCAATTATTTCTTTCACAGCATTGTTATCAGCTACAGCTCTGAATTACCTGCTGTCTTTAGTTGCTATTGTCCTATTCTTCATTTACTATACTCATCCAGCCAGTTGTTCAGAAAATAAAGCATTCATCAGTGTCAACATGCTCCTATGCCTTGGTGCTTCTGTAATGTCTATACTGCCAAAAATCCAAGTATGATCTTTATGTCATTAGTTTTTATAAGTTTCCATTTTTCTAAGTTTTCCTAAATTTTTAATGATGTCAGAATATTTATTTGTCTTGCTTAAATTTTCTTTGTAGGAATCACAACCCAGGTCTGGTTTGTTACAGTCCTCAGTAATCACAGTCTACACAATGTACTTGACATGGTCTGCTATGACCAATGAACCAGGTATGTTTTGTTTGCTTGGGTTTATTTATTTTTATTTATTTTTTTTTTTTTAAGATTTTTATTCATTCATGAGAGACACAGGCAGAGGGAGAAGCAGACTCCATGCAGGGAGCCAATGTGGGACTCGATGCCGGGACTCTGGGGTCACGCCCTGGGCCAAAGGCCACTAAGCCTCAGAGCCATCCAGGGATCCCCGGGTTTGTTTATTTTTAGTGAATTCTGCAACTTTTTTTTTTTTTTTTTTCAAAGATGGTCATTTTGTGAAATTAAGATATTTTAAAAAGCCTCTAGGGGCACCTGGGTGGCTCAGTGGATTAAGTGTCTGACTCTTGATTTCAGTTCATGTCATGATTTCATGGATCCTGAGATTAATTCCCCTGATCACTCAGCAGGGAGTTGCTTGAAATTCTCTCCCCCCTCTCTGGGGAGGTGGGGCTGGGGAGGCACACTCTCTTGTTCTCACTTTTCCTCCCTTTTTCTAAAATAAATCCGTCTTTCAAAAAAGAAAAGCCTCTAGAGGAATAAACAGTATGGAAATAATACCGTTTTTATGTTTGATTTATCACTGTGTATGTTTTCATTTTGTTTATTTCACTAACAAAATTATAAGACTGAAGGTGGCGCTAAATCACTGAGCCACCCGGGCTGCCCTGAATTTTATTATACTTAGGAGAGCTCATCTAAATTTCACCTATGTTTAATACCCTCGTTTTCACTTGAGGTTTAAAATGAAATTACTTGGGGGATCCCTGGGTGGCTCAGCGGTTTAGCGCCTGCCTTTGGTCCAGGGCTTGATACTGGAGACCCGGGATCGAGTCCCACATCAGGCTCCCTGCGTGGAGTCTGCTTCTCCCTCTGCCTGTGTCTCTGCCTCTCTCTCTCTCTCTGTCTCTCATGAATAAATAAAATCTTTAAAAAAAAAATGAAATTACTTGGTTTTTCTGGGCATTTCTGTAAAATCAGCACTATAGTATTTCAAAGGTCTCATCATTAACAAATACTTATCTCCAAGTATTTTTTTCTTGCACTTGTACCATTTTCCAGGAAAATTTTTTGAATATGCAAGGACATAAAGCGTTTTAAAGAAATGTAACTAGGCCCTGAAAAATAAATTACTTTTTATACTATTCTGACATTTTAATTTGACCTTAATTTACATTACAGAAACTAATTGCAACCCAAGTCTACTAAGCATAATTGGGTACAATACAACAAGCACTATCCCAAAGGAGGGGCAGTCCGTCCAGTGGTGGCATGCTCAAGGAATTATAGGACTGATCCTCTTTTTATTGTGTGTGTTTTATTCAAGGTAAGAAAAATTGTGGATTAACAAGAAATCTTAGCCATTCGTATAAAAATCATTTTTTTAAAAATACCCTTTTTCCTTCTCTCTTCCTTAACTTTCATGCAGCATCCGCACTTCAAACAACAGTCAGGTTAATAAATTGACTCTAACCAGTGATGAATCAACATTAATAGAAGATGGTGGAGCCAGAAGTGATGGGTCACTGGAGGATGGAGATGATGTTCACCGAGCTGTAGATAATGAAAGGGATGGTGTTACTTATAGTTACTCCTTCTTTCACTTCATGCTTTTCTTGGCTTCACTTTATATCATGATGACCCTTACCAACTGGTACAGGTAATTATATTTCATGAAAACTCCACATGTGGAAATTTTGATGTTTTTCATGATTCCATTGCAAAACATGTGGTAGGAAGTACTTTTTCTCCTCCAGGGTATTTCAAAATTTACATCTACATGAATAATGAGATCAGTATGAGAAACGTACTTTTACTTCCTTGCTTTGGCGTTAATAGTGAAATACTTCCCAATCTTGAAGAAATTAAAATAGAAAGCTTCATGAAATTAACATATAGAAATAGAATTACCATGTTGATAGTTGATCCAACACAATGTTTTTATTTTTTTTGACACTGTAATCTTTCCTTTTGTTCAAACTGTTGTTAAAAGCACTTAAGTTTTCAGAATTGAGGTGGAAATACATTAATGTAGATAAAGATAAATGGCTACTCTAAGATTGGATCCTTAGAACTCTTCATAGCTGTAATTTATGCTTTTTTTTATCACTTCACAATCTATAAATCTATAGTAATAGGAAGGTAGTTTATATATTTTGTTTTCAAAAATTTCTAATTTTGTCAAAATGATTATGGATAAATTCAATTTAAGATTCAAATAGAACTATATGGTTTGGACAGTTCTGTTTTTAATCATTTTTAATGCAGAATATCCTTAATTTGTAAGAAGACTTTGAATACCAGAAAAAAATGTAGATAAAAGATTTAGTTAAAAATGTAGAAAAAAGATGTAGGTAAAAGAGTATTCTTCATTTTGAGAGACTTTACTGGCATGTATTTTTTAAAATCCCTACACTGCAGCCTATTAAGTGATAAAGAATCCGTGTAGTCCTCAGTAATTCACAGCTTTGACTGTCAGATAATAGTAAACGTTAAGACTTTAGATTGGGGGCCCCTGGCTGGCTCAGTCAGAGAAGCATGCGACTGATCCTCAGGGTTGTGAGTTTGAGCCCCATGCTTCAGAGATTACTGAAAAACAAAATCTTTTTTAAATGAAAAATATTTTTGGTATTTTTCATTTGCACAAAAACCAGATAAATTGGGCATGTATTTCCGTCCCAATCTCTTAAATCTGAAAAGGCTGAAGGTGGGAGAGTGGTTCCCATATACACTTTGAACAGATTATACTTTTTCACGAGGCAGGATTGATAAGTCTTTTATAACAATACTCTTATCCACACTCCATTTCTCTGCTCAGAACTACTAAGCCAGAAATACAGGTTCCCCCCTACTTTCTTAATGCTTGTATTATACGAATTCATTTTTATGAAAGATCTACAGTTTAGTACCTTTTTTTGCTACATGAAAGAAACACGAGAAATTTTACTTTTAAGAGAAAAGCTGTTTACACTTTATGTAGGTTTTTTTGTAAAAGTAAAATGGCCTAATACAAACTTTCGGAAAGTGGGGACCTGTACGTAAAGACCTTGTATTAGTAAAAGAACTAATTCGGAAGCTGATTTCCTTTATTCCTTTAATTGATATTTACCTTCACATTAGCTATTAAAGTAGTATAGCAAGCAGGGCAACAGATTAGCCCAGCAGCTGTCTCTTATCAAAAATTGTATACGAAGAACACATTTGAAGTAAAGCTATGTGTGATGGCTGATAACCGCTTCCCCTTTTTTCTTAAATTTTAGGTATGAGCCTTCTCGTGAGATGAAAAGTCAGTGGACAGCAGTCTGGGTGAAAATCTCTTCTAGTTGGATCGGCATTGTGTTATATGTTTGGACACTAGTGGCACCACTTGTCCTTACAAATCGTGATTTTGATTGAGAACAGGACTTCTGGCATGAAAGTCCCACTTTGATCATTGCTTGTTTGAGATTAACAGTATTCCCAACTTTTGTAAAGTTGTGTATGTGTGCTTCCCATGTAACTTCTCCAGTGTTCTGGCATGAACTAGATTTTATCGCTTGCCATTTTATTCATTGTATTCTTGCCAAGCACATTGATACGTGTGTTAGAATGAATTACAAAAGGAGAGATTTAGTAAGAGTCTGGTGGTGACTTAGGAAAAATGGACATTGTTAGGTTTATCCTTAGCTCTGTGCCTATGAAACTGAGTAAAAACAAAACTGCTTGACAGTTTGACTTTTAAATTGTGCTAGTACCTAAGCTGTTTTAGAAAGTATAAAAGGAAATGTATAGCTGCCTTTTGAAATATTTGATGCCTTGCCCTACAAGAGATGGCAAAGTACATGGCTGTTGTAGAATGTATAAACAAGTTGCTCATATGCCAGTCTGAAAAATCTTTTCAGGTTTTTCCCTTGATGTGAAGATAAGGAAGTTGTATAGGTAGGCAGTGTTTGATGGACAACAGTGTAAATTATGGGAATTGAGACACAGGCTTCACAGAAAGATCATGATAGTGGGTTAAAGTTAGATCATAAATCATAATCTTCCCTGGGTAGGCATGGCCTTTCACAGCAACATACCAACTTTGTTTTTGGTCACTTAAACACATGCAAAAATATAGGTTCAGTGGAGATGTTAGGAACTTTGAAGGATTTAGACCAAGCTTTTGAAAAAGATAATCATGGGTTAGAAGTCAGTTGTTGAAAATCGCTTTGAAAGTTCATTTTGAAAATCAAAGGTGGTAAACTTTTGACAGGACAGGACAGAACTGCAATATACCAAGCCTCAGGAGATACTTAGATAAAATCTTATCCAGTCCTTCATTTTAAAAATGAAGGTACTGAAGCTCAAGAAGCTCAGATAGTTAATCAGTGGCCAAGCTGGGAAATCCCAAATTTTCCCAAAGTAGCTGGCATTTTTTTTGGCATTCAATAGATTTTACACCTTATTAGTGGTGGATAATTTGTTAGGTGATTTGCTGGTGTCCAGCTTGGCATCTACCCATAAACTGAGGCCAGGAGAATGATGGATGGAATGCTACAGAATATAAACTGCTTATAGTACATTATACAGTTGAGATGATGTTTAAAATGCTTTTGTCTTTGCTGCCATCTAATTGAAATATATAGTTTAATTATAGTCTTACAATCTGAAAAATCAATCAGTATGACAATTAACTTAGAAACTTAGTTACTTGTACATGTTATTAGTGTCTTAATGGATCTTAAAATCTACATTTGCTTCTTTTAAGGGTATTTATTAATGTAAATGAAATATATAACAACTCACCATAATTCCCCAACTTTATTCTCTGTGTGTTGATATTGTATTCCATCATTTTGAATGGCTGTGTTCTATCTCTAAATAAATGAATTCAGAGAAAGTGTGTGGTATATTAATTCTTTAGCAACTCAAATTTAGGTAGCTATAATACTCAGACCTACTTTTTTTCCTGTATACAAAAGAACCTGAAACAAGAAGGTTAAGCTGTCCATTTTGTGTCCTGAAAAACTGAATCGTTTTAAAGGTCCTTTTGGGCCTCTGTAAATAACCCTTGAAGTTGGAATCTCACATAATTAAAAGTGATGTTCTTTGAAGAACCTTTAGTAAATGGGCCAGTTTAGTTTGGAGACTACTTTTAATTCATTTGATAAATATTCTACATCTGCTGTGTCCTGTAGGCTTTTTTTTTTCCTAAGTTGCAAATGGATGCTGACATGTGACAGTATAAGAAGTCCCTTACCGCCTCCCCCCCCGCCCCGCCCCAAAAAAGTAACAAAGTGCCATTTCAGCTGAGTTACCATTTAGTGTACTTTAATAATTCATTTAAAATGGTATGATATCTCCAATACTATAGGCAAGACAATGTAAAACTTATTTACTCAGTAAAATCTTAGGTTCACACAAAAGCGTATATATGAATGATGGTTCCTTGCTTTTTTTGCAATAGTCCAAACTGTAAACCCCAAAGTCCTTCAACTGGTGAATGTTTAAACACATAGTGGTACATCTCTATCATGGACTACTACTAAACAATAAAACCGGAATGAACTGTTTCGTACACAAACCAACCTGACTGGCTCTCCAGGGAAGTATGAAATTGGATTTTAAAAAGCCAATCCCAAAAGGTTACACAGAAGTATAATTTCATTGATTATATGCTTTCAAGGAATGGAGATCAGTGGTTCTTTGGAACCAGGGATGAAGAGAAGAATCCTTGTGGATGGGCTGAGCAGTTTTACAGAAACTGCCATCTTCCAATGTTCACACCATCGTTGCACAAACAACTCAGTTTCTTTGCATCCTTGCCAGCATTTGGTGTCACTACTTACTTTAGCCATTCTGATAGGAATATCATCTCTCTGGTTTTAATTTGCCTTTCCCAAATGGCTGATGATGTTTACTATCTTTTCATGTGCTTATTTGCCATCTGTATGTCCTCAGTAAAATGTCTGTTCATGCCTTCTGGCTATTTTCTAGTTGGATGGTTTTTTTATTATAATTTGTTGAGTTTTGAGAGTTACTCATCCTTTATCAGATAGGTGGTTTGCAAACTTTGTCCTAGTCTGTATCCTGGTCTTACCATCTGAACAGTCTTTTGAAGATCAAAAATGGTTAATTTTGATTAGTTTCAATTTTTCAAAGACTTTACATGCTTCAGTTTTCACAGTGTTATAGTTCCTTTATGTTAAACTTGGACTGCCCCCGTAACACCTCTGAAAGCATCCCCGTTTACTGGGCAGATGCTCCATTCTTGTACACACTTGATTTTTCTGTGTTCTAAGATGTAAGATAAAGAGGACACTTTTGTTCCTTTTTTTAGTGAAGTGTATTAGGTTTCTCCAGAAAAATAACCAATAGGATACTTTGATAAATGTTGAAAATGGCACTTCACCCCTGTGGTCTTTCTTACCCCAAACCCATTAACTCCTGTTAATAATGGGAAAAGCAGTAAACCCAAATGAAGATCACTCTATCAAAATACCATGGCAGCACTCCAAACTAAAGCCTAGCTTATTTGTACTTTAGTCTGACACCAATTGCGTGAAATGTGATTTGCTTTATGGCCTAATAAGCAACCAATTCTCAAAAGATATTTCATGTGTCCTTGAACATTTAGGCTCTAATTCTTAAACATCCTACGTATGTCCACAATGAAATATCATTTTGTCATTTTCCCAGTCTACAGACTGTTTTCACACTTAAGCCTCTGGTCAGCTGAGTATATCATCCCTATGAAAACATAGTGACGCACCTTAAGAACATTCAGCTTTTGTCCTACACCATTTCTGATGGTGATACTTATACCCCCTTAAGCGAAAGTAAGTTATAAAGGGGATGAAGATGGGGTGGGGAGGAGGGCTACTCAGTCTTCATACTGTGGTACTTGTTTTCCAGACACTACAGAGACTTCCTTTGGTAAACCAGAGTTTTTAGAGAAATCAGTTTCCAATCTTCAATTTCCTTGTTAACTCCTTCCTGAGGTTGGATCTGCCTGAAAAGATGCCTTAAGGACATCAAGGCATCATCCCTCTTAACAGTTACTTTTCACATTTAACAAAGCTGCATTCTGAATCTTACCAATCTGGATAAAATCTCGAACACTCAATATATAAAATTTTGTGTATTGGTGAGAAAGAATGAAAGGGGGGAAAAATCTTTTTGCAATTCAGGTATTTTTTTGTTTTGAATGATGATCTAATTATAAATCCCCAGCTACTAAATCATAAAATAATAGTTCTGGTATATAATTCTGAAGGAGTTCAAAGGACTGAGGGATACTGCTGTGACAAAATTCCTTCCATCATGTTTTCAAGAGTTCTACGCCTATGGAAACAAAAAGGAATGAAATTGATGCTTTTACACTGATAATCTTCACCCTCAGATACAAAAAAAATGGGGGGAAAACTCCCATCAAGACCTTCTCACTAAAAAATGTATTTCTGATAACATTTTACTTATGTTTACCAAAATTTGAATCTTTTATTAGTGAACACTGACCAACCAAAAAAAAAAAAAAATCCAAAGACAGAACATAATAGTTTTTGTGCCCTACTCACCTGAAGTCTACAATGGTGTCCAAGATTGATGGGTGGCTCTCTTCTAAGCTGTGATTCAGGAAGCCAAATTTCTTCTTGAATGAATACTCAGAAGCCACATACTCCTCTGCATCAAGCTAGTGAAGGGGTGAAAGAGCAAGGAGGATTGCAGAGGGGAGGTTTTCACAGACCAGATCTGGAAGTTCTGTACATCACTTCTGATTTATCTGTCAGAATTCAATTACACAGCCACCTTGTTTACAAAGGTGGAAATAAATCTAACTGCATGACAGAGAAAATGCCTTGGATAATTAGACTGCTTTAGTGAATTGTATATAATTGGAGACAAACTTCCGTAATGCTTAGAATCTTACTGTTATAGGAAATAATTTCAAATTTAGTTGTTGAGAAGTGTGACACTATCTTCAATGTAGGACTTTGACACGTAATAAAATCAAGATAAAATTCTTTGGGAGAAGTGGAATGGATGATGAATGGATATCAAATCACTATGGTATTTACAGATTCCTCTAGATACATTTAAACAGCACATAATTGTATTTTTAAACAGTAACAATTAAATTTAGGATGGTGTTAATATTAGCATTTAAAAATATAACTTCCAACTAAAGATGAAAATTTTTAATTTTTTAAACTTAAAAAGTACTACAAAGTATGAAGTTTTGCAAGATTTTTAGAATACTTTTAAAGCTCCAAAATATCCCCAAGGAGAAGAAATTTTATCATTCCACACTGAAGAAGAGAAGGGAATAAGAACATCTCTAAAGTTATTTCTCCTCTCAGCTCTAAATTCTTGTACAGACCTTAACAACCTCCAGGAAAGTGATCTCTATAGCTTATGCAGAAACCTCTGGGGACTTGAATTAGTTCACCAAGATGCCACGGTCAGAGTCCAATGTTTTAAAGATCTGCTAAGGAAGGGTTTCCTATTTCTCTGTGCTAGGCTTTACTTTGAATTTCTACATCATAGTAAGAGAAATTCCAAGATATTAAGAGACGGAATATGGCCAAGAGGAAGGCCCTATTTTAATTTGTATTCAAATATAAATTGCACTGCTTCCACCCTTGTGCCTGAAGGTGGAATTCAACTTGATAAAAGAGGTGCCCGCCTTGCATTAAGCCTCTGTAAGCCTCTTGAACAACTGGTCCAAAAGGAGAAAGTGACTTAACTGTTTGTCTCTCTAGGGGCAAAAATCACAGGCCTTTGGGTGGCATCCAGTGATAATGTTCTTACCTCATTTGGGACAATGAGAGGCATACTTCTCTTGGTTCTTTATTAGAAATATAGAAAGCAAGCGAGTATAACTTTTAACACAGAACTTTAAAACACATTAAGTTTAGAGACCTTATATTCCTTCTTGTTGTAATACACACAGTCTATCTCTTGAGATGGGGCACAAATTTCTTGGTATGACTCAATGGACAACAGACAGTTTACAATTTAAGCCTACCTACTTCCTATAAAAAGGAAAAAAAAATTATGTGGGTGTCACCTCTAAAGAAGACACATAACAGACACTAGTACGCAACATTCATTATATTTATTTTACTAAATAGTATGGTTCAAAAAAACACAAACAAATCAGAAAACTTTTACTTAAAACTAGTCCAACGAGATGGATGGTGTTGATGCCATCCCATCCCCTTCTTTCTACGTATGTGGAGCTGGAGCCATATCTGACAGCAAGCACTCATGTATACTTTGCCTTTCCTGTTGAACATGAATGAACTTCTCTGAACAAGAGAGACAAATGAAGTTTTACAAGATACAGGCACTTTATGTTCCCAGTTTTAAAAATAAGCCAAGTGAAAAATATTTAATAAAAGTAACTGGAACAGATAAAGCTTTAAGAGTTCTACCATTAGTTCTAGTGACTTAACACTCAATGCAAACAGACAGCATCAAACAAGTAAAACAAACAAAAGTTTAACTGGGGTTAATGGGCATATATGTAAAAAAGAAATCCAAGTTACTACAACTGGAGAAAAATGGCCATTTGAATCCAACTTAAAGATATGCCAACAATGTGCATTAAGTCTTATGTACCTACGTAGCTGAGTAACATCTGAAAGCTTTGCAAGAGTGTGTAAGAAAAGCAAAAGGTGCTTTTGATTCCACAGTATCTGATTAAACAAAACAAAGCAATTTACAAAAAAAAGTACCAAATGATACTTTAAAATAAATAGTTCATCATTTTGATGAATATATACATGTAGAGTCCACTTCTTGGGGATTTAACTATCTAAAAGTGGCATATCACTATCCAGAGGTGCAGGAGCAAGTTCACATAAATAAAACAGTGTGGCTTCACTAGCTTCGGCTTCAGTCAATGGCTCCAGGCGAACAAGCTTACTTTGGGTTGGCTCTGGATCTAGGCTGCTATCCAGAAGCTCATCAACTTCTATGGGTTTATCTACAGAGGACATAACTTCTGATGATGCTGTACTTCCCTGTTCAACAGTAGAAGCAGGGTTCCCATCGAGGAATGCAAGAAGTGGAAAGGCAGTGTACTGGATAAGCTGCTTATCTATAATAAAGATTAGAAAAATGCTCTTTTATCACCAGCTTATACAGAGTTCAAGCTGAAGGTGGAAAAAATGGAAACAGCTGTGCATATATGCAATCAGTACCCTTATACACCCAAACAAGAAATATGATACTTTGGTGTCAGTAAATTTTAAAATGTACTAGTCAGAAAAGTTAAGTCTTGTTATTCCAACTATTAAGATAGAGTTCTTTAAGTTCTCCTAAAGTTAATTTTTTTAAAAAGGACTTAAACTAGTACCTCACCAATTTAATTTTCTCTATAAGCTGAAACCTTGATACGTTATGCACAGAACTGAGAACAGTACATTCTGTGTTCAATCGTTAAGTATGGCAAGACTTTCCTTGGCTCACATTACTTTCTATGTAGGACTCTTTAATTTTAAAAATCTGTAAAAACTAATACTACATTTATACCTACCTGTTTTGGGTTTAGATTTTCTTCCCTCTTCTGAAACTGGCTGAACTACATTGTTCTTGGTAGTTTCTAATCCTTTATTCTCAGACTAAAAGAGAAAAAATAATATAAAAAATTCTTGTTTCATATTTTATATATTCCTAATAATGGCAAAAAATAAAAAACTGATACAGTATGTGAGCACTGATGTGTTATTTGAAATACAGGTGAAGGGGGAAAGCACCAGGAAGGATGAACTAGAAAGAGAAACAGATTTGAATAGGTAAGACTGGTTAAGAAAACTCCTGCTGTCATCAAGCGGATGAAATAAAGAACCTGAACTAGGATGACAGTTAAGTATGAAAAGAGGGGGCATTTCAAAAGAACAGACCGCACCGTCACAGGTAAAAGATGGAAATGAATCAAAGATGGCTGGTTTCAAACTAACAGATGATTCTTTAAACAATTAAACTCATCTTAAACAGCTTTGATTAAAAATGTATATTACTTATTTCTCTTCATTCACAAACAGAATATTTAGCATAGTGAACATTTTTAGAGTGGGTCAGGATTACATGGTGATATCCTTAAAACTATTATCTCTATATTTGGAAGCCTCAAAGTTGAGGTGAAGTTTCTTCATTTCCTTTGAGACTCTTTCAGTTCTTTTCTGTCATTTAAATTGCTTCTTTGAACCATTGTCTTCTCTCCTCACATCTGATTGCAAAGGGGATTAAACCTTTAATTTTGTTTAGTTCTTCAATGCTCTTTTCAATAATGTTCAAAACTGAGGTGCAGAGGTTCATAATTTTCCCTAAATAGCCGTAAGTTCCAGACAGTTGCTTGCTGGTTAAGTTTAAATGGTGTAAAAAACATACTATATCCTGTGATTACCTCATATTCATCATAAAATCATTATAAAATGAAGCAGTACAAGTTTCCAGATTCAGAAATAACAATGGCCCCAAGATATAATAAACTAAACCTTTCCAAAAATATACATAAAAACATTTTTCATTTAGCAATCACAAAAAAAAACATTAATGCAATAATAAAATCTTTATTTTTTACTTTTTAAAATAGGCAGTTTCCAAGGATGCTACTTTTATTCCAAAACATGAGAACCAGGAATGAAAAGGGGTTTTCCATGCAAATTCTTACTCATTAGTAGTGGCCACTTAGATTGCTCTACTGAAGAATACAAGTAATCTGATTTATTAGGAAAGAGTGTTGTAATTTATGTTAATATAATACCTGTCATGAGCAAGGGAATGGCAGTTGATGTGCCAATTATTTGAAAACCTTAATCTAGATTTTAGAACTATAATGAAAAGTCATTCTCAAAATTTTTTATAGTACTATAATATGCAATTTGCTGTTTAACTGCTATTCCTAAGAAATGCATTTAAGCTATTGGTTTTGGAATAAAGAGGATATAATCCAAGAATAAAGAATGACTCAATGTGTAGCAATAAACAGTGCAGTAAATTCACTAACTGAATGCAAGAATGCACGATATGCATTCATTCACCTTATGACCTAACATTTAATAATACCATATTTAGTGAAACCCAGTGTGTTGAGGTGATCCACAGAACCTTACAGTATAAATCCAAGCAAACTGTGGTCCACATGCCAAATTCAGCATGCTGCCTGTCTTTGTAAATAAAGTTTTACTGAAACACAGCCATACTCATTCTTTTATGTATTGTCTATGGCTGCTGTTACGCTATAATTAGAGCACTATGCAGTTGTGACAGAGAACATATGGCCTGCAAAACTGAAAGTATTTACCAGCTGGCCTTTATAAAAGTATGCTAACCCCTGATAAAAATTATCCAAATACTGAATGTATAATCAACCTCAAATTCACAAATTCTTTCAACTCGAAGTTACCCAGGCTATAACTTCGAATATGCAGAAAAAATCTGGTCAGGCTATCCTCACACATGACATTAGTCAGATAAATTCTACCCCTCACTCTAAACACTTATATTTAAGTGTTCATTTTTTGACAACAAAGAACAAGAACCAAGATAAAATTTTAAGTCCACTAATCTAGATTTTGTACAGAAGACTTGATTTACACCTTGGTATTCAATAAACTGAGTATACACCTATTTAAGACAATAAACCATATACAAAGCAACAGAATGATTCTAATCAATCTGCTCGTAACAACTTCACATTGTCCTTACTATTCATTAAAAACCAGTTCTAAAGAATTTCCTGTCAACATTTGCTAATTCTAACTGGAAATCCTGTAAGTCCAAGAAAATTAAAAAAAAAAAAAATTACTTAAAAAAAAATGTTGAAAGCCCACACTTCATTGTTTCAACCTGCCTTACCTACAATTAGTACAAATTAGTTCAAATCCCTGAGCTTTAGTTGCATGCTAATAAAATGAAGGAACTTAAAAAATATGGGTACCCGTGAATTTTCAATAAAAAAATGCCAAGAAGCTGTTTACGGAGGAATAAGAATGTAAACTGAAGTACATAAAACATGAAGAAATATTTTAATAATTTGTTTCAGTGATACACCTGAACATGCCAAGTTTAAGTCAGTTGATCTCCCAGCACCTTGATGGCTGATTTCACACTGACAGTTAATCACACAAATGCCTACAGAATTGGGCAATGACTCACCTCATAACCAAAAGCTCATTTTTCATCTAAAATTTTACTATCTTGACCACATATATAAGGTAAGAATATAAAATGCTTTTTGTAACTGGGAGTCATACTGCTGTCTACTTACTAGGACTTTTTCTCAGATTCTTACAGCTATGGGTCCTGAGCAACATGAATTAAAACTTACTTTTGTATTATTGATGTAATCTGTGGAATTCATCTGCACAGAACTAGTGAAAAGCTGAAAGACCAAACAAGAAAGATGATAAGTTTAAAAAATATTAAAAAAGAATTAACTGTGTGTTCAAAATTTTTATACAGCCATGTTGGGTGAAGAGATGTAGCTCCTGCACTAGGAAGTTTTCATACAGTAAAACAAGTTTGAAAGAGAAAAGCAGGAAAGAAAGAAAAACATATAAAAGCAGAGCAAGCTAGCCCATGCGTCAGAAGTTGTAAGAATGTCTCTATAAAACAGTGGGGGGACCTTACGGAAAAAATAAATAAATAAATAAAGTAAATAAAATAAAACATTGGGGTAAATCACTTAAGAAAATGATGGTTTGGCCAACTTCGCCTCTCCTTCATTTCCTTACGATTACTTTCTCTCTAAATGCCTTTGGCTTTAAGTGGCATCCAGGGCTGAGTCCCTTGCCTTGACAGTAAACCTTCTCTACCTGCTAATTATGTGAGAAATTTATAGAATCTGCTCTACAATGGTGGCTTCTAAATTACACCTCAGAGTCCTCTGACCAAATAGCATACTTACTTCCTTGTTGGTTCTTTTTACCTTGCCTAGCAACAGAAGACGTAAATACTAAGACCACTGCTCACTAAACCCCTTGGTCCAGCCAATTTACAGACATAACTTTTAAGTCATAAGCTTCAAAGTCATTTATTCCACAAGGATTTATTGAACATCTAAGAAATAATTGACATCATGAAGAATACAAGATGAAGACACTATTCCTGCTCTCCGGGAGCTCACAATCTAAAAGACAAGAACAACGTCAAATAGTAACATATGATCAGATACAATCCAGTATTAAAATACTAATTGATGATGGGGATCAAAAGTACTAAGAAGAGAAAGGAGAAAACCACACACACACACACACGAAACAAAAAGTGTTGATGAAGCTATCCAACGTGTATCAGTCCCTGGAGAATGGTTAGGACTTGGAAAGGAGAGAATGGAGGGAGAAAAAATTATAGCACGAGCAACCATAGAGAAGAAGGTTGAGGGGGAAGTTCTAGCAACAGACAAGATGACCAATCCAAATAATATGAAAGTTCTGAGTTGAATAATAAGCTGTATACATAAAGTTCAAGAAGTAGAGCAAAATTGGTAAGAGGATAAGACCACATTCTGTCAGCAGTAAGAGGCCTGAAAAAGCCCTGAGCAATGATTAAAGCATTTTATGAGAATGAACACAAAATGGTTCACAGGATATAATGAAATGCAGATAGATCCCTCCTCCACTGTCTCTAGACACTGATTCCTCTCCTTAAAGTTCCATTTTCATGATTGTCCTAAAAATATTCCCAGCTCTTCCTTTTCTTAACTTTTCCCCCTTTCATATTATCTACTGATAAATGAAAAGGAAGAGACTCAGATCCTTAAGAGCAGTTAACCATACATGACTGCCAATCTCTGCCAGGTTCGTCTCGTCTCTGCCTCTGAGCCTGACCATATTTGATCCCTACTGAAAGTAACATCTGTAGAGTATAAGCTCCTCACTCCTTCTTTGCCCCACTCATGCCACCCACTAAATCAGGGATACCTTCATGTATTCCCAGCAGATGTATAATGTGAAGCAAAAAAAAAAGTAGATCATACATGAGTGACACTAGTTGAATCCTAAGGCCAGGCCTCTCCTGCTGACTCCACACTGGGTCACTCAGAACTGAACTCTGTAGAGAACCCATAAACTCCTCAGCATACCTTATTCATGTCCTTACCATCTTTGCCATCTCAGAGAAAAAGGCAACATGGATGCATGCCTATGGATGCATAGGCATATGCAATTTTACATTTTTACAATACAGTATAATTCAAGGATGAAATAATGAAGGTCTTGGATGAAGGAGGCAACAGAAAGTAGGGATGATTTACGAGTGCTATTTTTGAAAATACACAGGACTTGATGAACAATGAGATAAAGATAAGGAAACCAAAATGACTCAGTGATTATTATCCTAGTGAGTAGAGAGAAGTCTGATACCACTACAAAAAAATAAGAAAGCTGAGAAAGCTGAGAAGTATAGCTAGTTTAGAGAATAAAGAAAAGTTTGTGTTAAACACAATCTAAGACAAGATCTTAACAAGATCTTCTTAACTGCTGATCCCAAAGGCATGGAATTAGAATCCAAGTAAAGTTTACTTTAAAAAGATATTAAGAGGTAGAGATAAAAATTTGAGAGCAATCATAGAACCAAAATCCCTTCAAAGAGGAAGGATAGAAAAAGAAGAGACTCAGAACAAATAAAAAGCTAAAAGAATGGTTACCTTGGGAAATACAAGTAGAAAACTACAGGAAAAAGAAAAGCTCTTAGAGTAAACAGAGATTAGCTAGGAAGACCGGGGGAAAAAACCAAAGTCCAGTGCCTCTAGAATTAACAGAAGTAGTTCCATTGTCAAAAGTAACCAGTATTAATAATAATAGCACTAATTATTTATAATCCCCACAAGAGCGCTTTGTGTTAAGCATTAGCCGCATTTAACAGAGGGGAAACTGAACAAGAGAAGTAAAATTTCCCAACGTTAGTATCAGAACTAGTAAGTGACATGAGCCAAATGAAGCCCAAATCTGATTCAGAATAAACCTACTAGCCCAATGGCCTGACATAAAAAACAAAAACAAATGTAGCCCACTATGGATAAACCAAGGCAGCACAGGCTTAGAGTAAATAAGCAAGACAATGCAGGGTTTCAAAAAGAAATATAGGGTAAAAAAGAAGTAACAAATATAGCTACTCATTTCTAAAGTTTTGTAGTGAAATGATGAGAGAAGCAAAATGGTAAATGAGCAGAGCAACACATCAAAATGTTTAAGATGGAAATCTGTGTCCACTGAAGCGAGATGGGAAAGATCAAGGACAGAGATAGAAAAAGAGAGAGGCAGAGGGCAGGTTTACAAATAAACTTTAAAGAGAAAGTAAGCACTTCCTCTAAGAAAGAAGATTCCACAAAAAAAAAAAAAAAAAAAAAAAAAAAAGAAAGAAGATTCCACAGCTTACCAGAGACCCAGGGTATGGTGATTATCTTCTATGAATAGGGAGGAGCTGGCTAGATGAGGTTTTGGGGACAGAAGAGTATGATAAATGTTCCAAGGTTAAATTAAAATCATCTAATTGAAGACTGCAAGGATTTGCAGAGGGTCAGGATTATGGAATTTTATTTCCTTTTTTATGATCCAGGGGACAGCTATCCTAAAAGGTCCATGGATTCAGACTGGGAACAAAGAATGATAGAATCAAGAAGGGCTGCCAAATTACTATTAACAAATTAAAGCAGGTCATTAGCGTGGATATTGAATTCACTTAAGATGGTAACATAAGCCAGTATGAAAAAGAAATCTTCAAAGAAAGGGAAATCCATCCTGTCACATACTGATGGTTTGTAAAAGATAATCAAATCGTGCATATTGACAAAGACTGAGAAGCAGAATGATAAGGTGGTATATTAATAAGATTAAAGAGCAATAAAGGACTAATTCCTTTTAGTCTCACTGAGAAGCTCTTAAAAGGATAAGAGAATATTTTGACATGAGAAAAGCTGCATTTTAAGGCAGAAAAATGCAACAACAACAACAAAAGGAGCGACAAAGCTTTTCAGGGCAGAAAAACATATCACAACAGAAAATGGAAATCAGGGAGAGAACAATACACAAATTTCATCTGGATAGGACCAAGCCACAGTAAGGGAGAGAGGAGTGGTAGGAGCAAGAGGTAAGAGAGCAAGAAAATTAATGCCAGAAATGGTAGATAGGATTCACAGTCCAGACAACATTGGGAGTCATGTTCATATAGGTGGTGGTACGGACTGGAACAGGATAACCTTAGGACTCAGGACATAAAAATTTTAAAAATATAGCAAATATAATAAAATATAGTTCATTTGATTAGAAAACATTAATTCCCAAAGTCTTAGAAAGTGTCTTCATGCTATTTCCTGGCTAAGTAATTCTATTACTAAATTTCCACCAATTTCTATTGAGCGACAATTTATTCTAGAGCAAAACAAAACACAGCCACAAGTCCAGAAAAGGCCTGGATTTAGCAGCACTGTTGAACAGAATTGATATGTTGTTACAGGAGGATTAACTGAACTACTATTCAGAAATGGGTAGTGATCAACCTCCTTCACTGTCTTGAACCATCTGCTCATTGTTTCTAGTACACAAAATCATTCATTTTAAAAAAAGAAAATGCAAAAATAGTGAGAATACAAGAAAATGATGTGATCTATAAACAGTATACATAAATACACAAACTGCCAGTATAGCAAGAAGTATTCAAAGTACCTACATCAACCAGGAGATCTGGGTCTATGCTAAACTGTCTTCCCGACAGCATGGCTTGAAAGTCCTCTAAGCTGCAATCAATACTGTCAAGATAATCCAACAGCTCAACCCTAAGGAAAAAATATTAAAAAAATATCAAATACTGGGTTTCCTTGTTTTTACATTTAAACTCACATTACAAAATTCTTAATCGTAAGAGATCCTATTCAGTATTTGAGATTCCCAAAAATGTGGTCTACTAAGAACTCACAGCTTTTACACAAAACTTTAATATTTACAGAAAAAAAGATTGTGACAACCATCTGATTTATCTTTTTTCCTCTACCCTATAAATTATAAAATATTTAACTTATTATTGGTAATTGCTACTAATTTCTGGTTTTCTTATAAGTCCCTTAACAGAGATTATCTTATTCTATAGCCCTGATAAAACACAAATACACACACACACTTTATGAATATTCAAAACAAGTATCTCATTAAAGAAATCTAAGGAATTGCCAGGGAAAATCTCAAGACTATTCTTGAGATGATTAAATCCCTCTCAAAAAAAAATTTGCAGAACTTAGCCCTGACTAAAACAAAGAAAGTTACGTGGGTTCATAATCTGAAAAGAAGATCATTCAAAGAAAATAGAACATGTGAAGTAAACAAAGCAAGCAAATAAACTCAGATAACATCTGGATGAGCACTCACTTTCCCAAAAGATTGATGTTATCATTTAAAATGGAATCCATCATGGTCACAGGATCTTCTGTGGTCAGACTGGATGAGCCATTTAGCTGGACAGCACTAGACATGAGAGGACTGGTGCCATCACTGCCTGAACTTAGGGATTCTCTGGCTGGTTCATTCTGATCTCCACTCTGAATGACAGGTGCATACTCATCTTCATTGTCATCTTCAACAATGACAATATCAGGGTACTGGCTACAGCTAGATCAGCAATATGAGAAAGAACCAATTATATTTTCAAACACATTCAATAAATTAATTTGTCCATTCATTCTTCATGGAAACCTTCTCCCCAAAACACGTATCAAAAGGCACAAATTTCTTGGGTGAGTCACCTTAATCACAAATATTGATTCACCATATGATGAGACCACAAAGAATCAATTAAAGATGTTTAACTCCAAAATTAAAAAATCAGAATTCTCATTACTTTTTGTTGGAAGTCTTTTTACTGAGGGGAGAACATCTCATTAAATATTTTGGCTTTTTCAGTTTAATAAACCAAATATGAATTAGACAGTAAATTATGACAGAATAAAGTTGTTTCGAATTTAACTCTTTGATAAGAAAAGTAACCAATATTTTCACAAATTTTACTTCATAATTTCCTTACTTGGATGGATCAGATATAACATCCTCATTAGTTTCTGGAATAACTGGGATATTTTCTTCATCTGCATTATCATCAGTTACATCATAAATAATGATGTCATCTGAAATCCGCTCCCTTGGCTTTAAACCTTCAGTCCTACTGTGTGGAACCTAAAAAAATCAGGCAGAAAATGTATCAAAAACTGAAATTATATTGACTACTGAACAACATACCATTTAAAAAGTGTTAATTGGGCACCCATTATTTACTAAATTTTGAGGATACAATTTAGCTATGTTCTCTGCCCCAATGGGACTTACTAATTTTATTTATACCAATTCACAAAGGTATGAGGTGTGTTACTTCATTCTACTTATTTCTTTGACTGTAAGGAATCTTGAAGGTGGCATGCCTCAGAATGATTCTATGGAAAGATTTTCAAATTTTAAAGTATTTTTTATATCCAAAGGGTTAAAAAAAGAAAAAATCTTAAGACTTCATTAGGAATTTCAAGCATAACCAGATGGCCACTGTTGCTGATGAGGATTATTTTATCCAAGCTACTCTGACATATGGTTTATTCTTTCTCATTAAATGCTTTCATTAATAGGAAAAAAAAAAACCATTCCAATAGCTCCAGTTAAATGTCAGCCTGAGTTTTTAGCAATAATTTTTTTTATTCATTTGCAGATATATTTAGGTTGTAGGTACACAATAAATAAGAAAGCATTCGATTCTCTAAAGCAAATTAAACTCATTATTAAAATGCAAAATCTATAAATTTCAACAGTAGATAAATCTGAGGCAAAAGATCCAAAGTACTTAAAAATTTATAAATCCGGTTAAATTAAGAAATCTTCATCCATTTACATTGAATCTTCAATCCTAAAAACACAATAGTTAGGTATGCTTTATTATTTAGAAACAGTAGTGGGAAGAAGAACCTGATGTTAACTGATTTGCTCAAGAAAAAAAATCTTGGTACTCTAATAACAAATCTGAAGCAGTATTTAGAATTCTAAGATTTGAAAGTTACAATAACAATCAGCTATTAAAGGAAGTCTAGACACTGGACTGGAATGATTTGCCAATGGGTGTAAGTTTGACAAATGATCCAGAGAGCCCAACACAAAAATAAAGGTAAACAAAAATAGTTTTGAAATTGCTAGAGTAAAAAGTCTAGTCTACACAACTTATAATAAAAGTTGGAAACTTAAAATAATTTATGGATGAATGCTTAATTACATAACCATAATACTGAATTAATATCAAGTAGTAGAGATGAACTTAATTTAATAAATCTCAAAACAAAACCAAGTGAAAAAAGTCACAATGTAAAATGATATGTGCAAAACAGTATCATTTATTTATTTATTTATTTTTTTTTAAAACAGTATCATTTATATGAAGCTTGGATACATGCAAAATAATAGCAAATACTGTTCATGAGTTCACACATATAAAATGACCAATTCAAAAATGACTGATATAAATACCATTTCAAGATAGTGATTATCTATGAGAGACCGAAGAGGAGTCAAAAAACAAACTTGAGAGGCAAAAAAACAAACTTGGGAACAGGAAACTAAAATAATTCTATTTATAGCAGTTTCTTTCTTAAAATAATTTAAAGCAAATAATTTAAAAAGGCATGATTTAATAAAACTGGAAGGATGAACACTTAGATTATTATTCACTAAACTTTGAATGTGAATTCTGAATACATGAAATACTGCTGTAATAAAATTTGGTTTGATATAACAAATATAAAATAGAATTTAACCAAAAAATTACTTTATGATGGTGATTATCAGCTGGTTCTTTGACTATATGCTGAAACAAATTCTTCTTTTGGGCTCCATTAGTATTTAGAAGTAGAGGCCTGAAAATCAGAAGATATTCATGAAATTCAGTGAAGCGAGCACACAAGAAATTTAAACTATTCTAATATTTTACCCTCACATGAACATATACACTTTAATAAGAAAAGATTTTAGTTAGGGATACACAAAGAACATAGTGATACACAATGGTCACATCTTAGGAACAGAAACTAGGGGGTGACTCTGCCTAGGTCTTTGATTTTGCCATTCTTCTATACTATTTTTGCTAAAATTAATATAATAACTATAATAAATAATATGTAGTATATAACAATGATATATAATAATATAATAAATACAATATACTATTTCATTGCTGACTGAACTATATCATTATGAACTGTACTAACATACATAACTAGTTCATGGAAGTAGAGTTAAGGCCACAGCATAAAGTGTGCACATAACCAAGCTTTAAGATAAGTTTTTTCTTCTTCCAACTACTCCTTTGTCCACTATCCTTAAGCTTTAGTTGTAACAATGGCAAATACTACTAACACTTTTATGTATCATAACCCACAGTCAATATTTGGGTTATTAAATTCCTTATTAGTGGATTAAATATAAGTGATCAAGTATTTTTGTTTTCAATGTATGACCTTTTTTTAAAAATTTCCCCTCACTCAGGCCTTCTAACTTTACAGTAAATGGCTAATGCAAATAAACATGGATTCCTGATTAACTCCCTATATGTCTGTAAAGTGACCATTTAGCTATACTTGTCTCTGAAAAACATTAGCAGGATGACTGGAGGAAGAAGTAACACTACTCTTGAAATGCTGAGAGTATAATTTAACAAGGAAGGACTATTCCTCTGGAACAACAGACATACACTAAGCGAATGTAGGCCATTCACTGTTAAACACTAACATGTTTAGCTGTCCAGAAATAGGTCAAAGTATTTTACACAGAAACTTACCTTTTACGTTTTAAGCTCACAAGCTGGTTATTCTGAACCAATGTAACAATAAACTGGACAATCTAAAAGGAAAATATACACAAAAAATTTCCCATCATAGACTCCTAATTCTTAGTCCACATTACAAGTGTTAAGAAATTAATTCAAATACTACATATTTTCTAAGTCACATAATGTCTCTCGTGTTAACATATTTGAAATTTGGGTGCACCTTGTAATTAATATCTAAAGAAATGTAACAGTTTCCAGGCAGAAGAATAACCTGTAATAAAAGTAGCAGCCACCCAGGATATCAAGATGCCTAAGACATTCATCTACTTATCCATCCATCCATTCATCTATCTATCCCCCCATGCATCCATCTACCCAATACTCTACTCAGTTATTTGTTTTGGTGCTAAGATCCAAGCATGCCTGAATACAGATCCCAAGTTTTTAACTGAAATTCTTTCAAGACTATGCTGAGGGGCGGGGGGGAGTGACAGGCAACATTTTTCTTAAACTAGGTAATGCAATTAGAGGCCAAAGAAATTTCCATCTCTTTCAGAAGAGAGCATAAAATTTTCAAGGGAGAAAAAGCTTATTGGGTTATTCTAGAAAAATTATTGCTTAATAAAATCATGAAATATCTAATTATACAGTAACAGAAATAAACCCCCAAATACAGTTAATTAGAAATTATCCAAAAATAAATATACAATTTCAAAGTTGGGAGTACATTTTTTTTTTTTAATAAACAATGAATAGATTTTGTTTCAGATGGTTTTCCTCTTAACTATCCAAGACACACATACTGCCAATCAAGAAAAGCTGGTTTAATCTTCAGAGCTTAATTAAATTTAAAAGGAAAAGGCTACTAAACAGATCAAGACATGCAAACAATCTTTCATATTTTATGACAGCATTTCTTACAGTGTGGTCCATGGACCAGCAGTATTAGCCCAGGAATCTGTTAGACACACATTCTCAACCCCACTCCATAATTAACGGAATCCGAAATTCTGAGGACAGGGTCCAGCAATGTCCTCCAGGTGATACTGATGTGAATGTGAGAATCACTGGCTTAGGATGTCTTGAAATTTATTGTCACCTTCCTAAAGGAGCTAAAGAAGTGAGGATCATATGGTGAACTATGAAAAGCAGTATATCACTGAGAGGCTATAAATAAAGGCCAAAAGCAACTGGAGGACTATTTAGACTCTTTGCAGAAAAGTTAAACAGTTTTAGAGTCATGAAAAGGAAGCTAGCCACTAAATTGTTTATTCAAAAGAAAATGCTGACTGATGCTGATGAGAAGACAAATTTAAACTTAAAGGTATCTATGAAATAATTTGGTTTCAATTACTTTTGTTAATTTATAAGTGTTATAAAAAATTCTAAAAACATTAGTGGTTGAATTATAAGAACATGAAGCACTGGCTAAATTTCTCCTGAAATTTTTTCTGTATTTTAGTTCTCTTATTAAGACAATTCTGCATCATGCTGTACACAAACCTTGTTTCCTGAAGAAGATAAGGCACCTAACATTTACAACATCTAATTTCTGGACCTGGTAAGTTCTATAACAGGTACTATTTATCCTATCCTGTAACAAGTACCTATACCAGGTAACTCACATATACTATTCCAATTAATATAAAGCCAAGGAGTGAATGGCAGACATATGAGGCAAATACAGCAATACAGAAGAGATTATCAGCTATCACTACGCATCATGAAAATTCCCTAGCTCCACCAAACCACATTTATTCAAAACTCAAATTTGAGCAGACAGTATGCTAGGTTTCATGAAAACCTGAAATCCTCTATAAGTATTCCATCAACTTTCCTTGCTTTTAGGTGAAAAAAAAAATCATATAGTATTATAAGCTAATATTTAACTAAAACGTTTTCTGGAAAAGATTAAAAGATTTTTTTTTCTTAATGAAGTGCAGGCTAAGGTACATCTATACTTTTTTTTAAAGATTTTATTTATTTATTCATGAGAGAACAGAGAGAGAGGCAGAGACACAGGCAGAGGGAGAAGCAGGCTCCCTGCAGAGAACCTGATGTGGGACTCGATCCCAGGATCCTGAGATCAGGCCCTGAGCCAAAGGCAGGTGCTCAACCACTGAGCCATCCAGGTGCCCCCAAACACCTATCATTTTAAATCAGCTATTCTTAACAGGCTTGCATGTTGGAATCAGCTATGGAAGTTTTGAAAGTATATGTACTTGGACTAAACACTTAGAACTAAATTGTACATTCAACCTTCACTTACATACTGATTTGGAAAAACTATACACACACACACACACACACACACACATACACACACACACAGTGTATCTATCTGACTACAGGCCAAAGGCTGCAACCATTCATCTCTGTTCTAAGCTTGCTCCACTAGACCCAGATCCTGTCAAGTCATAACCCTATTTTTAGCTAAAGGCATCTCAGCACAAACCAGCTGAAGTTCTCCCACCCTTCCTCCCCCTCAAAAACCTGTTGCTTAAACTTAAGAGTCTAGTTTACTCATGAGCAAAAAATAGCTGCCTTAATTACTTTTATGTTTCAAGTCTTATTAACATATGAAAGCTGATATGAAAAGACTAAATCACAAGGACACAATGCAACAGAGAGATTTTCAGTTTCCCCAGTAATTTTCAGCTCAGATACTAAAATCTAGAATTTATTTTACTGCTTTTCTGGAAATACTAATAATGGCATACATTGGTAACTAATTTTTTGAATTCATAATTTGGTGAACTGATTTGAAAATTTTAGTCATTTGTCTTCAAAGACCATATCTATGCCATTTCAAGTAAAAAAAAATAGTAAAAACAAAAGAACACAGTAAGACTGTTATTCATAGTAAAAAAAAAAAGTGTAGTATATTAATTATGTTCCTAAAAATAAAGTATCTTTAAAGTTGTTATATCAGGCTAAAAGTCACTTACTTAAAGCTAATGAGACTTAGGCTGAGAATATGGAATAACCATATTTAGGTAATGAGAAATGTTCCTTATTAAAAAGAAAATATAACAGTTGACCTAATTTGTTTGATTTCATAGTTTCACTATTATATACGAACCCAATATATAAGAAACTAAGATCAATCACTGACTATTCCATAGAGACTTTTTTTGGGTCACAAATGGTACACAAATTAAACAAAGGCAGATTACAGTCATGGGATGAAAAAGCTTACCTTTCGAATAACTTGTTGCTGTTGTGCATGTTTTGCTCGTAATTCTGACACCTCCTTCCAAAGGGACTCATTCTCACTATGTTATCATTTATTAAAAAGCAAAACAAAATTTAGTGAGAAACCCAGACCTCATTATCTTTAATTAGGAATACCAGTGAACTTTCCTATATATTTTCATGAAAATGAAAAAACTTTGGTTCAATTATATAAAATGGCAACTATCTTGACACAACTCCAGAATCATCCCTTCCTAACTATAGTACTTTATATTCATGGCAATATAAACACAAAAATTAAAGACACATGCCTATAGCCAATATAGTAGTAGGCAATTTACTTCTCTGACAATGTGGTTCATTACTTCTTGTTTAAAAAATAAACTAATCTTTGGCTACCAAGTGAATTCAGGAGTTGTGCTTAGAAAAGAATTATTAAAGGAAGTGACATTTATCCAGCACTACCTATGTTCCAGGCATTATACTAAGCATTTTAGTGTATTTCTTATCTAAACTTCTCTATCAGTTGAGAAAGGAATTATTAGCTCTATTTTATAGAGGAGGACACTGAGCCTCAAGAATTGAGAGGACTTGCCTAAGTTCACACAGGTAATGTGTAGTAAGTGTTAAAGTTGATCTGAAAGTTTATCAGGTCCTAAAACTATCTTAAGATGTTTCAAACACAGACATAGAAAAATACTAAAAAAAAAAAAATTTAAAGCATGTCTAAATATGTGACAAACCAATAATTTGCCTAGTAGTAATAGTTTCTTTTCCTTCATTAACTACTATTGAAATTGCAGTTATTAAGTATTAGCAGCAACAATACTTAGAAGGCATGAAGGATAATCCACCTATTAAATGCTTTAAGTTTTGTTCTTGTTAATTTCCATAATATCCATCCTCTTCAAGCTAAACTATTACAAAAGGGACTTCTATATCTTACATACAGAAGATCTTGAAAATAAAACTTTCTTTAATACTTACTGAATAGGGTACTCTTTTTGACTCAGATATTTGAAGATATTATCATCTGCCTACTAAATTTAAGTAGAAGAACAGTTACCTCTAAAACTTACAGGTCCAATCTGGGGATCTATTTCTTAAGGGCTAAACTGGAGATTCAAGGAATTGGGTCAAAGGGCACCTCAGTAGACACAAGATACATACCATAAACTAGCATAACTGATTAAATGAAATACACAAAATGGGACAGCTTAAAATTAAACCTTATTAAAAAATGGAATCAAAATTCAAGGTTATTCTTTTAACGAAGACACCTGAGTTAAGACAGCTACACTAATATCCCACATTTGAAATGGAAGAGAGAGAATACATAAAATCAATCAAGACCTTGGCCCCTATCAGGAAAAGAAAAAATCTCAACTACTTACTAAGAAGAGAAGTATACATTGAGAGAAGTATACATCTACTCTATATACAAGTTGTTAGTGTGGCAAGTAATGGTGCCAAGAATTGCCATAAGGCAAAAGTATGTTTCTGTAGATAAATGATTTGAATAACACCATTACCATGTCTATGTATGATAAATACCAAGTAAAGCAAGTCTCTTGCATCCTTTTCCCTATTTTTTTGTGTTCTATTTTATCTTAAGCCACATAGAAAAAGCATATTAAACTGCCATAAAAGAAGAGATGAGTAACATATGTAGTATCTTTTTATGGCTTGTGTTCCCTCATGTGTGTGAACATCATATGAATGCTAAGTGGAATCATATTTCCTACACTGATTTATTTTTTTAAAAGATTTTACTTATTTATTTGAGAGAGAGCATGCACACATACATAAGCCAGAAGAGAGGCAGAGGGAAAGGGAGAAGCACATTTCCCCCTGGGGCAGGGAGTCTGATGTGGAACTCAATCTCAGAACCCTGAGACCATGACCTGAGCAGGAAGCAGACACTTAATGGACTAAGCAAGCCACTCAGGGGCAATTCCTACATGAATTTAAATATCTATTGTTTCATCAGCGAGACTCCTGCATCAAACTGTTTTAATTGCCCATAGTCATAAAATCTTTTGACCACGGTCAAGAAAATATAATATTGAGGTAAAGTCAAGGGCTAAAAATCAAACTAAGGGAACCAGTACTTACAGAAAAAAGACCTTTTATCTTGGCTTCAACAATGAGATCTAAGTACTTAAAGCACTAACCTCCAATCCCAACACACACACACCAATCCCTATATGAAGATTATATTTGGCAATAATACTTTACCTTTTTAATTCAGAAAGTCTGGACTCAATAGTTTCTTGTTTTATTTGAACTTTCTGAGCACTACTTATAATTTTTGTTAAATCTTCCTGACGAATCTTATTTTCTTCTGGTTTTGAAGATGAAACCTTTTGAAAACAAATGTAGGAAATCAAATACTATATACCATATTTGTAATTCAAAGTTTCCCTATTAAAAAAAAAAAGTTTCCCTATTATAAGTGGGTTTGTAGCTGATTCAGGAAGTTAGATTTAGTTCCAAAAAGCCCAGGATAGGATTCTATAAAAAGAATAGCTCAAAGACAAGGATAAGAAATAATCTTTTTTTTTTTTTTTTTTAATGTGGAGAAGTTTCTACAAGCAGGAACAACTTAGGGGCTTTTTTTTTCATTCCCTTTAGCCAAACTCACTGTAATTTCCCCAAGCCTCTTCATTATCACATTCCACGTTTAATTAAATTTATGCAGTAACAGCTGCACACTAGGCTATTTTCTTTCATGGTCCATTACTCTTTTATCCCTCTTCTTTTGTGGATTTAGTAAAAATATTTTATTTCAGTAAAAGATACCATTCATTAAAAAATATGTTATTAGATGCTTACTATATGCAAGGGACTTATTCTGGGCATTGGATATTCAGCAGTGAACTACAGAACAAGCCCTCCAGGGAGTGGACATTCTAACAAAAGTTTACATATTTTAAGCTAAATTAGAAAGAGTGAGCCATCCCAATATGGATGATTTTTCACCCTCAGTCAGAATGTAAACATTTTCCTTCCCTCTAGAACGTATTTGAAGACTGAGCCTTTAGGACAGTTGACTGCAGAAAAAAATATAAAATAGAGGGAAATAATTAAAGCTTTATTAGTCTAAGTTATCCCAACAAAAACACCTGTGTATTTCTATACATTCTTAATTTCAATAGGTGAAATATTGTGTTGGCCAACTATGCTACATGGTAATGCCTTAAATAAATCATATTAACAATAGCTCACCTTCCTTTTAATGTTCTCCAACAAGTCATCCTGGCCTTGTTTGAAGTAAGGATGCTGAAATTCAACAGGCCCATCTCGTTCCTGCTTTACAATTCCAGAGTCAATATGCACAACCTTACGAAAACCATCTGAAAAAAAGATTCAAAATTTAGATGACTAAAATAGATAAAAGTAAAAAAATTTCCCTTTCCTTTATCAACCTAATGGGGGAAAAAATGGATTAATCGGGGCTGACCACAGTATTCCAAATAATCACTGCCTATACTCACACATATTCAACTGCCTCACAAAGCTTGCCATGTTATTGTGCTTGAAATATTTAGGAAGAATTTCTTTTGCAAATCTTTGTTCATCCAAAACCAGAAAACTCTGGCCATTCTGAAAAAGAGAAAAAGTCAATTAGTTGATGTATATGAATCAAAACCGAAAAAAAAAAAAAAAAAAAAAACAAAACCGAGCAGTCCTTCTATGATACTTTCGGATTCATCTTTTATTCCTATTAATACCAACAAGAAACAAACCATCTTTAAGTGCCAAACTGTAATTAAGCCTTTGATGTCAGCCTCAGAAGTTTAGGAGCATGTCTAAACCAAAAACTGCATCATACACTCTGGTGAAATATTAGAAGAATTTCCACTAAATCAGAAGCAAGAAAGAAATACCGTAAATGGGCAACATAATTATTTAACATGGAAAGCCAATGCAATTAGACAAAAATAGACAAAATTCAAGAAGAAATATTTTATCATTATTTGCAACAGCCATATCTTTACACAATCAACTGAAAAACTAAAACAATTCAGTAAAATATCTGGTTAATAATATTTAAAGTCACTAGTGTTCTTCCATAGAAAAAAAAAACAATTTGAAACTTACTATAATATAATATCAAAACAGTATGATACTGGCATAAACACAGAGAGACAAACCAATGGAACAGAACAACTGCCAAATACACCATTATATATAAGGTCCAAAGAGGTTTTTGTGTTTTTTTTTTTTTCTTAAAGATTTTATTTATTTATTCATGAGAGACACACAGAAAGAGAGAGAGACACAGGCAAAGGGAGAAGCAGGCTCCATGCAAGGAGCCCGATGTGGAACTCGATCCCGGGATTCCAGGATCACGTCCTGGGCTGAAGGCGGCGCTAAACTGCCGAGCCACCCAGGGATCCCCAGTCCAAAGAGTTTTGACAAGAGTCCCAAGACCATTCAATGGGAAAAGGAGAGTTTTCAACAAACAATGCTAGGAAACCTGGATACTCTTGTGCAAAAAAACAAAGTTTACCTTACACTATATACAAAAATTAACTCAAAATGGATTAAAGACTTAAATGTAAGAGCTAAAACTCTGAAAATCATTAAAAAAAAAAAAAACATAAGGGGGAAAAGCTTCATGACACTGGATTTGGCAATGATTTCTTGATTAACACCAAAAGCACAAGCAACAAAAGCAAAAACAGACCAATGAGGCTACCTCAAACTTAATTTTTGTGCAAACACTATCAATAGAGTGAAAAGGCCATCCACAGAATCCAAAAAAATATTTGCAAATTGTGTATCTAATAAGGAATTAATATCCATAACAAAGAACTTCTAGAACTCAACAAAAAAATATACAACCCCATAAGAAATGGGCAAAGGACTTGAGCAGATATTTTTCCAAAGAACATATACAAATGGCCAATAAATACATGCAAAGATGCCTAACATCACTAATCATTAGGGAAATGAAAACCAAATACCACAATCACTACTTCATACCCATTAGAATGGCAATTATTTTTAAAAACACCAAATAAACTGAAAATAAGTGTTGGAGGATGTGAATAAATTAGAACCCTTTACATTGAGGGTGGAAATGTAAAATAGTGCAGCTGCTATGGAAAACAGTATGGTGGTTCCCCAAAAAACTAAACAGAGACTTACATACGATCCTGCAATTCTACTTCTATGTATATTCCCAGAAGAACTGGGCAGGTACTCACAAAGATATTTGTATACCCACATTCATAGCAGCATTATATGCAACAGTCAAGAAGTGGAAGTAACCCAAAAGTTCACTGACAGATGAATGGATAAACAAAATGTGGTAAATACACAGAATGAGTACTCAGCCTTAAAAAAGAAGGAAATTCTGATGGGTGCTACAACATGGATGAACTTTAAAGACATTATGCTAAGTGAAATAAACTAGCCACGAAAGGACAAATATTGTACTATTCTACTTAAATGAGATATCTACAATAGTCTAATTCAGCGAGACAAAAGTAGTATGGTTATTAGGGGCCAGGAGGAAGGAGGACTTGGAAATTATTGTCTAATTAGTATGAAGTTTCATTACGGAAATCTGAAAAACATTCTGGAGTGATGACTGTATAGCAGCGTAAAAGTAATTAATGCCACTGAACCATATACTTAAAAACGGGTAAAATGGTTAGTTGTATGTTAGGTATATTTTACCATAACAATTTTAAACTAAAATAGAACAAAAGATTCCAATAACAGAAAAATATCACATATCTAAAGATAAATCTTAAGAATATATTAAACTATAGAGGAACAAATACAGTACTGTACAGCTGTCAGTTCTAATTAACCAATACATTCTCAATAAATTATCAATTAAAATTTTGGAGAGTAGAAGAGATGCTAACACAATCAAATATTAGGTACTAGAGTTCACCTGTGAAATAATTTAACAAGAGGCAAGAAAATACTAAAAACAATGAGAAGTGTTAACTCTATCCCATAAAGGTAATAGAATTACAGTTTATAAGAGTTTGGTACCAAAGAAGAGATAGTAAATATAAATAAATAAATGAACTAGAGAGAATGGAAGCAGTAACAAATCTATTTGAGAATTTAATACGTAATAAGTACAAATAACATTAAAATCAGGAGGAAAATGAGAAAAAAATGAGTTCATGAACTCTTCATCTAGAAAGAAAAAAAAAAAAACAAAAGCTCAATGCTAACTTACTGCTCAATCATTCTTTACAAGCAAGCTTCTGGAAGTATGCTGTAAACCTAAGTCATACTGGCAAGAATTTATATTTTATTCGTGGAAACTGCTAGCTGCCTACCTTATTTCCAAATTCCTCTACTTACTTTTTAATTTTTGTTATTTTAAAACTACAATTTTTATTGTATACAACATAATTTAATATATCTACACACACAGAGAAAGAACTACTACATTCAAACTAATTAACATACCATCTCCATCAGCTAAAAAGCTTGTGCAGAAAAGACAACAACAAAATAAAAAGAAAACCTAACAGAATACTTGCAATCAATATATCTGATTACCTGGTAAGGGATTAACAATCCAAATATGTGAGGAACACATACAACTCAACAGAGGAAAAAAAAAAAAAGACATAAACCGATTAAAAACTCAAATAGAGGGATCCCTGGGTGGCGCAGCGGCTTAGCGCCTGCCTTTGGCCCAGTGCACCATCCTGGAAACCCGGGATCGAGTCCCACGTTGGGCTCCCAGTGCATGGAGCCTGCTTCTCCCTCTGCCTATGTCTCTGCCCCTCTCTCTCTCTCTCTCTCTTTCTCTGTGACTATCATAAATAAATTTTAAAAAATTAAAAAAAAAACTCAAATAGACATTTTCCCAAAGATACAGAAAGGTGTATGAAAAGGTGCTCAACATTACTAATCCTCAGGGAAATGCAAGTCAAAACCACAATGAGGTACACTTCATAACTGTTAGGATGGCAATTATTAAATAAAAGACAACAAGTGTTGGCAAGGGTTTAGGGAAAAGGGAACTTTCTGCGGTAATGCAAATCAGTATAGCCATATGGAAAACAGCATTAAGGTTCCACAAAAATATATAGACCTACCACATGATCCAGCTACCCCTTTCCTGGGTATACACCCAAAGGAAATGAAATCAGTACCTCAAGAGAATTTGTGCTCCAATGTTCGTTGCAGCATTATTCACAATAGCCAAGAACAAACCTAAGTGTCCCTCAATAGAAGAATGGATAAAGAAACTGTGATACACATACCACACACACACACACAATGGAACATCATTTAGCCTTAAAAACAAAGAGATCCATTTGCAAAAACTACTTCCTTACTAACAGAACCACAGTTCTGTTTGATGCAGCAACTATGTTTCTCAGCCCCCCAACAGAGGCAGCCAAATACACACCTGGCAATTTCGATATAAATAGAACTGACTGGGTAGAGCTTCCAGAAAAGCTTCTAAAAGGGGAAAGATTCAAAGTGTCAAACCCCTATCTCCCATATCCCTGCTTGGAACTTGGGAGCTAACTGACTGCAAATTCAACAACCACTGAGGTACAGAAACTAAGTACGGCTGAAAAGTCCAGAAGGTATCTTCAGACTTAAAAGGAAAAGACAACTCTAATTCTGTTTAAACTATCATTTGGATTTCTATTTGTGTCTGAAACTAAACCTGATAGAATTATTTTAAAAATTCAATGAAGTTGAATAATTGTTAACACAAAAACATTTTAAATATTTATGACAGTTAACTGCATTAATCAAAAATTTCTAACAAATCAGTAAGAAAAACCCAACGTAAAATTTAGAAGAGGCCCAATTTCATTATAATTGAATGTACAGCAAAACAAATAATGATTTTCACTTATTAGATTGGCAAAATTTTAAAAGTCTGATGGTAATCAGAGTTGGTTATCAGGTAATAACTATTAAAATTAAAAACGCATGTTTTCTCCTATCTTAAAAAAACTTTCCTTCTTACTTTTCAATCTACCCACTCCATTTGTCTTTTCCTTCACTGCAAAATTTAACAAACATATTTCAAAGCCCCCTTCTCCAAATGAGTACTATCTAAAATATTCTTGCAAAAAAAAAAAAAATATTCTTGCTAAAAATTGGTTTTGGTCTCCCTCTCTCGACTCAACCGTTTTTTGTTTTTCCTAAAATGTCAAATGCCAAATTCAATGCCTTCTTTTCAATCCTGATCTTCCCACACCTCTCTGTGGCATTTCATTTGGCACTACTGACAATCCCCTCCTCAAATACTCTACTCTTTTGGCTCTGCAGCTATATACTATTAGGCTTCCTATCTCATATTTCCTTTCAATTGTCTTCACCTATCAAGAAGTTGTGTTTTTAGGTTTCTATCCTTGATCATGACACCTTATACTCTCTTTTCTTAGGCAATCTCATCCACGCCAGTGTATCTAACTACTGACTTTATTAAGTATGATGATTTATTATATATGATCACATCTACATCTCTGCCCCAACCATTTCACTTAAAACTTTTCAATTGTTAACATTTTTAGATAATGTTCTTTACTTCACTACGTTCTCAACCTACTATTTCAAATCCATCTTCCTACTCACCAAAGTCCACTTTTTTCCTGTATCTTCCCTCTTGGCATGCCCATCCCCCCCCCCAAGTATGACATTAACAACAAAAAGATAAATAAAAAACTCTCAATTTTAACAGTCAGTAACTTGAGGGGAAAATATGAGAAACATTCCCTTTAAAACTAAGAAAAAGGGGCCCGCCCCATGATCACTACTTCTATTTGACACCCTGAGGTCTTAGCCACTGCAAAACGAAGAAGAAGAAGAAGACGAAGACGAAGAAGAAGAAAGGAGAAGGAAAGAAGAAGATGAAGATGAAGATGAAGAATTATTATTATTATTATTATTATTGAAGGTATAAAGTTCTGAAAGGAAAAACAAAAGTACCATTCACAAATACATGGATGTATACTTAGAGACCCCAAATCACTAAAATGATTAGCTTTCTAGTTTATTATCAACATACAAGTGTTGTTATCTGTATTTCTAACTATCAGCAACAGCCAGAAATGTACTTTTTAACAGACACCACTTACAACAACGTAAGATACCTAAGAAGAAAACCTAACAAACATGCAAGACCTAATTATAAAAAATACAAAACTTTATTAAACAAAATGAATTTAAGAACATGCCTTGTTTATGGGAATAGTTAACATCATAAAGACATCCATTTTTGCTAATCTGATTTATAGTTTCAATGTAATTCCAATTAAAATCCCAGTAAGTTTTTTTCTTTTTTAAGATTGTATTTATGTATTCATGAGAGACAGAGAGAGAGAGACAGAGAGAGAGAGAAGCAGAGACACAGGCAGAGGGAGAAGCAGGCTCCATGCAGGAAGCCTGACGTGGGACTCGATCCCAGGTCTCCAGGATCACACCCCGGGCTGAAGGCGGCACTAAACCGCTGAGCCACCGGGGCTGCCCAAAACACCGTTAAATTTAATGGAATTTGATTTTAAAATATATACAGATGAGCAAAGGCCAACAGTAGTCAAGATACTCCTGAAGGATAAGCTGCCTTCCCAAAAGCAAGACAGTATAAAGCTATAGTTAAGAAAACATGGGATAAGGGCAGAAAAAAAATTGTTCAAAGCAATGGAATAGACAACCAAGAAACAAAATCACAGTATCTACCTAAAATTTTGCTCTAAAACAGAGGAAGGTACACAGCACCACAGAAAGAAAGAACCATTCAATGAAGGAGCTAGGCCAATTGAATATTTATATGGTAAACAATGAAACTGAAGTCCTCATGCCACACACAAAAATCAATTCCAGGTGAATTAAAGACTTACACATAAAATGCAGTTTTAAAACCTCCAGAAAAAAAGAAAAGAAATGGAAAAGTAGCTTTCTGTCTCTGGGGAAGAGGTAAGAAAAAGGATTTCATCCTGAAGAAATAAAAAGCATGACCAAAAAAGATGATTACACTAAAATTAAAAACTTGTATTCATCAAAAGAAAAAGATAAGCCTCAAACTGGGAGAAGATGTAAGCAATACATAGATGCAAAAAAAAAAAAAAAATGGATATACAGAATATACAAGGAATTCCTACAAACAGTAAAAACCAAGCCACACAATAGTAAAATGGCCAAATACCTCACAGAATAGGAAACACATAAGCCAAAAAATATGAAAAGGTAACTGAACACATTAGTAATCAGGAAAATATCAACTCATTGACATACTTTACATCCTCTACTGGTAAAAAAATTAAGGATGATAATATCAAGTTTTAAAGATGTGGATTAATGGGAAATCTCACACTTGGCTAACAGGAATATATAAAATCGTTTAATCTCTTTTGAAACCAATTTGAACTACCTTCTGAGAGTTCGGTTCATACCCTATTTTTCAGCAATTCCAATCTCCAATGAATGTATATATACCTTAAAGAAATTACTGCTTTTATACACAAGAAGTGTATAATATTCATAACAGCATTTGGCATAGTTGATCATCTTTTTTTGAACCATTTTTTTCATTAACTTCTTTGATCTCGTTCCTTTTTCTTCCTGGTGTACTGTTTCTTCTCAATCTCCTTTCCTAGTTGTTTCTTATTTTCACACCCTCTAAAAATCAGAATGACTTGTCTTTCATCTCCTTCTATCTCCATTTGTTTCCCTGTATGATTTCATCTAGTCCCATGGCTTTACCACTCATATGCTCCACAAAATCCACCCTGAATGCCAGTGTCTTATATCCAAAAATCCTGTTCAACATTTCCACTTGGATGTCTTGGAGTGTAGAAGTCATTCAGGCTGTTCAAAAATATTCCTGTTCTTCCTAGCACTGAACTTCCCCATCTCCTCTGAAATTATTAGGCATGATCATATGACCAAGTGGTCAATGAAATGTAAGCTAAACAAAAACAATTTTCAAGAAACACTAGTGTCCATTGTAATCTCAAAGTTAATATGGCCACTCTCTACCTGCATTTCTCTGAATATTCCCCCATCTGACCAAATGGTCTCATCATTTATCTTATTGTTCAGGCCCAATCTGAGTTCTTATTCTTCGTCTTTTCTGCAACTTCAGACAATTAATAAGTTCTACTGCGTTACCTTTAAAGTAGATACCAAATCCCACAACTTCTCACCATCTCCACTGCAAATACCCCAGGCTCAACCACACTATTTTCAATACCATAGTGGAAAGCTGTGATAATATGCAAACTAGTTCCCTAGATTTCCAGTCTCCTTACAACAGACCTAAGGCCCTACACCATCTGCTCCTTCCTGCTCTGACCTCAATCTCACATTCTCCAAAGATACTCTAACCACATGGGCCTTCTCCAAACACATGAACATGTCATGTTCAAGGCCTGTATGTTTGCCATTCCCCTTTCAAATTGTTCAAATCTCTGCTCAAACATCATCTCCTCAGAGTGGCTTTCCTCATCACTCTACCCAAAATACCCACAAATCCTGGTCATTTTATGTGCTAGTTACTGATTTATTGTTCCAAGTTCATTCTTCATTGTCTGCTTTGCAAATATAGAGCTGGGTCCCTTAAATATCTTTTTCTAGATGGCATGGTGAGAAGCTTTGTCAATAGAAGACACTAGAGAGATACTCTAAAAGAAGGGAGGTCTCCTTCCTATTTCCTGGTTCTTTAAAAACACCAGACTCCGACAGTGCAGGCCAGTTCTCCAAGCATCTAGCTCTTGAAGTACAGAAGGTCAGCAGCACAAAGCCAACAGCTTTCCCCAGCATTCTCTCTCCCTTTGGAGGCTTCAAATCATAGTATATCTGGCAAGACATGTCCCCATGAACAGCTGTCAAGGGTGCTCTAGAACAAGGGTTGATAAACCTTTTCTTAAAGGGTTAGATAAATATTTTGGGCTTGCAGCTCATAAGGTCATAATACTGCCCTTGTAGCAAGAAAGCAGGTACAAACAATATGTAAACAGATTGAGCATGGTTATGTCCCAATGGAACTTTACAAAACAGATGACTGGCCATGGGCCATGGTTTGCCAATCACTGCCTTAGAAGGTGTATTTCTCCACAAGTTCTGAAGGATGAACTTCCAGTAAATTCCAGTATGCCACCAGTGCCTTCTTTCCCATGAAGGGAGATGTGGTCATATTGTTTTTATAACTGCCAATCCTATATTCTTTAGGGTTTTTAACTCCATTTCCCCTGATACAGTAATTCTCTAAGCTTCCCCTGTTTAAAATATTTAAAAACAGTTATTTCCTTCTTTTGTACTTTTATACTATGTGACATCTGTCTCCTAATTGGACCCTGATTATCTCTCTTTACCCTGCTTTATTTCCTTCATGGTACACACCACTAACTGAAATTATATTACCTGTGTTTGCTTACTTTTTAATTATCAGCGTCCTCCACTAGAATATAAGCTCTATGAAGCCACTTTGTTCACTACTAAATAAATGTATTCCTAGTACCTAGGACACTGCCTGGTCACAACATATTCATGATAAATACTTGTGAGTGACCAAATAAGTGAATTGTTGGCTAGAGTGGACCAAAATATCTTTTTAGAAGTTCAACTCATGGATTATATCAAATGAAACGATGAATGTCACCTTGCTTGCATCTGCATGTGCTCTCCCCCTTTATTTCATACAACCCTCATTCACTCATACTGTGTTTCTGCTTATGGTATTCCTTCAGTCTCTACTCTAAAATTAGTAGATAACCTCTGAGTGCAAAAATTCTACCATACTGCCATTTAAACCTGTGAAGCTCAAACAATACAATCCAAAACTTTCCCAACACATTCCATAAGGGGCACAAAAGTCACACTGACTGAGGTGGGAGAGACAGGTAGCTTCTTTTTAGGCTTTATTCATAAAGGTTGGTAATCTTCCAAATAATAAGTTGCTACTGCTCCAACTGGGTAGTCAGTTAAAAACATCCAAAATATTCTTACTAATAATCTAATACTTCAATCCCATTACTTTAAAACATTTTTCAGAATAGAAATTTGTAATTTTAGCCAGTCCATAACTTAATGTTCACCAACTGTTCCTTCTGAGTTTCTAGCTCATCCTCTCTTACATATACAAACAAAAAATATTCATCAGGATGCCCAGGTGGCTCAGCGGTTAAGTGCCTGCCTTTCAGCCCAGGGGATGATCCTGGAGTCCTGGGATCAAGTCCCGCGTTGGGCTCCCTGCAGGGAGCCTGCTTCTCCCTTTGCCTAAGTATCTACCTCTCTCTCTCTCTCTGTCTCTCATGAATGAATGAATGAATGAATGAATGAATGAATGAATGAATAAATAAATAAATAAATAAATAAATAAATAAATAAATAAATAAATAAAATTCATCAATCAATCTTCCATCACTTTTCTGTAGGCTCACCTAAGGTAGATTTTTACTCCTATTGTGCCACACCTACGGCTTTCTTGTTTTCACTTGAGGATAGTGTAATAGTGCAATGGTTACTCCGAAGTTCAAAACAATACCAAGACATCAAATTCTGGACGCTCAAATTATTCAAAATAGCTAGAAGATCCTGGATCAATACTCGTTTTGCTCCATTTCCTTCCTATTTCCTGATTTGTCTCTGTTGATTTGAGAGGGATGGAGAAGTAGAGAATGCCACAGGGCACAAAAGGCAGAAAAGATGGCTAAGAGGTCTTTTTTTTTTTTTTTTTTAAAGATTTTAATTTATTTATTCATGAGAGAGAGAGAGAGAGAGGCAGAGACACAGGCAGAGGGAGAGAAGCAGGCTCCATGCAGAGAGCCCGATGTGGGACTTGATCCCAGGGTCCCCAGGATCACGCCCCAGGGCGAAAGGCAGGTACTTAAAACCACTGAGCCACCCAGGCTGCCCCCCCACCTCCACCTTTGTTTTAAACTAGGTTCTACACTCAGCATGGAGCCCAATGTGGGGCTTGAATTCATGAACCTAAGATGAAGACCTGAACTGAGATCAATAATTGGACACTTAACTGAGCCATCCAGGCACCCAGAGTATGAGGTCTTTAATGGAAATCCTTTCTTGGTCTTCTCAAACCATCTGAAGAACAGAGACACTAACAAAACAATTACTTCCAGTTCTTTCTTGCTCTTGTAACTACTTCACTTCAACATACACTATCAAATTTCAGTAACAGTAAAGGCTGTTCCTCTCTATCAATGGCAAGAACTTCCAACCAACTTCCACAACCTCTTGTCCCTGAATATCAAGTTTCTGCAGTTGCTTCCAAGTTAAACCTGTGCCTTCTGTTTAGGACTCAGTTACATTTAAAAAAGCTTTAGGTTGTCCAACAATATTATCTTTGTCCCTCATTCTGGCAATAGACTGCCTACCAGAGCCAAAATAGCTATATAAAATTTTGAAGTTATGGGAAATGTAAAAACAAACAAAAAAATTAGAAAAAACAAACTTTTAAAGGGAGAATATGAGAAAAAAATAAAATATATATAAATGTTTTAAAGACACTCTGGATCTAAAGACATTTCTGTTATTTGAATCAATAACATATTCAGTATAATTTTGCTTGGAATATTCTATTTCGATAATTAATCATGAGAATGGGCATTACTTTATTTTTCATTTTAGTCATACTACAAGTTTTAAGAAAAACTGTTATAAGAGTAAGTCTTCAGGAATATTAAGCCAGGCTTTTCAAACTGCAGTTGGTTTTTTTCTCCTTACCTTACACTCAAGCTAGAAGAGTAAATTATTTTCCAAAAGAAAAAAAAAAATTGCATAGAAGATTGCCTGGTTTCCAAAACATCTGCTGCTTCTAAAAGGTCTTAATATGATTTTCACTCAGATAGTATAAATGCTAAATTACCGCGACAGAAATTCAGCAAAACATGTTTGAAGGAAACCAGAAACAACCATAAATAGCATCTTCCAAAAGATGAGAGTAACTTATTTTGTTTTTTTCCATTTAACATCATTGTTTACTTAAGAGTTTTACCTTTCCCTTCATTGTTAACACTGTTCTTGGAAAAATCTGTGGGAAAGTAATAGAGACAGACTTCCTAAGCAACCAAGCTAAGCCCTACACAACATTAATCCACAACTGTTCACTGACTTGAGAAAGGGTAACATTTTGATATAACACTAAATATTGTGCCAACCTATGTTAAGTGAAGTGCTGTTGATAGAAGACTGATCTCTGATCTGGGAGGTCAGAAATCTATGTTAGAGTCTCTTCTCCATTAATAGCTAGCTTTATAATTATGGATAAGAAATATACTCTAAGCCTCAAATCCTCATCTATATAATAATGAGACTAAAGTAGATTACTGCTAAGATTCTCTTCAGGCATAATGTCATTCCCACCATTTTTATTATATATTCTAAGGATTTCATTGATTCATCAAACATTTATTAAATACCTACTGTGTCCTTGGCACAGACACAGTCTTTGCCCTCACTGAATTTATATTTCCGTTGTCCCATTATCTATTAGAAAATTAGTAAAACATAAGCTTAGACTTAACAATGGGATAAATAATTATTTTTAAATGGCCATCCAAGCCAAAAGGTATAAAATCAGCTTGGTTGGGGAGAGATTCTCAGACCAATCTCTAATACGAATACAAGGCTGAGTAACAGCAGTCTGTGCTGACCCATCCCTGTCAACTTTTAATCCTTCTGACTGATGAAAAGCATGAGACATCTGTTTATTTTTAAGTGTACGCTGGCGGCTGTCTTCCTTATTTTCACCTTTCTTTGTACAACTGCATAGAATTCATCAAATGCTCAATACACACCATCCAACTGGTGATACTGACCTTCAAGAAAATTAAGTCCTAGAAAGGGTATATATATAAAAAAAAAAAAAAATGAGAACAAATGACAGTGATAGGCGGAAGAATACGGTGTTACAGCAGTCAAAAACTTCATGTACTCCGTCCATACAGTGCTCCTGCCTCTTAAGATAAAAGTAAGTAAAACTGAGCTCCTGTAACAGGAAAGGAGAAAGAGAGGAGGTAACATGTACTCAGCACTTAACAGGTGCCAGGCACGGGGAAGGCAGTTTTCACTTACTCTTCCCCAGCCCTCTGAACAAGGTGATATCCCAAACAGATGATCAATCGCAGCCAGAGAAAAAAAAAAAAAAAAAAAAAAAAAAATCCACTCCACTTCACAAAACGCCCCCCAAAACAGCCCGAGCGCATTCGAAAGCAAATGCACTGTTGACGTCATCATCATTCTGCTTAGAATCTTGGTATTTGAAACTGGAAGAGTCCCGGGTCACCCGGGCAACCCCCTTCATCTTGAGGACGACGCAACTCAAGCCAGACGAGATAGGGAGCCTGCCTAAGGTCACCATCGCTGCGCAGGGGCGGAGGGCCGGGCTCAAGCCCACGGCCGGGGCAGGCATCGCATCCCACTCTCCCAGCAACTGTTCGGTGAAACTGATTCATTTTGGCTTCTCGCTGAGTTAGTGGACACCCAGCAGAGCACTTTTATTAAAAATGATCACCAAAAAAAAAAAAAATCTGTTTCTACAAATGGCTCAGAATTCCCCCCCCCCACACACACACACACAAGAACCATGTCCCGTTTTCTACCTAAAATTTCGAGACCTACTGAGTGAGCACCAGTGGAAGCAGCTGCGTTTGCTGGTACCTGCGCCCCCGACTGCTCTCCTGGGGGGGGGGGGGGCTCCAGGTGCAAAGCGGGGTGTGTTTTCCAGTGAGGAGAATCAGGTCGCGGAGGGAGAAGATCCCTCAGACGAACGCCCCCCCCCCCCCCCCCCCCCTCCGGCGAGGGAGGGCGGAGGATGAGTGTGCAGGAACGTGGCTCCCGCGCCCGCCGCTCGTCGGCCGCCCCCCTGGCCCCGCCGGGCCGGTTCCGAACGCCGCCGGGGGCTGGACCGTTACGGGGCCGCCCGGGCCGCGGCGCCCGCGCGGGCCGCCCCTCCCCCACCGCGGCCTGAGCCCGCGGCGCCGGCCGGGACCCCCGCGGCTCCCCCGCGCGAACAATACAAGGGGTCCCTCGCGAGCCTGAACGCCGGGGCCGCGCCGCCCGCCGCCCCGCGGGCCTCGCCGGGCCTCGAGCCGCAGGCCGCGACAGACAAGCCCGCGGGAGCCGGGGAGCCGCGGCGGTTAGTCAGGGGGTTCGGAGGCCGCCGTGCCCTCGCCCGTACCTGGCTCCAGGTGATGAACTCGTTCGTGTGGGCTTCCTCCACAAGCGTCCACAGCTTGCTGAGGAAAGCCGGCACGTTTGAACTCTGCTTCATTGTTAACGAGACGCTGGGATTCCGAATTCTACACCCGAACACGGCGGCGGCGGCGGCGGCGGTGGAGGCGGCGGCGGTGGTAGCGGCGGCAGCGGCGGCGGCGGCGGCGGCGGCAGCTGCTGCTCCGGGAGAACGCCCACCGCGCAGGCGCAGCAGCTCTCGGGCCCCGCCCCCCCAGCCTCGCCGAGCGCGCAGCGGGGCGGGGCGGACCGGCCGCCGCACATGACGGACAAGCCCCGGCGTTCGGCCCGTGCGCGCTGGGCCCGCGCCGGCCCCGCTCTCGACCAATCGGAGGCGCGGGCCGCAGGAAAAAGGAAAGCGATTGGACGCTGCGGACGGCGGGGGGGCGGGAGCAAAGGGGGCGCTGCCTTCTCATTCGCCTTTTATACCCGAGCCGTCACTGTAGCGGACCTCGGGCGCCGTGGGCTGTGTTTGGCTGTTTCACGTGGAGACGGCTTAGGGTTTCCGAGCTGCGGCCGGGAGGCTACCGAAAGCCCTCCGGGGTGTTTCAGCCGTAGGATTGGCCGGCGACGCGTGGTGTGCGCCGGCCCGGAGGAAGTATAGTGATTCACGTGGGGGGGGGGGAGGGGAGAGAGCAGGGGAGGGCAGAGCTTGCAAACGTGAGGTGCTAGGCCCCAACTTGAAACTGTCTCACAAATAAGTAAACCTCGCCCTTAAAGTTTCATTAGGAGGAAAAAGAAAAAAAAAAAAAGTTCCATGAACATACGTTTATCAAAAAGAGGAATTTAAATATCCTAAGTACTGCAGGGAAGCGGGAAGGGTAATAGACACCCTACACCGCTGGTTGTTAATTGAACAAGACATTTCACGCCAACAGTGTGCTCGGCACAAAAAAGAAATGGTCTCGCTTGTAGCCTTTCAGTAAATTAATTATTCCTGCATACACGTAACAAGTATGCTCCTGTTTCCTAGAGATCGTCTGATACAGTGCGGGGGGGGGGGGGGGGGGAGGGGGGGGGAAGCTGGACCTGGAGTCAGCACAGCTGAATCTAAACCCAGCTTCAAGGACACTTCAGTGGATATTAGATTACACCAGTTCTGTGTAATTTAGAGTAGTAGTCCCTTACTCTGTCAGAGCCAGACTACTCCATCTCCTCATTGGAACTAAGATTATCCCTCCTCTTTACCCATGTGAGATATATTAATAGGTGTAGCAATAAAAAAAAAAAAAAACCATACAAAATTAAACTTTTCCTTTTTGCAAAAATCACGTGAATATTAATTCACAAACAAGTCAGAGATAATATTTTATACAGAATTCCTGGGTGCATGTAAAATAATACCTCAAAAAGTAAAATGCAATTTCCAGTGAGCAAATATTTATTGAATAGTGACTCTCTGTTCAGCCCTCATCTGTTTGCTGAAGCAAAACCAAATACATGGCAGGATGTATCCAATACAGCCAATGTATCTGCATGTAAAAACTAATACTTGAGAGCACTTATATATGCCTAGGGTTTTCTATATTTTATCTGTCCTATTCCCACAACAACCCAATAAAGTTTATCTTATCATCCCATTTTTACAATGAAGATTCTAAGGCCCAAAACTGAATTAATTAATTTATCTGTATTGTAGCTAGTAAATGAGAGATGGAATTTACACCCAGGGTTTATTAAGCTCAAAAGTCTGTGCTCTTTCCATTGCATGATGATGGCACCACCTCCTTAAGAGGCTTATATTCTAACTCAAGAAACAAGATAAACACAATGATGAGCAATTATTATTTTTTTAGAAAAAGCTAAATTTGGGGATTCCTGGGTGGCTCCACGGTTTGGCCCCTGCCTTCGGCCCAGGGTGTGATCCTGGAACCCAAGGATCGAGTCCCACATCGGGCTCCCTGCATGGAGCCTGCTTCTCCCTCTGCCTGTCTCTGCCTCTCTCTCTGTCATGAATAAATAAATAAAATCTTAAAAAGGAAAAGAAAAAGATAAATTTATGGTATTAAAAATACTAGGAAAGTTGAGAAAGAGATAAGTAAATTAAGTTAATAAGAGAAGATATCATGGAGGATGGTAACCTTAAGTTGGATCTTGAAGTATGGTTACATTGGAATAGCTGAAAGGAAGACAACAGTGACCAAAATGAGAGGCTATTGAGCATGATCTGTCTATGGAGAGTGACGGCTCCAGAGGTAAGACTGGTAATGTCTGAGGGGGAAGATATGGCCTCCTTTCATGGCATTGAGTTATTTCCATCTAAAAAAAAAAAGTGTAGTTAGATACAAGCAGAAACTACTCTGGGCATACTGTACAGTTATAGGCTTGGGGGTTAGTGCGGCTCTGGACTTCAAATGCTTGGTTTAATGCTCTGCTGTAGCTGTCTTGAAATTCTTCCGTTTTTTTAACAGAGCATCTTGCATTTTCATTCTGAATTGGGCACTGCAAATTCTGTAGCAGGTCTACTTTTAATATATTGCATCTCGTAGACCAGTTGTTCTCAAACATGCATCCAAACCACTTGGAGAGGAGATGCTGTTAGTATAGCAAATAAATAAATATCATGTAGATAGTATTTATTCACTATGAGGCCAGCTAAGGGGATAAGTTATTAACCAGGAGACCTGGTGATGAGACCTGGAAATATTGAGCTTGTCTAAAATCTCGAGGCTTTGGAATTGAAACTATGTTTTTCATACTCTGACACATATAGGTACATATTTTTCCTTTAAATCAGAGTGACTCCAACTTCAGCCTATGTCAGCATAGCCTGGAGGGCTTCTGAAAAAACAGATTGCTGCTTTTCCTCCCACTCTACAGAGTAGGTGGGGGGGTTCAGGCTAACAAGTATTTCCAACAAATCCCCAGGTGATGCAGATACTGCTGACCCTAAGAACCACTGTTATAGAGAAAAAAAAAAAAAGTAAAAACTGACTTTCCTTTGCTAACATGTGCAGACTTATTACTCACTTTTCATCTCAACAAAATCCAAATATTCCAGAAATAAAATAAACTGTGTTTTCTTTTTCTATGGACTTAATCCTCAATATTTATTGTAATAAACTTTTTTTGAAAACTTTCAGAACTGACTAGAGACATTTTGGGGAGAAGAGAAAATCACTATTGACTCATTTGCACTTGTATTGCACTCAATTATAAAACTTGAGAAGGGAGGAAAACCAAATCATGCTAATTCACAGATATTTGCCATCTACAAATCCCATAAATATAAGAAGAAACAGGTGGCCTGGGTGGCTCAGTTAAGCGTCTGCCTTCAGCTCAGGCCATGATCCCAGGGTCCTGGAAATTGTGCCCTGAATTCGGCTCCCTGCTTAGCAGAGACCCTGCTTCTCCCTCTTCTGCTGCTGCTCCCCCTGCTTCAATGCAGTCTCTCTGTCCAATAGATAAATAAAATCTTTTAAAAATATATATATATATAAAAGAAGAAACAAATTTGAGCCAGTGTCCACAATTTTGTAACGTCTACAATATTAGAAAATAAAAATGTCACTTTCTGAAAGTGAGTTTCCTCCTGTTGACTCCAAATTTTAAAAGTTAAAATATCTCCATGGCTCATTTCCAGACTGAGTGTACGATTTACAAGATTTAGAATAACATTAGAAAATATGAGTGACTTAGGCTTTACTTAGGAAACAGAAAAGCATGTTGTAATATGCCTTACTGCTTCAAAGCCTCTGATTCAGATTGTACAAATTCAATCTGATCAATTATGCAAAACTAATTGGAATCAGCAGTACAAGCACAACACTAGCTTCTAAAGATTGTTTTATAAGTAGAGCATGATTGGAACCAAAGGTGAACTGCACAGAGGTTTTCATCTACATTCCTATCTGGACACAGTGTTGAGTTTTTTCAATTTTGGAATGACTCAGCAGGCCTTTGACAAATCACTAGACACCTCCAAGTCCTAGATCCTTATACTAAAAAATGTGATTGAAAATACCTGTTATATATACTTCACAGAGTGGTTTTGAGGATCAGATAAATTACTTCTTCAGCCCACCTCACAATCTTGAGATATCTTTCTGAAGCACAAATCTGAAAAGGTCACTTCCTGACTTAAAACCATTCAGTAGCTTCCCATAAATTTCAAAATACATTCAAACGCCTTAAGATGGCATAAATAAATTCAAACCCGTAAGATGTGCTCTGATGCCACCCGTCATTCCAGTCATTGGTTACCACTCTTCACCTTACTCCTACACTTAGCACACCCAACTGCTTGATACCCTACTGGTCAGGTTCGTTCACACTTCTACATATTTCCACAAGCTGTTGCTCCTGTGTAGAGAGCCCTTCTTCTACCCCATTAGACCTCACATTTCTCCTTAACCTTCAAAGTCATGTCCAATTCCATACAGAAGTCACCTCTTTTATGAAACTTCCTGGAGACCTTTATTTTTAGCACTTATTACATCATATTGTAATTATTTACAGGTATTTTTTTCATACTAGTCTATACAACTTCAACATAAAGACTATGGCTATCACAGTGTCTTGCACATGTTCCACTCTCAATAAATATTTGTTGAATTAATCAATGAATACATGAACAGATGAGTACTAAAGTCACTTAGTCTTCCATGGTTCCCAAATTTGGGATTAGTGGCTTCTCTCATATGCTTCCATAGCATATGGAACTTGGTATTTACCACACTGCTGTTGCTCATTTATTTCTGAGCAACCCTTACGGACCTGAAAGATTGTCCATACAATGTTCACTGTTGTATCCCTAGCAGCAAACATGGTGCTAATAATATAGGAACTGCCAATAAATATTTGTTGAGTGAATAATTTTAGCTTTTGAAACCCTTTGGATAGAATGTACTCTATTGAATAGTAAGGGAACTCCTTATAAGTTATTAGATTTCAATCCATATAAACTTTTTAGCTAAGAGAAGAAAATGAAGAGAAGGAAAATTTAGGGATAGCTCAACTGAGAGGCATGTGATTGAGGAGCTATTAGTAGAGCAAATATCAGAATTCTGAAAATGCCAGACATTAATGGAATGTTATAGTCCCAGGCTTGAAGTCATTTGTGTTTGAAACAAACAGCACTTTGGTAACAGTGAGAAAACGCTTAAATACTATATACTAGGCTTTTGAATAAGTAGAGAGCTAAGAAAAAAACTGTGAAAGTTAATTCCTTAAAATTTTTAAGAAGATCAATGAAGAAACTTTTTTCTAAGGCTACAACTTGGGTGCAGAGACTCTGGCTGAGTAAGCCTTTTATGTGGACATGTGTTACTACCACTTGTACCAGATTGGGGATAGGACTGCTCTACATGAAACTTCCACTCTAAGCCAAATTGGGTAAAATCTGACCCATCACCCAACAAAGGTGTTAAGTCCAGGTTTGCACAACTCTTTCCATTTTAGTACTGAAAGTCCCTATGCCACAGGTACTCCCTTAGCCCCAGGCAAACCAGGATGGTTGGTCACACTAACTCTAGCCTCTTTCAGTTATTGACGTTGGACAAGGAGCAGGGAACTCATCCATCTAAGCCAAATAACTCATATAACAGCCAGTGCAGATAAGTGATCTAACATTTAAATGCAGTTCTTACTTACTCTTTTCTGGAAGCAGGGTGTAGGTACTCTTTCATGGTATCCCAACAGCTCGATGATAAATAGAAGACCTCCATGTATCCTGCAAATCCGTATCCCAATGGAGGCCCAGACTCATGCAGACAGACATTGATTAAGACAGAAAACGTAAGGCCTTAAAAAGACTAGAATCAATAGAAAAATGTGGTAGATTAGTGACATGATCTTGATATAAGCCTTCCATTACTTCTAAGAATAGCATCATGCTAGGGCTCCAGTTTCTATCCCTCTGGGACTGGTCTTGCTCCAAGTAGAAGAAGTAGCTAAGATAGGTGTTTGGACTTCATCTTTCTAGACAGCAGGGTTTAGATGATCATTGCATTCAGATAATTTGATGGTGGAGATCTGAGCCCCTTCCACAATTAAATGAACTGGGTTATATGGCTCGAGGACAGAAATCTACTTACACCTTGAAAGCAAGATTAAACTGAAGAAATTGGCTTCAGTTAGGAGGTAACCACTGTCATGTATGCCATGATCTGGGAGATGTGTAGGGAGAAGTGCAATGATTGGAACACTTCTAACCTCTTTAAAGTTTAGCCAAGTCCTGTGAGCAGCATCCAGGGACCAGTGGAAAAGGGAGAAGTCTTTTCTAGTGTATATGTTCACAGTGTGGTTTAGAATAGATTGAACAGAATTACTTCTGACCTTCCAGAGAAAAGTCTGGCATTGTTTGAATCAAGTACTTGCAAGAACACATTAAAGAACTATTAATTAATGGCAGGACCCTTCATTATAAAGATCTTAAATATGAGAATTATTACATTTCCTATAATTTACTTTAAAATGATGCTATCGAAACAGTGGTCTATACTGTGATAATTCATTGTAATCTAACCCTAGGGGCAGTTAGTTAACATTTGAAATACCCTAATTAAAAATGCATACTCGAGAGGTGGTTAGTTAGCACTTGAAAGACCAATCAAAAGCCTCCTCCCTGAAGGCTTTGTCTTAAGTTTATTTTTTTTTTTTCATCAATACCACACATTTTGTTAATTAGGCAAATAGATGTGGAAATTATTTTTCCTTGGTAAAATGAATGAGGTTCAGGATATGTGTTTGGGCTAGATACAGTGTATTGGCTTTCTCCAATCTTAACTAACCTAGGCTTCAGTATATCTTGAGCCAGTAGCCTATGCCCTTCTGTGTCTAAGATTAGGTACCCTAATTTTAGGATTCTCATAGGTCCTGTATTTAGAGGACTTTCCTGGTCAGTCCTGGAGATTTGGGTACTCTGGGTCAAAGTAAAAATGGGGTCCCACATACATATTTTAGAATGCTTAAAGATGACCTATCAAGTTAACCAACTGTTAAGTAAAATATATGCTCTTTTCCTACCTTGATAAATGTCTTCATAATAACAAATTTGAAAGATATATATAAAGCTATGGTTTTATAAGAATTGAAGTTAGCAAAATATCCAAAAAGACCAAATTTAATTATTATTGTCTGGCATTCTGTCAGTTGGGATGTCTTAGAGGATCAATAAAATAAATACATATGTAACTCATAAATTATCGTATGTTTATTCTATAAAATTGTTTTATTTCAGCAAAATCATTAGTTGGGTTGCTATTTTCACATGATCTGTGTTCCATTTGATGATAATGATCAAAGCATTAAAAATGTAATCACGTTCAAAGAAAGTGATTTAAAATCTAAATTTGACTATAGTTCATAAAATATTATATAAAGTAAGTACAAAAAATGAGAAATTAAAGTTATATTAGTATGTTTAAGTTATAAAACATTAAGAATTATGTAACAAAATTTAATAATAAATATAAATTGTAATTAATACATTTTAAATTTTAAATGGTTCCACTTTTGGCTATTGTGAGTAACACTGCTGTGAACATTGCTGCACATACATAATTTTATGCATTTAGCTTTTCTTGCTTGACAATGCACGCTGGAAATTCTTTCAAGTCAACTGACGTAGCTATAATTTACTTCTTTTAATGACTCCATGGTATTCCATGGTGTGTGTGGAGCACAATATATTCAGCCATTCTGCTACTTACTGGTGGGCATCTGCTTTGTTTCAAGGCCTTCATTTATTTATTTATTTCACTCTGAAAGATGCTGCAAAAAAAAAAAAATCCTTAAACATGTCTTTAAATGTTCATGCTTTTATTTTCCAGATTAGTGAATTCAGATTTTCCTGTATAATTTGCATGGTAAATCTACACCTCCTATTATTGTGCTGGTATATAAAAAGAAAGTCCTGCTGATTAAAAAGCCCCGCTTTTGAGCTAACAGAATGCTATTGTACATGTATCCAACACTATGACGCTTCCTAGCAACCAGAAATGTCAACATCATGCTTCTGTGGTAATAGCAAAGGTTTAAGCTTGATAGAGAAGGATCTAATATTTGGTGCTAATGGGAGTTTCGACTATTACATAGAAATTTCAAAAGTAATAGCTTTATTCTTGTATTTTCATAAAAAAATAATGCAAAGCCAGAAAACTATAAATTTTGTTACACGTGACTTTGCAGGCGTTGTTGGCTGCTTCTGGGCCTGTTTAGTTCTAGTTTACTTTTCACTGGATTAAACTCATAATTGTCAGTAATGATCTCTAGTCCTTGTCAGCTGTGTGAAAAGAATAAAGGAAAGGAACTAGGGTTATGAAGATACTTACTGAAATTGAGACCCAGAGATGTTTGATCACATTTTCATACATTCACAGTTGGTATGATACATATTTAATTTTTTGATTTGGAAGTTTTTTTGTTTTAAAGCATATGTCTTTTCACCACATTGTTTATAATTTACCCTCTGAGAACCCTAAAGGAATTCAGACCACATGTGGTATCCCAAGTCTCCTATCTGGTGTGCCTGGAGTGAGTGCTTGGCTTTCCAAATCAGCAGTCTTCCCTTTTGACTCTCTTTACTCCTTTGGACACTATAACTGGGAGTCAGTCATAGTTTTCTGATTTGGATCGCAATTCCGATGCTAGGCCCAGGGCCCTGCCTTGAATGCCCAGCTGCTTGGCTGGGCTCCTCCCTTTATCCTCAAAATAAGCCTCTATTATACTAAGAAAAGAAATTGGAATTGAGTTCTGTATTTTTCATGATGACTGCTTTGATACTTTTTGAAAATGTAAAAATCTGCAATAAACAAAACAAGCACAAACAAAAACATGTTTTGGTTCTCCTGCCTTGCCTAGTGCTTAGTCGCGTAATTGGGTGCTCTGGTCCTAACTCTTGCTTCAACCAGCTAGATCATTTAGGTCTTTATGCTAGGTGTTATAGTCTGGATTGTGTCCTCCCTCCTTCCCCCACCTCAGCCCACCCAATTTAGATGTTGAAATCTTAACTCCTAGTACCTCAAAATGTGACTGTTTGGGCCCTTAAAGAGGTAATTAATGAAGTCATGTGGATGGTCCCTAATCCAGTATGGCTGGTGACCTTATAATAAGGGATTAGGACAGACAACACACAGACAGAGGAGCAAGCATTTGAGGACTTAGAAGGTGGCCATCTGCAACTCAAGGAGAGAGGTTTCCGAAGAATCTAAACCCAACAACATTGCTCTTGCACTTCTAACCTCAAGAACTGAAAAAATGAATGTCTGTTGCTTAAGATACTTACTTAGTCTGTGACATTTTCTTATGGCAGCCTTAGCAAGCTAATACCTAGGTGAGCACTGCAGCTACCCAACTATTCCTTGGCTTCCCAATTTGGGGCATCGGTGCTGGCCCATGTAGGGAAGACGTTCACCATACCCATTGAATACTGTGACAGGATCTGCTGACCATCCACTCCCATTTGGCCTATAGCCAGGCTCCCTCTCCTACCCTGATTTTACCTGTTCCCTCCTCCTTCCTTGCACACTGGCATTGTTGGAAGTCTTGTAACTGAGATTGTTAATGTGCTCTCTGCCTGAGATTTGTGACCTTCAGCTGCACCAAAAACTCAGGTCATCCAAAGAATCCAACCATTTTGCATATTAATGCAACCTTAATCAAAATATTTACTTACCTGGTTCATTTATGACTGGATAAACTGATATATACAATTTAAAGGCTATTAATATCTTTAATAATCACAACTTCATGATGATATAAGGCATTATTCTAAGCCTAGGTGAGTAGGTTAATTCTCTCTATTAGAATTATAGTTTAGTCTGTGATTAATTTATCATCAACTAGAAAAGATTTAAGGGATATGCATTTTTTAATATCTAAGAAGAAAAAAATTATCAGTATCTTAGCAGTAGTCAAATCATTTTTCCCCTTTGCTAGCCTACTACTTTTAAATTATTTTAAAATACATTTTTATGCTATTTATTATTAACTGCAAATATACATCAAAACATGTCGCTTCTCTGCTCAAAATTCTGCAAAGGCAAAAAAAAAAAAAAAATTCTGCAAAGGCTTCCTATCCCTCTTTAAGTAAAAGCCAACAAGTTCAGGGCACCTGGGTGACTTAGACAGTAGTGTCTGACTCTTGATTTTGGCTTAGGTCATGATCTCAGGGGCTGGGATTGAGCAGGAAGCCTGCTTGTCTCTCTCTCCCTCTGCCCTTCCCCCTACTCACTCTCTCTCAAATAAACAAAGAAACAAATAAATAAATAAATCTTTTTACCAAAAAAAAAAAAAATTTTTTTTTTAAGCCACCAAGATCATCTCTTTCTACTCTCATTTCTTTCCAGATGTGCTGGACTCCTTTCTGTTCTTCAAAGATATCAGGATCACTTTGCCTTAGGGCCTTTGCACAAACAGCATCTTTGCCTGGAATGCATTTTCCTCAGTATCTCAGAGCCAACTCTCTCCTCTCTAGTGTTTGCTCTTGCCATCTTTTTCTATGAGGACCATCCTGACTAGCCTATTTAAAATTGCAGTGATTTCTTACCACCACGCTTTCATGCATCCCTAATCCCTTTTTATTAGGGCAAGGATCTTTTTTTATTCTTATTTTTTCCTTATTTGCAAAGGCAGGGATCTTTGTTTTCTCACTGATGTATACCAAGATCCTAGAGGAATGGTTGGCACATTACTGGCATTCAATAAATATTTTTTGAAAAATGAATGAATGAATGCATGAGAGGAGAAGATTTTAATGTAACATTCTATCAACTAAGTTAATTACTAAAACTGGCTAAACTAGAGCTGGCTGACTTGACATAAAGGCAGGTTCTATTTAAATCTTTTTTTTTTAATTTTTATTTATTTATGATAGTCACAGAGAGAGAGAGAGAGAGAGAGAGAGGGGCAGAGACATAGGCAGAGGGAGAAGCAGGCTCCATGCACCGGGAGCCTGATGTGGGATTCGATCCCGGGTCTCCAGGATCGCGCCCTGGGCCAAAGGCAGGCGCCAAACCGCTGCGCCACCCAGGGATCCCAGGCAGGTTCTATTTAATGATGCATTAATCCTACTCTAAGTTATCAAAGAAATGGCTCACTTATGGGATCAAGAAAAAATATAGGCTGATCCTTAAAAACATGAAATAAAAATCAAAGCACTTTATTGTTATTATGAACTTTGTTCACTCAATAAATAAATGTCCAACATTTGCCATACCATCTGTAAAAAATAAGTATTTGTTTCACCATTGAAAAAATTCAATATTAATATTTTTTGAAATTTTACAATAAACTTGCAGGATTCAAACCTTTTAAAATCGATTAAATTTTGGCATTTGATAGTTCTTGCTAGCTATTCTTGGATAACTCTAGAAATATGCATTTTGAGTGTTTATTCTTTTTGTTTCCGTAATTGTTTGCCTATGTAATATACTTGTTTAATCAAAAAATAACTTTTTTTTTCTCCAATTATCTTACTTCTATAAATGAAGATGTTGTAGAAGAAAGAGCACATATCGTTGACTCTTGAACAACTTGGGGGTTGGGGCACTGACCCTCGTGCAGTTGAAAATCCTTGTATAACTTTTGACTCCACAAAACGTTACTACTAGCCTTACTGTTGACTGGAAGCTTTACCAATAATGGAAACAGTCGATTAATACATATTTTGTATGTTATATGTATTACATACTGTATTCTTACAATAAAGAAAGCTAGGGAAAAGAAAATGTTATGAAGAAAATGAAAAGGAGGGGCACTTGGGTGGCTCAGATGGTTAAGCATCTGCCTTCAGCTCAAGTCATGATCCCAGAGTCCTGGGATAGAGCCCCTGCTTAGCAGGGAGCCTATTTCTCCCACTCCCCTTGCATGTGCACTCTCTCTCTCTCTGTCAAATAAATAAATACAAATCTTTAAAACAAAAAAGAAAATCAAAGAGGGAGAAAAAATATATATAGTACAGTACTGTATTGAAAAAAAATTGCTTGTAAATGGGTCCGTGTAGTTCAAATCCATGTTAAGGGTCACATGTACTTGGAGTTTTGTAGACACGGATTTGGACCCTAGCCCTGTCATTATTACTGACAGCATGACTGTGAATCTTTTTGAGCCTCAATCATTTACAAGATCTTACAAGGTTGTTGTGAAAATTTAGTTAAATAATGAATTCATTATGGATAAATTGTTCTGTAATAGTAAATATCCAAGAAATGTCCCCTGATACTGTCAACTTCCAAATAGTAAAATACTGTGTTTTTTATAAGCAGTTCTTAGATATCTCTGAAGCTTATTTATAATTTTCAACTTCCACTAATGAATGAGCAGGCTTATATTTCATACTAGTTACTTATTCATTTGTAAGATATGGAATGCATTGATTAGTTTCGCTAATGTTTCTTTGAGTCTTATTAGGTGTCCTCAATCATATTAGTTCCACAAATCAAGCAAGGATACAATGCTTTGTGGTACCTGCCAAAGGAACTTATGATCACACAAAATGAAAATACACAAAGTAATTACAGAGTAATTAAATATTAACTAGGTAACATGAAATAAAGAGAGGGTTGGAGAGATTAGAAAAGACTTCATGGAAGGTGTGTAGGGCATTTGAGTTGACCTCAATTAACCCTTAATATAACAAAAACACCAACAAGAAGAAACACTTTTACAGCACTTCATATGTTCCAGGAGCAGTTATATGTACTTTACATTTATTAACTCATTTAATTTTGACCAAACTCTGATGAATTAAGTACTCTCTTTATCCATTTTACAACAGAAGAAAAGCTAAAGCAAGATGAGAATTAGTAATTGTGATATTCAGTCTTTGCCATCAAGATTACAGAAAAGTGAGAGAGGTTTATCAAAGGCAAAATCTATTATGAATATTGTGGAGGGACCACTTTTATCCAATAAATAACATACAAAATTCCCAGCTATTCTCCCAAACACACCCCATGCTTTATACCATTAAACTGTTCCCTCTTTCACCTCATTGTTCACTTTGTTCTCCCCAGTTATACTAATTGGCACTCTTCCATTCCTCAAGATTCCTCATAGAGGTTGTCTCCTTATAAAAAGTTTTCATGTTAATCCTGATTCCCCAGAGAAAAATATTACACTACATGATGGTACTGATATGATACTGTTTTTACATTTATTTGTATCTATTATTGTATTACAACAGAGGAAAGGAATCATTTTTTTTTCATTTTATTCATTCCTTCTTGCTAGTCCCCACCCTGGTGTTTAGTAAGTGTCTTATATAGTATAAGCATCCACAAAGCATTTCTAAAACAAATAAATTAGTGAATAAAGCCACAGATATTGTTCTTCCCATGACACAGAAGTGTAAAAGAAGTAGATTTATAATAACTGTGAAAAAAGAAAAAAATTTTCTTGAGACAATGGCTAAGATTATAGAAGGGAGTTTTACAGATGGAAAAGAACAGATCAATGAGAAAAAAATAATTTTTTTTTTTGAGAAAAAAATAATTAAAAAGAAATGAAAGAGCAATAAAAACAGAAGTTGAAATAAAATGTGATTAGAACAAGAGATAAAGTAAAAAATAGACAATAATTGGGAGATATTTGGAGAGAAGGAGTTGTAGAAATGAAAGATAAATAGAAATAAGTAAAATTCAAAGGAAAGGAAACATGAAAAAACTGAGAAAAACATGAGACAATGGAAAAGAGATAGTGGAAAGGAATTTAAACATGCTTCATCTGTGGGAGTAAGTCTGTAGCTGGGCCACCCTAAAAAGCTCTTCTTTGTAGAAGTTAAGATATTTGTTTTGGCTTACCTCACTACCCCAGGGTGGAAAATCTTCAGGTAAGGAGCCCTGCATCTTTGCACTAATTGATGGTACTCATACCAGAGTTGTAGAGCTGCTGAAATCTTTGAAAATGGTGTTTCCAGAGTATTTAAAAAATAAATTGACAATAAGATCCTTCTCTCATTGTATGTGCCCTAGAAATAGTATTTGGCAACAATAGGCATCATTAAGGACAGTTCACCTTTTTGTACTACTTTTAAGAATAAAGAAATCTCCCAATTATTTCGATTGATATGCTTTGCACACCTTCCTGTTGAGTGTTGCTTATGCATGCCTCTGACACGTTCAAGCCAGATTAGGCTGTGAAATCCTAGACTCTCAGGGCTCCTGGGTGGCTAAGGGGCTGAGCGCCTGCCTTTGGTTCAGGTCCTGATCCCGGGGTTCTGGGGTCCAGTCCCGTGTTGGGCTCCCCGCAGGGAGCCTGCTTCTCCCTCTGCTTGTGTCTCTGCTTCTCTCTCTGTGTATCTCACGAATAAATAAATAAAATCTTGAAAAAAGAGAAAAAAATTCTAGGCTCTCTGACATTAACCTCCTGGCCTGCCCCTTCGGCTCCCTCTGCTGTTCACGTCCGCGTTATTGCTGCGATCTGTGGATCCGTGCACTATTTTTGGACGCTGAGATAAAAGCAAATACCACAGAAAAAGATTGCAGTTATTAAAAAAAAAAAAAAATCTATGAAAGAAACTTGAATCTCATCCTAAGAAGCCGCCAAATGGCGTTTAATATGATTAATTTCCTAGGTTCCGCTCTCCCAGCACTAGAATTATTTGCAGCAAAACTACGTAACCAAATAGACTTCAGAGTTGTATTCCCTAGCATCAGATTTTTTCCCCCTTGGTTAATATAAATTTTCTTTTGTGTTCTTTTCTACTTTTATAAAAATGAAGTAGAGTTAACATCTGATGTCAGTTTTCTTTAAATTAATGATAAGACGTGAATGCACAGTAATTATTCTTTTGGCAGGTATGATTTTTTTTTAAAGTGTCTAGGCTTATGATTTCTCCGAGTTATTTCAATGATTCCCTAAGACAGTAGAATTTTGGGATACTCTTATAGGATGCCTCATATTTATTTAAATATTTTTTAAAAGTTATTTTCCTAAATTTAAAAATTTCAGTCATTTCCAAGATCTTAGAAACCATTTCAGCATTATATTTATAATATTGAATCAATTGCATTTATGACATGTATTACAAGAATGACTATGTGATAGAGATCCACAAATTTTAATTTCTGAAATATCTATTTTCATGGTTTCCAAGCTGCTGAATAATAAATACTTCCAACAGGGATAAACAAGTGCTGTAAGGCCACTAGCATACTTAAAGTTCAGGCTGAGCAGCTCCTACAAACGGAGAGAAGACAATAAAAGAGGAAAAGGAGTGGGAGAGGTGTGGAAATGAAAAGAAGTGAAGGAGAAAAAGAAAGGAACAATTGTGTACCCATGTACTGTAACAAAGAGGAGTAGAGCACCCAAACACTCTTGCCCAGAAAAAAAAAAGCAGATGAGAATTTGGCATAGAAGCACATGCGTTAATCTTCTAATTCAATTTGACTTTACATAGTAGTTTTTACCAGTTTATAGTGAAGCTTAAAAGTTCATTGTGTAAGTGTAAATTTGGTATCCCTGAGCTTTGGAATTGACCTTATTTAGTGGTGAAACATGACTTTTAAGTTATTTGAACAAGTAATTTTTTTGTTATCAAAGCAGTGACTATCCTTGTTAAAATAAATAAAATGAAGGATAAATAGTGAGAATTAAAAGCCCTGTGGTTCCCTTCCCCATCTCCACCAGTATTAGTCATCAAAGGTATCAAATATATATTTATTCATTTGTATGTGGCACTCACAAGGTATTATAGGGATTTACATATATTAGCTCACATAATTCTCACAACGAACACCATGAAATACTATTATTATTCTCATTTTACAGATGAGGAAATAGGTGCTGTAGGGTTAAGTTGCTTAGCTCTCACATAGCTAGTGAATCTCTAAGACATTCCCAAAGTGTGCTTTATGTATTCCTATATTTATCAGTTTTGGATATCCTTTATTGACTTCTTGCTGTGATAGCTGAGGATTTAGCTTATTTTGCCCAAACTTTCCAACATCCTCGTCTTCAGATATATTTTCACAAAAATTTAATCTTCTGTGCTACAGCTTTAGTGAAGTTTCGTTAGTATATATTTTTTTTTACTACCCTTGTTTCTTGTTTCTCCAACAAGAGAGAGCATCAATATCTCCATTCTGCAAAATACATGCAGTAGCCCTCTTCATTCCTTCAATTCTCCTACTTTCCCTTCCACCTGTCACCTTTTAAAAAATATATATTTTTAAAGATTTAATGTATTTATTCATGAGACACACAGAGAGAGAGACAGAGAGAGAGAGAGAGGGAGGCACAGACACAGGCAGAGGGAGAAGCAGGTTCCATGCAGGCAGCCTGACGTGGGACTCGATCCCCGGTCTCCAGGATCACACACTGGGGTGAAATTAGCGCTAAACCACTGAGCCACCAGAGCTGCCTCCTTTCACCTTTTATCACTGTACTTTTGCCTTTATTGAATTTCACATGTCTTACATCCTACTCCATAACCACAACACTTTCCTATTTTGTTCATATGCTGATTCTACAATACAAAATTCAATAAACACTGAAAATGTTATTATAATTGTGTAAATATTGGTCCCTGGAAAGTCAAATTGAGCATTATGTTTATATTTCTTTTGCTACTTTCTTGTGGAATTGGTAATTGGTATCTTTTTTCCTTGCATCATTTGTCATGATTGCATATTAAATTTTATTCAAACTTCCTGTCATACAGTCTCTGATACGGTGGACCTTTTTACCACCAAGTTCTGTTTGGAGCTCTCCTTCTTCCTGTACGACTTGCGGTTCTGGTTATCCTGGAACTCGCCTTCACTGCTCTTCTGAATAGGATTCACTGTTTCCTAGCATTTTCTTCTTTCTTGGATTATTCTTCCTTTTTGTTGGAGTATATCCTAAGGAATTTCATCAGAGAGCTCCACAGTAGCTAAACTTTCTGATGGCTTACGTGTCTGAAAATGGTTTTTTTCCACTTTCACATTTGATAAATGGTTTTATTCTATGCAGATTTTTAGGTGGAAAATCATTTTCCTTCTGATATTTGAAAGCATTCTTCTTTTGTTTTCTATCATCTAGTGCTGTGATACTTCTGATATAGTGTGATTTGTTCCCTTTTAAGGAATTTGTTTTTATTTCCACACTGGAAAATTTAAATATATTGTTTTTATTTATTGTTTTAAAGTTTTACAGTGATATGGTTCAGTGTATATATTTCCTTTATTTATTGAGCCAGACACATCATAGGCTCTTTTAGTTTGACTTTCATTGAAGTACTCGGTTGTAGGAGATTTCTTCCAAGATGATGATTATTATTTATTACTATTACCACTTCCCTTCTATAATCTCCACTCCCTCTAATGCCAGACATCTTAGAGTAATCATCTATGTCTTGTTTTTTCTGATAGTTTCTATTTCTTATAGAAATAAATATATCTGTATTTTGTAAAGTATTTTGTTATTTTGTAAAGTATTTAGTATTTTGTACTAATATTTTGTTATTTTGTAAAGTATTTAGTATTCATATTTTAATTTGGCACATATTTTAATTTAACACGTTTGATTTCTGGTTTTTAATGCCATCCTTTTCTTGTTCTTGTTTGTTTGTTTAAAGATTTATTTATTTATTTTAGAGAAACAGTGTGCCAGCAGGGGGAGAGGCAGAGGGAAAGAATCTCAAACAGACTCCCTGAATGAGGAGCATGACAATGCAGGTTCTATCCTAGGATCTTGAGATCATGACCTTGAGCCAAAATCAAGTCAGACGCTCAACCCACTGAGCCACCCAGGAACCCCTTATACAGTATCTTCTTGAATATCTCTGAAGATACAATAAGAAGTATAAGAAGAATTTTTTAAGGATTTCTCTCTTGATAAGTTACCTATGTTTTTCCTGGCATCAATTTTGGTTATTTTGATCTTTCTCATTCATATTGCAAGTTTTTTCCCTCAGATTTTTGGTGGTCCTTGTCTGTCCATTTTATTTTTCGGGGTAATAGAAAAGCTGAGTGACTGACTGCCAAAGGCAGTTACTGCACTGGCAAGCTTTGTTTTAAGGTGTGTGGGTGGGGAAGTGCACATTATAATTTAGGACTCTTAAATGTCAGAGTTCCAACTCCCACACAAGCTGCCCTACTTCTTCCCAAGCAGTGTTTTCAATTATTATAGAGAAGAATGGCTGTTTTTACTCCTCCCTCCCTCCCTCCCTCCCTCCCTCCCTCCCTCCCTCCCTTCCTTCCTTCCTTCCTTCCTTCCTTTCTTCCTTTATCCCTTCTTTCCTCTCTCCTTCCCTTCCTTCTTCCCTTTCTACTCTCCCTCCTCCATGCTTTTTCTCTCTTTCTTTTCTTTCTTTTACCCAGAGCTGTGATGAGGGAAGATATAAGTGATGGACCTTCTGAGAAAGATGTTGGGTGACAGAGGTGGACGTGGATGGAGAGAACTTGTTTTGTCTGAACTTTTCAATAAATCTCTCCATTTTTTAGCCTGTGCTTCGCTTCTACTCTCCACTGTAGTTGGTGCTTCAAAGTTCTCAGTCCTCTGGATTCCACTGGGCAGATTAACTTCCTGTGCAGTCCTTTCTGCGTCTATACCTTACAGCATCTCTCTTTACTTTGCTTTATCACTCACTGGTTCATTATCTGTGTTCAGTCTTCCCCAGATTTGTTGAAATCATTTATTGATTGTCCTGCTTTTCATTCTCTTTTTCATTGTTGGTTTATATCTTTTTTTTTGTATATACCTCTATTATTATTTTCACTGAGTCTTAACAAAGAGAGGAGATAAGCAGTTACGTTGTCTTTCATCTGATTTTTTTTTCTTGTAATGAAGATAGAAAAGGGCCACTGTCATTCATGACTTCATTTGCTCATTCAAAAAATATTTATTAAGTGATTATTAATTCTATGTCTTGCACTGAAAATAGAATTATAAACAATACCAGAGAGCACTTCTATGCTCATAGGGATGCCAAGTGGGGCAGATAAGTGAGGGGGGCCCTGGCTTAATCCCAGAGAGCAGTTTCCTTGAGAAAGTGAGTTTGAATTGAGATATAAAGGATAACTGAGAATGAGGTAGATTACAATGGGATGGGAGGAAGAATGTTTTTGGAAAAGGCAACTGTATTTACAAAGTTCCAGGCCCGGCTAAGAGAATGGTGCTTAGGGCAGCCTGGGTGGCTCAGCGGTTTTGTGCCACCTTCAGCCCAGGGTGTCATCCTGGAGACTCGGGATTGAGTCCCACGTCGGGCATGGAGCCTGCCTCTCCCTCTCTCTGTTTCTCATGAATAAGTAAATAACATCTTTAAAAAAGAGAGAGAGAGAGAGAGAGAATAGTGCTTAGAAGAACTGAGAGAATTCAGGTGGCTACAGCATGGAGGACAAGGGAAGAGCCAGGTGACAGGAGATGGGTAAGCAGGTACTGGCCAGAGGAGATTGGTGAAATGGGGCCTTCTTAGGTAGCTTCAGAGCTGGAGTCTCTATCCCTAGGAGCACTGGGAAGCCACTGAAGGTTGTAAGAGGGTTTGGGGCAGGGGTGGGAACAATGTGGAAAAAAAAAAAAAAAACAGTCTGGCTGTTGTGCGTTGAACCGAGTACAGACATTAGGGATGAAGGGAGATGAGTTTGGAAATTATGATAATTGCCCAGGCTATAAGCATTGGCTCTCTAAAGTAGAATTGCCAGAGTGGAAATGGACAGGAGTGAACAGATTTGATAGTCATTTAGAAGCTAAATCAGTGGTCTGGACAATGGGCTAGATTTGGAAAGAGATGGAGAAGCAGTTTTCAAGGATAACTTTCAAGTTTCATGGTGCCTTAGCCTAAACGAAGGAGAACTGCAGGAGAAGCAAGTTTGAGGGAATATGATGGCTTTGAACACGCTGAGTTGAAGTGTCCTTGAGATGTACAAACAGAGATTCTGAGTTGGCTTTTGAATACATAGACATGAGAGCTGTATTACAGATATTAACTTGGAGTCAATGACATTTAAGTATTAACTAAGACTTTATTATGGAATGAGACTAATTAGGAAAAAAGATCATATAGTGAGAAGAAATGAAGGCATAGAGTTTTAGTTCTGATTGAGTGCTTTCAATATAGGTTAGTAAGAGTAAGGAGCCTCTTCCCATTTAAAAAAATGAGTAAGTAACAATTATTATTAGAAAACAAGTGGAATATCTGCTATAAAGACAGAGTTGCATATTAAAAATATTTACTCATAGAAGGTAGAGTAACAATTAATTTAGCTCACTTAGCTACAATGATGTTATGAGAGTCAGAAAGATATTTGGTTAATATTTTTGGTGATGAGGTTCAGTTCTTTTCCCTTCTTTTTGGTTTGAAAGTTTTTATAATCTTTCAGTTTTCTTGTCAGTAATACAGATTTTTTCCTGTGTATATGGAAAACTAAAGAGAAAGGTTTTTTCCTTGTTGCTTAAACTATCGGTTGGTAATATAGTGTTTCATTTAATTTTAAATAAATAGACTTGGTTTATTTATTTATTTTTAAGATTTTATTTATTAATTCATGAGAGACACAGAGACACAGGCAGTGGGAGAAGCAGGCTCCATGCAAGGAGCCCGAAGTGGGACTCAATCCTGGATCCCTGGATCACGCCCTGAGCCAAAGGCAGACGTTCAACCGCTGAGCCACCCAGGCATCCCCAGACTTGATTTAATGTTGAAGAAGATCCTGCTTCAGGTTCTCCAATTTACTATGAGAAACTGCAGTTGAAATTATATTCAAGAAAAAATTTTAAGTAATTGGATCTATAAATATCCATATTAGATTCCAACTGCCATCTGACTTCATCATTAGAAGTCTGGACTACATGAAAATCATCTCAGGCAGGTGAAAATCATTTCCATTTTATTTTATTTTTTTAAAAGATTTTATTTATTCATGAGAGAGAGAGAGAGAAAGAGAGAGGCAGAGACACAGGCAGAGGGAGAAGCAGGCTCCATGCAGAGAGCCCGACGTGGGACTCGATCCCGGGTCTCCAGGATCACGCCCTGGGCCGAAGGTAGGCGCCCCACCACTGAGCCACCCAGGAATCCCCTCATTTCTATTTTATAATTCATGATGAGGTTGTTCAATCTGTACAAGGGTTTATATTCAGTATAAATTTTACATATTTCCTCTAGGTGGTGCACAACGCACAGTTATGTTGAAAAAATCAATAGGCAATACCTAAAGCCTTTCTATATTTTATTCTGCATCTGAATAAAACCAAATCTCTTTTATCTACTGATTATAATTTAATAATTGAGATAATATTATTTCATATTTTTGAGATATTGGCCTATATGCAATAATTTCTTGAAGTATAATAAAATGCAGGTGTAATTTTTTCCTTGGTATTGTAATGGAATTATTTTTTTAGCCTGTAATGAAGAAGATTTTGATATATCTATTTCTTTCAGTTACTTCAAGTGAATGATAAATATCCAAATAAAACTATCATCAACTACACAACTAGTAATGTAAAATGAAAAATAGGTCTACATCCATGTACTTCAGATTAGGTCTTGAAGTATGTACTGCTACTCTGCCTTCATATACATTAAACAAGTCTCATTTCTTCCCTAACATCAGTGAAAGGAATAGGAAGTCTGAATGCTGTGGTATGTACATTTTGGATGATCTTTTCCTTATGTTTGTTGCATAGGACAGAAATCACCACAAGAGTGCAGGGCAGGCTCTTTGTACGAAATGGTATGGGAGTAGATAGACTAGCACTGGACTGGTATGGCTGGAGAGTATCATTTTTTAGGCGTTCATGAGTTTTAATGGTCTTTAAAACTTAGATTGCTTTTCTAAAATATGTAGGTTATGTTCAAATAACCCTAAGTCTTCCTTTATTAAATCTGAGTAATTATTAAGGTTGTATTTTTTTTCTTCTGAATCACTAATTGACTCAGAAGTTTAAGACTATGATACTTAATTAAAGTCCATGTTTCTCAAATTATCAGCTTTATTCTCCTTTTCGTAAAGATAATGTGGTGCATTTTTAGCAAATACAGGGTATTAGTATTAGCGTGATAAACATTTCTTGAGAATCCTGTGATTTCAGGATCTAGTAGCTCAAGGAAGACTTTTCTAAATCCCAAATATGTAGTGTAAACAATAAGAAAAATACCCCCAGAATTCAGAGTTCTGTTGAGACCTCATGTAAGAAGGAAGGTCTTAAATGGGCCTTGAAAAAATGGGATGGACAAAGGCTCAGAGGAAGAAATTACTCTTTCCCTTTCTTTTCCCCTTCAGTTTCTTCCTCTTCATTATCTTCTGAATCAATTTTAAATGATAAAAACATACATATCAATAGAAAAGAAAGTTAAACATTCAAAAATGTATAATGTAAAAAATAAAATTCTTCCTCCTGTCCCTAGCTCTAACACATTCCCTAAAGGGGGTCATTATTAGTAGTTAGGTATGGACATACAGATATTTTAATCCATAAATATTTATTTATTTTACATCAATGAAATATAACCACGTCTATTCTGAAAATTATCCTTTTTTAATTTTTTTGCTATTCACAAAAAGATTTATTAAGAGCTCTAGGGGCTCTAGGGGAGAATCCTTTCTTGCCTTTTCCAGAGTCTGGTGTCTCCTGGAGTTCCTTAGGGCTGCTTCATGCCAATCTCTGCCTCTGTGTTTCTGCGGCCTTCTCCCCTCCTCCCTGTGTCTTCTGTGCTTCTGTTTCCTTATAAGAACACCTGCCACTGGTTTTAAGGCCTACCTGGACAGTCCAGGAGGATCTCTTGAGGCCCTTAATTATATCTGCAATAATCCATCTCCTAAGTCGGAAAAAAAGGTGAGACTATAGAATGTTAGCATGTTGTAACAATACTATTCCTCTTTATACAACATCTGTACTCCTCTTAAAGTACTAACATCATTCAGCTTTCTGTTCTAGTAAGAGTTACATAATCTTAATATTCGATATTGCTTTTTCTGTGAATGCAGAGAGACTACCTATGTTTTAAAAAATCTTTTTATTTTGAAATAATGATATACTCATGAGACGTTGTAAAGATACGTACAGGGATGTTCCCTGTACTCTTCACCCACCCTTCCCCAAAGTTAACATCAATAGTACAGTATCAAACTAGGAAATTGAAATTGATACAATCCACAGAACTAATTCAGATTTTAACAGTTATATATGTACTATAGGTATGACTATGTGTGTGTACTCCCCTGCAATTTGACTACAAGGAGCTGCCTGTAGTTCCTACCACAAGGCTCCCTTGTGCTACCCTCTTTACAGCTACAACTTCAATCCTGAATTTCTGGCAATCACTAATCTGTTCTTCAACTGTGTAATTTTGTTATTTTATAATGTTATGTAAATGGAATTAAATAGCATGTAACCTTTTAACTTTGCGTTTTTAAAAACTCAGCCTAATTCCCTTGAGATTCGCTGAAGTTAGTACCACAACTTATTTTTGCACTCAGTATTATATCAGAAACATCTGTTAGTATATGTAGATCAATCAGATATATTTACACACACATATACATAATACATATATTTACAAAAGCATAGTGTGCCATTGTATAGATGCATCATAATTTATTTAGCTTATTTCTTGTTTGACATTTGGGTTGTTTCCTAGATATTTTTAATAGCATAACAATGTTTAGTAAATAAATTTACACACACACACACACATATATATATGTATATACACTTCTGCCTACTTGTGTTAAAGTATAGCACAAGTTCTTAGAGTTATAAGGGATACCTTTTACATTTTTTAAAAAAGATTTATTTATTTATTTTAGTGGTGGAGAGGCAGGGAGAGAAGAGAGTCTTAAGCAGACTCTGCTGAGTGTGGAGCCTGACCTGGGGCTCAGTGGGCTCAATCTCAGGACCCTGAGACCACAACCTGAGAGAAGAATCAAGAGGAGATACTCACTGGGGGCAGCCCGGGTGGCTCAGCAGTTTAGTGCTGCCTTGGGCCCAGGTCCTGACCCTGGGGACCCAGGATAGAGTCCCACCTCGGGCTCCTGCATGGAGCCTGCTTCTCCCTCTGCCTGTGTCTCTGCATCTCCTCTCTCTCTGTCTCTCATGAATAAATGAATAAAATATTAAAAAAAAAAAAAAAGAAAGAGGAGATACTCACTGAACAGATTCTGTGACAGAGTGACCTCCAAGTGATGTGATCTACCTTGTGCATGTGTGTCAAATGACAGACTTTACAGAAGAAAGTTTGGAGACAGTGATTCGGATGCTAAGAACTGGGTGGAGGTATTTTATTCTAGACACTGTAAGTGAAATAAATATTACTTGTAGGGCAGCCCGGGTGGCTCAGCGGTTCAGCGCCTGCCTCGGCCCAGGTCGTGACCCCGGAATCCCGGGGTCAAGTCCCACGTCGGGCTCCCTGCATGGAGCCTGATTCTCCCTCTGCCTGTGTCTCTGCCTCTCTCTCTCTCTTTTTCTCTAATGAATAAGTAAATAAAATCTTTAAAAAAAAAATATATATATATATATAACTTGTAGTGCCATGTGCTGGTACCATGGATGTGCTTTCAGATATCGTGACGCTCTAAGTACTTTACGATTCCTGGCATTTTGTACTAAAAAGCTGTCTAAAATAAGTGGGAAGTTGGACAAGGTGATGGGCAGACGAGGGCAGACACGGTCGTCAGGAATTACCTCGGGCGGGACGAAGTTCAGGGCTCCCAAGGCAGGCGGGCCCAGGCTTCCGCCCTGAGTTGACCACCTCTCAGTTTCGTGATCTCCCGCCATGTTTCAGTCCTGCGTCTTAGTCCTCTTCTCTCTCACACAGAAATGCAGTGGAGCCTCGAGCAACAGGGGCCTGGACTGCGCAGGTGCACCTACACGCGGATCTTAAAATACATTTTGGGGGTGGTTGTGGTTTTGCCGCGCAAAGTTTCATTTCCGGTTGGCCCAGGGCTCTGGCGTGGTGGCAACGGCTGCCCGGGGCTGCAGGGAGAGGCGCAGGCCGGAGCCGTGAGCTCGGAGGGGTGGCAAGCTCTGGACTCCGCAGGCTCCCGACCGCGGCGGGACAGCGGCCCTCGGACAGACAGGCACAGGAACGCAGAGCAGCGGCAGGCGAGCGGCTGCCATGTCCGCCCGGGGCTCTTCCGCTGCCGACCCGGAAGTGGTTCTCGGGGGAGCCGAGGGGTCGGCCCCGCCCCCGCAGACCCCTGGCGAGCGCCCCCGGGCGCCCCGCTCAGCTTCGGGGCTTTTCCTCGTCGAGCTGGGGCCCAGGAGGGGCGCGCGCGGCTTCGAGCTGGTGCTGCGGGTTCGACCTGGGAGGCCTCCCGCGCGTCCTCAGGTGCCTGGGGGGGAGGGGCAGACAGGGAGGGGCAGACGGGCAGGGGAGGGGCAGGGGGGTGGGAGGGGCAGATGGGCAGGGGTGGGGGAGAGGGACGGGGGGAGGGGCATTGGGGCGGGGGTGGGAGGCCCGCAGGGGGAGGCCCGCATGGGGGAGGTCCACAGTGGGGGGAAGTCTGCAGGGGCGGGAGGCCCGCAGGTGCTTGTCGCCGCGGGAATAGTTGCCCCGAAGCTGGGCTCGCGGCTGGTCGGGGCGGGAAGGAGCGGAGCAGCGCTGGCCACTCCGGGAGGCTCCGACGGCCCCGCTGGAGAACTGGCCGGGGGTGGCCCGAGGCTGCAGGAGGGGGCCTGCTCCGCTCTGTTTTAGCCAAACGCTGTCCGAGCAACAGACAGCTGAGGGCCCACGGGTTGCTCCTCCTCTCTGTGGATTTTTTTTTTCACAGTACCGTTCATGAGTTTTCCTTATGCTTCTCTTAGTGACATTTTCTTTTTTTCTAGCTTAATTTAAGAATAACAGCATATGGGCAGCCCGGGTGGCTTAGTGGTTCAGCGCCTGCCTTCCGCCCAGGGCGTGACCCTGGAGACCCGGGTTCGAGTCCTGCGTCGGGCCCCCTGCATGGAGCCTGCTTCTTCCCTCTGCCTGTGTCTCTGCCTCCCTCTCTGTGTGTGTCTCTCATGAATTGAAAAAATAATAACAGCATATAATACATACATAAAACGTGTTACTCGATTGTTTATGTTCTTGGCCAGGCTTCCTATCAACAGTAGGCCATTAGCGCCTTTTCGGGGAGTCAGAAGTCATGCATGGATACTCGCTCGCCGTGGGTGCCCCCCAAGCCCTGTGCTGTTGTTCAAGGGTCAACTGCAATAATGGTCACAGTCATTATCTCAAAGAACTGGTACATCAAATGAAATAGTCCATGTAAGAGTGCTCAGGATCCATCCTTGCATGTAGTAAACACTCAGTATTTTTAATTATTATGTTGATCATTATGATTGTGATTGGACAAAATTTTGTGTGAGTGTTTTCCGTACCACCCCGTCTAATTTCCACTGAAGAGGATTTTGGCTGTACTCACTCATTTTCCTTGCCTTTACCACCTTTCAAAAGGAATTCCGGCGTTTCCAGAAAGGATATTACACTTTTGTTAATGTCAAGCGAGGACGGCAGGAACAAGTCAGTGGGCTGATCCGTTAGGGAGAAAAGTCAGGAGGTTCCAGATGACATCCCTCAGGAAGTCACAATCTGTAGGGAAGATTTGGGAACATCAGGTGCAAAGGAAAATGGAGAAAGAAGAATCAAGAGTGAGAGGAGGCAGAAAAACAAAACAAAACAAAACAAAAAACAGGGTTGAGAAACTGGGGGTTTGGGGACTGAGAGTTTCTGGAAATCTGATGTGAGCAGAACAATTGAGAGGAAAGGGAATGTACTGTATTGTTGTGGACATGCATTTGGATCTTCTTTGATGGATCAAAGTAAAACATTTAAGCCAGAAACTTACATTCTGGTGTACTCTGTGTCCCACTGAGTGTCCCACTAGTGCCACCAGGCAGGAAACAAAGGGTAGTTGACCAAGACCTTCCTGCATGCCCTTTCACTTGCATACAGTTAACTCAGAATGGAGCTCCTGGTATGTAGTAAGTGATATCAGGTTGAGCTCTGCTTTCTCTTGATTATATTTTATTTTTGTTTTATTTTAATTTTTAAAAAAGATTTTATTCATTTGGCAGAGCACAAGCAGGGGGAGCAGCAGGCAAAGGGAGAGGGAGAAGCAGGCTCCCCACTGAGCAGAGAGCCGGATGTGGGGCTCGATCCCAGTACCCTGGGATCATGACCCAAGCCGATGGCAACACTTAGCCAACTGAGCCACCCAGGCACCCCTCATTTTTATTTTAAAGCAACATTATCATTTTTCCGATTCTTCCCCGTCCCCCCAAATGAAATGTTTGGTGTTATCCGTGATACTTTCTTCCTTTTACCAACCTGGTACCAATCTATCACCCAATCCCATCTGTGCTTATTCAATGAACTTTTCTTTAATTCAGGTTCGATAATACTGTTCCAGGGGTCACACTCAAATACCTACTTGGGTTAGGAGGGTAACCAAGCTGTCTGGTGTGCGGCAATAGGGCTAATTTAGAGTCAGAGTTTGGGGTTTGGAGAAGAACAGGATGTAACATCAATCTGAATCTTCTGAATTCGGATTCAATTGAGATAGACAAAGAAGTCTAGCTGAGGAGGATCTAAATGTTAGTTTTTTTTTTTTTTTTTTATTTATTCATGATAGGCACACAGTGAGAGAGAGAGAGGCAGAGACACAGGCAGAGGGAGAAGCAGGCTCCATGCACTGGGAGCCTGATGTGGGATTCGATCCCGGATCTCCAGGATCGCGCCCTGGGCCAAAGGCAGGCGCCAAACCGCTGCGCCACCCAGGGATCCCTAAATGTTAGTTTTATTAACATTTATTGCCGGAATTTAATTTATTGCCAGAATTGTTAGGACACTTGAGTATGTGGCAGATACTGAACTCCATCAATACTGAATCCCATAAATAGACAGACTTTCCCACCCACAGGCGGGTCTGGATTCTGGCCGGCCTCCTCCCCTGGGGCAGAGTTGTAACATTTCAGTTGTGTTAAGGATAGAGGATAATGTGTACTCTCTGCAGACTCATTGTTCCCATAAAGAGGAGGGGTGGGGAAGGATCTCAGCTCTGCTTGATCTCAGCTCTGCTTTTCTGGTCCCTGTTCCCAAAGTCATCAATGAATACCCCGAGTTTCCTGTTACCTCTATTTGCCAAATTCCATGGAATTACTGTTTTGTTGCTTTTTTTTTTATTTATTTTTTTATTTATTTATGATAGTCACACAGAGAGAGAGAGAGAGAGAGAGGCAGAGACACAGGCAGAGGGAGAAGCAGGCTCCATGCACTGGGAGCCCGATGTGGGATTTGATCCCGGGTCTCCAGGATCGCGCCCTGGGCCAAAGGCAGGCGCCAAACCACTGCGCCACCCAGGGATCCCTGTTTTGTTGCTTTTAACCCATTGGGTTTAATCATGAAGCCTGCCGTGGTCTGTCAGGAGTGTGGCTTTCCTTTCTAGGGGGCCAGATACACTTTTGAGACCGCCTCCCTTTTCATGAGGCCACCCCCTACCCACAATTGTTGTACCTCCTACCCCACTAGTACTCAGTGTAGATGTAGCACCTAGCACCTCTGAAATAAATTGGACGAGTGCACTAATTAAAGTAACATTTTGTGACCAAGGCTGACCATAATGTCCAGAATCGCTTGTCAGTTTTGCAGTAAGATTGAATGCAAACACTAAGACAATTTGGTAAGAAACTGCTATCACCACAAAGATGTCCCAAAATTGAACATCAATGCCTCCTAATTATAATATTTCAGGGAGATTTCAAAGATTTGAAGTCTCAAATTATATTGCTAAAATTAAATTAAAATCAGAGGACTTTATGTCATCCCAAATTTTCAAATTTGCTCTCTCTGGTGTCTGGATAGAGTCAGGTTCTTTTAGCTTCTTTGGTCAGTTTTTCACTAAAATGCAGGTATTTGCTTTAGTTGTATTCCTTACCCCTTTCATGCCATTGCTTTTAAAAAAGTGTCCAAAGATTTAATAGAACAAAAGATGACCTGAGCACCAACCCCACACCCACCTAATTTAGGAAACAGGCCAATTCCAATCTCACAGAGCAGAAATCCTGATGAAAGTATGTCCTCAGGACCCTGTTTTTAGTGTTGCTAAGGGTACTTGGAAGAAAAAAAGTTAGGTGGAGGCATTTTTCTCATTTCAGACTTGCTGTGATTCTCATCCATGATTACTGTTCTTTTAGGTCTATGATCAGCGTACTTGAAAGCCTGTGATCTCCCCTAGCAAGAGTTAATTTTGGCCCTATCCCATGACCAGAATTGGGGAGGGGAAGCTATCCCTGTACTGTGTATTTCCTCTTAAGCTTAGAAATTATGGTGGTGGCAACTTTGGCCCATGGGTCTCATTTGAGGTATTTTTCTTTTCCTTTTGCATATTTATACCCTCTCAATTTCCAATTCAGTTTTTTCTCTTTGAATCTTGTGCTTCAGGCACTCCAGAGCTTAATGAGTGTGTACTCAGTCTAGAGACATAGTTATCCAATATCTTGTGAGCAGGCTTTTATTTTTTATTTTTATTTTTTGCCCTGTACCTGTTTTCTTTTAATATGAATTGCCTAATATCAGGAACTTGCTGCTAGGGAAGTAATTCCTGAGCACCTAGCCGAGAGCCGCTCTAATAGATTTTTGAACTGAAGCTCCTTTTGGTAATTCTGAAAACTGTGTCTCTTGGGGCCTGTTCCTTAAGGCATTGTTCTTGATTTTTAAATGTTCCAGGTCTTGAGTAACATTATTTTCTCCCACATCGTTTTCTGTAGCTGTAGGATATTTGTCTCTAGCTTCATTTTTCTCTACGGTTCTGTTGAATCTTCCGAGAAGCTCAATTAAATTTTTAATCAGCTTCTTAAATTGTTTCCTTTCTTTCCTTTAGCACCACTTGCTTGGTCTAAACACTTTTTTATCATCCTTTAATTTATTCTTTGTATTTCTGTCCTATTCCTCTAGATTATGTGTCAATGCGGATAGTGGGATGATGGGATTCTGGGACTATCAAATCCTTTGCCTGTCAAATATATCTTGTCCAATATATATGCTTTGAGTTGGGTAATCCCACCTGGGAGATATTCTCCCATCTGGCCAACATCTAAGACTCCCATCTGCTCGTGTCCTGTCTGGCTCCACTGTACTGTGCCCCATTTTTGCTTTGCCATCCCTTAGAGCCCTACTTTCACCCACTTTTCAGGTATGTACTTTCAGGCACAGTATCACCCTGAAACTCACTTAATAATTCTTGCTGTATGTTTATGATGATCCTGACTTTCTCCCCTCAAATCTGTGCAGATTTTTATTTTAACAGCTTAGTTTTGCTGTCCTAAGCTTAAGGGGTTCTTCCCCAACTACTTTGACAATGGACTCTTTCTTTGCAGCTTGAGAAGCCATCTTTAATAGTTTCCAGGATCATTTCCTTAGGAGAATCACTCCTTAGGAGAATCATTTCTTTCTGTTTTTTTTTTTTTTTTTTTTGAGATTTTATCTGTCTTCCTCTCTCAGATGTTGTTGGACCCTAGTAACCATTAGATCTCTCCCTCTTTTTCTCTCCCCTCCCCCCTTTTTTTCTAATGCATTCTTTAACATTAAGCAATCCTAGATGCTGTATACATGGTGTTTTTGTTTTTGTTTTTTCCCTTTTTATGTTTCTGTTGTGGCTTTCGGAATCTTGTTTTCTCCATTGCATTTTTCTATCCTTTTTTTCTATATTTCATTTTTCTCTTATGAAGATGTCTCTTTTCCTCCAGCTTAGATAATTTCTTCTATAAAATTGTGTCCAATGTTCCCCCAGAAAAATTAGTTTGAAGAGGCAAATTTGAGTCAGATTTTAGAGGGCTTTGAATATAAATTCTATAGATTAATGTGACTGCACATTAGAATTGCCTGGGGAGCTTTAAAAAGTCCAATGTTCAGACTCTGTGGGCGCTTTGGTCATGGAGCAGCCGTGGGCAGTCTCCTCTGCCAATGGGCTCAGTTGCCTAGTGTTTCTGTTCCCTCTATCTGTTGTCACGCCCTGAGGTCTTCGGGAGTCACCATCAAGGTTTCCACCAGTCTACAAGTGACAGCAAAGGCAGCCATCCCCTCCAGTGGCCCACTCATGGCCTTCCACGACTATTACTGGCACCACCTGGATTCCACTTCCAATAACAGCTCCTGACAAAATGCAGAGTATCCTGGGGAGGCCATCTCTCACTACCCAGTTTCTCCAAGGCCCACTGGGGTCACTGGTGGGCAAGCTCCTTTTTGGAGAAGTCCACTTTCCCGTTCATGGCTAAGTGTTGGAGTCTCCAAAAGTTTGGAACCTTTCCAGGCCACCAGCAGCACAGTCACCTGTTCTTGCTTCTGGAAGCCATGAGGAGGCAGCCTGGTGGCCTGCCTGGCAAAGCCAACACTGGGCCCCAATCCTGAATGGCCACCACGTGGCTCCCAGAGGCGCTAGGCTCGCCAGAGCTCTTCTCCTACCAGTAGACCAGGCAGGCTGCAGGAAGCCACAGTTGGGCTCTTTTATATCAAAACTGCAAAACACCAAAAAGGAAGGTGAGAGAATTCTACTCTTTACTATCCAAGCCACAGGCAAGCCTTCCTGACACCCTGTAACTGTGTGCCTCATACCAAGTGGGAAATAAACTCCAATCAGCCAGCAAAACAAAGCAAAGCAAAACAAAACAAAACAAAACAAAAAATGTCAGGACTCACTGCCAGAGATTCTGAATTAATTGATATGATGGAGACTGGACGTGGGTGTTTTTAAATTCTAATTCTCAAGAACAGTGAAGGGTCTGAAATTTTACTCTGATAGCTAAGAAGTTAGTTTCAAGGATGCTGGTATAAAACATGAGATCCTTTGTCAGAGATGAAGGACAGTTTATTATTCATAGAAATATCAGAAGCCAGAGTAACAACATTTTTTTTTTTTTGCTGTTTTTTTGAGTCCTAATTCCTGTAGGGTGATACAAATGACATCTGTACACATAGTAGGTTTCATTATAGGAGAGGATCTATGAGTTTAGGGGGCCTGAATATTTTATAATGGAAAGTAGCATTCCTCCCTTTGGTTCCAGAGGGAGAGACACTGTATCTATCTCCTGTATAAACATCCTTGAAAATAATAATCTAAAACAAGGAGCAGTCAGTGCTTTGTTTATGATAGTCCTGTGGAAAATTGACTCCCAACAGAGTTGAGACTACTTCTGGAGACAAAGGGGAATTCGAAAATTGTTTTAAGCAGGTACATAAAGGGAGTGCTTTAAAAAATATGGAGATTTTTCCAGGAAAGACTTAAAGCAGAGTAACATCTTAGAAAGTGTTATATTAATTCAGGCAAAAGTTGAAAAGGTTTTGGCCAGGTAGTAGTAGAAGACAAGGACTGAAATTTTAAAGAAAAATTGATAAGCATGGGTTATTGATTATATACAAAAGGAGTAAGATAGTGACAGTGGAAAATAGTTTTCTTTGTAGAAAAGTTAATTTTTATTTCTTGAATAGATGAGGGGCTATTCAGGTTATGAATTTCTTCTTGAGTGACCTTTGGTAGTTTATATTTTTCAAGAAATTTATCCATTTCCTCTAATTTGTTGAATTTATAAGCATAAAGTTGTTCATTAGCCAGGCAGATGTATAAATATAATTGTCCATTGTCTGTTGGTTTTAAACCAACGAATATATGAAAGATTTTTCTTCCCACTAATAATACTCTTTTTCTTTTCCTTTTCTTCTTTTTTTCTCTCTTTCTCTCTTCCTTCTTTCTTGTCTTCCCACATCTCTAGAGAAGTAGTGTGGCATAGGGAAAAGGGACTTCAACTTTGGAATTGTTAAGACTTCCCATCAACAATAATTTATTGAACACCTATTGTGTGCTTGACACTGTTTTGGATCTGAGTGTACATTAGTAAATTATATGATTTGCCCTGATTGAGGTCATATTCAAGTGAATGAAGATATTATTTGATCTCTGAACTCCCGTTTCCTCATATCTAAAATGGAAATTTCCTAGAAAAAAATAAAAAATAAAAAAAAGGGAAACTTCCTAAAATCAGGGTATTGTGACTGAATGAGGTAATGAATGTTAAGTTCCTGGCACATAATATGTACTTGGCAATATATATAGTTGTATGCTGCTCATTAATTACTTTCGTGAGCTCCCCCAGCAGGTGACTCAAAATCACCTGTTAAAAATTGATTAGCCTTTTCTAAAAGTTCTTTGAGAATGAAATGTTTCCTCTGGCTCTATGGAAAACACATTGCCCTCTCTTTACCTCATTGCACACATGGTCTTTTTGCCTCATTTGTCACCTCGGTGGGTTTTACAATGTTTCTGGTGTCTATCAGTAATGTACTTGGTAGAGGAGCAAGAAACTGGATGCAAACTACAGAATTTCTGTTTTAAGCCAGAGAATTTTATATGTGATTTCTATCCTGTGGTACATTCAAACCAAAGGGTGTTGTGAACATGAGGAGAAGGCACAGTAAGAGGTTAGCATGTTGCAGATTTTTCTTTATTCATCTAAATTAATTTCATTTCATCATAGCAATATGAATGCCAAATAAAATCATTTCTGTTGATTTATACAGTTCTTGTGAATCACTTTACTTTTGGTCTGGAGCCCTACAACAGCTACCTGAGGTATCATTTGTGATAACCACTCAGAAATGTGCTGCCTAGCAGGCTGCCATGCTTAAATAATCTGGTTTTGTTATTTCACTCAGCAGTAACATGGCTTTGAGGGAGATTAATCCAGTGCCAAACACTCTTTTCTATCTTTTCTAAAGTAAAGCAAAGTTCAGAGTCTTAAAGGAGTAGATATCTCGTTTTAAGAGGCTTTTGATTATTGAATGTTATGTGGATTATTGCTGCCTCTGTATGATAAAGGAGCAACCAATACTTTTATTCTCTTATTATAATCAGAAAGTGATTTTAGATGGAAAGTATATTTGGAGGCTTTTTCTAAAATTGTCATGTGTGACTGAGGTTTTTGGTAACCAAATATATGACTATATTTGGAACTAATGCATATAGCTAACTCTTGGGTTTTTGAAGGGGCCAGGAAGATTATTCAAGCTAGATAGTTCACTTGATGACAAAGTGGTATCAATAGTGGTTACCTCTGTCTATGTGCTTGTTCGTGTCACACAGAAACACATACCATTCGTTGGCTACAGGCTTTATTCAGGTGTCTGTTTCGCTGTTCCTTATACACTTGTGAAAAATTGAAGATTGGAGCAAATACGTTTATTGATGGAAATCAACTTGAAGTTGCTTCTTGTGATGATACTTCTTTGGAATTTCATCTGTGAAATCATCTTATCACTAAACTATCCCTTCTAGTAGGGAAATGTGGGAGAAAATGAGAGAGCAAGTAAATACCTATTCAGTGAAGCACTGAATAGTTTGAGGAATTTTCTGCATTACTTAGAAGAGTTTCTTAGTTGTATGTGCATCAATGATATTTTAATAAAGAAATCACAATGCTTTCACAAGATAGCCTGTTAAAATGATTATATGAGTATTTTCTCTGTAGCTATCAGTAAATGCAATTAAATGAGCTTAAAAAAGTCTTTTTGGCAAATACAGTACATCACAGTCTACTTCACATATTTGGTTGTGTGGAGTTACTAGCAGTAGCACAGTGCTGTGGAGAGAGAATGGGTTTTGGAGTTAAAAAAATTTGGGTTTGAATTCTCATATCTCCATTTGCCCAATGTCTGAGCCATAATAGTCTTTTACTAATAGAAAGTCAATAATATATACTTCCTAATATTGTTGTAAATATTCTATTTAATGCCTCAGCATCAAAATGGGAACATAGTAGTTTTTCAATAAATTGGGTTACTTTTCCTCCTGAGATTTTCAGAAGTGTAACAAAGGGGATTGACCTATGCCTGGGCTTTTTGGTATTACCATGAGTACTTTGAGATTAAAACTGTAAGAAATAAGATTATCTATGCTTCTCTAACTCACTGATGGAGAAAATATCCAACAGAGACATGGTAATTTCTAATGTTGGACTTAAATGTGAAGTATCTTCTTATTTTCATTAGCTCAGAAGTCTATATCCATTTTCCTCAAAGCAAAGCAAAGTGAACAGCTCTTCGTTTTGTTAATTTTGTTAAAAACCTTGTTATTTTTATCTGTATATTTTTAAATATTTTATTTATTTATTCATGAGAGACAGAGGGGGAGAGAGAGAGAGAGAGAGAGAGAGAGAGGGAGAGGGAGAGAGGGAGAGGCAGAGACACAGGCAGAAGGAGAAGCAGGCTCCATGCAGGGAGCCCGACGGACTCGATCCCGGGTCTCCAGGATTACGCCCTGGGCTGAAGGCAGTGCCAAACCGCTGAGCCACCTGGGCTGCCCCCTATTTTTATCTGTATTTTATTTAAAGATGTATACACAAAAGGATTTTATTTTATTCATTTTATTTATTATTTTTTAAAAAATTTATTCATTCATGATAGAGATATATAGAGAGAGGCAGAGATAGACAGAGGGAGAAGCAGGCTGCATGCAGGGAGTCCAATGCAAGACTTGATCCTGGGACTCAGGATCATGCGCCCTGAGCCAAAGGCAGACACTCAACCACTGAGTCACCCAGATATCCCTACAAAAAAGATTTTAAACAAAAAAAAGAGTACCTACTCAGTGTAACTGAGAAACCAAGCAAGCCCCAGTTTTAAATTTTTTTTAAATTTTTATTTATTTATGATAGTCACAGAGAGAGAGAGGCAGAGACATAGGCAGAGGGAGAGGGAGAAGCAGGCTCCATGCACCGGGAGCCCGACATGGGACTCGATCCCGGGTCTCCAGGATCGCGCCCTGGGCCAAAGGCAGGCGCCAAACCGCTGCGCCACCCAGGGATCCCCCTAAGCAAGCCCCAGTTTTATCTCTATTAATATATTTCTGTTGAGGGCTTGGGAGAATAGATAATCAAATTCTTATTCTTCCTGTCTCATTATTTATGCCTACTCTTCTTTAGGATTGCTACAAAAAAGAGCAAAAGGAGAGGAAAAGAATACATTGACCTGGATTCTGAATCCTCATTCTCTCCTGCAAAATATTTTTTTTCACCCATCTCTTGATTTATTTCCACATCAAGCATCCAATAAGTGCTTTGCACAAAAACCATGCTAGCTTTGAAGTGCTTAAATTAGTGTTTTGGTTTTTAGTGGGGGAGGACAAAATTCATGTGGGTTGTTGCTGGAACAAGATGTGCATTTGAGACTTGGGAATTCCACAGTGATTTTTATCTTTTTTTTTTTTTTTTTCTTTTTTGTAACAACTGTCAGAGTTTGGATATTGCATATGTCCTGTTTGTTTAATTTATATTTTAAAGGATTTGAAATCTGTACACAAAACGAGTTTTCAGCTTGTGAGAGCATTAATGTTGGTGATTTAGAATATGGAATTATTGTTTTTAAATAGTAGTAAATCAGTGCTTTACAATCTAATTAGTTCTGTGCTCCTGAGAAATCTTAAAGTACCAACTTCTTATAAGAACAGTATGAAACTTCTTGATGATAGGAGTTCCCGAGAACATTACTAAGGTGACAATGTCTTTGAGCTGTATCTATCTATTTTTTTCATTTTGATAGTTATGCAGCATCATTTAGATTCCTTATGTCCTTCAGATTGGTAATGAGTTATTTCTCTGTTGTTTGAATGTAATTTGTTTTTAGTGAATTGCTTTAGTAGCTATTATATTTCACCCTGGGAGTATCTCCATTTTTCAGGTGAAAATAAATTATCTGTGTCTTGTAAATGAAGCTTAGTAAGAGGATAGGAGGAAGGCACGAATGGTAGGATGATGTATATATGTATGCTAAAGATCAAAATACAACTATTATTAAGTTTGATCACAGCTAAGGAATAAAGAAGCTTGTGGTAAATGGAACCTTGAGCTAGAAGATGTATCATCATTTGGCTTCTAGTCTTAAATCTGCCACCAATTTGCTGTATGATTCTGAGTACTTACCTTGCTGAGGTCGGTTTCCTTGTCTGTAAAATTACTGTGTGTTCCACAAGATTTTTTTTTACCTTACTTTAAAGATTATGATCTGGGCTTAATACTAACATCATCAAAATACCTGGTGGAAGTAAACCCAGAAATATCCCTGGCTTCAAAAGATTTAGTTTGAAATGCTACTAGAAACTAGGATGGAAAACAAGAGTCAAGGTGTACTTGCATTGGAAGTCAGATACCCCAATAGGACCTAGGAAGTCAGATACCCCAATATATGACTGAGGACAGAGTAGACCAGTGGTTTCAAAATCTGAGAAGTCTGAACCTATCGGACTCACAAGAGCCATGAGTGTAGGGCAAGTGAATAGAAGGGTAGATTTAAGGCAGATGCTTCAAGAATACTTTAATAGTTGAGGTCACACGTTGCCTCTCTTCTATACTCCCTGTTCAGTCAGTATTCCCATCCAGTGATGTCTGGCTTGGGAACTGAAGAAAGAGAAAGTACAGCAGGAATATACTGCTGATGTAAACTAATCTAGGTAAAGAATAAAGAATAATCCCTACGTATGTAAATCAAATCCATTTTCTCATTCATTTATGATTTTTAAAAAAGGTTTTATTTATTTGAGAGAAAGAGAGTGAGAGAGAGCATGCATGGGGTACGGGTGCAGGGAGAGGGAGAAGCAGGCTCCCCGTTGAGCAGGGAGCCCAATGCAGGGACTCCATGCCAGGATCCCAGGACTGTGACCTGAGCCGAAGGCAGACGCTTAACCGACTGAGCCACCCAGGCATCCCTCATTTATGATTTTTGATAAAAAACACTTTCTTATATGTCATTGAATTTAGGCATGACTTGATATCTAAGGTCACATAGCGCAAACCATACTTCATAATTTTCCTGTGACAATAACTTAATTTTTTTAAAAAAACACTGTTAATTGAATCACATAAATGTTCTGAATCCCCATATCTCTGAGACTTGGAATTATGAGCTAGAAATTTGATGTCTCCACAAAAATGGAAGGATTCATTCTCACTGAGGTGTCTTTTCTCTGTATCAAGATGCAAGAGGTAACAGTCAATATAGATATGATTTGACAAATAAAAAGTGAAAGCAAAGAATCCAGTTTCTGGGTCAAAAGATAATGAAATACTTATTAGATATGTCCACTTGAAGACCATGCCATTATCTCATCTTCTGAACCCCCCTCTCTCCTACTTTGCAGCCCCTTGTATTTCTTGTTTATTTCAGGCATCTGACTTAAAACTAAAAAAAGAAAAAAAAAAAAGTGATCATCATCATCATCATCATCATCATCATCATCATCCTTTCTCTCTTTTTTTTCTCTCTGGCCTTCTGTAGCCAGGCAGGTTCTAAGGCCTGTTGATTCTCCATCTAAAATGTATCTAACGTCTAACTTTTTCCCCTGTTGCCATCCTAATCAGCTCCCTACCCACATTCCCCAAGTTGCCATTGCCTTCTTCTTTCTTCTTCTTTTAACATTATTTATATTTATATAAGAGGGAGAGAGTGTATGCACCAGGGAGCATGAGCAGAAGGAGGGTCACAGGGAAAAGCAGACCCCTCCACTGCGTGGGGAGACACACATAGGGCTCGATCCCAGGATCCTGAGATCATGATCTAAGCTGAAGTCAGACATTTAACCCTAGACACTTAGGCAACTGAGCACTAAGGTACCCCTGCCATTGCCTTCTTAACTTATTCCACTATATTCTAATTCACTTGTAACCTCCACACATCCCTTTATTTTCTCATTCTGAATTTTATATTTTGAAAAGTTCTAATGATAAAGTACATTTGTAAGTGATCGTGGTACTTAGTTAATTTATCTATTTTCTATAAATCTAATATGCGTAATATGATTACAATGAAAGTTTGGTCCACATGTAATAATCAGCATAAACACACCAAGCAAATATATCCTTTTAGTATCCCAGACAGTCCTCCATTTGTGAGCTGGGCACTTAAGGCTACAGGCTACATAACCCTGTTCTAATCCATTTGAGTGAAATATTGACTCCATTATGTCTAGGGAGACCACATAATATATTATTCAAACTGGAGCACTTTGGACAGTGAAAGGGGGGATATTAGTAATTATAATAATTATGCCTGGACTGTGGTGCAAACTGGAACCGTCCCAAAATGGGAAGTAAGATCATTCTTCCACTACCTATGAATAGAACTAAATCTTTTTTAACTTGGCATTCAGGACCTTCATATTAACTCTTTGTGCATTTCTGATAGGTGAATTCACTGATCCTGTTACATTCTTTGCTTAAACTTTTCTACCCTTGCACACTTTGCTTATGTTACTCTCTTCCTGGAATGTCATTCCCAGACCACTGCACCTGTTTGATCCCTACACAACTTTTATTTTTTTAAATTTTTTTTAAGGTATTTATTTATTTATTTATGATAGTCACAGAGAGAGAGAGAGGCAGAGACACAGGCAGAGGGAGAAGCAGGCTCCATGCACCGGGAGCCCGATGTGGGATTCGATCCCGGGTCTCCAGGATCATGCCCTGGGCCAAAGGCAGGTGCCAAACCGCTGCACCATCCAGGGATCCCCCTACACAACTTTTAAAATAGAGTTTATCCCTCCAATTTCCCATAAAGCTCCCCTACTTTAGTTACTGTGATTACTCTTCTCTCTGAACTCTGAAGTACTGGTTGATCACTTGGCCTGTATATATATGCAGTCTTGCACTGATAAAAGGGCTCGATCAGTGGTTTAATTATCTGATATCTTTCAAATGGATTTAGGTTTAATTATCTGACATCTTTCAAATGCATTTCAGATTCCTTTTCTATCTTATACTTCCTTTTGGCAATTTAGGGTCTTCTTTCATTCTCTCTTCCCACTATTATTATCTAGACACTGGCTACCCTACAAGGAGCTCTGGAGGTGATGTCAAAATGAAGGAAGGGATTCTAGAGGCCAGAGGCTGAAGAAAGAATCTTCACATGAGATGAGAACTATGGAGGCTGGAGAGGTAAACAAAAACTACAAACTTCGTTACATGAACCAGTAGCTCATAAAAAGAGTTGGAGTAGGGTATCATGAAAGGTGGGTCATGGAAAAGAGAGAGAGAGAGAGAGGTTGGGTACATCATGGAAGAAGTTGGGAGGCATAGCAGCAGTAGAATTCTGAACATTGTGTAGACCTGGAAATTTGGTATTCAAAATCACTCACAGTCCAGGAGCACTGGCAACACCTGGGGGCTTATTAAAAGTGTAGATCCATAGGCCACACTCTATACCTGCTGAGTCAAACACTTCATGTTAACAAGATCCTAGGAGATTCCTTGGAGAAGCACTGGCCTGCAACCTCCACTTGTCTTTGAACACAGATTTTATCATATAGCTGTGTCCTGGTGTGTGAGCACATCTCTCTAAGTTGAATATTCGGGGTGACACTCAGAATATCCAATAATAAAGATGGGGGGATTAAGTGCTGGTTTGAAATCTAATTTATTTTCCTATTGGTTTCTTAGTGCTTTAAGTGACAATATAGTCTGTACAGACTTCCACAAAGGTGGGGATGAGTGTGTATTAGGGTAATATTTTTCAGATAACAAACTGTGACTTAGTAAGAGTTGGGTGGAGAATAATAGAAATAATCTAAGTATAGAAGAGCCAGAGTTTTCAAGTGTCTGTTCATGTCATCAGGATCTGTAAGGTTTTTGACCTCAAATATCTTCTTGCCAGTTTTAAGTGCTTCAGGACAGGAAAACAGTTGGCCATCTGGTTTTACTAAACACTTTCTCACGTACAAGGACAAAATGTATTACTTGGAGCAGTTCAGAAGTGCACTGTTGGAAGAATTTAGGACACTTCTCTATACAAACTATTTCTCAAGGATGAAGAGCTTGGCTTGTATCAAAAATTAAAGGAATTTCTGTTGGTAGTACTTCTGATTCTTTTTTAATATGCTTTAGTTTTCTGTAGATGGTGTCAAAAATAAGCATTTATTTAACTAGAGAAGATATCTCACATAGTCACTTGCCCACTCTTCCTGTAATGGAATAAAAAACTCTGCTATCTAAACTTTTGTTAAGAGAATTCTGTTATATTTTTTCTTATTATTTTCATTGTTGAATTAGAGATGGCATTTGGCTAGTTAAAATTCTGTTTAAGAAAAAAATACAGTTACATACTGATAAAGACTAGTGATAAACTTCTGATAAAACATTAACTGTATTGTTCTTTAGAAAAAAAAAAGGCAACATGAAATGACAGAAAGTAACAAAATTGTGCTAACCACATTATTTTCGGGGCACCTGGGTGGCTCAGTGATTGAGCATCTGCCTTTGGCTCAGGGCATGATCCTGGGATTCCTGGATCGAGTCCCACATCGGGCTCCGTGCAGGGAGCCTGCTTCTCCCTCTGCCTCTCTCTGTGTGTGTCTCATGAATAAATAAATAAAATCTTAAAAAAAATAAAAATACGTAAAAAATAACATTATTTTCACCATAGATTTAATAAGCTCAGAAACACAAAAACCTTTCAGCATTACTAATTTTAAACTTCAATAAGTCTTATTCCTTCCATGATTTGATCTAACTTGTCTCCACCAGACATTATTTTTTTTCAATGATCCTTGTATGTAGGGTGATTTTTCAAAGAGTGCTTCAATAACAATTAATAGCAACACAAAATATAAGGTCAAAACTATGAATCTATATCTAAAGAGGATAGATTCAAACAGATGTCAGCTAGCACATATATTTGTTCAGCCACAGGCAGGATTATTCATCAGATACTTAGTACATTGTGTGTCTTCATTTTTTTTTTGCATTTGATCCATTTGTTTGTTTAATAATTTGCTCTTGAGGCAGCATCATCCAGGGCATTTATCAAAATATGAACCACTGTAACATATTAAAAGTAACTAGATTTTATATATAATGTAATAGGAGGAGCAGGATATTTAAACTGGGAATCCAGAGAACCAGTGAAAAATGGTAGCATGATGTCCTCAAATTCACTAAGGTTGGGGTAGATTATTTAGAGAATTTAGACTTCAAGAACCTCTTACGCTTATAATTTTCTCTAGATAATTTATTTTAAGACAGAGATGATGAAATGAAGAGGCAACAAAAAAAACAAAACCTTTACAAACCTAACATATTGCATATAGTGCAGCCCAAAGCTTGTGTTGAGTGGGGTTGCTCACATCCTTTCCTCTGGCACCTCTCCATCCCTGCTGCTGGCACCCAGGGTGCCCATTTTCACTTCTTTGCAGTTTCCTTGTGATGTGTCAGGCAGTTCTCAAGGAGCCATGCAAGTTAAGGTATGCACATTCCTTGTATAAATGGGGCCATTCTTACTTTGCCCACGGATCCTATGCCTCAATGATAGGGCAGTTGAGTGGTCAACATTATTGTAAGATGTGTTGTTCTAGACTCATACTATAAAATTGTGACAGTAAAAGTAACATGACCGGTATATTAATTACTGTTTACATTTCCTGTATACTCTTAAGACTGTACTTATTGCCTTGTGTACTTTAGTTTGAGAAGAGGATTAGCAACCTTTGGGAGAATCATTTGAAGCCAGGATCTACAGGCAGCATGAAGGATAATTCAGCATCATGAGTAATAATGCAACCAGCATTAGGGAACTTCAGAGACAAGAAGATACGGGTTGCTTCAGTACAATTGGCTCCAAAGAACTATGGCATTGTGATGATAACATAGTTTCACATTGAAAGATATCTGACAATAAGGAACATAAAGAGAAGGTTCCTAGACCTGAACAGGAAAACATTGGTTCTTGACATATGGTCATTGGTTCTTGACATATGGTCAAGAACCAGTACATATGATCAAGAACCAATTGGACAATAAACAAATGAGTACCTCTTTTCTACCTGTTACTCTAAATCATCATCAATAGCTTACTGATCTTCATAAGGACTATGAGTTTTATAATGTGTTTTAAGATGTGATTTTGTAGGTAGGGGCACTGCAAAAATATTTTGCCCAGGACCTCGTACTCCCTAGAGTAGCTCCCAGTTGCTATAAGTACTTTCAATTGCAATTTTAGATTTTGTTGCTGAAGTTTGATAAGTTCATTTTAACACTGAAGAGAGGATGATGAATAAAACAAATATGAGAAAGGTCGACTTTGCTGAACTTCCTCTATAGCACTTTTTAGCCAGAGCTGGGCTTTGGAGTTAGAGTCGGAACTTGAGATGAAGACATTAGTGGAGTAGAGCCTTAACTTTGTTATTTTTGTGTGAACCTTGGCAAATCTCTTACTGCAGCAGGTCTGTTAATTCATCTCTAAAATAGAATGATCATAGCATCTCTTTTCATAAGGTATATAAAGATGGGATAGAATAATTTTGTAAGTAATTAGCATAATATTTGGCACATAATAATAATTCGATTTGGGTTAAATATTTTTGCATATTTTTATTAAGCAGAGAGGGCTATGCAGCAAGATGGAATGCTTAAGATAGTGTATGATTAATCAATACTTTATTTTTATTAGTTCTTACCATAAAGCTAGATATTTGATTTTAAATTTTGCCTGAAAAAAAAAAGGTTGGTTCTAATCTTCAGTAAGTCCACATTCAATATTATGTTTTGTTTAATATTTTATGCAGACTAATCCCTGGGGTTGACTCAATAACATGATTTCCTAAGGTATATATTTTGATATATTCTTAAAAGATTTTTTAAAAATTGTTTATTTGAGAGAGAGCAAGAGCATGCAAGCATGCAAGAGCCAGGGAAGGAGAGAGGAACAAGGAGGTGGGGAGGGACAAGCAGACTCCATGCTTAGGGGAGCCCAGTCTTGTGGCTTGATCCCAGGATTCTGGGATCGTGACCTGAGCTGAAGTCAGATGCCTAACACACTGAGCCACCCAAGTTCCCCCCGACTGATATTCTTGAACTACAGTTAGTGACTCAGAGGTAGTGGGAAAGTAGAAAGAGGTTTTCTGTCTTCTGCTCTTCTAAAATATTTCAGGCTTATTTGAATGAAATCAACACTAAATTAATTCCACTCTCTACCATTCAATTCAGTTTCTTGTAGTGGATATTTGCCTCCTTTTTTTTTTTGTGAGGGTCTGGAGGGCTGACTAACATCTGATGTCCCTTCTTATATTCTTGCATTTCCCTATATTTAGTCTTGGAGAGAGACGGAGCACCTGTCTTGCACAGGATGGAGGCTGAGAATGCTTGATGTTTGCTTTCCCAGGGTTCCTTCCATCTAGGGCTCTGAGCACATCACTTACATTCCACCAATCAGATAAATGTGTCCCCTTCCAGCTTTGAATAAGAAATTACTGATTCAAAGGAGCAGTCGCTGGAGAAAATCCATTTTGGTGATAGGTAGTGGCAGCAGTAGTGGCAGTAATATCAAGTTTTTAGGGCCAGCAAAGGCTTTGAAAGTCCAATGCCAGAAGCAGTGGCAGAGCAGCCTATGGCAGTCAGCATTAGGTCGTAGGAAGCAGCAGTGACTTCTCTGGTTTGGTTTTGTGGAATGGCTTGATCATGGTTCCTTGCCCTCATTTTCACCTGTTCTTTAACTCACAGAATTGTAACTTTTTCACTTTTCAAGAAATTCTCTTTTTTTCTAAAATCATGGTCAATTTATGTTATTTGAAATTATAAACCCTGATTGAAGAATGTCCCATGTCCAACTATTTATTCTATTTTATTCTTATATTGGAGCCCATCCCTGATTTTCTTTCCCTTTAAGGCCTCCCTTGATGCCCTTCTTATCCGGATCTCCCCTTGTTCTCTTCTCTGATCTCCTCTCCTAGTGGGAGATGGGAACAGATAGTGTGATGAGCCTTGCTGTCATACATTTAACATTGAGAGCTAGCCCTGCTGACACCTGAAAGTGACCATTTCTTGCATCTAGGTCATTGAATGATGCGTAAAGCAGAAAGCACTATATCTATTTTTTTCTTTTTTTTTCTTTTTTCTTTTTGATTTTTTTTATTGGAGTTCAATTTGGCAACATATAGCATAACACTCAGTGCTCATCCCGCCAAGTGCCCCTCTCAGTGCCCATCACCCAGTCACCACAACCCCCCGCCCACCTCCCCTTCCACTACCCCTTGTTCATCCCAGAGTTAGGTGTCTCTCATGTTTTGTCACCCTCACTGATATTTTCACTCATTTTCTCTCCATTCCCTTTATTCCCTTTCACTAATTTTTATATTCCCTAAATGAATGAGACCATATAATGTTTGTCCTTTTCCGATTGACTTATTTCACTCAGCATAATACCCTCCAGTTCCATCCATGTCGAAGCAAAAGGTAGGTATTTGTCATTTCTAATGGCTGAGGAATATTCCATTGTATACATAGACCACATCTTCTTTATCCATTCATCTTTCGATGGACACCAAGGCTCCTTCCACAGTTTGGCTATTGTGGACATTGCTGCTGTGAACATTGGGGTGCAGGTGTCCCGGTGTTTCACTGCATCTGTATCCTTGGTGTAAATCCCCAGCAGTGTAATTGCTGGGTCGTAGGGCAGCTCTATTTTCAACTCTTTGAGGAACCTCCACACAGTTTTCCAGAGTGGCTGCACCAGTTCACATTCCCACCAACAGTGCAAGAGGGTTCCCCTTTCTCCACATCCTCGCCAACATTTATTGTTTCCTGTCTTGTTAATTTTCCCCATTCTCACTGGTGTGAGGTGGTATCTCATTGTGGTTTTGATTTGTATTTCCCTGATGGCCAGTGATGCAGAGCACTTTCTCATGGAAAGCACTATATCTAAATAGATAAAGCTTATCCACAGGTTTTGTGATGTTTCATTTACGTTCTATGGCACTTTCATTACTTGCTATAGGGAGATTTTGCCGTGCAAGTGGTGTGCATCTATTTTTAGATCATTTCCTTTGTTGAACTGTTTCATGGTGCAGCTTCAATTGTTTAGAGACATGCAGTCCTAGAATGCTTTAATTGTATTGACATTTCCCCCCACCCTCACCCAAAAATTTCTGGGAAATTAAGAATTGTTCATGTAAGAGGCCTAAGTCCTGATGCTTTCAATTTCAGTACTTGTACTGGTTTCTTCCAACCAAAATTCTAACTAATTTAGGATTATGGAAAACTTATTATGCTGACATTTAAACTCATTTGGTGGTAAATGTGGTAAAGCTCTTTAAATACCATGAAGAAGAAAAGTAGTAACAAAAATCATTTTACACGTTTTCAGTTATTTTTTTAAAGCAATAATGATGACACATTTTTGAACACTAAAGAACAAAATGTCACCTTTAAAGTCAGACTCTATGCAGTTTGAGTAGTCTTGTTCGAAAACCAGCGAAACAATTGTTTTCTTTTTATTTATTTATTTATATGTATATTTTTAACAATTTGTTTTCTTTCTTTTTTTTTTTTTAACAATTTGTTTTCTTTTTAAACCCAGGTGCAGAGTTAGTAATGTATACTATTTTGTCATATGCAGAAATCATGGACATCTACATAAGGAGACTCCTTGGAGCAGTTACACAATTCAGCGTGAAAACAAAGTAGCAACTCAGGGAGAAAGCTTCTGAGTGAATTATCTTTTTTTTTTTTTTTTTTTTTAAAGAGAACTTCACGATATTATGTAGGCCATTAGAGTTGGCTCTTTAGTTATCCAGTGAAAAACATGATGAGGAGGGTATATTAGTTTTTGATTTCTGCTGTAACAAACTACCACAAATTAGGGAGCTTAAAACACAAATTATTATCTTGCAGTTCTGTAGGGTAGAAGTCTGGCAGAAGTCACGGGGCTAAAATCAAGTTGTTAACTGGGCTATGTTCCTTTCTGGAGGCTCTAGGGCAAAATCTGTTTCCTTGCCTTTTTTAGTTTCTAGAGACTGTTCACATTCCTTGGATCCTGGCTTCCATCCTCGCATCTTCAAAGCCAGAAGTACTGTATCTCCATAACAAGTCTTGAAGAGTCACATCTTTGACTATGAGTTATGCTTCTATTTTTAAGAAATCTTGTGATTACATTAGATCCACCTGGATAATCTCCCCATTTTAAGGTCTGATGAACAAACCTAATCCATCTGCAAACTTAATTCTCCTTTGCCATATAAGGTAACTTTTCACAGGCTCCAGGGATTAGGACATAGACATCTTTGGGGAAGGGCATACGTAATTGTACTTACCAGAGTGGGAGATGATGATATGTAGCTATGAGAAAACAGGTGGAAATGCCAGAGCCACATAAGTATAATTCTTTGGGGGAGCCCTAGAAATACAGTGAAAATGGCCCAGGGTCCTGCTATACAAAGTCTGCTCCATGGGGCAGCACATGGGCAGCACCTGGAGCTTGGTAGAGAGCAGACTCTTAGGCCCTACCACAGACCTACTGATCCTGGATTTAGAGTATAGCAAGATCCTCAGGTGAGACTGATACGCATATTAACGTGTGAAAAGTAAGGTTTTAGGAGAGGGGCTTTATTTCCTTCCTTCAACTAGAGGAGCTTCAATTGTATCTGTTTCAGTTATTGGACTACTGGTAAGTTTTCACTTGAAGAAATTGAAACGGAATTGAAAGGAGTTTGAAAATCACTGCTGTTTGGGAGGCAGAGGATCCTCCTCTTAATCATTGCTGCTCCTACTCTAAGTCCATTACTCGCCTCCTGCTTCCATAAGAATCAGAACTTTCTTTGGAGGGGGAAGGTTGGGAAATGAAAAGTGACAGAAAATGTAGATTGTCTAATTTTCAGAAGATGAAAAGAAAAGTCTTGGGCAGACCCGGTGGTGCAGCGGTTTGGCGCTGCCTGCAGCCTGGGGTGTGATCCTGGAGACCCGGGATCGAGTCCCACATCGGGCTCCCTGCATGGAGCCTGCTTCTCCCTCTGCCTGTGTCTCTGCCTCTCTCTCTGTGTCTATGACTAAATAAATAAAACCTAAAAAAAAAAAAAAAAAGAAAAAGAAAAGTATTGAGAAGAACGGACCTCAAAAGATAATTGCAGTCCCTAGCAAAAATCTAGAATGGAGTAGTAAAAAATTGTGAGTACTTTGGAGAATTTTGGAGGATTGCGGTATCACAAAGCTTCAGAATGAGTTCACTGAGAACATGGCATTAAAATTATATGTCCTTTTGTAATGGAGTTGCTAATATGACAAACCAGGAGAATATGTGTACAATGTATCTTAATTTTCATTTGTGAATCAATTGATCAAATGTAGGTGAATGATAGAAGTGAAAACTTCTGGGGTTCCTAGGTCAGTGAAGCATCTGACTCTTGGGTTTCAGCTCATGATCTCATGATCTCATGATCTCAAGGTCATGAGATTAAGCCCCGTGTTGCGCTCCATGCTCAGTGCAGAGTTGGCTTGTCCCTCTCCCTCTGCTCCTCCCCCTATCACTCTCTCTCTCATAAATAAATAAAATCTAAAAAAAACCAAAAAAGCGAGAGTCTTATCTGGTTAAAGACATTGTATCTAAGGTGTGTTGCATGGTGACTTACAGAGAGCAAAGGGGTAGAAGGCTCAACATAGGTACCTGTCCTTGACTATGCTACTCATTTTTCTAAAAGCCATTTAAGAAGGTGAGAGAGTGAAGTTCATTTCCTAATCTTTACTCTAAAGGAATAGCAAGTAGAATATACAGTTTTGATAACCGGAATTAAAACTATTCCTAAAGGGAATGCTGTGATTAAAGTCACAGTAAACTTCATCAGTGTTGAAGGTCAGTTTCTCTACACATGTTTACACAGAGGTGGTGATCTGTTTGGAGAGACAAATGCAAGAGAGCTAGGATTTTAACTGATCGTCTGGTTTCCATGAGGTAATATTTTAATGCATCTGTGTGAGGGTAGAGACTGCTTGATTTTGAATCCCAAAGGCCTAGCCTAAACCAAGCACTTAGTAGGTACTTGGTAAATGTTTGCTAAATGCACCATTATTGAATTACAGAAAAGCTAGCATAATATTTGATTGAAGTAATGGAAGTCTATGTAGTCTGTAGTATAAGGTGATTCATTCCTAAAATATGATGTATGCTTCTGAGTACCATGTTTTCAGACTCACAGTGACAAAATGCTATGCAGGAGAAAAAAAAAACCTGGAAACTTGAAGAAAAATGAAACCTGTGTCCTGTGGGGACAGAACGTTATAGTGGAACAAAGAAGAAAAAGGGAAGATTTTTAAATAGGCATTTAAAAAAATTAACAAAAAAATCCTTATGTAAACATGAGGACAGGCTTGTTATTACGATAGGCTGATAAAGAGCAAATATAGGCAAGCTATAAAGCTGTAAATTGTAGTTTATTTTTTTTAAAGATTTTATTTATTTATTCATGAGAGACACAGAGAGAGAGAGAAGCAGAGACACAGGCAGAGGGAGAAGCAGGCTCCATGCAGGGAGCCCGACGTGGGACTCGATTCCGGGTCTCCAGGATCATGCGCTGGGCTGAAGGCGGCGCAAAACCGGGGAGCCACCCGGGCTGCCTGTAAATTGTAGTTTAGCATAAGAATTTTCTAATCTACAAGGCTGTCAACTGATGGAATGGGCCTCCTTTGACAATGAGGCATTTCCTATCATTGGAGGCTAAATGACCATTCCTTTAACCAGATAGACTGGATAAAGGAGTCTTCATGGCATGGAAGGATTCCTTTAAAAATTTTCTGATTCTCAAGCTCTTTAGGGCATGGGCTGTAGATTTTTGGTTTTAATCTAATACACTATTCAGGAAATATTTGTTGACTTAGCTCTTACTAGCTTTTAAGGAGTTCATATCTCTTCAGTTTGCTTCTGTAAATTTGAATGAGCCAAAGTAAGAGAAGATAAGGAGACCAGGGCATAAAGAATTGGAAGGAACAGGACTTTTCAAGCCATTGAGGAATTTTGGGATTTTCTCGTTCACTCCTAGTTGCTAAATTTCTATGCTGTCTTCATATTAATTTCTCTCCTACAGTGACCAAATGAAAAATGAAAGATGCTAATGAAGCAGAATTTCTCTGGGTTTCTTTTAAATTTTAGTAATTGCAATAGGTTTGTAAGATTAGAAAACATGTTGTTCATTTACTCATATCTCTTACTTTGAGGAATAAAAGACACTGAAGACATATTCCCTAAAACATGGGGGACCCAAAACTTACCCTTGTAATAGAAAAATATTTTAAATTCATATATATGAATTGTATGAACACACATACACACACACGTGGATCTCTGCTTTTAGAAGTGTTCATTGTTATTCAAGGACATACTTTACTTTTGATGCAACATGATAATGAAAACATTACCTCTGCAAGAGAATGATTTCCTGAAGAAGACATGTAGATTCAGAGAGATTGGCAAGTATTATGGTAGTATGTGCTCAGCCCCCAAGGAGGGAGCGTTAGTGACAAAAATCTCTTGAAAGGCGATGAGAAATAATGGGGTCAAGGTTTTTTAGGTACATTGCAATCTCTAATCACCTTCATATTAAATCAAAGAGTAAAGGTTTTGTACCACAATCAGACAACATAAAATTCCAGAGAGGTCTCTGTGAAAAAATTGCTGCAAAAATACATGGAAAAACTAAACAAAAGCACTTGAATTTATATTTGTCATAACTTCTTTCCTCCTACTTGTCCCTGGTAAATTTGAGGACAAAGCCAGTGTTCTGGTTAAACAAAGAGATTGCTCTGGGCTTGACAATGTGAAATAAGAGATTTTCTGTCTAATTCTTCCCATATGTTGGACAAACTAAGTTTATTGTTTAGAGTACTTTGATGGGGCAAAAAAGTTAATGAAGTAAAAACAAGTAATGAATCCAGTAAATTCATTATAATTCTGAATCTCCCACTGTTATATGTTGCTATTAATTCTTCCATTGCCCTTTCTCTATGGTAGGACATCATATTCATTTATAACTATACCCATTTTTTTCCCCTGAAGACAAAGTTTTTTTCAGGCTGATATTTTTTGAACATTTTCCCTTTACTATCAGTTAAAAATATGTTACCTGCTCTAAGGATATATGTAACGTATGTATAGAAGTTCTAAGGTATAATGATATAATGCATACCAAGAATCTGTAATTTAATTAAAAATGTTACCGGTTTTACATCTAAACTGGTGCTTGCTTTTTTTCCCTATCCTCTTGACTCCCCCTTTTATCCTGATAGTCAACACAGAGATAAATCATTCTTTTGCTTTAAATTAAATAAAAAATTGTATGTTTGCCTAAACAATAGTGTATTATATGTGCTTGTTTTGAGCTACAAAATTTGTGTCATAGTGTGTATAGCCTTCTGATACTGGCTTTTTTCACTTAATTATATGTGTAAGAGGCACCTATGTTGCAAGTCTTGGTTTACTCATCTGTACTGTTTTATTTCAATGTGAACACATCACAATCTCTTTTCTTTTAGATTTGTTTTCTCTAAATCTTTTTTTATTATTATTACAAACATTGCTACTGTGGGCCCTTTGGAGCACATTTACAAGCAATTCTCTAGTATATAAATATGAATTTCTCTAGGATTGGAAATTCTAGGGTATGGGATATGCACATGTTCTGCTTACAAAGTAATGCCAAACTATTTCCCCAAGAGGTTGTTCCAGTTTACCCTCTCTTCATATTTTATGTGTTAGAGTTGACCCATATCTTCTCTAACTTGATATTGTCAGTCTTCTCAATTTTTTCCATTCAAGTTTTCACAAAATATTTTATTATAAATATGAACATTCATAGGCAATTTTTTTCTTTTAATTTTTATTTATTTATGATAGTCACACACAGAGAGAGAGAGAGAGAGAGAGAGGCAGAGACATAGGCAGAGAAAGAAGCAGGCTCCATGCACCGGGAGCCCAACGTGGGACTCGATCCCGGGTCTCCAGGATCGCACCCTGGGCCAAAGGCAGGTGCCAAACCGCCTCGCCACCCAGGGATCCCCTCATAGGCAATTTTTTAAACAAAAGGAGATAGTATTAAAGTGGCAGTTAGGACAATTGATGTTCATTCATTCAACAAGTACTTATTGAATGCCTGCTGGGTGGCTATCACTGTGAAAAAATGTGAGCATTTAAATAAAAGCTATAAAAAGTGTTCTCACTCTAAGGGGATTATAATTTATATAAAACTGAAGCATTCAAATACTACTACAAGATAGCATTGTCATTTTTCAGTTTTCTTTCTCCTCTGCCTTCATATTCTTTGTCTCTATACTTTTGGGCTTCCCAAGAAAGGAATTTCAGTGTTTCCTACCTTGAAAGTAACCTTCAAGTGTCTGTTCTCTTTTTTCTTGCCATTCAGTCCATCAACTTACATTTGGACGGCTGCTACAATCTCTTCAGCAGAATGGATAGTTTAATGAATGAAGCTTTCTACATGAGTGAAAAGATATGTAGGAAAGTAGAAGAAAGTGCAGTGTAGGATCTTAGATGGTAGAAAAAAAAATTTGGATTTTATCCTATAGAGGAGGGCGGCTAAAGGATTAAATAATTATATTTTCCTGATTTACTCAGAAGGGATTACATTTAGAAGGGATTTGCTGAAGCTAAATGTACAAAAGAAAAAAAGGCATATGTGTAAATTCTAGGAATATGTCTTTTTTATGGAGGAAATAAAACATCATGGGATACCAAAAACCAGTATCTAAGACAATTTCTAAACTAGTATTTTCAGTAAGTACAGCAAATTAACCAGACCACATTATCCTAGCGGAAAAAAAAAAAAATCAACATCCTTCTTACCTGGCATAAATTATTCTGTATAAATTTAGTGTTTACCATGAAGTGGTCTTCTCTTTCTAAATAGTTTGTCTTATTTTTAAACTTTTGTTTTCTATTGTTCTGATGTCAAACATGATTAGCTACTCTCCTAATTTGTATATAACACAAAATTCCTACCAAATTCTGTAGCTCAATATTCACTGATTTAGACTCTTAGTTTACATAGTCAAACATATTTTTGGAAAGACTATGGAGTTTAGCACAAAAATTCAGAGTGCAAATGAAGTGGGGAATGAATGAGAATCAGGCAGTGGGCTGAATGACATTCAGAATGTCCAATTTCTCTTACTACTTTTTTATAGCATAGTTTTTCTGAAAATCTTTGCTAGTGGGTTTTGATGGCTTAGGGAGGGAAAAGCATTATTAAGGAAGAGGCTTGAATTCTAGGATACGTATAATTTTTTTTTTAGATCTGATGAATTTTAAACTATTTTAAGGATGTTTTAGTAATCATACATTTATCCTATCTGCAAGTGAATAACATTAAATTTGATTGCCAAACGAAACTATTAGAAAAATAGTAACTTGCAAGATGGATATTATTAATTCTTCTGTGAGTAGAGGCCATTAGTGAGGTACTTATACCTAGGAAGAAGTAATAAAAAACAACTGCTTCTCTTAAAATGAAACAATGCTTACTTTTCTACATTTTTGTTTCTATTTCTCCTATATAGACCACATTAACCTGCAATATTCTGAAATCACTGCCACATCCTTTGGATAGGTATAGCCTTCAAGTTTTTCTGGAATGACAAATAATGCACATTTAGAGTTGGTGGAACTTTAAAATTCTCTAATAAATGTCTATAAAAATTTGTTATTGTTTAGTTTAAACAAGTTTTTGGATGTTTTTTTGAGGTGCCTCTCCATCATGCTGAATTTCATAAGCAGATCCACTGTGGTTCAAAATTAACAATGGAAATAAAGGGAGAAGAACATTTTGTAGCAGAAAACTAGTCTGGAAATTTTCATGCTGTAAGTGGAGTATGGCATTGCTAGTTGTTTCATTATGTAATGTTTATAAACCTAATTTTAAGAAGTAGATATTAACCCTTCAAAAATAAACAATGAAACCTAAACATACATACAATCTTAAAATTATAATTTAGGTTGCCTAATCAAGCCTGGGACATATTTGCTAGTGGTTGAAGGAAGCTGTTTATGCCTTTCTGAACAGTTTATTTTTGTATTTATTCCTTTTTATCCCTATTATCTTCTCCCAGCCCCACATAGTCAATAACTCATGTTTTTTTATGTGTATTTTTACATTTTATATATAAAAGTATATATGTTTGAAATATTTTATACAACTTTCAGTATTGGAGTGGATTTCTAGAACTGAACTATATGCTAATATTTGTACCTTACTCACTTTTTGTTATATTATTCTTGATCTTCTGAAAAAATCAGAGTAAACTTTTTCCTTATTTGGTGTGTGGCTATTCTCTTTTTTTTTTTCTTTTTATACTTTATTATTATTATCATTATTTTAAAGATTTTACTTATTTGGGAGAGAGAGAGCCAGAGTCAAAGCATGAGTGGAGGTGGAGGGGCAGAGGGAGAAAGAGAAGCGGACTCACCGCTGAGCAGAGAGCCCAATGAGGGGTGTGATCCCAGGTCCTTGTGATGATGAGCTCAGCTGAAGGCATATGCTTAACTGACTGAGCCACCCAGGGACCCCGTTTTTTATTATTTTTCTTAAAGAAAATTGTGGAAAGTACTAATCAGAACAGAGAATAGGAAAATCACACATGATTCTACTACCTAGGCGTGGCTGTTTCACATTTTGGCTTACTTCTTTTTAACTTAAAATTTTTTTTTTAATAGAGTTAAGAAAAAAAATAGAGTTAAGATTTTTTTTACAAGGAAGTTTGTGACTTTTTTTTCTTCATGTTCATTATAACAAAAGTATTTAAGTCTTTACAGCATAATTTTATTGTTTATATAATATTTCATTTTTAGATATATCTTAATTTAATCATTTCCAGATGTTAGACTTTCATTGTTTAAAAATTTTTATTATAAATAATATTGTATTGAACATTTTTGTACATAAATATTGGTATTTTATTTTTTATGATAAATTATTAGACAGGGAAATATATTGCTAAGTTATTTTCAAATAGGTTCTATCAGTTGTCTTACTAGCAGTGTATGAGGATCCTTGTATTATTAAGCTCTTGTAAATATTCAATATAATCTTTTTTTCTTATTTGATGGGTTAAAATAAAGTAGCATCCCATTTTTACCTACTCTTCATTTTTCTTTATTAATGCAATTGAGCAATTTTTTCAAATGTTTATTATCCATTTGCCTTTTTTATATGTTGTCCACTCATTATCTTTGTTCACTTATCAATGAGTCTTAGTGTTTTGTTTATTTCTAAGTATGAGCTCTTTGTATTTGCAAAGTATTTTAAAAATTTTATTCAGATTTTGTTCAATTTTTGCATTTTTTGGGTTACTCACAACTTTCAAATTTTTCTTTTTACTATTCTTATTGCTTTAATTTTAGAAAACTCTTCCAGATTATATATGTATATTCAATTAAATATTAACTCTAATCGATGTTAATTATTGAATATCTGTATTGTATATTTTCCAAAACTCAAGCGTCTCAGCCTTATGTCCTCTTTGTTTTATGGTGTCTTATATGTTGTATCTGAGATTTGTTTTGAGGTTTTTCTATCCTTTGATCTCTCTTACTGTTCTTACTATACTGATTAATTACATTTTTGTTATGTATCTGCTATATTGCATGGATACATATCTGTATCTGATGGGACTTGCCCTGAAGTCTTTGATTTTAAGAAACTTTGCCCAGTGGTTTGCCCTCAATTTGGGGGAATGTTTGGTCCCAAGACATTTCTTCACTGCTTCTTTCTCAATACATGGATACACCTTCATTATGTTTCATCCAAGGACAATAAGCTAATAATACTCTGGTTAAACCTTAGGAGCTAGAGGACTCTTGGCTATTAAAACAAGGAAAGGAATCTACAAAGCAGCTGCTAGTGATTATAGCACAAGAAGAGGAAATCACGGACAGGCCCAGAGGAGTAGACAAGAATTACCTGCAGCCTCTGAGGCCTCTGTGAGAAAGTAATGGGGCAAAAGAACTCTTAGAACCACATCTGGCCTATGACTCAGCTAGGAAGGAAAGAGACAATAGGGAAACATCCCCAGAAACCTTGAGAGAGTTCTGTGAGTGTGAAACTATTGTGAAAATTAAAAAAAACAAAACAAAACAAAACAAAACATAACTGCTTATTAAGAGAGCTTCAGGTGAGCTGGGGTATTCTAAATCTTTAAAGCAATATGAACTACCCAAGATCAGTTTACTAAGTTATATGATTATTATACTCAATTAGAAGTGAGATAAAAAGTAAGATAGTTTATGTTCCAGATGGAATTGCATTTTGGATAATAGTTTGAAATGAGAAATAAATGATCATCATGGGGCAGTCTCTCACACATTATGCTTGTGAAAAGGAAGTAAGGAGAAAGAAAAAACATCTAAAGGCAAAAACTCCTATTATCAGGGGGTAATACTGATAAATTTTGGCTGTCTAATGGAGGAGCCTTAACTTGAGGACTAAGACTTGTGATTTCTCCAAAGGAGGGGATAAGGGGCGATCCCTGGGTGGCTGAGCGATTAAGCGCCTGCCTTTGGCCCAGAGTGTGATCCTGGATCATGGGATCGAGTCCCACATAAGGTTCCCTGCATGGAGCCTGCTTCTCCCTCTGCCTGTGTCTCTACCTCTCTCTCTCTCTGTTTCTCATGAATAAATAAATAAAATCTTAAAAAAAAGTAGTTCAAACCCCCCCCCCCCAAAAAAAAAGGAGGAGCTAAGGGAACCCCATGGTGTCATTGAGTATTCCTGTTTATACTCAGGCTGCTTCTTACTTAGAGGTCACTATCCTGAATACAAAATTTTCTGTAGCTCTCTTTATCATTTCTTGTCTTTATCTTAAAAAGGGAGTCAGTAGAGATGTGTGTGTGTGTCTATATATCTCTACCTCTATCTATCTATATTGTATATCTCTCAATTTCCTATCCCTTACAAAACCTAGCCAGCAGGATATTGAGTGAATAAACAGAGCTGGAATTTTGAGAGTTCATTTAGTTTGATTTTTTTCTAGCATTCTTAGTTACCTAGAAAAGATTTCACCACTATCTTGACAATGGACTCAGTACTGTTTCCCGTAAGGCAGAAGGTTAAAGAGAAACAGTGGCACAGACTTCTGATAACACAGTCAACACTGTGTTATCATGTACTTCCCCCAATAGAAAAGATCTATTTTAAAATTTTACATTTTATAGACATCAGTTTTCCCTGTACTTTAAGCCAAAGTCTCTTGCTTTCTGTGATTTTATTTATGCACATAATTAATTATGTCACTAGCAGATGGTTGCTTGAGATAGTAATTCATAGTAAACCTTCTTAACAATCATGTTATTAGACTATGGAAGGGGTGGTCATCCTACTATCATAGGATGATGGAAGTTAGTTTTAAGCAACGATTATCATTAACTAGAACAGGATATCTCGGGCAAGGGAGTTTTTAAAATTTGAGGTTTATATCATTTTAAATCATGAACAGTCTTGAGATATTCTATCAGCCTTCTACCAACTTTCCCTATAATAGAAGGTATGATATGAGGCCTTACTATGGCATGTGCTAAATAAGAACGGCACCTCACTAAGCTGGCTCAGTGCCAATGTTGGGAGTACTCAATTTTGATGTGAAAATACTAATCTCACCTAGTGTTTTTATAGAACCTTTTTCTAAAAAGCCAAAGGCACTATATCAACACCATTTCATTATGGTAGGCTTATGTAACTTCAGTCCATCAGGCATATATTAATCTATGAGTCAAGTACTGGGTTTGTTGAGGGAGACATGGTGATACATATGTTTGGGCTTTGCAGTTCAATGATTCTCAAACTTCAGCATGTCTAAGAAGCATGTGGGGGCTTGTTAAAAATGTATGTTTCTGGTTCTTTTCCTCAGAGACAGATATCAAAAGGTCTGGGCTGGGTCCAGGAATCCATATTTTTATCATATATTCCAGGTAATTGTGGTGCAAATGATGCTCAGGCATCACTTGATGAATGTTTAAGGTAGGACATAGACTTTGGGATCAAATTGACTACCTACTGGTTCTCCAGTTACTTATCTGTGTGATTAAATGAAAGCTCTTGGTTCCTGAACTCACCAAATCTTAGTTTCCTTAGTAATTTCTACTTTATGGAATTTGTAGGAAGATTGAATGGAAAGGTGTATGGAAGGAAAGTCCTTAGCAAAGTGCTTCATCTGGGGTACAAACTCACTAAGTGAATGCCTTTGTTAGTATCAACAAGCAAATCTGGACCAACTTAACTACTTTTGTGCAATCCAGTTGGGAAATGTTGAAAGTAAGAGTCTGTGGATAATTGAGGAGTCTGGGAAGAGTTGACTTACGATGAAAGGCAGGATGAGTCAGCGTTTACAACTATAAATTTAAAAGGTTTATAGTGGTCCTGTGAAGAGACACAGCTAAAGAGCATAAAGATCCAAATGCAGGATGAAGTGATTAGAGTATTTGATGCAACTAGAGAAAGGAAAGGGGGAATTACAACAGTTTTCATAATACCTAGCAGGGAGGATTACTGACCATCCTGGCATGTTGGAAGAAACACTAATTTAAAAAATTAAGTAAAATACCATTTTGCTAAGAGAAAAAGAAGCTGTTCATTTATTCTTTGTTGATAAATAAAAAAGGAAAGAAAAAAAAAACCTCTTAGGGAACTTTTTTCCCAAAGAACAAAGAAACAAAAAATTAAGGACTTGGTAAAGAATAGAGCTCATCAGATTAGAGATCCAGAGTCTGAGATTACTACTATTTTTCAAATGCCATGCATTTGGACTGAAAAAAAAAAAAAACGATATCTGTTTTTCATAACATTTTAGTTGTCTTTTTAATCCATAGTATAATTAAATTATTTTATTGCCCTATTGTTTTATTGTGCATTTATTTTTAATGACACTTTGCACATAAACTTTCTATAAAGTGCTGAATAAGGAGTCTCTGAACAATAGGAAGAACCACTATTTTTGTAAAAGCTTATGTAATTGGAGTATATGAGACAATAAAGGTAAATGAAAAATCATTACAAGTGGATTTGCTGGAAAAATAACTTACATTTATGAATTGCTCATTCAAAACTTGAGTCCTAAACTGGAGGACCAGATAATTTTTTATTGAAACAGAAAACTCATTTTGACCCTTAACCAGCCTGGAAAACTTTATGTATCAGTAGATTGCACACCAATCTAAGCCTGCCAAAGCCAATCAGAAAGTCTTCCCATTCCACTTCCCCAGATCCCACTATAATAGGAAATCCTTGCATAGAAGAACAATGACCAATCAAAGAGTTAAATATTTTCTCCTTTCACTCTATAAAATCCACTTTCCTTTCAAAGCCTTTTCAGTCTACCAGAGCTAAACTGACAGCAGCTGATTTTCTTTTTTTTAGTGAGACCGAGCTCTGAATAAATAGCATTTGATTAATTCTCTATATGGTTTTTATCTTTTTGGTAATCTAAATAAGGATTGATTTTTAGTCTTACTCATCCAGGGCCATAATGTTATAGTATATCACTTGAGATCACAGAACTGGTGTTGTATGGTTGTCCCCATACATGTATAGATGCATCACAAAATATGCACATAGACCCTTTCAGCAAGCAGCTTCTCCCAAGAGAAGCAAGATATACAATCCTTCAATGTTTTAGCAAAATAATTCTAGAGAAAGCATCTTAGTGTTGGGAAGTTTGGTTCATTCTGGACATCTGTGTCATAACATCACTGAATCTTAGATGATTTCCCAGTTACTGCTATTAGACTACCTCTTGCCAGCTTCTTCCCCACAGGACATGGACCCTGCCCTCACACCTTTATTTTCCATCTGTTTTGAGGAAGGGGGAAAGACTAAGGGACAGGAGTAGGTCTTAGCTGTGAGAATCAATAGAAGGTATATAGTTAAATAAGGGATAAAATAAAAATGATTTGTAACTATGCGGGTTAACACTTGTATAAAACATTGTAATACTTTTAAATACTTAAAATAAATAAGTTGGTCATTAAGAGGAATATATGTGTTTATGCTCAAATTAAGCTAATGCTCCCTGTCCCTGGTGATTATAGAATGGAACAGGTTGGGAGGGTGGAATAGAGGGTACTTGGCCACCTAATCTTACCTATAAATGAGTCATTTCTCCCACACTCAATGGCCTTCTTGACTAAAACTTGTAACCCTGGAAGAATTGGCTTTTAGAGAATTCTGGTAAATAGATTGTACCTATTTTACGGGTCCATCTAGAAATGTGAATATGCTATCTGGAGAGAATGACACATTTCATGTTAGTACCCATTAATCCTTAATATTGATTTGTTTATAGGATTAAGAGTTTCAAAGGACATGATTCTGAGGGAAGAGGTCATAAAAGTGCTGTAGGTGAGGGTGGAATGCAAAATTTACTCAGGTTGAAATTTTGGATACGGTTGACAAAAGCATGTCTCTATGTTGTTAATTATATATAATTTTTCTTTCTTTGAAAAATATTTGGACTCTCTTTCAATATCCCTTCACTCCTGCCTTTCCTCCCTTTTACCCTCCCTTCTTTCCTTCCCTTACTTTTTCCTTTTACATTTATTTAGAGTAGATCCTGACAATTAACAGTTCTGTTAAGTGGTAATTGAAATGTCCATTGGCATAATTTATCATATGTTGATCTGAAAGATCAAAATAGTTTTTAAAAACTTTGGCAGACCTCATCACAGAAAATGTAAGATGGGATAGTTGCCCAACTCACCTCTGGAGAAGAAGTTTAGCATAAACATGACCTGAGAGGATGAGCAAGTCCCACCCAGATCACAGCAGGCCTGGCTGCAGACTTATTAAATGGCAAGCCAACTTGTCTGGGACCTAGGGAACAACCCATTAAATGAGGTCAGCATTTGTGAGAGAAGAAAGCTTGCAAAGGAAAATATCTCAAGTTTTGAGCATAGTGCAGTAGGTGCTGAGAATTAAAATAAGGTAAGGGGAGCCTAGAAATGGCCTTATTAACAACAGGTAAGACTTAATAAGCACTTGCACTATTGCAGGCACTGGTCTAAGAATTTACAAGTCCTAAGTCATTTATTTCTTACAAGCACCCCATGAAGTAAGTATTGATTTTATCCCCATGTTATAGATGAGAGATGCACCACATTAGCAGTGACCTCTATTGCACGTGTCTCATGGTTGTCTGTGGGAACGTTTTTCTGAGGTACATACTTAGGAGTGGAATTGCTGGGTCACGGGGAATGCACATCCTCACCTCACTGCATTAGATCAAATTGTCCTCTAGAGTAATTGCACCATTTTACCCTCTGAGCCATGCATATCCATTACCTCATATTGTCAGGTTTTTAAACTTATGCCAATTTGTGGGGGTAATTGTCTCTTATTTAATTCTACTTACTAATGCTTTATATAATTTCATGTTTATTGGCCATTCTGTTTTTCTTTTCGAGGAATTTATTTTTTTTAAATTCTTTGCTCATTTCTATTGAGTTGTATTCTTTTATTGATTATACATGATTATGTACTTTGGCTACTAATTTTTTGCTGGCTATTCTTCCTCTCTTTCTTTCATAGTGTCTTTTGATGTACAATATTTTAAAATTTTAACATAGTCAATTTATCAATTTTTCCCATTTATTATTCTAATCATGAATACCTAAATATGTTTTCTTATACATAATAATTTCATTTTTGACATGTCCAGTCTACATATGCACATGGCTCTGTTCCTGAGATGTCTTTCTGACCTGTTTTTCTTAAAATCCTCTGCCAATACCACGTTGTCTCAATTGCTTTTACTTTTTGGTTAGCCAAGATATCAGTAGGGTGATTCTCCATACCTTATTATTTTTCTTCAGTATTGTGTTTATTTATCTTGACTCTTACTATTTTTCTTCAATATTATATTTAGTATTCTTGGGTCTTTGCTCACTCTTATACATTTGATAATAAGTTTTCTTAACTTTGATGAAGGACCTTCTGTGAGTTTGGATGTAACAGAATGATTTAATAGATTAATTTGGGGTGTAGATTTTCATTTACTTAGGTCTTTTTCAATGTTTTCCAGTATTATTTTATAATTTCTTTGTGACATCTTTTGTAAGGTTTATCTTTGGTATCTTATTGCTGTTATAAATGGAAGCTTTAAAAAAATTTCACTTTTTGGCTCTTTGTTGTTGATATATGGGAATGCAATTGATTTTCTGCATTGGTTGTTACATTGACCATTCATCTAGCAACATTGCCGAAGCCTCTGATTACTTGTAGTCATTGGGCCGTCAGTTCTCTTAGGAAAATAGTTCTCTTGGGAAAATGGCAGTTTTCTTTTATTCCTTCATATCTGTATCTATCTATCTATTTTTCTATCTACCCATCATCTTTTTACTCTTGTCTGACAGAGCTAGCTAGGACCTCCAATACGATATGATATCATATTGTTGATAGTGGGCATCCTTAGCTTTATCCCAGGGACCATACTTCTAATTTTGACTATTTAGTGATATCTTTGCTTTAGGCAAATAGGAAATTTACTCCTATTTTCAGATAGGTTGGGTTAGACTGTAATAATAAATGACCTTAACACTTCAGTGGCTTTCACAGAAAGGTTTTTGTGTGGTTCACACTTCTTTTCCCTTATGGGTTGGTCAGTCATGGCTCTGCTCACCTCACCTCTGCCTTTGTAACACTACCATTTACATGGCTGAAGGAAACAGTTCATGGGAACAGTGTTATGGCTCCTGAAGTTTCTTCCTGGGGGAGGGGGCACATCTATTCTACTTCCATTTCTTTGACCAAAGGAAGTCTAATGGCCCTGCTTGATTTTAAACAAGACTGTGAATATATGATATATACGATATACAATATACAATCCTCCCTCAGGGAGGCTGCAAATATTTTGAACAGTAATATATTTGCCCACAATGGATATATTCAACTTTAACAATGGATATATTCAACTTCCTTCATTCCACTATTTATTTAAGTTTTATAAAGGATTTTGTTCACAATTTTGAATTTATCGCTGTGAAGTTATTTTATTTAGTAACTCTTTCTCTTTTTCTAAACCTAAGAAAGAATTATCTGAATTAAGGAAGTAAATTTCCAAGTCTTAAAAAGTCTTGTTTAAGTAATCATGATCTGGGGTGCCTGGATGGTTTAGTCAGTTAATCATCTGCCTTTGGCTCAGGTCATGAGCCCAGAGTCCTGGGATCGAGCCCTGCGCTGGACTCCCTCCTCAGTGGGGAGCCTGTTTCTCACTTTCCTTTGCCTCCACTCCCTCTTCTTGTGCTCTCACTCTCTGTTGAATAAATAAATAAAGTCATTAAAAAATAAATTAATCACTATCTTCACCTAGCTTTTGGGGTGAAAAAAAAACTTTTTTTTTAAATAAAGATGACCTGTTGGCTTTCTCCTCTGTCTTTGGTCTGGTTATAACTATTGTGATGGATACAAGAAAGTTAAAAAATGTACACTTTTTTTCTTGATATGAAACCTGTGCTTCTGAGAATTTTGATGTGAGGATCCTGGGTTTTGTGTTATTATCTTCTAAGATTGACATTAGTATTGGGGAGGGTACTAGGGAATCTGGAATGGCTCAAAACTGACTGATTTATTTTAGGAAATGATACTTTTTTAACACAGTAGGAAAACCAAAAAGGAAATACCAGAAGACCCATTTGTCAAAGAATATAGATTATAACTATGGAACGTGAATGAACATGATGGGAAAGGGTGTGTGTGTGTGTGTGTGTGTGTGTGTGTGTATGTGTGTGTGTAGATCAAAAAGAGTTACAAAAGAGATTATAATTGTGGTCATACACTCATCTATAAAAATCTGAATGCCAGTTTTCTGCTATGTCAGGCTTAAGAGGAGTCCAGTCTGCTTTCATGGTGTTCCTGAGCGTGATGTTCTTATTATGAGGAACATAAAATTTCCTAAGATTTTGTGAGGAAGATTAAAGTCAGTCATCTTTGCATAGCTCAGGACCCTAAGATACTCTGGCTGCGTAGAAGACCCTGATATGGCTAGGTTGTTTCCAACCAAAATGCTTGCATTTCAAAGACTGAGATTAGTGTTTTTCTTGCTCTTCTTTCTCATCTGTTTTACTTCTTCCTTCTTTTGAGTAAATAATTGGCCAACTATGTTAGTTATTTGTATTATATTAGACTTAATAAAACTATACAACTCATTCTGAATATTTGCCTCAAAAGATTTACTTATTTCTAAAATAATATTCCAGATCCTTGAAAGATGCAAACTTCTTTAGTTTTCAAACATTGTTATGTGAAAATTACAAAAATAACTTAAGGCACAGTGGAAAGATTCCTGGAGTGTGAGTCAGAGTAGTTGAGCACAGACTCTTAATAAGCATCTTTCTAGTTATGGTACTTAAACAGATAGTGTAACATCTCTGAGTCTCATTATTACCAGTGGTTAAAATAAGTGAGTGAGACCAGGTGAAATTCACTGAGTAGTTTTTCATTAGGGTTTGAAAAAATAACATATTTTTTGGTATGTGTTTTCTTCAAGGTCAGCCTCTTTGAGTATAAGAACAAGGGAGTAGGTGGCAACAAGAAAAGGGTCTGTTCTTACAACCAAAGTGACAATATTTTTGGAACAGTTAGCACAAGTCTATAGTTCCTTAGCTAAATATACAAGTTCTTCCATTGACTTCTGCCTGTCTCTCAATATTGCCTTCTTTTCTCCTGCTGAACTAGTGTACCTATAAGTTTCCCAGATAAACCTCATTGTTTCTATTCCTCAAGACTTAAGATACATTATTTTCTCTGATTTGATTGCTCATCCTTGCCTTGTTTTGTGAGTCCTTAGTCTTAAACTTCCTCAGTATTCTTCATGAGCAATGTTTGTTAATTTCTTTTGTACCATAAGTTGTTGCCTTGTATGTTCTTCTAGATGTGTTTTTATCATGGCTTTACTTGTTTGTTGAAAGGAGAATACAGATAAAATCTTAGCACACCTGGCACCTAGGTTGTATCCAGTAAGTGTTCATCATTATTATTAGTGTTATTGTTCAAGGGTTTCTTAAATTATGTCTGGTCTATTTTACATTGCTAAGGCATATAAAGAGTTGAATACATGATAGGTGCTTAAAAACATTTGTCAAATTAATTAAGAAAGCTTTAAGAATCAAAATCTCTTCTTCATTAATCCTGTTCATTCCTTTTCAATTTGTGTTTTTATACTTAAAGTTTCAGTGTGAAAAGGAAATCATTAAGATTCATTTCTCATTTCGTTTCTAAATCCACATACAAATTATTTCCAATTCCAATACAAATTACTTCTTTAATGACAGAAAATACATCTGTTACTTCATTAAAATTATAGTGTTCCTCTAGCAAGATGTTTCTTTCTTCTTTTTTTAAGCAAGGTGACTTTGTTTATTTTTAAAGATTTTATTTATTTATTCATGAGAGACACACACACGGAGAGGCAGAGACATAGGCAGAGGGAGAAGCAGGCTCCCTGCAGAGAGCCTGATGTGGGACTCGATCCTAGGACCCCAGGATCATGCCCTGAGCCAAAGGCAGATGCTTAACCACTGAGCTACCCAGATGCCCGATTTCTGATGGTACTTTAAAAGAGGACAAAGTCTTTGCAAAAGTTTTTTTTCCCCCAACATATTCATTTTCTATTGCTGTGTAGCAATTTACCACAAACTTAGTACCTTAAAACATTTCTTTTTTTTTTTTTAAAGATTTTATTTATTTATTCATGATAGTCACAGAGAGAGAGAGAGAGAGAGGCAGAGACACAGGCAGAGGGAGAAGCAGGCTCCATGCACTGGGAGCCCGATGTGGGATTCGATCCCGGGTCTCCAGGATCGCACCCTGGGCCAAAGGCAGGCGCCAAACCGCTGTGCCACGCAGGGATCCCCCCTTAAAACATTTCTTATTTCACAGTTATCATAGTAAAAAATCCTGGTGAGCTCAGTTGAAATTAGGGGGGTAACTAGCTGAGATTTTCATCTGTGACTCTGAGGGGGAAACAGTCTGCTAAAAAAAAGAAAAAAGAAAACAGTCTGCTTCCAGGATCATTCAGGCTGTTAATAGAATGTCTTAATATTGTGTTCCTTGTGGTTGTAGGACTTGTATTCCTTGTGGTTGTAGGACTGTCTCTGTTATCTTGCTGGCTATTGGCTGGAGGTGGTTCTCAGCTTCCAGAATTTATCTTCATTTCTTGGCTCATGTACATTTCATCTTTAGAGTAACAGTGACATGTCGAATCCTTTTCTTGACTTGGCTTTCTACCACTGGCTAGAAAAGTTCTTTTCTTTTGTGATTAGATTTGGGCTTGTGTAATTTCCTTTTTTTTTTTTAATTAATTAATTAATTAATTTATTTTTAATTTATTTTTTATTGGTGTTCAATTTACTAACATACAGAATAACCCCCAGTGCCTGTCACCCATTCACTCCCACCCCCCGCCCTCCTCCCCTTCCACCACCCCTAGTTCGTTTCCCAGAGTTAGCAGTCTTTACGTTATGTCTCCCTTTCTGATATTTCCCACACATTTCTTCCCCCTTCCCTTATATTCCCTTTCACTATTATTATATTCCCCAAATGAATGAGAACATATAATGTTTGTCCTTCTCCGACTGGCTTACTTCACTCAGCATGATACCCTCCAGTTCCATCCACGTTGAAGCAAATGGTGGGTATTTGTCATTTCTAATAGCTGAGTAATATTCCATTGTATACATAAACCACATCTTCTTTATCCATTCATCTTTCGTTGGACACCGAGGCTCCTTCCACAGTTTGGCTATCGTGGCCATTGCTGCTATAAACATCGGGGTGCAGGTGTCCCGGCGTTTCATTGCATTTGTATCTTTGGGGTAAATCCCCAACAGTGCAATTGCTGGGTCGTAGGGCAGGTATATTTTTAACTGTTTGAGGAACCTCCACACAGTTTTCCAGAGTGGCTGCACCAGTTCACATTCCCACCAACAGTGTATGAGTGTTCCCTTTTCTCCGCATCCTCTCCAACATTTGTTGTTTCCTGCCTTGTTAATTTTCCCCATTCTCACTGGGGTGAGGTGGTATCTCATTGTGGTTTTGATTTGTATTTCCCTGATGGCAAGTGATGCAGAGCATTTTCTCATGTGCATGTTGGCCATGTCTATGTCTTCGTCTGTGAGATTTCTGTTCATGTCTTTTGCCCATTTCATGATTGGATTGTTTGTTTCTTTGGTGTTGAGTTTAAGAAGTTCTTTATAGATCTTGGAAACTAGCCCTTTATCTGATATGTCATTTGCAAATATCTTCTCCCATTCTGTAGGTTGTCTTTGAGTTTTGTTGACTGTATCCTTTGCTGTGCAAAAGCTTCTTATCTTGATGAAGTCCCAATAGTTCATTTTTGCTTTTGTTTCTTTTGCCTTCGTGGATGTATCTTGCAAGAAGTTACTATGGCCGAGTTCAAAAAGGGTGTTGCCTGTGTTCTCCTCTAGGATTTTGATGGAATCTTGTCTCACATTTAGATCTTTCATCCATTTTGAGTTTATCTTTGTGTATGGTGAAAGAGAGTGGTCTAGTTTCATTCTTCTGCATGTGGATGTCCAATTTTCCCAGCACCATTTATTGAAGAGACTGTCTTTCTTCCAATGGATAGTCTTTCCTCCTTTATCGAATATTAGTTGCCCATAAAGTTCAGGGTCCACTTCTGGATTCTCTATTCTGTTCCACTGATCTATGTGTCTGTTTTTGTGCCAGTACCACACTGTCTTGATGACCACAGCTTTGTAGTACAACCTGAAATCTGGCATTGTGATGCCCCCAGATATGGTTTTCTTTTTTAAAATTCCCCTGGCTATTCGGGGTCTTTTCTGATTCCTCACAAATCTTAAAATAATTTGTACTAACTCTCTGAAGAAAGTCCATGGTATTTTGATAGGGATTGCATTAAACGTGTATATTGCCCTGGGTAACATTGACATTTTCACTATATTAATTCTGCCAATCCATGAGCATGGAATATTTTTCCATCTCTTTGTGTCTTCCTCAATTTCTTTCAGAAGTGTTCTATAGTTTTTAGGGTATAGATCCTTCACCTCTTTGGTTAGGTTTATTCCTAGGTATCTTATGCTTTTGGGTGCAATTGTAAATGGGATTGACTCCTTAATTTCTCTTTCTTCAGTCTCATTGTTAGTGTATAGAAATGCCACTGACTTCTGGGCATTGATTTTGTATCCTGCCACTCTACCGAATTGCTGTATGAGTTCTAGCAGTCTTGGGGTGGAGACTTTTGGGTTTTCTATGTAGAGTATCATGTCATCGGCGAAGAGGGAGAGTTTGACTTCTTCTTTGCCAATTTGAATGCCTTTAATGTCTTTTTGTTGTCTGATTGCTGAGGCTAGGACTTCCAGTACTATGTTGAACAGCAGTGGTGAGAGTGGACATCCCTGTCTTGTTCCTGATCTTAGGGGAAAGGCTCCCAGTGCTTCCCCATTGAGAATGATATTTGCTGTGGGCTTTTCATAGATGGCTTTTAAGATGTCGAGGAATGTTCCCTCTATCCCTACACTCTGAAGAGTTTTGATCAGGAATGGATGCTGTATTTTGTCAAATGCTTTCTCTGCATCCAATGAGAGGATCATATGGTTCTTGGTTTTTCTCTTGCTGATATGATGAATCACATTGATTGTTTTACGGGTGTTGAACCAGCCTTGTGTCCCAGGGATAAATCCTACTTGGTCATGGTGAATAATTTTTTTAATGTACTGTTGGATCCTATTGGCCAGTATCTTGTTGAGAATTTTTGCATCCATGTTCATCAGGGATATTGGTCTGTAATTCTCCTTTTTGGTGGGGTCTTTGTCTGGTTTTGGAATTAAGGTGATGCTGGCCTCATAGAACGAATTTGGAAGTACTCCATCTCTTTCTATCTTTCCAAACAGCTTTAGGAGAATAGGTATGGTTTCTTCTTTAAACGTTTGATAAAATTCCCCTGGGAAGCCATCTGGCCCTGGACTCTTGTGTCTTGGGAGGTTTTTGATGACTGCTTCAATTTCCTCCCTGGTTGTTGGCCTGTTCAGGTTTTCTAGTTCTTCCTGTTCCAGTTTTGGTAGTTTGTGGCTTTCCAGGAATGCGTCCATTTCTTCTAGATTGCCTAATTTATTGGCGTATAGCTGTTCATAATATGTTTTTAAAATCGTTTGTATTTCCTTGGTGTTGGTAGTGATCTCTCCTTTCTCATTCATGATTTTATTAATTTGAGTCTTCTCTCTCTTCTTTTTAATAAGGCTGGCTAATGGTTTATCTATCTTGTTAATTCTTTCAAAGAACCAACTCCTGGTTTTGTTGATCTGTTCCACAGTTCTTCTGGTCTCGATTTCGTTGAGTTCTGCTCGAATCTTTATTAACTCCCTTCTTCTCTTGGGTGTAGGATCTATTTGCTGTTTTTTCTCTAGCTCCTTTATGTGTAAGGTTAGCTTTTGTATTTGAGTTCTTTCCAGTTTTTGAATGGATGCTTGTATTGCGATGTATTTCCCCCTTAGGACTGCTTTTGCTGCATCCCAAAGATTTTGAACGGTTGTATCTTCATTCTCATTAGTTTCCATGAATCTTTTTAATTCTTCCTTAATTTCCTGGTTGACCCTTTCATCTTTTAGCAGGATGGTCCTTAACCTCCACGTGTTTGAGGTCCTTCCAAACTTCTTGTTGTGATTTAGTTCTAATTTCAAGCATTACGGTCTGAGAATATGCAGGGGAGAATCCCAATCTTTTGGTATCGGTTCAAACCCGATTTGTGACCCAATATGTGGTCTATTCTGGAGAAAGTTCCATGTGTGCTTGAGAAGAATGTGTATTCAGTTGAGTTTGGATGTAAAGTTCTGTAGATATCTGTGAAATCCATCTGGTCCAGTGTATCATTTAAAGCTCTCGTTTCTTTGGAGATGTTGTGCTTAGAAGACCTATCGGGTATAAAAAGAGCTAGATTGAAGTCACCAAGTGTAAGTGTATTATTATCAAAGTATTTCTTCACTTTGGTTAATAATTGATTGATATATTTGGCAGCTCCCACATTCGGGGCATATATATTGAGAATTGTTAAGTCCTCTTGTTGAATAGATCCTTTAAGTATGATATAGTGTCCCTCTTCATCTCTCACTACAGTCTTTGGGGTAAATTTTAGTTTATCTGATATAAGGATGGCTACCCCTGCTTTCTTTTGAGGACCATTCAAATGGTAAATGGTTCTCCAACCTTTTATTTTCAGGCTGTAGGTGTCCTTCTGTCTAAAATGAGTCTCTTGTAGACAGCAAATAGATGGGTCCTGCTTTTTTATCCAGTCTGAAACCCTGCGCCTTTTGATGGGGTCATTAAGCCCGTTCACATTCAGAGTTACTATTGAGAGATATGAGTTTAGTGTCATCATGATATCTATTCAGTCCTTGTTTTTGTGGACTGTTCCACTGAACTTCTTCTTAAAGGGGAATTTTAAGAGTCCCCCTTAAAATTTCTTGCAGAGCTGGTTTGGAGGTCACATATTCTTTTAGTTGCTGCCTGTCTTGGAAGCTCTTTATCTCTCCTTCCATTTTGAATGAGAGCCTTGCTGGATAAAGTATTCTTGGTTGCATGTTCTTCTCATTTAGGACCCTGAATATATCCTGCCAGCCCTTTCTGGCCTGCCAGGTCTCTGTGGAGAGGTCTGCTGTTACCCTAATACTCCTCCCGATAAAAGTCAAGGATTTCTTGTCTCTTGCTGCTTTAAGGATCTTCTCTTTATCTTTGGAATTTGCAAGCTTAACTATTAAATGTCGAGGTGTTGAACGGTTTTTATTGATTTTAGGGGGGGATCTCTCTATTTCCTGGATCTGAATGCCTGTTTCCCTTCCCAGATTAGGAAAGTTTTCAGCTAGAATTTGTTCAAATACATATTCTGGCCCTCTGTCCCTTTTGGCGCCCTCGGGAACCCCAATTAAAGGTAGGTTTTTCTTTCTCAGGCTGTCGTTTATTTCCCTTAATCTATCCTCATGGTCTTTTAATTGTTTGTCTCTTTTTTCCTCAGTTTCCCTCTTTGCTATCAACTTGTCTTCTATGTCACTCACTCCTTCTTCCACCTCGTTAACCCTCGTCGTTAGGACTTCTAGTTTGGATTGCATCTCATTCAATTGATTTTTAATTTCTGCCTGATTAGCTCTAAATTCTGCAGTCATGAAGTCTCTTGAGTCCTTTATACTTTTTTCTAGAGCCACCAGTAGCTGTATAATAGTGCTTCTGAATTGGCTTTCTGACATTGAATTGTAATCCAGATTTTGTAACTCTGTGGGAGAGAGGACTGTTTCTGATTCTTTCTTTTGAGGTGAGGTTTTCCTTCTAGTCATTTTGCTCAGTGCAGAGTGGCCAAAAGCAAGTTGTATTGGGAAAAAGAGAAAAAGAGGAGAGAAAGAAGGAAAGAAAAGAGAAAGAGAAAAAAAAGGGAGGGAAAAAAAACGAAAAAAAAAAAAAGAGAGAAGAAAAAGAGAAAGAAAAAGAAAGGGAGAAAAAAAAGGGGTGGGGGAAGGAAACAAATCAAAAAGCAAAACAAAACAAAACAAAACAAAACAAAACAAAAATAATTAAATAAAAAAAAGAACCACCGGGGAGTATCTTCTGATTCTGTGTACTTTAAGTCCCTTGGCTTCTCCTGGAAGTTGTCAGTCAGTCTAGCTGGTGTTCTGGGGGAGGGGCCTGCTGTGCTGATTTTCAGGTGTTAGCAGTTGGGGGAGCTGCTGTGCCCCTGCCTGGTGCAGGGCTCAGAGGGGGTTGTTTACCCCGTGAGGCCGCAGGAGGAACAGCCCCAGTGGTGGGGCAGCTCTGGAAACCTGGAGTCAGCTCCGGCAGGAACTCCGTCTGCAGGGCCTGGAGGCTCCGGGGCGGGGCCGCTGATCTGCTCAGCTCGGGGCAGGAGCGTCCTCGCTGTCCTGGGCCCTCCCGGCCTCTGCCTGTCCCGGGAGAGGCCGGATCCTGGGCTGTGTCCCGGCGCCCTGTGCTCCGGAGCCTGCGCTGGTGGATTCGCGCTCCCGGGCCGCGCAACCCCCTCCGCGGAGCCGCCGCCCGAGCCCCTCCGAGCTGCTCCTGGAACCGCGCAGCCCCCTCCGCACGGAGCCTCTTCCTCTGCCCGAGCCCCTCCGAGCTGCTCCCGGGGCCGCGCAGCCCCCTCCGCGGAGCCGCCCCCGAGCCCCTCCGAGCTGCTCCGGGTCCCGCCGCCCGCGCTGCAGCCCTTAGGGAGCTCGGCGCACTCTCCTGGGCGCGCAGTTGCTCTGTTACTGTCCCCGGGAGCCCGAGGGCATCCCCGCCCTCCTGGGTCCTGCTCCAACTCCCCGCGAGCCCCTTTCCCCCGGGAAGGTTGGTGCAGCTCCTGCTCCTCCGGGACGGGGCTCTCCTGTCCTGGGGACACTCGCCTCGGCCTCAGCTCGGCTCCTCGCGGGGCCCCTCCCCCTTGGAGGCCTTTGTTCCTTTATTTCCTTTTCCCCCTCTTCCTACCTTGATAGAAGCGCGAACTCTTCTCACTGTAGCATTCCAGCTGGTCTCTCTTTAAATCTCAGGCCGAATTCATAGATTTTCAGGATAATTTGAAGGTTTTCTAGGTAGTTTGGTGGAGACAGGTGATTTGGAGACCCTACTCTTCCGCCATCTTGCTCCTCCCCCCCCCTTTTTTTTTAAATTTTTATTTATTTATGATAGTCACAGAGAGAGAGAGGCGCAGAGACACAGGCAGAGGGAGAAGCAGGCTCCATGTACCGGGAGCCCGACGTGGGATTCGATCCCGGGTCTCCAGGATCGCGCCCTGGGCCAAAGGCAGGCGCCAAACCGCTGCACCACCCAGGGATCCCTGTAATTTCCTATTTTAAGATCAACTGTACTATATAGTATTTTGTAATCATGGGAGTGATATATTATCATATTCACACATTCTGGGGCTTAGGACAGGACATCTGTGGAAGACCATATAGTTCTGTCTTTCCCAACCACCCTCTGACTCCATGACTATTCCACATGTAAAATATGTTAACCAATTTTATGCTCCTCTTATGTCTCATACCAATACAACATCTTCTCAAAATTTAGTCATATCACCTAAAGCATCTAAATCAGTTCAGATGAAGCTCCTGGTCAGAATTCTTATCATCTGTGAATCTGCGATACTAAGTGAACATTTAATCTAAAAAAAAAAAAAAAAAAGGTAAAAAAAAATGGTGAGGCATCAAGAAGGTGAGAATTACAGACACGATGGCTCAAAATGGGGGAGAAAATGAAAACAAAAGGGAGTAACTGGTTCAAAGAAGTTTTGAAATTCATTTAGACAGATTCCCTTTGGTTTCAAAGTGTGGGGATAATTCTCTGTGGCTTTTGGCTCTTCCCCTGAGATCCTGATTCCATTCTCTAGGCTCTTGACCCACTTTCTTCCCACAGAATTTCAGGGGCCCAACAATCTTCTTTTATTTTGTAATCTCTTTTCTCTTTTAGTCTATGCTGGCAGTATTTCTCAAGAATCTCGTGGGTCTCCATGGTACAGTAATTCATCCCATTAGACAGATCTCAAGTCCACAAATTATTTTGAGATAATCCCTTCTCTATATTTGGCCAGTTTTGAAATGGCTGAAGGACATAACCCCCTTAAGCTTCCTAGAAGCTGTTTGATTTGATTGAGAAGATAACTGAAGTAATGTCACTGAATATCTTTGGCCTTTCGATCTTTCCAGTATTTGAACAAAGGCACATACTCAGTCCTGTACTTATTAGCTTTTTCTCTGTGCTACACTTTCAGAAACAAGGTTTTTATTTTAATAGCTTACACCATCAGGACAGGCTGAGAATTTCCCAAATCCTCAAGTCCTGGTTCCTTTCAGTTTAACTATTCTAACATTGATTTGCCCCTCTTTTCTCACATTTTACTATAAGCAGCAAATTAAAAATAGGTCCACAAGCTGCTGGCCTGTGGGATAGCCAGGGTCTAAAACAGGTTCAGTGGTTCTGAACATTGGCTCATGTTAGAAACACCTGGAAAAATAGAAGAATCTTGATGCTCTGGTCACACCCCTGAACAATGAAGTTTGAATGTTTGGTATGGAGACCTAGGCTTCAGTGTTTTTAAAATCTCCCCCAGCATATACCACTGTGCAACTAGACTTGAGAAACCACTGGTCAGAAGATTATTGTCCCTCATCACTGGCAAGGGCTGGTGGATTTGCTCCAATGGTCTTTAGAATCACTTATAAACAAAGTCAAATTACTCCATTACAATAGACTGCAGCTGAGAAAACAAAACATGCACCACATTATTTAAATAAAAAACCAGCACACATAGGGATGTGTTTGGCTTCACAGATCCTCAGAAATGTTATTGTTTCTGTCCTTGCATAATTTTGCTATTGAGTTCCTGGGTATAAGCACATCTTGGGAATAGTGGTTGCAATAAGAAAAATAAGCCGTAAAGTTTTTCCCTGCATGAGCCTGGAGTGATTGAAAGGCTGATTTCTTAACATCGACTTTATGATCTTCTCAGGGCTCACAGTATTCAGGGAAATTGAGTGAAATTGAGTGTTGGCTCTAACTTATTCTGGTCCATTCCATATGAAGTGAGTTTCTTCTCAGTGTTGGCCTTCTGATAACTAGGATTACCCCTGTTTCCCACATATACAGAAAAATATCCATTTATAATCAGTGACTCTTAGAATCACTTTCTTTTGCTTAACTAATTGTGTTAGTGTTTGTAACTGCATGCAAATGACAGGGAGTCTGAATTAAACAGAAGCGGTGTTTGGTGGGATAATGGGGAGCTCATAGGGCCATGGGAGATCTGAAGAACCAGATTCAAGGCTAAATGTGCAGGAACAATGCCCAAAACCATGTTGTAGAATTGTCTGAAGGGCGCTGCTGCTGCTAGATATTAGAATTTCCCTGCTGCCATTTTGTACTAGGAATACAACATTGCAGTGGCTTTGTGGATGAAAGCTGCACACTCTCCATCTCCATCCTCACTAGAAAACTGATTCTGTGTGCTTCCTCACCTTGTTTTCTGTGGTCTTCTATCTGAATGTCTGATTTTCAGGATTGCTTCTAACTGCAGGGAGATTTTCTACCTTGGCAAGGCTGGACTTAAATGGTGGCAAATTCCTCAGACATAGGAAGGGTATTCAGAGCATGCAGGGGCAATAACATGTCAACTGTTTATTATTATTCTTAGAGTCCTCTTTTTGTAATTCAGGTTAGTATAAGCAGCATCAGTTTTATTCCACTTCAATGAGCATTTATTCAGGGTCTACTGCATACTCATAATGTAAGCAAGATGAAGATATATTGGTTATAGAAGTGTTTATAGTTTGTGAGGGAAAGTTTCACATGGATTATTTCAATATAGTGTTATAAAATGTAATGGATTGACAGATATACAGAGGAGGAGGGAGACCTTAGTGCTACAAACTGAGAACAAAGTGCGAGAAATTAATATATTTTTTAAGAATTTTATACATTTATTTGAGAAAATGAGAGCGAGAGAGAAGCCTGAGCAGGAACAGGAGGAGAGGCAGAGGGAGAAGCAGACTCCTCACTGAGTAGGGAGCCTGACGTAGGGCTTGAGCCTAGGATCCCGGGATCATGACCTGAGACGAAGGCAGCCACTTAGCCAACTGAACCACCCAGATGCCCCTAATATTGCCATTTCAAAGCTCATTTGCCTTTAAATAAGGAATAATGAATTAGCTAATATATATATTATATTTATGTTTTTCTGCATCTCACTAAATGTTATATGTAAATGTTATGTAAAAGATAACTTCAAGCAAGTATCTTTTAAATTTTGTTATTATTCCTATTATCTAGAACGTAACTAGGCACATAATTGTCCAAGTATTTTTTGTTGAGCTGAATAATTTTAGAAAATGTATAGCCATAGTGCTCCCAAACATAGCCAACTATATTATGTATATAATATTGTAGAAGAAAATATTATTTTAAATCAAATTGCTGTTTGACCATCATACTGATAATTAACAGTTGTTGGACTGGGAATTGAAAGGTTTAAGATTGTTATAGTTTTCAGAAGATTAGGTTTTCTTTTCTTTTTTTTTAAAAGATTTTATTTATTTATTCATAGAGATGCAGAGAGAGAGAGAGGCAGAGACACAGGCCGACGTGGGACTCGATCCAGGGTCTCCAGGATCATGCCCCGGGCTGCAGGCGGCACCAAACCGCTGCTACCGGGGCTGCCCAGATTAGGTTTTCTAATTCAAACTATAGCTGAGATAAGATTTATGTGAAAATAAAGTTTAAAAGTTAACATTAGCATTTTCATGATATCAACTGTTCCTTATTATCATTGTTATTTCATATTCAAGAACTCTTTTTTAATACTAGGTTTGAGTATGCACTGATTCATGACTAGGATGATGGAAATGTTTCAGAGGTTTCTTATACATACTTGAGATATCAGTAGGTTAATTCTAAAAAGATCATATATTTTACTTTTTTTCTTGGAAGACTTATACATTTTTATTTTAAAAATTCATCTTAAAATTAATTAGAAAGTAATTTGTGCTTTTAAAAAGTAAAACTCTAAACACATATAAGGAACATATTCATTATCATCTACCAAACCATTCCCATCCATTATTATTCCCTTGAGGTAATTGATTATAATGGAGTATATTCTTCAACATCTTTCTTCATGGCCATAAAAACATTCACATACACAAAACAGTTTATTCTTTTTTACATTTTTTCTAACTTAATATAACAGATAAATAGCTGTAGCACTTTTTTTTATTTGAAAATATTGCCTTGTAAGGTTGTACTAAGATATACTCAGATATTCCTCTATTATGAATATTCAGGTGGTTTCTAATGTTTTTTTTTACGATTAGAAATAATGTTGTAACCTTCATATATACATATTCATTTGCCATGATGTTTTTAACAGAAGTGGGATTACTGGGTATGCAGATTCTATTGTAACAGTTATGTAACATCCTCCTCCCTATCACCATAAGGGAGGTGATTGCTATGTGACTTAGTACCCCCCACTGGTATTATCAAAATTATAGACATAAAGTTGTTTATAATATTTTTTTATTATCTTAATGTCTTCAGAATCTGTAATAATATCATTTACTTTATTTATGATGTTAATAATTTGCTTTTTGTCCTCTGGTTCTGTTTTGATCTATCTCTTGACAGTGCTTATTTTTATTTTTTCTTTTACTAAAAAGCAAATTCTGATGCTTAATAACATTATAGTACTTGGATATATGATCAAACATAATTCTGGATGTTTCTGTCAGGTTTTTTTTTTTTGGTCAGTGTGTTTTTGGATAAGATTACCATTTAAACTTGTGGGCTTTAGATTGATGAGTGGATAAAGAAGATGTGAGATATATATACACATAAACATATATATATGGAATATTACTTGGCAATCAAAAAGAATGAAATCTTGCCATTTGAAACAATGTGGATGGAACTAGAGTGTATTATGCTAAACAAAATAAGTCAGAGAAAAACAAATATCATATGATTTCACTCATATGTGGAATTTAGTGGAATTTAAGAAACAACACAGATGAACATAGGGAAAAGGAAGGAAAAATAAAATAAGATAAAAATAGAGAGCAAGGCAAACCATAAGAGACTATTCAATATAGAGAACAAACTGAGGGTTGCTGGAGGTGGCGGGGGGGATTGGTTATATGGGTGATGAGCATTAAGGAAGGCATTTTTTGGGATGAGTACTGGGTATTGTATATGGGTGAATTCAGGATTCTGCTCCTGAAACCAGTGCTGCACTGTATGTTAACTAACTTGAAATTAAATAAAAAAAAAAAGGGCAGCTCGGGTGGCTCAGTGGCTTAGTGCCACCTTCAGCCCAGGGTGTGATCCTGGAGACCTGGGATCGAGTCTCATGTTGGGCTCCCTGCACGAAGCCTGCTTCTCCCTCTGCCTGTGTCTCTGCCTCTCTCTCTCTCTGTGTCTCTCATGAATAAATAAATAAATAAAATCTTAAAATAAATAAATTAATTAAAAAAATAGAACATAAATCTCTGGGCTTTGGGTAAAAGAGCAGGTTGCTCTCCATAATGTGGTGGGCTTCATCCAATTAGTTGAAGGTTTCAATAGAATAAAAGCAGACCTTTCTTTTTTTTAATATTTTATTTATTTATTCATGATAGACATAGAAAGAGAGGGAGAGAGGCAGAGACACAGGCGGAAGGAGAAGCAGGCTCCATGCCGGGACTCGATCCTGGGGCTTCAGGATCATGCCCTGGGCCAAAGGGAGGCGTCAAACCGCTGAGCCACCCAGGGATCCCCAAAGCAGGCCTTTCTTGAGCAAGAAGTTCTTCCAGTAGGCAGCCTTCAGACTTGCACTGTGACATCAACTCATCTTTGAATTTTCAGCCTAATGGCCATCAGATTTGAATTATAGCATCAGCTCTTCCATGGTCTCCAGGCTGCTAGGCTGCCCTACAGCTTTTGGACACACCAGCCTCCATGTGAGTTAATTCTTTAAAACAAATCTCTTTCTATAAATACACACATACATGTCCTATTGGTTCTATTTCTCTGGACAACATTGAGTAGCTCTTAATGATTTTCTATTGAATACCAGTCATCGTATGAAGGACAGTAGAGGTTGAGAGAAATAATACTGATGTTTTAGAATGTTCATGCATATTTTTTCTTCCAGTTTATTATCGTGGGAGTTTAGTCAATATAATTTGTAGTTGTGCTGGGTTTATTTTTGTTGTTGTTGTTGTTGTTGTTGTTGTTGTTGTTGTTATCATTATCCTTATTACATCTTAGGCTTCAAATTCTTCAGTGGTGGCCTGTTATTATCTTGTGCTTATTATGGCAGCTGAGGTAGCACATAGTTTATCTTCAGTGCTCTTCTTCAACCCTGAGATTTGAGCAGTCCCTGTGCTTGGTCTTTTTTTTTTTTTTTGTACTTGTCTTCTTGTCCAGTTTCAGTCTTAGGCAGAGTGTGCCTGTATCTTAAGAATGGGGACTTCTGAGCATTCTTGGTCTTCTTGACAGTGGTAGCCAAACTATGTATTATATCTTTGTGAGGAGGGGTCTTGGGCAGGATAGAGTTTTCTTCCTCTTTGCTGGTGGAAACAAACCTTTGTATCAGCACAGGATTCTGGACTCAGGAGATTTTCTGCCCATTCCATAGAAATAGCTTTTGTTTCTATTCTTCTAGAAGCATTCAATTTTTGCTTGACTCTTGGGTGTGAGAAAGAAGAATTCCTTAAAAAAATGCCTAAAGAATTCCTTCTAGGGGTGCCTGGGTAGCTCAGTGGGTTAAGTGTCTGCCTTTGGCTCAGGTCATGATCCCAAAGTCCCAGGATTGAACCCCATGTCAGGCTCCCTGCTCAGTGGGGAGTCTGCTTCTCCCACTCTCTCTGCTCCTGGCTTGTGCTTGCTCTCTCTTAAGTGCTCTCTCTCTCTCTCTCTCTCTCTCTCTCTCAAAAAAGTGAATAAAATCTTAAAAAAAATAAGAGTTCCTTCTATACTGCTTAGAAGCAATAGATCTGTACCTGGGCTGTGGTGGCAAGAGTGTTTGCTCCCTCTTACCCAGTCTCTTAAGGTTTTGGCTCATGCAGGAGGATGGAAGCAGCAGTGTTTTGTGCCTGTGCCTCAGTGGTGACTGATCACCACTCACAGAATGTCCCCTTTGATAAGTATGATGCTCCCTGGTCTTCTCCCCTACCTAGAATCTTTCTTATGAGTACCTAGTAGAGGCTCATGAAAAAGAATCTGTGAGTATGAACAACCCTCTGTCTAAGGCTCTAAATTATTCTAAACTGTTACATGCCCACACTTGGCCTGTAGGAGTATGTTAAAGTGTTAGCTGATTTATTCTTGCCTACATTTTTGGCAGCCACCTTTTCCTTCTGTGCTCTGCCAAAGATGAAAGAGTTCATCTCTTTTGGAGAGACTTGTCACACTTTGAAATTCAGTTCAGTTGGTTGCCTTGATCAGTTTAAGAAACATTTTTTGTAGATTATCTGTTTTTTTTTTTCTTATTGCTAGCATAGGAGTAGTGTTCGTTGACAGCTTTCTATACTTTAAGCAGAATATTTATTATTTAAATACTATGCTATCTTTCAAAAGAAATTAAGAAGAGGATAAGTTGCCTTTTATATTTACCCATATATTTACCATTTTCTGTCACTGCTTATCATTTCTTTCTGTATGAATTTCCACTGGGCATCACATCTGTTTAGCCTGAGGAGCTTCTTTTAGTTTTTCTTAGATCTGCTGGCAACAAGCTTTGTCAAATTTTATGTACATAAGACTTTATTTTGCGTTTATTTTTTGAAAGACGTTTCACCAAATACAGAACTATATTTGACAACTTTTTCTTTCTTCTCCATTTTAGATCTTTAAAGACGTTATTTCATTGTCTTCTGGCTTCAGTTATTATTATTTTTACTAGAAGTAACCTGCTATTCTTATCAGTGTTTCTGCTTATATAGTGTATTTTTTCCTTTGGCTTTTAAAATTCTCTTTTTTACCTTTATTTTTCAGTAGTTTGATGATCATGTAAGTACTTCTTCCTTCTGTTATCACATAAAAAGTAGATTTTTAAAAAATATTTTATTTATTTATTTGTGAGACACACAGAGAGAGAGAGAGAGAGAGAGAGGCACAGACACAGGGAGAGGGCGAAGCAGGCTCCACACAGGGAGCCCAACATGGGACTCGATCCCAGGTGTCCAGGATCACACCCTGGGCTGAAGGTGGCACTAAACCACTGAGCCATGCTGGCTGCCCAAGGAATAGATTTTTTTAAAAGTTATTTTGCTTGGGATTTAGTGAGCTTATTGAGTCTGTGGGGTTCTCTTATTTGAAACTTAGAAAAACTTGGTTATTATTTTTTCAAATATTATTATTCCCTTGTCTCCCTCTGGGACTCCAATGGCACTTGAGTTATACAGCTTAATATTCTTATAGTTCATTGATTTAGTGTTTATTTTTATTGTTTTTCTCTGTTATTGATTTGTCTTTATATTCACATTTCCTTGCTTTTGCAGAGTTCAATCTACTATTAAACCAATAAATTTTTGATTGTATATATTGTATTTTTCAGTTCTAGAATTCCAATTTTTTTTGGTTAGAGTTGAAAATTCTCTTTTGAAATTTCTCATCATGTTGGTGATTACATCCATCTTGTCCTACAATTTCCTTGACGTATTTATAATGTACAGTCCTTGTTTACTAATTCTTTTTTTTTAAAGATTTTATTTACTTATTCACGAGAGACACACAGAGAGAGAGGCAGAGACACAGGCAGAGGGAGAAGCAGGCTCATTCAGGGAGCCTGATGTGGGACTCGATCCCCCGACTCCAGGATCACGTCCTGGGCCAAAGGCGGCACTAAACCACTGAGCCACCCAGGCGTCTCTGATTCTTTTTTTTTAAAAAAAGATTTTATTTATTTATTTTGAGAGAGAGAGTGTGCATGTGCGTGAGAGGAGAGACAGAGGAGGAGGGAGAGCGAGAGCGAGAAGACTCCACAAGGAGCATGGAGCTGGGGGTTGAGATCATGACTTGAGCTGAAAACAACAGTTGGACACCTAACTGATGAGCCATCTAGGTGTCCCTCTCATTACTAATTCTGACATTTGGGTTATTTGTGGCTCTACTTCTATTGATACTTGGTTTTGATTATAGATCAAAGTTGCCTGCTTCTTTGCATACCTAATCCTAAATATTATTGGTAGTATGTTGGATTCATTGATTGATTTTTTTTGCTTTGAACAGTGTTGATTCTGTTTTTTTTTTATTTGAACAGTGTTGAATTTAAAAGGCATTTAAATTGATTCTGGTTTTTTTTGCTTTGAACAGTGTTGAATTTAAAAGGCATTTAAATCACTGGCAAATCACTTATATCCTATGGAGGATTTGTTTAGCTTTTTAGGATGGTTTGTTTTTATTTTATTTTTAATTCAAGGATGTAGCCCATAGTTTTGGGTATAGTCATTATTTGTAAAGCTGATATACTTCTTTAGTTTTGATGGAAAGCTAATCTCTTCTGAGGTGGTTGGACCTCAATTTCAAACTTGTCTTCCCAGACTACTGAAATTCATGCTAAACTATTCTAGTCTTCCACGTGAGTCCTTGAAACCTCAACTGACACTCTAAATTTTAGAACTCATTCAAATATTTAACAGGTATTTGTATGCAGAGTTCAGGGCTGACCCCTCTGTGGTTCCCTCATGTCTGGGATTTCTCTTTCAATTTCCGTCTGCTCAGTCAACCCTGAACTTTGACCTATCACTCTGCAATAAAGTAAGACTATTATTTTTTGCTTGAGTGCAAACATCCATGCACAGACCAAACAGGGAGTGTCGTTAAGAGAAAAATCCAGTCAAATGTGGGCTTATCTTATTTTGCTTCTCTTTTCTAACGGGCCATTCTCTCTCTAGTTTCTGCTTGCTTTTGTAGGATTGACATTTTAAAAGCAGTTTGGACAAAAGAGCAGTTTTGATTTCAGTATAATTGCAAAGCACAACAATTTCTTCCCTTAAGTATGTGAAGTAAGAACAAAAAGCTGAGCAAATAATGTTTTTCTATACATGTTATCATGTTTTTCTATACATGTTATCAACCATTTCTTGTGCCTTTTTCCTCAAAGCTTCTTAAGGTAGGGGTTTTGCTAAGCCTGAACTTCAAAGCTTACAATATTCCTTTACTAGATTTTTGATACCGTGAATAGTATACATTATAATATTTATAGCTAATCATTTTTTTTTGTGCTTAGTCTGTTCCAGGTACTATGATAAGTGTTTAAGAGTATTGTTTCCTTAAACTTCATAATTACCTCGTGAATTAGGTTCTGTTCTTCCCATTTTACATGGGAGGAAGTGAGGCCTAGTGAGACCTAGTACTTTGTCTAGGGTCATAACAGATGTGATAGGACTAGGAGGCACATCCACATCTGCATGACTCCAAAGCCTATGCTTGTAACCAATTGGTATGTTTGATAAATTGAATAATTTGTTTCTGATTTTATTATAATTTTTTGTAGTATGAAGACTTCTTTTTCTACCTTAAAAGGTTACATTTGCCTTGGAATTTACAGAAGTACAGGCAAATATGAACCATAATGAAAAACTATTATTTTATTCAGTTAGGCAGAATGCCTTACCTTTTTTGTGGTTTAACTGCATAGTTTTAATTTAAAAGCTTTATTTTTTTGTTCGTTTTGGTTTCAGTGTCAGAATTTGAGAGTAAAACTAATGGTGTTAAACGTAGAGGAGTTCAGGAAGAGGAGTAGCATTTGCATAGCATATGTCCAGGTGATGACTGCTCAGCTGGAAGCAATTCAAATTACAAGGTGTCTTTATCTTTTAATAGCTACTACCATTACCTCACTAAATGATAGTAAGGAGCCACATTTTACTTGCTTTACTAAATGATATGTTGCAACAAAATTATTTATGACAGGCAGCAAAATCCTTCATTTTTAGTAGAGAAAAACACTTTTGAGGTTTCAGCGTAGCATCCAGAAGCAACCTTTACTGAGAAGTCCAAAGGACCACTGTAGAAGATACTCATGAAAGAATCATGCTTGTGGTGGGTTTCTCAGTGTTCTTCCATCATGAACCTAAATTACTAGCCCAACTAGCTACACATTTGCTTTACTTTTTCTTCAGGTTCACGAAAACAAAGGGATAAAGTAGTTTTCCCTACTGATTAAAAATAAAGTTACTGTTGCTATTTATTGAGGACCCATTCTCAGTTCCTTGCTAATTTTTTCTCTGCCCCAATACTCATGATGTTGTTTGCTCACTAGACTGCCTATTGCTTGTCTCACCAGTAGGTACTATAGTTAATAGTCAAATGCTTTAGAGTTGATCAAAATGTAAGCATGCCTTAAGAATAAAATCAACAATTTTAGACAGTTAACAAAATATTTAAATCTTTGTTCTCCTAATTCAGCCATGAATCAATTAGGACATAAGGATGGTAGATAATTAAAGATACAAGAAAATCAAGATGAATTTAAATAACACCAGGATGTTAGCTTTTAAAATTTAATAGTGGTGTCAACTCTCAGAAGGTTATGTTATTAGTGGGGGAGTCTGCATTGTGTGAATGGAGGTTTCTGTCCTTGGATTCTCTGGAAGAAGATTTGTGTGGGCATCCAGACAGCTGAAAGGAAAGTAGCAAGTGCAAAGCAGTTTACTAAAAGTAAAGTATGTCTTAAAGTGGAAGAGTGGGCAAGTTCTGCAAGGTGGAACTGGCCTTTGGTTGTGTAAGGATTGGATAGTGGTTGTGTCACTCGGCTTGGAGGAGCTATAATGCGAAATTGGGTGGGCTCTAATGGAGGCTGCTTCCAGTTATTTGGGGAACTCCACCCACAGGTTGGGAGGGGGCACTTTTGACCCAGCAAGGTTTGTATCAGAATGCTTTTCTGTATCTGAGGGGCTATAACCTCGATGCAAATGCATTATAACAAGGTTAGGAGTTACTCAGGGGCAGAGGTGGGAAAGGAGAGCGCATGCTCTGCACCTGTGGCTCTTGATTTGTCAGCCCCAAGGTCTTGGAAGCCACAAGATCTGGATGTTGTGTCTCTGGGCATTTATTGTGTAGCTTATTTATCACCATCCTTGCCTCCAGCTTATTTCTCTATCATTCTTCAAGGACTTGGGACTCTACCTTTGGATGTTCCTTCCACTGCTGTTATCTAGCTTCAACCTAACAGTTATGTTGTTTGTTATAACCATTTTTAAAAGGTTATATTGTTTCATTGGAAATTTTTTTGGAATGGATACACTCAGATCAATATAAGAAAATTTTATTTGCTATCAAGTATTTATCTGTAATTTAATTTTAGCTGTTAAGTATTGGCCAATACATTTTCATATATTTTATTAAATTTCTCTAAATTGTCTTATTACTTTGAGAGCTTTACAATAGTATTGTCATGTGTAAATAGAGTAAGTGTGAACTGTTAACACATTAACGCCATGTTGGAAGACAATTTAACAATAAAATTCATTCATAATCCCTAGAAGTTAGCGTGTTTTATCTTTTTCTCTTGTAATAATTTACATTTATGCAAATATTTTAAAAGAATTACATGTAACTATAGTAGATATGGACCCGTTTACAAACAAAGATTTTAACTGTTCATTTTCTATGAAAAACTCAGTTTGCATTTTGCATTTTCATTTCATTCATTTCTGCTATTGCAGTGGGTTGGGGCTGGAAGTAATTAGGTAATCTCTGTCCCTCCTGGTGTTTCTTCTCTTTCTGGTTTATGCCAGAGTTCCAGAGTCTTACCCAGTTTTGTGTGTGTGTGGCAGCAGTGACTTTACCTGTTCTAGATGATATCCTGTGTTCTCAGAAGTATGGCTCTTTTAGTTCTGGCAATTTTCTGTCACTTCATTGCCAAACTTGGAACATGGGGATTATTCGAAAGACTGCATTTCTGTTTATGTGTACCATTTCTTTCTTTCTTGAGTTTTATTTCCTTTCTCTATGATACTGTTAGAAAGCAGAAAACACTTTATCTTTTCTCAGGACCTAAAACTTCTATTTCTTGCTTTTCTTTCATTTTGTTGCAAACAGGGAGAGTGAGAGGTTGAGAGGGAGGGTGAGTCTTGTCCCCCAAATCAGCATTAGGTTGGAAGTCTTAATGGTAGTAACGGACAATTGAGTGTTGAGTGTTGTTCTATGTCCCCTGAATTTTAACCTCTACTGCATTTAACTTCTATGGCAGATCACACCTTGGAGTAGCTTTGGGGTTAAACGAGAATGTATAGGGGCAGCTGCTCCTGGGCAACAACTAATGGAAGGGAAAGGAAAAGGAAGGGAAGAGAAAATTTCCGACTAATGGAATTGTGAGGGAAGATGAGACCTAGTTGCAGGAGAGTTTTTCTGTTCAGTCAGGCACAGTGTGGTTTAGTAACTTTGTCTATTCCAACACGCATACATGCAAACTTAATAGAAACCTATTAGAGCACAAATGCCATTGTGCTGCAGATTCTTTTTGAAGTGCATCAGCAAATAATAAAACTTGAACCATGGTGGCTGAGTGAATAATACCTCGCCAAATATCTGTGTGCATCCCTTGCAGTTAGATGGGAGACCAAGTGTCTAATTCGGATGATGGGCAGAAATGATGCATGCAAATTATAGACCTGACCAGGCATAGTTCTTTAGGACTTCTAACTAGTTTTCTACTGCCACAGCAATCCTGGAAGCCATAAATTGAGATAGAAAGAGCTTAAATCCCTGAGTTACCACATGAAAGATAGTAGCTTTTAAAGATTCCCTAACTAATATGAAGAGGTGATTAAAAAAAAATAACCCAAACTTGAGTATCTTAGGCTACTAATACTTGGGGGTGTATTTGCTATTGTAGCATCGGCTACGCCAGTCTAGCTAATGTAGTTTGGAAGGTAAAATAAGTATTCTTTGCAACTGCCATTCTAGCACATGAATCTTTGTATCGTAAAAATATTTACTACAAAGGTTCTTTTCTTTAAAAAGCAAAGTGATGTCTATTCTTTTGTTCTAAAGTTATAAATCACTTACTATATAGGATAGGTTCTTGACAGAGAAACTAAAAGCCACATTTTTAGGCATTTCTGCCAATTGAATAAAGTCTTTATCTTGAGATAAAGACAAAGCATGTTAGAAATTATAACTTAGTGGAGAAATATGATTCTATTAGAAAAAATAAAAGATTTATGAATAATGTTTTGATGACGTGTCTATTCCATAAAATAAGGTTTTCTCAAGATCTGGAGGTCATTCAGATAGAGGTAGTTTTTTTGTTATTAAAAATTGATTTAAGTGTTCTCTATTATCTCAGTAAAGTTCAACATCTAATATAGAGAAGTCTTACATGAAAGCTCATATTTTATTATTATCTGGGGTGGCTGTTGCCCAAAACCTGAAAGATAACAGTTTAGAGGATCTCAATGTTTTGGGATATAGAAAGCCTCAGTTCCTATAATCAGTTTCTAAGTGATAAGAATTCAATTCAGGAAGTTAATATTTTTCTCTGAATAAGAATTTAGATTTTCTGATTCCCCTCCTGCCTCCTTTCTTTTCTTTTTTCCTTCCTTTCCTTTCTTCCTCTTTATATTCCTTTAAACTTAAAGGAGTTTATTCTCTCTTTTCATAAACACTTAAAATTAAGGTCCTACAAAATATTTTTAAAGTATTTGAAATAATCTTTGTAAATCCATCAGTTTTTCCCACTGAAATTGTCTTACAATATTAAAACAATGTTAGAAGTATATTCAGGGGCTCTTCCAGCTTCTCACACTGTTGTTATCTGTGACTTCTGTTTTTTTTTTTTTTTAAGATTTTATTTATTTATTCATGAGAGACACAGAGAGAAAGAGAGGCAGAGACACAGGCAGAGGGAGAAGCAGGCTCCCTGCAGGAGCCCGACGTGGGACTCGATCCTGGGACTCAAGGATCACGTCCTGGGCTGAAGACAGACGCTAAACTGCTGAGCCACCCAGGGATCTCTGTGACTTCTGTTTTATTCACAATATAATTTATTTATTATTTAGAACTCAGGCAATTGATTTATGTTCTCTTATTTTGGTAAAGTCATCTTATCTTTCTAAAAGTTTATACTAAAATCTCATTACAACTTACAGAGATATTTAGAACAAATTGGAAAGCATCCCTTTAAAGTTATTTAACAAGAATTGTAGCTGTATTTTCGCAAATACTATAATTAGAATTTTGGGGATCTATGGTAAATAGTGAGTGGTAATTTAAGCAAGAGTGTTATTTTATGACAACTGTGGGAAAAGGAATAAGCCAACTGCTGGTGACAAAATACAATTTAATGCCAGAATTTAATACCTCTAACCTTCCCTTATAACTTATCAGATTTACAGTATATATCTAGTGACAGACATATTAATAGGAAGGAGTAGTGGTGGTAGTAGAATGTTAATACTGAAGTTAGCCCTTGAGATGAAATCACACATAGTCACAGTTACCTTTTTAAAGATCCTCAGATAAGCAATAAGTCATCAAGACAATTGTTTTTGTTTGTTTTTCTTTGCATTTGGTAGGACTTCTCCTTCCCTGGGATATGGGGAACAAGTTCAATATGTGGATCTCTCTCTCTCTCTCTCCCTCTTCTCCTTTTCCCAACCCCCCAACCCATCCCACATCCTTTCTTTGGCCTGATGCAGTATTCTGCGAAACAACATTTCCAGGTCAATGAGAAGACCTGTGACTCCAGAGGTCAATGTAGAAGCAGCAGGAAGAGAAATTGGCATCACTTAGCAGTCACAACTTTCATTTCTTTATTCCTATTTAATACATTAAGCTGAAACTGTGAGCAAGTAAGAGAAATGAGGTGGACGGCTTGCCCTTCTAGTCCAAGTATTGGTCAGTCTCTCTTTCTGTCTTGGGCACTGCTCACTGCTGGCCAGTATATCTCGTGACCTCTGCTCATGATGCTTTACAGTGTATTGGTGAGATTTTATGGTCAGTGTATAGTGGTCTGCAGCCAGCTCCATACACTCTGGAGAGATGTAGACAGTTGATTCTCAGCTTTAGTTTGGTGGACCAGTTTTGCATGCTGACTAAAGTTTTGGGGACTATGACTGTACTATGGACACTATGACTACCGGTCACCAGTCAAATCAGCCATATTAAAATTGGTTACACTTATGTAATAATTCACTAGATGACTGGTTGTATAACCTTTTATGAATTATATAATTCTAAGGTGATGCGTTTCCAAACCTGTTGACATGTAGTAAACACTTTTGAAAGAAAAAAAGATGCTTACCAGCAAAGAATATTTATGACTGAAACCTAGTTTTAAACACAACAGACACATTTCTACTGCACATTAAAATAAAGGATGAGGGACACCTGGGTGGCTCAGTGGGTGAGCATCTGCCTTTGGCTTAGGTCATGATCATGGGGCCCTGGGATTGAGTCCCACATCAGGCTCCCCATGGGGAGCCTGCTTCTCCCTCTGCCTAGGTCTCTGTGTTCTCATAAATAAATAAATAAATAAATAAAATTATAGGGTAGCTCAGTTACTCTATCCCCTCCCTCCCCTCCCCTCCAGCAACCCTCAGTTTGTTTCCTATAGTTAAAAGTCTCTTATGGTTTGTCTCCCTCTCTGATTTTGTCTGATTTTATTTTTCCCTCCCTTCCCCTATGATCCTCTGTTTTGTTTTTTTAAATGCCATATACTAGTGGAATCATATGATAATTATCTTTATCTGATATACAAGAGCTTTCTTAGTGCTGCCCTTTCTTTCATACTCATTTTCATTCTTCTTAAGTATTTCTTGAGTACATAATTTTTTTTTCTTTATCTCTATTTTTACCACCACCTACCTCATCTCTCGCCTGGATTTTTAAGTCAACTCTTTATAGTGACAGAGGCACTCCTCAGATTTCACTTTAGGAGAGAACCACCCATAAAGAGTATAGTTAACTGATGTTGCCTCCAGGATTGACTTCTAACAGCTCTGGCCAATGACTAATCACAGAAGGGGTGGTTGGACTTGGTCTGCTATGACCAGTGTGGAACTCCTCCATGTGCAATCTTTGCCCTGAAGCTCTTTGTTGGGCTGAGTTGAGACTTTGTCAAAGCAGCTTAGTGTAATTTTCTTCCTACTTAATCCTTCTTGCTGACATTTCTCTTTCAAAAGTTTCAGACTTATGTTGCAGTCTGAAATATTTCTATGGATATTCCAACTCCTGTTTTTTATTTTATTTTTCATATGCATTAACCTTGATAAATTCCTTGTGTTTCTAATCCATCTTGGCATCTGCTTCTTGGAAGACCTGAATTAACATGCTTTTAGACTGCTCTCCCATTATCCATTCTTGTTTCCCTTCAAATTTCATGATGCGGTGAGAATATTGTTATGTTTACCCTGTCATTTCTTGGTTAAAACCTTTCATTGGCTTCCTGTTGTTCCCAAGACAGTGATTAAAATCATTAACATGGTGTATAAAGCCCTGCCAATTCTGGCTCTGCCTCCCACTCCAAGCTCATCTTGTCCCAAGGTTTACACTGGTTTTCATTTAGTTTCTTGAATGATCTCTTCTTCTCCCACCTGCACTCTTCTCGCCTTTGGTAACTTCCTTTAATTTTTAAAGATACAGCTGATACATTTCTTGCTTAGAGAAGTTCTATCTGATATCAGGGGCTATATCATGTCTTCATGTTTTAAACTATCATAATGATATGTATATTTCCATCATAAAATCTATCATAGCTCTGATTTAACATTTAACATTTATTCATAGCACACTGATTAGAAATTAGCCCTCCCTTCCAATGAATTGAGAACTTCATGATGTGCTTTTGCTTTCTGGTTCAGAAACGGTTGTCTTCTAATTGTGTCCTCGCATGGCAGAGGGGCAAGGGAGTTCTCTGGATTCTTTTTTATGAGGATTAATATCCCATTCATGAATGCTCTGCCCTCATGATCTCATTACTTCCCAAAAGTCCCACATTTTCATATCATCATATTGAAGATTAGGGTTCATCATGTGACTTTTGAGGCACACAAATATTCAGTCTATGGCAATAACAAAGCTTTGATTACAAACCTGAAATTATCTGTGTTCTAATACATCTTTCATTGGGCCTAGACTTGAGTCCTATTAAATCTAGTACTAAGCACTAAATATGAAGCCCATTTGTAATATGTTATATGGTTTTGATGGCAGAATTTTTATATTCCTAAATAGTAGCCCAATGTCAATAGCAAATTCACAATCTGGTTTTGCTGTCCTTTCCTGAACTGACTGCTGGTCTGGAAATCAAATATCAAATTAGTGGTATTTACTCATGCCCAACTATATATATTATGCTCAAAAGAAATAATAAGCTTTAGATAAAGGACTGAAATTTCTGGGTAGTCTTTAAACAAAACTGCAATCTATTTTTTTGAGAAGTCTCATTCAAGATAAAAAAACATATAATTAGGAGATAGGCTTCAATTTCCAGAAATAATCTTTAGTAACTGATTGAAGAATGTCTATTTGAAGAATACATAATAATTTAAAATTACAATTTGTTTAATATTGACTCCTTTGAACATGCAGCAGATTACCAGCTTAGGTCTTAAATCCTATACAGATGTTCCCTTACATTCTATTTACATTCAAGCCAGCCAGCCCCCCTATTAACTTCTTGCCAATTTTGATGTATTTATGTATGTGTGTGCACATAAGATGTGTAGCTCAAATCTACATTTCCAATAAAAAATATGCTTGGACACCCATAATGTTTAGATAAAAGAAGTCATTATCTAAAATATGTTTTCTAGTAGAAATAAAAAATCATGACTGCTTGGATATAATATAAAAGTGTATGTGATGGAAAATCTTAGTACCATAAGTTACCCCTAAATGCTAAATTGTTGTTTACTATTCCTGCATAAGTGGCAGGACATATAGTGATTAAAATCTAGGGTTTAGAAATTAGGCCAACTTTAGTTAAAATCACTTTTTGCTTATGTGACCTTGGGTGGTTTAGCTAATATCATTGGCTAATCTTTTTTTTATCAAAAAATGGGGATATATTAGGACTATTCTTATAGAAATATAATAGAGCTTAAATGGGACACTGCATGAAAAAAACTTAGCTTAGTTCCTGGAACATAATATGCTTGCAATTAAAGTTATTAATATTTTTATTAACTCTTCAAAAAAGATTTCCAATCCTTTTCTAGAATAGTGATTAGATTTATCATTCTGAAACCTCAGGTTCCTCTAACTTTTCTCTATATTCTTTTTTCTTCTATTTCATTAATTTATTTATAGGAACAGTATAAGTATATATATACTTATATATACTCTATATAAGTGTATAGAGTATGGATTAAGTAGCCCAGAACAAAATAGAAGTTGATTCTCTCTTATTTAATTAGTCCAGAAGTAGGTGGCTGGTCCAATGCAATAATTAGCCCTGTTCAATGAAGTCATCTAGGAGTCTGATTTCCTTTCATTTTGTTTTACACTATCTCTTAGGATGAGATCTTCTCTAACATGGCTGGAGCTGCTTTACTAGCACCTTGCCCATGTCCTAGCATTTAAGAAGGGAAAGAGAAAGTAGAGATCAAGGATCTTTTGTCTTTTAGAGGATTGACCTCCAGTTGGCATATTTCTATCCACATCCAGCTGTTTGAATGTAGTCACATGGGGACATCTGTATGTAAGGAAGGATACAAAAGATAGTCTCTAGTTGTGTGACCTTGTGCTAGGAAAAACGCAGAGGTTCTATTACTAAAGTGAAAGGGACAGATAGTAGTCTCTGCCACAAATAATGTGATATAGTGCAAGAGTGCTGTTGGACCAGGGCCAACACAACTGGGAATATGACAATATGACTTGAATCAGTTCAAAGCAGTCTTAGCACTTTGAGTTTCCACAGGTCTCCACTTTCTCTAGGTTTCACTGTCTTACTGCTTTATTTTATTTTATTATTTTATTTATTTAATTTAATTTAATTTAATTTAATTTTATTTTTTAAAAAGATTTTATTTATCCACGAGAGACACACACACACACACAGAGACAGAGACACAGGCAGAGGAAGAAGCAGGCTCCATGCAGGGAGCCCGATGTGGGAGTCTATCCCAGGACTCCAGGATCATGCCCTGGACTGAAGGTGGCCCTAAACCACTGAGCCACCAGGGGATCCCACCTGTCTTACTGCTTTATAGTGCCTAGAATATACCTTAATCCTTCATCATATGACATAACAATAATTAACATTTATGGAGCCCATGCTAGGTGCTAAACACTAAATATTTTACATGTGTCATCTCATTTATGTATTCATATATTCTCAACTCTGTGAGGTGGGTACTATTATTACTCTCACTTTACAGACAAGGAAACTGACACATGGAAAAGTCAAGTAATTTGTACTGTTGGGACTTGATGTTGGCCTTCTTAACTTTACAGCTCAAATGTTGGTGTGAAGAGTAGCAACTAATTTAGCCCCTTAACTGAAAGTTTTAATTTCTTATTTCTGTTGTAGTAAATTACTACAAGCTTGTTGGCTTAAGTCACACGTATTTATTATCTTACAGTTTTGGAGGTCAGGAATACGAAATAGTCTCATGGGACTAAATTCAAGATGTTGGCAGGGCTCATTTCTTCTGGAGGTCCTTGAGGAGAAGAGGCTTCCCTTGCCTTTCCAGTTTCTAGAGGCCACCTACATTCTTTTCTTGTGTCCCCCGCCTTCCCGAACCCTAGTCCTCCTCAGTGAAGCTATCCCATTGCTCCAAAATTTGCTTCCATTATCACGTCTCCTTATTCCTTTCCTGCTTCCCTCTTTTACTTGTAAGGACCTGGTAATTACATACAGGCCCACCTGGATAATGCAGGATACTCATCCTGTCTCATAATCCTTAATCACATCTGCAAAGTCCCTTTTGCCGTGTAAGGTAACATTTTCACAAGTTCCAGGGGTTTAGATATGGACATATTTTAGGAGCCATTATTCTGCTTACCACAAATGCTTTTTTGAAGGATGTCATTGACTTATTAACAAATCCAATGGAATTCCTCAGGCTTTACCATCCTTGACCTACCTGTAACGCTTGTTATTATTGTCTACTACATACTCTTATACCCACCCTTAATTTCTTAATTACAACTTGCCTGAATTTCTGCTCTCTTTGATGATGACTTTTGTCTTTTTTACTCCTTCTCTTCTCCCCTTCAATGTAGATGTTTCTCAAGGACCTGCTTTAATTCTTTACTCTTCTCAGTGTATACCCTGCCTTGGTATCCTCTTATATCTAATTTTATAACAGAATCTGTAACCAATGTAACACATTTGTGTCCCTGACCCTGGTTTTGCTCTTGAATTTTAATGAAACATTTTAAAAATGTCTGCTAGATATCTTCCCCTGACTATTCTGACCTTTCAGATTCAGCTTTTCAAACTGAAATTATGACTGACCCTTAGAGCTGATGTTCCCCTCTATTTACTATTTTTGTTGATGATCCTTAATCTTCACAGTCATTTTTCTCATGAAGTTGTATTCTCTTATACTTGTCTAGATCACTTGTTTCTCAAAATGTATGGACTCTATTTGTATAATATGTAATTTTCATTCCCCCATTTGCTGCATTTCCATTGCCATTCTTATAGTTCTCTTGCCAGTTGTATTTTATCATCATGCCAATTTATTTTATATACTGCCACCAGATTTACCTGTGTAAAACTGAGCTCTAGTCTTATTATACTCTTGTTTATGGAATTGTCTAACTTTCCAGAACCTCCTTCTTCTACCTTCAACATTATCTATTCCTATATGCATTTTAATAGTTTTCATTTCTGGCAAATTGGACTCTTTGTTTCCTGCTCATCATGTACTTTTAAATCTCTCCCCTCTTCCTAATAATTTTTTAATACTTGGAACATCTTTCTTAACTATTTAAATTTATCTAAACCCTACCCATTCTTTAAAATATACTAAATACACTATTTCTCTCAAGAGGCCTTCTGATAGTTTTTAAATTATCATATATTTATCCATCTTTTATTAATTTAACACCTTTTACTCATTTGTACAATTATTTTTGAAACTATCATCAAGTAGAAGATTGTATTTTGCTCATCACCCAATACAGGTGTTTAAGAAATATTTCTAAAGGCATGAATCTATAAAATAAGAAGGTAGGACAAGAGCCATGATTTTCAACCTGGAGAATGAGAGAGGAGTATCAGAATCTCGCGTATGTATAATTTTTTCAAAAGGTATGTTAAATCTTATAAAATACTTAAAAAATGAAAAATCTACTTTTAAAGTTGAAATATTTGGAGAGGACATATTTTTGGCTATTACTGCCATATCTTGTAGCAAATGCCAGTCTGGACCTTGAAGCTGATTCCTTGGTTTTAGATTCTGGGAGGCTAGAAAATCCCTGTTCCTCATATTCTTCCTCTAAAAGGCTGAGAAATAATAATAGCTACCTTATAACATATGCAGAGCAGAATCTGGCATGTGATGTCTTTAATACATATATTCACAATTATTAGTTAACATTATTATTTCTTGAAAATAGTCATATTTTAAAAGGTTGGGAAGTACTGGATTAGCTGGTCTTTATCATAACTGGATCCCTAGAGGTCTGTCATTTTTCACACCAAAATAACTTTGCCTGATCTCTGTCATCATATGGATTTATATACAGATAGTCAAAATTATAGCTATTTAATCTTTTTTATAAATATAATATTATTAGGTATTATGAGCTTTGAGACTTACTCATTTTGAGTCAGTTCTTACTGATTTTAGCTTTTTACAGTTTGTAGCATTAAGCTGTATAAAGAATAGAGGTAGATTTATTATGATGATGATGATGATGATGATAACAAATTCCCTCTCTCCATTGTCCATCTAGTTTAGATTATAGATCTATTCTATAGTACTTATAACTCTTATTTGTGTGTGCATATGTGTTTAGTGCATTAAATTCACACAAAATGTAACTAATTATGCTATGCTTTATAGGTTGCTCACATTTGAGAAGACTACTTTTCTCCCTGTCCTGTTTTATTTGCTACTTTGAGTGAAATATTTTCATTTTTGTAATTTTTATGCCTGAGTTATGTGTCAACTAGACTAAATAGACCATATGAGGATGGATACTCTAGGAAGAAGTCGGGAAGCATCTGTTTACACCCTAAAAATATGCCAATATTTGTAAGGTGAGTGAGCACTGAGTTGCAAATAAGAAATCATCGGCTAAAATTTTCACCTTTAGAATAAAATTGCTACTGAAAGATACTTATTTGGTACATAGTCATACTATACATATTCATATTATAAGGAAAAGTATTGTTTTATCTATGCTGAAGTTGTTAGACTAAGTATGCAGTTATACCTAAAATCTCTATGTTCTGAGTAATTATTATGGTATGAGGCAGTGAATAAAGAAATGTAAACCTGAAGTTATTTTTTTAAAAAAAATTAGTAAACATTTGTGTTGATGCTTTGCTACTTCATCAAGGCAAGACACAGTCTCTGTAAATATTTTCTTGTGATCAATTCAAATTCAAAATCTACTTATAGAAATGTAAATGTTAACAACCTGTTTGGTCTATATTGACTTCTTCACTTTTATTTTTCATGTATCCTGTGTTATCAGATTACAAATATGGGATTCTTTAGTCTTTGCTCCAGTTTGCCCAGGGTAGCTTACTAGAGAATCAGGCTAATAGAAATCTCCCGATTTTTTAAACTACAGCCTAACGAATTTACATGCCTCAACCAAATGATCAGGTGTCCTTTAATTATAAATTCATCACTGGTGGTGTTGCTCATGGGTAAAAACAAATAGGATTTATTTATTTTTTCAACCAACTCCAAGTGTGCTAACTACAAAAATGGATTATTTTATAAACACTGTTTTCAACATAGACATAACAGAGAGGGAGCATATATGTCATGATAAAAGTTGCTATACTGTAGATGACTGTCGTAACATTTTCAAATGATGAGCATGGTTGAAAGAATTCATCTTTATTTTAATTTTCATTATGTTATATAATAAAAACACATAACCAAATATATAAGGTTGATTCTCAACTTTGGCCATACAATCGAATCACTTGGGGATCTTTGAAAAAATTACAATAATCTCTAGGAATGAAGTTGAGACGTTTATAATTTTTTACAGCTCCCAAAGAGATTCCAGTGCTCATTCAGGTTTGAAAACCATTGGGATAAATACCTTTGACCTTACCTACTAATTTGACATATGGGAATGTTCATACTACCTGCATATCTATAATACACAAATTTACATATATAATTTGCACACGTAACTTTTACTATGATAAGGTTAATATTTAATGAGCTAAATGGCCATGACTGCTACTAGTGTCCTTAGTGCATTTTTTTAAACATTACAATATTCTTATGGCTTATGTTTTCTCTCCACTTTAATGATGAAGAGGCACAGAATTGCCAAGTTACTTGTCCAATGTTACTTACCAGTGGTAAGTTGTAGGGTAAGAATTGAAGATGAGCCCTCTGAATACAGATTTTGTTAATCATTTTGCCACACTGCATTTAATATTAATTTATAAGTTACTAATTAGGTGGTTATAAGAAGAAAACGATTGGATGATGATTAAGACTGCTGCGGAAATATAGATAAATTAGTCAGAAGTATTTATTTTTGTTTATATGTTACTTGAATAAGAAAGTTAATTTCCTGAAACTATTTTAGGTTTTAAATACTTAAAAAAATTAAATGTATCGTGGTTTAAAAGATGAAGTCCAGCTGATATAAAGAAATTTCAGAGGGCACCCCAAAGGATTCTAACAGGCATCTTTCTCATTTATTATTTTTTAGGATATTATAGGCTCCTGTATCAAATCTGTTTACCATAGAGGTTCTTGGTCCTTTGATTTCAGAAAAATGTTTAAATATTTAAGATAAAGTTCTAGGAAGCCTGTAGATGGCAGCAACTTCCTACTGTTAGATATTTGCTAGTCCACCACAGTTTGCTGAAAAGCAGAATGAAACTAGATGTAGGACTGCAATCTGTGGTGGCTATGTGCAAGTGGAGGTATATTCTCTATTTGGCTTTCAAAAGCGATTTTCTGTGACTGCTTTTGAAAGGCCATGCCATGCCTTTTATTTAAATAAGGATTGAATCACATTTGTCTGGATTTGAAAGGAAAACCTGAAGCAAAGGCAGGGCATTCTCTGCAAAAGCAAGATCTGGGAGCATTCTGTTATCATTCTTTGACATTGCATTTAGGGTTACACCGTTTTTATAAGTACAGTGACCGGCATGATTTATGTGGAATTCCAAAAGCGATGATCCAGTAAATTTACTAACAGTTCCAGTAAATTTGCTTCACGAATCCCACATCTGATGATTGCCTTCTGCTCTTGGCATTTTCTGCCTAATATACCATGTAATATGGTTCAAATCGAGAGTTTTATTTTGTCAAATCATTCACTGAAGAGGCTAGTGAAGCCTTTTACTGTGTATTAAACAATCAAAGCCACTGATGAGTCAGATTGTCTGGCTTTTGAAGGCTTTATTAGAGTTGTCAAGGAAAAATATCATCCATACTCCTATTGCCCTTTAAAAAGATTTACTTAAATCTTTTGAATGCCCCTTATTTTTATGTTAAATATCTTAGAAGTATTAAGATTGCTATAATTGTGGAAACTTCACATGATCAACATCTCTATTTGGATTGATTAACCAGTGTTGATGAGAAAGGATGGCCCATTAGTATGTTTCAGTAGAATTAGGTCTCTGGCCCACCAAATATTTGGAACTTTCGCAGCACTGTTTGAGTTTAAAGAAATAGAAACATTTTATGGATCTTACCTTCCATGAGTTGTCCTCTAACAGATAAGTTTTGGTTTAACTGTATTACCTGGGCTTGTTTCTGACATCTGGGTTTATTTATTTATTTATTTTTGGTCAGTAGGCCAGAATCCAAGTAAATATTTTTGGAAGCAGGATACCTTGTTCAAAAGTTGACAAGTTCAAATAAAGTAAATATTCATGTTCACTAAAACCAAATGAGGAATAAGATGAGCCAAAAATATTTATGGGAGCTCATTTTCTTTATGTAATTGGTCTTAAAGGGAAGATGAAAGCTAATGAGCTCCAGAGATTTGCTCCATAATTAGTTTACACTGCCATGGATACAATGAACATAAATTGATGCACAATTTATGTAATAGAATGCCTTTACAATTCTGACATGTAAGGGCAAGAGAAGCATCTGTTTTTTGTTAATTTATTGAAGAAGTTTCTTTATATAACCATCTCCAGGGATACGATTAGTACCACAAAATCATTTTATAGCAAAATGCTTAATGGACTAACTCTATTCTATGATAGAACTGTCATCCAACCATTTTTAATTGTTTAAAATAAAAGAGACTATCAGAATAGTCTGTTTATGTCATTTATAGAAGTGTTTAATGAACCAGAGAAAACTATCCTTACTGGCATTGTGTTCAACAACATAGCTGAAATGGTGAGTATCAGTGCTCCAGAGGAATTTGGTTTTAGTACAATAGATTAAAAAATTTAAAGGCTATTTTTTAGAGCCATAGATTATTCCCAATTTTAACTGGATATCAGAAACTTAAAATTCATGAATTCATATGATAAATACTTGCTTTTTGCAGCGATATACTAGTGAATAAGAGAGACATGTTTCTTACCCCTATGGAATCTGGGTTCTTCCAGGGGAGAGATTAAAAAACTAATTTTATAGAGTAATTTAAAAAATTAAATCCATGGCTTTTATATTAAAAGAGGAGTTCAGTGTATCATGAAGATAGTCAAAGGAAGGTCTAATGTAATATGGGAATTAAAAGAAGACTCTTTAGAGTTAGTTTTTAATTCTTTAAAATAAAGTGGGATTTTGACATAGTTTGCCTATATCCACTGATGAATGGAAATTCTACTTTTGCATAATATGGTTATAGGACAACTCAAAGAGCAAAATATGCAGGAATTCAGAAAACATGGATATGTGAGTACTATGGGTTCTTCTTATTTTTTTTTAAAGATTTTATGTATTAATTCATGAGAGACACACAGAGAGAGGCAGAGACATAGGCAGAGGGAGAAGCAGGCTCCCTGTGGAGCCCTGAGAGGATGACCTGAGCCAAAGGCAAATGCTCAACCACTGAGCCACCCAGGTGCCCCTGTGGGTTCTTAATAACAAATCTCTCACACATGTGAGATGGATATTTATTTAAATGAGAGAGGATATGTTTTAGAAATGAATTTAACTTCCATTTAAATAAATTAAATTTGACTTTTAAGTTACTTTGATCCACAGCAGAATGATACAAGTGGATTAAGTTTTCTTGGAAATGAACAGGCTGAAATTTAATAGAATATTTCCTAGGAAACAGCATGTTGGATTTGGGTGAATATAAATCTGTAGAAAAGCAAATCATAAAAATATGTGATGCTCAGTTCTATGTACATGTTTGTTTAATTCTTGTGAAAATGAGATCAGACTGGTAAAGCATCAACACTTTATCCCAGAGCCTGAAGGAGACAAAAAGTTATTGACACTTTTTAGATTGAGTTCTTATAATTTCCAAAATATAAGGGATTGGTTAACAATGATAGAATGTGATTTTAATAATGGAATAGTTTTTTTAAAGCTCAAAAGTTTTTGGAAATGTTTGAAAGTGAGAGAAAGATGGATAAAGAAGCTGTCAAAAAGAAATTCAGTGGGGGAAAATAAACACACACAGGAAAGAGAGACATAGAATGACAAACAATCAAAATGACAAAATTCAGTTCCTGAACATGCAGATAAGTAAGCTGTCCTTTTGATGCCAGAAATCATTTACTCTTAAAATATATGCAAAAATGCACTAACTGTCCATGTTTTAGACAAGATACTTTTTAGTAAAAATTTGTTTTTATCTACTCAGCCCTTGATGTGTTCTCAAGTCTTGTCAGGTAAGTTAACAGATGTCTGCTTTTTCTCATCAGTCTTATCAAAGTTTCTTTGAGGATATGTGTTATTTTCTTATCCAGAACTTTGTTTTGTTTAAAATCTAAATCTCTATAATTTGTTCTGAAGTTTATATTACTCTAGGTAAATTAGTCTACTGCTATTCAGATCCTTCTTAAATCAAACTTGAGTAAGAAATATGGCAAAACTGATCCCTATCATTTTCTTTTTTCTTTTCTTTTCTTTTCTTTTTTTTTCTTTTCTTTCCTTTCCTTTCCTTTTTTTTTTTTTTTTTTTTGCAGAAGTTATTCTGCTGGTTAGTGAAGAATTTTCTGGATATGATTTTGTATTTAGTTCCTAGAAATCTCTTCTTCAAAGAGATTTTCAAAGAAAGCACTTGCTGTCCTACTGATGTGTGGTGTATACAGATTCCTGCTCAAAATAGACAAATTTGAGGATGTTTTGTGCATGTTAATAATGATGGGTATGTTTTCCTTGATATTTGCCACTTGTCTGCTATATTCAAACATACTGCTACTGATGGTGTTTAATGCACTAGACTTATTTGTTGAGGTGAAGAAAATAATCAAGGAAAGATTTACTAAGTCTCTGAACCCATAAAACATTTTAAAAGTTATTATTATGCAAAGGATTGAGACCATCTGTTCTCTATCTCCACTGAAGCTGGAACATGAGGAAATAAACTTAAATTGCAGTATGAGGTAGATAGGTTAGAGTAATTGAGAAATTTCCTGACAGGGTTATTAAATACTTAAATGAATCAGGAAGAGAGGTTGTGAAATCTTAAGATTCCTTTTTCCCCTTGTTATTAAAAAAAAAAAAAAAATTCCCTGCTCCACCCTCCCACCCCTCACCCCCACCCACATTATGCTAGTTTGGCTTGTAAACTGATAGACTTCTCAAGATTTAGTTGTCTCTACCTATGATTTCATAAATGTGTTTCTTTCAAGGGTTAATGTCGGAGGGCTGTGAAAAACTAACAATAATCAAATAATAGCCAAGATTTGTTGCATTTTTGTTATGTAGTAAGCTCTGTGTGAAGAACTTTGCAGCCACTTTCCCATTCAAATATGGTAATGAGGGGATCCCTGGGTGGCGCAGCGGTTTAGCGCCTGCCTTTGGCCCAGGGCGCGATCCTGGAGACCTGGGATCGAGTCCCACATCGAGCTCCCGGTGCATGGAGCCTGCTTCTTCCTCTGCCTGTGTCTCTGCCTCTCTCTCTCTCTCTGTGTGACTATCATAAAAAAAAGAAAAAAATATTTTTAAAAAAATATGGTAATGAATAAGGTAGTTTAATCTATGTGGATTTTGTGTATGTTCAGCTTTCAAGTTGATGATGGCTGCATACAAACCGAGGAATTCATTCCTGGCAGCAGATTTTTATGTCTCTTAAACTTACCATAAAGATCGAGGAGTCATTTCAAAAATAGTAGTAATTCCCTTATTTTGAGAGAGACAGAATGCAGCATGGGGGATAACTTGGTCGGTCACTTTGGATGTGTTTATATGGCACAGATTACCTATCAGTTTCATGGAGCTGTATCAGGGAATTCATTATTTCCAAAGCTCCAAGTTGTCTCTGATGATAACATGATTATGAGTGCTCCTGGTTTGAGAGTGTGCTGTGATTAATTCAGTGAGCTGAAGATCATTGTGTTTTCCTTCTAAAGGGCAGAATGCATTTCCTTAAAAGAATGGACTTGAGTGGCTGTCAGTATTCATAATACAGGAATGGCTCCAGACCTTCGGAGCCCATATACCAGTACCCATCTCAATTGCCATCCCTTCCTTCTCTGCAACAAAATCTTCACTCTAGGTTCTCATAATGGGTAAGTATCAGACCTTCCCTGAATTTGCCAGTCCTGTATAATGAAACTTATTTTTGCTTTTGTTCCTTTGATTGTAAACTTGAGCAACGGAGATAGGTCTAGATTTCACAATCTTGAAAGTGTGCCCAACAGTTTAATCAATGGAAGATGCAATAAGCCCAGCTGAAAAATAATTATGGTGAAAACATGTAAGTTGGCAGACAGTTTGCTAGGGCCCCTGAATTGATGAAAGGAAAGAACATTTTCCACCTTTGATAAGGCTTCCCAAATGCACTCATTTTCTTTAGCTCTTCTTACACTAGTGTTGCTGTTCCCGTGATTTCTAGCCTAAGTTTCATATTAGAAGTTCCCATAAGTGGGAGTAATTGACAAGAAGTCCAGAACTCTGAGCTGTAATTGAGGCTTGCCATTTGAGTCACCAGGATTAAATTGACCCAGGTTTCAAGACTGAGACAGATTTTCTTTGTAGATGTATATATATATATATATATATATATATATATATATATATATATATACTTTAAGACAGTGGGTATATAAATATATATTATGACAGTGGGTATATAAATATATATTATGATTACTATATATATATATAAGTGTATATATATATGAAGGACAACAATCAAAAGCAGCATAGAGGGATGTATAAGGATGTATAAAGCCAGATATTTCATGGTTTAAGTAATTCACAGAATGTAAAATTAAGCACCTTTAAAAAATGAGTGAATAATTTATTAAGTTTTGTCATTTCCTTATTGGCTTAGTTTAAATTTTTTTCTATTTCCTTGTTTTTAAAATAGTTACTAGAACTCTGTCATTCACATTCATGTGGGCAAGTGACCTTTAAACATTTTTGGCTTACAAGAGGGCAGTATAATACTGTGTACCCTTGTTTTGGCTCTATAGTTAGTTACTCTTGACTATTAGTGTGAATTTGGACAAGATCATAACCTCCTTTTGCTTAACTGTGAATATGGGGATAATAATGATACCTACCTCGGGGAATTGTGAGGATCTGATGAGATAATTTAGATAAGATCACGAACACAGTTCGGTCCCACATGCTCCATTCCATGAATGTCATTTCTCCTCCTTTTCTCTTCTTACTTCTACTCTGTCTCTTCCTTCAAAGGCTTCTTTGAATTCCAGAATGTTTTGAAAAGCTTATGAGAGCTTTGAATACAGAAACTGAGCAGATGTCTCTAAATTTTGAATTGGACCCAAATCTTTTAAATTATTCAAATAATTGATTCATAATGATGATGTAGAGAGATGGTAGATGTAAAGAAAACCCAAATCTTTTAAATTATTCAAATAATTGATTCATAATGATGATGTAGAGAGATGGTAGATACTTTATATATTTAAAGTCTTTTATGTTGGTTAAAAGATAAAATGAAGACTATAGCTGCTTAGATGGCATATTTCATTTTATCTTTAATTTTGTTTTATGATTTAATTTTTAAATTAATTTTTTACTGAACTTTTTATTTTGGAATAACTTCAGTTTATAAAAAAAGTTGAAGGTAGTACAGAGACTTCTCATATCTTCATCATCTGTGTTCTCCTGTTGTTGTTATCTCATATAACTATGGTACATTTGTCATGATTAAGAAAGCAGCATTGGTACAGATTTTATTCAGATTTAAGTAGTTTTTCTCACTAATGCTTTTTGCTATTCCCGGATTCTATCTTGGAATAGAAATTGCATTTAGTCAAATTGTCTCCATTGTCTACTCTGGGTTGTGAGGACTCTCCTTAGTTTTCACAGTTTTGAAGACTATCAGTCAGACATTTTGTAGAATGTCACTCAATTTGGATTTGTCTAACATTTTCTCATGATTAGATTGGGGTTATGAGTTTTAGGGAAGAATACCACAGAGTTAAAGCGTCATTCTCAACATATCCCATGCCCTACACAAGGAGATACATACTACTGACACGAATTATCACTATAGATATTGACATTGATCACTTGGTAGAAATAGTGTTTTTTAGGTTTCTCCCTGGTAAAAGTACTTTCATTACCTTTTCATATTCTTTGTTTTGGAAGCAAATCATTAAACCCAGCCTACTTTCAAGGAGCAGAGGATGTAAGTGCTATTTTAAGATTATTCATTTGCTAATCAGCAGAACCAAAGGCTTAAGGTATAGTGCTTTTGATTTTCTTAGAAAAAGGTAAAAACAAAATTGAATAAAACTGTGGATCTCCTGACCTTTACTGAGTCACTGTCCATGATGGAGTATGACAGTCGGAGTAGGAATTAAGCTGTCATTATTTTCCTGTCCATCAGTTGGGATGAATGGGAGCAAAGCTGATAGGGCCAATTTTCTGCTGACATGATAAAGTGAGTTAATTCAAATCCTCATGAAGGCATTGAACAGATCTTAAAATAGTGACTCAATATATCATACCATCATGCTTGCCATATCCAGTCTTGTAGCCCATTTTATCTTCAATTTACACAAACCTTGAAAGAAATAACAATGATTTGCCCAATGGATACAACCATAGCTAATTTCTCTCCCACTATTAATTATTGAGCTTGTATGTGCTTGCAGCTTTTCAGGCATTTTTAATACTTGATTCTGCTGATAAAGTAGTTTTATAAAATAAGTGTTAATAGCCTTATTTTTTAAGGAAATTGAGACTTACAGAGGTCAAGTAATTTGACCGTACCAGTAGGAGTTGGATCTAGAACCTGAAGTTTTCTTCATCCCAAAGTGCATGATTGTTCCACTGTATGTGAATTACATATATATGAAATATAATTTAAAAGTTCTGTCATAACAGCAAAAAGTCTGAGAGAGTGGGTTTTTGATAGCTAATTTAATAATATTATTAAGATTTTTGCTCTTATAATTTAAGATTAATAGTATTTCATTTGGGTGCAGCAATATAAAGTAATTTGGTGGTCATGCTATCCCCAGATTCAAGTAAATTTTGAATATTATTGCATTACCAAAATTCTCCAGGTGGATAAAAACTCATTACATTAAAAGCATTCAGCTGAAGGTGCTGCTGGAAGCAATCTTATTTCATTTTCCTCAGAGTGCACACTTGCTGCTAATTTTGTTTTTGTGTTGAAAGAATCAAAAAAATGTTTAACATTCAAGGTACAGGGGAAAATCAAATCAAAGATCTGTCTTGAATATTGTTTGAAAGAAGTTGATCTTTAGGCATCCTGTTCCTGCTTCTCAAAGATACTTAAAAATATTAAAAGTCAGGGAGTATGGAAAAATCCACAAATTCCTATAAAACTTTATAAATTTATTTTTCCTGGTAGTTGAACAAAGAGCTGAATTATGCCCAAATATACAGGTGAAAAGTCCATTCCCTTTACCCAATTGGATAAATCTCACTATTTGAACATGAACCAGAATAATTGGTCACTTGTCTATTTCTGGGTTTCTTTTAGAAATGGTTTTATGTAACTTGACATTATTCAAATTCATTATGAGCTACAATAAAGCTTGCTATTTAGAAGACAAGTGATTTGAAGTACAGAGGAAAGGTGATTGTTTCATACATTTGATGGGAAATTATGACAGAAGTAAAAGAAATCAAAATACCTGAGGAGGCATGGAAGGGACATCTGTGGAAATCTTTAAAATTTTTAAAAATGAAAATAGCTTCTCATTGCTTTTGTATGGTCCAGATTTTCAGTGTCTTTTCTAAAATCTCCATCTGGGATTCTATAATAGAGCACAAGGCAAAAGTTTAAAGTTGGTGACTTTTTGTGGGGGAGGGGCGTCTGGGTGTCTCTGTTGGTTAAGCATCTGCCTTCAGCTCAGGTCATGATCCTGGGACTTGGGATTTAGCCACATGGAGCTCCTCACTCACTGGGGAGTCTGCTTCCACCCTTCCTCTGCCCCCTCCCTGCCCTTGTGTGCACTCTTTCACAAACAAACAAACAAACAAACAAACAAGTAAATCAAACAAATCTGAAAAAGAATGTAGGTGACTTTTCTTATTCTTCCTTATCAATTTTGTTAGTTTTTATTTTACTTGAATCACTTTCTATTATTACCTAGATTCTTCTCGCAAAGTGGAAAAAAGTATAATCTTTAAAACCTTGGTATGAGGTAAGTCCATATTTTTAAAGCAATTCTTTTTTTTTAATATTTTATTTTTTTATTCATGATAGACCCAGAGAGAGAAAGAGAGGCAGCGACACAGGCAGAGGGAGAAGCAGGCTCCATGCCGGGAGCTTGATGCGGGACTTGATCTCGGGACTCCAGGATCGCGTCCTGGGCCGAAGGCAGGCGCTAAACTGCTGAGCCACCCAGGGATCCCCAAGTCCATATTTTTAAAGAGAAATCCTCAGTAGGAATCAGTGGCATCTGGACGGAAAACATTTTGGATAAAAATAAAATTATTAAAATAATAATAAAATAATACAATTGTTAAAAGTGTACTAATTTCTAAGATCTTCCTATGATTGATTTTTAAAAATTTTTATTTAAATTCCAGTTAACACAGTGTAATATTAGTTTCAGGTGTACAATATTGTGATATATCACTTCCATACAACACCTGGTACTCATCACAACTGCCCTCCTTAATCCCCATCACCTACTTAACCTATGCTCCCAAAGCAATCTGCACATTCAATGCAATCCCTATCAACAAAATTTTTCACAGAACTAGAACAAATAACCCTAAAATTTGTATGGAACCACAAAGACCCTAAATAGCTAAAGCAACCTTGAAAAAGAAAAGCAAAGCTGGAGACATCACAATTCTGGACTTCAAGTTGTGATTGGTATTTTATTTATTTTTTAAATGATATATTTTTTAAAGATTTTATTTATTTATTAGAGAGAGCACATACGAATGGGGGGAGGGGCTGAGTGAGAAGCAGGCTCCCTACTGACAGGGAGCCCCATGCCATGTGGGGCTGGATCCTGGGACTCTGGGATCATGACCTGAGCCAAAGACAGATGCTTAACTGACTGAGCCATCCAGGCAACCCTATGACTGATATTTTAAAAACTATCTACTTTAGCTACAAGAAAGAAGGACAACTTATTCATTCAATAATATTTACTATATGTTTACTATGAGCCAGGCACTGGTATACAGTGGTCAAAATTGGGAAAAGGTCCTATTCTCTTGAAACTTATATTATAGAAGGATGATGCAGTAATAAGAAAACACATATACACATGTCATGGATACACGGAAGTAAATATTTGTCAAAGGTAGTAGGTGGAGAGAATTAAAAATAGGAAAATAAGTTGTGCTTATAAAAAGTGATGGGATTGACAGGAGGTTGATGGAAATGATGACAATAAACTTTTATTCTCCTTTATTTCTTAGTGGAGTTTTAGGTTCACAGCAAAATTGAGTGGAAAGTACAGATTTCTCATATAAGCCCTACGCAGGCATAGACTCTCTATCAATATCCCCGTATCAGAGGGGAACAGTTGTTACAATTGTTGAGCCTACATTGAGACATTAGCATGCAAATTCCATAGTTTATATTACTGTTCACTCTTTGTATTGTACTGTATGTGCTACAGGCCACTATTATAGTATTATATAGGATAGTTTTACTGCCCTAAAAAATCCTCTTATGTTCTACATGCTCATCCTTCTCCCCTCTCCAACTCCTTGCAATCACTGATCCTTTTACTATCTTTATAGTTTTGGTTTTTCTAGAATGTCATATATTTGAAATCACACACTAGCCTTTTCAGATTGGCTTTTTTTCAGTTAGCAAATATGCGTTTAAATTTCCTCTAGGTCTTTTAATGGCTTGATAACTCATTTCTTTTAAGAGCTGAGTAATATTCCATTATCTGGGTATACTGCAGTTTATTTGTCCATTTACCTATAGAAGGGTATCTTGGTTGGTTCTGAGTTTTGTCAATTATGAATACAGCTGATATAGATATCGGAGTGTAAGCTTTTGTGTGAACATAAATTTTCAGCTCATTTGGGTTAATATCAAAGAGTGTGATTGCCGGATTGTGTGGTAAGAGTATGTTTAGTTTTGTAAGAAACTGCCAAACTGTGTTCCACAGTGGTTGTACCATTTTGCAATCCCCCCCCCCCCCCCCCCAGCAGTGAATTAGAGAGTTCCTGTTGCTCTCCATTCTCACCAGCATTTGCTGTTGTCAGTGTTTTGGATCATCACCATTCTGATAGGTATGACATTTCATTGTTTTAATTTCCAATTTTCTAATGACATACTATGTTGAACATCTTTTCATATGCTTCTTTGCTATCTTAATATCTTTGGCAAGGTGTCTGTTGAGGTCTTTTGCTTGTTTTTTAATTGGGTTGTTCATTTTCTTATTGTTGAGTTTTAAGCGTTCTTTGCATATTTGGATAATAAGAGTTCTTTGCATGTTCCTCTATTAGATATGTCTTTTGTGAATATTTTCTCAGAGTCTGTGGCTTGTCTTCTCATTCTCTTGACGGTGTAAAGTTTTACATGTGGTAAGATTTAGAGAGATAAAATAAAAATAGCCTCATTTTAGGGATGTTCTTAACAGATTGAGGAAAAAAGCACTGTACATAAAGTAGACTAATCCATGATATGCTCCATTTTTTATCAGTTAAATTTCCAGTATCTTAAAAACATTGTCCTTTATATACTAGGTAACATACAAGCACATTACACATGCTATTTCATTTAACCCTCACAATGATCCTGTAATGTAGATAGGATTACCCTTACTTCTGTTTTATAGATAAAGGAATTGAGACACAAAGAGGTTAGACAGTTCATTTGGGATCACACAATCAGTAAGTTGCAAAGACAGGGTTAGGATGCCAAGTCTGTCTTTCTCCTTAGCCCTTGCTTGTTTTTTCATTTCTGCTACATTGCAGTCTGTCAGCACCCATCTTTTTTCTTTTCCCCACCTCTCCAAGATTTGTAGTCTGACCATGCTGCCTTCATTCTGAAGGATCAAGCTCACCTCATTTCCTGAACTAGTATTGAAATAGATAGGATCAAAATACAGATAATAACACTGAGTATATGCAAATAAATAACTTGGAAAAGTCAAATATAGTACAAATATTGTAAATTGTTTTGGAATCTTTGGACATCTCTGGCAAATAGGACTTTTTGTTTTGATATATTTTATTTTAAAGACAAATTACAAGGAAAGAAAAATTAAGTGTTCAGGCAAGGCCAGCATGTCAAACCTTCCAAGGGAAAACAGGGCTGATTTCTGTAGTAAGTCAAAGATATGAATAAAAATTGGAGGGGGAACCTCTCTGGATTAAAATAGATTTGAGAGAGATGACAACCAAATGTAATGTGTGGGTGTTGTTTGGATCCTGATTCAAACAAATCAACTTTAAAGAGATATCAAGGAATGATTGCTGTTTTTGTTTGTTGTGAGAATGGTAGTGTGATCACAGTTTTATGTATTTATATATTGTTAATGTATATTAAATATATTACATATATATTTTAGGGTTGAATACTGAATTATGTAAAATAGAACTAATACAATGTCTGGGAATACATGGAAAATGGAAATGAAACAAATGTAGCAAAACTGTGATCGTTATTGAATCTAGTTGATGGGTATATAGAATTCATTGAATCATTCTCTTTCATTTTATTTATGAGGCAATATTTTCATAATAAAAATTAGAGCCCACAACAAAAAAAGTGAGAATGTTGCATTTTATGTATTTCTCTAAATAATGAGTAGAGCAAAAACAGATTTAAGAAATCCAGGTATATTTTAGAAACTCCTGGTTCATCATCCTTGTTATTTCTCCACTCATGTCTTTGATACTCTGCCTACTATCTTTAAACTGAGCCTGCTGTTGTTTTATCAAGTAAAGTCTCTGAGGAACATATTGTTCAGGGATAAGCTCTGGAAAATTTTAAATTTGAATGTACTTGTCACTAAATAAACAAATGATTTCTGCTAAGATATTCAGTAAAGTTGGTGGAAAAATCCACAGTGAAAGAAAGGATGAGATGATAGAAAAAGCAAAGAGGAGGATGATCCCAAACAAATTAGATAGGTTAGGAATGGAAACATATATACACTTACTTTGTAAGTATTTTAACCATGTTTGGTGCACATGCATGCGCACAGTTTTACTTTTCTGTCTCTACACTTTGCTTAGGGGTGAAAATCAGCATGGAGCACACATTGTAGGAGTAGAGGTATATTATTATACACATAAATATTTACATGTAGTTAGATGAATTTTTTCCATGCAGAATGCATAACTGACTTCAAGATGCTCTTTTGATTTTATATTCATTTCATTTATACTTAAAATACCACACAGTTCTGCAAATTTAATAGGAATCAGAGTCTATTACTAGAAACGATGACAACTGGGTGGGCATTTTATCCTAGTATTGGCAATTTTTTCTTGGAGTCTTCTTGTTAGAACAGGAATCAGAGTTTTATTACCTTCATTAATTTATTCAACAAATATTGGGTTCCCTTTATGTGCTCAATACTGGGTATACACCTTGTCAAGCATGATGCAGACAGAATTCTTGATATCACAGAACTTACCACCTAGTAGGAAATATAGAAAACAAATCATTCCAACTGTTAAATAGTATCAAGAAAAGTGAAGTACAGAGTATAATCAGAATGCATCACAGGGATTTGACATGGAACCAATGGTCATAGAAAGACTCCCTGGGGAGGTAGAGTTAAAGCTGAGACTATAGGAGGAGTAGAAATGAACCAGTACAGTGCTAGAGGGATGCTGGGTGATGGGGTAGCTGGGATCATTGAGAGTAGATAGAGATCAGTATTTCAAGGTTTGGAGGCAAGGGGGACCATGATGAGTATGAAGAGCAGAAAGATGGGAGAAGCAGAAAAAGTTGAAAATGGAAAAGTGGTACATAGCCCTGATCCTCTTGTACTTTGTAGTTCTCATTAAGATTTTAACTTTAGCCTAAGAAAATGGGAAGTGAAGCTTAATAGGGAAGAAACATGATGTTTCAAAAACAAAACAAAAACAAAACAAAAACAAAAACAAAACACTTGCCAAGTGAGAAGTGGATGGAATTGGGCATGATTGGGAGAAAGGGGCTCAGTTATGCTGATACTGCAGAAATATGGGTGAGAGATCCTTTAGCTTTGATGGAGTTGGTAGCAGTGGTGATGGAGATTGGAATAGAGGGTTAAGAGAAATGGAACAGACAAGATTCAGTGATAGTTTAAATATCTCTTATACTCAAGATATCTCTTTTTGGCCATGGTCAGGGAAACAGTGTAAGAACTGAAGGCATTACTGGGCATTAGAGAAAGAAGGTGTTTCTTAGGAAACAGTTATCTGAACACTATAGGGCAAGTAGGCAAAACATTCAGCAGTTGTTGTCACAAGCACTGCATGTATGTAGAGTAGCTTTAAATGAGCTAAACAACCTTATAGGCATTATTGAATTAACACCAGAACATCATTTTGAATGAAGTAAAGTGCCAATAATATTTGATGTTTTCTAAAGACTATTTTTCTGGCTTTTGCGAGGATATGGTAATCTCTGGTCCACCTTGATATAATAGGAATTAAATAAGTCCTATAGACTAGGTAAGACCTCAGCTGTATTCTGAGCCCCAGTCCACTAGCATGTGTAGAAGGCATGCACTTGGTTGTGGGTTTTTGGAAGATGTCTTGACTTAGAATAGTGTCGTACTATACAGAAAAATCAGAGTTTCTGAACAGCAGTATCATGCCTGTTGTGATGTGTAAAATCAGATTTTCTGGCACTCTTTTGCCACCTTTTGCCAAAAATTTGATGTGGACATGAGCCTTCTTTTTTTTTTTTTTTATGAGCCTTCTTTTGGATGGCACCTGTTTACTGGAGTGATTTGACACCTTCCCTCTGGGTAGTGCTGTACCCATCTTTGCAAAAAAGAAAAACGCTTGCAGACAAGTGAATATGAGAAATGATAATCTCATGAAAATAAGCTTTAGCACAAATGGGCAGAGATGCAAATCTCATTAAAAAACCAGTGAAAATCAAGCTACAGGCCAAAATGATATGGCACTGAAATAAATGGAATAATCTTTGCTTTTCTTCCATTTGCTTGGGCATCTGTGTTCTTATAGCTATAAGGTATGGTCTCTTGGCTTAGTGATTTGAGAAGCAGTGATAGAAGTGGAGAGATTGCTTCTGAGGAATAAAAATGTTTTGAGATAGGAGTACAGGACCCTAAAAATATTATGGCCTGAATGAAATTTTTACAAAGCAAGTGACATCTAATAATGATTTACGACTATTATTCTATAGTATAGAATCTGAGATTTTTTTTGACCATTCATTCAAATGTTTAATCTGCTAGACTTTCTTCACTTAGCCCTGTGTACTTTCTCACAAAGTCAACAAACACGTAAAACATCCCACAGTTTATCTTCTGCAGGTATGTGGTTCAGTGAGGTGAGGGCATACAGGTGAGCTCTTTGTTTTGGACAGAGCAAACATATTGCTATTCCTGTATTTTTGGCGGAGAACACTGAAGGTTTTTGTCCTTATTATTCTACTTGAGCAATTCTCATATATATAGTTAATGATGGGTGGCTAGTAGCTACAGTAGTCTTACACAGCAATGAATTGAGAGACTTATGCAGTAGTTTTTACAGATGTCAGAATGCCGCTGACTTAGAATACTGCCTTTCTTTTAACTCTCCAGCCCCACTGACATGTTCATAGTATTTACAGTGTCCCTTGGTCACTGTCTTATAACATCTATTTTAAATGGTTAAAATATAATTTTCACTGAGAAAATGTTACACACTAAATTAGCACACACATTAGCAATGTTTAATTTATCTGATTACCTATTATCACTCGTTACAATCTCAGGGCAGGTCATGAGAAAAAGAAGTTTTGGTTTGGTGGAGAAGAATAGAAATATTAGAAACTAGAGTTGTCATGATCTCATTCGTGATGGGGGTGTGGTATGGGAGGTGTTGAACTGGACAGTGAGAGAGCAGTATGTCAACAGTTGAGGAATGGAATTCTAACAAAATATGGGTTGGGCAAAAATGGACCTAGGCAGAGGGTGTTATTGTAGCATAGCTGTTGAAGAAACTGTCTTTGAAATCCAGCCAATCTGGGATAGCATTGCAGCTGTGTTACTTAGTAAATGTGTGGCCTTGGGAAAGTTACTTAACCTTTCTAAGCCTTTATCTCCTCATGTATACAATAATTATAATAATGATACATTTATCAAAGCATTGTTGAAAGACATAAAATGCTATTATTTTTAAACTCTTGGTATGATTATTTAGAAATTTGGGCTGTTTCCATTTAATGACAAGGAGTGGCAAAAACCACAAATAATCAAAGAGGTCCCTCTGGATGTGAAGAATCTATTTATGAGATGAATTAACAAGGGGAAAACAAGACACATTCCACTTAGACGATTCAAGGGCAGAATCTGAGGCCATTAATGGGTATTAAAGGTAGGATATATATATATATATATATATATATATATATATATATATATATATATATATAGTTGAGGACATAGTTCTTTTACAAGCATCATTTATATTTTGTATCCCCAGGAAAATACTGCAAGAACTAGTACACTAATAACACTTGCCATTGTTCTCAGCTGTCTTAGAGAACTCAGGCCCATCATTAAATTTTATGGGTAGTTGAAATCCAGTTCTGCTTGGGGTAGCAGAAATTAAAAAAAAAGAATTTGATTCATAAGAGTTGATTTTGAATCCTTGTTTTTAGCCACTTGATAGATTTATTATCTTGGAAAAATGACCTCAGTTTTTTAAATCTATAAAACAGGAATTGTAATACCTATCTTTTATCATTGTTATGAGAATAGAATGATATAAGATATGGAACTAGCCTTTATGAACTAAAAGGAAATAGAGAAATTTATTGAACTGGAGTATTCAGTATTCAAATTGAACTGGAGTATTTTTAAAAATACTTTTGTAGGTAGCTGACTACATGGAGGAGAGTCACAGTGACCTATAAAGCATTGTAATTTTGGGATCCCTGGGTGGCTTAGCAGTTTAGCGCCTACCTTCGGCCCAGGGCGTGATCCTGGAGTCCTAGGATCGAGTCCCACATTGGACTCCTTGCATGGAGCCTGCTTCTCCCTCTGCTTATGTGTCTGCCTCTCTGTTTCTCTGTGTCTCTCATGAATGAATAAATGAATGAATGAATGAATAAATAAATGAATAAATAAAATCTTAAAAAAAAAAGTATTGTAATTTTTGCCAGCCCTTGATAAAATTGGGATGTGTCATATCTCACATCTCCAAATGTTACTCCTAAGAGACCTGGCCACCCCACAAGCCCATTTTTCTAATGTTATCCCTTATATATTAATTCAGGTCAGTTCAGTTGCAAGTAATAGCCTAATTCAAAATGGCTTAAGCGATACATGAAATTGACTTACTCATATAACTAAAATGCCAAAGACAGGTGAAGGTTGATCCAATGGATTATCAAGTGCTGCCTAGGACTTAATTTCTTTCCATTTCTCTGCTCTGCATTCTGTGTGGTTACTTCTGTCTTTAAGCCCTCTAAATGAATACCAGTAGCTCAAAGGACTACATATGTTTTTGTTCATGCCTAGTATAAAAATCAGTCTGTGTCCCCGTCCCAGGATTTTACTATAAATATTGAGGCTTTCAGGTTTTGTCACTTACCCATCTTTGGGCCAATCCTTATGGTCAAAAGAAAGAATGCACAAAATTAGGTGATCTTAGGTTCATTCTTAGACTGGAAGGTGGAGTCTCTTTCATCAGAACCACACGAATCTTCAATTTAAAGGACTTTTCAAATAGGTGAAGCAAAAAATAAACAAAGGATGGCAATCCCAAAATGACCACCACACCTAGCTACATAAAGCCAGAGAGAATGGCTCTCTCAAGATAAAATTTTTGGGATTAATTGTATATGTTTTAGGGGAGTTGGTGGAGACGGATGAGAAAAGGCTTTCCTGATGTTCTAATACCACTCAAGAGGATAACAAGTATTTGTGAGATATAGGTATAGTTACTTGTAGAGTTACCTCTGGCCCGAGTGTTAATTTTAGGTTTGAATCCTGGCTCTGCTACTTACTATCCATGTAACCTTAGATAAATTGCTTTTCCTCTGTAAGCTTCAATTTTTCTTATCTCTAAAGTAGTGTTAGTAGGAATAATATATACAAGGCTGTATTGAGGAATAAATGGGATAATGTAAATAAAGTGTTTAGTGTGAACCTGACACACTTAGAATTCTAGTAAAATTTACTAGAATTATTTTCAGGCACTTTTACAGAAATTCTTACATATGCTCTAAGTCTAGATAATTAAAGTGGCAGTTTATGAAAACGTTTAGCCACAGTATTCAGAAAGTGATTCTCCTCTCTTTTGGCATCAAAAAGTTTCTCCTAGAGACATGTCATGGTCCTTTGGGAACAAGGAATGGTTTTATACTATCTACCTTTTTTTTTTTTTAATATCTACCATTTTTGAGAACTACTGAAATCCATCATTATTTATCATTCAAATCAGGACATCTTTAAAAGTGAGAGGAAACACATAAAGCAACTAATATGTAATAATTCATTTAGAAGAGGTATACGTTGGAACATTCTCAGTTAAACTGTTTCAGTTTAATGATATTGAACATTAGTACATAAGACAAGAAAACTTTAAGAGCTGGATTGGATCAGGGACTAACGCAAAGGCAAAGATTTTAAGTAGTTCTTTTTTTTAATTTAAATTTTAATCTTTAAAAATACTTTATTTATTTGAGAGAGAGAGCACAGAGGGAGAATGAGAAGGAGAAGCAGACTCCCTTCTAAGCAGAGCACCCAATGCAGGGCTCTATCCCAGGACCCTGAGATCATGACCCAAGCTGAAGGCAGACGCTTAACCAACTGAACCACCCAGGCACCCCAGTTTTTTTTTTTTTAAATTAAGTAGGCTTCACACCCAACATGGAGCTTGACTGAACTCAATTCACCCTCAGGATCAAGAGTCACATGCTCTACCTACTGATCCAGCTTAGTGCCCCAAAGGCAAAGGATTCTAAAAAGAAAAAATATTTTCCCCCTTCTTTCCTTCTACATTGTCAGTGAAAACTGTTAAGTGCTAAGCATTTTGATTTATTTTATTCTATGTAAAATATTGTATAGTGATTCATATATCCACAAAAATATTATAGCAGACGTGTTTTTCTCTTAATTTGAGTTCACTTGTAAAAAGAAATTGAACTGGAGTCAAGAATACTCAATGGAGAAAAGGCAGTCCTTTTAATAAATGATGCTGGATAATTGGATATTCGGATATAAAAGAATGAAAGTGGACCGTATCTTATACTATGCACAAAAACTCAGAATGGATTAAATAATTAAATGTAAGTCCTGAAACCATGAAACTCCTAGAAGAAAACATAGGAATAAAGCATCTTGACATGGATCTTAGTAATGATTTTTTGGAAATGACACCTAGAGCACAAACAACAAATACCAATATTAGCATAATTTACTAGTTATTTAATTTAGATTTTGTGTTGTTCCACAAATAATTTAAGAAATAGTACAGGAATACCTACATTTAAAAAGATGAATGATTTAAACTAAGCAAAGAAAATAAGATTAGGAAGAAAAGATAACCTCTAGAATGGTGTTAGAACATAAAACATAGACCATGAATTTGTATCTGCTTACTGGAAGGGGCACATAAGTATGTCTTTAAGCTTTACCAGCCAAGAAGAGAGAGGGAGAGAGGGAGAGGAATAGAGAGAGAGAGGGAGAGAGAGAAAGAGAGATGTAATCAGGTCCAATAGTCAGGAATTCCATAAGCTAAAAACAAAGCTCCTAGTCACAAAAGACACAATTCTTATACAGAGAGTAGAGAAAAATTCCTTCCCTGAGATATGTATGTACTATGACTTCCTTTACATTTCTACAAGATTATGCTATCACCTAATAAGCTAGATAACATTATTTTCCCTTCCTGTTACTTAGTGATTCAACACTAAATAACTAGCATTTCCCCTTATGTTTAATCCATTCATTCAAATAACTTCCTTGTGCATGTTCTTGTAATGGTTTGATGTTTTAATCATATTCTTCCTCTATCTTACATAAAAATATGTATGCAGATTGCAATGTGAAGTAAATATTTATGAACTTTCGTCAGATTGTTTAACATAAATGCATATGCGAAAGTACATTTTTAAAATGCAGGCCTTAGTTCTTCCCCACATAAGTGTCTTTTTTTAACTTATAGGCCATTCTAGTCTTCTTTCCTATGGTAGATACTATTTTTCTTATGTCAAGAGACTGAAGAATAAGAAAAATGGTTCAAGGAGTGGTGTTCCACCATACAAGATATTCTGAAGGGATTAAAAGAAGTTTTCCATCTGTGAGTGTGAAGTAGATTTGTCCTATTTGAACATCAGGGTTGCCTTTGTTAAAGCAAACCCATTTCTATGAATATGAGTATGGCATAGAGTATACCTTTAATGTGCATGCTAAAATAAAGGCTTAGCAATTAAAAAAATATGTAGTGCAAGTTGAATTGGAGAATGGGTATTCATCTAGCGAATTTAAAAATGAAAATGTGATTCATGGTGTTACATTTTTGGAGCTCTGGGTGTTGCCACAGGTCAAAGTACATTCTTGTTGGAAGAGGGTATGACTGCCAGTTGACCTGTGGGATAGACTTTGGATATTGGAGGCTCATCACCTCCTACCCAGTCCTTGGAATGTGCATGTCTTTGGAATCCACTTGCTTTCCCTACTCCCAAAGTCTTTCCCAAGGACATAATCTTGAAATATTGATATGTTGAAACTATCTGGACAATATGCATGAGAGAACCTGTGACAACAATCAGAGCTCCAAAAATGTAATGCCATGAATTAAACTATAATATTTCCCTGGGTCTGGTAAGCTCACCATAGAGGTAAGTGGCTTATGTCCTCCTGAGAGGAGGGTGTTCCAAAAGAGAAGATCCAAAAGAAATGAAGCTGTATTTGGCTTCAGGGGATAGAAAACTAAAAACAACACAGGCTCAAAAAAATAATTTTAATTTTGCTCTCACATAAAAGAAGTCTGGAGGTAGGCTGAACTAGGAGCTGTATGGAGGTGCTATGGTCATTAAGAAGTGAGGCTTCAGTGTTGACTAGTTGTGTGACTCTGGGAAGTTACTTCTTTTAGTGAGGCACAGTTTCCTCATATTTTAATAGGTGCAGGTGTTGCCTGCATCACGGAGATGTTGTTAAACAAGATATATGGCAACCATCAGGGTAGATGCAGTGTATATTTAACTTTCAGAGCTATAGATAAAAGTAAGAAAGTAAGCAGGCCCAAGATTAAAAAAAAATACATAAAGAAACGAAGGTGAAACTACAGTGACAGAAAACAGAGCAGTAGTTGCTAGGTAATAGGGATGGTGTGGGGTTAACTATAAAGGGGTGTGCAGATTTTTTGGCATGATGGAACTGTTTATGTATCTTATTTTGGTGGTGATTATATAACTATACATTCTGAAAACCCCACAGAATTATACACTGAAAAAGCTCAATTTATTCTATGTAAATTACAGTTTATTTTAAAAAGTGGGAGAAAAACATAAAGTAGAGCCGTAAAATGAAAAGCTTGATTCCTTTGATTTGTAGGCATACATTGTTAATGTATATATACACACATTGTGCCCAGAGATATACAGTGAATAGCTACATGTTTTATTTTTTGATCTGGAGGTGAACAGAATTCACCTAGAAAAGAGAATCCTAGATTTTTAGATCTGGAAGAAAGCTTGTAAGTTGTATAGACTAACCTCATTAAAAACTGAGAAACTTGAGGCATGTCAAGATGATATGAGTGGTGAAGAAAGGGCACAAAGCTATTTCTTTGGTACAGAACGGCGTTTGAAATCATATTTCCTAATTTACAGTCCTGTGCCTTCTGCAACATCAAAATTTCCTTTCTTTAAAGATGTTTTAAATTTTAATTTTCTTGTCATAATTTCTTTTTTGATTAAAAAAGTTGCCTTTCTAAAATAGAAAAATGTTAATACCAATATCTTAATTATTGGATACAGAAATTAAAATATCTAGCATGATTCTGAACTATAAGCCAAATGGAAATTACAGAGAAATTTGAAGTTGATGTTGAAATTTCTGTAGTCACAGAGCACCAGAGTAGCTGTGTCATTTTAACTGTATGTGGTTGGGTGGCCGCATTTTCTTAGATAACCTCTAACTTGGGTATAAAAATTCTGGGCCAAAAAAAAAATTAAATTAAAAATAATAATAAAATAAAATAAAAATTCTGGGCCAGATGTCAAGACTAAGATTGAAAGAGGACTTTGGCTTCCTCCATTTTGACCTGAAACTTTCTGGTTGGGTTTTTCTTTCCAGCTTGTCTCTGTGTTCAGGTGGAAGACCTTCAGGACAAAATCTCCCCTGATGGGAACAGGAGCTACTCTTTTCAACAAGGACCACACTGGGCCAGCAAAATCCCACCCGAGATTGACTCTAAGACAGTGGTCTATTTAACCTTCACTACCTATCTACACACATTTACCCACCTTTGTCCCAAATTTTCCTTATATAAACCTGGAAGTAATTTTGCATTTTGGAAATGGTCTTTGAGATGTTAGTTCGCTATCTTCCTGGTGTTGGCCTCACTGAAATCAGCTCTCTTCTTGCATCACCACTACTTGCTTCTCTTTCTTCGGATTTTGTCAGCAGCGAGTGGCCACATCTGGTCTGTTTGGGAGCCCTGGACCCAGGTGTTCTTGTACCCCTGTGCTTGCAACTGGATCCCATCTTAGCTTCACCACCAGTCAGTTCTCTTTTCATAGGTAAATCTCACTCTCTTGAGCTCTTATTTACCTCATCTGGTTTGGACTAGATCAGTCCTTTTTAAATTTAGGAGGTTTGTTTTAAAACTGAAATTTCAAACTGAACCCTAACATATTAAAAGGTGAAAGAAAACTTGGTTTGTTTCAAGGCAGTTGTATGGGGGGATGTGGAGACCCTGGTGCCTCCCACTCAGCCTCTTCCCTCCACCCCACTTCAGGCATACTGTAAACTACTTCTCTGAAGTTGTAGGGTGCCAGGAACACAGTTTAAAAATTCCTGGAAAAATGGTCCTTATGGTTCTTTTCCCTTTGAAAATACTCTGATTTGTGACCAAAAATGAAAAGAAAGGCTTTTCTTTCCTAGTTGTAAGATTGGAAAGCATAGATAATATTACATAGAATATTTTGAATTATCTCAGTGAGACTTTAACATTTGCCATTTTTCAAAAAAGATTAAAGAACAAAAGAGAAGAGTGATCTCTTTGCAATAAATCCAGGCTGAAGAATGTTATCAACAAGGCTTATATCAGTGATAGAAATATGTGTGTCCTGGGGCACCTTGGGTGGCTCAGTGGTTGAGTATCTGTCTTTGGCTCAGGGTCTGATACCAGGGTTCTGGGATCTAGTCCTGTATCTGGCTCCCCGCACGAAGCCTGTTTCTCCCTCTGCCTGTGTCTCTGCCTCTCTTTGTGTGTCTCTCATGAATAAATAAATAAAACCTTAAAAAAAAAAAGAAATATGTGTTTCTGGGGTTACTGTAACTGGGGTTGACACCTGTAGCGGTATTGCCACTGTGGGTTCAATGGGAGAGCTTGGGCGGATCTATCAGATGTCAGGAGATTTGTGACTTCAGTGAAATAATATTATTGCCAGATTGCCCTTGGTCAGAGAGACACATGCAGAGAATGGGTAATAAGACATACAGATGTTTTATGATGATAATCAAAATGGCAGAAATAAGATTCAGTGCAAGAATGAAGCTGCCTTTGCCCCTCTGGCCAGCCTAGTAGTCCTCAAGCTTTAGTAAGTACCCTTAGCCCTTATGATTGATTAGGCCTTTCTTTCTATATCTATAGATCATGCATTCTTTCCTATGAAGAAGAGAGCAACAGAGCACATCTGCACATCACCAGGTTCTCCTGCCCCACCCCTGGGGCACTAAGGATCCCCAATCCTTTTGCACAGTGGCCCTCCATCTCTATCCCACCTCTGCACTAAGGAACCAGACCCTTTTGCACAACCTTAAGCACTGTGTTAACATCTGTAGGTGGCACCATTGAGTCTGCACATAGTTGAGAAATGTTATAGACTACTGCACTTCCTTAATTGATTCACTGCCCTAAACCCCTTTAAAAATTTCTGAGCCAGGCAGAAATCTTGAAGTTGGTTTTTGGACAAGAGTTCACCTTCTCCCCAGATGACTGGCATCATGAATACAGCTTGAATTCCTTTCCAGTCAAAAGTCATCTCTTGAGTATTGGCTTTTTGAGCATTGAGCAGCCAAACTTGGGTTTCAGTAATAGGAACAATGAAGAAAAATCTTGGATAGTGTTGATGGTATATTGAAATAAAAAAAAAATGTCATAGAGCTAATGGTCGCAGTCTGGAAGTACCACAGTTGTTTAAGCCCAGTGGTTGAGGTATATACCACAAAATAGCTTTTGCTTGTCCAAAAAGAGGAGAACACATTGACCTCATAATATAGCCTTTTGCTACATACCTGGGCAAAACTGTAACGAGAAGCAATGTTTCAACACACATGAAAGTAGCAGGAAAAAGGAGAAAGTTCTAATTTGGATAATTGTCTGTAATTTTGGCATACAGGTGAGGCAATGACAAATCCTGAAACCTAGTGGCTCAAAGAAAATAGATATTTAATGTAACTAACCAGAGGGAGGCTGCTGACTCATTCAGAAACCCAGGTTCTTTCTGTATTGCTCTGCTATTCCCTGAGGCTGTCCTTGATTGCCTAGACTCTGAAGAAATGGGATAGAGAAGTAGAAGGCAAATTATTTTTTCTCTCTTTTTAAAAAACGATTTATTTATTTTAGAGAGAGAGGGAGAGAGAGAGAGCATGCAAGTAGGGAAAGGGGCAGAAGGAGAGAATCTCAAGCAGACGCCGTGCTGAACTTGGAGCCCGACACAGGGCTCAGTCTTGCAACCCCGAGATCTGATGTGAGCTTAAACCAATAGTCAGATGCTTAACTGACTGAGCCAGCCAGATGCCACAAGTTGTTTTCTCTTTAAAGAGATAAGGCTGAAGTTGCACATATTACTCCTGTTCAGATCCTATTAGCAAGAAACCAATCACATGGTTATACGTAGCTGCAAGGAAGGTTGGGAAATGTAGTTTCTAGTTAAGTGACCACATCTTGGGAAAAGCGTATTCCCAAAGAGAAGAGCGAGAGGACACTGGGAGATAATTAAAAGTCTCTGCCACTGTGTGTAAGCCCGTTTGTGTAATGAAGTGTCATTTTGTAATACAGGATATGCTTCTATGATACATTAATGGAATAAAAGAAGAGGCATTGGCTGAGAGAAAGTGAAAGAGCTATTTGTGAGAGGGGAGGAGGACTGTTTACTTACTTTATAGCATGATTGTTATAAATGGAGAGTAATGAAGTCCTGATACTGGTATCATCTTGGTGTAGAGCCCTTTTGAGTCATATTCAGGATGCAAGATCCACTTCAACTGGAGTTTTCTGGTAGTTTAGGAAGCAACTGGTTACAGTCCTTGAAGAATTTGACAAGGCCCAAAGAAATAAATTTGGTTTTATTTTTGCCAGACTTCTTTGAGGGTATGATAATTATGCAAACATATGTCAAGTTGTTTCTTACATTTTCCACTCTGTTCAAATTCCTAGACATTCAATTTCAATCCCTTTTGGAAGGATGGCAGGGAATAAATCCAATCTATTGGGGAAAAATCTGTGTGTTATCAATATTTGCCTAAAGGGATGCCCTGAGCATTATTGACTTTTGGTTAGAAGATTAGAAGGCATATATCTAACTTGGCACTAACACAGGGTGAACAACTTGTTCCAAGCTTTTGACTTAATTTTTTTTTTTTTTTTTTTTTTGTAGCATAGCTAGTGATACCGTATTTAGTCTAGGGGAAGTTTTTGTCAAATAAACAGTATATAAGAGTTAAGTGTAATCATTATATGTGGACTTTAGCCACTTTTTGGGGGTCATATTTGCAAGGAGTCATAAATGCTACTAACTTACCTCTCTCACAAAGTTCCTTTCCCAAATTCCTGAGTAGATTCCTACAGAGTTATACTGTTTGTGTTTGAAAGATCATATCCTGGTATGTCCTATGGAGCCTTTGCTCAGAGTTTAGAAAATTTTTGCAGCTGGGGTGAACCTATAGCTTGCTGGGGAAAGTCAACATGAAACAATTGATCATTCATCCAAAAATAAGAGTTCTAACACAAAAGGGCTGGAACTGCTGGAAAAGCATGCTGGGATCAGATAATAGATGTGTAGGGACAATTCTGCTGATATGCAATGTTTTTTAAATTCTTTGTGTTTGGTATCACTTTTCTTTGCTCTTTATTAAAATAAGAATTTTGTTTTACTGAGTAAAAACTATTTCTAAAGAGCTAATATCCTGCTCTTTGTTACCTATATCAGGATATCATATGAGATACCATGGTATGCTATGCTGGAAATTGCATAGAGGATTTCTTAGCTTAAGATCAAAGTCTTGTGAATCAAAGTTAAAAAGGAGTACTTATTTTAAAAAAAAGTACTTATTTTTCCTCTATGTAAAATATATATAATAGTAGAAAAAATTTTAAAGATTTTATTTATTTATTCATGAGAGACACACAGAGAGGGGCAGAGACATAGGCAGAGGAAGAAGCAAGGCTCCATGCAGGGAGCACAATGTGGGACTCGATCCTGGGACTCCAGGATCATGCCCTGAGCCAAAGGCAGATGCTCAACCGCTAAGCCACCCAGGTGTCCCTATAATAGTAGAATTTACCTCAAGTTTCTATCAGGATTAAAAAGTAGGTATGTGTAAAAAAAAAAAAAAAAAAACCAAGTTAAAAAGAGTAATTTTTAATACTTAAACATCATCTATTCATAGAACATTTCCTAGTGATTGAATAATGAAATAGTCACAAAAACCCAAGTGATCAGTAATTTTCTTGCATTTGATGGTTTTTCAAAGTATCTTCCATAATTTTATCCCCAGCATAGACTAAATCTATAAATTTTTGTCCTTATTCACATATTTGCACACGTATCAATTGATTGAATATAATTTTAATAACATATTGAAAATGGACTGCATTTGTCCTTTCTGTTTTACTGTTTAGCATCAGGGGAACTGTTTAATTTTCATAAAAAACTAGCCTTCTGTTATTTTAGGCTAATCAGTAGTGAGTGAGAATGTCTAGAATAAAATAGTAATTAAGAACTCAGGTTCCTGGGTTAGATTTAGTGTCACCATTTGTTACCTATGTGACTTTGGGCAAATTTCTTAACTCTGCTAAGCTTCCATTTTCTCATCTCTAAAATGTTAACAGTGAGAGTCTGTGAGAGTCTGTTATAATCTTTATAAAATTATGGTAAAGAAGAAAAAAAATCTAAAAGATTATGGTAAAGATTAAAATGCAGTTAACTCTTTATCTTTTTAAAAAGATTTTATTTATTTGAGAGAGAGAGGGAGAGAGAGAGTGTGCACAAGCAGAGGGGAGGGGTGGAGGGAGAGCGAGAAGCAGACTCCTCGCTGAGCAGGGAGCCTGACGGGATCCTGGGATCATGACCTGAGCTGAAGGCAGACACTTACCGACTAAGCCACCCCGGTGCTCCAAAATGCAGTTAATTCTTAATGCACAGTACCTGCCACATAGTTGTATGCTTGATTAGAGATTGTTCTTTATTTTAGATCCATGAATTTCTGGAACTATTGATAATCAAGCTGTCTCATAATTCTGAAGTCTAATCCACATTCTGGTCTTGAAATTCATGTACAAGTAAAGCAAAGTCTCATTTATCATGAAGATCACTTTGACGACTTTTAGTCTAGTATGTGTTAAATTAATGTATCTACATAAAACAATGTCAGGTGGTCTCCCTTAATTTGATAATGTGGCAAAAGTTTAGGCAAAAAGAACTTTTTCCTAATGTATAAAATACCTTTTTTTTGGTTAAAATGTATGTTTTTTTAAAAAAATCTCTTTAAAAATTCACTACCACCCACATATATATTTTATATACACAACACACATACGTATACATCTATATGTATATATAAACGCAAAATATACATACAAAATATAAAATGCAAAAGGTATTCTTCCCTAAAGAAGAGAAATGAAAACTAAAATGATTTCTACTGAGAGTTCCAAGACTCCTGACCTGGGGATATGAACTGTTATATTGTTATTGTGACTTGCACAACTCCTATTTTAATAGTATTGAATGAAAATTTTATAAGCTAAAAGAGTTGCCTATACAGTATTTTCCTAAAAAGAAATGTTATTATGCTAGTACCTAATTGAATTATAGCTCCAAATTACTATTTTGATTTGTACATTCTCTATCAGCAGAAAGAGTTGGGAGTCACAAATAGGGAAATAGAACTTTTACCTCCCAGCAACCAGAGAACAAGTTTGGGCAGGTGAAAAGCTGTCCATTTTTGGAAGAATGACTAATCTACTCTGTATTTGAAGACAATATTTCTATCCTTTCAAAGAATTATTCTACTTTACTTTTGTTTTTGCTATTTTTTATGCAGTGAAATTTGACTTTTCCAGAGTCATATATGTTGCTCCTTTATGACTTATCTTACTGATTTAAGCTTAAGAATATCCTTCCTGTTCAGGGGTTAGTAGAATATCACTATTTTCTTCTATTTTATTTTAGCATATTTTTGATCACTTGAAATTTATTTTGGTTTATGATATCAGAACATGATCTAAAATGATTTTCCTCTCAAACAGTTAATTGTCTTAGGGCCCTTTATTGAAAGCTGTTTTCTTTCCTTGTGGGTTTTTTATTTATTTATTTTTTACTTCTTTATGTTATTTAACATATTATTAAAATTCATATTATTTTATTATATCTTTATCTCTGTCTTTACGTCAACATGAAGCTCTTAATTACAACAGCTTTATAGGATGTTTTAAGTTAGAGTTACTTCATCATATTGCTCTTTTTTTAAAAAAAATATTTATTTATTGAGAGCGAGTGTGAGCAGGGAGAGGGGCATCAGGAGAGGGAGACATGCAGACTCTCTGCTGAGCTGGGAGCCTGATGTGGGGCTAGATCCCAGGACCATGAGATCTTGACCTGAGCCAAAATCAGGATGCTTAACTGGCTGAGCCACCCAGGCACCCCTATCATATTACTCCTTAAAGAGAAACTTTATGTAAACTCTTGTAGATACATGTAAGTATGGAGAAACTATTGAATGACAGATTTTCTGAGTAAGCATCCTGATATATCTTCCCATGGAGGCTCTGAGCCATGAGTGTACGATAAGAGGCCCCTCCTGAGGTATCATATTGCTTTAGGGGTTCTCAGAAAGTTCTGCATCTGAATTGCTTCCTGAGTCTTGCCTATGCTTTATTTTGTACTTTTTTTCTTTTTCTTTTTCTTTTTATATATTTTTTAAATTTATGATAGGCACACAGTGAGAGAGAGAGAGAGAGGCAAAGACATAGGCAGAGGGAGAAGCAGGCTCCATGCACCGGGAGCCCGACTTGGGACTCAATCCCGGGTTTCCAGGATTGCACCCTGGGCCAAAGACAGGCGCCAAACTGCTGCGCCACCCAGGGATCCCCTTTTTTTCTTTTTAAAAATCAAGATCAATTCTTGTGTTCTGAGCCTCTTCTGGGGACCCGCCAATACATACTGCTTCAAACTTCTTGAGACAATTGTAGCCTACTCCTCATCCTGAAGACCCAGACAAGTTTTATTTATTCTTACTATTATATAATAAGTGTAGGACAGAAATGACTTATGGATTGGGGATAAAAAATGCTACCATATTAATGGTGATGGTATTATTTACTAGATTTATCAATTGCTGGTCAGAGTTAAAATTTTCCTTTATCTGTTTAATGTGCAATCTACATTATCTTCCCATGCGTATGAGCGTCTTACGCCATGCAAGGTAAATCACAAAGCAGAAGTATTCCTAGCTGCTATTCACTGTTACATTACCTCCAAATTTTACCAGTTAACACCTAAATATGAAAATAAACTACTGCTACCCTAACCTTCATTGCTGCCATTATTGTTTTTAGGTTTCCAAAGGAAATAAAAATTTCTAATATTGATTTCTAAATTTTTACATGGCTAATACACAATCAACTTTTATTTTCTATGTTGAACTTTACCTAGATACCAAATAATATTCTCTTCTAAGGAAAAGGAAATAGTATTTTATATAATTTAGTATTCTAAAGAGGCACAAAAAACATAGACTTTGAAAACATTTTCTGCAATTTAAATCAAATGAAACACTTTATGCAATCCTAGTATGGAAAAACAACTGGTAACAATTGGACTTTTTAGCACACAAGACTAAAGATCACAAACCATATGAGATTAAAAATATCCATTGTACATAATCTTTAACACCTTTAAATGATAAATAGTTATATTTAAAAAGTTTTAATTGATTTTGTTGCAGTAGGTAAATAAATACTTCTTTACTTTTCAGATGCAGGTATTATAAATTTAAGGCACATGATAAAGTTTTATGACTTTTAAAAGTTTGAAAACTTGGTTTATAGAAGTGATTTTCCTGACTTAAGTATGTATCTGAGAACAGTATCTATAAATATATCCTTATTTTTTCGAAAGCACAGTTAATTCTTAATTCTTAATGATAATAATTTTGATGAGGGAGAAAGTGTATGAAAGGCCTGTTCCTCAAAATTTTAAGTTAATTGATACTAAGTCAACATATAGCATAACGACATGATCTTAAAAAGCATGCAAGGTTTATCTAAGCCTTCATAATATAGGCCTGAGCATAGGATTTTTTTCATTTGTTTTCCTTCAAAGATTACCTGATGTTTTGTCTTATCCACACAAATGTTTACAGAGAATAAGATAAAAAATCTTTCATAGCACATCTCACATAATATATATTGCTTTAGCTCTTAAAGTGAAATGTTCATATCTGTCATGAAGTTTCAGCATTTTCTGAAAAGGGATTAAAACAAATGTTTATTCCTTAACATGGTTATTTGATTTCGTATTGCTTGTTTCAGGGTGTAAATGATTATACTACCAATTTATGAGTTATATTGAGAATAGAGCACCTTTGGATTCATTTCCAGGTGGTCAGTATTATTTAGGCACAGGATGGATTATAAGTGACCACATTTTTCCACATGTATTATAATCATTTAAAAATTATGTAGATTTTGAATCATAATGTAAAAACAGACTGAAGAACACATAGTCAAATGAATTTGGTCTAGAAATGGACTTGGATTTTTGGAGCTAAATAATTAAAAAGGTACACAATAGAAAAATGAATTATTAATACATTCCCCTGAGTCTTCATAGGCTATTCTTCTGTGATTTGGAGATCTGTTTTAGGTTCTTTCATACAGCTCCCTGCTAAATTACACTGACACTGAATTTTTTAATGCTGGAGATTTTTCTTAACACTTTAAAGGCAAAATACAAAATATTTCAATTAAATGAGTGAACTCTGACAGATCTATGTAAATTTCAAGTTTAGGAATTAAATAGGTCTAAGACTTAACAAATGCCTCATTAGGAAGGATAAAGTGTTGATGTCACCTAATTAGTCCTGAAGGGACTTTGTTGAAGCTTGATTAGCTGCTCAATTATTAGAAATCATTTTGATTCTGAAATGTTCTTCTTGTACAAGTTCAGAAGAGTTGAGGCAGATTATGAGAAATTCCTGCATAGTTGTTATTGATCACTTAGTGCTATGTGAATATATATCTTCATTTGATGAGAGATGATTTCCTTTTTTTTTTAAATTTTATTTATTCACAAGAGACACATTGAGAGAGAGAGAAAGAAGAGAGACACAGGCAGAGGGAGAAGCAGGCTCCTTGCAGGGAGCCCAACATGGGACTCGATCCCTGGTCTCCAGGATCATGCCGTGGGCTGAAGGTGGCACTAAACCGCTGAGCCACCTGGGCTGCCCAGAGAGATGATTTCTAAGAAATACTAGAAGCATTCTATTTCACTGTTGTTTTATTAATTTTTTATTCATTTTATTTATTTATTCATGAGAGACACAGAAACACAGGCAAGAGGAGAAGCAGGCTCCATGCAGGGAGCCCAATGGTGGGACTTGATCCCAGGATCCCGGGATCACACCCTGAGCTGAAGGCAGACGCTCAACCCCTGAGCCACCCAGGCATCCCACTGTTGTTTTATTAATGATTGCATTCAAGGATGTTTTACAGATTTGAATTATTGTGATTATCATCCTGACAATGTTTAATTTCTCATAATTTGACCAGGAGCCTCTCAGAAATATTTTGAATCTGTGTAACATTCCAAAATGGCTCCTGAATTTTGAGCTTCCTGCCAAGTGTATGTCTCTGAGGCATTCAGCACTCAGCCTAATCTCACATTTCACTAGTGCTCATTGGACCAGGTCCCCAGATTTCTATTACCAGGAAAGATAGATGCAGTGGGGGCATACTAGCATTTGAAAATGACACATGAATATCAGTCAGGGAAATTTTGCCACTTCGAATCTCATGAGAAGAGTCAGAGGGTAGCAACCTGGGAAATCTTCAGTCATCTATTTCCAGACCCTCCTGCCTCCTTCTTCACTGTCAGCCTACAATTTGTCCACAGCGACAAGCATAGCAGTACTTTTATGAATTCTGTCCAATGTAGTAGTAGGCTCTGGTAGCTTGTGAAATGTATTTCTTTGAACTCATAAGCCAATCTTGAACAGCATTTGCTCTTAGTAATTTGAATGTCTCAAGGTTTTTACTGAAACATGGAGCTTAAATGTTCCTACAGTTTTTCTGCTGATAGTTTGATTTTTGACTTTTATTTCCTAAACTGAATCTGAGATATTTTTGAGTCTTTTGGCTTGACAGATATTATTCTAGAAGAGCTTTTACCTCGTTTTTGATTTAGAACTATCCAACATGCTTTTAATTATTTGATAGGTCTTTGTTTAGGATATTTAAAAATGTATGTATTTATAATAAATACTACTTAGTTTATGGAATCATGTCTATGCTTTCTCTTGGATATAAGGTTGGAAGGCAAAGGCAAATGGAGGAATTTGTTTTTCATATTTAAAATTTTCTCTCTGACAAAGGAGAATGGTAAAGCATAAAGCAGGAGGCGTTTGGTGGACCATTTGGGCAGAACCAACATTTAGTAAGAACTAATACTTCAAGTTAATGACTACAAGGCTAAAAGAAGACCCACTGAGAAAACTTGGGCTTGATGTGACACAAATATGCCAAGCCAGTGAAATAACATAACTGCACACATAAAGCCTGAATGTTTAAGCAGACATTATCACAGCTGGTAAAATTACCATAGCTGAAATGATTAGAAGGGATTATAGGCAGTCCAGAGAAATAAAATTAAAATGAAAGAACTATAAACATTAGACTTTAATTCTGTGGTTCTAAGTTTAAGCCAAAGTAGTAGCCAGGCAAAATTGTGGAGCTATTGTGGGGAAAAATAATTTTTCTAAAATGTGTTTTCCTCAGTACAAGCCCCAGAATAATAGATATTTTCCTTTTAATGGAAACAAGTCTGCCAATGCAGAATTGTTGACTTGAAAATAAAGATACGAACTTACTGTATAACACACGAACAAAATAGTGCATAATTATGGAGTTAGAGTTAACAGTAGCCCATATTTGAGTTATTCTATTTCAGGTAATGCAGAAGATTTTTATAGTTTGTGTTTCAAAAGAATAAACACAGGCAAAGAAAGAAATAGAAACTGGATCTACCTAATTTTAAGTTTAGTCAACTTTTTTTTTAAGGTTTTATTTATTCATGGAAGACACAGACACACACACAGAGGCAGAGACACAGGCAGAGGGAGAAGGAGGCTCCTTGCAAGGAGCCTCATGTCGAACTTGATCCCAGAACCCCGGGATCACAACCTGACCTGAAGGCAGATGCTCAACAACTGAGCCACCCAGGTACCCTTAACTTTAGTCAACTTTCAAAGAGTCTGTTAAATATTAAGAAAAAGGTTTTAAGATTCTTTAAAACATATTTTACTTATAGTTAGAAATAGCTGGAATTTCAAGAGTATTATATTTCTTCTTATTGTTGAGTGTTTTCATCCTAGCAAAATGCGTAAAACCTGTGATCTAATAGCAAAGAGTTTCATTTAGAATTATTACCCTCATTATGTCTTCATGTTTTCTTATGTGTGAAACATATACTCAGATTAAGAGACACTGTTGTACAGTAGGAAGCTTGGTGAGAAAGAACACTGGTAGGATTTTAGCAACTTCTGTTTGAATCAAGTATCTGCTATTAATGATATGTGATCTTGACAACACTTTGACCTTCTGCACCTCCATTTATTCATTTAAAAGTATTTGTATCTCTTAAGTTTCTTTTCTTTTTTTAAAAAAGAAATTTAAAGTTCTGTTTACTGGGTGTTGTACTATATGTTGGCAAATCGAACGCCAATAAAAAATACACACACACAAAAGAAACCTTAAGAAAAAAAACAAAAAAAAATAAAGTTCTACTTAAATTTGTCATGATTTAGCATTGCTGACATTTCAATATAAATATGAAGGTCTGAATATGGCACAAGAAAAAGAGTTTTAGTTATTTGGAAGGCAATAAGAGAAAGCCTTTGACTATTTGGTGAATCTTGCAAATTAGAGACATAGTTTTTAATAATGCTTCATTACTTGGGGCACCAGGGCAGCTTAGTTGGTGAGCATTGCACTCTTGTTTACAGCTCAGGTCATGATCAAGCCCTGCATTGAGTGGGGGTGGTGCTCTCCCTTTCCCTCTGCCCCTCTTCCCACTCTCTCTCTTTCTAAAATACATAAATAAAATCTTTAAAAAAATTAGACTTCATTACTTTGCCTGTCTTTAGCTATGTGATCCTTAACAGGACTTAAAAGAAGCAAAGAATTAATTTATACACTAATGTATTTTGATTTGTTTCTTTGACAGATAAAGAACATTGAACAATGCATGATTTAGGAGTTAAAATGGTGTCCCTTACTCTAAAAAAATATCAGGATTATTTGGTTTCTACCATTTGTAATCTGCAGACATATATTGTAAGGGAATCTAGGTAAAGACTGTCAGTGGGTTTAGGGTTAGACATAATTGAAGAAAGGTATAAAGATCTAATGAACAGAAACTTAAATTCCAGTGCAAGATTATAGCCCATGTGTCCCCTTTTGCTTGGGGAAAAAAAGCTTCTTTATATTATCTTCAGGTCAAGTATTAGGTAAAATATGTTCATAATACTTGAAAGGCTACATTTTTGTTTTGAATTGGGTCAAGAAATGAAGTAGAGGAAATGAAAAGTCTGAGTTTGACTTCTGTGGGAAAGAGGATCGGTTCTGAGAGCCAAATTGGACTCAATGAGAGAAATGAAAGTATACATTTTTCCTCCTGATTTATAGATTACTAAAACTTAGAAGAATAGCCAGTTGCTAGAAATAAAAGACTAAGCAAGAAAAAATTCCAAGTTTCATAAATTTTGAAACTAGTATTCCAGTGATCAAATCTCTTAGTACATAAAAGAGGCTATTTAGAATGAAAACTAAATGAATTTTTACAAAATAATAGATAAATCTTGGCCAAGAAAGTGAGTATTATTGAGAATAAAAAAAAAGACAAAGCCCATTAAAAATGTTAAACCTCAAAAGAAGTCAAGCCACATTAGAAAATAAAAATGGTTCCAAGCCATAAATAGGATATTGAAGAGGAAAGTTTCAGAAATCTAGTGGGGAATGATGAATCAAAAAATGACTGGTAGCATTTTCCTTTTTTTCATTTAAAGATAAAGACTATGACCCATGTGGCTGTTAGACTATTCTTGTAAGTAAATTTCCCAGTATTCCGAAACTACCACCTTGACTTGCAGCTAATAAAATTGTGATTCAGAGAAAAGCCCAGTTTTCAGTAGTAAGAGTAATGCTAAGAATACTTTGAAATAAAGCATTTTTGACACCTTCAATTTTAATTGCTTTGTTTTTAGTATATCCCAGATATTTAATATATTCCCAGATATATTTTTAAAAAACAACTGAATCTTTTGAGAGTCATCTTTTTTTTTTCTGAGAAGATGAATACAAATATCTTTTGGAACACAAGTCACATGTTTTATGCTTTATATACTATGCTGTTTCCCCTAGTGACATGAACCAGGACAGAAGGCAGTAAAGTTGAGGGATCTGTGAGAAAAGTGTAGACATAAAATAGGAAAAGATGTCTATATTTATCACACTGTTCTGTCAGAATACTAATCAATATTATCTAATCCATCTTAAAGTTCCAAAATAGAATGAAGGATAAAAAAGTTTTAGTTAACTCTGGAAGTAGAGATATTTTTCAGACTATTTTCCCTAATTTTTTCTCTGTATTCAGGAAACAGTAGCAGTATGGAATATTAATCTGGAAAATTAAATATTGGCCAGTTTTCAATCTGCAGATGTCCCAAGTGACAATAGTAGGTTTATTAAGTATCAATATTGGTCCTAGTTTAAACATAGACCCCTTTGAATCTTTATTACTTGATAACTACCTCTGAGAAGGACACAAATGTATGGCTCATAAGAACAGTTCTACAACATAACAAACATATGTGATGCAACCAGAACAGTGCTTAGAGGGAAGTGTATAGTTGTAGTTACCTATATTTAAAAAGGAAGAAAGAAGAAGAAGAAGAAGAAGAAGAAGAAGAAGAAGAAGAAGAAGAAGAAGAAGAAGAAGAAGAAGAAGAAGAAGAAGAAGAAGAAGAAGAAGAAGAAGAAAGAAGAGGAGGAGGAGGAGGAGGAAGAGAAGAAGAAGAAGAAGAAGAAGAAGAAGAAGAAGAAGAAGAAGAAGAAGGAGGAGGAGGAGAAAAAGGTCTAAAATAAATAACATAGCATTCCATTTTAGGACACTAGAAAAGAACAAACTAAATCAAATCAAGCAGAAGGAGAAAAGTAATAAAGATTAGAGAAGAAATAAATGAAAAATGAATAGAAAATCAAAGGAGAAAATCAACAGAAGCAAAGCTTGGTTCTTTGAAAAGGTCAGTGAAGTTGACAAACTTTCACCAAGGAATAGGGAGGAGATTAAAATTACTAAAATCAGGAATAAAGAGGAAATACTGCTATTGACCTTACAGAAATAGAAAGGAGTGTAAAGGAACACTATGAGCATTTGTATGCCAATAAATGTGATAACCTAATTGAAACGGACAGATTCCTAGAAAGACAAACTACTGAAACTAATTTGAGAAGAAAATCTGAGTAGATCTGTAGCAAGTAGAGCAATTGAATTAGGTAAAAAAAGTTCTTACAAGAAAGGCACAGGCCCAGATGGCTTCATTGGTGAATTGTACCAATCATTTACAGAAAAATTAACACCAATCCTCACAAACATTTCCAAAAAATAGAATAGGAAGTAAGACTTCCCAACTCATTCTATGAGACCAGTATTACTCCCACATCAAAACAAGACAAAGATAAAATAAGGAAGAAAAAAACTACAAAAACATCCTATGAATATAGATACAAAAATCCTCAAGAAAATACTAGCGAACTAATTTAATAACATAAGAAAAGGATTATACATGATGACCACGTGGGATTTAGCCCAGAAATGCAAAATTGGTTTAATAAAATTAATCAATATAATATAGCATATTAATATAGGAAAAAAACACATGATAACCTCAGTATATGCAGAAAAAGAATTTAACAAAACCCAGCAACCCTTTATGATTAAAAAAACTCAACAAACTAGAAATAGAAGAAAATTTTCTCACTCTGATAAAGTGCATGTATGGAAAATTCAAAGCTAGTATCAGACTCCATTAAAGACTGAAATCTTTCACATTAAGATCAGGAATGAGATGAAGATTTCGATTTTCACCGCTTCTATTAAACATTGCACTAGAAGTTACAGCTAGAGTAATTAGGCAAAAAAAAAGGGGGGGGTGCATCTGGGGACACCTGGGTGGCTCAATGGTTGAGCGTCTGCCTTTGGCTCAGGGCATGATCCCGGAGTGCCGGGATCGAGTCCCACATCGGGCTCCCTGCATGGAGCCTGCTTCTCCCTCTGTCTGTGTCTCTGCCTCTCTTTCTGTGTGTCTCTCATGGATAAATAAATAAAATCTTAAAAAAAAAAGAAGTCAGGGGCATCTGAGTAGGAAAGGAGGAAATAAAATTATCTCTATTTGTAAATGACATAATTTTGTGTATAGAACATCCTAAGGAATACACACACACACACACACACACACAACACACTTACTAGAGGTAACAAATGAGTATAGCAAGGCTTCAGGATACAAAATCAATATATAAAAAAATTGTATTTCTATATACTGTCAATAAAAATCTAAAAATAAAATTTAAAAAATAATTTCATCTACAGTAGTATCAAAAAAGAATAAAGTCTTTAAGAATCCATTTAATAAAAGAAGTTTAAGACTTGTAAACTGAAAACTACAAGCATCATTGAAAGGAATTAAAGAAGACTTAAATGAAAAGACACTACATGTTTATGAGTCAGAAAACGTCATATTCTTAAAATGACAATATGCCCTAAATGATCTAAAGATTCAATATACTCTATCAAAATTCCAGCTGCCCTTGTTGTAGAAGTTGACAAAGTGATCCTAAAACCTGTATGGAAATCTGAGACCCCAAATTGCCAAAACAATCTTGAAGAAAAAAATAAAGTTGGAGGACTCACACTTCCAATTTCAAAACCTGCTGTAAGCTACAGTAATTAAAAGAGTGTGGCGTGGGCATAAGTATAGACATATTTATTAATGGAATGGAATCAAGATTCCTGAAATAAACCTTACGTTTTTAGCCAATTGCTTTTGATAGAGATGCTGAGACAACTCAATGGTGAAAGAATAGTTTTTTTTGTTTTTATTTTGTTTTGTTTTGTTTTTACAAATTGTGTAGGTACAACTGGATATCCATTTTGTAATGGAATGAATTGGATTCCTGTGTTACACAATACATGAAAGTTAACTCAATATGCTTCACTATCTTAAATGTAAGAGCTACAACGATAAAATTGTTAAATGAAAATAGAGGCATAAATATCTCTGGACTTGGATTAGGCAACAGTTTTTGAGATAAGACACCAAAAGCACAAGCAACAACAACAAAATGGATAAATAGAGCTTTATCATTTGTGACTAGTATTCAGAATATATAAAGAATTCTTATGACTCAACAATACAAAGGCATACAATTCAATTAAAAAATACGAGTTTTTCTCCAAATGAAATACAAAAATGTTCAAAAATAACATAAAAAGATGCTCAAAATCAGTAGTCATTTGTTTTTTTTTTTTTTTTTTTTTTTTTTTTTTAAATTTTTTTTTAATTTTTATTTATTTATGATAGGCACACAGTGAGAGAGAGAGAGGCAGAGACACAGGCAGAGGGAGAAGCAGGCTCCATGCACCGGGAGCCCGACGTGGGAATCGATCCCGAGTCTCCAGGATCGCGCCCTGGGCCAAAGGCAGGCGCCAAACCGCTGCGCCACACAGGGATCCCTTTTTTTTTTTTTTTTTTTTAGTAGTCATTTGTTAATGCAAATCAAAACCACAATAAGATGCTACCTGGCATTCCTAGACAGTTATAATTTAAAAAAAAGGACAATAAGTGTTGATGGGGATTGTGGAGAAATTGGCATTATCATGAATTGTTGGCAGCAAAGTGAAATGATGAAACTCCTTTGATAGTAGTTTGGCAGTTAAAAACAAATGAATATGTTTAATTCTTATGCTGGCATCCCTCTCCCTTGCTTCCTCCATTTCTCAGCCTCTCCCTCCCTTCTTCTCTTCTTCTTTTCTTTCTCCTCTCTTTTCTTTCCTCTTGGATTACTTTTAATTGGATTTTAGAATCAATGTTTGGTTTCTTCATAAGATAGATTCAAGAAATTTTCTTCTGTAGTTTAGAATAGTTTAGTAAACATGAAGCATTTGTTTTTTTTTATAAACTGGGATAAAATGCAGCCATAAAAATATCTAAACTATTAAAAATTATAATATGGATATTATATAATTATATTTGTAATATCTTCCATGATTTTTTGTTTAGTGAGATTTTCTAGTTTTTCCTGTCTATTTCCTTTGTTTATCTTTTCTACTTTTTTAATAATTTCAGCTCTCTTTTTATTAATGCTCTTTCTTGTTTTGATTTATTATATACTATTTTTAACTTTTTCTCAAAATGAATATTAAGTTATTTTTGTTTGATAATATATTTCAGCTATAAATTATCATCTGAGCCTTATTTTAGCTGTGTGGCATATGAGTTAGTGTGATGTTTCTAATTACTTTTTGTAATAGTTAATCTGTTTTTTTCTTGGAGTCATGGAAATTTTTTCATTTATGAATTTTTTTATTCTTTAATAAAGTTTTTATTGGATTGTATTTAAAGGAGACCTATGAACTACTTCCTTTTATAATTTCAGAATTCTAAAAATATGGCATTGTATAAAATTGATGTGTATTTTTAAGTTCTGTGAACATGAGAATATATGTTCTCTATTTCTAATATACAATATTATATATGTGTATATATTCAATCAGTTAATTTAATTAATTTGCTAACCTGTATCCTTCATGTTTTGACAACTTACTATGAAAAAATCTGAAAAAGATGTGATACAATCTTTTCCTATAATTATATTTTAACCAAGTTAGTATTTTTATACCAGGAGTTCTTTATTTTATTTTATTTTTTATTGTCTTAAAGATTTTATTTATTTATTCATGAGAGACACAGAGAGAGAGGCAGAGACACAGATAGAGGGAGAAGCAGGCTCCCCAGAAGGAGCCCGGGGAGTTCTTAATTTTAAAAAATTTTCATTTTGTTGCCTAAAGATGTTACTGTTCTGTCTTCTTAATCGATTGGGTCATTTACTAATATGTTACAGTGTCTCCCTTTTTCTATTTCAAGGTCATTAGCATTAAGTTTCACTTTATCTAATATTAACTATTTAATCATTAATATCTAATATTAAATGTCTAATGTCATTTTCATATTTACTCATTCTTAAATTTTGAATCTTTGTTACTGTTTTGGATGTAGTTTTTAAAAATAACAAAAAGCTGATAAAAACAATTTATCTTTTTTATATTTATTGGAAGAGCTAAAACACTTGCTTATATTTTTCTCTCATTTTATTTTTGCCATTATTTTTTGTTACTTTGTTTAATTTTGGGGGGGGGGTGACCAAGATAGAGGTTATTCCTTTTGCTTCTTACATATTTTAAGTTTTGTGGTTCTTAATTTTTTTTGATGATTACTAATGCATTCACTCATTGCCAAATTAAAGGCCAATTATTTTCCAACCACATGATGAATAAGAGTTAAGGTATTTGCTGTCATAAACTTTATATTCTAGAGGAATCAGATACAAACTGAGCAACCAACAAATCAGTAATAATTAAACAAACAAGAAAATGAATGAATACTGTGTAGAGAATTCAAATATAAAAATATAGTAACAAGTGACTAGGAGGCCTGTTATTTTTTTTAAAGATTTATTTTTATTTATTTATTTATGATAGACATAGAGAGAGAGAGAGGCAGAGACACAGGCAGAGGGACAAACAGGCTCCATATCGGGAGCCTGACGCGGGACTCGATCCCGGGACTCCAGGATCGCGCCCTGGGCCAAAAGCAGGTGCGAAACCGCTAAGCCACCCAGGGATCCCCTAGGAAGCCTGTTAGTGGTGTCATCTGAGTTCTGTTATCTTCCATCCCTGGCACATGCCTCTTCATAAAGAAGGCAGCAACATGACCACCATCGTCTCTGAATTTCCAGTGCTTTTTCCTTTGCCTTTCTCGATAAGTTTAGACACACACACACACACACACACACACAAATGCATAGACTTTTTCTTTTTTTCTCATTTTAACATAATGTACATGTGGAACTTGCACTGAGGAAAAAAGGAACACGTGTTTCAGTAAGACTACATTTTTTTTTTTTAGAAAAACTGAAAGTTTTTCCATTCTGACATTTCATTTTGTTTCAAGGAAAAAAATGAGTTCATTAAAAGTGGAAGAAATGACAGTAGTAGCATTCTGTGGTAATATATTTAATTCATGTCAAATTAAATCAATAAAATACATGAAGATTATATTGTAATGCTTTCATCATTTTGTTGAGATTTTTGAAGATCTTTTTAAAGAGAACTGGCCAACAAATTGATTTGTACCAGAATTGCAGAAAGCTGATATCACAGCTTCTGTGTAACAAAATATTATAATTTTAAAGGAGAATGAAATGCATTAAGATAAAAGTAGTGCTATTAATTTATTTTAGGTTCAAATTTTGTCCACTTAGTGCTACAACATAATATAAGAACCTTGGGCAGTCAAGGCTTTCATTTCCTCATTAGTAAATTTTAATCTTTTGCAGTGTTTGCAATAGAGTATAAAACAATGCTTGCAAAAAAAAAAAAAAAAAAAAAACCAACCAAACAAAAACAATGCTTAGCTTACAAAGTCTTTACTTAACTATTAATTTTGCAGACAGTTATCATTTGTAATTCATTTTTATGGAAGGCTGATTTTCCTAACCCCTTTTAAAAATCACTGAAGTGATTTTAAGAATGATATAAGAATAATTAAAAGTATCTTAAATTTTTATTTGGCTAGCACTATGTTAGAAAAATTTTTGTGTGTCTGTGTAGTTCTAAGACAAAATCCAGATTTGATTCTACTTATTTTATTACATGATAGTTGGTTTGATGTTATTTAAAACTGTCTGAGATACTAAGCACTTAGTGGGGTTTTGATTAGTAACTGGCAAACTTCAAAAAGCCTGGATATTTGGTTTGGATAAAACATGATTAGTTTGGATGGCTATTCAGATTTTCCCCCAAATCTCCTAGGGCCTCTTTCCAGGTCTCCTCTGTCTGAATATTCCATTCTTCATCCATCTCCCAAGAAACTGAGTTTTGTTTTTAGGATTACAATTCCTAGCCAAATATTCTTTTTTTTTTTAAATCTATTTATGATAGGCACACAGTGAGAGAGAGGGAGAGAGAGAGAGAGTCAGAGACACAGGCAGAGGGAGAAGCGGGCTCCATGCACCGGGAGCCCGACGTGGGATTCGATCCCGGGTCTCCAGGATCATGCCCTGGGCCAAAGGCAGGCGTTAAACCCTGCACCACCCAGGGATCCCCTAGCCAAATATTCTTGAAGTCTGTCTTTATAAAGATTGACAAGTCATATGGCAATTTTTTAAAGACCTTTATATCCATATATGTACTTACACAGATAATTTTCTTCTCCTATTATCAGAATCTTGGACTTTTGGAATTATATGGGAAACTCTGAGATCACCTGTTAAGAAAATGAGTTTTCTAAGCTCATATAGTCTTGCAAGCTCAGTTGCTGAGTGGAGATACAAGTAGTTCAATTAGGATTGTAGTAAGGGATAAATTATACAATATACTAAAAATTTCTATTTCTAGATATATTAGGTTACACACACACACCCTCTTATTTTTTTCTTCCTTCTTTTCACATAGAATGAGTTAGTAGATAAACATGGACTAGATTCTACCTCACGTGTCCTCTCTGGACCACAATTCCTAAAATCTTCCTTATCTTTCCTCTGATCTAAAACTACTTCCTCCGGTTTTTTTCTTTATTTTCCTTGATTTTTTTTTTCTCTTGGCCTGTTCAATCTTTGCTTTTCCCGTCATATGGATTTTTTATCCATACATTGTTTTTTGGGGTTAATAGCCAGAATTTTGAGTGATGAGAATAATTGATGCAAATTATATACTATGTGATTTTTATGTTCAAAGATGTCCTATGTAGGAATTATGTTATAGAAATCACTGAAAAATATTTTTCCTTCTGATTAGAGTTACTCATAGTTGTCTAATGAAATGTATATATCTTCTATTTGGACCATTCTGTTTCCTGATCTTCCTGTAGGAGGGCTTTCCTCCTATTTCACCTGAAATATCTCCTGTCAGAGAGGCCTTCCATAATACCTCATCTAAAGAAATCTCTAAGCTTTCTTTAAACACATCATTTACATTTATTTCTTGCCTTCTACAATATAAATATATACAATTATCTTTCTAATTTGCTTACTTGTTATTGTTTTCCCTCTCCTGACAACTTAGACAATTTAAGCCACATTATACCATGGATCTTGTCCATCTTGTTCATTGCTGAACTTTTAGCACCTAGAATGGTGCTCTGTAGAGACAGATGTTCAATAATTATCAAATGATTTCATGTTACTTCCATTGAACCAAATCTAGTACGGCTGGCTGACTAATTTACCTCAAAGCACAGAACTTGTGAGGGGTAGAACTGGCAGTCAAATCCACATTTCTTCCATTTCAACATTCATGTTCCTCACCAAGACCTTTAATTGCTCTTAGATTACTTTTGGATTCTACCTAAAAATGGAAGATAAAACAAAAGCCATTCTCTCCTTGTGTGTACCAATTCAGAGTCCCACACTTTCAAACATTTTAGGTAGAATTGTTAACCTCTAAGACAGCATGCATGTTTTCCAGAGTCTTAGATTTATTACAGTTATAATAATTTAATTAGTAACTAATGGGACATTCATTTCTTAATTTAGTTTTTAGGAAACTTCAAGGAGATCTTTTGAACTCTTTCCATATTGTGATCTAAGAGTGCAGCTAGTTTTTGAAATTCTCTTTTGTTTATTCATTCAGTAATCTGTAACTTAAGTAGTTCATTGGTCCAAGAATTTTTGCATTTATGTGTTTAAGACATACATCATCAAGTCTAACTATGGCATTTGAATAATTTGTGAGGTACCCATGCTTCAAGTATTTTATACATAACTTCTGATTTATTATTATGACAATCAGGGACCTGGAATTTATTGGTATTATGTCTTCAATATCACTAGTACCACCATTCTATTACCCAAAGAATTAAGATTTCCGTCCTTGAAGGAGAATGATGTTGGCATTTCCTTCTCTTTAATGCATCCATGAATGAGCATAAACCATTTATCAGGAGAAGGAAGAAATTAGAAGTGTGATGATTTTATCATTAAGAAACATGTATTTTATTGTGAAATTGAGAAAGATATATTTTAAAGGGATTTTAAATAAGTACATTTGTTTTGTATTTTACTAAGTACCTTAAAATGGAAATTATGTTCTAAAAACATTTTTATTTTGAAGGTCAATTTTATAGGTAAACTAGAGAAGTTTATTAATGCTTATAGATATATATAAAGAAATTAAGTATACCAATTAAAGCAGTTTTATTTATTTAATTTTTAATAAAGATTCTTTCTTTATTTTAGAGAGAGGGAGGGAGAGTACAAGTGGGGAGGGGCAAAGAGGGGGAGGAGAGGCAGAGGGAGAAAGAATCCAAAGCTGACTCTGCGCTGAGTACTGGGTCTCAGTCCCACCACTGGGAGACCGTGACCTGAACTGAAACCAAGAGTCACACACTCAATTGAGGCACCCAGGCTCCCCTTAAAGCAATTTTAATTTACTTTCCTCATAAAATTGGGGTGAAACAAACTCAGAAGACATGTAATTCCAGCTATTCAACTATATAAATGTTTCTAATGGGATAGGTAGAAAAAAATTAAAATATCTTCTAAAAATAAAGATTGCAAACAAATGAACTTTTAGTGTGCTTTTCCGAACACTGTTGGTTGTATACAAAAGTTACATAAGAAAATATTTTGGTTATATTATTAGATCATTGTTTTTACATAATTTCTGATTACCTTAGGTAGAATCTGTTAAAGAAGATGTAGGAAGATTTAGGCTGAGGGCTACTTATGGGAAATAAAAGGGCAAAAAATTAAAAGAGGTTTCTGCTTTATCAATACACTCAGAATCCTGGAACTATAGAGCATTCTGAAAGGTTAAGAGGTTCCATTCAACTCTGATAGTGTGATTTTCCTCAAAATATTATTATTATTTTTTAGATTATTTATTTTGAGAGAGAGAAGTGTGAGGAGGGGCAGAGGGAGAGAATCTTCAAGCAGACTCCTTGCCTGGTGTGGAACCTGATGCAGGCTTGATCCTACAACTCATCACCTGAGCCCAAACCAAGAGGCAGATGCTCAGTTGACTGAGCCACCCAGGTACTTTGTAAGTTCCAAATATTATTAAGAAAATTCATAAACATTTTAACTTTGTTGGACGAGACTAATGCTATATTGTTGAAAATGCATATAAATGAAAAGCATTTGAAATACAACTTTATGGTTGAGTATTAAAATATTCTGGGCTTATGTGGCTTTCTAAAATAATTTAAAATTTATTAAACTAATTTTACTGTGGAGATTTTTTACTTGAACCTATATTTTTTGATTTTTCTAAAACAGATTTGAGAGGTCAATGTTACTACTTAGTGCCTCTAATTATATTTCAACATGGGGAGATTTGCCTATTTGTGAGGTCAGTGGTAATATTTTATGATTATTCCTCATGAAAATATTATTTGATTATATTTTATGTGTTTTGTAAACTAGTAACTTTTCCAATGGTAAGATGGTTTTAATTTATTTGAGAACAAGAAGACATAGTTTTTCCACCATAAAAATGAAGAAATGCAAAGCCAGCCATCTGGGACTAGTTTTAATAGCAGTGCACTTATAGACGGTATAGGAAACTTAATACCAATCAAGGTAATTCATTAGTTTTCTTGGCTCATTTGTATTTAAATAGTAGCCAAATAAACTTTGCAGATGTATTTTTAAAAAATGCTATGGCTCATATTGGTACTACTTCTTACAAAATGCCTCAGTCATAATAGGAGTTTCCAGGTTCTGCAATAAACTCATTTAAATTGCCCATCTTGAGAAGCCTAACTCCTTTAAGCCAAAGAGCTCATCTCTGTGCCCATGACTTCTGAATACCATGTTTTTTGCGCTTACAGTCTTAACACTCAATGTTGAATGTATATATATTGAATTATTTCTCTGTTATGTCAATAATATTTAGATATTAACTGTGAGTCCCTTTGAAGTTCTCTTAAATCATAAAGATGCTTGGGGGCAAAAATAGAGCACTAAGCTAGTTAGTTTAATAAAAAGTTTAAACACTATAAAGATTTGGTTCACTATACTGATATATAAAGTGATGTATAAAGTGTATTATTTACAGGTTTCATTGAATTAAATAAAGTTTTTCAGTGTTACTTGTAGCTTTCATAGAATTATAAGGCATATCTAAATGAGGTAGAACAATATTGATGTTAACTCATGATTCTCTGAATTTATTTTGACTTGAGTCTATATACAATATATAGGAAAAGTGAACAATTGAGCTAAAAATAAAATGATTAAGTTAAAACTTTGATATTCAGGAAAATGCCATTTACAGCAATGAGTTTTAAAAGACAGGAGAAAATCAGAATCACTTATGGAAAATTTCAGTGTACATGCTCTATATACAAAAAGATTTTACCAGAAGCCATAAATAGAGTATGGTATTTGGAGAAAAGCAGACATGGTTTTGATTTTAAACCTTGTGCCTTACTAGAAATATAATATTGGACAATTTACTCAAAGCCAGATTGCAAATCTAAACGCCATGCCTACAGTGACCTGGCAAAACTGAAATGAGTGAAATTGGCAGAATGGGGATTTGGTGATCTGGAGTGTCTGTGCCTCATCCAAACTGAATATCACTTGTTTCCATGCTCAGTATTTTTAGATATTTTGATTTCTCAGAGAGGGTGGATATGTATTTTCTGTGTTCAGTCCTCTGTTTTTTTAAATCAGGCAAACAATTAAAGTATTCTAAAGATACCTCGGACTGAGATTCAGACTATGGATGCCAGATTGTGATGTCTACCTTTGTAGACATTAAACAAGTAAACATTTATTTCCTCATAAGAAAGAGGGTTTTTGCGAAGATTAATGAGATAATGTCAAAGTTCCTGGCATGTTGCAGGTCTTTAATAACAGTTCGTTCCATTGATCTTTCCTACTCTATTTTCAACTTCCTTTCCCTAATCAGTAGAAACGGACAATAAAACCTGCATCTACTATGCAGCTTTTAGCTGTTGTATTTTACAAGATACTGATTTAGCTTTCATATTAATGCATTGTGTTTAAGACTATCAAATAGAAAGCATGGTTTCCTTATCAACTTTAAAAAAATTATTTTATTTATTTGAGAGAGAGAGAGAGTCTCTGAGAAAGCAAGTGGAGGAGGAGCAGAGGGAGAAGGACAAACAGTCTCTCACATCGAGCCCAATTTGGGGCTCCAGCTCATCACCCTGATCGTGACCTGAGTCGAAATCAAGAATTGGATGCTTAACTGACAGAGCCACCCAGACACCCCGCTACCCTTTATCAACCTTGAAAAAATACTTTTACGAGGTGTTTACGCAGATGGAGAAGGGATAGTTGATATAATTTCTAGGGCTACTTTAAAGAGCCATTAAGCATTCCCTGGCAGGTACGTCCAATCCATGCGGGTGATCAGACAATCAAAATATACCTTTCTGACTCATATGTTACATTATGTGTCTGTAGAGCTTTATCACAGGCTACAGGAAGAGTTTCTAAGGTAGCTGATGTATATATTTTTTCATTTAGGGACTACACAGAATAGTGTGGAAATATGAGGTTTTATGGCGATGGATCTGGGTCTGAGTATTTACCCTGTCATAGCCTGAGTTGCAAGACTTCGGTCAAATAACTTTTGTTTTGTTTTCTTTTCTGTAAAATTGGGACAGTACTTCTGGGAAAAGGGTTGGGTGAGGGTTAGATGAGATAATCTGTGTAAAAGAGCCCAATAGATATCAATTATCTTTTCTGTATTGTTTCTACCTTTAATATGATGTAGTTTTCATTTATTGTTACACAATAATTTATTACTCTTGGATAATCTAATCCTAGATGTATAAATATGACATTATACTAGATCATGGCTTGTTCTTTGGCCAAGTTTGAAGGTAGATGAACCTGTGATTCTGGACACTTCCTCAATCCTTGTAAATTTTTGAGTTACTTATTATCTCTTGAGGTTATTTTACCTATAAAATAGTGAAGCTTTCTATGTTTTGTTTTGATTTTTAAAAGTAGGCACCAAAAAAAAAAAATAAAAGTAGGCACCAAATATTTGTTGGATAAATGAGTAGAATATATTTATAGAAATATATTCACTTAAAAAATTCTTGAATGTGTCAATGCACAAATCAAGAGATCATATGACTCTGTAAATTCAGTTCTATAAAATATATTATTGTCTTACTCTTCCATCATGAGATTCCTTTGTTTTTTTTCCTACTCTCTATCAGTAAATCTCACTTAATTTGTAGCAGACAACCATTACCTAGAACACCTAGTTGATTATAGTTATAAAGTGTACAGTAAGAAATGACTTTTCAGATGGTGATGTAGTTCCAGTCAAATGAATGATGTAGGGGAAGTCACACTTAGACCTAGAATAGTCTTATTTAAGGGTAGCAGAGTGGTGTGTATGTTATACTATTTAATGGTATAATAAACTCTACGTATATGTTATTTAATATATAGGTGAGAGTTATATAAATGACAGCTAATGCTAAAGTCATTGTTAAAGAAATATATGAAATGATGGACTCCATACCGTTAGTAATGTTTTTCCCGAATAATGGGATTCTGGTGACTTTTACTTTCTTTATATTTGTGAATGTTTTTTAGCAGTATTATTTTGGGTAAATATTACTTCTATGACTAGATGAAACAGTAATACTATTTTCACTGAGTTAAAGAAATATGAAATAATGTTTTTAGAAAAATAGGTCATTATATATTTTCTATTTATAACAAGTTTAATTCATTGTTACTTAAGCTATAGTAAAAAAAATTGAAGCAAAACTTAAGAAATTATCAGAGTAGGATAAATATACTTTTAAGTTATCTTAATTCCAAAAAATATGCATCTAAAAGTAAAAATATATAATATATATTTATTAAGCTGTTTTTAGAAAGAAAAAATAAAAATATGCTATATTCAAAAGAACAACTGGACAATGATTAGGCTATAATAAGAAATTGTTACGTATGATAAATATAACTATGACTTAACTTCACTGATCAATTGATCATGACCTTTTCTAGTAGTCCTCTCTTCTGAAATTTTTCTCTGTGACTACTACCCATAAAATAGTTTTTAGATCTAGCGCCATCCTTTGTTACTTTATCCTTTTTGTTTTTCTCTCTTGTATTTATCTTTACTGACTACTTACCTCTTGATACTCTTATCCTTTAACTTTCACCACATAATAAAGTCCTAGTCCTAGTTAACATTTTAAAAATTATGTAGAAATGACTACATTGGTAGTTAATATATTACTATTATTATTTAATATTTGTTGAATAGATAAAAGGTTATGTAAAAACCATGCCATAAAAACTAGAGATGTTACCTGTTCTTATGTTGTTTTATAATAAATACAATGTAACATTTCCATCAAAAGGACTTTAGTATGCTATCTCATTCATAGGAAGGAATAAGAAGTAATACAAAATGTCTCTCTGGTCTACCAGGCTTTGGAGTTCCTATGGTTTTTGTCTTTGATAGCATTAAAAACCTTTAAAAAACAATTGGCTGTAAAGCTTATCTGAACTGAGGAAGGGTAAACTTGAGTTAGAGTGTTCTGGTTCCCTAACTTTAAATGGTCTTATGCCATTCTAAAATGGTATGGTGCTAAAAATATGTTCAACATTCAGTGTATGGTTGCTGAATTGTTCTTATATTGATAGACTAGGTGAGAACAAAAGGTCAAGAATGAAAAAGTTCAGCACATAGCTTCAACTGGAGTTGAGCTTGTGAGTAAGCTCACAAGTTGAGCTTGTCATTCTTGGAAATAGAGGTAACTGGCATTTTGGAGGTGGATTCAGATTGAATTAATAATGACGGCAAAATCTTAATCATTTCAAATTTAGTATTATTTACAAATACACTTTTAAATTCAAATTCTCCAACTTACACATTCCTTTTTGGTCTTTTCTTAATCATTCTATTTCTCTCTGCTGCTTCTTGTAGAGATTTTAATGAACAGTCTAGTTGTGATTTGCAGTGCATACTCTGTGCCCTTTAGAAAGGTTGGATTAATGTATCTTGTATTTTTCTTTTTCCATCTCCAGAAGCTTACTATTTTAAAGCCTTTTGCAGCTAGAGAATCTGATGATAAATCATCTTGTTTACAAGCAAAGGTTAACAAACCTTAGCTGGTAATAATAATCCATTAGTTATTACTTATAAAAGGAGACTGTATTTATATTGCTACATGGAGAATGATACAGTCCTGTGATTCTTATAACTGTATTTATTAATGTGTCAAGTAGTAAGAATCCCAGAATAGGGTATATATTACTTAATTCCGTAAGAAGGTCAAATTGAAACACACAATTTTGTATGGTTTGAAACATCTGTCATTAATAAAAGCTATACTAATTTTTAACCACTTGTAGTAATCTATTACTATGAGTTAGACAGAGGCTCTAGAAATTAATTAAAATGTCACAAAGGAGATTTATAGTGCCAGAAAAAATTATGTTAATTAGTATCTAGTGAAAATCTTTCATTCTTAGGTGCCAAAATATTTGAACCAATATTAAGTGATTTTTAGCCAAGATTAGTTTATTTTCCAGTAATAAAATATGTCAAATTGTAAGTTGTGTTTATTAATATAGCTTTTGTTTTTTATAAGCCAGAATGAAGTCTATATATAATTGGCATATTTTAAATCAAGTAATTTTAGAAGCTAAATATAACTCTGTAAATTGTGATTTGGAATTTAAATTGGATATTATTTCTTAGAGCCAAGTGGACTTCATAAATTTTAGAATTTATTAAATAACTTGTTTAACATTGGACAGCTTTTTGTTTCTCTTTGGAGAAGAATCCAGATCTAAAAGCAATCTATGTGTGAGAAAAAAAGGACTAGTTGAAACATTATGAAAGCTTTATGAAGGTTTGTTTTCCAAGTGGAGGTAAGCAGCTTTATCCCTGTATATTTAGTTGGCTAGCGAATATTTAAAGTAAATTTCCATCCCTGTAAAGATAAGTCTCATTAGGAAGTCCAGCTTTTTTGACAGTTAGATTTCATTATAAAAATCCTTTCAATTCTGCTTTGCCTCTCAATGTTTTGATGATAATTTTAAAGAAAAATCTATATTTGAGAATATAGTAAGTAATTTGAGCCACATTCCACATTTTATTACTATAGATCCTATGTCTATATATCGTGTGTTGTTTTATTATTTCCTTCTGCTTGTTTTGGATATAATTTGGTCTTCCATTTTAGTTTCTTCAGGTGGAAATTTAAAATATGGATTTAAGACCTCTGTTCTTTTTAAATTTAAGCATTGAATGCTAAAAACGATGTTTTATGTATTCCTTTAGGTTTATTCTACAAATTTTGATATATTGTGTTTTCTTTTTTATGCAATGCAAAAAAATTTATAATTTCCTTTATGGTTTCTTCATTGGCCAATGGTCATTTAGAAATTTTACTTAACATAAACATCTGGGGAATTTCTAGGCATTTTTCTCATACTGATTTCTAGGGTAGTTCCATTGTAATTATGAAATATACTCTGTATTACTTAAAATTTTTTAAATTGTTGATGTTTGTTTTACATCCCAGTATATCTTTGTGGGAGGTTCCATAAGCATTTGAAAAAGCTATATATTCCCCCACATTTAGATGAAGTGTTGTATAAGTGTCAGGTCAAATTGGTATATAGTACTGTTCCAATTGTCTGTATCTTTACTGATATTCTCTCTTGTACTAACAGTGATTTAGAGAGAAGTGAAATCTAATAATAAATTTGTCCATTTCTCCTTTTAATTTCATCAAGTTTTGATTTTTATATTTTAGAACTCTGTCTTTGGGTGTATATACATTTAGATTAATATGTCTTCTTGATGAATTGACTTTATACCACTAAGTAGTATCTTTCTCTTCCCTAATGTTTACTTATTCTGATGTTTATTTTGATATGATTTTAATAATTCCAACTTTGTCTGGATAAATGTTGAATAATACGTAATATTTCCTTCTTTTTACTTCTAACTTGTCTACTATCAGAGAGGTTTCTTGTAGACACTATACAGTTGGCTATTTCTTTTTCACGCAACTTGATAATGCCTGCCATTTAATTGAAGTGTTTAGATTATTTGCATTTAATATAACTATTAGTTTAATAATAGGACTGTTGTTATGCACCATCTTACTATTTGCTTTCTGTGGTCCTGTTACTTTGTTTCTCTTCTTTCACTGCTCTTTTTTGGGCTAATAGCTTATTTTTGATGATTTCATTTTATCTCCTTTATTGGCTTATTAGCTCTACCTTTTTAAAAAAATATTTGGCCTCGGTATTTACATTTACATCTTAATTTATCATAAATTACATCTTAATTTATTTACATCTTAATTTATCATAAATTACCTTCAAATATAGTTTATTCCACTCCTCTATTTTATATATTATCATTATCATATATTTTACTTCCACATATAATATAAATCCCACAATATATTATTACTATTTTTGGTTTGGACAGTCTTGTATCTTTTTTTTTTTTTTAAGATTTTATTTATTCATGAGAGACACAAAGAGAGAGAAAGGCAGAGACACAGGCATTTTTGGTATATTGTGGAAGAGGCAGGCTCCATGCAGGGAGCCCAGTGTGGTACTTGGTCCCTGGACTCCAGGATCACGCCTTGGGCCGAAGGCAGGGATCCCCCTATCTTGTATCTTTTAAAGTCAACAAAGGTAAGAAAAAAAAATCTTTATGTTTACCTTCATTTTTACTGTTTCTGGCATTTTTCATTTCTTTGTATAAATTCAAATTTCCATTTGGTTCCATGCTTCTGCTGAATGAAACCAAATCTATTTCCTTTAACATTTACTGTAGTGAAGGTCTGCTGGCAATTACTTTTTGCCAGTTGAAAATTTTGCCATGCTGAAAAATGTTTACCTAAATTTTAAAAAGCTTTTATTTTTCCCCCCACTGGGTATACTGTTTTTTAGAACTTTTTTTCTATCTAATATCTTAAAAATGTAATTCCATTGTTTTTTGGTATACTCTGGTGAGAACTCTGCTGTAACATCTTTGTTCTTTGTAATTTTGGTTTTCTTCAAATATTTCTCTTACACAGTTTTTTTTCCTCTTTCTTAGATTTTTATTTATAGTAGTGCATTTATAGCTGTTATTGTCCTTTACCTCATGGATATTCTATTTAATTTCTCTTTTAGCTTGGATAATTTCTGCTAACCTATCTTCATTTCATGGATTCTTTTTTTCTTTATAGCTGTGTCCAATATGTTGATAAACATGTCAAAGGAATTCTCCATCTCTGATATTGTGCTTTTAGAATTTATGGCATATCTATTTAACTCTTATTTCATAGTTTCCATATCACTACAGAAATTTCCTGTTTTTATATGTAGTTCACATTTTCTTGAAGATCTGCTAACATATTAATTGTACTTACAATGTTGTTTAATAGTGTCACCATATGGGACTGGTTCTAATTTTATTGATTGGTTTATCTTTTCATTTCCTTTTTGCATGTCTCATAATTTTTTACCAAATACCAGATATTGTGTACTGAAGAACAGTAAAAACTGAAGTTGTTTATTTAATCTCATAAATTAGCACATTTCTTCTGTCAGGTTGTAAGTATGGAGGGTTGATCAATTTTGTTAGTACCTGAGCTGGGTTTTTGTTTGGTTATTGGTATTTTAATCTTTATTGTCCTAAAGGCTTTGAATTCCTATAATGGTGGGCTGTTGTTATCTTGTGCTAGGATTGGAGCCTGGAGTGCTGGGGGGTTTCTTTCAATGTTCCTTCTCTGTCTTCAGCTTTCAGGAGTCCCTTCCATGCCTGCAGCATAGAGAAGATCTTTGTGCATATTCTTACCCTTGTCCCAGAAATAGACTACTCTTGATGGCTGCTCATGTTAGGAGAGGAAAGTGCTCTATTACCTGGTCTAGACTCATTTTTAGGTAAGCTCTCTGTTCCTGAGCCTTGGGGATATAGTTCTCACACACCTGGCCTTTTCCCTCATGTATGACAAACCCTGCCTTGTATATTTTGAGATTCTTGGGTGGGAGAGTATTTCCTGCCTTTTTACCAGTAGCAGACCTCTGCTTTTATCAGTGTAGGATCTTGAGTCCAATAGATTTATCTGTTACTCTTTCAGGAACAGAAAATTTTGCTTCTTCCCTTTCTACTCATTCCTCAGGAATAGTGAATATGGCAATGTCTTGGAAACGGGAGGCGTTCTTATTTATTTCCCAGAAGCAGATGGGGTTGTGCCTCTACCATACCCCCAGAAACATAAGATTTTTCCTTGAATCCTAAGAACAGTGGCACTTTCTGCCTCTATTCCAGCAACTTAATGTTGTTTTCCTTTGAGAAGAGAAAGATCTGAGAAATTATATAGAAGTTTTATATCTGTTTCTCAGGGGTAGCTGATCACCTACATATCTATGTTATTGAGGAAAGTTCTCTCCTGTTTCCTGCCCTGCTCTTAAATTTTCATGGGATAGAGTCATGGAAAAAAGCTTGTGAGTGTAAAATATCCTTCTTTCTAGGGATTTTAGTTTTTTCAAACTTACATAACAATCAATTCTCAGACTTTAAGAATTTGTTAAAATTTTAATGTGATTTATTCTTCCCTACTTCTATAGTAATTACCTCGTCCTCTCATACTTTGCCAAAGGTGAAATTTTGTGTGTACTGTTTCTCTTTAGAGAATTTCTAACTCTTTGGAATTCAGTGTATTTGCTTGCCTTGTAACCCCAGTTCTCCTATGGACTGAAGAACATGTTTGGTTGGTGGACTTTTTCTTGTTATTAAGATGGTAGCAACATTTCCTTGTGGCTTTGTGAATCCTAAGCAGACACAAATCCTCCTTCAGCTTATAGCCGTTTTAAAGCCACCAGTTAGAAAGAAGATATTAGCTTAGTAGAATTAACAGAATAGCAATGCAATGTGAGTCACTTAAGATTCAAGGAGTATAGTAGGCATCATTTTAAAAGAATTACAATATTGAAATGTGACCAATGAAACAATTGAGAAGTTGTACATGAGGCAACTGGATATTGGTGCCTGGAATTGTGAATGAAATAATGAATTATGTGGTATTTCATAGACTTTTGTGGTTATATTCATCACAAAAATAATTAGTTTTATCTTATGTTGGTCCGATAAGTTTCTTGGAGGAATAGAATGTAAATTTTGTCTTAAAAGATGTATGGCTTAGCAAAGAAAGAGGGATGGGCAGTCCAGATAATGGAAACAGCAAATTCAAAGGCATGAAAATAGAAAATAAGTAAAGATTATGGTATATTGGAAAACAGTAAAGTTACCAGCTTTGTTTTGTTTATCTATATCAGAGGTTGGCAAAGATACCTACAAGCCTCATCTAACCTGCTGCTATTTTTGTGTGACCAGTAAGGTAAGAATGGTTTTTACGTCTTTAAAGGGTTTCTGAAAAAGAAAAAAACAAGAGGAAGAAGGAGGAAGAGGAGAAGTAGGAGGAAGAAGAGGAGCAAGAAAAGAGGGAGGAGGAAAAGGAGGAAAAGATTAGGAGATAATGGAAGGAGACAATGAGTAGGAGACAGAGCCCATATGTGACTTGCAAAGCCTAAATTATTTACTGTTGAAACCTTCTCAGAAAAAATTTTCCCAACCCTAATCTGTAGTTTTCCTGTTGCTATTCTGTTACAGAGAAATAGAAATCCTCCCCAATTTTTCAAAATGTATAGTAAGATAAGTTTAATTGTCATATTATCTAATTTCTCTTTTATTTGCTTTCAGTTGATTTATCAGGTTAAACTGCTTATAATTATACTTTGAACTATGTATATTTTTTGTGCAATATGTTTTTCAGTTATGATTCATTAAATGTGACTTATAATTTCTTAGATCACACATATTGCCACCTGGGTATTACACTGCCCTTTCCTTTGTTAATTGTAAGTCAGATACAATCATAATTTTGTTTTTCAAATTGCCATGAATCTGTGACACAGTTAAGGAAACTGATGAGTTTGAGGATTTGGAGGCTGATCAAGGAATAGACAGGACCATGAGATGACAAAAATGTTTAGCTAACTTGGACAGCAGAAGACCTTCCTGAGAAAGTAGAACAGGGCCACCATCTGGAAGGGGGAGAGGACAGGTGAGCTCAGTGGGGAGTCTTGGGGTCAGAGAACTCAGACAACTGTAGTTTATGGTGTTCTATAGCCATAAGGTTTGTTTTACCTTTGGCTCTCAGATGTTGAATGCTGTTTTGTGGGGGATGCAAAATGGGATCTAAATTGCTAAAATATGTTAATTTAGGCTATGTTTAAAACAATCAGCTGGGTGTGTAAGATGTCATGTTTGGGGCTCATGCTCTTGGGTTAATGGCTTTAACCTCTTGTGAAGAAATAAACATAGGAGCTAATACACAGGGACCATTTTTAACATATGTAGATAGCAGAAACTATAAATCCAACTAAAGAAAACTCATGGAAGAAATACTCAATCCATCAATGGTGAAACAAGAGATTGACATTGGATTTCTTTTTTCCATGAAGATAGTTTTGACTTTCTGATTTCTTTTATGCCTTTTTCCTTTATGCTATTCCTATTTGCCATATCTCAGGTGACAGCCACATGAGTTAGATAGAACTGATTATCTAAACCCCTTTTCCTTCTCTTTCTCTTTGACAATAACAACACTTGTTGTATATCTTCAGAAGATGTGTGGCCGCAGGAGAATAAAAAAACTAAATCTGATATTCTGATATTTTCTTTCAGATTTTAAAATATAGGTTTGGGTACCTGGCTGGCTCTGTCAGAGGATTGAACTCTTGGTCTCAGGGTTCTGAGTTTGAGCTCCACATTGGGTATAGAGATTACTTAAAAGTAAAATCTTTAAAAATATAAATGAATAAAATACAGGTTAAAACATAAGAGTGCACTTATCTTGATGAGCATTGAATATATGGAATTGTTGAATCACTATATTGTATACTTGAAACTAATAGAAACTATATGTTTCTATGCTAGAATTAAAGTTAAAAAAATTAAAAAATTTTAGGAAAGGATCAACCTAAAACAAAACAAAAAGAATGCCATTTGGATGGCTAATTTGGGGATTCAGTTAAAGCATTTTATACTTGTTTTCCATTTTTTAAAAAGATTTTATTTATTTATTCGTGACAGACAGACAGACAGACAGACAGAGAGGCAGAGACACAGGCAGAGGGAGAAGTAGGGTCCATGCAGGGAGCCTGATGTGGGACTCGATCCTGGGTCTCCAGGATCACACCCCCGGCTGAAGGTGATGCTAAACCACTGGGCCACCGGGGCTGCCCTTATTTTCCATTTTTATGAATAATCAATAAGACCATTTAAAATAGCAAATGGTGTTTTCATAAATACTGTTTAAAATTTAACTTTTATTTGTTCAAATCCTCAATCAAAAAAGTATTGTTGGGGTGTCTGGGTGGCTCAGTCGGTTAAGCATGTGCCTTCAGGTCAGGTTATGATCTCAGGGTCCTGGGATTGAGCCCTGAGTCATCCTCCCTGCTCAACAGGAAGTCTGCTTCTCCCTCTGCCCACTCACCATGCTCTCTGTTTTTAAAATAAATTAAAAATCTTAAAAAAAAGTTGTTAACTGGTAAAATATTTGATATCCTACAATGTGCTTTTTAAAAAAAGTTTTTATTTATTTATTTGAGATAGAACAAGCATGAGCAAGGTGGGGAGGGGAGAGGCATAGGGGGAAGCAGACTCCCCTCTGATCATGGAGCCCCACACAGGGCTCCATCCCAGGACCCTGAGATCATGACCTGAGCCCAAGGCAGACACTTAACTGACTGAGCCACCCAGAACCCCCCTCAATGGTTTTTTTTTTCTACAATGTTTTTTTAACTTTTTCATCTGCACCCTCAAATATTCGAAGGAAATAATTTTTTTATGGGGAAATTCACTTTGTTATATAAATTTGTTCAGGGCTTGGCATGCAGAAGGCAGAAAGGCCAGGTACATTATTTTCTGACATCTGTTGCTCTCAGCAAATAGATATCAAACCGCAACAGGGAGATATCTGCTTTTTGTTTCATATTTTAGAAGACAGTTTATAAGTCCTAAAGTCAAATCTGATATTGTTCAGTCATAGATATAAGGATCAAAGAAGAATGTAAAAGTCAAAGTAGGAAAAAGGGCAAAAAGAAACATGAATTCATTTTTATTGGTCTTGTTTTATTAGTGGATTTGACAAAAGAATTTCATAACATGCTTTCTGCCAGTTCATTGCTTGACTCTGGCTTTGATGATTGCTGGCACCTCCATAAGCCCAGTGGACTTTATGGTGAGGAAAACTGACTCCTGTTAAGTAAAATGTCAAGATAAACTCAGTGAGGGTTTTTAAGAGATTTAAACCTTGGATTACAAATAGCAGAAGTAAAGAAAACACATATATTGACATTCAACTTCAAGAAAGTGAAGACTTCATAATTTTACTAGCAATGACCTGTTAACTAAAGATCATAGTACCAAATATTTGGGAACAAATCGGTCTAGCTTGGAAAATCACGAACATTTATTTTTCAAGCTTGAGATCAACAGCAAAACTGCATGATTCTAGTGTTCATCTTTTCTGATTAAGATACTAATTTATTTATATAATTTTTACTAGGATCAAGGAGTATCAGTAGAAAATAGTTTTGTATAATCCAAAAGATTATTTCTAAGAAACTTGATTGATTAATGTTATCAACTAAATTGTGTCTCTTCACCAAAATTAATATGTGGAAACCCTAGTCCCTACTGTGACTTACTTAGAGATGGAGTTTTTAGGAGATAATTAAGGTTAAACCAGTTAACAAGGATGGAGCCCTATTCTGATAGGACAGTGGCCTTAGAGGAGGAAGATTCTCTGTTACTCTCTCTGTCTCTTTCTGTTTTTCTCCTGCCATGTGAGAACATAGTGAGAAGGCAGCCATCTGAAAACTGACGGGAACTCTCATGAGAAACTGAATCCTGCTGGACTCCAATCTTGGAATTTCCAGCCTCTAGAACTGTGAGAGAACAAATTTCAGCTGTTTAAGCCATTCAGTCTATGGTATTTTGTAAGGGCTGCCTTAGCTAACTAAGACAATTAATTTGTATTGCATCGCTATCTTAATTTGATGCAGGATATGTGAGAATAATTACCTCCTTGAAATACTTTAAAAGTCTTTTCCCCAAAGGAAAAACAAAAAAAGCAGCAAACAAAATAATAGACCGGAGATGTTAATAATTGATCCTGACATCAAGTCACCTTTCAATTGCCTTTTAGGGGAAGGATGAGCACAGCATGGCTTTTCCTCCTTTCAATAGACTAGAACTTCTTAGGAAACATATTTCACTATTCAAAGGTTAAGGCTTTCTTTCAAGTTGTGTACTGCAGATGTTTAATTAGATAAAGACTCCATATTTTGTCTGGTAAGATTTTGTTAAGATACAAGCTCATAACTGTCTGAACTTTTCTTTTTTCTTTCTCCCTGCCTTTCACCCATGCAAGCCTTCTTTCCTTCAAATAAAGTTTCTAATAGTTTATCTGATTTTTGTTATATTTGTATGATTTGACTTTATGATAAAAAATTGACTTTCTATTTATATTTTGCCCTCTTTTTTTGACTTGGAGAAGCCTCATCAAATTGCCTGTGAAATAATAGTTACTCTTTGGCCAATGAATTCATGTGCAGGGAAAAGAATGTTAGAAGAGATGAGATTTAATGACATGAAAAGAAAATAGCATACTGCTTTTTAGGCATATTGGGCCTTCCTCTAACTCGTCTTGAGTTTGTTAGGATATCTGCATGTGTTCAAATAATGTTTAGTTTTTAGGTATTAATTATGGAATTAGTGAAGATGGTATGTATTATGTTTAAAATATATGACAAAAACTACAAAATGGAACTAATTTGTATAAAAAGAACATATGAAAGTTTCAGGCTGCAGCAGAGGCAACTTAAAAGAAAGATTCGATACTGTTTTATGACTTTATGTTGGATAGTGAAAAGAGGGACGTCTCCCTTGCATGTGCTTATCACGCATGTTCATGTTCTATGTGCCAGAGTGGAATGACGGTAGGGGTGGGGTGATCACCTGTCTTTTTGTTTGTTTTTGTTTGCTCAGTTAGATTTTATTTAACTTTGACTGAACTTAAATGACTTGGATTACTCACAGCAGCCCAGTGGCTAAAAATTTAGGCATTCATAAGAAAATCCAAATAATATCTTTCCTTTGCCTCCAAACACAAACAGGATGGAGAAATCATCTTTGAGAGTTGCATTGGCAAAATGTGGTCTATCTCATTCCTGGACTCTACCTAGCTTGGCAATTTACTCAGATGTTCATATGTCTGTAATTGGCACACTACAGTTTTTATGCCTCCATTGCGTAGTCTTTATTGGGTTTTTCCCCTGTGTTGGTTCCTGGGGTTGAATCATGAATCTGTAATCTGAGAAGGGAGGTGAGAGGGAACTCTGGCAGAAAAAAAAAAAAAAAAAAAAAAGAAAAGGAAAGGAAAGAAAGAAAGAAAGAAAGAAAGAAGAAAGAAAAAATAAAAAAGAAGGCCCCTTCTTTAAGCCCTAGTGGATTGAGAGGAGAGAGGGATGCAAAGCTGGCAAACAGATCGGATGACAATGTTCTTTTGTTGTGTTCCTCTCCTGACTGCTGGCTTCTCACCCTGCAGATCGACACTCAATGGCAGGGTAGCGGCTTTGTAGAAACATCCAGGCAGATATATGGGGTCTCTAAGAAGACTGGAGGGAGCTGTAGTCCCATAGGAGAGCCTCCAAAAGCCAGATCACAGTCATCTATTTAGGGAGCAGGTTCGAGTGCCCTCACCCATTCAGAAACCAGGCAGGAGTCCAAGGTGTGTTCTTGCTACATCAACCATTTTGGGCCTGGTGCACATTTCCTCACTTAGATGACATTTGAAGGGAGGAGGGTGAGGGAACTCTCAAAGACTGAGCATTTCCCTAGGGATATTAAGCCATCCGAAGAAACCATTTAAATCAGAGCAAATATGGAGCTAAACTTTAAATAGATGGAATATTTGAACTGAAGGACACAATTTAATGTAGAAGAGATAGATTTTGTTAATCAACAATTCCAACATTTCTTAGTACCTAGAGGGGTTAGGAAGATTGTCAGCTCTAGATATTGAGGCAGTGTACTTATTTGCATATATGAATACAACATGAGTACAACTGCACTTCTGATATACATGATTTGATCTTCATAAAATTATGAATGTTGCATAATGGTGTTATGTGTCATTTATATTTGTTAAACATATAGGTGATCTAGCTTTGGGTGTATACTGGTCTCTGAAGGTCTCTGAAATAGAGATATTTACATTGACTGAATACTTTTGTTCATATTTTCTTATCCCTAAACTTTAACGTACTTAAATATTTGAGATGATTCTGAAAAATTCCTTAATTTTGTCAGACATTAAGAATAATATAGTGGAGAGAAGCATGGACAATGAGTCAAAATAAACTGAATTAGGGAGGAAGAATGCTTGAATAAGTTACTGTATTTCTCTGAGCTTTAATGTTTTCATCTGTAAAATAATTAATTCCTTTATTCCTTTTACTATTAGAAATCTATTATTATAAAAGACAAAGTAGTGGACTTACTCTATGGACTCTGCAGACTTAAAGAAGGCCTAAAGCTTTTCTTAAAGAACTCCAGTATTGAAAGCCTGGGCAAAAAAGAATGATTCATTGATGGAAGTTCCCAAAAAACAGAGCGCAGGGAGGAGGGAGAAAAACCAAGATCATACAGTGTCATGAAAGCCAAAGGAAAAGTGTTTCAAGGAGTGGTGAACGGTTTTGGCTTTTACTGCTAAAGCTTAAGCACAATGGGAAATGAGAAGAAACTGCTGTGTTTAGCAATGTGGAGTACACTGATGACTAGTCCAAGTGTGATATGAGGGAGTGGTGGGGAATAGAACCTGGACCGCAGAAAGTAAAGAAAGTGGTGAGGCCTGGGAAGTCATGAATATAAAGCCACGCTACTTATAAATTTTGCTGTGAAGGGGGAATAGGACCGTAGCTAGAGGGGAATTGAGGGAAGGCTTTAAAAACAAGAGGGATTTGACACTGATGGAAAAGTGGGGCAAATGGAAAATATGGTAAGTACCTAGGAGACAGTTCCTGGTACAGCTGCAGAGGATGGGCTCCTGTGCACAGGTTGGTGTCAGCCTAGAAGAGGAGAGAACTACCTTCCTTGTATCAGTAGTCCAGGAGGGAAGGGTGGGAAGGTCCCAGCAGGTACACAGATTCCCTGTGGGGCGCTGGAGTCTCTGTCCAATGGTGTGCATTTTCTTCACCATGTAAGAGACACGATCATTTGTTGTTGATGAGATTAGAGATCTGGGATAGGTTAGGGGGAAAATGGAAGATTCCGTTAGAGTAGAGGTAATTAAAAATGGTTGTGAATAATTAGCTGACTAGAAAAACACCTTTGGCACACCAGAATAAAGGGCCAGTTAGAGTTAATTCATGCTTTATATAAAATTCTGTCTTCCTTATTAGAATGCTAAGGTTTAAAAGATAGGTTTTTTTTCTTCACACTTGTCTTATTCAGCCACCAAATAAACATTTTTATTTAGCAATATTCCCCTTAGTTAATAGAAAATAACATTTTACTTATCACTGGCAAGCGTCTCTAGTCTCATATTTTAAACTATAGAAACTATATCCTGTCTTACATTTTGTAGTAAAACAATTGAAATACTAAAACTGAGCTCAACTTTCAGGTGTGAAAATTATCTTTAGAATCTTTGAAGCTAAATAAACAAAACATTCTGTCCCCTGCACCCACAAATTTTAATATTTTAAACAACTGAAATGATACAAATCCTTTATTGTTTTCAAGGTCCTATCTTATTTTATTCAAATGTTTTAGTTCCTTATGCAATTTGCCAAAATCATTGGAGCTTCAACCTTAATCCTTGAATTTCTCTTTGTAAAATGAGAAAGTAATGTAATTTTCTATACTGAGGTTGAGGGCTAGCTCAATTAGTGGGATAATTTTAGGTGTTACTGGGTGTTTATATATGTAGTCCAACCCCTAATTATTGCAGTTTTTCCTATAATAACAGAGGTTTCTTAAAGACAATTAGGATGGGAACTGTTTTAAATATTCTGTTTTTTTTCCACTTTATTTCAGATGAAGCTTTCTATGTTTTATTGCCCAAGAAAGAGGAGTAGATTTCTCTTTTTCTTTCTTATAACAGATTTAAAAGACAATTGCAGATGTCTTTTTAGTGGGTTTCTGTTTAGCCTGCTGATCTCTTTCTGTTCTATATCAATTTTATATAAAAGGAATTCATGTTCATTGGCTTATGTTACCAACTTATTATAAAATCATCATCATCATTATCTCTTACTCTCTTTTTCTCTCACCATCTTTTTAACCAATTTCTAGTATCTTTAAATCATTATACCCTTAGACTCCTGTTACACTATTGCTGGGCAAGATTTTTTTCAGAGTGAGCTAAAGTAGTCTACTGGTCAGGCTGCTCAAATTCAGGTTTGATTTTTGAAAAAAGGTTTTTTGTCACTTGGTAAAGATCATCTGAAGAGCTGGATCTTAATTTTAATTGTTTTTTAAATTTTTTTATTTTATCCCTTGACCTTGATTTTCAAGATACATCTGGGGAAATTTGACAATAGTGGCTCTTTTAGAGATGTGTCTTGGTTTCTAGCTTGGCTGATTGTGCCTTGAGTTGAAGTTTCAAAGTGGTTTTTAAAGAATTTGGGGTTCCTCAAACCTCAAAAATGGCTTGCATGTATCTTCTCTTTTGTTTTTATAAAGACACTTGTAATATGAGAGAAATGGGATATCTTGGAATGTTTAACCTCAAATAATTCAATAAGAATACATTTTGGTTTTCTTTAATGATACACATTTTCAAAATCCTTCATGTATTTTAGCCCACAATAGCATGCTATTTACAGTGGGGTCAGAAGATGGATGCTTTTAGGATCAGACAGCTGATTCTCTCTCTCTCATTCAGTGGTTTTGGACTTCTTTTCACTTTCAAAGTAATTATGCTGACCTGTTGATGTTGTTTATAATGAATCTGTTTCAGTCATGCACAGAAAATAAGTGTGTGCGTGTGTTTGTGCATGTGTATGTGTGTGTGTGAGACAGGATTCTCACTATCACCAGTCACATGTCCCCAGGCTTTGCTGTCTGGGGTCATATTCTTCAACATCTGCCCAATATTAGAGTTCCATCTTATTGTGTGGTCTTCCCTTCTTTGACAACTGGAGAAATTCGTTCTTTTATTTCTCTGAATGGTAAAGAAAGATTAAAATTTATTATTCTCTAGATTCTCTGTTTGAAGTGAGCTTATTTTTATTATTTTTTTTATATTTGTTTAAATCCTGTATCTTTTCTAAACTAGCAAGATGTGGAATCTTAATAGCAAGATGTGGAATGTAATTCATTATATGAAATAGAATGCTTACAGATAAAAGATTTATTTGAATATTTTTTTCTTTTTAATCTGATTTGGAAGAGGATGATAAAAAATTCAACATGCCCGAAGTCACTCAGTGATATTTTTATACTGATTGAGAAGTATGATACTAATTACAAAATTTGGGACAAAAAACCCACAATGATTGAAAGACACACCTCAGGGGCACCTGGGTGGCTCAGTTGAGCCTCTGACTCTTGATTTCAGCTCAGGTCATGATCTCAGGGTCACTGGATCAAGCCCCAGATCAAGCTCTGTGCTCAGCGCCATGTCTGCTTGTCCCTCTCTCCTGGTGCTTGCTCTCTCTCAAAAAATAAATAAAATCATTAAAAAGAAAGAAAGGAAGAAAAGCCTCATCATTATACAGTTTGAATATTTAGACAAATTCATCTCATAGGAGAAAAAGATTACTTTTTCATCATAAGAGTACCCATCAGATCATCATAAGAGTAAAGTACTAACAGCTTTTCCAATCTAGAAAGTAATACCTCTCTGAAATCAATGGTGAAATTTTATGTGCCATTTGATTTTTATCCTCAAATAAGAATTGACTTAAATCCCGTTAAATGAGCCTATATTACTACTTTGTTGTGTCATTATTTATTATTCTCTGTTTCATATCTAATAGTTTCTTCAAGTGTTTAGTTAGTCTCTGAAGGCAAGAACCCTATTGTATGCACGTCTGTATTTCCTAAAATATTTCAGAGAAACTAGATAGTAGTTAGTATTCAAAAATTGATTTATTTGGGGAGTCTGGGTAATTTGGTTGGTTGAGTGTCTCACTTTTGATTTTGGCTTAGGTCATAATCTCAGGGTCCTGGGATCAAGCCCCAAGTTGGGCTCCACACTCAGTGAGGAGTCTGCTTGAGATTTTCTCTTTCCTTCTCTCTCTTCCCCTCCCCCTCATTCATAAGTGTGCTCTCTCTTGCTTTCTAAAATAAATAAATAACTAAATAAATCTTTTAAAAAATTGATTAATGAGTAAAAAAAGTTGAGAATGACTGACTGCCTCCAGTTACTTGTTTTTCTATTCCAAAGCCACAATCTTGCCTGTGATTCTGTGGGTACATTTAGAACTTAGAACCCTGTGTTTTGAGCTGGATGAAAATGTTAAGCTATCAAGTGGTTAAGTAAAAAAGCTGCTTTGATGCCACAGAAGACCTCAGATGAATGCAGGCGGTTTCAATTACCATAAGGAATCTAGACTTTCCATCTGCAAAGTGTTTCCTTACTTCTTATCAAAATACTCCCCACTGGATACTCTTGATAAATAATGGTCTGATTTTTATACTTACTGAAAGTGGTTTGACATGTTTGCATTTAGTTTGTCAACTGATAGGGAGGAAATAGAAATATGTGACTTATCAATGTGTTGTATTCCTTGTCATAAGACAAGCCATTTAAGTATAAAAGGCCAAACTCCCACACACTCATTGAAGATTTGCATGTTTTTTTTTTCAATTGAGTTTCATTTTCTTGTATGTGCACATTTCAGCATATCACACTTATTTGTTCTCTTTGTATTTATGTATCATAAGCATTGAGCTTGGAAGAAGTTTAGGTAATGAATGATAATACTGCAAAATTTATACTTTATAATTAAGATAAAGTGTTAAGATTAAGATAAAGTCCAGTATTAATGTTTTATGACCGTGTTGGTGATGGTGGGACCCTCTTGCTTCATAACAATTTACAGATTGCTACTGGTCAGAAAAATGTATAAACCATTATCTTGATGTAACTGTGTTTATGATTTCAAAAGAAATAGCCAGTAAATTGAGAGACATATTTTAGTGGTGGAAAACTGGAAATTAGGAATAAGTTCTTCAGAGTACAGAAATTATCTTCAAGAAGATAATTTGAAATATATTACCCCCACTCCACCTCATAGAAAGTTACAAAGGACCATAAGACTTCCTGTCAAAGCCAGAGAACTTTTTCCCTTACTTTGATAAGCATTTTGTAGAAATAAATGCAGCATTTTCACTCTCAATAGTAAGCATCTTTTCTGAATTTTCAACATTTCATATATTTACAGAGTAAAAATGAAAAGAAATAGAGCACTGGACATGTGATTTGTAGGGCTTGTATAAATTTTAATTACCAAACCTTGAGGTTTTTTAACAGAGAAGCTTCATTGTTGTGGAACAGTGAAAGAATGTGATATGGAAGAGGACAAGATATTTCAATCAGTGTTTCTGAGGCTAAAATTTTCATGAAAAAATACCATGTTAGTATCAGAATATTTTAATTGATTCCATATGTTATTTCTAGTTTGTGGCACCTGTAATGACTGCAATTGAACTATTCATTATAAATATGGGTTCCGTAAGCAACATATACTTTTGTTCTTTTTAGAAAGTCTCAAACCAAAGGAGCACATCAAGTTTTTTGAAAAAGAAGAGATTGAACAGGTAGCCTTTGTGGATATTTACAGTCACTATTCTGTCAAAAAGGTAGCCTGCATAGGTAATTAATTTCCCTTTAAAATATGCTGGATAGGAACAAGTCTCAAGTTTTATTTTTTTTTATTTTTATTTTTTTTTAATTACTTTTTTTTTTTCAATTTATCTATGATAGTCATACAGAGAGAGAGAGAGAGAGAGAGGCAGAGACACAGGCAGAGGGAGAAGCAGGCTCCATGCACCGGGAGCCCGATGTGGGATTCGATCCCAGGTCTCCAGGATCGCACCCTGGGCCAAAGGCAGGCGCCAAACCGCTGCGCCACCCAGGGATCCCAAGTCTCAAGTTTTAATGTTTACAGATGGGTGTAGTTAAAACTGCCTCACTTATTCATTTTTTAAAATGATTTTTCTTATTTGAGAAAATATATCTATTACATTCGCTAGTAATTACTTTTTAAGAAGCAAAATGCAAGACCCATAGACAGCTGTTACGTAGTCTCTGCCAATTTACAAGGCAGTAAAATACTATTACCCTCACACAAATAGCTTTAGTGATTATTTTTGTTCATATTTATTACATCTTATACGCTTTTTTCACAATAGCAAGTATTATCAACTCTCATTTCCTAGTCCTTAAGCTAAGAAATAGTTAATTCATAAATTTTCAAGAAAAAAAATCTCTTGCATTGGAACATTTTTCAGTTTTAAAGAATTGACAAGAAGTGTTCTATTGCAAATAGTTTCACACATAAAGAATACATAGAAAACATTTTCAGTGTAATTTTCTCACCCTTTTAAGTATTTATTTATTTTGGAGTAAGGAGTTCTAGATTGATAGTTTATTTTTTTCTTTAGTACTTTAATGATGTTACTCCATTTTTTAGCTTGCATTGCTTCCAGTGAGAATTCTATCATTTCTTACCATTGTTCTTTTTATATTCATTGTATTTTTCTCTGTTTTTAACATTTTTCTTATAATCATATAAACAATTTGATGCTCTGATTTAGTGTAATTTTCTGCCTTTTCTTGTGTTTGTGTTCTATACTTCTTGGATGTATATTAACAATTTTCATCAAATTTTAATCTACCTTTATTTCTTTAAATATTTTTTCTGTCCACTCCCACCCATTCTTTTTTCAAAGACCTCAATTACAGAAAGAATAAAGCACTAATGATGCTTGGTTTGTTTGTTTGTTTATTTAAGATTTTATTTATTTATCCATGAGAGAGAGAGAGAAAGAGAGAGAGAGAGGCAGAGACACAGACACAGGCAGAGGGAGAAGCAGGCTCTCTGAGGGGAGCCTGATGCAGGACTCAATCCTAGGACCGTGGGATCACAACCTGAGCCCAAGGCAGGTGCTCAACTACTGAGCCACCCAGGCATCCCTATTTTTTTAAGCCTTTTATCTATCTTTTATCATTGTGAATATTTTCTATTTCTGTATCTTCAAGTTTACTATTTCTTCCAAATTTCTTATCTGTTGTTTATCCTATCCAGAGTATTTTTCATTTTAGATATTATAATTCTCATCTTACAAAAGTTTATCTTGTGGTTTTAAAAAATAACTTCTATTTATGTATATTATACTTAACCTTTCTTTAGTTTTATAAAAATGTGGAGTACAAGTATAATAATTTGTGTTGTCCTATCTAGTAATTTTATCATCTAGTAGTTTCTGGGTTGGTTTCAAGTCATTGACTTTTCTCCTCACTATGAATTATGTAATATCGCTTCTTTGCATGCCTGCTGATTTGTTATTGGATGCCAGACATGATAAATTTTATCTTGTGCTCTGGATATTTTTGTATTCCAAAAAAATACTCTTGAACTTTGTTCTGGGTTGTAGTTATATACTGCTTGGAAATATTTTGACCTTTTTTTTTTTTTTTTAAGATTTTCATTTGTTTATCTGAGAGAGACAGAGCAAGTGAGCACGAGTGGTGGAGAGGGGTAGAGGGAGAGGCAGAAGCAGACCAGGTCCAGGTCCATATAGGTACCACATAGAGTCCACCTTTATAAGTATTCTTTGACCAGTTTTATCCATTTGAGGGAATGTTATTCTATTTGATACAAGTGTAAGTCCTATTTTACCTTTAATCTAGCAGAGTCTGTTTATTTAGTTTATTTGTTGTGGATGGTATTTAGTAGGGTCTTTTAAAATCCAGCCCGATTATTTGTGCCTTTTGAGTGTTTATACCTGTGCTATTAAATACTACATTCACTAGCCAATTGTGACTGACTATTCAGCATTTGAAATATATCTGGTCAGACCTGATACATGCTGACAGTATGAAATATAGACCAGGTTTTCATTTTCTTAGTACAAAAAAAATATGTAATGTACTCTTAATAGATTTAAAAAAATTTTTTTAAAGATCTAAAAAAATTATTTATTTATTTATTTATTTATTTTTTATTTATTCATAATAAACATAGACATAGAGAGAGAGGGAGAGAGGGAGAGAGATATCGAGAGAGAGAGAGAGGCAGAGACACAGGCAGAGGGAGAAGCAGGCCTCATGCTGGGAGCCCAACGTGGGACTCGATCCCGGGTCTCCAGGATCGCGCCCTGGGCCAAAGGCAGGCGCTAAACTGCTGAGCCACCCAGGGATCCCCAATAAATTTTTCTATAGCTTACACATTGAAATATTTTGAAAATTTTGAGTTAAGAAAATATGTTGTTGAAATTATTTTTACTTGTTTTTACTTTTGAGAATGTGGCTTATTAGAAAATTTAAATGTCTGTGCATGGGTTACATTGTATTTCTGTTAGCACTATTAAGCTTTCCAACTTGAGATTCTAGGCCTTGTCTTCTGTTCTTCTTACCCTGAAGACCTACCAAAATTTATGCTCGAATTTATTTAGATCTTAAATAAGATTTTGTTGAAGGAGTGACCAATGGTATGTTCTTTTCTTGCTCATAGCAGTTTCTTTTGTGCCTCTTACTTCTACTTGTTTCTCTTTGATCTCAGGACCAAAATATCCCATTTGATAAACTTCCTTTTCCTCAACACACTGCTTTGTCAAGTTATCGCATAGCAAGTTTTTATGGCAAATAAATCACTCTTGTGAAAAGATTCTCCTTTATTTTCCTAGCAGTTAATGTTGTCAAAATAGTTTCACAATAAGGTAGTTCCATTTACCTTTAATAAAGCAGAAAGACACTTTATGGTGTCATGGTGCTGATGCTTATTCACCAGTGGGCACTATCATATATAAATTAGATTTAGTCTTACAGGATCAATTTAAAAGATATTATACCTTATCAAACTTATTACAAACATTCTGTCTTGGAAATGTGACAAATATAACTTACTTAAGTTTTAGATAAAATGAGCACACATGCACACACACACACTTGCGCACGCGCACATACACACACACCTCTTTATGTATTTCTGGATTCTGTCCCGATATAAAATATATCAACTTTGAGATTTGCATTTTTACAATGTACTATGTAAATTCTAGGTCAGAGAAGAAATATATTCATTGGGTCTTGTGCCAAATAGTGAATAAAATGAATGAAAAGCAAGAAGAAAAGGAAAACAAAAAATGAGCAGTATCTGAGAATAAGTGATAGCTTAATATTCTTGAGAATACGTTTTTGTAAAACATATTTCTCAATACGCCACATTTCCTCCAGGTAATACAACCCAAAAACCAGTTGCCATCCTTTAAACCTGTGATTTTACTTTTAAAGATCATTTGGCTTCATCATTTCTGTCTTTAAGGAGGGAGTGATTTGTACTGAGTACGGTACTGAATTACTATTCTTTTTTGAACAGCTAGTCATTTCATTACTCATGTATGTAAAATATCATCAGGTTAGGTAACTACCCTGTTGTGGAGGGTATACATTCTTATTTTAAGATATACATCTCTATTATATTGTAATAAAAAAAGTTCAAGTAAAACTTCCACTCTGAGAAAGAATTGACATGGATGTTTTAGAGATTGACTATGGCATTAAAGATTGGAAGAGAATTAATCTTCCAAGAAGAGTAGGAGAAACATATTTCTTTGTAATATTTGACAACCAGGCAATACAGAACATTATAGAATCAGTGTTAGAAGATAATCTGGTATACTCAGGGATACGGAACGTAAAACCGAAGCTACCTATTTCAGCCTTCGCCAAGTTTTACTGCTTATTATGCTTGTAGGAAAAAAGAGGAGGAAGACCTGTATCTCTTAAAATATTTTTCAGTATAAAAGCTTGCCTCTCACAGAGGAGATAAGGGGGATAGAACCACTTTCTCATGTAGGAGTGTTTCTGATGATCATCAAGGACCTATGCTTACACAATACAGCATTTGCTGGAATAGATACATCATTTTAGATTATCATTTATAAATATCTACCCACTGGGAGATACAACCAGTGAACTGTCCTACTTTAAAACCACGATAAATTGCTCTGCCCCAGTGCTTATATTTCTTTGAGTCCAATTAAGACAGGTTGCTCTGTAAGCTGAGCAGGTTAATCAAGCAGTAATGCCAAGATCTGCTATTGCTTCAGAGATTTTAAGTGGTCAGGAGAGAATTTGTAGCTGAGCAGTTCCTCAGGTCTTGGCAGTTTCAGTGAACTACAATGAATTTTGTACATTATTCTGTTGGTAAATTGAGGTGGATCTCAGAACAATGATCTCAAAAGAGCTTGTTTGGATGCAACATTTTGGGATACAGGGTTAAAAATGATTGTTTCTCAAACTTTTTACCCTTTCTCCAAGTACCTAATCATCAACAGATGATGGTTGCCTTTTATTTATAGGGAAAATACAGGTTATCAAGTAAGTACCTACTCAGCTTTTCCCCCTTCCACTTCTTTTTTTTCCTCCCCTCCACTTATATATGTATCTTTGATGTCACCCATCAGTTCCTTCTTTCTATTTTAGCAGAATCTGTGTTTCAGATTCTTTCCAAAGGCCTCAGAGGCAGTGGAACGTAGTGGTTAAGAGAACAGTCTTTGATTCCCAGCTCTCTGGGCTCTAATTTTCCCTCCTGGATTTGGGCCAGTTCAATATTTTGTTTTTTCCATCTCTATAATGGACATAATGAAGACATGTATCTCATAAGGTTCTGTAGAAAGTGCTATATTCAAGTCACCAAGTATAAGTGTATTGTTATCTAAGTATGTCTTAACTTTGGTTATTAATTGATTGATATACTTGGCAGCTCCACATTCGAGGCATAAATATTCATGGTTGTTAGGTCCTCTTGTTGGATAGATGCTTTAAGTATGATATAGTGTCCTTCTTCATCTCTTACTACAGTCTTTGGGATAAACTTTAATTTATCTGATACAAGGATGGCTACCCCTGCATTCTTTTGAGGACCATTTGAATGGTAAATGGTTCTCCAACCTTTTATTTTCAGGCTGTAGGTGTCTTTATGTCTAAAATGAGTCTTGTATACAGCAAATAGATGGGTCTTGCTTTTTTATCCAGTCTGAAATCCTGTCCCTTTTGATGGGGTCATTAAGCCCATTCACGTTCAGAATTACTATTGAAAGATATGAATTTAGTGTCATCATGATACCTATTCAGCCCTGTTTTTGTGGATTGTTTTCTTGGACTTCCTCTTTCTTTTACAGGGTCCCCCTTAATATTTCTTGCAGAGCTGGTTTGGTGGTCACATATTCCTTCAGTTTCTGCCTATCTTGGAAGCTCTTTATCTCTCCTTCTATTCTGAATGAGAGCCTTGCTGGATAAAATATTCTTGGCTGCATGTTATTCTCATTTAGGACCCTGAATATATCTTGCTAGCCCTTTCTGGCCTGCCAGGTCTCTGTTGGAGAGGTCTGCTGTTATCCTAATACTTCTCCCCATAAAGGTTATGGATTTCTTGTCTCTTGCTGCTTTAAGGATCTTCTCTTTATCTTTGGAATTTGCAAGCTATTAAATGTCGAGGTGTTAGCAGTTTTTATTGATTTTAGGGGGGGATCTCTGTATCGCCTGGATCTGAATGCCTGTTTCCCTTCCCAAGTTAGGAAAGCTCTCAGCTATGATTTGTTCAAATACAGTTTCTGGACCTCTGTCCCTTTCGGTGCCCTCAGGAACCCCAACTAAACATAGAGTTTTCTTTCTGAGGCTGTCATTTATTTCCCTTAACCTATCCTCATGATCTTTTAACTGTTTTTCTCTTTTTTCCTCAGTTTCCTTCCTTTGCCATCAACTTGTCTTCTATGTCACTCACTTGTTCTTTTAACCCTCATTAACCCTCGTCGTTAGGATCTCCAGTTTGGATTGCATCTCATTTAATTGATTTTTATTTTCAGCCTGATTAGATCTAAATTCTGCAGTCATGAAGTCTCTTGAGTCCTTTATGCTTTTTTTCTAGAGCCACCAGTAGTTTTATAATTGTGCTTCTGAATTGGCTCTCTGACATTGAATTGTAATCCAAATTTTGTAACTCTGTAGGAGAGAGGACTGTTTCTGATTCTTCCTTTTGTGGTGAGTTTTTCCTTCTAGTCATTTTGCTCAGTGCAGAATGGCCAAAAACAAGTTGTAGTTGATAGAAGCGCAAACTCTTCTCACTGTAGCATTCCAGCTGTTCTCTCTTTAAATCTCAGACCGAATTCGTAGGTTTTCAGGATGATTTGAAAGTTATCTAGGTAAGTTGGTGGGGACAGGTGACTTGGGGACCCTACTCTTCCGCCATCTTGCCCCCTCTCATAAGGTTCTGAAGCCAATTGAATTAATTAACATTAAAAACGTGAAGGGCACTGCCTGGTGCACAGTATCAACAGTTGCTATTGCTATGAGTTATTATCACTTTCTGCCTCAGATCTCAGCTCACAAATTCTTTCCTCTGTCCTGAGTCTTTAGTCACTTTTCCTCCACTGGGCCTCCTCCTTGAACTACCTTTGTACTTACAATCCAAGAAAACGTTCCTTCAGTCTGCTCTATTATACTCTTACCCTTTCTTCTTTCATTGCCAAACATTATGAAATAGTATTCTCATTCTGTTTCCCAATTCTTCTTCTCCAACTATTCTTCATTCTTTGATATGAACTGACCTCTATTCCCACTGTTAAACTACAACTGGTCCACACTGACTCCTGATTTTTAAACCCAGTTGCACACTTTTAGGCATCATCCCATAGAATCCTTCTGTGGTTTTTGACACTGGACCATTGTAGAACTACTTTAGATGATCAGGTTTTTCAGTGTCTCTGACATTGTTCTTTCCTGTTCATTCACTTCATTTGGACATTACTCTTTCGTCTTTTCTGAGTCTTCTGTTTTGAACACCATGTGCCACGATAATCTCCAGCTTTTGATTATGTGGATTTTTCTTACGTCCTGTGCTGCCAAAATATAACTTGAAGCGCATACTGCCTATGTCTCCTCTACATCCTAACTGGACTTGCCTTAATTTAGGCCATATAAATTTTCAATACACTTTATTCTAGCTTCTTTTATAGTAGCCATCTAATAATTGGTGTTTCAGCCTGTATTCCCTTAAATCTATCCTCTAATCAGTTTCTAGATTTTTTTCATTCTAAAATCTCAATCTAATTATCTCTCCTATGTGAACACAAGAATCCATCATATGCTTGCTATAAGGTAAAACTCAAATGTCCTATATTAGTTGGGTTCTATATTAATTATTTGATAAACCTTTACTTGTACCATAAGACTCAGCACCAATTTCATATCTTCTAACATTTATTTAATTCTCCAGGTAATTAGACACTACTTAGTTGCTTTCTTAGACGTGTTTATTCTTATAGTATTTTACAGACAATGTAATTTATTCATTTACATGTCCATCTCTTCCTAAATGATCCTTTTAGAATCCTTAGTATCTAACATCCCTACAGTATAACATAAACCTAAGTTTATTTGTTGAGTAACTACCTTTCCATAAAAGTAGGTAGTACTTACTGATGTGGGGAATTTTAGTTATATTCTCTCTCTCTCTCTCTCTCTCTCTCTCTCTGTGTATAGTATAAAATAGAAATATATTTTATTTATTAAATTTTCTTTCATATTAAATAAGTAATATTATGTAACCTAAAAATATTCTGTGAGATAATGTTTTTTCTTTTTTGTGTGGTCTTATAAATCAATCCTAAAAACATAAAAGTAAAAATTTTTGTAAGTAACTCCTGTGTGTATAAAAAATTTCAGGAAATGGCCTGATTCCATAATATTCAGGGAATTTACTGTCTTTCCAATATACTCTCTGGTTTTAAACATACTGTGTGCTTTTAGTCTCATCCATTGTGTAGGTAGTATTGATTCTACTGCTGACTTATTCTTGAAAAGTCTTATTTCTGTAGTATGTAATACAAGCACATTTACCATTTTTAAAAGACCTAGTAATAGTATATATACAATAAAATTCTCATTAAATGATAAAATCTTAAGCTTTGCGTATAAAATATTAATATTGAATCAAGATGTTTTAACAATAAAAATGCTATTGAATTATCATCAAAGAAGCCATAAGATTCTTTAAATGAAAAAGTCACTTCATGCAGTTGGTAAGATAGAAATGAAGACAAAATCAGTTCATGACTCCTGGTAAATTCTGCACAACTCAGAACTCTGTTAATGCACCCTTAAATTGGGAGCCAAAAGCATGTAGAACATTTCTGATATAGGTAAGGGGAGATAGATTTCAGAAATTTAAGCTCCTAAGACATTATTTTCCATTAAGATTTTCCTCTGATTATTTTCATCTATTCCAATATTGCCTAAGTAGATATATACTAATGCATTACATATTACATTCCATTTTGAGTTAAGAGCTGCAGGCCCATTGAAAAGGCTTCTTCAGTAACTGGAATGTACATTTTTAAATTATTATCTCAGTAGGGATATTGAAGTTTCCACTAATATTTCTACTTTATTTATTTTTAAGATTGTATTTATTTATTTGATGGAGAGAGAGAAAGGGCACAAGCAGGGGTAGTGGCAGGCCGAGGAAGAGGGAGAAGCAGGCTCAATCCCAGGACCCTAGGATCATGACCTAAGCCAAAGGCAGATGCTTAACTGATTGAGCCATCCAGCTGCCCCAAATATGAGGACTTTAAAAAAATGTTGATGCTGCTATCAGAGGATTACCCTATCCATATCGAAATGTAATAATATATTATTTGGTTGCATATTACAAAAATTGAGGCTCAGAAAAAGATTATTGTTATTTATAATGTCCACTTAATCATTTCGGCATTACAAGCTTTATTTGAAATGAGGACCTAAATCCTCCACCATTTTTGGTGCAACAAGAGATGAACTGCCACTTTTTTTTTTTTTTAAAGATTCTATTTGTGTATTTGACAGATAGAGAGAGAGAGAGAGCCTGCACAACCAGGGGGAGCAACAGGCAGAGGAAAACGGAGAAGCAGGCTCCCCATTGAGCAAGGACCAGATGCAGGGCTCGATCCCAGGACCCTGAGATCATGACCTGAGCCAAAGGTAGACACTTAACCAACTGAGCCACCCAGGTGCCCTGAAATACTTCTTTCTGTTCCACAAAGGTGCTATTGCTGAGTACGAGGCTTCTTTAACAACCAGTTAATAGGTTATACGACTGGCAGCATCACTTATGAATGAATTGTCTTGCTAGGAGTCAAAATTAACCATAAATGTTATATACTGTAGGATAAAAAGTTACAGTAGTATTTTTAAAAAAGATGTCTCTGTCAAAATAATGAGACCATCCAATAATCTGAACCAAAAAATCTTAGAAAAGCCTTGTTTGGAGATGAGCTGTGGGAGTTCAGTATTCTGAGGCACAAATGAAAGGAGGAAATGAATACATTTGATTGCATTTTAAAATCCTTTCTTATATAGAAAGTAGATAGTGCTCTTCTTGGTACGTAAATAAGTCAAGTGTTCTGCAGCAAATGACAAGAGCTTAGGAGTTAGATCTCCCCACTCAAGGTCATGTTCGGTTGTTGGGATCTGATGTAGAGCATGAATTCTTGTTCTTAGAACATCGGCTGACAAATATAATGTATTCCATAAAAATAAGAATTATTGGGATGCCTGGGTGGCTCAGCAGTTGAGCATCTGCCTTCGGCTTATGGCGTGATCCTGGTCTGGGGATCGAGCCTGCATCGGGAGCCTGCTTCTCCCTCTGCCCATGTTTCTGCCTCTCTCTGTGTGTCTCTCATGAATAAATAAAATCTTAAAGAAAGAATTATTAATAAAAATTCAAACAAATTATTATACACTCAATTTATTTTTACATTACAATTTAAAAAGGAAGTAAAAACAGTTAATGACTGAAGTGCATTTGTATTTCTTCCAGGCTTTTACCATACCAATAACTTAATGTTCCAATCACAGTATTCAACAATAATAAAATGTTTATTAGAACCATACATACATGTGTTAAGATAAGAAAAGGAAACAACACAGCTAAGGTGAGTAGCTGTACAGTAAAACTAAGAAAATAATTGAGGCTATATAGTAAAGTAAAAAAAAAATAAAGAAAGAAAAAAGGGAAAGAAAAAAAGGAGGAAATTAAAAAACAAAACTCCAAACAAAGCAGAGGGTGGGCCATTTGCCAAAATGGATTTGAGGTCCAACTTTTTCTTAAACTACCTTTGTGAGCTTCAACTGCTTGGTATGTCAGTGCTTCATTTATCCTATTCTCTAATAAAGAGTAAATTAGATGAAGGAGCCTAGAATTTTTGTGGAAAAGTGTTATTTTTTAAAAAATTGTTCTAGAGCTTGAATTGGTGATAGTCATTGTTGATATGGGAGGTAAGGAGACAGAATTTTTGGAAAATAGAAATCTATGAATTTGGGAATGGAGTCAATATTGCATCTTCTCAAGTGTAATCTCTTTACCTTGGAAATGGAAGTAGGTGGATGGAAATACCATGTGGATAAGAATGGTGGAAAAAATTTCTGTAAGATGAACAGCCTAGGACCATCAGACAAAAAAAAAAAGACCAACTTTAAAATAAAGCTCAGTGTAGAATGAGTCCCACCAAAATAATTAACATTTAAATGTATTATTTTAAAATGCTTTGAATACTCTAATTATATTTTAAAATTGAACATGGAGCTCTTTATGGAAAGTATATTTAAAAACTATTTTATTTATAAAATTACATTTTATAGTTAAAAACTGGTGAGGAAAATGCATTGTAATTTTGTTAATAATCTTTTAATCTTAAATGACACTAACTTCGTGAAATATAGTTTTTGAAATTTATATATTGAAATATTTAGTGAAAAATAATGAACTTAGTGGCCAATTAAAGCAATTGCAATGTATTGTATGTATTTGGACAATATTGTTCTTTATTAATGGTGAATATGAATCACTGCAAAAGTGACAGTTTTATTTTAAGTTTTATAATTCCCTTTAAAGCTTAAAAAATATTTTTTTGAATATAATGAACATACAATGTTACATTAGTTTCAGGTGCAGAGCATAGTGATTCAGCAACTCCATACATTACGCTATACTCACTACAAGTGTGGTTATCATCTGTTACCATAAAATGCTATTACAATACCATTAACTATATTCCCTATCTGTACCTGTTATTCCTGTGATTTATTTATTCCATAACTGAAAGCCTGTGTCTCCCACTTCCTTTCACACATTTTGTCTATTCCCCATCCCCCTCTCCTCTAGCAATCATTAGTTTGTTCTTATTTATAAGTCTGATTTATAGGTCTGATTCTGCTCTATTAATTTATTTGCTTTTTAGATTCCACATAAAAGTGCCATCATATGGTATTTATCTTCAGTATGACTTATTTCACTTAGCATATGTAATATTCTCTAGGTCCATCCATGTTATCATAAATAGATCTCATCCATTTTTATAAAAATGATTTTGAGTGCTAAGTACCATTGTATCCTTTTTATAATGAAGTAGCTGGGGCTCAGAAAAATTACTTCTCCAAGGTAAATTACTTATTGAATAGGAAGTAAAGGAGGGATTCTGACTCTGAAACCTACTCCTTATTCATATAATTATTTCACAAATGTTGATTGAGCACCTGTACTTTTCAAAACAACTCTCTGGGTACTGGGTTTATGAGCATGAGCAAAACACACAAAAAGCCCTGACCTCTTGCAGCTTGCAAGGTGAAAAGCTGGAAGACCAAAATGAAGCTACATAAGTAAGTTATGTTTTATGTTAAATTATAATGATGCCAAAGAGAAATAAACTGGGGAGAGAGGATAGAGAGTGCTCAGAAGGATGATTGCAGTTTTAAGTAGGAAGCTCAGGGAAAAACAAACTAAGAATGTAATATATAATCAAACCTGAAGTAGTTGAAAGAAATTTGCCATGGGTGTACTGAGGAGATGAAGATTATAGGAAAGGAAATAGCAATTGTGAAGGTCCTGTAGTGGGAGAAGGCACAGCAAATTCAAGGTCTGCCAAAGAGACCATGGTGACTAGAGCAGAGTAAATATGTGGGATTGTAGAAGATAAGATCATAAAGGGACAGGGAGCCAGACTGCATAGGACCTTGTAGCCATTGCAGTTACTTAGGTTTTTCTCTGGTTGGGATAATGGCTACTGAGGGATTTTGAGGTTAGTGATATGATCTGACATATTTTATCAGTGTTGAAAAGAAATGAAAAAGGGAGAATGAGTGGAAGCAAAGTAACCACTGAGGATGCTATTGACAATAATTCAGGGGACTTAGAATAGTGATTAATGGAGGGAATAGAGGAAAGTGGTTGGATTCTAGATATATTTGGAAGATAAAGCTAATGGTATTTGCTGTGGATTAAGTGTGAGTTGGGAGAGAAAACCATGTGAAGGGTAACTGCAAGTATGAAGTTGTCCTTTGGGAAGAGCAGGCTTGGAAGGAAGATAAAGATGAGGAACTTACCATGTTTTGGACATGGTAAGTTGGAATGTCTATTAAACATCCATGTGGAGATATGATAAGTAATTGGGCTTGGGGCATAGGGGAGAAGTTCAGGCTATATTGAGAGATATCAGTTATAGCAGAGATTGGATGGAAGGGAGTTAGTGAGGACATAAAAGATATGTAAGATTGAACCTTCAAGTATTTCAACATTCAAAGACTGTTGGAGAGGAAGAGGAAACATCAAAGGAGAATGAAAAGTAAGGCCCGTAAAGAGGGAGGATAACTGGGACCACAGTAACAAAGCAGAGAAGATGTTTACAGGCAGAGAGAATGACCAATTTTGTCACAAGCTGCTGAGGGATCAAGTAATACAAGAATTGAAAGGCGGCTATTGGGTTTACCAGGATGAAGCTCATTGGTGACCTCCACAGGAGCAGTTCCAGTGATGTAGGGGCAGATCATCTTGAGTGAGTGGACTTAAGAATTTACAGAGACAATCTTTTGAGGTGTTTCCTCTAAAGGGAAGTTTGGACTATTTACTACAGAGGAGGAAATGAGAATTGAGATGATAAGAGGATTTTTTTCGGATGGGAGAATATCATTTTTATGTTGACGGAACTATTCAGAAGAGATAGAAAACTTGATGTTGAAGGAGAGAGAGGTGAGAATTGCTGAGGCAGTGTTCTTGTATTGGAGAAAGCAGATGAAATTAGAGTGCTAAGTGGAGAGGCTGGCCTTTGCTGAGAGTTCACCCACTTTAACCGGAGGGAAGATGGAGTAGGTGGGTAACAGATCCAAGTATATGGGGGATGTGGTGATGGCTTGTGAATGTTGTCTTCTGTAATTTTTTTTTTAAGATTTTATTTATTTATTCATGAGAACCACAGAGAGAGACAGAGACATAGGCAGAGGGAGAAGTAGGCTCCCTGCGGGGAGCCTGATGCCGGGACTCAGTCCCAGGACCCTGGGATCATGACCTGAGCCAAAGGCAGATACTTAACCACTACGCCACCCAGGTGCCCCAGTCTTCTGCAATTCTTAATTGTTGACTTATACTGTCATGTTGGTATATAAAGTTATGTTGAATTATACAATATCCAAATTAGGTAGGTACATCTCAGGTTTCTTGAATTGAAATTTATTTAATTTAAAATTAAAGGCTAGAATGTGGTATAAATTGAGAATAAAACCTTTGAAGATTGTAGCAGATTCACATCATGGCTGCTAAATAACTGTTTTTTTATTGCTATCATAAAGATTTATGCTTATTCATGGAAAGAGCTAGTGTTCTCTTTTAGGTCTTTTTTCCTCAGAAACAAGGAGACAGTAATCATCACTATCAACCTTATCGTTGAAGACCAAGGACAGCAATAAATATATTCTTTAAGTGAGGGTTAAAATCATCATAGGGTGAATGAGTAATTTTTATTTTATGGTAAAATAAGTGACTTTTTCAGTGACACAAGTCTGTGGGAGAAAGAATGAAATGCACATTTGTGCATTAAAATTCTAGATTCCAGTCATCTGATAACATTTCTTGTCAAACTATTCTAATAGCTCTTACTGCTTTTGAGAATGTTAAATAAAATTTAGCAAAAATAAAGTAAGCTTTCCCCTTTCTCTATACTTCATGCCAAAAAAGAAAAAGGGCTGTATTTTACCTTTCTGTTAACAGGTACCAAAAGAACTTAAAATGTGGGATTTATCCAAGAAGAATATTCCCGAAGTTTGCTAAAAAACAACAAAAAAAAGTAATTTTAAAAATAGTGTACATTTAAGTTACATTTAGAATGTTCTACAAGCCTAAAAGGATGTTTGGAGTTAAGTTTTAAAAACAGTGGGATTTAGTGTAATAGGTTTGGCAACAAAATCAGGGTAGTTCATACAACTGATGAATTGATGCAGACCCAGCTGACTAACACATACCATGTGTTTGCTTTGGCAGAGAATTTGGAAAAATAATTTGGAGAAAAAATATATAATTCAACAGATTTCACTTTTGTTGTTTTGTGGGATTAAAAAAATTCTAATCAAACTTGCAAAGGTAGAGTTCACAAAGATCTTACCATTGATTGGAACCATATTTGGAAGTTTCATAGAAAAAATAAGATGGAAGAGGATAATTTCACTTATTTCATATGTTTCTCTTAATTACTCACTGCTCAGAATTAGATTTATGACTAGTTATTTTTCAATTGATACCATATTTATGAATTTATTCTGTCTAAAGGCAATACTATAAAATGTCACTTATCAACATTTCTAATGTAAATCATAGCATATAGAATCTTCTATTTAAGCTTTGATGGCCAAGAACAGCATTCTATTTTGCAATAACAATTAAGTATGCTGTCCTAAGACTTTGTTAACTTATAGATTTGATTTTCTTATTGTTGTTCAGACATAAGATTAAAGCTTGTTTCTTTTGTAAAGTAGATTATTTCATTATTGCTACAAGGTTTCAAAAGAGTTTGTTGGCCTTTATTAAAGTCTTGGAGTTCTCACTGTTTACTAAAATTCAGACATATTAATGATGTGATGGACCAAGGCTGGAATGAGCTCTGATTCTATTTTATGGCGTTGAAAATAGCTCATAGGCTATTTTGACCATTATAAGATAGATATGTTGAATATACTCCTAAATTGGTTTCAGAAACTAGACACATGATTTTCCACTACGGAGTAGCTTGACTTTATGTGCTGTGTTGCTAAACTATGAAATTCAGGAGATAATGGGATATTTTCCTTAGTGAAGTATGAAGAATTCTTAAAGCTGGAGGCAATTCAGTTCAGGATATATAAATGTGCACTGCTATTACATGGGAAAGAGCTGCAGACTGATGAAATAGGCAATTGATTTTCAAAAGTAACCATAAAAAGTATTTGAAAATTACTTACCTCTATTTTGGTGTCCTTGGACAAGTTAATTATTTATTTATTTTTGGACAAGTTATTAATGACTGTGAGAACTCAGTTGGATTTGTATCTTAAATGGGAATACTGATAGCTACTTAATTTCCAAGGTTGTTATAAAAAATAAAAATAAATTATGTACTATGTATTACACTTGGGAATGGGATGCTTCCTTTCCTCCCACTAGACTGTAACCTCAAGAGTAGGATTTTGATCGATTTTGAGTTTATTTTTGTGTATGGTGAGAGACAGTGGTCCAGTTTCATTCTTTTTCATGTGGCTTTTACAGTTTTCCCAACACCATTTATCGAAGAGACAGTCTTTCCCATTTTATATTCATTCCTCCTTTGTTGAAGATTAATTTACCATATAATTATGGGATTATTTCTGGGTTTTCTATTCTGTTCTATTGATCTATGTGTCCTATTTTTTATGCCAGTACCATACTGTTTTAATTACTACCATTTTGTAATGTAACTTGAAGCCTGGATTTGTGATACCTCTGGTTTTGTTTTTCTTTTTAAAGATTGCTTTGACTAAAAGGTCTTTTATGGTTCTATAACATTTTAGGATTGTTTATTGTAGTTCTGTGAAAAATGCTGTTGGTATTTTGATAAGGATTGCATTAAATCTATAGATTGCTTTGGGCAGTATAGACATTTTAACAATACTTGTTCTTCCAAACTGTGAGCATGGAATGTCTTTCCATTTCTTTGCATTCTCTTGAATTTCTTTCATCAGTGTTTTTTTTTTTTTTTTTTTTTTTTTTAATTTTGAAGTATAGGTCTTTCATCTCTTTGGTTAAGTTTATTTCTAGACATTTTATAGTTTTGGGTACAGTCGTTAATGGAATCCTTGTCTTAATTTCACTTTCTACTGCCTTTACCCCCAAAATACAAAAACATCAATTCAGAGAGATACATGCCCTCTTATGTTTATTGTGGCATTATTAACAATAGCCAAACTGTGGAAACAGCCCAGTGTCCATTGGTAGATGAATGGATAAAGAACATGTGTGTATACATATATACATATATGTGTGTGTATACATATATATGTATATATATGTGTGTATATATATATATATGTATTCAGCCATAAAAAGATGAAATCTTTCCATTTGCAACAACATAGATGGAGCTAGACAGTGTGATTCTAAGTGAAGTAAGTCAATCAGAGAAAGGCAAACACCATATGATCTCATTCATACGTGGAATTTAAGAAACAAAACAATGAGCAAAGGAAAGAGAGAGGGATAAACTAAGGGAAGAGTCTTAACTGCAGAAAATGAACTGACAGTTACCGGAGGGAAGGTAGGTGGAAGGATGGGTGAAATAGGTGATGAGGATTAAAGAGTATACTTATCATGATGAAAAGAAAAAAAATATTTTGAGAATCTTTTAAATAATGGATCCAATATTATGTCCTTAATAAATGTTCAAAAGATTGAATTCCCCATCTTCCTTACTATTAATGTAAAATATATAAATTTTGTCGTCTAGTGAGTGCCAAGAAGAGCTATAGAGTGAAACTCACCAGTTTTCTTTCTATTTTTAATTTGACTTTTAGGAAAACATTGCATGTTAACAATCCCTAAAGTAAAGGGAAGAAGTCAGAAATAGCTAGACTGTCTAGAAATGAAGGGTATTGAGTATGAGTTGAAGATAGTGACAGAGTTACCAGTAAGGAAGAGGTTGTTCAGGCTTAGATGGAGAGGTTAAGTGCAGTTATCAGAATATTCTCATAGATGTTGAGAGAATATTCAGGGGAAGAGAATCTATAACTGCCAGACAATGGGAGAAGTAAATTTATCTGATCCATACAGTTTTCTAGATTAGATTTATTATCTTTATTTTACTGATGAGAAAACAGAAGATTAGAGAGTTAAGTCCATGGCTATATAGTTAGTAGTGTATCATGAAGCTGGAATTCACACTAGGATAATCTGCCTTTGAAAGATGCCTATATATATATATATATATATATATATATATATATATATAATCAGTAGTACAAAATGTGGTGATATATTCATTAATGATTATTTTATTTTCTCTTCTACTCACTGAATTTCCCATATGTACAATCAGGGTCAATTAAATAAAAAGAGAAAGACGACTTATTAGGGTCAGAAAAGTCAAACATGAAATGCAGGATTGGCAAATAATTGGTAAATCTAGAATATTCTGGCAAAAATAAAAGTCTTCTTTGGCTCTGCTCATTGCCCATACTTTCAGATACTTTTTGGCCCCTTACTTTACTTTGGGCTATATTGATCAAGGATAAAAGTGAACCAAAGATCTATGGTTTGATTTGATCATTGGAAATGAAAATGTTTGTCTTTGAAATATAACTTGGGTCATGGTCTCATAGTTTTGTGGACTGCTGCTAATGCTGCAAATTCAAGACTATTGCTTTTGTAATTCTTGGTCAATGGTCAATGCTTGGCTTGGGCACTGTAGTATAAAAAGTGGGCTCATTAAATAACAAATACCTCTAAGTTGGATGAACAGAACAGCTTCAAAATGTGTATTTGGTCTGGCATTTCTGCATTATTTGTTAAACCCACAAAATGTAGATTTTTATCTCTAACTTCTGTTCACTCAATTGTGGCTACTTTAGGAAGTAGTTTTTCTTTTCTTTCCTTCCACAGTGAGAACTGCAAGATCATTGTTGGTACAATTTGGCCGTTGCTTAACAGAAGCAGCTTGTTTATATTACTTCCTGTATTTTTTAAAGACCGGTATTTATTATCCCTTAAGAAGTCCTTAACAACTTTCTTTCTTAGGGATTTTTTTTCTTGAGGAATAAGTCATGGACTCAATTAAGTTAATAATTTCTTACCCATGACGCCATAATGAATTTATTCTCCACTCAATAGCCTCTGGAGAAAATTACTCAGTATTTAGAGGGGGGAAAAATCAGGTTATAAGAAATCTTTTCTGGAAGGGTATATTTCCCAGATTCTTGCCTTAAGGAACCCATTTGGATACTTTTAAATAGTCCTCCATGTAATAAATTGAGATTCTCTATTTAAATCTACCTAGTCTTTTAGGAATGGAAGGTACTGAAAATTCACTTTTGGCAGTGTAAAGAAATGTTAATGACCTGTCTAGTAGTTGAATTTAAGCATACTAGCTTGCAACTATGTTGCCAAAACAAATGAAAATTCATTGCCTGCTATTGGAACCAATTTAGTTAGGTAACACTTCATTTTTCAGCATCATCAGGGGAATGAGTTATTCCACTTGAATTTTCCACATAAATGCCTCAGAATTATCTTTTGAAAATAGAAATCAGGGAAGGTTGGTTTCTTGCTGTAAACTTTTGGTGACTTCCCATTGTCTAAAGAACAATGCATTGCTATATAATCTACCATTCTAGTTTCATCTCCACCCAATTCCCCTACCACCAATAATGCACTTCAATGATGCACTTCAATTTATTTACCATTCTCTATACCTAGCATGCTCTTTTAACTCTTTGGTTCCCAGATGCCACTCTAAGGGGTCACAACTCCATGTCGATTTATTAGATCTCTTCTCCATTTTCCTAGCTCCAATGCATGTTTTCAATGTAGAAACCATACTGTATGGTGATTTTAAAATGTTTATGTTGGCCTCCCTCACTACACTGAGAGTATAATCATGGTCAGGGAACATGCCTCCCTCTAATTTTCTTTTTTAATTATTATGCCTTTAGAGATGTTTACGGTGCCTGGCATGTGGTGATAATATACTTGTTTCTTATGGGTGCTGTAACAAAATTGCCAAAAACCAGGTGGCTTAACATGATAGGAATTTATTTTCTCATAGTTTCGGTTCCAGAAACCTGAAATTGAGGGTTTAGTAGGGCCATACTCTCTTCAGAGACTCTAGGGATTATTCTGTTTTATGCCTCTTCTAGCTTCTGGGTGCCTGCCAGCAATCTTTGGCATTCCTTGATTTGTAGCCACATCACTCAATCTTTGCCATCATCTTTACATTGCCTTCTCCTACTTCTGTTTCAAAATTCTATGTTTCTCTAATAAGGATACATGTGATTGCTTTTAGGGCCCACCTGGATGATATGGATAAGTTTCTTCTTCTAAGATTCTTATCCGAATCACATATTTTGCCATATAAGGTAACATCCACAGGTTCTAGGCATTAGACCATGGAAATATCTTTGGGAACCATTATCAGTCTATTGCAGATACTTAATGTATTTCTAAACTGAATTACCTACTCAAATACTAAAACTTTCCAAATATTAAAATATATTTGAAGAAAATATTACTAAAGCATAGTTTATACTTAATTGCTTCCTTAATTAGAGTATGATATTCAGACCATATTTTCTTAATACCAGTGTTTTCTGATTTTCAAAATTAAACTATACTTTCAGTCATAGATTAATTTTAGGCTCCTAGAGAGTTTAAAAGAGCTCTTTCACTACTCTCTAAATATGTTTAGACTGTACTAGTTATTGAACAAAGCTATATATGCAAATTAGATTCAGTTACTTTTTCAAAGAAATTAGTGTGGAAAATCGATATGGAAGCAGAATTAGATCAATAAAATATGCAACTGTTGTGTGCCTAAAGGGTTAACTAAACCTTTCTGCTTTATGTATGAAAAGTTGACATTTTGTTAACTTTCTAACACTTCCCAACAACCTGGTAAAAATGACTTATCAACTATATTTTTGACATTAGTTATGGTAAAAATGTCTCTTAATTAGCAAATTGCATCTAGACTTGGAAGAAATATGAATGAGCTATATTAATAAGTGAACTATAAACAATTGATGAAGATGCTGTAACAAGATTGCCAGGCAATGCTAAGGGCCTAGCTGGGGTTGGAGATGAGAATTTACAGTAGATTCATGTTAAAATCGTGTGAGTTTTCTCTAGTAGAGTCTAGTCACCCAGGGTGTAGGTATAAATGAGAGGAGTTTCTAGTACTCCTCCAGTTTAGAATTTTGTCTGATTAGTTTCAGTGGGATAATTTGAGATGTTGGCAAGAGCAGTCTGGTGACAAACCATGGGCTCTTGAGAATGTAGAGTGGATAGAAAAGGATTGTTAGATTAGAAGGGAATATAGGCCTTGAGGGCCTTTGTCCTTCTTGGTAAAAAAGGTGTTGTCAGCAAGGGCATGAGAAACTGAAAGGAAAGGAAATAGTCACTGAAGTAGAATTGTTGGAATGAAAGAAAACAAACATGGGACAATTCCTTGGGGTGACAAGGACCTGCTCTGAGAAGGGGTGATTGATGCAGAGAGTAGATTGAGAGTAGCTGAAGTTAAAAACGTTCAGAAATTATAATGTTACCATGTGGGATAGATCATCTGTCTAGATGTTCAGATGTCTCCACTTGAGGGTGGAGACAAGATCATGAGTCAGATAGCAAATCCCCAAAGAGGTCAGCAGTTGATAGTGGCCAGGGGACGAAAGAGACTCAAGGAACAATGAATTGTTGCATAGAGTAGAAGGTGAGACTGAGGGCAGGAGCCATGTATGAGAGGCAGGTTTGTTTTTGACAGTAGATAAAGCACTTTTAGAAAGGGAATAATGAGTGTTTACAGTCAGAGTTTCCAGAAGGCCCTGTGGCATGAATTTGGGTTGCAAAAGAAGAGTAGTGGGGAGAGAGGCAATTGATTGCGTAGAAGTTGTGAGAAAGTATAAGGTAGTTAGGTGATGAAAGTAAAAGAGAAAACGTCTAAGTTCAGGAAAAGGCAGTAACAAAGCATTAGAGGCAAGATGCGTGGCCAGAATTGATGGCCTGAAATATCCCAACTTTGAAGTCAGTCATTCTGGATTAGGGCCCTCAGAGGTAGCTAGCTTGGTTTCAGCAGAGCAGATGAGAAGCATCACAAGGTGGTGAAGAACCCAGGTTCAGCTCCAAGTGGGCGACAAGGATTTGACACAGCAGTCACTTCTCACTGCTGCCAAGGGTAAAAGGTGTTCTCTTACTGTAAATTATGCCACCTTCAAACCTACTGCTTTTAATCTATTTTTGAGACTAGAATTGGATTTTTTTTCCCCCCGTAAAATTGGAGACCTTCTGTTCAGTAAAATTCATTTAAAAAGTCTTTCCCTGGGGCAGCCTGGGCGGCTCAGCGGTTTAGTGCCGCCTTCAGCCCGTGGTGTATGAACCTGGAGACCCGGGATCGATTCCCACATCATGCTCCCTGCATAGAGCCTTGCTTCTCCCTCTGCCCGTGTCTCTGCCTCCTTCTCCGTGTCTCTCATGAATAAATAAATAAAATCTTTTTATTTATTCATGAGAGACACAGATAGAGAGAGATAGAGAGAGAGAGAGAGAGAGGCAGAAACACAGGCAGAGGGAGAAGCAGTTTCCTCACAGGGAGCCTGATGCAGGACTCGATACCAGGACCCAGGGATCATGACCTGAGCTGAAGGCGGATGCTCAACCACTGAGCCACCCCTCTACCTTTGATTTTATAGTATTGGGTAGCTAGGATGTTTTCCTATCAAGATTTCAAAAGCTAAAGTCTAGCTTCCTTTTTAATATGTTCTATAACTTTCTTCTATGTTGGATATTAACATTTTCTTTATTAACTTGATGAATGAAATTGTTTAATAAGGTTTTAAAATGTTAAAATTTAGTGGTTACCTGCTCAAGGTAGTTTTTAGTTTGTGGAAGGAGGTAGTAAGTTAAGCAATCATTAGTTTTATAGCTAAAATCTATAGTTATTTATCCTGTTTTATTAATAATAAAATAGTAAGTTTGAATTTGAGGATTTTCTTTCTTTTTTTGTTTTATCCTACTTTTCTAACTTTCAGCTTGGAAAAGTCAAGCCCAAGAATCATGTATCTGTGACCTAGGTTGTTCCATTCTAACATTCTAACTCAGACTCACAAGCACTTGTCTCCCCTTGACATGTTTATATTCTCACAATTTGGAAGAGCAGTAATAACTTCCAGCTCCTACATTTCCAGCATTTTGAGATTTGGTGTTTTAGAACATTTGGTTTAGACTTAAGGACCTTTCCATACTTGTAGAGAAATTCTCTTTCTTATAAATCCTTAAAGATATTTTTCTTTGACCTGAGTTAATTTTCCCAGGTAATCTCATTACATTCTCAGCACCATAAATTCATAATTTAAATCATGCTAAGCTGAAAACTGTGGCATATTAATGTTTTCAGGAGATCTGCTTACTCTTGGATTCTTTATATTATATTAACTTTCTCACTTGAGTTATGTTAAGAATAAGTAATAAACATAATACTGAGATTATAAAATACTTTTTAAAAAATCTAGCAAGATTTTTCAAGAAATAGTATTGAAAGTAAAGATCACATTACTTTTAGGAATTATAGAACTTTTGCCCCAATCTTAGGGTCTACTTTTAGCAACTTTCAGTATATAACATTATTATCTACATTGTTATAGATGATATGTGGTCTATTAACTGTAATGTTATTAACTGTAGTCACCATGCTATACATTACACCTGATATTTTATAGGAGACATTTTTACTTCCACTATAAGTTTGGAAACAGCATATGCTTAAGTTTTAGATTCCTTTCTAAATTATATTAGTATTTTGAAAATAACTTAGGTTTTCAGACAATAGATCATAATGAGAAAATGAATTAGATTTCTCACTTTTACTTTTTTTATAAATGTTTTTCTATGCAAGCATGATTATTATACATGAAGAAGTTAAACTTACTTGAATCAGAAATTATCTTTTCTTATTTCCTTTATCAATTTTATGAAGTTAAATGAGAATTATTCTTCATTCCACACAAAGGTTAAGGATGAATGATTATTGCTCTTGCTCTCTTAGACCTAAGAAAAGTTTATGATCAAAACTTTAAATTAAACCAAGAGGATACAGTGACTCTTAAGTAGATAAAAATGATGTCCTTTAGCTTATTCTTAGTTATTTTCAGTTATTCTTAGATATTTGTTGGAATTATATATATAAATATATATATATAATATATATTATATATACTTACACTTTTCTTTTAATTAGTGATGTTATCAGCATTAACTCTAACTTTTATTATGGAAATGACTGCAATAGACTATGGCAGATAATACTACCTTTTTATAAGAATTGAATGCAGTATTTGAATATAACAGACTCTGAGATTGCTCACCAGAGTGAAAATTATGCAAAAAGATTATATTCTCCCAAATCATACAGTGCCTTAAAAGAACATTCCTAAAACCTTGCAAGTGTTTAGTTATCTAGTGACTAGGGATTTAACATGAAAAAAAATAATAGCTGGATTTCAAACCAGTTTGTATCTAATTTAACTGAACTCTTTAATAACGTTTTCTTTAAATAACTAGGAGGGAACATTTTCTCTGCAAATTCTAATTCTGATTCTTTGGCTCTGCTATGAAGTAGGCTCTGCTTTTGAGTTGGCTTGACATTTCACTTCTAATTCCTGGGCAAAAAGATTGTTGCAGTTTAGCTTGTGTAGAAAGGCACATGCTTTTTTTTTTTTTTTCCCTTTCTTTTCTTTCTTTCTTTTTTTTTTTTTTTTCTGTTGACATTTCACTTGGTCATTTTCTTTTTGAAAATGTGACCTCCCAACTTTGCTCTTTATCTCTTCTCTCTGTCAATTTCTTCCTTCCTCAGTCTCTTTTACCTTTGAAATTTCTTTTATCACCAACCGTGGCCTGCCCAGCTAGCAAGCTAATTGTAATCTAAGCGAGAAGAGTATTAAACCTTTTAAGTCCACCAAGTCTGGAATTATTCTAGCTATTATCTGGTGTTGCAAGCTAAACTACACAATACTTGCCCCAGAGGGAGACATTATCTTTATTACGCTGGTCAGGAAACAAATCGCCCCTGCCCTGGAGTGAGATACTAACTTCCTGAGTGCTCAGTAAATTGAGTGGAGCTTGTCCTTACAGATGGACTTAATTTATACAACTGATTTTCTGCTTAGATTTTCCTGTCTAGGATGAATTTCTGCCCCAAGCATAGTCTCCTTGTCTGAAGCACTTATATTTTACTCTATTTTGCTAATCTCTTTCACCAAGATACATGTCTTTTCCTTGTTCACAATCATCTCTGCCTTGTGTCTCTTTGTGAATGAGCTGATGACAAAGACCCCAGACCCCAAGACCTGAATTTGAATCAGATTTAAATATTAATATATGCAAACATGAACTAAGCACAACTTGATCACACCTCTTTGGGCCTTTGTCAGACTATCCAGTGGACCTCACAATCTACTTCATTTAGATGTTTCCTTAGATACTTTTGTGGTAAGTGGGGGAGGGGAGCAGTTCTCTATGGCATTTTTATATGACTATGACAGTTTTTGCTCCCAGCTATCTTTTAAAGGATGTTTGTATATCATACAGTTTTAGTCTCCATACCCTCTATAGAGGTAAAGGGCAGATTTGATTCCTAACCAGGACAGTAAAAGTATCTCCTTTTGGACTAAGGACAATGTTAGCTACCTTTACCCTTTATAGATTGAGGGGTTTCCTAAACGCAGGCTTTATAAAATGCGCCCAGCATCCATTGGTGCCTTCCTACGTGGCCCCCATGGGATTCAGGAGTGGGGAAGAACAGATTTATTAAAAAAAATTTTTTTTAAGATTTTATTTATTCATGAGAGACACAGAGAGAGGCAGAGACATAGGCAGAGGGGGAAGCAGGCTCCCTGCAGGGAGCCCAGTGTGGGACTTGATCCCATGATCCTGGGATCATGCCCTGAGCCAAAGGCAGACGCTCAACCACTGAGCCACCTAGGTGTCCTGAGAACAGATTTAAACATGAAGCTCATGCTGGTTGCTGTGCTATGAGTAATAAAGCCCTTTATCTCTCTGACCTAGGAGTCTCATGTCTTCTGCTTAGCATGTATGAGAATGTGAGAGGCTAAACTTTCAGATCCTTCACAGTTCTTGCTGCTTGTCTACTCTATTTTCATGAAGCAAAAATAATACAGACTTTAGAGTAATCTGTATCAGAATTCCAATTCACTCACTTAACTGCTTTGTGAGCTCATACAAATTAATAGCCTCTGTCTCAGTCTCCTCATTCATAATATGGGCTAACATTGAGGATTAAAAACTGAATGTAATATAGACTGGGTTTGCATATTTCATGGATCATAGGAATAATGTTCTAAGCCAGGACATCTGGTCCTCAAAGCCGTGTTCTTTCCACTGTACCACATGGATCTGATAGGAAATGCCATTTGATATATTGTCTAGCCTGTTCTTCTTTTCTTGTTTCACTAATTTCAGACATAACTATTACAAATAAACTTTCAGTGTCTCTAGTTAATTTTTCACTAGATATTTTTAGGAAAAAAGGAGGTATTATACTAATTGGGAGTATTGGTTGAAGATCTTACCTCTTGGAATATATGACATTTTGTATATATTTCATATTTCCCTTCAAAATTTAAAAAACTATACTCCTTTAAAAACTTTACCCTTTCCTTTTTTTTTTTTTTAATTACAGAAGATATCCAAACAGACTTTGCATTTAACTTTCACTGGCTGAAATTCTCAAAGTGCTGTTTAGTTCCTGCCACAATATCCCCACTCTGTAATCATTTACTGAGTCCTAAAACCTTCCTCAAAACTACAGAGCAAAGTACCACATTGTATGCCTAATTGAACCTCTTAAAACTTAGTAATACTTTCAGAGAATACTGTTTTGTACATTCAGGAAGCCATGTGATCCATAGAGTTGCATATTATTAGTATGATGCCATTTTAGAGACGTGAAAAACTTAATTACATTATTCATTTAACATTAAAACACATTATGTCTATAATGAAGATCAAATTGGAAAATATTTATATCATCTATTTTATTTAGCTCCTTTAGAATCTTGTTTTTATTATTCTCCCTACCTCTGAGTCTTCTCTCTTAATGAAAATTGTGAAGGCAACACTTGCCTTTCCTTAAATTATTAAACTTTCTTTCTTTACTCAAGGAATTTTGAAATCTCATTTCTTTGGCTATGACTTGAGAAAGTAAGTGTATTTCATTAGATTTGCCTCTGACTAAATGTGCAATAATCATGACTTCTGTTACTAAGCCACCACATCATTTATATGTAAATAATGGTGATATATTTGTCTATTGATTCATATAATGATTCTAGTTCAATAGTTTGTATAAGCTTAGCTCCATTATATCACTACTCTGTTGTATTTAATTATTCTTAAGTGGCTAAAACAACGTTCATTTAATTTCATCTTTTCATTTATTTATTTACAAACTGCCTTTTCCAAAAAAGAATTAACATTATTTATAAAGATACATATGCTCTAATTAAATATGAAATAATAAATGAGGAAATTGGAACAAAGAGAAAAGAGCTACATATTTGCCAATAAGATTTCAAGCAAGCAAAGCAAATTGAACATGAAGATTCATGTTCAGTTTGATGTCCATGAGATAATGAAACTATTTTCTCTTTGCAAAATGAAATTTTGTTGTTGTTGTTGTTGTTGTTAATGTGAACTTTACAATGTAATTAATAATGTTCTCAGCCAAATCTTTATGGCAACTGTATTAGTCTGCTCTGGCTGCCATAACAAAATACCACATACTGGCTGGCTTAAACAACAGTATTTATTTCCTACAGTTTCTTCCCAGCTACCCCATTCCCACCCCCGCCCCCAGAGGTCCAAGATAAAGGTGCTGGCCAATTTGGTTTTTGGTGAGGTTTTTCTTTTTTGGCTTACAGAGGGCTCCCTTCTCCTTGTGTCCTGTTATAGTAGAGAGAGAGAGCTCCCCCCCCCTTTTCTTTAGAGCTCCTCTTTTTATAGGGGCACCAACCCTTTCGTATTTGGATCTTGCTCTTAGACCTCATTTAACCTTTATCACTTTCTTATAGGCCCTTTCTTCAAATATATTCACCCTGGGAGTTAGAGCTTTAATGTATGAATTTGGGTGAGGGGGCACAAATATTCAGTCCATAATAGTTATAACGCTATTTCATAGGATTGTTTTTTTTTTTTTTTTTTTTTTTTTTAATCAAGTCTTTCAGTAGAGGCTGATGGCACTGTCCCAAGTACATTTGGGTAAAAGCACAACTGGTGCTTATTTCCATAAGAGCTACATTTAAATTTGGGAACAGTGTAAATATTTACAAGCAAAATATTTATTGAAGAAATTTTGTTTTTTTTTTTAATTTTTATTTATTTATGATAGTCACAGAGAGAGAGAAGGAGAGAGAGAGAGAGGCAGAGACATAGGCAGAGGGAGAAGCAGGCTCCATGCACCGGGAGCCCCACGTAGGATTCGATCCCGGGTCTCCAGGATCGCGCCCTGGGCCAAAGGCAGGTGCTAAACCGCTGCGCCACCCAGGGATCCCGAAATTTTGGTATTTTTATATAAATTTTATGTCAATATTAAAATGGTCTTCAAAGCATCCTTAATCAGTGGATAGTCATGAAATAAATTTTAGTGAAAGAGTGAGGATATAAACTCCCATATTCCAATTATAATAATGTGTCTATCAATGAAATGCAAGAAGAAAAGATTAGCAGTGATTAACTCTGGGAAGAGGAATTTAAAGTGACTTTATTTTCTTATATAAGTTTCCACTTACAGTGATTACACATAATGTTTATATTAATCACTAATGGAAAACTCAGTGGATAGAGTTAGATGTTAAAGAATAGATGTTAAAAATAAAATCTGGGAGATTTATTAGCCGGGTGATCCAAGTGTGTAGAGGAGCAGGTGTTTCCCAGGAATACCCTCTGGTTAACATGTATGCCCTAATGTGAACTCTGCACTTAGCAGATGGGCCCAATGAAGTCCACATCTCAGCAATTGCAGTGATGGAGCTATGGGACCAAGCCCAACGCCTGAGGTCCAAGGTATAGGAGGTGGCGGCATCTTACCTATAGACATACTTCATGGGCTCCAGCATTTGTATCTCATTCTGTTTTTGCACCAGTGTGAGTACTGAATTAATAATTTACTTTCAGTCAAGATATTAACATCTGCTTTGATCAGTGGGTTTTATAATTCCTTTTTAAAAAAATATTTTACTTATTTATTCATGAGAGACACACAGAGAGAGGCAGAGACACAGGCAGAGGGAGAAGCAGGCTCCCCATGGGGAACCCGATGTGTAACTTGATTCCAGGACCTTGGGATCGTGCCCTGAACTGTAGGCAAACACTCAACTGCTGAGCCACTCTGGCATCCCTTGGGTTTTATAATTTCAAGGGTCACATGGGTTTAAGTTAAATAAGAAAGTCTATAGCTGCCATCATTCAGTCTATTACCTAACTGTTTAGCATTTATTTTTAAAACACTCAACTTGTAAAGAGATAATGAAGTAAATTGGAGTGCTTATAAATCATAGTCATAAACATATTTTCACTTTTTGATCTCAGGAATTGTTCCACTTAAATAAATATTCAAGAAGTCATTGCTCTGTAAACAAAACAAAATGAAAAAAACAACTCATACCATAATGCCAGTCATGACATTAGGATTTCTAGAGGGTGCAAAATAAAGTGTTAGAAGGTACAGCCACTCAAAGAATTACTTCTGACCAGGAAAGAAATTCAACTACTGGCAAAACATTCAGGACTCCATGGCCTATTTCTTTTTCTTTTTCTTTTTTTTTTCTGTTTTTTGTTTGTTTGTTTTTTGTTTTTGCTTTTAGTTTTATTTTTTTATTTTTTTAGTTTTTTAGTTTTAGCAGTAGTTTAGTGATTCATCAGTTGCTTATAACAACCAGTGTTCATTCCATCATGTGCCCTCCTTAATGCCCATCGCCCAGTTATCCCAATCCCCCACCAACCTCCCCTTCAATGACCCTCAGTTTGTTTCCTAGAGTTAAGAGTCTCTTATGGTTAGTTTGCATCCATGACCTATTTCTAATCTTCCTTTCTGGCTTTACTTTCTCTTCATAAAGCCCATAGCCCGGCCAAACTGAACTTCTTGCTGTTAGGTGAGTAGGTATTCATGCTTCTTTACCTGTGCTCCTGCTGTGAGCTTTGCTTCCACTAGTAACTCTACCCTTGCACCTCTAATTGTAAAATTCTATCTAGTGATGTGCTCCTCATTCTCCACCAATTTAATGTAGTTGTCTTCACTTCCCCAAGTTCCCTTGAATGCAACCTTTCTATTGATTCCTAAATTACTTGTGGCTTTTTATGGCAGTAATCACTCTAAAAGAAAACATTATTCATGTAAAGGAGCCTTTTTTCTCCCTTTAAACTCGTAGTCCCTTAATCTTAACCAATCTTTTCCTACTCACTTTGTGTCCTTCACAGTGCCTAGCATAGATCTAGCAGGTGTTTCTGTTATCTATTGCTGTGTAACAAACCATTCCAAACCTAGTCATCTAACACAACAACTATTTCATTATTTCTCTGGGACTTACCTGGGGCAGTTATTCTGTCCCATACGGTGTTGGCTGGGACTGTAGTCACCTGAGGATTCAAATGGGCTGGAACAGGGAAGATGATTCATTCAAAACCTGGTCATTCATCCTGGCTATCAGCTAGAAGCTCAGCTGGGCTGGTCTACCAGAGTAGTCTGGACCCTTCACAGTCTGGTGGGTGGGTTGCAAGAGGAAGCATGCCAAAATGAGTTCTCAGAGTCAGGAAGTAAAAACTTCCAGTCATCTTCTTCTTCTTTAAGATTTTGTTTGTTTAGCCATCCAAGTGCCCCTAAAATGCCAGTTTTATTAAAGGCTAGGCCTAGAATTGTCATCGCACATTTCTGCTACATTCTATTGGTCAAGGTAGTCAAGGAACCAGCCTAAACTCAAGGAAAGAGGAAATAAATGCCACCTCTCAATGAGGTAAATGAGTAAGAATCTGCAGTCATATTGAATAATCATAGCAGATAAACATGTTCATTTATTCAACCCATATTATCAGTCATCTATTATGAGCTTTATTTTAGGCACTGGAGGTATAACATGAGGAAAAAAAAGCAACAGATAAACCTCCTTCTCATTATGAAGCTTTCATTTTACTGGGAAAAGAAACGAAATAAAAAGTACAATACATAGTACATTAGAAGATAGGTTTTATGAGTAAGGTGACCTGTTGCAGTGTTCCCCTTGCCTGTTTTCCCCTGTGTAACTACTAACAGCATCCCTTTTCACTCATAAAAAATGTCTTAGTTTGGACAAAAATTTATTTGGCCATCATTAACTGGTGGAAAATGAAGCAGAGAAGGAAGGGCATAGGGAGGGTAGGGTGTTAGGGACTGTGTATAAGTAAGATGATCAGTAAAAATATCACTGAGAAAGTGACCTAAGTAAAGATCTAAAATAAGTAAGAAAGCAAGGTATATGATTATATTTATATGCTTCAGTTCAGTGAAATTCAGAAATGTAAACATAAAAATGAAGAAAAAATATTGTTGGTGTATATTATTTTGTATATAAAATTCACAGGCTTCTGCCTCTTTTAAATATGCTCCACAATGAAATCGATTAATCCAAAATACTCCAGTCCTCCTTTTTCTTATTTGTTTATATAAGTAGAATTTGCATGTTATATGGCACTCACTTTGGTGTCAGAGATGAAGTAAGTCAATTTGGGCATATTCTTTCTTTCTTACAAAAATAAGTGAAAAACAGAGGAACTACTTTGAAAAGTCACTTACAGATTTTGGAGCATATTACCTGTATTATTTTGGAGAAAATTGTAACATATAAACATTATTCACCAGAGGGTGCTATAGCCATCTGAAACAAAGTACAGCAGCATAGGCAATCTTCAGGTACTCTCAAGAGCTTAGACTTTTGCTTTGGGAAACAGTATTGAAAATGTTCTCCTTTCCTAGATTTCTCCTCTTTCTTTTCCATTCTCTTCATATTACCTTCAACAACTCCACCAAACCTGAATGATGTCTTATACCAAATAAAATTAAATCAGTTGGGATCATTTGAGCCATAACTGTTGAAAACAGCCATGAATCATGAACATATAGGTAGTTCACAAAAATGATGCGCATATGTATATAAGCCAAGGTTGATATACTGAAATACACTTCCTGCCTAAAGTTACTTTCATGTTTTGTCATGGAAAACACTAACATCTGGTTGTTTTACAATGCCCTCTGAATGAATAAATGCATGAGCATATAAATAATAAGCATATTTGTAATGATAGTTATGTTTTTTTGCCCATGGGATTAAAAGTCTGTATTCCAATTGGAGACTAAAAAGATCTTGGCACCATAAGTTATGATAAAGTATGCACCAATAAGCCAATTTTATTGTTTGCACATATAGGTAATAGTAGTACCTATTTCAAGAAGTAGATTATATAGGTAATTCATGTGAAACCCCCTAATGCAGTTTCTGATACATAGTAAACTGGTTTTTTTTATTATTAGTTTTTGGAGATTTGGAGTCGGACTATCTGGGCTAAAATACTGGCTATATCATTTACCCTCTGAGTAACATTGACTAAATTATTTAATCACTCTGTGCCTTGGTTTTCTCATATTCAAAATGGTGATAACACTTACCTCAAAAGTTTATTGAACCAATGAATTTAAATGAACATACACATAGAGCATTAATCACAGGGCTTTTCTCGGTAAACACTCTGTGATTGTTATTACCATATGGCTATACCATGATAGGCTACAGCATCTTCTAGCTTTCCAGGGTTTTCCTATGTTCCTTTCTTTTTTTTTTTTAAGTTTTGTTTATTTATTTTAGAGAGGAGAGAGAGCAAGCACAACTGAGGGGTGGGGAGAGGGAGAGAATCTCAAACAGATTCCTTGCTGAGTGTGGAGCTAAACCTGGCCTTAATGGTAGGCTCCATGTGGGGGGCCTTGGGAGGTATGTGTGTGTCTCTCTTCAGGGGGTTGATCTCAGGACCTAGAGATCAGGACCTGAGCGGAAGTCATCACGCCCATTGCTTAACTAGCTGAGGCACCCAGGTGCCCCTCCTGTGTTCCTTTAAAATACTCAGTCATGTTCTCTGATACTGACTTTTCTTTCCTGGAACCTAAATTGTTTTTTTCTTTGCTTATCCATTTTTGGGCTCCCTTTCCAACCAAATGATACACTATTCACCAATTGAACTACAGGCATGGATATTCCCCAGGTGTCCTTGGATAGCTTTTGAATGGTACTAAACCATGTGCGTACTAAAATGTCTTCCCTTTGGTGATTTACTGCTATTTCTCCTAATTATCAAAGTAACTATTTCCATTAGAGAATGATTTGGAAAGCTTACTGATGGGCAACAGAGGGAAAAAAAGGGCATTATTTTAAAAGTATAGATGTTGCTCTGCCGTTTGCTCACTATGGGATCATATGCTCTTTTTCATACTTGGCCCCCTTTTAGAGCCTCACAGCCTCTTCAGGCACCAGCTTACTGCCTCTAGCAAATTCTCATTTGATGTTCTTTATATCTATCCAAGCATGCATCCATAGGTAAAATCAGTATCTGCCTTTGAATTCCTCCCAAATACCCTTCTTTCAGAAGGACTTTGCTTGTAACAGACTCTAAGTGAAGATCTTAAAGGGCCAAAAAGACTTTACTTTGACAAATGCATTTTTAAAATTAAATATTGGGAATTCTTATTCTTTAAAGATCGCAAGTGATTTCCTCACGTTATTTGGCTATTTCTTCTATTCTTCTTCCCCTCTCTTCTCAATCCCATTTCTTCCAGGAGAGAACAAAAACAATCCTTCCACCCAGTGTTTGAAATAATCAAACATTGATTTTTCTATTTTGCATTACTTTAAAAAAAGATTTTATTTATTCATGAGAGATACAGAAAGAGAGAGGCAGAGACATAGGCAGAGGAAGAAGCAGGCTCCCCAGGGGGAACTGATATGGGACATAATCCTGGGACTCCAGGATCATGCTCTGAGCTGAAGGCAGCCACTCAACCACTGAGCCACCCAGACTTCCCTTGCATTACTTTTTCAGTTCAACTTTATGTTATGGGTATTTTCTCATATAAATAAAAACCTTTTGAACAACATTTTTAATGTATACATATTCTATTCTATTGGAATACCTAATTTTCTTAGTCAGCTGTGCTTTGAACATTAAAATATTTTTTGTTTTTTTACTATTATAAATTTGATCTGAAGCTAACACTTCTTTTGGATATATTTTTGTTTACATCTCAAAGTATTTCAAGAATACTTTGTCTTGGGATCCCTGGGTGGCGCAGCGGTTTAGCGCCTGCCTTTGGCCCAGGGCGCGATCCTGGAGACTCGGGATCGAATCCCACGTCGGGCTCCCGGTGCATGGAGCCTGCTTCTCCCTCTGCCTTTGTCTCTGCCTCTCTCTCTCTCTCTGTGTGTGACTATCATAAATAAATAAAAATTAAAAAAAAAAGAATACTTTGTCTTGTGGTTACTGAAAAGCTTGATAAAAATAAAGTTTTTAATTGAGGAAATATTCTTTACTTAGTCATATAAAATACAGTCATTAAAAACTTGGAATTTTTTTTGCATTTGGAGCATTTGATTCTTTTTTTTTCTTCCCTTTATTTCAAAATAGGTTTCCACCTGTGTTGGTATTTCCTGAAAAATTGGCTTAGACTATATCTCCCCCCTAGAAGTTTGTACTATCTATGGTGATCATAAACCAGCAGGTGCTACTAGCAAATACAGAACACTGTATTTGTATTTGTTTCTTTCCCCTCCTTGCCTATTATCATCCTTCCTCTTTTGAAGTAAAACATATTGAAACCTACATGTTGAAAAAATGCCCACAACCCATTTGGTCCCCTCTCAAGCATTCTCCACCCCTCCAGTCAGAAGAAAGCCATTCTCAGTATCCTCTACCAAGAACTGCGGTAGCAATGGACTTTCCGGACAGGACGCTTCTCTTTCTTTTTCCACAGGAGCAGTAAGGAACAGCATCAATACCCAAGGGTTGTAGTGGCTCATCGTGGTGTGGCTGGAACAGGCCGTGGATGGAGGACACATGGATAGGCAGGCCTCCCACCTGCTCACACCACATTCCTGTTAGTGCTCAAGGGGACTTGAGGATGGTGGCCGAATTCTACTTGAGGTGCTTGCAAAGTTACTTATGCTAGTATGCAAGAGTTAACAGAGTTAAACAATTTTGCACTCTCTTCGAGGAATGATTTTTCCTGGTTGGTAACAGCTTGATGCTTGGACAGTGATTCTTGTCAGCTGTCACCGTGTAGGGTAAAAATGGCACTGCAATGGCAAGAGGTAAATTATACTAGTAGCAAAAGTGTGATGCCAGAGAGTTATTTCTCTCTACTGGTAAGTCACTTATTTGGCTTCTGTTGTCCTTGCTTTCCACTCTACCTACATTCAAGGAAACAAATAAGGAGGTAGAAAATAATCCTAATTTGCAATTCAAATAAATGTAGTGCACATAAGGGCTGATATGAATAATTTTTTTTGAATTCTCCTTTAGGAAAACAGAAAGGAAGAGTCATTCTTCCTGGTGTTCCATTTTGTCTATGTGGTACATAAAATGTTAAAAAGAACCAGGCATTCAGATCCCTAAAGACTTCCTACATTAAAATAAACGTGTAGACCGGAATGGGCATGTGAGAAGAATAACATGATTTTTCAGACCTTTCACAGTGTATGTGTAGATGGATGGTGTTAAATTTAATAAGCAATACTGCTAACTTCTCAACAACTCCCCTAAGGGTCTCTTCTCTGTTGGCCTTTGCCATCTATCAAAATCAATGTGTTGCTAGACAAAGAACCATGGTTCATTTAGTGTATACTGGTCACTCTACACTGGCAACGGGGGGGTTCTGGCTAGAAAGTTTATTAAATTTAGAGATTGATGATTGTTGAAAGTGGGAGTCTGAGTTTTATGAATGCTTTGTAGGTCTCCGCTTTGATGACTAACAAGGGAAGTATTCCTTAGGCCCCTGTTGCTAGATGACACAGCATCAAAAAGAGACTCCTAATTAAAACAAACAAAACCCATTTTGCTCTGTGTTCTGGGGATTGATTCAAACAGTTTGGGAATGGATAGACTTTTTGTTTGAGTCAAATCCAATAATTTTGTTTAGATTTGGAAAAGCCCTCTGAATTTCTCTTTCAATACTTAGTGGGCACATTAGAAACACTAGTGGCATTTATTAGAGAGAACCTTTCCCATTAGCTTGAATGTGGACAGTGTCGGGAGCTAGCATTCAGCTAACCACAGGGACTTCCTGGTGAGGATCAGTGGTTGCCTGCCCACCTAGCAGTGGGTGGCATTGCTAACGGCAAAATGCCAATGATCAGAATCACATCTCCAACACTTGCCTGAAAGCCTCCTGTGAGCTATCCTACGTATAATAAGAGTAAGAGTATTGAAATTCTAGAACAATGAGTAGCTATTCTGTGCCAAGCAGTGCTCAGTTTCTTTACATACATAATCTTACTTAATCTTTACAACATTCCAAAGTAACTAATGATGATATTATTATTATTATTATTATTATTATTATTATTACCGAAGAAAAAACAGATTTAGAGAAGTCTAACAATTTATCCCAAGTTACTAACGGGACGCAGAGTCCATTTTGAGCCCCTGATTGCAAAGACAGTGCTTTTACGCCTATGTTATATTCCTTAAATTTACCTAAGTTGATTGTATGATGAATGATAGTAATTGAAAGATTGAAATTCCTAAAACTTCACATTATTATAGATTTTAATGTTTGCTGCTATGTGAATTTTTAAAACCTCTAAAACATTTGGCTGAGTGTCAGCTTCTCTTGTTTTCACTTGTTATAATGGCCCAAATCTGAGAAGAGGGAAATAGCACCAGGCCAGTGTGATACACAAACTAGATAAACCTTGTTGGCCTCTGGTGATAGGCTTGAGAGAATAACAGTATTGATAATTTTTGTTTTATAATGAGTGAAGTTATATTTTTAATATACTAAAAATATCTTTCCTTGTACTCATAGTATCATTTAAAAATAGTCTGTTTTTTCTTGTAAGATAATACCTGTTGTTTTCATGTGATGTCTTTTTCTTTATTATCCTTCATGCTTTAATGGTCACAGAAGGTACATTACCATAATGTCTTTTGAGGACAGAAGATATAGGAAGGGTTTGGTTTTGGCACTGATGCTAGTTTAACCCAGTCATTCTGAATATTCAGCCTTTAAATTCGAAAATATAAACTGAACAGTGTGAAACTGTAGTGTAGAGGTACATCTAGCCTTTTTTTTTTTTTTTTTTTTTTGCATTTGTTTTTGATGTACCTAATTAACAAAGGAGGTGAGACTTACTCTTGGGAGCTTCTGAGGATGTCATTGAATTTCACATTTGGATATTTAGCAAAAATGTAGGGAAAAGATTATCTAAACAAAATGATGGATTATTGTTGAATTGCATTATAGCATCATTTATCTTTTGCTGTCAGTGGCACTGTAAAGTTTAGAACCCCCCATTGCTTGGGTACAGATATTTTATTACTGAGGTTAGTAAATAAGCTCTTAGAAATTTAAGAGAGTCAGTTCCTAGGATATGAAAGAGGAAAATCTTTATTGCTCTCTTCTTTTTCCATCTACATTTTTGTTTTCTTTAGAGGTTGCCATGTATACTATTTTTTCAAGACCAGACCACACCAAATGTTGTCTTATATCATCAAAGTCAGCAAATCAATCTGGAGCATCAAGCTTGTGCTAGACATTGAATTAGGTACAATGTCATTATTGGCTCCTCTCTCCATACCTTCTATCCCTGGATTTAATAACCCTTTTCTATAGTTTCAGGCCTGCTTCAGGTTTATGCCTTGAAACAGGGAGGAATTAAGAGTTTGGTTTTCTTTGTTTTCTCTGCAACTAGACCTTTGGTACATGTGTATCAAACCCTCAGTGCTGGGTTTCCAAGTGCCAGGCTTCCTTCCCATGAGTTCCCTATATTCCATGTGGGTTGCCTATTACTTGTGTCTCTACCACTGTCTGTCTGATGTCATGCACAAATCATCCATACATGTGTGGGTCCCAGAGAAAGTATCTCATATTCCTCCTGCTTCTCCTTCCCTAGGCTTATCCTTTGGTTATTGGATGTACATTCTGGGCTTGCAGTCTGTAAAAATGTCCGTATTCTGTACTGAGGCTTTAGCCAGCAGCACAGAATCCCCGGACGCCTAAGGTTAGTCGTCCAAAGTCTGAATTATATATCTCCTAGGCCTTTACTGTTTTGCTATGCATTTATAAAGATTTCTATTTTTAAAAAATCCAGAGAAAATGGTATAATTTGTCCTTCAGTTAGATTCCAAACGTTTTTTGGTAGGCTTCATATTTTAAGTTATTTTTTTGCCACTTCTTGATGAAAGTTAAATGGAACACTGACTGTAAGCTATGTATTTATGTGTAATCATGATAAAATCTTTTGGTTTTGGTTATAATTATTTTATAGCACTCTTCCTCAACATGAGGTAAAATGAGGACTTTTATTTCTAATTAGGACTTTGGGAAAATTCTGTGCAAGAACCTAGGAATTATTTTGAATCTTAGTCTTCTGCTTTCTAATCATCTTTCTCTTAATCATACTGTTGCTTCTGTGTTATTTTCCTGTTGCTTTGAATATTCTGGAAAAACAAAAATCACTTATGTGAAAGTATAACTGTTTGAAGGAAAGTTTGTTCAAAGGATCTGATGACCATTTTTTGGGTGGCATTGATTGCTTATATCTTAGGGATACAAAGGAAAGAACCTCTGTTTTTACTTGGCATGCTGGTGACGAGGCATAAATACTTGAGGGTGACAGATTGTTTTGTAGCTATGGAGACCTAAAAAGTAATTTTAAAAAATTTAAATAATGCTGTAACATGGGGGAGAGGAAAAACTGGTTTTCTAGTATTAGGGGCCTTGTAAATCATAGAAGAAACATGTATTTAGTTTTCTCATGTATAAAAATTCAGTTTTTTTAATCCACCATGTTTTTACACAGAAATTGGATTTATAAGAATTTAAAGAGAAATTTTGTTCAACTATTTTTTTATGTGACACAAAGATGATCTGGTTTGGCATCTTCCTTTTTAAAAAAATGAAAACAAACAAAAACAGCACTCAAGAGAAATATTGTTGTGTGGTATAGAAAGAAAAAAGTCCTGAGAGAAGATGTGAGTTTGAACTCAAGCTAAATGAATTTTGGCAAATTATATGCCCCTCTAGCTTCAGGATTTCAGTTTTCTCACCTGTAAAATGAGAGAGATTGGGCCAGAGACTCTCTAGTTTAATTGTCTATATTTCTAAGTAGTTGTTTGAACCCATAATACACTCCTGCAAATGATGGATGATGAATGCCCTGAGAATGACGTACGTTGAGGTTAAAATATAAATGTATTGGTCTTGCACATATGTAAAAATCAAGTATTGTTCAGGTTTTAAGTTGTGAGCTTTTTATTGAATCACTAATTTGCCTCCTGCACTCTCAATGTCCTGAGTGTTAGGAAACCAACAGTCATCCATAAACTTAGAGGGAAGTAGACATGATTTTTGTCGTTTCTCCTTGTCAGTAATGAGAGGCAAGATTGTTCCTAGGATTTTCGGGGTATTCAATAAGAAATAGTTAAATATTCTCTGAAGAGAACTTTGAAGTTGGAAAGTACAATGCAATGCAAAATTTTATTATTATTCTTTGATTGTCAACAATATTTTTCCCAAGTGTTTTGCTGGACTAAAAAAAACCAAAAAACAACAACTAAAAAAACATTTATTGCACTTCTGTTGTCCAGTTCCCTCTCTGGAAGCCCATTATTTTTAGCTGGCTTACAGCTTTTTAACTTTAGGATAAAACTGTTTAGGTCAACAAAGTCTCAGCCAAGAAAACTGTGAAATAACAAAATATTTCCAAGTATGTGACTTGTCACTATCTTAGCCATTAATTCTTCACAAATTTTAGGTAGAACATGATTTCATTATTGATATAATAATGGTATATGAAAAATATAAGTAAAATAGAGAACAATGAAAGTAAGACAAAATATCACCATAAATTTTATAATTTTATTTTTATTTTTATTTTTTTTAAAACTTTGTGGATAGTTTATTTTTATTTTATTTATTTTTAATTTTTATTTATTTATGATAGTCACACAGAGAGAGAGAGAGAGAGAGGCAGAGACACAGGCAGAGGGAGAAGCAGGCTCCATGCACCGGGAGCCCGACGTGGGATTCGATCTTCAGTCTCCAGGATCGTGCCCTGGGCCAAAGGCAGGCGCCAAACCGCTGCGCCACCCAGGGATCCCTAAATTTTATAATTTTAAAGAAAAACCCCATCATTAGCTTTAGGTAAATATTATTTCAAACAATTTGCTATACTTCAGTTTCCACAGAGGCAACTCATCAACATACAATCACACTTACAGTCATAATTTTTATAAAATGAGGTTCAACAATAATTCTAATTTAGCAGTATTAATTAATGATTTAAAGAAAAATTATATGGGTTTTGTAGTTTGGAAAATAATTTTACCACATAAGTTCACAAAAATCCCACTAACATTAAGAAAAAAAAGATTATAAATACCTTAATATGCTATCAAGAATTCTAAGTTTAATTTTTTTTTTTAAATTTTATTTATTTATGATAGTCATCAGAGAGAGAGAGAGAGAGAGAGGCAGAGACACAGGCAGAGAGAGAAGCAGGCTCCATGCACCGAGAGCCCGACGTGGGATTCGATCCCGGGTCTCCAGGATCGCGTCCTGGGCCAAAGGCAGGCGCCAAACCGCTGCGCTACCCAGGGATTCCCCTAAGTTTAATTTTTATGTGAAAATAAGAAATTGAATCCTTATATTGTTTCCAACTTCCTTACTTGACCTTCAGGGTTTTTATTATCTATATGATTTTTTTCACTTTGTCAAATGTTAGAATAGTATTCCTTTTTTATAATATAAATGCCAGTGATGTTTAGTTTTGTTTTTCCTGCATGTAGGTGGATTCAGTACCTATAAGACAGCACAATAATTTTTTTAAACGTTTTTTCTATTGAGATGTTTCTTTGGGCTTATCTTCTGGTTGATTGGATTTTTTGGTTTTCTGGAAAGGTGTATGTGTGTTATATTCCAGGACTTGTTAAATGTTTCAGTTTGACAGTTTTAGTTCTTTCATTACTTAGGAAATTTTTATGTCTTTGGACATTTTTTTCTGTGCCATTTGTCACATATGTCACACCACATATACTTATTTCTTTGACCTGGATCATTTTTTCCTTCTACATGTACCATGGTATACTTGATTACACTGTTAGCTCATGTCTTTTATAGGCACTTAATAATCTCATGCTTTTCTGTATGTCTGTTGGCTTGATGTTTATAATTTATTTATTGGTTTGCCAGTGGTGTTTGAGCTCTGTGTTTGTTTTTTTAGCTCTGGAGTTTCTCTTTTTGATTTCATTTGGTGGTTTATCTTAGCTTTAAGCTATTTATATTATTAAATTATTGTTCTTATTAAGCTCTTTCATAGCATGATGTGTTTGTAGGGAATGATATTCTTTTCATTAGGTTTGTTTATTTCTTTTTCCTCAAAATAAATTCTTCATCTGGCTTTTGTATGCCATAATCTCCCTGATTATTTTTCTCTTTATTTTCTTTTGACATAATGTGTATGTATGTATGTGTAGTTACTTTTTATTTATTTTTAAGGGTTCTTTTTGAGGTCTCTGTAGTAAGCATGTTTTTATTTATTTATTTTTATTGATTTATCCTTTAAGGTAGGCTGCATGCCCAACATGGTGCTTGAACTCATAATCCTGAGATCAAGAGTCACATGCTCCACCAACTGAGCCAGGCAGGCTCCCATAGTTATTTTTTATTTAGCTTATGCTAAATAGAAGCAGCTAAAACTGACCTAAAATTGAAACTGATTCAGAGAGTGGGTGGTTGCAGTTTGCCTTTAACTACCATGCTTGAGAACTATGTAGGGCTGTTTTATGAGTTTAGCTACTTTTTCAGAGCCTGCTGATGAGGATAGGACAAGAAAGAGGTGATCTTGTTAAGGCCTGAATGCAGTGTATATTGGATAACCGGTCTCCATTCTTAGATTTTGTCTGTATCTAGTTGAAGTTGTACCCTTAGCCCTGTGGCAGTATAATCTGGGGTTTCATATCATTTTCTCAATTCAGAATAAAGCCCTGTAAAATGGAGAACCCTCAAGTTTCTTCTGCATTTGCTGAGGGCCCAAGACCCAGTCTCTAATAATTTGGGCACCTAATCTTGAGGATTTTACTATGACTTTTTCTGGTTTCCTATGTCTCTACAGATTATGTGGTATTGATGTGGTTTGTTAGAATTTGGTAGACTTTCCTTCTTCTCCCAGGGCTTCTGAGGCCTTGGTTAGGGAGTCCTGCCCTGCTAGCCAGGATCCTATTTCTTTTCTTGGCTATCACTTTTCAAAGTTCATGGAATGAAGTTGGATTTCTATCTTTGTATGGTTGCTACTGGTGAATTTCAGTTTGGTTTTTTTTCTCCTATTTTGCATTTCATCACCTCCTGGCAGATGATCTGTCTGCAGCCTTGACTTCATTTTCCCATCTCCACTTTGGAGTCTCCATTTTTTTTTTTTTTTTTTTTTTTTTACATTTCAATCATCAGATTTCTGAACACTTTGAGGAAAGCGTAGACACTTGCCCATTTCTAGAGACAAAAGCTGGCTGCAGACCTTTACATAAATCTCCAAACAATTGGCTATTTTTTGTCTTTATTTGCCCTGATATAGCTTTTGTTCTCTGGGGTTTGCTGGTTTGTTTGTTTTTTTGTTTCTTTGGATTATGAAGTCTAGTGTTCTAGTTTGGAAACAGTTATATCAAATACCAGATTCGTGTACTCATTGACTTTTCATAAATACCTATCTTATTAATTTAGTTAATATTGTAACAAATTTCAATAATCTAGGACTTTATGGGGCCAAGCTATTAAATATTTATGTATCTGTTGCACAAGAAGATTGTCTCTATGGTTGGTATGGATGCCACTTTATTAAATTCAGAATTAAAATTGAGATATAATTTGCTGGTTTAGATTGTTATCCTTACTTATGTGGTAATTACCTATTTTAATATTTAAGAATGAGGATATTGTTTTTATTTTAACTTTTTAAAGATCAGTTTAAGACAATGACAATGATGTCCTTTTCTTAGATGTTACTTGGTTTTTATGACCTAGCAAGTTTGGAAGAGAAGGATTTTTAGATTAAAAGAAATTCTGCTCCATCTAATAGAATGAGTGATTCACAGTCATTATTGTTTAACTGGTGAGTTCTGATTCGGGCTGAATCTGAATTGAAGAGTATGAAGTTCTGTCACTCATAATTAGATTGCAGAAGAAAACAGAGCTATAACATGGATATTATTTGTACTTTTTGTTTATCTTCCTGAAACACAGGACTTCCATGGTGTAGAGATACCCAAAAATTGTATATCCAAAACAAATTACATTCCAAAGGCAGATACAAGTTTGGGTCTAACTGGCAGAATTTTAGAGAAACTGAGATTTATGATATGATATAATAAGATACCTTAACAGCTTTGGGGAGGAGTATATGTACATGTGTAATTGCCCCCTTTGTGCATATTATAGATTATGAGGAGGCAAATAGCATGTAAGATGTCTCTATTTCATGATTTACATAATCTATTAGCATGTGTATAGCTCTCCTCCTTAATTCTGCCTTCATAGAACCTGTGTACAAGGAACCTGACAAGACTGACACCATGTTCCTGTCCAGTTCTACCTGCCTTATCCTACACGGGTGCCTCTTCCATTTTTCTCTTTATAATTAAAACCTTCTGCTTGCCACCTTTCTAAATAACCTCATTTCTCTCCTTGCTCACATTATGTGTAAGAATCCATTTTCTCTTCTGATTATCATGCATACCATCCCCCCCCTATCATCAGTATTTTTACACAGCAGTTGAATTTTTTTTAAGTCAGGTCTAAAAATGTCAAAAGTCACTATTTGCCCAGTTTACATATGTCCTATATGGTATGCCACAGTTAATCCATAATTACTAACTTTTAATTTTCTTCCACAATACATTTGAAACCTTGAACAAATAAAAATGTTCCTTCTTTCAGCTCTGTTGGGTCTGGATAAGATGTGTCCAAATATTTATAGTTAGAAACCTTGCAGTGGAACCACAGTTTCTTTTTCTTAATCTTTTCCACTACCTAGTAGTGATATTTCAACAGTGAAGTCATTCCCTGAGTGTTCTCTAACTTTTATGTTTCTTTGCACTCTTATGCAACAAGACAGGAAAAGAAAATAGCAGCAGTTATGTTGTGAGAGGGAAAAAAAATCCCTATGGATGAAGGAATTGAAGTAGTGTTTATATTTTCTATTCCTATTTTAAAGGTAAGCATAGTATTGACACAATATTAAATATCCAAATATAAACAAAGTCAATTCTTTTCTAATTTTAGTGGAAGCCCTTCCTAATGCAGGATGAGTACAGTGACCACTTTATAGGCTGGATTACACCTGCAAGTTAACATTTATATTTGAGCTAGATATCTCATAGATATTAACATGTTGGGACCATAGTATGAGAATTGTTTTAGGATTCTAAATTCTTTATATAAAATTGAAGACTACTGGTCTCTCTGGGGGAGAAGAGATACAATGGGAAAAAAATAATCCTCTCATGAAATTCTAAGTGTGGAGATGCTTAACAGAATATGGTATCTCTAGCAGTAAAATAAATGGATAATTAACAATTTACTGTTTAATCTCTACAAAGAGTTCAAGAATGGATGATCAAGAGATTGAGAGGAGTTGCCTTAATTAAAAGGCTTGATCCTTGACCATCAAGCAGTTTCACAGTGGGATTCCACTTGACTGAAAGAGAGGGCCCAAGCTAGCTTCCTTAGAGGAAGGACCCTGCAGCACTATAGCAACATACTTAGCAGCGTGTCTCCAATTTTTTCTCTAAAGGAACTTATGGACAGTTAGTAAGGTAACTATAGAATGTGAAAAGAGAATGCCCAAACATTCTGAGCACCATAGTTCAGGTACAGGATCCAGGTTGCCATCACCATGCCCTGTAAGAGTGGGGACGTAAGGGGAGCCTAGACCTGGTTCCAAAGTGGTCATTTGCCCAGTTTCTGATTGTATAATTGGAATAGACTAGTTTTATATTTGTCATATTCCCCACTCTTTGGTCTTTGGGATAAGAGCTATTATAGTAAATAAATATTAAATAGAATATCTAACTCTGACTGCTAGTCCCCGACCAAATAGTAAATCATAATATTTTATCTGAGGAGGAATGGCAATGATTAACACCAATCTTACATACATAAAAAGTCCAGGATGATGATTGCCATTGTATTTCTATTTACTAGTCTGGACCCTGCAAAAATCTGGTGGATCCTGGAAGATGATAGTAGATTGCCACAAACTCAACCAAGTAGTAGCCAAGTTTAGCTTCTATGTCAGATGTGATATTATTCCTAGAATAGATTAACACAATCTTGGATGCATTGTTTATGATTATTAATCTGGGGGAAAAGGGACACCTGGGTGGCTCAGTGGTTAAGCATCTGCCTTTGGCTCAGGGTGTGATCCTGGAGTCCCGGGATCGAGTCCCACATCAGGCTCCCTGCATGGAGCCTGCTTCTCCCTCTGCCTGCGTCTCTGCCTCTCTCTCTCTCTATCATGAATAAATAAATAAAATCTTTTAAAAATCTGGGAAAAGTGTTCTTTCCATTTTGATCAGAAAAGAGGATTAGAAAGTTTATATTCACATGGAACAGATTACAGAATGCTTTTAGATTTTTGCAAGGATATATAAACTCTCCTGTCTGCTAAACATACTTAGCCTACTCAGTACTTTTCATTGCCTGTTATCAGCCCCTTTAATTTATTAATAGCATCTTGGCATCTTAACCTCTGCTACTTATAACACTATGACCTTCTGTATGGCAGATACATAACTTCTCTAGGCTTCATTGCTTCATTTATAAATGGGAATAATAATTATGCCTCAGCATATAGTATGAGGATTAAATGGGATAAATTTTGTTTTAAAAGTTAGGTGAAGATGGATAAGACCAAATGATTCAGACTTTATGAATTATAATCAGGGTCTGTCTTTGCTTAGGCTGCCATAACAAAATGTCATATACTAAGTGACTTATCAACAACAGAGATTTAGTTTTCATAGTTCTGGAGGATAGAAGTTCAAGATCATGGTGCCAGTATGGTTGGGTTTTGGTGAGGGCCCTCCCTGGATTGCAGATTGCCAGCTTCTTATAACCTTACGTAGCAGAAAAAAGAACAAGGGAGCTCTCTCACCTCTTCTTACTAGGGCACTAATCCCATTCATGAGAGTTCTACCCTCATAATCAAATTATGTCTCAAAGCCCACCTTCAACTACCATCCCATTGGGATTAGAGTTTCAACATATGAATTTTGAAGGCACAAACATTCAATCCATAGCAGGATCTAACCAGAAAAACAGAATATACTTCAAGTAGCCTACAGCAGAGGAAATATAATGCAGAGTATTGGTTTTGTAGGTGATGGTAGAATTGAGAACCAAACAAAGAACACTGAACATCCAGAAATTGGCAGCAGCAAAAGTATACATTATTACTAGGCTGGAAAGAGAAAGAAATGAGATAAATTGATGTTATTAGTTCCCAGGGGTTGGGTTGACCTGACGGAAACTGGGGAACCATGGTGGACTTGTATGGTAGTAGCTGAAGTCAAAGAGGAACTGCAGCCCTTTTCAAAAGAGCTGACAAAAGCAGAGTGGAAAGAGAAATACTAGAGTTATTCTGTTTTTCCTGCTTACCAATATCTTGCCTCTCATTAGCTGGAAGTGAGTTGAAATTAAGCCAAGGAAATACCACCTGCAGTCAGTCCAGAGCACAGGAAGGACTTGAAGCCAACAGTGTTTTCATCTATAAGAAATAATGACATCAGGCCATATCATTGTGGCATCAGGCCATATCATTGTGGGCAAGAGTAGGGTTGGATTACTACTCCCACTATCAGCTTTTCTGAAATTGGGTTAATCCCGATTTAGGAAGTGAAGAACTGGAAGGGCAAACTAGTAGAATACTACTCAGCAGTAGGGAATAAACTCCTGATACCTGCAGAAACATGGATGAAATCTCAAATATATTATGCTGAGTGAAAGATGGTAGACACAAAGAATATATACTGTTTGTTTCCATTTATTTAAGATTCTAGAAAAAACAAAACAATAGTGATAGTAGATCAGTGGTTTCCAATGGCTGGGATTTGGGGTAGTAAGGAAGAGGATTACTGCAAAGGGGTGCAAGGAAAATTTTTTATGGTGCTTAAAATATTCTATATCACAATTGTGATGATTATATAACTGCATGTATTTTAAAAACTTAATAGCACATTTAAAATTGATGAGTTATAATTTATGTAAATTATGTAAATTATAACTCAGTAATCAAATCAAATAGTCGTACACATATATTCACATATATATATATATATATATATATATATATGTTTTTTTATAGGGGTTGATTAATTACTCAAACATGAAAACTCCAAATTTACTGTCATTTTCTGGTTTTACGAATTCAGCAGGTGGATTGCTATTATATGGGAGACTAATTCTCTAATTAATCATTTGATTATGTTAGAGAAATCAAGGCCCAATTTCTCTAAAATTACATTTAAAACTTTGATTCTAAGGGTAGATACTCACCTGAATGAGTAGATTTTCCACTTTTCATTAGCTTTTTATTACAGAAGCACAGTTAGAGTATATGGTTCATAGGGCAACACTAATGCTGTCAATACTAAAGCATTGACATTAAATACATTAATGATTTTCTACAATATCTTAACAACAAGGCAAGTTAGAGGGAAAATGACTCTGTCAGGAACTCTGGATTCCACTTGAAAGGCTCATTTTTGGGAAATTATTTCCAGAATCAAGAAACTATATAACTCTATGACCTCCCAGGGTGAGGAGGGGACTTGAAGTACTTTTGCCTAAAATAGCAAAGTTGAACTTCTAAATTATGGAAAATGACAAACACATTGGAAATCTGGAAGAAACTTCTTGGGAGATTAAAACAACATCACAAAGTGCAGTTCACAGAAGAGAGCTGATTAAACTCAATATCATTGTGAAAAAATGGGTGGTACAATTTGAAAACCTAATAATATCGTGGACTGACTGGAATTTTTGGGAACACAACTTAATGGAATTTTGGCAAAACTGTTGGAGGAGTTGATTGCAATTTAATGTCATATGGAATTTACTTTCAAATACCAGTACTATAGATAAGATCCATAATGCTGGACAAAAACCTCTGTGACTAGACAAAATCATTGTAGGGAGAGATTTGAACTCCTGATGTGGGAGAGGCTCTCTTGTCAGAGGGGAAATTCTTATGTCTTTGGAGCTAAGCCTGGAGATGCAAGACTAGGAGGGGGAGCTGCCTGAAATACCAAACAGGGCATAGTTATTGCTTCCTGTCTAATTGTCAGGACCACAAGATCTACTTATCTTCTTGGACATATTGAAGGCGCACAAAGACTGCTGGGGAGGAGGCCTGTTGACATCACACAGACTCTAATCTTGCCTCCGAAATAAATTCAAAGGAACTTTTCTATTTCTTAGAATTGGAGAATTGGTATGCAGATGTGTGCTAACCTTACTTTATTTATTTGGAATTGTTCTAATCTTTCAGGAATCTTCATACTCTTCATAACTTGTCTCAGTTATAATGGGTAGAATTAGCAATTTGTATCGTAGAGTTTTAGCCGTTTAAAATACATCATTAAATGCATTAATAAATATGAAGGGTGAGCTTTATGCTTTAATAAAAATGCTCAGTAGTGCATTTTTTAATTGTCCCCGAGTTTCCAGCATTATGAAAATATTTTCCAATGTCATTTTGGGTCTTAAAGCTGTACTTAATAAGGAGAGCTGGGTCTTTGCCAATGGAGTTTATGGAACTTTGTTATAACATTGGAGTGGTAATACAATGGAGAGGTAACATGCCATTTCCCAGACTGTAATACAGAAACTTGAAAGGCATGAAATTTTATCATCTAGAAATATGTCTTTGGTTAATCAGAGTGTAACTGTAATCTCAGTGCCACGATAGTAGAAATTCAAATCAGTAAGTTATTTATTACTCACAGTAGGTCTTATTGATTAGGGAAAACATTAGGAAACCTTACTCATTGGATTCTTATTTCAAAGGCTTTCTGCCATTGTATTGTGATTTTCAGTGTATTATATCTATCATATTCTATTTTCTTTGAACACATAGATATTATAGAGGAGGCTGTTAGATTAAAAAGAGAATGAAACTTGGGAGGTATTGGGGGACAACCTATGCTGGGAAGCTGAGCAGATGTCCGGAATGCATTTTAATCCCTCAAGGCTCTTCAGATGTCAATTGGCTTATGTTTCAGGACACTATCTGTCAGATCATCTTGAGCTATCTCAGTTTTATATTCCTGGGGATTGATTTCATTAATGAAGAACATGCCAGAACCCAGGGTTATCTGCAGTGAAAGATGACTTCTTCAGGCCTTGTGAGCTGAAAGATGGCTGGATGACCGTTTCTTCTAAAATGGAAGAAATTAAAGCTTGGGACCATGGTGTGAAGACTCTTAACAGCAAGCTGAAAAAACAACTGGACACACTTCAGAACTTGCTGGCAAGTGTTTACAATCAACTGGAACCATTTCAGGGTACATTAGGAAGAGGAGGAGGCCTGGACCGCCGCTGTGAGAACTTAGTGCACAGAGTTCTCATCTTACAACAAGTAAATGCCAAACATTCTCCTGCCTATAAGGAGAACAATATTGGGTCAAGTAAATGCTTACAGTAAAAGCTGTGTATTACAGAAATAACAAATAGGAGATGTGACTAGGAAGTAATATCATATTCTGATCTGGCTTGTGAACTTTATATTCAAACTTCTTACTGCTGTGTGTGTTTAAGGCAGTCAGACTTTAAATACATCTATTATATTAGAATTTAATTTCTAAGTTATCACACAAAAGCAAGGCTCATGCAGATTCAAAATGGGAATTATGACTTACTTAAACAGACCTAGTGCCTGTAACATATTGCCTGGACTTCTGTTCTGTTTAAATTAATAAGCGAGACTGGCTACAACACGGAATAGTAATCCTCCCGCCCCAATGATGTACACACACACACACACACACACACACACACACACACATACACACACAGTAACTATGTGAGGTGATGGATATGTTAATTAATTTGATGGTGGTAATCTCATTTCAAGGTTCCCTGGTGTGAGAGACCAAGTCCAATTTGATTTCTTCCTAATTACTTCTCAGAGATTGTACTTGAATATTCATTGCAGAGTCTCTTACTGTTGACATACGTAAAATGACCATCTTGGGCTTGGAATAGGCAAGCCTATGGAATTCCATGGAGGCCATTTGAATTACCTCCTTTCTGTTCCTCCAGAGGTAGTTTAGACTTTCCACTGCTGCCCCCTCTTTCTGTTCTATCCTCTTTCTTCCCTAGTCTATTTTCCTCCTGTTCAAAACAATACTGAAGATTAACAAGTCTACTTCATAAGCTAAGGTCCAAGTGGTGTGGAAAACAAAGGCAAAGGGAATGTAGATAAAATTAAATTTCCTTATAATCCACAGACCTTTGACAAATACTGGAGACAGGCAGAGTAAGACATTCCTCCAGGAACTCCCAACTATTTTAAAGCTTTGCTACAGGGAAAAACAACGCTAGCTTCACAATAGCTAGGTCCCCAGGATCCTGTTAGTTTTCTTTAACATATGAAAATCCTTTTGGACACATCCCTTGTCTTTACTTCCCCTATGTCCACAGTATATAATCAATTGCTCCTCACAATCCCAGTGCAGCTCTTTCTGCTCACGGATCTGTCCCTGTGCTTTGATAAAAACACCTTTTTGCATCAAAAACATTTCAAGAATTCTTTCTTGATCATTGGCTCAAGGACACTACTTTGAACCACATCAACAAGTAAGAAGGAACATCAACAAGTAAGAAGGAAATACGTTTCTCTCTTCCTTCTTTCCTTCCCTCCTTCCTCCTCCCCCCCTCTCTTCCTTCCCTTCTTTCTTCCCTCCTTCCTTCCCTCCTTCCTTCGTTCCCCCCTCTTTCTTTTCTTTTCTTTTTTTTTTTAAGAAATATTTTATTTACTTATCTGAGAGAGAGAGAGAGAGACACAGAGATAGCAAGAGAGAGCATGAGCAGGGAAGAGAGGGAGAAGCAGGCTCTCCACTAACCAGGGAGCCCAACATGGGACTCTATCCTGGGGCCTGGAGATCATGACCTGAGCTGAAGGCATACACTTAACCGAGCCACCCAGTTGTCCTTTCTTTTGTCTTTTTTCAGGCACTTCTCTATGAATAGTTGCTTGACTCCCACCCTTTCCCCAAACTGGGATGGGAGAAGGGAGGGAAAAACAATAATCCTTCCCTACAGCTTCAACAATTTTATTCCCCTTTTTCTCTCCATCCCCACCCATGTAGGTAAAGGGAGGGACTTGGGGTGATTACAAAGGACAATAGTGGGATCAGCCACCACTTAATAACCCCTGGAGGAAGGATCCCAATTAATTATAGTTCTCTTTAGGTTGGTTGGTATAGGATATCTCTTTGTATCTAAGACATGGATCTTAGCCAATTCCAAGGCAATAGAAACATCCCATTTATCATGTTGCTGCACTTATAACCCAATTAATTTTATAATAAAGTTTTATATACACAAGGCATTGTAAGTATATCTGTGAGTGGTTATGCTTTTATGTTCACTTGTACTTCCATATTGTTAGTGAAAAAATGATTGTAAACTTTCAGAGATTATCCAGGAATGTGTTTCTTTCTTTCTTTCTTTCTTTCTTTCTTTTTCTTTCTTTCTGTAGGGAGGGAGGGCAGGTGAGGGGAGGGGGGAGGGGGAGGGAGGAGGGGGGGAGGGAGGGAGGTGAGGGGCAGGGGATGGGGAGGGTGGAGGAGTGAGGGTTGAGTGGGAGTGGGAGTTTGGACGTCCGGAAGGAAGGAAGTACGGGAAGGCAGGGGAGGCGTAGGAGGAGGAGGCTGAGGGGGAGGCTTTGTCTGTTGGCGTTAGTTCTGCGTGGTATGTTCATGCTCGTTTCTTTCGTCTTCGGGCTTTCGTTCTTCTTTCGTTCTTTCTTCTCTTCTTTTTTTCTTCTTTCTTCTTTCTTTCTTTCTTTCTTCTTCTTTCTTCTTTCTTTCTTCTCTTCTTTCTTTCTTCTTTCTTTCTTTCTTTCTTTCTTTCTTTCTTTCTTTCTTTCCTCTTTTTCTTTTTTAGAAGCTCTGACTTTTTTCTCCATCCGTCCACAGTCTCCTCCACATAGAACACTAATGGTTGTTAACCACATTCTCTGTGAAACTGTTGCTTTCATTGTTTTGAGGACCCAGATGTAATACCTTCCAAACTCTCTTTACATTTTCTCATTTACCCACCCTAATGAAAAACAGGTATCCCTTTATCCTCACTGTCATGGCTTACCATTCTAGGCTAATTCCTGCAAACCAAAATTGCAGCAAGACCCTCGTTTGGCTCCGATACACATTGCATGTATTAGCCAGACTAGTCTGGCTAATCTGATTTAAATGGAACTTCCATAAGAGTTTTTGCCTACTTTAAAACACTATCCTCTTTCAATATTTAACTCATAGACAAACTACAACAGCACTTTCAAGGCCTCAATGGTGCTGTCTTACCCTACCTATCCAAACTTATTTTTTCAGCCATCTCCAACGCACAAGTTTTGCTTCAGGCACACCTGTGTCTCAATGTCTCAGAAATATATACCTGGTCCTGCTTCTGTGGTTTAGCAGATACTTCCTCTCTCTTAATCAGAAAGCCTCCTAACTTCACTTGCCTGCCCAAATAGTGAGTTTTAAATATTACCCTTTTCCAGGAAATATTTCTGGAATGCTCTAGCTCATATAAAGTCTTTCTCTATTTCTATATATAGTAGGTAGACTTCAGATTGTGTAATGTTTTGCTCGGTATGCCCCCTGCTATGTTTATTTCTCCTTGGATTCAGATATTTTGACTCACTAATACATGAATACTTATTAAAGTTGGTGACCATATCTTAGATTTCTTTGTATGCCCTAAAAGAGCTAGGATAGTGTTTGATGGATAGATGACATTTAAAATTATATGGTTAATAGGTAAATATATAGTGTAGCAGATTGAGCTCTAGGCCAGTCATCAGAATAGTGTTGTGGTCTTAGGAAATAATTGGTTAACTTCATCCTCCATCCTCTTGTCTGTAAAATAGGAAAGTAATGCCATGTCTGTGCACTTTGAAAGATTGTTAAGAGTTACAAATAGGAAAATCTGAAATCTGAAAATAATGCTTTACCTATTATTTTAGACATATTTAGGAAAGTCCATTTACTTTTACTTTAAGTTCAATGTAAAGAAAACTATAGAAATTGGATGGAAAGGAGATTTTTGGTTTTCACACTCAGAAGGACAAGTTGCTTACATATTTTCCAATGGAAAATTTTTTCAGATTTGTTTAGGGAAATAAATTAATTTCATCTGTTTAGTAGATCAGGGTGTTGAAGCACAGAAAACCTTTGTATCTGATATAAGACCAATGGCAGAACTAGAAATATAATACAAATCCTCTGATTCTTGGAGTCTGAACATCTCCGTAAGTATTCTGCATTGTTGTAAAATTAAGAAAGCAACTAAAATTGAAGAAAAATTAGTTGTGAAATGTGGGGTTTTATACTTCATTAAATCTACAATCTGTGATTTTTTTTCTGAATATAAAAAATTGTCCTCTAGAGTTTTCCTTCTGATGATTTGAAGACAAAGAGAAATTGATGAACAGTAAAAAAGGAATGTAGGATATTCAACCGTGATATTTCTCTATGGATTCTCATTTACCTGGCATTGTTCAAGAATGTCCCATAGTCTACATTTAGAGATCAACCCCCAATGTATCTTCTAGGTTTATGACTATATGAAAATTAACTGAAACATTTGAAGGGAATTATGTACAGTTTCTTCTCCAGTGAGTAATAATTCAACTTAAAATGTGGAGAGAAGTGCACACCCAGAACTGTGACTACATAAATTAGATCAAGTAGAATTGTTATTTGCTCCACATTCCTCCTTATTCTGTTGAGGCTTATGATGTAATTCTCTTTAGAGGAACAAACAAGTGCCGGCATCTCCATAGAGCATCATAGCAAAATAAAAAGAATGCACTAAGTTTCACAACCTCTTCCATCATGGTAAAGCAACACTGTGACCTGGTTAGGCATTGTTGACTCCGTGTTTCCCCATTATGTAATTTTAAGAGCAACACCATAGTTCTTCCTACACTACCTCACCCAGAGAAAGTTGCCTTTATTTGGTATAAATAATTTAAGTACATTTTAATTCTAAATTAGTATTCTAGATTCTTCGATATGCTTACCTCTCCTTCCATGTTAAATAATATATTATTTTAGGGACTAATTCTGTGGCTTTTACTCAGGATATATAGTCCCAAAAGTCGATTCTAATAAATTTGCTCTAGTCCCATCATTTTTCCAAATTTTAGTGCTATTTTCAGGTCAAGTTAATAATGAAAATTTGTTAGAAGGTCACTGGAGGTGATTTTTCTTTAATGAGATTTGGAATTTAGTTTGCTAACCATAATTTCTGGATTAGTTTCCTAAATAGATTCTTCCCAAACCTTTTTAAGAAGAATTTTTAAAATTTATTTTATTTTTTAAATAATAGCTGACATTTTTATATTGAGGAAAGAAATTGGTAGCTTTCTGGATAAATGACTTATTTATTTTTGCTATGTGTGGAATTCTTCTTAAAAAGGATTTTTAAAATTTATTTTATTTTTTGAGTAATAGCTGACATTTTTATATTGAGGAAAGAAATTGGTAGACAGCTTTCTGGATAAATGACTTATTTATTTTTGCTATAGTTTGAGTATTTTAAAAAACAGATTATACTCATTAGAAAGTTAGTTAAAAACCACTTTCTACTTTGAAAAAAATATAACTATGCCATATATAGGACACATTTAAATAATAATGGTTTCTAGATCTTTGGTAAATTTAATTCGATATAGATTTTCCCTTAACAGTTGACTATAATCTGATTTCATTCGGTCAACTTACATTTACTGGGATGTAACAGGCACTTAAACCTCTAATGTTCACAGCAAGCCTTGAGATAAGTAGCATTTGCTGTGACAAATGGAAGGAGCAGAGTTTGGGGGTCCCTGAGAGCTGGTTGGGGAATCTTGCCTAAGACACTGACTTACTGGTTGTATCACCTGGGACATGTTTTCTAATCATTCTGAATTTTAGACCCCTCATTTGTAGAGTAAGGATGATGACCTTACCAGAGACAGTTGTGAGGTTAAATCATGTTTTTAACGTGCTTGGCAATAGAGGTAGAGTTGTCATTACTGGTTCCCTTCAGTCTTTTGTAGCTGAGAAAACAGAGGTTCAGACTTGAACACCAGATGGGTTCTACATGTTCCCAGGTTTTGGTCTTCTAGGCTTCCTACATTCCAGGCTGATGTAAATTACCTTTTACCTTTCAGATTATAATTTCCTTTTCTTTTTTCTTCAATATCTATGAATGAGTACGACCTTGCTGTGATTGGGAGAGAGGAGTCAGCTAGGGGGCTTTCTCTGGGTCATATGGAATCCTTAGATAATAGAAGCAGCCTTCCTCATTTCTAAAGATGTGTATCCTTCATCCTATCCCTGACAACTGCTTCAGGAAAGCAGTTTCCTATGACTACAGGTAAATCAATCAATCAACCAATCAATCTTTAAAGTGGTCTGGGAGAAAAAGTTAGACTCACCCAGGAAACTGGGTGATATCCTGATCCACCAGACTCTTATCTGAAGTTCCTTCTTCTGTCTTGCACATTGAAAAATTTTCATTTCCAGTTCTTTTTTTTTTTTTTAAGATTTTATTTATTTATTCATGAGAGACACACACACACACAGAGGCAGAGGCACAGGCAGAAGGAGAAGCAGGCTCCATGCAGGGAGCCCGACATGGGATCCCTGGGCTGAAGGCGGCGCTAAACCTCTGAGCCTCCTGGGCTGCCCCATTTCCAGTTCTTTTGAATTTTGTGTCCCTGACCTTCCTGAATTGAAGATTCAATTGTGTAGTGGCATAGTCTGCACACTCTTTTTGGAGCAGGTAGCTGTCCCTCCTTTGTACCACATTTCATAAAAAAAAAAAAAAAAAAAGAAGAAGAAGAAATGCTTTATCAAGACTATAGGTTACAGATGTTCTTTGTATTTCATGTTTTACTTTTCCCCATCTATATCCAAGAAATGTCCATGTCCTGTAGTTTATTGCTTTAACTTAATTTTGCTTTTGTTCCCATCATTCTTTCTCTCTCTTCAACCACTGTCTGACTTAGGGTCTCATCATTTCTTTCATGGTGAAGATTAATTATTTCAGTGTTTTCTATTGCAGTCTATTAATCTATGTGTATATTTTTAAGCCAGCACCATACTGTTTTAATTACTACCACTCTATAATATAACTTAAAAATCTGGAATTATGATACCTCTAGGTTTTTTTTTCTTTTCTTTTTTAAAAAGATTTTATTTATTTATTCATGATAGACACACGCAGAGAGGCAGAGACATATGCAGAGGGAGAAGCAGGCTCCCCATGTTGGGAGCCCAATATGGGACTCCATCCTGGAACCCCGGGATCATGCCCTGAGCTAAAGGCAGATGCTCAACCACTGAGCCACCTAGGCATCCCTATTTTTTCTTTTTCTTTTTCAAGATTGCTTTGACTATTCAGAATCTTTATGCTTCCATAAAATTTCAGAATTGTTTTTTCTAGTTCTATGAGAAAGTGTTGTTGGTATTTTGATAGATATTGCATTAAATCTGTAGATTGCTCTGAGTAGTATATACATTTTAACAATATTTTTTCTCAACTTAATGGAATGTCTTTCCATTTCTTTGGGTTGGCTTGAATTTCTTTCAGCAGTATTTTACAATTTTTGTAGTACAGGTCTTTCGCGTTTTTGATTAAAAATTTTCCTAGATATTTTATTGTCTTTGGTGCAATTATAAATGGGCTTGTTTTCTTAATTTCCCTTTCTGTTGCTTCCTTATTAGTGTATAGGAGTGCAACAGATTTCTATACATTGATTTTGTATCCTGCAACTTTACTGAATTTATTTATCAGTTCTAGTAGTTTGTTGGTGGAGTCTTTTGGGTTTTCTGTATATAGTATCATGTCATCTGCAAAATATGACAGTTTTACTTCTTTCTTATCAATTTGGATACATTTTATTTCTTTATGCTGTCTAATTGCTGTGGCTAGGACTTCCAGGACTATGTTGAATAAAATGGTGAGAGTGGACATCCTTGTCTTATTCCTGATGTTACAGGGAAAACTCTCACTTTTCCCCATTGAGGATGATGTTAGTTGTGGGTTTGTCATAGATGCCCTTTATTATGTTGAAGTATGTTCCTTCTAAACCTGCTTTGTTGAGGGTTTTCATCATGAATGGGTGTCCTACTTTAGCAAATGCGTTTTCTTCATCTGATGAAATGATTGGAATGGTTTTTATCCTTTCTCTTATTGATGTGATATATCACGTTGATTGTTTTGTGAATACTGAACCATCCTTGCATCCCAGGAGTAAATTCCACTTGATTATGTTTTCTGTTTTGTTTTTTTAAATATATTGTTGGATTTGGTTTGCTAATATTTTATTGAGGATTTTTGCATCTATAATCATGAGAAATATTGGCCTGTAGTTCCTTTTTTTGTGATGTCTTTATCTGGTTTTGGTATCAGGGTGATATACTGGTTTCATAGAATTAATTTGAAAGGGGATGCTTGGGTGGCTCAGTTGGTTAAGCAACTGCCTTCAGCTCAGGTCATAATCTCAGGGTCCTGGGATAGAGCCCCATATCAGGCTTCCTGCTTATCAGGGAGTCTGCTTCTCCTTCCCCCTCTGCTCCTACCCCTGCTCAGGCAACCTCTCTGTCTTTCAAATAAATAAATAATATCTTTTAAAAAAATGAATTTGAAATTTTTCCTTCCCCATGTACTTTTTTGGAATAGTTTGAGAATAGGTATTAACTCTTCTTTAAATGTTTGGTAGTATTCACCTGTGTAGCCATCTGGTCCTGAACTTTTTTTTTTGGGGGGGGGGGAGTTTTTTTGATTAGATTCAATTTCATTGCTGGTAATTAGTCTGTTAAAATTTTCTATTTCTTCTTACTTTAGTTTGGGTAGACTGTATGTTTCTAGGAATTTATCTATTTCTTGTAAGTTGTCCAATTTGTTGGCATAGAGGTTTTCATAATATTCTGTTACAATCATTTATATTTTTGTAATGTTGGTTGTTATTTCTTCTTTTAAATTAGTGCTTTTGTTTACTTAGTTCTTCCCTCTCTTTATTTTTAATGAGTCTTGCTAGAGGTTTATCAATTTTGTGATCTTTTCAAAGAAATAGCTCCTGGATTTATAGATCTGGTCTATTGCTCTTTTAGTTTCTATTTTATTTTTTTTAAAGATTTTATTTATTTATTCATGAGAGACACAGAAAGAGAGGTGGAGACATAGGCAGAGGGAGAAGCAGGCTCCCTGTAGGGAGTCCAATGTGGGACTTGGTCCCAGGACCCCAGGATCATGCCCTGAACTGAAAGCAAACGCTTCAACTACTGAGCCACCCAGGTGTCCCTATATTATTTATTTGTATTCTGATCTTTTCTTTAAATTTAAATTTTTTTTAAAGATTTCTTAAAAAGATTTTATTTATTTATTCATGAGACACACACACAGAGGCAGAGACACAGACAGAGGGAGAGGCAGACTCCTCTCAGGGAGCCCGATATGGGACTTGATCCCTGCACCCAGGATCATGCCCTGAGCCAAAGGCAGAGGCTCAACCGTTGAGCCACCCAGGCATCCCAAGATTTTTTTAAAAAATTCATTTGAGAGACAGGGAGAGCACAAGCAGCAGGAGAGGAGAGGGAGAAGTAGACTCTCTACTGAGCTGGGAGCCCGATGAAGGGTTCAATCCCAGGATCTGGAGATCATGACCTGAGCTGAAGGCAGACACTTAACCATCTGAGCCACGCAGGCACTGCTGCGCCCCTGCTCTGATCTGTATTATTTCCTTCCTTTTGCTGGCTTTAGGTTTTGTTTGTTCTTTCTCTAGGTCCTTTAGGTTATGTTGTTTATTTGAGATTTTTCTTGCTTCTTGAGATAGGCCTGTATTGTTATAGATACAAAACCCATATAGATGCAAGACTCATTTATGTACTGCCTATTAGATACTCTTTTCAGACTGGATGACACCTGCAGATTGAAAGTGAGGGTATGGAGAAACATTTATCATGCAAATGGGTGTCAAAAGAAAGGTGGAGTGGCAATGCTTATTTTGTCCAAAATATACTTGAAAATAAAGATTGTAACAAGAGGCAAAGAAGGGTACTATATAACAATAAAGGGGACAGTCCCACAAGAGGATATAACAACTGTAAGTATTTATGATGAACCCAACATGGAAGCAGCCAAATACATAAAATAACAACAAAGAAGAAATAATCAATAGTAATGCAATAATAGTAAGAGAATTTAGCACCTCACTTACATCAATGGATAGATCATCCAAACAGAAAATCAACAAGGAAATGGTCGCTTTGAATGACACACTAGACCAGATGGATTTAACAAACATTTTTAGAACTTCTATCCTAAAAACAGAATACAAATTATTTTCAGGTACATATTGAGCATTCTCCAGAATAGATTACATATTAGGCTACAAAACAAGTCTCAACAAATTCAAAAGAATTAAAGTCATGCCATGCATGTTTTCTGACCACCACACTATGAAACTGGAAATCAATCACAAGAAAAAAATCTGGAAAGAGCACACAAATAGGTTAAATAACATGCCATAAGTAATAAGTGGATCAACTAAGAAATCAAAGAAGAAATAAAATATTTTCTATTCCTTAATTTACTGTGTTTTCTAAAGTTTCTATGGTTTTTTAAAGTTTCTATAATTAACCACATATTTTTATTGCTGTTGTAAATGTCATTATTCATATATATATGAAATTTATCCATTTTGCATATTTCTGAAATTAGTCACCATTATTGAACTGTTATTAGTTCTTAACTCTTCTAATAGTTTATCGGTTGACTTATTATTTAGCAGTCCCAAAACATATTAAGTAATGGTTAATAACCATCTGTTCTGATTTTAACATTTCACTGTAAGGATAATAGCTCTCATACTTATCATATAAGTATGATAGCTCTCATTTTTACATAAATATCATTACTTAAGCTACTTATTTGGCATGCTACTTCAGTGTCTACAAGAAATTGCTAATTATGCTGGAGAATGCTCATTCTTCCTAGTATGCTCTATCCTTATCTTTCTTTTAATAATGGCACCTCTGAGTTGCAGTTGAGCACTTGGCTATCCAGCTAGAGGCCATGTTAGGGGCAAGTTTTGTCCAGTGTGATGGCAATAGAAGTGATGTCTTTACCTTCTGAATCATGTTATTACAAGGAAGCACTTTGCTTTCTATTCTCTTTCCCCTGTCTGTTGACTGAGTCTGGGCAACAGGCTCTGTTGCCTCAGGTCCACAATGGAAGCCACTTCTGAGGATGAACCACTCTAAGTGGCTGACCTTTGTGTTCAAAGAGGCACACTTCACATCTTAATCTCTACTGCTCTTTCCTTTGCACCTTCTCTTCTCTGAAACTCCCCATTGTGATGATGTGGACTTGATTTATCACACATAATCCCTTCAGCAAATCTCTCCCTATATTTTCATAATACATCTCAAATCCAGCCACTTTTTAACATTTCTCTCTCTAGATTGAATTAGATTGAATTTGTCTGATATCCTTCTAAGTGTTCTCTTATTTCTATTCTTATGGTTATATTATGTGCCCCACACAACAGAGTGCCTTTTTAAAAATGGAAATCAAATTATGTCACTTCTGCTTAAAACCCTCCAGTTGGCATTCTTTAACAGTTAAAATAAAATCCTGGCAAGAAAGTTCCTGAGAGATCTGGCCTCTGTCTTCTTCTCTGGCTACATAACATATCCTTTTCTTGTACCCTAGTCATGTTTATCAATATTGGCTTTCCTACTGTCACCAAGATACTCCATCCTCATTTTCACTCTGGGGATTTTATATTTGTTATTTGCCTGCAAAGTTCTTCTTTCAGATATTCTCTTAGCAAGCTCCTTTGCATCATCCAATTTTCTCTGAGAAGTTTTTTCTCACTTGCCTTCTAAAACAGCTGTTCCTTTATTTGACACTTTACTCTCATCCTGTCACACTTTTGATGATAGCACTTAGTATTACTTGAAACTATAGTATATTTCTTTTAATTAATCTTAAGTACCATTCTCTTTCACTATAATATGAATTAAATGATGGCATGGATGTTGTATTGCTTATCCTGTATCCCCAGAACTTAAAAAATACCTTAGTGAATGCTGCAAAAATATTTGTTTAGTAAAACATTTTAAGACATTAGTATTTCATGAAACTATCAATTTTGTATTTTATGTGTTGATATGATTAGTTTATTAATAGATTTGCTATTCATTTATTGCTAGACTAAAACCTTCTTTATCATGCTTCATTTAATTTGATGCTTGATAATTTTTCTTCTAGTATTTTTATTGATACAGATGAGACTAATCTATAGATTTTTTTTGTATTATCCCTGAAAGCTTTATGAAATGAACTGCAGCTTTTTACCTCAGCATTTTCTGTGGAAGAAATATTCTGCATTTCTGTGGAAGAAATATTATCTCTTTCTTATAAATATTGAAGAAAACATCCCTGGAATTGTTAAAACCAAAAATAGTTACTTAAGTAATTGTTTTATGACTTTTAAAATCCTTTCATGATTAACCGAGCAGCCAGGTACTTGATTTCTTTTTTCATAACAATTCACTTTTTCTCTAAAAAAAATTAATTTCATTGGAAATTTCAAGTTTAATAGTAATGACTTTTATATAATTTTATGCTGGTTTTAATACCTATCTTCTTTAGTCTTACTCCTTTCTCATTCCCACTTATGTGTGTGTGTGTGCGTATGTGTGTTAGTTTAGATTAGTCAACAGTTACTCCTGTCTGGAAAAACCCACAGTTTTTTCTCATATTACCTCTCTTCTTCAGGTCCTTTATGACTCAGTTTAGATAGAACTTCCTTAGGGAGGTCATTTTGATTGCCTCAGTTCAGTGAGATTTCAACTGCATTCCACTATATCTTCCTGTATTGTTAATTTATTTAACTATAAACAATTATTGAAAAAAGAAGCAAAATAAAACATAGTATCTATATCTATATCTATATCTATATCTATCTATATCTATATCTATATCTATCTATATCTATCTATATCTATCTATATCTATATGGTTTGGAAGAGACCTGTGTGGGATTTCTGGGGAGATGACAACTTTCTATTTCTTAATTTGGTGATGTTAGATGAATTGTTACTTAGTGATAATTTGTTGAAATGTACAACTATTTTCATATAGACTGAATATTGATGCTATATTTCACAATAACATTGTATTTAAAACTCAATATACCATTTTTATTTTTCTCATTTTTCTGGTGAGAATATTACCACAGATCCTAGCCACTGTCTAAAGATAGAGATTTAAGCACTATTGCTGCAGTGATTTGAAGTTACAGAAATATTTTAAGTAAGAAAGTAACAATAAAATTTAAGAAGAATGAATCTAGAAGTGGAAAACCAGTTATGAAACTATTTCAATAGTTCCCTTGAGACATTGCTTCTGGAAAAGACAGAATCATAGGGGCCAGATATAGTTTCATGTCTGATTCAACCAAATCACAGACACAATATACCAGATAATGGTTTTTAAGGCATTTTATAACAGATAATACAGAACAGTGATTCCTGAGAGATGGGAATCAAATGAGGTGAGGCCTGTACTTTCCCAAATTAACTCCTTGATAGTGAGTCCAAGCCCTGTGTAGGGAAGAAGAACTCAGGCAGAGCCCTGTAGACTCCTTAAGTTGACAAAATGGAGCTTGACCATTTGGGGAGATCAAGGCAGGTAGAGTTCACAGGACAAGGGACTGGAGAAAGTAGCTGCACAGAGAGAGAACTCTGAAGATATGCAGAAAGTCACCCTCTAGTATTCAGCTGAGTACTAATTAGCTCGTGCATGTAAGGAAACTATCTGAACAATCCAAAAGGATTAGAGAGAACAATGCCTAATATTCATATAGGACCCAGAATAGTGCCTATTTTACCTGCCAGAGTAGAAACCTTATCATATATGGGTCTCTGGGTAGAGCACCCAGGAGAGTTTTGATTCATTAGTGGGATATAATTAGCCACAGACTAAAGGCAGCTTTATTCCTTCCCAACAAGGCTTAAAAGCAAGACAATAGGATCTGTTTCTAAATATATGCATCACAGAAAAAATTTCAAGATGATTTATAATAGCACAAAAATGTTTGGCACTCAATAAAGTAAGATTTGTAATGTCTGTCTAGCATCCAATCGAAAGCAGACATTCAAAGAAGCTGGAAAATATGACCCATATAAGTAGGAAAAGAATCTATTAAAATATATCTAGAATCTAAGCAGATGTTAGAATTTGTAGACAAGTACATCAAGAGTTATACCTGTATTCTGTATGTTCAAAACGTTATGCAGACACATTAAAGCTTTAAAAAGATCCAAATCAAGCTTCCTCAAATGAAAACTACAATGTCTTAGATAAGAATACACTGGATGGGATTAATAGCAGATTAGATTTTTAAGAAAGAAAAATTAAGAGAAAATAAAATTTGAATACAACAACAAACTTTCTGGAAAGAGAAAAGGAAAAACATATTCAGAACATGAGGGATTAAAAGGACAACTTCAGGAGACCCACTATATGTGCAATTGGAGGCTTCAAAGGAGAAAAAGAAAGTAGAAAAGAGAGAAAAAATATTTGAAGAAATAATGTCTGAAAATTTTCCAAGTTTTAAGAAAAACTAGAAATCCACAGATCCAAGTATAGGAAACATGAATAAATGTATAGCAAGGCATACAACAATTAAAGTGCTAAACATCTGGGACACAGAGAAAAATTTTAAAAGAAACTGATGTAAAACAATACATTAGAGAGGAAAAAAGGCAAATAGGAGAGGACATTTTTCTTCAAAAGAATGTAAGAAGACAATAGAACATCTTTAAAGTACTAAGAGAAAGGGGGAAAAACACCCTACAATTAGAATACTATACCAAATGAAAATATCTTTCAAAAAAGAAGGTGAAATGTTTCTTATACTTGTAAGATCTGAGAGAGTTTAACACTAAGGATATGTTTTTAAAAGTTCTTCGGGTAGGAGGAAAATGATATCTTTCCTTTATGTATTCTTTAATTTCTCTAATTGGTCTAATCACTTTAATTCTTTAATTTCTAGTCCATATCTTTCACATGTTTATAGCTGATTATTCATATATCTAATGCTGTTATAAATGACCCCTCTTTTAAACATTTTAATTTCTGATTTTTCATTCCTAGTATATAGAAATATAATTGATTTATGTATATTGCTTATATCCTACAAATCTTGCAGTAAACTGTGGGTATGGGGAATTACATTAACTAATATTCAAATAGAACTAGAGTTTTTATTTTATTATTTTAAAAATATTTATTTATTTATTGTTATTTTATTTTTATCTTTTGTTGTTATTATTTTTAAAGATTTTATTTATTTACCCATGAGAGAGATAGAGAGAGAGGCACAGACATAGGCAGCACAAGAAGCAGGCTCCTCTGGGAGCCCGATGCGGGACACGATCCCAGGACCCCAGGATCATGACCTGAGCCAAAGGTAGATGCCCAACCACTGAGCCACCAGGTGTCCCTATTTATTTATTTTAGAGAACGGGATGGAGGGGAGGGGCAGAGGAAGAGAGAATCTCAAGCAGGCCCCCAAGCTGAGCACAGAGCCCATCAAGGGCCTAAAATCTCAATGATCCTGAGATCATGATCTGAGCTGAAATCAAGAGCCAGCTACTTAACCAGCTGAGCGACCTAGGTGCCCTAGAACTAGAGCTTTTAAAACTTTTTTGGTTGACATGGTTTTTGAAGTCATTGTCCCACAGTAATAATGGGCCAAAGAGTTAGACTGGATCACAAAGTCTGATCTAAGGATGTCAGTGTCAGCTGAGGTTGCTTTAATTTAAGTTTTTATAAAATAAAAGATACAAACCACATGAAAGGTAGTCCAGATATCAAGGACAATGACACCCTAATGAAGTAAACTTCCTCACAAACTTACTTGTATGAGAAAGCAGTTCAGTGTTCCCAGCAGCCAGTGTAGATAAAGAATCCATAACCATGAGTGATTCCTGTCTTTTATTCCTTTTTATCTTTGGAATTATCTGAGAGGGTACTATGTCAGTTCACGTCATGTCACCTGGTCCTAATGTTTACATCTGGGTTATCTTAATTGCTTCAGTACACTTCATTTCTTATTTTCCCCTGTGGTCCATGTCTTGCTGCATCACTGAGTCTACCGGTCAAGGCCTAGCTATGACTTACTATATAATAAGCTGATGATCAGTATGTGCAAAGAGACTGGTATATCAGGCAAAGTTAAATAACATATCAGCAACATACATTTTCTTGAGGCATGAAAGAAGTATGTAAGTAATCACAAATAAAAAATGTTATATGCAATGAAAATGATATAAGCGAAAGGAGAAAATGTTGGAAAAACTAGGTCATTTTTTCCTAATGATTGTTTTTAAATATTGAGAAGATGGCCACATGGGATACATTAATTTTGTTATATTCAAATGGCAAAACTAAGACTAATGGGCAATAATATTAAGAAAGGAAGCTTTAAAAAGCCAGTGTAAGGAAGAACAATTAGAGAACAATTAGAGCTATTCAAAAATAGAATAACCCATTTTTTTTAAGATAGTGAACTCCCTCCTATTGATAGTGTCAGACAGAGGTAGAAGAGACCTATATCAGGGATACTTTCCGTAAGGTTTCTGAACTGGTGGGGTTGTGAAAAAGTGATTTCTACGCTTTTTGTTTTTGTTTTTTTCCCCAAAGATCCCTATTGAAGTAGGTCACCAAAAATATTTTTAGAAAGGAGAAAACACTACCTTGGATACAGAAAACTTTAAATCTCTGTCAGACTAAAGAGGCATAAGGACTTTGTATCCAAACAAGCATTTTGAGATCTTAGCCCTGTCCATGAAATAAAATTTCTGTAGAACCCCATTTAATTAGAATATTAAGGATCAGGCTATTTTGTTTCTCTGAGAATAATGGAGATGTACTCCCTCCTCTTGTCCTTTCGTAGTATTCCAGAATGTTTGTCCAAAGAATAGCTGTTTACAAAAATTAGCATACTGCTTTTTTGTCCTTTGTCAATTAGCATCCCTAAGTGGTTAAAAGATTTTTCTAGGCTTCCAAAGGCCTCTATAGCATTCATCAGAGTAACTCAAGCTGAATACATTTTTTTGCTTACACAAATTTGTTGCTAAGCAGAAAATGTGGTACATCTAATTATGTAATGCCACTTATCCTTCTCCCTAGGTAACGCCCCAATTTTCACCACGTTAGAGAGACCCAAACTCAGCCAAAGCATGCTTTGTGCTTCCTCCTGGATACTGGGCAACAGGGTTTCATCTATGGGATGAAAAAAAAAAAAAAAAAGGATTCCTTACTTCTGTCATAAGAACACTGAGCTTAAATAAAAGTTCTCTAAAAATAAGCAGTTTTTATAATGAAGCATTTAATGGAGCCAGTTTTTTTAAATAATAAATTTATTTTTTATTGGTGTTCAATTTGCCAACATACAGAATAACACCCAGTGCTCATCCTGTCATGTGCCCACCTCAGTGCCCACCACCCAGTCACCCCCACCCCCTGCCCTCCTCCCCTTCCACCACCCCTAGTTCGTTTCCCAGAGTTAGGAGTCTTCCATGTTCTGTCTCCCTTTCTGATATTTCCCACCTATTTTTTCTCCTTTCCCCTTTATTCCCTTTCACTATTATTTATATTCCCCAAATGAATGAGACCATATATAATGGAGCCAGTTTTAAATGTCTTTATTTTAAAAAAACATGTAGTATATTTTCTGCTACTTTAGGGTGCTGATAAAACTTATATTCAAGACTTCAGAATACTTAGAAATGGATCTCAAGATAACAAGATTTTTTAACTGCCACTATACCAACTTTGCTACAAATGTAGGTCCTTCATATTCTGTGACAAACTTAATAGAATAAATATTTATAATCTACTTAGGCATTCTATTTGATTTTGGGTCTGAAGAGTCACCTCCAGGTAGAGGTACTTCACCCATGAGAAGCTACTGGTCATTACTTAGCTCACCCCTGCCTTCTTACAGCATAATAATGATGGCATTACATACATTCTTCATCTCTTTCTGTTAGTGCTCTCATCTTTTTACTCAGCAGTCTGATTCTTAACCAGCCAATTGGATTAGAATGATCTTTTTGCCTTCGTTACTGGTCATAACAGCAGTTTCTCATTTCTAACATGATCTTTTTTTTGTGGAAGGATCTAGGTAAGTTTCTTTGAAACTTGAGCTGAGCTCAAGGTGAACTTTTCTCTTTTGAGAAAAGCTGAGATTTTCTCAGCTTCTTGAACCATATACTTAATATCTTCTTTCTAGATTAATGTTATTTTGTCTGTACTTTTCATGGCAGCATACATTTTAAGAATGCTATTAGGATTAATATCAAATTAATTTGCATGTCCATGGACTCAAGTTTGTCAACAAGTTCTTATCTGTGGTTATTGCCTTCTTAAATTTATAAATTTGAGAAAAACATTAGCCTAGTTAGCTTAGTAGGTGATACATATTTGTGTATATTGGGGGTGGTGGGGGGTTGGTATTTTCGGCCTAATCATAGCAGTTATTACTTTGCCATCAACTCCAGTATCAGAGAACATTAAGTAAGTATGACATCCAAGAGGAATAAATCCTTGATATTTTCAGATTTATAGTCATACAAACCAGAAAGGAATCTGTATGCTATAATAGAGACTGAAAGGAATTTGTAATCTAGTTTGAACTTACTGCCATTGAGAAAAATCCTGTAGGTATATCTGAATTCAGAGGATCAAGTTAGTGCCACAAAAAGTTGAAGTCAGAGCTGTGTCTCCTCTCATTTGGCATGTCCAAAGACCTTTTTCCATTGGTTCCAGGATTGATGAATGTATACAAGGCAATTCCTTCATGAAACAAGTCAGTTTATACTGGAGTGAATGTTGGAAAAGCTTAATTTGCATGCAATGTGTCTAAATTTTGTGAAAGCAAAGTTACTCTTGTAGTTCCTGATGTCCTTTGGGTGCTTAACTTGACACTGGTCTGAGCTTGAACTTGGCAATCAGATGGTTGATCTTTGATTTGTCAAATCCTTCTCCACCAAAGTGGGTCTCTTCAGGTTTAGACTTCACCTTGAAGATCCATCTTCAAAAGGGAACTTGGTGATATCAAAAAAGTGTCTTGCAACAACCAAATTATTATTTGACTCTTTACAGCAATATTCTTGTCTAAGTAATAAGAAATGGCAGGAAGAATTGGCTCTTCCCTGATTCAATCAATGTCTTATTAAATTAAGGACACTTTCTTTTCTATATGGAGAAAAAAGAAAAATTTTGGTATAACTCATAAGTAACAAGTAACATATATTGAGGTATAACTCAATATGTAAATAGAATAAATGATGCAAATTTTAAATTGTATTTAAAGAATTAGATATTCTTTTTCATGGTTCCTTTTTTTAGCCTCCCAGTGTTTAATGTCATATAATTAAACAGTTTTTCAAGCTTTCTTTTCCTTATCCACATTTGGATTAATGAGGATAATTCAAGTCAATATTTACATTTGGATACTGATCTAGTTCTTTGTTTTCTAGTTCTGAATTTTCCTATATACAGATCCAATATCTTAGTAATAAGAAATAAAGTGTTTAATGGAAACTCAGTTGAAGGTCATTTTGTCTTGTTCCATTATAGCAGAACCACAAAATGCCACACTTGTTGAGATTTGACTTTCCGTATAATTTTCTACCCAATGATATAATTTCTTTATAATTTTCCTCCTTTCTGAGCCAGTTTCCTTATTAGCAAAATGTCTATTTGGCAGTAATATATTTGTCCTTTAAAAAATGTGGGAAAAAATCCACCCACATTTCAATTATCAGCAGATTTAGTACATAATGTATGTCAAATGGTGATGAGACTGCAGTTTTGGTCTTGTTTGACCCATCTACTACTTGTCCAACTAGGAGACCTCAGCAGGTGTGGGGAAATGCATTTATTAGGTGTTGAAGGACATGCAGATAGAAAAAGGAAAAAATATCAAAAGCAAGGACAATGGGTGATAATCACTTAAATTCTTCATGGTGGTGATTTACTACATCCTGAAAGTTGTGCTCTTCAATTTTTTCCCTTTCTTTGTGGAAATTATGAGGAGAGAAAGACTGTAATATGCCAAAAGTACATCAAAAAATGAGATGAAAACAGAAAGTAGTGAAACAAACTCATTTCATTTTCTATATGAAACAACAAAGGAAGAGGAGTCTTCCCATCTCCAAATGTCATCATCTGTTATTTCCCTTTGAGTGGTTTTTTTTTTCAAGGAAATCTAGATTTTTTTTCCCCTCTGGATTTCTTTGTAACTATTAACATTATAGTTTAAATTTTTGATATTTACTAGGAATTATCAATGTCAACAAGATTTGAGTCAGAAATTATAGGCTGTAAACAATGAAATTATATGAGTAAAGGTATGAAAAATATAAAGCTTCACGCAAATGTGAATTATTCCATCTTCATCTAATATTAGTGGTAATATTAAATATGTTTTGTCATTTACTTCAATGTTATGATTTATTTTTTTCATGTTAAGACTTTATAATTAAAGGAATTTCTAAGGTCTGATCCTCTTGCATTTACTAAATATTAAAATTACACTTTTTATTTTACTTTTTTTATTTTTAAAGATTTTATTTATTCATGAGAGACACACAGAGAGAGACCGAGACATGGGCAGAGGGAGAATCAGGCTCCCTGAGGGGAGCCCGATGTGGATGGGACTCGATCCCAGGACCCCAGGATTATGTGCTGAGCCGAAGGCAGACAGTCAATTATTGAGCCACCCAGGTGTCCCTAAAATTACACTTTTTTGGATGCAACTTTATTTAGTCCTTAGCTGATGTAATGCTTAAACCTGAATTTTATTCACTGAGGTACAAGTGAGGAGAAAATGGAGATAAGGGATTTTTCTTCATGTTTAACTGGTTTTTGTACTGTTTTAAAATATACATGCTGCATTTCTGGCATTTAATAATTGCTACATAGCTTGATAACTATTTTTTACAGAAATCTGGCCTATGTCTTGTCAAAGAAGATTGTGTTTTTGAAATATTATGAATATTTGAATCTTTAAAATATGATTACACATGAATAGAAATAATAGTAAAATACAGAGAAGCAAAGACACAGTAATACAAAAATTACATTAAAAAAAGAAAAATTACATTTAGTTTTAGATTATGTTCTATGTCTAGAGTTGAACAACATAATAAGTGATATTCTATGAACTAAAGTAATTCCAACAAAATAATGGGTGAGACAGAGTTTTGTCTCAAGATGTATTAGAAAGCAGCTTAATTTTCAATTTAGTGTCTTATTTATAATTTTATGAGAAATGCTTAAATTAGTTGCCTTTGTCACCTTAATTGATATGAAACATTGGTTATTTGCTCTCTCATCTCATCTCATCTCATCTCATCTCATCTCATCTCATCTCATCTCATCTCATACTGTGTTTCTTTGTGACTGGAAAAATAAATGAATGAATGAGACATGATTTTTAAAACATGTAGTTTAGGAACTGAACAGCTGGCTAAATGTAGACAAGTAAATACAGTTGAGGATAATGGTTCAATAAGAACCATTACAAAGAAAAGAAGTTATCACCTAGCAGGAAAAACTTAGATTATATAGTGAAGAGGCCTGGTTTTACCCATGGAATTACTACTAATTATCTGTTTCTTTTTCAAATTAGCCTCTCTGAGTCTTAGTTTTCCTATCTACAAAATATGGCTTAGAATTTCCATTACTTCAAGTGTTTGCAAAAAGAGGTGATACATAAGCTACAATGCAACAATCATAACAAGAAGATAACCTTTTCCATAAAGAGCTGCACTGGATTGTTGAATGAATCAAGTTTAACAATATAGAGTTTTATAAGTTGTAAAGCACTAAACAAATACTACTTTTGACAACCAAAAATGTAACTGGGGAACGTGGAGAGGACACAAGGACTATAGGGTTAGAATGTAACCTCTGGTAAAGAGAATCATGACTTGTTGAGCTACTATGAGAACGGTATGGTGAGAAAATGAGGGGCTTGTTCAAATAAGACAGGGTTGGGTATAAATGGATACCATTTTGTAGGGTTAGTCCTTGGTTTATAAGCATAATCATGTACCTTAAATATTGCAAATTGCTTGCATAAACTTGATTTAATTTAATTTGAGCAGTCTTTGCAAAGTGAGCACGTTGTAACTCAAATGACAGGTGAAGAGATGGAGAGACCCAGTGGTTAAATGCCTTAGCCAAGGCTACAAAGCTAAGAGATGTCAGGGCTAGTATCAGATCCTGAGATTTTATCTCCAAAGGTGTGTGGTTTTACCACATTGTCAGTAATGGTTTGGATATTAGATGATAAAATAATGAATATGGAAAAAACTTGAAAATGTCTGGATGAAATATCTCTTTTTCTAATATATTATTTTCTGCCAAGAGAGCACTGAAGCCAGGAAACTCCTCCCACAGTGGGAATTAGAAAAGAAACCACTTGAATCACATCTCAAACATTCAGCCCAATGAAAGCAACCTTCAAGAGCTGACAAGTAACCACAGTTTTGAGAGTCCATGCAAGTAAGCCAATAAATCATGATATTTATTAAATGTCCCATTAAAATGACATTGAGATCTAGCTCTTTGCCTCAGTGACTCCAAAGTTGCCAAATTTAAGGATGATAAAGAGAGTAACAAATAGCAAAAAACCCAGAACACCTAGGAAGAACGGGAAAAGGGGTGGGCCGTTCTTTCCCTGAAAAAACTGTTCTGTATTTACATTGTTAAATCCTATTAGGAAAATATGAAGAAAATTTTTAGATAAGGTCAGATTTCAAGTTTCCAATTTTAGGAATTATTTAATGCCATAAAATCATGTTTTAACAGAACAATTTGGATACCTTTGGAGAATGTTGTATGTGTTTTGACCTGCATATTAAAATACTTGTATTCAAGGGGCGCCTGAGTATTTCAGTCAGTTAAGCATCTGACTACTGGTTTCAGCTCAGGTCGTTGACCTCAGGGTTGTTAGATTGAGCCTTGCATTGAGCCCTGTATTCAGCTCTGCACTGAGCATGGAGCCTACTTGAGATTCTCTCTCTTCTTCTCCCTCTGCCCTCCCTTCTGCTCTCTCTCTCATTCTCTCAAAAATAAATTAAATTAAATTTGTATTTGAGAGGTTTAGATTTATTTCATACTTTATATCTTTTCCCTTTTTCATGTTTTCTCAATCTGTAGATGTTCTTTGAATATTGATTTGCCATGTTTTAGTAACTATTAAGTACATTAATTTGTCACATTTGAAAAATTTTATTTGATATTTATACAAAATAAGTCACTTATCTAGTATAGAAAATAACTAATTTCAGTTAAATAAGTTTTTGAAATAAATTATGATGACTAGAAGATGATCCAAGTCTGTAGGCTCTGCTTCTTATACTATCATTTGTCAGACAGTGGAATCTCAATAAATGTTATTTGAATGATTAAAAGGTAGATGGGAGGGGGGCAGGGGCAAGATGGCGGAAGAGTAGGGTCCCCAAATCACCTGTCTCCATCAAATTACCTAGAAAACCTTCAAATTATCCTGAAAATCTATGAATTCGGCCTGAGAATTAACGAGAGAACACCTGGTAATGCTACAGTGAGAAGAGTTCGAGCTTCTATCAAGGTAGGAAGAGGGGAAAAAAGAAATAAAGGAACAAAAGGCCTCCAAGGGGGAGGGGCCCCGCGAGGAGCCGGGCTGAGGCCGGGGCGAGTGTCCCCAGGACAGGAGAGCCCCGTCCCGGAGACGCAGGAGCTGCACCGACCTTCCCGGGCGGAAAGGGGCTCGCAGGGAGTTGGAGCAGGACCCCAGGAGGGCGGGGATGCCCTCGGGCTCCCGGGGACACTAACAGACACCTGCGCCCTGGGGAGAGTGCGCCGAGCTCCCTAAGGGCTGCAGCGCGCACGGGGGGACCCGGAGCAGCTCGGGGGGGCTCGGGCGGAGGAAGAGGCTCCGTGCAGAGGGGGCTGCGCGGTTCCAGGAGCAGCACGGAGGGGCTCGGGGGCGGCTCCGCGGAGGGGGCTGCGGCCCGGGAGCGCGAATCCAACAGCGCAGGCCCCGGAGCACAGGGCGCCGGGACACAGCCCAGGATCCGGCCTCCCCCGGGACAGGCAGAGGCCGGGAGGGCCCAGGACAGCGAGGACGCTCCTGCCCCGAGCTGAGCAGATCAGCGGCCCCGCCCCGGAGCCTCCAGGCCCTGCAGACGGAGAGCTCCGGAGTTCCTGCCTGAGGCTGAATCCAGGTTTCCAGAGCTGGCCCCGCCACTGGGGCTGTTCCTCCTGGGGCCTCACGGGGTAAACAACCCCCACTGAGCCCTGCACCAGGCAGGGGCACAGCAGCTCCCCCAACTGCTAACACCTGAAAATCAGCACAACAGGCCCCTCCCCCAGAAGACCAGCGGGACGGACAAGTTCCAGGGGAAGTCAAGGGACTTAAAGTACACAGAAGCAGAAGATACTCCCCCGTGGTTCTTTTTGTTGTTGTTGTAGTTTTGTTTTGTTTTGTTTTGTTTTGCTTTTTGATTTGTTTCCTTCCCCCACCCCTTTTTTTCCTTTCTTTTTCTTTCTCTTTTTCTTCTTTTTCTTTTTTTTCTTCCTTTTTTTTCCTCTTCCTCTTTTCTTTCCTTCTTTCTCTCCTCTCTTTTTCTCCTTTTCCCAATACAACTTGCTTTTGGCCACTCTGCACTGAGCAAAATGACTAGAAGGAAAACCTCACCTCAAAAGAAAGAATCAGAAACAGTCCTCTCTCCCACAGAGTTACAAAATCTGGATTACAATTCAATGTCAGAAAGCCAATTCAGAAGCACTATTATACAGCTACTGGTGGCTCTAGAAAAAAGCATAAAGGACTCAAGAGACTTCATGACTACAGAATTTAGAGCTAATCAGGCAGAAATTAAAAATCAATTGAGATGCAATCCAAACTAGAAGTCCTAACGACTAGGGTTAATGAGGTGGAAGAACGAGTGAGTGACATAGAAGACAAGTTGATGGCAAAGAGGGAAACTGAGGAAAAAAGAGACAAACAATTAAAAGACCATGAAGATAGATTAAGGGAAATAAACGACAGCCCGAGGAAGAAAAACCTACGTTTAATTGGGGTTCCCGAGGGCGCCGAAAGGGACAGAGGGCCAGAATATGTATTTGAACAAATCATAGCTAATCTGGGAAGGGAAACAGGCATTCAGATCCAGGAAATAGAGAGATCCCCCCCTAAAATCAATAAAAACCATTCAACACCTCGACATCTAATAGTGAAGCTTGCAAATTCCAAAGATAAAGAGAAGATCCTTAAAGCAGCAAGAGACAAGAAATCCCTGACTTTTATGGGGAGGAGTATTAGGGTAACAGCAGACCTCTCCACAGAGACCTGGCAGGCCAGAAAGGGCAGGCAGGATATATTCAGGGTCCTAAATGAGAAGAACATGCAACCAAGAATACTTTATCCAGCAAGGCTCCCATTCAAAATGGAAGGAGAGATAAAGAGCTTCCAAGACAGGCAGGAACTGAAAGAATATGTGACCTCCAAACCAGCTCTGCAAGAAATTTTAAGGGGGACTCTTAAAATTCCCCTTTAAGAAGAAGTTCAGTGGAACAATCCACAAAAACAAGGACTGAATAGATATCATGATGACACTAAACTCATATCTCTCAATAGTAACTCTGAACGTGAACGGGCTTAATGACCCCATCAAAAGGCGCAGGGTTTCAGACTGGATAAAAAAGCAGGACCCATCTATTTGCTGTCTACAAGAGACTCATTTTAGACAGAAGGACACCTACAGCCTGAAAATAAAAGGTTGGAGAACCATTTACCATTCGAATGGTCCTCAAAAGAAAGCAGGGGTAGCCATCCTCATATCAGATAAACTAAAATTTACCCCGAAGACTGTAGTGAGAGATGAAGAGGGATACTATATCATACTTAAAGGATCTATCCAACAAGAGGACTTAACAATCCTCAATATATATGCCCCGAATGCGGGAGCTGCCAAATATATAAATCAATTATTATTTTTTTTAAATTTTTTTTTAATTTATTTATGATAGTTACAGAGAGAGAGAGAGGCAGAGACACAGGCAGAGGGAGAAGCAGGCTCCATGCACCGGGAGCCCGATGTGGGATTCGATCCCCGGTCTCCAGGATCGCGCCCTGGGCCAAAGGCAGGCGCCAAACCGCTGCGCCACCCAGGGATCCCTATAAATCAATTATTAACCAAAGTGAAGAAATACTTAGATAATAATACACTTATACTTGGTGACTTCAATGTAGCTCTTTCTTTTCTTTTCTTTTTTTTTTTTAAAGATTTTATTTATTTATTCATGATAGTCACACAGAGAGAGACAGAGAGGCAGAGACACAGGCAGAGGGAGAAGCAGGCTCCATGCAGGGAGCCCGACATGGGATCCGATCCCGGGTCTCCAGGACCGCACCCCGGGCCAAAGGCAGGCGCCAAACCGCTGCACCACCCAGGGATCCCAATGTAGCTCTTTCTATACTCGATAGGTCTTCTAAGCACAACATCTCATACCTATCGAGTCTTCGGGGTAAAGGTTCTCCAACCTTTTATTTTCAGGCTGTAGGTGTCCTTCTGTCTAAAATGAGTCTCTTGTAGACAGCAAATAGATGGGTCCTGCTTTTTTATCCAGTCTGAAACCCTGCGCCTTTTGATGGGGTCATTAAGCCCGTTCACGTTCAGAGTTACTATTGAGAGATATGAGGCAGGAAACCACAAATGTTGGAGAGGATGCAGAGAAAAGGGAACCCTCTTACACTGTTGGTGGGAATGTGAACTGGTGCAGCCACTCTGGAAAACTGTGTGGAGGTTCCTCAAAGAGTTAAAAATAGACCTGCCCTACGACCCAGCAATTGCACTGTTGGGGATTTACCCCAAAGATACAGATGCAATGAAACGCCGGGACACCTGCACCCCGATGTTTATAGCAGCAATGTCCACAATAGCCAAACTGTGGAAGGAGCCTCGGTGTCCATCGAAAGATGAATGGATAAAGAAGATGTGGTTTATGTATACAATGGAATATTACTGAGCCATTAGAAACGACAAATACCCACCATTTGCTTCGATGTGGATGGAACTGGAGGGTATTATGCTGAGTGAAGTAAGTCAATCGGAGAAGGACAAACATTGTATGTTCTCATTCATTTGGGGAATATAAATAATAGTGAAAGGGAATATAAGGGAAGGGAGATGAAATGTGTGGGAAATATCAGAAAGTGAGACAGAACATAAAGATTCCTAACTCTGGGAAATGAACTAGGGGTGATGGAAGGGGAGGAGGGCGGGGGTGGGGGTGACTGGGTGACGGGCACTGAGGGGGGCACTTGACGGGATGAGCACTGGGCATTATTCTGTATGTTGGCAAATTGAACACCAATAAAAAATAAATTTATTATTAAAAAAAAAGAACACACCATCTTATATGAGTCCAAACCTTCTTTTCTCTTTAACATTAACCTGATAGTACTAATTTTGTAGTTTTGAAGGGCATACAACAAATCAGGCCCCTCCTCCTTCAGACTTATATTATTTGAAGTTAACTATATTATTATTTGAAATTAACTATCATTTCTCCTCTTCATCTTTGTTTCTATATACTAAGCATTCCAATGCATCTGAAACCATCCAGTTTCTATCTCAAATATGATACTTAACTGAATACCAAAAAAGTTGACCCCATAAATGCTGTGCCCTTAGTAGTTATAGAGGAAAGTTATTTTTTGTGTGTTTTTAAAAGATTTTATTTATTTATTCATGAGAGACAGCAGAGAGAGAATCAGAGACACAGGCAGAGGGAGAAGCAGGCTCCCTGTGGAGAGCCTGATGCCTGACTTGATCTTAGGACCATGGGATCATGCCCTGAGCCAAAGGCAGATGCTCAACCACTGAGCCACCAGGGATCCCTAGAGGAAAGTTATTTGCTAAAATAATTTCACTGCAGAAATGTAAATAGTAATAATTCCTTACATTTTTCAATCCAAATACTTTTAAGAAATATATATATTTTTTATTTCAGAGAACCCTATGCAGGCCTGACTGATGTTATTCAAAGTCATAGTTGATATTACTTGAGAATGTTTTGACTTTGGAAGTGATAAGAAGCAAATCCCGAATATCTGACTTCCAGGTTGTGTGACTGATGGTTGAGACAGAGGTGCGTGGGGGAGTGGAAGTATATGCTTTGTAGGGTATTTTTGGTAAAAATATATTTATGTGTCCTTCAAATATTACCTGTAGGTATCATGAAGCTAGATTTTATAACACAAAAAAACTTGTAAATCTTTAATTTATTGAAAAATTATAATAGGTGTTAAGAGATCAGTTCCAATACATAGTCACTTTAGATATCTAGAAGCAAAACTGGGGAACATGGTATAAGGTAGCTAAAATTTTTATGTTATTTCCATGTATATATTATACAGCCAGAAATAACTGGAATCTTGGGAAGCTGACTTTATTCATTGCAGAATGATCCAAATTACACTGAATTGTAAAATAACAATGAGATTTAGAACACATTTGTTTTTACTATGAGACAAGCATTAGAATTTGTATTTGATCACTAATAATTTGGTTGCTTTAATTAGTCTGAATTTTAGTACATCATATACAAATGCTACTTCTTTACAGGTTTTACTAAGGCATTTAATATCATGAAGTCCTATTCTAATAACAACATTCCTGTTCGGCAAAAGCATTTTTTACATGTTTGCTTTTTAAAAAATCTTTGTTCTCAGGGAAAAGAATTTATTAAAACTCTTGGATCTTCTTATCATAAAATTCATTATCAAATCTATTGAATTGTATGTCACTTGGTTTAATAATGTCTTTAGCATATGATTTGCTAATTTACTCTCGGAATCACGAAAACCCTGTAATCTTTGACTGCAGATTCAGATTATTTTGACTAAACAGAATAAATATTTTAGAAAAGATTATATCTTTCCTCATTTGAATTGCCTTGACTTTCCATTGTCTTGTGATTTTTGACCTTTCTAACATTGTAATCTTTTTTATGATTTATTATTCTTTTTTAATAATAAATTTATTTTTATTGGTGTTCAATCTACCAACATACCCAGTGCTCATACCCTCAAGTGCCCCCCTCAGTGCCCGTCACCCAGTCACCCCCACCCCCCCACCCACCTTCCCTTCCACCACCCCTAGTTCGTTTCCCAGAGTTAGGAGTCTTCCATGTTCTGTCTCTCTTTCTGATATTTCCTACCCAATTCTTCTCCCTTCCCCTCTATTCCCTTTCACTATTATTTATATTCCCCAAATGAATGAGAACATACAATGTTTGTCCTTCTCCGATTGACTTACTTCACTCAGCATAATACCTTCCAGTTCCATCCACGTCGAAGCAAATGGTGGGTATTTGTCTTTTCTAATGGCTCAGTAATATTCCATTGTATACATAAACCACATCTTCTTTATCCATTCATCTTTCGATGGATACCGAGGCTCCTTCCACAGTTTGGCTATTGTGGACATTGCTGCTAGAAACATAGGGGTGCAGGTGTCCCGGCGTTTCATTGCATCTGTCTCTTTGGGGTAAATCCCCAGCAGTGCAATTCCTGGGTCGTAGGGCAGGTCTATTTTTAACTCTTTGAGGAACCGCCACACAGTTTTCCAGAGTGGCTGCACCAGTTCACATTCCCACCAACAGTGTAGGAGGGTTCCCTTTTCTCCGCATCCTCTCCAACATTTGTGGTTTCCTGCCTTGTTAATTTTCCCCATTCTCACTGGTGTGAGGTGGTATCTCATTGTGGTTTTGATTTGTATTTCCCTGATGGCAAGTGATGCAGACCATTTTCTCATGTGCGTGTTGGCCATGTCTATGTCTTCCTCTGTGAGATTTCTCTTCATGTCTTTTGCCCATTTCATGATTGGATTGTTTGTTTCTTTGGTGTTGAGTTTAATAAGTTCTTTATAGATCTTGGAAACTAGCCCTTTATCTGATATGTCATTTGCAAATATCATCTCCCATTCTGTAGGTTGTCTTTTAGTTTTGTTGACTGTATCCTTTGCAGTGCAGAAGCTTCTTATCTTGATGAAGTCCCAATAGTTCATTTTTGCTTTTGTTTCTTTTGCCTTCGTGGATGTATCTTGCAAGAAGTTACTGAGGCCGAGTTCAAAAAGGGTGTTGCCTGTGTTCTCCTCTAGGATTTTGATGGAATCTTGTCTCACATTTAGATCTTTCATCCATTTTGAGTTTATCTTTGTGTATGGTGAAAGAGAGTGGTCTAGTTTCATTCTTCTGCATGTGGGTGTCCAATTTTCCCAGCACCATCTATTGAAGAGACTGTCTTTCTTCCAGTGGAAGTCTTTCCAGTCTTTCCTCCTTTATTGAATATTAGTTGACCATAAAGTTCAGGGTCTACTTCTGGGTTCTCTATTCTGTTCCATTGATCTATGTGTCTGTTTTTGTGCCAGTACCACACTGTCTTGATGACCACAGCTTTGTAGTACAACCTGAAATCTGGCATTGTGATGCCCCCAGATATGGTTTTCCTTTTTAAAATTCCCCTGGCTATTCGGGGTCTTTTCTGATTCCACACAAATCTTAAAATAATTTGTTCTAACTCTCTGAAGAAAGTCCATGGTATATTGATAGGGATTGCATTAAATGTGTATATTGCCCTGGGTAACATTGACATTTTCACAATATTAATTCTGCCAATCCATGAGCATGGAATATGTTTCCATCTCTTGGTGTCTTCCTCAATTTCTTTCAGAAGTGTTCTATAGTTTTCAGAGTATAGATCCTTTACCTCTTTGGTTAGGTTTATTCCTAGGTATCTTATGCTTTTGGGTGCAATTGTAAATTGGATTGACTCCTTTATTTCTCTTTCTTCAATTTCATTGTTAGTGTCTAGAAATGCCATTGATTTCTGGGCACTGATTTTGTATCCTGCCACACTGCCAAATTGCTGTAACTAACATTGTAATCTTGAAGCCTGGCTCTGTCACTAAATTAGTAACTTTGGTTAAGTTATTTAATGTACCTGAACAACGGTATAATCTGTATAATGGGGATGAGATCAAAGGTTCTTTAGGAAAATTAAATGAAATCACATATATTGATGGCTCAGCACAGTACCTGGCATCACTTACATACTCAGTAACAGATTTTATTGTTTTATTAATTATTTGTTTTGATATCATAGTTGGTTAGATCATGGTTGTTACCTCTTTAAAATTCTTTCTTGGTAATTTTTGGTATAATAAAAAAAGAAATATATTGTCAAAGTAGCAGCCTGATGATTTTCATATTTATTAAAATGAGTTCAGCCATAGTTCAACTATAAGAACTCTACATACCTTTCCTTAGTAATTTTATAAATCATTCAGAATAATCTGTTTAGGCTTTTTAAACATGAGAAACCTCGCTTACTCAATACTCTGTCACAATCAAGCCACTTATTCATGGGCCTGAGCTTGTCTAAGCTGAATGTATTATACCTTGTATGTCTTACAGAGAAGACAGCCCTAATTTGGAAAATTTTTTCAAAAGACAGAAGACTCCCTTCAAATTCTATGACCTTTAGCAAAGTTGTTATTTTAGACATGGTTAGGACACTCATCAAGGTGTCACTGAGAATGTAGTTGCATATGTACTAAAACTTGTACGATGTTTAGCCTTCAGCCTCAAATATGATCATCTGTCTTGGGTTCCTAAACCTCTAGAAAGATTAAATGATCAATAACTGGGTGAATTCCATTCAGTTTTTTTATCCATATATGTCGTCCTACCTTCCCAAGTCACACAGGGACCTGGTGACTCCAGACCATTTATTCAGCGAATCAACTAGTATGTGAAAGCCAGAATAAGCAAAGAGCAAGAACACAGCAGTGAAGACAGAGATCATCTTTGCCTTTTGAACTTATATTCTAACAGTAATTGAAAACCAAACACCAGCTTAAAAAAGCATAATTGTGGCACCTGTGATGAGTAGAATAAATAATGTAACAAACAACAAGCTGAAATAGAGAATAATGTTGAAGGGTGGTGCAGATGAATAATAATGGTAAGGAATCTCCTTCGAGTAGAAGAAATGCTCGGAATGGGGTATGAAACCCTATACCTAAGAATTGAAAAAAAGGTCAGTCATACAGGGTCTTGTGTAAAAGTTTTAGAACTTATTCTAAGTGTAACCAGAAATCACTGAAGAGTTTTATATTTGAAGTAATGTTACTTATGTTTTAAGATCACTTTAAGATTTTCTCTATATAAAAACTTGTTTAAGCAAAAAAGCCTTTTTTGATAAATTTGATTTTTTTTTCCGTTTTGGAAATAATGCCATTGCTCAGAGTCAGTTTGATAAATAAATATTGGACTTCTGTCACATAACATGTCATTGTGCCAGACATGGATGTTGTAAAGGTGAGTGAAAAATGGCCTGTATGTTTGTCTATTACCTTATTCTAATTGTTGAACACCTATATGTGTTGCTTTTTTGCTATGTCTGTAAAATCATCTAAATTTCAAAACCAAATAGCATACTAGAATTATACTACTTCTTCACAAGTCCAGTACCTTTACCCCTGTGATACTCAGAGAGGAATGTTGCTAGCATCAAAATCAAGGGTATTTTCTTTTCTAATACTCTTCCACATTTTAGTTTACTTTGTATTTTAACCATGACAGACTCATACAACTTTTTTTTTTTCTCCCAGAGTTTCAGGTCTTTTCCCTCCTAGTGAAAGATAATCTGTCTTTACACTATTCTAGAGTTTTCCATTCTTTTAATCTGGTAATACATTGCATGGACACTTTTTTTTTTTTTTTCTGGAGACAGACTATCCCTGAACCCACCAGTGCCCTTCTCCAATCTGAACTAGCTGGGATCTATATTGTCTGCCCAGCTTATATGCAAACACTTCCCCTTCCCTGGTTCCTGAGTTCTTCCCTCTTGGATCTTAGATCTTCTACTTTCATAGTTTTCTCCCACACCTTACTAGAGTCACATCTTAAACAATTTCTCAAGAAAAAGTGCATGGAGAGTAAGCCTTCTCAATCCTTGCATGTATGAAAATATTTCTATTTAGCTTTCACACTGAGTTGACAATTTTGGCTGAGCATAGAATCATAAACTCAAAATCTTTTCCCCTCAGAACTTTACAAGTATCACTCCAACACCTCCACTGATTCAAAGCAGGGTTCCTCATTCTTTCTCCTCATCATCTCTCTGGTAAATTTTGGAATCTTGTGTTTATTCTTTGTGTGTGGAAAGTTCATAATGATGTAATTTTCACGTATCCTGGCCAGGCTAGGGTAAGCATTTCCAGTCAGAACACATTTTGTTTCTTTAGTTCCAGGAAATTTCATTTTATTACTTTTGGATCATTTATTCCCCTTCACATTTTTTGTTCTCTTCTGGGACTCCTATCTAGTGAGACATTCAGACACTGGACTTTTTGGAGTAATCCTCTATTTCTCTTATCTTTTTCTTTTTTATATTTTCACTTTTTTTCTTTATATATATTGGAAGACTTCACCAATTTTGTCTTCTAGCTCTTCATTAAACCATATATTGGCAATCTTTCACTTTTTTTTTAATTTTCACAAGCTCCTTCTGTTTTCTCTATTCACTCTTTTTTAAATTATTCTCTTGGTTATATAAATATAACTTTGCAATTTCTCTAAAAATAGTAATTATAGATTTTAATATTTTCTTTTGTTCCCCAAATTATCTCTGCTTGCTCTTGATTTGTTAATTATGATCTTTCTCTTACATGCTGCTGGTTTTACTCACATGCCTAATTATCTCTACATGTCTATTTTTAATAACCAATGAATAGACTGATGATTCAAAGCGGGTAGTTTCCTCTGTTGTTGAGTTTATACATCTATTTTTGAAAGGGAAGGAAGAGCTTTCCAGTCACTAGCCAGAGCCTGTCCAACAGCACATTTCAAATTAGAGTACAGATGAGAAGTCTGCCTGGAAGTTAGGATTCCCAGATGTTAAGATAAACAGGGTTTTAACCTAGACAACTAAAATCTACCTCAGACCACTTCAGTGGTTCCTCAGAAAATTGCTGAGAAAATTTCAGTTACTCTAGAGAAAGACCTTTGCTATATTTTTTGCATGTGGGTAAATCCCAACTCAGTCATTAGCACATAGGCATGGGCAGGTGGAAAGGGCAGGACCAGAATAAAAGTTCCAGGAAAATACTTTCAAAGGCTCTGATTTCAACTCCATTCCTCACTCCCCAAGTTTTTCACCAGAAGATTACCTTCTTCTTCCCTTGCAGCCCTGACAATAGAGGGCTCTGGACCATAGCTTCTTTTGTTCCGTTTAGTCATCCCTTCATATCCATCTGCCTTCTGCTGCCCAGAAATACGGTCCATTGTTGCCCTGCTAAAGAGCATGTGTAATGGGAAATAGTGTTGCAGTCATCTTTGGAAAATATAATCTGCCACATTAATAAATACTACAGAAATAGCTACTAGTCAATTTCAGAAGAGCATGAAATGGGGCAGGTGTTGGGGAAGGGGAGGGGTACAGACAGAAACAACTCATTTTAATTCTATATTTCCAGCTCAAGAATTGAGTTAAAACATACTTATTCAGAGACATTTATTCAGAATATAAGCTTTCCTAATGTTGAAATCTTACCCATGTATTTGATACCCTTTATTTTCTGCTCTTTATATTCATTAAGACATTAAAGATATTGTAAAAAAAAAAAAAAAGCCAGTTCCTCTATTCAATTCAATTTAAAGAATATTTACTGATATTGGGACGCCTGGGTGGCTCAGCGGTTGAGCCTCTGCCTTTGGCTCAAGGTGTGATCCTGGAGTCCTGGGATTGAATCTCGCGTCGGTCCCCCTGCATGGAGCCTGCTTCTCCCTCTGCCTATGTCTCTGCCTCTCTCTGTGTCTCTCATGAATAAAATAAAATCTTTAAAAAAATATATTTACTGATATTGACTCTATTCCAAATGTGCTCATAAATTCTATATTGTCTCCTCTTCCACTCAAAAAGGAGTAGTCCTTGATTTAAACATACAATCCACTTTGTAGCTTTTTTCTGCTTATAATATTGTATGTTTTATGATGTAATTGTAAGGTATATGAAGTAAGGTCTCCCATTGTTATATGCCACCTAATGCCCAACACTTAATAAATATTTGTTGTATTATTTAGTTTTTCTCAGAAACTTAGGACCTAGATATTATACCTTTTAGTGAGAGAAGAATTCCTCAGGCATATTTACCTTTGTTTTAACCAAAATCCTTAAAAATGTGGTTATATGATTTTTCAAACTACAGAATATAAGTTCAGTGAAATGAAAGCAGTCTCCTGGACTATGAAGGGAAAAATGACTTAAGAAGCCAGTCAACAAAATCATAAGATCAAAAAATTATTAGGAACAATAGCCTGAACTTCTAAAAGCACAGTAGTATACATCCATTTAGAATATTCAGTGTAGGACAAACAAGCAATATGAGACTTGAAATTCATAATCATGGCATTATGGCATTACATCTAAGTACAGGAATTAGGGGGTCCAAATACTTAGGTTCAAACCCCAGCTCCTCAATTTAATGACCACATAGCTTTGCAGATGCTGTTTTTTTCTATCTGGCTTTTGTTTCCCCATATTTAAAAAGAGAATAATAATGACTGAGTCTTATAGTAAAATTCAATAAATGTTATTACCATATGCTTTAGTCTTCTACATCAAAATTACTTTAGATACTTTCAATTTAAGAAAAGTATAACTAGCATTCTAGAAAGATTTCCACCTAAAATAAATCAAAAAGAAAACAAATAAAAACGGATGTGTGAGAAGAAACTGATGTTCATATAATCCCTAACATTTTTAAGCAGCTGCTGTATCCCAGGCACTACTATAGGAATTAAGTATGAATTTCCTCATTAAAAACAACACTATCATAGGTATTCTTATCTTCCTTCTATATAAGAGAAAACAAAGATTCAGAGATAATGCCCATCTACTTTTTTAAAATTTATTTTTTATTGGTGTTCAATTTACCAACATACAGAATAACCCCCAGTGCCCTTCACCCATTCACTCCCACCCCCCGCCCTCCTCCCCTTCTACCACCCCTAGTTCGTTTCCCAGAGTTAGCAGTCTTTACGTTCTGTCTCCCTTTCTGATATTTCCCACACATTTCTTCTCCCTTCCCTTATATTCCCTTTCACTATTATTTATATTCCCCACATGAATGAGAACATATAATGTTTGTCCTTCTCCGACTGACTGACTTCACTCAGCATAATACCCTCCAGTTCCATCCATGTCGAAGCAAATGGTGGGTATTTGTCATTTCTAATGGCTGAGTAATATTCCATTGTATACATAAACCACATTTTCTTTATCCATTCATCTTTCGATGGACACCGAGGCTCCTTCCACAGTTTGGCTATTGTGGACATTGCTACTATAAACATAGGGGTGCAGGTGTCCTGGCGTTTCATTGCATCTGTATCTTTGGGGTAAATCCCCAACAGTGCAATTGCTGGGTCATAGGGCAGGTCTATTTTTAACTCTTTGAGGAACCTCCACACAGTTTTCCAGAGTGGCTGCACCAGTTCACATTCCCACCAACAGTGTAAGAGGGTTCCCTTTACTCCGCATCCTCTCCAACATTTGTTGTTTCCTGCCTTGTTAATTTTCCCCATTCTCACTGGTGTGAGGTGGTATCTCATTGTGGTTTTGATTTGTATTTCCCTGATGGCAAGTGATGCGGAGCATTTTCTCATGTGCATGTTGGCCATGTCTATGTCTTCCTCTGTGAGATTTCTCTTCATGTCTTTTGCCCATTTCATGATTGGATTGTTTGTTTCTTTGGTGTTGAGTTTAATAAGTTCTTTATAGATCTTGGAAACTAGCCCTTTATCTGATACGTCATTTGCAAATATCATCTCCCATTCTGTAGGTTGTCTTTTAGTTTTGTTGACTGTATCCTTTGCAGTGCAGAAGCTTCTTATCTTGATGAAGTCCCAATAGTTCATTTTTGCTTTTGTTTCTTTTGCCTTCGTGAATGTATCTTGCAAGAAGTTACTGAGGCCGAGTTCAAAAAGGGTGTTGCCTGTGTTCTCCTCTAGGATTTTGATGGAATCTTGTCTCACATTTAGATCTTTCATCCATTTTGAGTTTATCTTTGTGTATGGTGAAAGAGAGTGGTCTAGTTTCATTCTTCTGCATGTGGGTGTCCAATTTTCCCAGCACCATCTATTGAAGAGACTGTCTTTCTTCCAGTGGATAGTCTTTCCTCCTTTATCGAATATTAGTTGACCATAAAGTTCAAGGTCCACTTCTGGGTTCTCTATTCTGTTCCATTGATCTATGTGTCTGTTTTTGTGCCAGTACCACACTGTCTTGATGACCACAGCTTTGTAGTACAACCTGAAATCTGGCATTGTGATGCCCCCAGATATGGTTTTCCTTTTTTAAAATTCCCCTGGCTATTCGGGGTCTTTTCTGATTCCACACAAATCTTAAAATAATTTGTTCTAACTCTCTGAAGAAAGTCCATGGTATAATGATAGGGATTGCATTAAATGTGTATATTGCCCTGGGTAACATTGACATTTTCACAATATTAATTCTGCCAATCCATGAGCATGGAATATTTTTCCATCTCTTTGTGTCTTCCTCAATTTCTTTCAGAAGTATTCTATAGTTTTGAGGGTATAGATCCTTTACCTCTTTGGTTAGGTTTATTCCTAGGTATCTTATGCTTTTGGGTGCAATTGTAAATTGGATTGACTCCTTAATTTCTCTTTCTTCAGTCTCATTGTTAGTGTATAGAAAAGCCACTGATTTCTGGGCATTGATTTTGTATCCTGCCACACTACCGAATTGCTGTATGAGTTCTAGCAATCTTGGGGTGGAGACTTTTGGGTTTTCTATGTAGAGTATCATGTCATCGGCGAAGAGGGGGAGTTTGACTTCTTCTTTGCCAATTTGAATGCCTTTAATGTCTTTTTGTTGCCTGATTGCTGAAGCTAGGACTTCCAGTACTATGTTGAATAGCAGTGGTGAGAGTGGACATCCCTATCTTGTTCCTGATCTTAGGGGAAAGGCTCCCAGTGCTTCCCCATTGAGAATGATATTTGCTGTGGGCTTTTCATAGATGGCTTTTAAGATGTCGAGGAATGTTCCCTCTATCCCTACGCTCTGAAGAGTTTTGATCAGGAATGGATGCTCTATTTTGTCAAATGCTTTCTCTGCATCTAATGAGAGGACCATATGGTTCTTGGTTTTTCTCTTGCTGATATGATGAATCACATTGATTGTTTTACAAGTGTTGAACCAGCCTTGTGTCCCAGGGATAAATCCTACTTGGTCATGGTGAATAATTTTCTTAGTGTACTGTTGGATCCTATTGGCTAGTATCTTGTTGAGAATTTTTACATCCATGTTTATCAGGGATATTGGTCTGTAATTCTCCTTTTTGGTGGGGTCTTTGTCTGGTTTTGGAATTGAGGCGATGCTGGCCTCATAGAATGAATTTGGAAGTACTCCATCTCTTTCTATCTTTCCAAGCAGCTTTAGTAGAATAGGTATGGTTTCTTCTTTAAACGTTTGATAGAATTCCCCTGGGAAGCCATCTGGCCCTGGGCTTTTGTGTCTTGGGAGGTTTTTGATGACTGCTTCAATTTCCTCCCTGGTTATTGGCCTGTTCAGGTTTTCTATTTCTTCCTGTTCCAGTTTTGGTAGTTTGTGGCTTTCCAGGAATGCGTCCATTTCTTCTAGATTGCCTAATTTATTGGCGTATAGCTGTTCATAATATGTTTTTAAAATCGTTTGTATTTCCTTGGTGTTGGTAGTGATCTCTCCTTTCTCATTCATGATTTTATTGAGTCTTCTCTCTCTTCTTTTTAATAATGCTGGCTAATGGTTTATCTATCTTATTAATTCTTTCAAAGAACCAACTCCTGGTTTTGTTGATCTGTTCCACAGTTCTTCTGGTCTTGATTTCGTTGAGTTCTGCTCGAATCTTTATTAGCTCTCTTCTTATCCTGGGTGTAGGATCTATTTGCTGTTTTTTCTCTAGCTCCTTTATGTGTAAGGTTAGCTTTTGTATTTGAGTTCTTTCCAGTTTTTGAATGGATGCTTGTATTGCGATGTATTTCCCCCTTAGGACTGCTTTTGCTGCATCCCAAAGATTTTGAATGGTTGTATCTTCATTCTCACTAGTTTCCATGAATCTTTTTAATTCTTCCTTAATTTCCTGGTTGACCCTTTCATCTTTTAGCAGGATGGTCCTTAACCTCCACGTGTTTGAGGTCCTTCCAAACTTCTTGTTGTGATTTAGTTCTAATTTCAAGGCATTATGGTCTGAGAATATGCAGGGGACGATCCCAATGTTTTGGTATCGGTTCAGACCCGATTTGTGACCCAGTATGTGGTCTATTCTGGAGAAAGTTCCATGTGCACTTGAGAAGAATGTGTATTCAGTTGAGTTTGGATGTAAAGTTCTGTAGATATCTGTGAAATCCATCTGGTCCAGCGTATCATTTAAAGCTCTCGTTTCTTTGGAGATGTTGTGCTTAGAAGACCTATCGAGTATAGAAAGAGCTAGATTGAAGTCACCAAGTATAAGTGTATTATTATCTAAGTATTTCTTCACTTTGGTTATTAATTGATTTAAATATTTAGGAGCTCCCACATTCGGGGCATATATATTGAGGATTGTTAAGTCCTCTTGTTGGATAGATCCTTTAAGTATGAGATAGTATCCCTCTTCATCTCTTACTACAGTCTTTGGGATAAACTTTAATTGATCTGATATGAGGATGGCTACCCCTGCTTTCTTTTGAGGACCATTTGAATGGTAAATGGTTCTCCAACCTTTTATTTTCAGGCTGTAGGTGTCCTTCTGTATAAAATGAGTCTCTTGTAGACAGCAAATAGATGGGTCCTGCTTTTTTATCCAGTCTGAAACCCTGCGCCTTTTGATGGGGTCATTAAGCCCGTTCACGTTCAGAGTTACTATTGAGAGATATGAGTTTAGTGTCATCATGATATCTATTCAGTCCTTGTTTTTGTGGATTGTTCCACTGAACTTCTTCTTAAAGGGGAATTTTAAGAGTCCCCCTTAAAATTTCTTGCAGAGCTGGTTTGGAGGTCACATATTCTTTCAGTTGCCTGCCTGTCTTGGAAGCTCTTTATCTCTCCTTCCATTTTGAATGGGAGCCTCGCTGGATAAAGTATTCTTGGTTGCATGTTCTTCTCATTTAGGACCCTGAATATATCCTGCCTGCCCTTTCTGGCCTGCCAGGTCTCTGTGGAGAGGTCTGCTGTTACCCTAATACTCCTCCCCATAAAAGTCAGGGATTTCTTGTCTCTTGCTGCTTTAAGGATCTTCTCTTTATCTTTGGAATTTGCAAGCTTCACTATTAGATGTCGAAGGTGTTGAATGGTTTTTATTGATTTTTTTTGGGGGGGGGGGAATCTCTCTATTTCCTGGATCTGAATGCCTGTTTCCCTTCCCAGATTAGGAAAGTTTTCAGCTATGATTTGTTCAAATACATATTCTGGCCCTCTGTCCCTTTCGGCGCCCTTGGGAACCCCAATTAAACTTAGGTTTTTCTTCCTCGGGCTGTCGTTTATTTCCCTTAATCTATCCTCATGGTCTTTTAATTGTTTGTCTGTCTCTGTTTTCCTCAGTTTCCTTCTTTGCCATCAACATGTCTTCTTTGTCACTCACTCGTTCTTCCACCTCGTTTACCCTCATCGTTAGTACTTCTAGTTTGGATTGCATCTCATTCAATTGATTTTTAATTTCTGCCTGATTGAATCTAAATTCTGCAGTCATGAAGTCTCTTGAGTCCTTTATGCTTTTTTCTAGAGCCACCAGTAGCTGTATAATAGTGCTTCTGAATTGGCTTTCTGACATTGAATTGTAATCCAGATTTTGTAACTCTGTGGGAGAGAGGACTGTTTCTGATTCTTTCTTTTGAGGTGAGGTTTTCCTTCTAGTCATTTTGCTCAGTGCAGAGTGGCCAAAAAGAAGTTGTATTGGGAAAAGGAGAAAAAGAGAGAGAAAGAAGGAAAGAAAAGAGAAAAAGAAAAAAGAAAAAAATAAAAGAGAAGAAAAAGAGAAAGAAAAAGAAAGAAAGGAAAAAAAGGGTGGGGGAAAGCAAACAGAAATCAAAAAGAAAAAAAACAAAAAACAAAAAACAAAACCACAGGGTAGTATCTTATGATTCTGTATACTTTAAGTCCCTTGACTTCCCCTGGAACTTCTCCGTCTAGTTGGCCTTCTGGGGGAAGGGCCTGTTGTGCTGATTTTCAGGTGTTAGCACTTGGGGGAGCTGCTCTACCCCCTGCCTGGTGCAGGGCTCAGTGGGGGTTGTTTACCCCGTGATGCCCCAGGAGCAACAGCGCTAGTGGCGGGGCCAGCTCTGGAGCCCTGGATTCAGCCCCCGCAGGAACTCCGGAGCTCTCCGTCTGCAGGGCCTGGAGGCTCTGGGGCGGGGCCGCTGATCTGCTCAGCTGGGGCAGGAGCGTCCTCGCTGTCCTGGGCCCTCCCGGCCTCTGCCTGTCCCGGGGGAGGCCGGATCCTGGGCTGTGTCCCGGCGCCCTGTGCTCCGGGGCCTGTGCTGTTGGATTCGCACTCCCGGCCCGCAGCCCCCTCCGCGGAGCCGCCCCCGAGCCCCTCCGAGCTGCTCCTGGAACCGCGCAGCCCCCTATGCATGGAGCCTCTTCCTCCGCCCGAGCCCCCCCGAGCTGCTCCGGGTCCCGCCGTGCGCGCTGCAGCCCTTAGGGAGCTCGGCGCACTCTCCCGGGGCGCAGGTGTCTGTTAGTGTCCCCGGGAGCCCGAGGGCATCCCCGCCCTCCTGGATCCTGCTCCACCTCCCTGCGAGCCCCTTTCCACCTGGGAAGGTTGGTGCAGCTCCTGCTTCTCCGGGACGGGGCTCTCCTGTCCTGGGGACACTCGCCCTGGCCTCAGCCCGGCTCCTCGTGCGGCCCCTCCCCCTTGGAGGCCTTTTGTTTCTTTATTTCTTTTTCGGTCTTCCTACCTTGATAGAAGCGCGAACTCTTCTCACTATAGCGTTCCAGGTGTTCTCTCTTTTAATCTCAGGCCGAATTACTAGATTTTCAGGATGATTTGCAGATTACCTAGGTAATTTGGTGGGGACAGGTGATTTGGTGACCCTACTCTTCCGCGGTCTTGCCCCTCCCCTCCAAGATGGTGTGTTCTAATTAATCAGAGTTGACCAGCAGACTGTCATGCATTGACAGAAGGTAAGTTTTATCTTACCTCAAGAAGAGGCTCATTGGTAATTTCTCAGAAGTGTTCTAGGAGGAGCTTAACTGTAGAGATTTGGTTGGATCAAATGACTGTTAATAATCTTACTGTTGTCCCAGAAAGGACCAGAAAATGGTGCAAGGAAGACTTAAAACAGTGTGGACACAGTTATCTCCCAGCCAAGAGAGAGAGACCTCACTTTCCAGGGGAATTGTTCCTTATAGGGAGCAATTTGATGATCAGATATATAGAAAAGTGAAAACCTCTCAGTGCATTCCATTTATTTATTCACTCATTCACCACTTCATCAATATAACAGTATTTTTGGAGTGCCCATTATGTGAAAACACTGTGATGACAGCAAACTTGGAAGGAGTCCAGATGTAGCTTGAGTACTCATGGTATCTAAAAGGAGGCTACAGTGATAAGTCAATAGAAAGGAGAATAATAATGTGTTGGAGGTACGTGGTTGAGAAGTGCGGGTGATTTGGGAGAGATTTGATAAGAAAGAAATGTCACAAAAACATTAGCCAATTTATTCTTTCCTCTCTCCCTTTCTCCTTCTTTCTCTCTTTTTTCCCCCTTCCTCCCCCCACCCCTTTAGTTAGTCTGGCCTATGTCCAGTTGGGACAATAAACGTTTTCATCAGTCTTTTCTTATATACCAACTGGCATGGACTATTTTCCATGAACCCCTGCTGAGAGTAGCTTGGCCATTCATTTATAATAGCATCTCTTATCCATTATATTAAAGACATTTATAGTAATATACTCTCAAAATAGGATTTGGGTAAAGTTTATTGTTCTATTACTCAAAAAACCCCACCACAGTAGTGGTTTACACAGAATAAATACTCCATATTTGTTGAATATATTAATTAATGAACAAAGAATACTGAATATTTACCATATTTGTTATGTAATATTTTGTACTTTAATGTATCAGTGTCTCATCTAATAACCCTGTGAGTTATTATTATTCTTTCTAATCTTTGTATAATTTTAGTATTCAAAATAGAATTTTGACCAAAATAAGGTAAATGTGTTCAGTCATGTATCGGGAATAATTCAGTTCAAGGCTTAAATCTATTCTCAAAGGACTTTGTGGCAGGCCAGGTAGTATTAAATATATTTTGTAATGTGGCAAAATGGGGCTTAGGCAGAATCGTACTCCACATCAAACAGCCTTAACTGTTTGGATTTTAATTCTTTTAACCTCAAAATCACTTATTTTTCCACAATAAACGGTCTTTAATGCGTATCCTTTTGTTGAGAGTTTTGCTAATTGAAGTATCTGAGAAGGAGACATACAGGATAAGCATATTATTTCTTTTTCCAAGAACCACACAGAGTATACCTAACTGGCTTCCGAGTATGGTACAGAACTGCAAGTCTATTTTCAACGTTTGGTAGTTCAGACATTCTGTTTCTTGACAGAAACAAAAATTAAAAAAAAAATCTTAAAAGAAAATTGAAGGTTGTACTGATTTTTAATAAAATGCTTTTCAAAAATACATATTCCTTACCTTTTCTGGGCTTAGTTTCCTTATTTGTAAAGAGAAGACAATTGGATTATATGGTATCTAAGTTCCTGCCAAGAGCAGGCTTATTTCACTATCATGAAGAAAGTTCTTATATTTTTTCCTCCAGCTATTAGTAGCTTGTTTTCTTCTTTCTTTTCATCACTCTGATTGCAGACAGTTTTCCAGCGTGATACATTAGTATATGAGAGCTTGTAGAGATAGCTTCCAAAATACTTATAAGGTTATACATCTTCCTATATAATGACACTCATTTTGTTAACTGTTGTTAGAAATTTGGGGAAAGGGGATCCCTGGGTGGCGCAGCGGTTTAGCGCCTGCCTTTGGCCCAGGGCATGATCCTGGAGACCCGGGATCGAATCCCACGTCGGGCTCCCGGTGCATGGAGCCTGCTTCTCCCTCTGCCTATGTCTCTGCCTCTCTCTCTCTCTCTCTGTGACTATCATAAATAAATAAAAATTTAAAAATAAATAAATAAAAAGAAATTTGGGGAAAGAGGATTTTAAAACCAAGAGTCATTAGTTATTCCACAGTCTGCTTCACATTGATGTGTCATTTTTAGGTGTTCATACTTATCTCTTTCTGAAGTGGGCAGAAATTATATTCTCTTATTTGTATCTCTGAAACATATCACTTCATAGTGAAAGACATGCTGGTGACATCTTGCTGACAGGAAGAATGGTCTGTGTCAGCAATAACAACCGCGTTCCTCTTCCCTGACCCTACCATTTATCTTCTGGGTGCCACCTCTCATACTGTCATACCTTCTATAGGCTTGCTGGGGAAATTTTAAAATGACTATTGTGTCAATTTTCTCATGTGGTGAGTATATCCAGACTGCTACACTTGTCAAGTATAGAAAATGGCACTTGCAATAGCCCAGAAGTCACCCCTGTTCTGACTCAGTGGTGGCCCACAGCACAGACTAAAACACGTGAGAACTGCTGCTTGTCACGGGAAGATACGCATTTTCTAAAGAAAGAAAACTATCTTGGAACTTCTGAATATGACAACCTTTCCTGTTCACACTCAGTAAACACATTAGCTGGATCCATCTGATTGTCAATTAGCAGTGCTTTTGCCAGGAATGCTGGCATCGATGCTGTTTTTAGCACTGAAAAATCCTGTGGGAGAAATGAGGAATTTAGCACATTGTAGGTATTATGATTCCTGAGTGTCTGACACTGGTATTCTCAGAACCATTATAATTAACTTTTCAATCAGAAAAACTGACTTTTGCTGTTGGATTTCAAGAGGAGGCCCTTTGAAAAAAACTAAAATAAAGGTTTGGATTGAATCTACTTTCTGAGGCAAATCACATCTCACATTACTGGGCGCTTGGACTGAGGAGCTCATAGGGCAAATGAGGCCAAGGTCAGCAGGCTTTAGACATCATGGGCCAAGTGCCATCTTGTAAGAAATTATTTTCTCCCTGGTTATAGCCTATGCCTCTGGCCCTGACTTGCTCTCTCATCAAGAAATAGTGTTTGTCCTGACAGAAGGGAGACCATAAAAGAGATCATGAATGACGGGGAAAATCATCATACTCCTGAAATAAAGCAGAGAGCTAGACTAAATATGGATTTGTAGTTTCTCCATTACATTGAGCCACACAAAATTGCCATTTTGTTAGTCAAAAAGGTAAAATGACAGCAATTTCATATGGATTGACATTATTATTATTATTATTTTTTTTTATTTATTTATTTTTTTTTACTATAATACAGGAAGGAGGATTTAGAGAATTCTACTAGTCTGGAGGTCAGATTCTTTTTCATGCAAACATGACTTCCTCAAAGCTAAATAATCAGATCTATGATATTTTAAATACAGGGTAATCTAAAAGAAGATTTTAGGATAAACAGGATGAAAAATCTATTAAAATTTTTTTCTCTCTTATTTAAACCAGTTAGTTATTGGGGCAATATCATGTGGGTATTACAACATTTAGAGCCAGGATGGAAGAGTTCAAATTGTAGCTTTACAGATGTTAACTTCACATTGGACAGGTTACTTACTCTGTGATTTAGTTGCCTTACCTTTAAAATAGGAATGATAATAGTTCCCATCTAATAAAAATGCTGAAAAGATTAAATGAGTTAATCCACATAATACATTTTGGATGGCACTCAACAAATGTTAGCTATTATAAATATAGTTACTTATAATTACAATACCAAATGACACTATGAAATAAATGAATTAGAAATGCAGATCTATGTGTTTCTGAGGTAGATTTTGAGTCTAGAGCAACAGAGCCCAGTACTATATTTTAGTACAGACCAGTAGTGTTGAGTAAGCTCATGTGCTTGTTGGATGATAACATTATCAAAGATACTGAGACATTTCACATGATGAACTTTAGAAGAGCCAAGAACTCCAGCAAGCTCTAAAGATAGATCATCAGCCTGCATAGAATTGATCTCTTGCTGGCTTACAGATCAAAAGTGTAATGACCTTACAGTGAGCTTTTTAGAAGATAAGTGAGATTGCACGAGGACGATGTTACTGACTGTGGGTCATGATGTTCTCACTTCTATCAAATCTTTGGTGTCTGAAATTTTGTCACATGATTCCTGTCACCAAGAAAAAGAGGCCTCCTCTCTCATCTAAGAATTGTGTGAGGCTCAAGAAATACATGACAACCAAGTTTTCATTTGAGCAGGGTGAGAGATAAGTTCTCAATATCCCACTAAGGGATGAGATACCTGAGATAATAGTGTTCATGGTTGAATGACTGATAAAAATACAGGGAGGCAAAAGCCAAAAGCTAAGCAGATGTAAAGTGATATCTCACCATGGTTTCAAATTAAATTTTCCTGATGATTAGTGATGTTGAGCATATTTTCATGTCTGTTTTTCGTCTGTATCTGCTTAGGAAAAATGTATATTCAGGTCCTCTGCTCATTTTTAAATGGATTGTTTTATTGGTGTTGAGTTGTATAAGTTCTTTATATATTTTGGATATTAACTCCTTATCCATATATCATTTGGATATTAACTCCTTATCAGATATATCATTTCGTCTATTCAGTAGATTTTCTTTTTGTTTTATTGATGGTTTCCTTCATTGTGCAAAAGCTTTTTATTTTGATATAGTCCCAGTAGTTTAATTTTGGTTAAATACAAAGAACTAACTGGTGCTTACCAGAGGGGGGTGGGTGGGTAGGGGGATGGGTGACATAGGTTTAAGGGGATTAAGAGTATACTTATTTTGATGAGCACTGAGAATATCTGAAATTGTTGATTCCTTGTATTGTACACCTGAAGCTAATATAACACTGTTAATTATACTTGAATGAAAAAAACAAAAAAACCCCAAAACACCAGACAGAATTATCAGGGCAGTGGGCCTCTACCATTTCCTTCTTCCACTGACAACCATGGAGGTCATGGGTAGAATGACCAGGACTTCCAGAAAAGGGAATCCCTTTCACACCATATTTAGTAATAGATTTGAAGTGAAAGGTCTGTGGTAATTGTTTTACTCTGATGATGTTAAGGAGAGTGGATGGTTGTACAAACTCTCATAACCTCCCTGTTCTCTCTCATGGACTCAAATTTGTTCGTTCTGACAATTCCACAACCCTGGTTAACTATCCAATTACTCTTCGCTAAATCAAAGTAATTGAACATTACTGGAAAAGAAGACACTAACTGGTTTCACGTTAAATTCACAATATCTTTCAGATGGGCACTCAATACTGCCTTACATTTCTATGAAATTTCCCTTTCTTTTAGGATTCGTAGAATGTGTTGTGATGAATCCCTTTCATCCTTCATTTTGGTAATTTATGCTCTTTCACCTTTTTTGTTGATCAGTCGAGCTAGGGGCTTATCAATTTTGTTGACCTTTACAACGAACTATCGTTTCACCTTGTTAAATATCCCTCCTATTTGTTTTCATTATCTATATTATAGCCTTATGTTAACCTATTTGGGGTTTACCTTGGTTTTTTTTTTTTTTTTTCTGACTTAAGGAATCTCAGATCATTGAATTTTAGAGGTTCTCAAACCTTTTGGTCTCAAGATTAAATTGCATTTTTTAAAAACTGTGGACAACCTCAAAAAGCTTTAGTGAATTATATCTATGACTATTAATATTACATTCCACATAAAATTAAAACAAATGTTATAGTTAAAAATGGCAATAATAAACCTATTATACGTTAACAAAGTGACATTTATGAAAAAATAACCATTTTCAAAAAATATTAATGAGAAATGGAATTGCAAAACTATATATATATTGTCTAGCTTCAGGAGACAGCTGGATTCTTATTCCTGTTTTTGTATTCAGTCTATTGAAATATACTGTTTTGGTTGGAATTTATGAAGAAAATTCAGCCTCACACAAAATATATAGTTGGAAAGGGAAGGATTTATTTTAAAAGCTTTTTCAGATAAATGTGGATCTTCTCCTTAATACTACCCTAAAACTCAACAAATCGTAGTTTTTCAAAAGTTAGTTGTATGTAGAATCTGTGAAACCATGGCTATGAACTTTTCATACTCTCTCATATTAAAATCTACTGATCTACCTTGAATTTGACTGGACCTTTAGATCTTTTGTGTGTTAGTGTGTGTGTGTGTGTGTGTGTGTGTGTGTATACATATATAGCATGTATATGTATATAGTAGTAACATGATGCATTGGTAATTAGAAGACTCAATTCATGGAGTTATGCAAATCTTCCAAAGATTAATACATTTCATTATACAATGTAAAAAATCTATTTGTTAATATCACCACTGATTTCAGATTAGTCTTTCAACATCTGGTATTTGGAATTCATCAAATTCACTGTGGCACATAACTGGTTTCCCAACATTTTAAATTTTGTTATTGGTAACACATAGTGTCACTTGTTTTCCTTAAAATGACAAGCTCACTTCATTTATATTTGACAACATGCCTTCCAGACACTCAAGTTGAATTAACCATTCCTTGTCATTATTTCAAGTAAGAACAATCCCATGAAAAATGTGGCTAAGTCATCTTACGACTCTAACAACTATACAGGTGCTTTTCCTCAAGACTGTCATTATACTTTGATATGTAGCTGAACTGCCTTATCTGTCACACAAAACAGTGAAAATCTGTGCACACCAGGGTTTAGATTTAATAAAATCAATATTTCTACTACTTTATTAATGATACTCTTACATAATAAACTGGCTTTTTTTTCCTTCACTGCTAGTAATGGTACAGAATATAATGGCCACTACTGGAGTTTGGTGCCATTGCCTTGATTTCTGCTAAGACACCAGCAATTATACCCACTATTGCTTTTGCACCATTAGCGCGAATGTAACAAGTTGAAAAAACACAAATAATAGCATAGCATTATAATGAAAGTAGTTTTCCTGAAGTGTCTTTAAAGCTCCCAGATTTCTATGGACGGTACTTTGACAATCTCTGGCCTACAGCAATAAGAACAGGTTCATATATACACATTCAATAATGCTTTTTTCTACTAAAAATTGATTCTTTAATAAGTAGCATGTTATTTTATTGTTGGATTTTAATTCAGGAGATAACATTATGAGCAAGCAACAAATATCTAGAGAGAATTTAAGAACCTTTTCTTATAAGCCTTACTGGCTAATCTCTGTGTAAACTAACTTTTTGTCTATGGTTATTTACATATGTACTTTTGGACAATAGATCCCCAAAGGTAAGCTTTTTATTAGCTATTTGCACTTATTATAATGACAGTAACTGCCCTACATTAAGCTATTGGTGTATGCCTGGCACTCTGCTAAGTACTTTATATTCACTAATTGATTTGACCCTCACAATTATGTTATGATGTGAGAATTATTATTTCTGTCAGACAGATGAATGCATGATAACTTCTCTGCAAGAATGTGCTGAGTGCATGAAGTCACTCATCTAAGGTTCCTCCCTCCTACAATCGCCTTCCCTACCACCACTCCATGAATAGTAGAACCAAGGCTCAAACCTGGTTATCTATGAAGCCTACTCTTGCTACTTATGGAATTCTGTTAGGTATTCTGATAGGACAGATGCTCTACATTCAATCCTAACTTAGCTAATTAGTTCTGTAATTTAATTTTCTGTACTTTTGGAGGTAGAGAAAGGTATCTGAGTAGTTGCCATCTGAAAAATTCATTCCTCTGTAAGTGTCCCAAACTGATGTAAACCAACACTGTATCCATGACATAATCCCAGATAGAAAGAAAATTTCTTCAGTAACTGTATCTGCTCACCTTCCAGTTTACTTCTCTAATCATACCAACTGATTATGTGGTTTAGTAAACATTTAATAAAAATATTAAGGATTTTTAAAGTTGCATTTTGTTACTAGAAGTTCATTTCAAAATTTTAAATTAATCTTTCCCTTCTTTTTTTTTTTTTCCTTCATTAGTTTATCCATACTTTGCATGAGGAGTTTTGAAACTTTCTCAGATACTGGGAACACCACTGAAGGACATTTAGAACAGATATAGAAAATGTTTTTGTCAGAGGCCTAAACATACTTGGCGGTGTTGGGGGGAAATGCCATTAAAATTGTTTGGACTTATGATATACTTAAGGGTTCATAGGGAGAATTACTCAAAACATGCAAATAAAAATAAGGTTTTATCTGAAAATACCTGAAAATATTTTAATAATATATTACATTTTTTTCTCTTCCCCTTATCCATGTGGGAAAAAAACTCCACACGCTATAATAAATACTTTATCTTTTCTTCTTTCTTCTGATCAAAGTCTAAGACAGTTACAAAGAAATGCTCCTCCCCAAATAAAAGAGCACAATTCTCAAAGAAGAGAGCATAAATCTTGAGATCCTCATATCTCTTAGTAGGCTAAAATTTATTTGAAACATAATATGATAATGTGACTGAAAATTCAACCTACTAAAACCAGTGACACTCTAATATTCCTGAATACCCAACTGGCATTTGGCTGGTGCCTAATTTCAGTGGGAAAATAAATAAATAAATAAATAAATAAATAAATAAATAAATAAATAAATAATAAATAACGAGTTCAATTTCCTTGATCGAGGCTTCACAAAGACTTAAGGTTTAAGTGTATTTCCTGCACATCTTTACTATGATATTTAATAAGCTAAAAATATAGTTCATTGTTGGGAAATAAACTAGGAAGAAGTCACATAAAAGCTGTTTGAAGTCTGGAAAATGTGGTACTTTTCAGCCCATCAGAGGAAAAGTGACAGTTTTTACTGCTCCATGAAAACTTCTGGTAGCTTAAGTCTGTTTCTTGTTATTTTGTCCCCATTATTTTTTTTAAAGCATTTTCCTTTCCCCTTCTTTCCCTTTCTGAAACAGATTACTACAGACATTACCTGTCTTAAAACAGTTTTGCAGTCCTCATGCCATGGGGGTGTTAGGGGCTGACAAGATTCTGAAGTTTATGGCATAGCTTATTCTAAATATTCTTCATCAAGAAGGCATTTAAATCTTTAGCACTTTGAATATAAAGTATTGTGTTTCCTTCCTTGTGATTGATCACATTCCTATTTGCCATTGAAAAGGTATATTGTTTTTTACTTGTCGGCCAAAAGAGAAAATCCCTGATGTATATGAGATTTATCTTATAGTTGTCATCGTGTTGGAAAATTTAAAGCCTATAGGTAAAATCAATGTGAACATAAATCAAACCCAACTATTTTAAATAGGTTTGCTTTTTCAGGAGTATTAGTTTTTTAAGGGACATTGACTTAATGATGAATTAAAACAACTCTAATTTATAGATTTCCAATCTGTTTGTCAAAATCTCTCAGGCTGATCCTGCACTCCTTACTGGTCACTGTTTAATTTCTTTTAAGGTCATTAGTAGCCCTTCATGGGAGAGGCTTTATTTTTGTATAATATGTTTATATTTTCTACAGGCCCCATTTTCTCAAGAGATTTGCACTTCCCTAGAATTTTATAATTGTGTTAAGATTTACTCCCTAAACATTTTAATTTTTTTATCAAAAGGTTAAAATAAAATACCTGGCCAGAATTTAAAAGCTTATAACCATTTAATTGACCCTACCCTAATCAACTTTTCTCTACTGTATAAATAAACACCCTCATTCTGCATTTCACTTTGATAATTAGGCATAAGGAGTCATTGATGGTTCTTGTATGATGAAAGCAAGTATATTTAAAATCAATGAAAAACTTGCTTAGTTGTCCTGGAGAATATTTGGTTATCAACATTCCCCAAGACATTAATGCAACTAAACTTAAATATAACCAAAGTTATTTTAATAACATCTTTTTGTCTGAAGATAAATAACCATTGGGACACAGTCCTCTGATCAATAATTAGTCAATCAAAGTCATTAAGATACAGAGCTTTCACTTACCTCAGAGAATGCATCAAAGATTTGTTTCCCTGGACAGGAAAGACTGAATTTTTACCAAAAATATAATATGCATTATTATTCCAAACATAAATTAAATTAACCCAAAATGGAAGAAAGATTTTAATTTTATGTTTTTAAAGATTTTATTTATTCATGAAAGACAGAGAGAGAGAGACAGAGAGAGAGAGAGAGAGAGAGAGAGAGAGAAAGGCAAAGACACAGGCAGAGGGAGAAGCAGGCGCCATGCAGGGAGCCTGACGTGGGACTCGATCCTGGGTCTCCAGGATCATGCCCTGGGCTGAAGGCGGTGCTAAACCGCTGAGTCACCTGGGCTGCCCTTAATTTTATGTTTTAAAGTTACATGAGGATTAAGGAAATAAATGGGAAGAGACAAAAAAGTTATTACTTTATTCTGAATTCTGTATTTAACTTTCTATTGCCAATAAAACTACTCAAAAAAATAGGCTTAATGGGAATCTAGGACTATATTAATGAAATTAGTTTTGTATGAGAGGTCAGACCATTCTGATATGACAGATATGCCAATAATATAGTGGCTTATAGTGGCTCAGACACAAGGAGGGTTTATTTCATCCTCATAATGGTTCAGCGGTAGATGGAAGCATCAGGGTAGGCAGATGGCTCTGCCCCAGTGGGTCTTCCAGGAACCCAAGTTTCTTTTATCTTGTTCTGTCACTTTCTAAGAGGTTGACCTTATGCATATGGGTAGAAGCTGGCTCATGGCTAAGTGCATTCTAGACAGTGTGTGTGGTCCAAGAGAACAAACACTTGGAGGTAAGAATGGGAATAATGACTGGGCCAATATGATATAGGAGTGTGTGGACATAGAGGGGTGTATGAATAGAAAGAGAAGGGGAAGTGGGAGATTATGAACCATTTTAGGAAAAAGTTTTAGAGCAGAACTCTAAACATAGGATGATCTCATTGAGTAAGGGACAGAGAAGACACTTTGACACTTATCTTGAAGATTGACTCAAGATAATCTTTGGGTCAAGATGTGAAACTACGGAAGATGAGATGTCTGGAGAGGAAGATAGTGACATTTGTGTGATAGTTTTGTGCATCATAAATCAGTAACTCATTATTAATGATGTGCAGTGGCATAAGAATGAGTAGCCACTTTCCAATCATCCAGGTGCCATGTAGAATCCCACTGAGAAGGAAAGAGTGGCATGTATATATATATATATATATATATATATATATATATATATATATAAATATACTTATATTTCCCATTTTTGAATTTCTGAGGGGCATGTTATTTTCTAGGGATCTAGAAGAAGAGCTGGGAGAGGAAGTACTCATGCCCTCACAATTAATAAAACTGAGGAACAATGATCCTATAAAGTAGGGATTACCAAGCTTTTTTCTATGATGGGACAGATAGTGAATATTTTAGGATTTGTGTGCCACGCAGTTTCTGTCACAACCACTTGGTTCCTCCAGTGTAGAGCACATGTAGCCATAGGCAAAATATAAAGAAATGAGCACAGTTGTGTTCCAATAAAACTTTATACAAATAAAAAATGGAGGGTTAGATTAGACCCCTAGGCAATACTTTACTGGCCTCTGTACTAAAGAAACAAAACAAAACAAAATGAGAGTAACTAGGTAAATTAGGCAAAGAACTTTTGAATTGTAAGTCTGTAAAAGCTTATAAGTTGCACTCTACTAGATACAAACTATTTAGAGAGATGGAGAATGACAAAGGAATAGAATAAACAGTATTATTTACTAGGCAATGAAGAAGATACTGATGCCCTTAGAAAGTGCAGATACTTTGGAATAAAAGATAATAAATGTTATTTTCACTATATATAAATATTATTATATCCCTATATTATATTATATATATATTATATCCCTATATTATATTATATATAAATATATATTATATCCCTAAATATTTTGATTCTAAAACAATACTGATAAACCAGCATAAGTTGTATGCAAAAATCTACAAAACATTAAAAATACATTTAAAATAATTTTAAAAAATGAACAAATGAATAGTTAATGAATACTTCATTCCAAGAGTTTCTTTCCTTCCTTCCTTTCTTTCTTTCCTTCTTTCTTTTTTTTTCTCTTCCTGAATCCCTTCATTCCTAAAAGCAGTGTGTACGTGGGTAGTTAGGGATGTATGGGGTCGGTTGGGGTGATGGTTTGGGTTCTTTCTTTATTATCTCTTTATGTCTTTCGAGGTTTTCTTTTTTTCTTTCTTCTCTTCTTTCTTTTTTTTTCTTTCTTATTTCTTTGTTCTTTGTTTTCTTCTTTCTTCTTTTCTCCTTCTTTCTTTCCTTCCTTCCTTCCTTCCTTCCTTCCTTCCTTCCTTCCTTCCCTCCCTCCCTCCCTCCTTCTTTCTTTCAATTAATTTAATCTGTCAGCCCAAAAAGAACTCATCTGGCATAGATAAACTGATCTAAGTCTTATACCAGACTTTCAAATTATTTTCATAATATAAAAAGTTATATCAGGAAAAGATATAGAATTTGCAATAGAATAACAACAGAAAATTATTATTCCTTCCAAAGGATTTTAAACACTAAATATTTTCATTGTTTATACAACACTATAGAGCTTGCAAAGAATATAAAATAAACACTATTTTAAAATACTACATTAGAAAAATGTTTCTTATATATCAATGCTTGAGGCCCAAACAATATTTTTTGTGTAAGATGTAGCATCACCTCTTTTTCTCTCAGGTAATAAAGGTCATCAGAAATAATTGCCTTTACTACTTTGGAAATTGATGGTCAAATGAATAATAGCAGTTATCTCAATCAGCACTTCACTCTAAGCTGAAAAGGGTAAAAAGTTTTCCATTTGTGAAAGAATATGCTTACCTGTAGGTCTGTAGAAACTGGAACTCCTGGGCAGTAGAGATCTTGGATCAAATTTGCCTCTTCTACCCAATGGCTTCATGGTAAGCCTCTCTCGCTGTACTAGTGTTATTATTTGTCATTAGTTAAGAACCAGTTTTGAGATCTTCAAAAAGTTGAATGGCATCCTGTGATGATGCCCGATACTTGAGGCACTTTACAGTTTATAAAATGTTTTAATCCAAATGATTGGTTTTCAGATTTCTGACCACCCATTAAGATAGGCAAGGCAAAGACTGTGGTTCTTACTTTCTAAAGGAGAAAATAAACTCCAAGCGGTGGAGCAAATTGCAGTCCATAGCTCTTAAGAAAGAGCTGACACAAGGACAAAATCTCAAGTTTTTTGAGACTGCATATTTAGTCTACTTCTGTTTTAAGCCTGTGAACATTTGCACTTTAATATCTTCAAAGTCCATGCCTTCCTTTTACTTCCCACTGAGAACTTTGAGATGAACTTTATAGATTGGTAAAGATGGGTAAAGAATATCATGACAACTAAACATATCAAAAAGCAAAACAGCAACTATACAAAGGCTACCATTACAAACACCTATTAGCCAAGAAATGAGAGTTCTTGGCCTTCTAACTGCATGTTAACTGTGTGTCCTTGGACAAATCAGATGACCCATCTGCACTCAGCTTCCTTATCTATTAGGTGAAATGATTGTGTAAGATCCCTCCTACACATACAACTCTGAAATATTAGTAAAGGAATCCACATTCTTAAAAAGAATCTTGCTATGTTGCTCTCTCTTAAGATTGTTGGAATGAACTTCAGACTGCACTAGTACAGCTGCCAATTTTTTTTAACAGTTTGGACTGTGTAGCACTAACTTAAATCCACCTGTGGGAATAGAGTTGGAGGCAATACACCATCTCAGCTTGCTCTGTTTGCATTTTCAAAACCACTAAGGGAAGTCGGGCTGAACCTAGTTTTGGAAAAATATAGAAACTCTATATCAAACTTGACAAGAAAGATAACTCTATGCCATATTAATGACTTTTGATCATATTAGTAATTTCCTATTGCGTTGTTTTGGGATTCAGTTATGTTGGCACAAAATAAAAAACAATATGGTTACAATTTAATTTAATCTATTAAGATGCTCCAACATGGGACACAGGTGCATGCTATTTGAATGTTTTTAACTAGTACCGTTTTAAAATTTACATAATTGACAAATTACAGGCTTGATTAGACTGACATCAATAGGCGTGTCTGGCTAATCTGCATTTTCTGAATCTCTCCTGGGAGCCATCTTCTGTGTCTTATCTTCATTCATTTCCAGGCCTCGATTTTAGCTTGAGGAATTTACAAAGATAAAATAGTCTCACAATCAACAACATCAACTCCATGCCTCTTATTTCTTCTCTCCTCTTCTCCTATTTTTCTGAACTTTAACAAGATGATTATAAAGGACACACATTTCTCAAGAGTATCCAGCATTGCTGCCCACAAACATATCTTTGGATCCAGCAGACAGGCCTGTGGTCAGTGCCTTTTTCACCTTCCCTTTATAAGGTAAGGTCATCTAGTTCAATTCAGAGGCTGCATGCTGAACTGCTATTTCTCTAATTCCGGAAAGTAGCTTGCCATCCAAACACATAATTAAAGAGGGTAAAAGCATGTGTTACAGAATGGTGATGCAATATTTCGGGGAAGAGTCTGTTGGTAAAATCAGTAACACACCCACCTAGCCACTACCATATTTGTCTAACAGAGGCTATTTTTCCTACTTTGTGAACATTTAAGGTCAAGACTATTAATTGTTTCTATAAATATAGTTTGTGTCCAAGATTTGTCCGTATCAAAATTAATCATACATACCCTAATGCATACAAAACTATGTAGAATGCCAGAGGACTCATGTGTCAGTTTCCATGGTGTAAAGAACTTGCCAATGACCTTTATCAAGTTATTAAATCTCTCTTTGCTTTAGAATTCTGAACTGTAATCTGTAAAATGGAATGTGTGACTCCTACTTTGTTTTCAGGGAATCATAATTAAAATTTTTTAAAATGAATCTTAAGCCTTTTAGGAAAAAGTTTCCTACAAATGCATGGTATTTTCCCACTAATTAATTTATAATTTGTCATCCTAGCAGTTAATTTCTTCTCCTATGTTTAAATTAGATTTTTAGAGATGTAAGTTTCCAAAGTACTTCATTCAAAGAAATGTCTTGACAATTTCTACTAAAAATCACTTTTCTTCTTAAAGTGTATCTGGGGATCCCTGGATGGCGCAGTGGTTTGGCGCCTGCCTTTGGCCCAGGGCGTGATCCTGGAGACTCGGGGATCGAATCCCACGTCGGGCTCCCGGTGCATGGAGCCTGCTTCTCCCTCTGCCTGTGTCTCTGCCTCTCTCTCTCTCTCTGTGACTATCATAAATAAATAAAAATTAAAAAAAAATTAAAGTGTATCTGTTGAAATTTTAAAAGAACAATAAAGAGTGTTAATCAGAAATGGTCAAGAAACTTTTGCCTTCTTTGTAGTTTAATAGGGAGTACATTTTATTCCCTCAGCATCATTTTATTTATTGTTGAAACTAGAAGCAATTTTTTACCAAGGAACTTTTAAAACCAATTACTGATGCACACATAAATTACTGTCTATCTTCCCTCTGCTCCCACATATAAAAGCTATGTATCCTTCCTGGAAAGTATAGTATAAGGAGGGGAAATTAGAAATACAGAAAAAAACACAAATATTTCATGCACTTCTAATTGCAGGGTTACATTAGTATTACAAAAAACTTTATTTTCAATGATGACTCCAAAGGAAAGCAAACCCAGGAGCGGATGAGTAATAATTAACATCTGATTGGAAAGTTTTGTGTATGTTACTTTTTAAGAAAATTTGAGAGACTTTTCTGTACTGATCTTTCTGGTAAAGGAGCCCTGAGAGAAGGCAGGAATGTGATGTGCTGATCCTTCACACTGTCTGTAGCTATACACACCCCCGACCCTTCAAGAATATAACTCTGGGAAGAACAGTTTGAATCATACCACCTCCTTCCATGTCTGTAGTGTTTTAAGAAGTCAAAGTAGTTTCTAAAGAAATCTTGGGAGAATTAAGACCATCTAAACTTATTTTTCTAGACTTTTCTACACGTTTACCAGGATGAACTCCCAGCAGACTCGTCTTTTCTGAAAAGAATAGAACTTGTCATCTGCTGACAGAAGCTGAAGGACAGGCTTTCACACCCTTTCTCTGAGTCTGTATAGAGAAATTATAGTTGGGAATTAATAACATTCACATGATTCTGTTCAAGTTCCTTTGGAAACTGTAAAAATGGATATTGGGCATTTCTGCGTGAAAATCACCTTTGACATGTCACTGATATGAAAGACATGGTTAGAAAGGAGAAAAGGACCCTGGGGGTGAGTTGGAGGGGGGAAGAAGGAATTACATGGCTGATGTAACATTTCAGAAAAACCAGTTTCCCCAGAGAGCATCTTAACTTTTTATTTTATTTTGCCTATGTAAATAGAGCCTCCACAAGCTTTTTTTCTTCTTTCTCCTCTTTCTCCCCTCTGGAATGAAATTCTCACTTTTTCTGTAGCTGCATTTCTGAATGTAGCAATTTCGAAATTTATTTTATATTCAATTTACTCAACTTATTATATAGGTCTTATTTATCTGTATTTTCATTTTGGTAAATGTGAGGTCAACCATAATAAGATTCAAGGACAGGTATAATGGAGGGCAACTTATCAACATTTAACCATCTTCAAAAAAGAGAACTTCCTAAAAGCATTCCTTTCATTGCCCTCATCTGGCATGTTTCTTTTTGTTAGGATCAAAGATTTGACAGAGATGAAAGACCTTCAACTTTACACAGAAATATATATCAACCAGGAAGAACTCCTTAAGTGGAAACATTCCTACAACAGTTTCCTTTATTTCCATCTCTTTATCTAATAAATTTTCTCAGACACCTTAAAAATGGAATGGAAGAAAGGAAATATTCTTTGTAGGCAATTTAGATTATGGCTGCATTCAACAAGCAGATTGAGAAAATATAGTCAACATAGCTACTTTTTAAAAATTTGCAAATTTGAGTCTTGTAGACCAGAAATTCAGATGACTAGGAAATACTCCATTGTTATTAAGATATTTGGTACCATATTGAAATAAAACTGGCATAACTTATTGGTCAGACAATTAGTAGAAAGGTACAATTGAAAGTTGCTTTAGGCTTCTTTAATGTTCCCAATGATCCCTCTGTACCACTGAGGACAAGCCACTTACAAATCATTTCTAACTCTCATCTAAACAGAAAACAGATCTTTTATTTTTTTCAGACATATGAGTAGTTCTGTAACATATAGAATAAGACGTCCATATTATTAGTATCTTATTTGCAGGGAACAGTTACAAATTCATATTTGTTTTGTCTGTCTTATTATAAAATGTTTATTTTTAGCATAAAAACCAGCACATAAAGATACAGAAGAGAAGAAATTAAAATTGCTTACAAGCCCCTTTTCTCCACCACTCAGAAATAGTCATCTCCTGCTGCCCTGGAGTGGTGGGAGATTCAAGTGATGCTGGGATTGGAGTATATGTTCATGGGAAGACTGGAGATCAGGCCTTGAATCTTCCTAGGAGACAAGATATTCAAATAGAAATTTATTAAGGTGTAGAGTATATATGTCAAACTAAAAAACAATCTGTGCAGCAAAGGAAATAATGAACAACATGAAAAGGCAGATCATAGAATGGAAGAAAATATTTGCAAATCACATATCCAGTAAGGGATTAATATCCAAATATATAAAGGATTCATACAACACAGTAGTAAAAACCCAAATAACCTGATTAAAAAATGAGCGAAAGACTTGAATAGATATTTTTCCAAAGAAGACACAGTGAAAAGGTGCTCAGCATCACAAATGACAAGGCAAATGCAAATCAAAGCCACAGTGAAATATCACCTCAGGTGTGTTAGGATGGCTATTATCAAAAGGTCAAAAAACAGCAGGTGTTGGTAAAGATGTGAAGAAATGGGAACTTTTATATACTGTCAGTGGAAATGTAAATTATTACAGGCATTATGGAAACAGTATGGAGCTTCCTCAAGAAAGTAAAACTACCATATGATCTAGCAAGCCGACTTCTGGGTGTATATCCAAAGATAAAATCACTATCTCTAAGTTCACTGCAACATTATTAATATTAGCCAAGATTCAGAAACAACCTAAGTGTCTGATGATGAGTTAATGGATAAAGAAAATGTGGTGTATGTGTGTATAATATGTATATATTGTATGCATATATAATGAAATACCATTCAGCCTTTAAAAGAAGGATATTTTGCCATTTGCAAGAACATAGATGAACTTAAAGGAAATACATCAAGCGAAATAAGCTAGACAAGAAAGATATATACCATATGATCTCACTTACATGTAGAATCTAATAAAAAGTAAGACTTCTAGAACCAGAGTAGAATTCTGGTTACAAAGAAAAAAAAAAAAAGAAAGAAAAGAAAAAAAGAATTCTGGTTACCATGGGCTGGGGGTGGAGGAATTGGGAATTGGAGAGATGTTGGTCAAAGGGTACAAACTTTTAGTTAGGATGAGTAAGTTCTGGAGACCTAAGGTACAGCATAGTAGCTACAATGAATAGTAATATGTTGTAGACTTGAAATTTGGTAAGAGGGTTCTCATTGTGAGGGTGGGGGTAGGGGGAAGCGTAACTGTGAGGAGATGGGTATATGAATATGTTAATTACACTGATTATGGTAATCATTTCACAGTGTATATGCATACCAGAACTTTAAGTTGTTCGCCTTAAATATATACAACTTATGTCAATCATGGCTCAGTAAAACTGGGGAGAAAAGCCTCTTCTCCAAAGGTTTTACCTTAACAGATAAAACTTAAAAATAAAACATTTTCATAGGAAACTTCTATGTGTCTGTCTGGTCTTGGGAGCCTCACCTGAGGGAAATAAAAATCCTGGGCTATTTTTGATATTAGGAAAATGAAAAATTTTTGATATTAGGAAAATGAGGTGTGAGATAATATAAAAATGTATGTTTAGAATGACTAAGTACCAGAATAAGGAATCAAAACATAAAGAGAACAATAGCAAACTATGAAAAAGAATAGACTCATTTGAGAAAGAACAAAATAGAAATTCTAGAAATGTTTCCTTTGTTTCCCAGAGACCTCTTAATATCAGAGACCCTCAAGATTTAGCTCAGTTCTCTTCTGTATTCCCTCATTGTCTTTTTTTTAAAGAAAAATTATTACTGTAGTTGACATGCGATGTTATATTACTTTCAGGTGTACAACATAGTGATTCAACAATTTTATACATTAAAAAGGGCTTACTTACTACAGTGTCTGTTGCCATACAATGTTATTAAAATATTATTGACTATATTCCCCATGCTGTACTTTTTATCTCCATGACTTATTTATTTTATAATTGGAATTTTGTACCTCTATCCCCTTTACCAATTTTGCTCATCCTCCATTTCCTCCCCCTCTGGTAATGACCAGTTTGGTCTCTGTATTTATGAGTCTTTCTGGCTTTGTTTGCTCATTTGAGGGTTTTTAAAAATTTATGACTCCACATATGGGTGAAATCATATGGTAATTATCTTTCTCTGACTTACTTCATTTAGTACATAACCCCCTAGGTACATCTATGTTTGTCATAAACGACAAGAACTTCTTTCTTTATGGCTGAGTAATATTCCACTGTACATATATACCACATCTTTATTCATTCATCTATTGATGGAAACTTAGGCTGCTTCTATATCTTGACTACTATAAATAATGTTGTAGTAAATATAGGCATGCACATACTTTTTTTCAAATTAGTGTTTTCATTTTCTGTGGATAAACAGTAGTGAAGTTACTGGATGATACGGTATTCCTATTTTTTTATTTTTTGATCAAACTTCATACTATTTTCCACAGTGGCTATGCTAATTTACATTCCCACCAACAGTGCACAAGAGTTCCCTTTTCTCTGCATCCTCTCCAACATTTGTTATTTCTTGTCTTTTTGATACTAGCCATTCTGACAGGGGTGAGGTGATATCTCATTGTAGTTTTGATTTGCATTTTCCTGATGATGAGTGATGTTAAACACCTTTCCATGTGTCTGTTTTTCGTCTGTGTGTTTTTGGAAAAATGTCTGTTTGGATTCTCTGCCCATCCTTAATCAGATTATTTAGGCTTTTTTGGTGTTGAGTTGTGTAAGATCTTTATATATTTTGGGTACTGACTCCTTATTATAAATATGGTTTGCAAATATCTTCTCTCATTCAGTAGATTGTCTTTTTGTTTTGTTGATGGTTTCCTTTGCTGTGAAAACCCTTTTTATTTTGGTGTATTCCCAATTTGTTTTTGTTTCTCTTGCCGGAGGAGACATATCTAGGAAAATGTTAATATTGATGTCTAAGAGATTACTGCCTGTGTTCTCTTTTAGGAGTTTCATGATTTCAGATCTGACACCTCGCAGTCTTAATGATCTCTGTAACCTAAACTTCAGATTCCTTCAATGCCTCAATTTGAATATTTAATAGAAATCTCAAATTTAATATGTCCATAACTGAACCAGATCTTATTCCCAAATCCGTTTCACCCACAAATATCCCTATCTCAGTTAATAGTTCTATCCTTCCTCTCCTTTGGTCACAACTACATCATGGACCTGTTATTGTTAAATCCTAGTTGGCTCTACTCAGGATAGATTTAAAATTGTGCCACTTCTCACCACCTTTATTGCTCTCACTATATTCTAAGCCCCTACCATCCTGCCTCTCCTAGATTACTGTTCTCCTGGATTCCATCCTTAAGTCATATAGATCGGACTCAACATAGTGGTCAGAAGTAAACCAGATTCTGTTGTTTTTGCTCAGAATCTTCAATTGTCTGCCCATCTCACTCAGAGTAAAATCCAAAGTTCTTAAAAGTTCCCACGAAGTTTGGCTAGTTCTGCACAACTACCACCCTCCCTAACTCCCCCCTGCCCTGTCCCCGCATTAATTTCTCATCTCATCCTTGTTTCCTTACTCCCTCTGCTGAAGCCATGCTGGTCTCCTCACTGTTCCTCAAAATTCTGGGTCTTGGGTTAGCTATTTCACTTACCTGGAATCTCCTCCCCTAAGGATCCTCACAGCTCCTCTCTCACCTTTTTTCAGATCTTAGCTAAAACATCAGCCCCTCTGAGAGCCCTTTCATGACCACCCTGTTTAAAATTGCTCCCCCTTCCCTATACTCGGTAGCCCTTGATCTTTATTTTTCTTTTGGAAATTAGTACTATAGTTGGACTATAGTCCATAACTATAACTATAGTCTGCTATAATTTACTGATGTGTTTCTTGTCTCCCCAAACAGAATACAAGCTCCAGGTGGGTGTAGCTTTTGTATGCTTTGTTCACTGCTAATGAGATTAAAAAATAAACTTTGATGAGCTTGTCCCTATTGACCTAAATGACATGTTTTTTTAGGATTCTTGAGAAGAGAACAGACTATTTTAAGTAGAGTTTCTTTTCATTTTTTCTTTTAGAGCAGTTTTTTAAAAAAAATATTTTATTTGTTTATTCATGAGAGACAGAGAGGCAGAGACACAGGCAGAGGGAGAAGCAGGCTCCATGCAGGGAGCCTGATGTGGGACTCGATCCCGGGACTCCAGGGTCACGCTGTGAGCCAAAGGCGGACACTCAACCGCTGAGCCACCCAGGCATTCCTTAAGTAGAGTTTCTTCCCTAACCAGAGTTGGGCTGTGAAAAAAAAATTAAAAAAAAAAAAAAAAAAAAACTATCTAAAGGGTGATGAGAAAAGGTTGAATATTTTAAAGCAGAGAACTGCAGCAGAGGGCTTTATTGATAAAGGTGGAAATACTAGTAATAGTTGTCACTTTGAGTTAGAAGATGACAAGTTTGTTCTTTATTTTGTAAGTAGTGTCTTTTTAAATATTTAACACAAAATGTCTTTTAAGTGCGGCAACTGGGTGGCTCAGTGGTTGGGCATTTGCCTTTGGCTCTGGTTGTGATCCTGGGGTCCTGGGATCAAGTTCTGCATCAGACTCCCCACAGGGAGCCTGCTTCTTCCTCTGCCTATGCCTCTGCTTCTCTCTCTGTGTCTGTCATAAATAAATAAATAAATAAATAAATAAATAAATAAATAAATAAATAAAATGTTTTAAAAAATGTCTGTAAGCAATTTGACTTTAGATATGCAGTTTGGTTTAGATTGAAAAACTTTTCTCTTTTGATTATTCTCAGATTAGTTAAAAAATATTCTCAAGTTTAAAGGTAGTGTTATAAAAAATTTTTAATTTATGCATTTTATAAAAACATTTGGACACTAGTGACTTTAGGAAAAATGAGTCTCTCCCAATTCCTTCAAAACTAAGCTTTAAACACTTTCAGTTTAGTTTTTCCCTTGTCTGTTGTGAAATGCTTTTTATCACAGGACAAAGTGATAAAAAGCTGATAGATTTTTACTGAGAATAATACTTATTCTTAATTGTAAAAAAGGAAAAGTTAAAGAAACAAAGAAATTTCTTTTGAGAGAGAGTTTAAGTTTGGAATTTAAAATGTAAAGGCTTTATTGTTCTTCTGTTGATCTTTTTTATTTCAAAATATAGTCTTTGATTTTGTGCCAAAATATTTCCATTTTTGCTTTACTAAGAAGTTGCCTGATGGATGATGATATTGTCCATACTCGGGCTAGTGATCCGTCTCGACATTGTCCTGGTGAATTTTATACAAATAATTTTACAAAGGTTTATTTTGTTTCTTACCACCTCCTGGGAACTTGGGTTTGGCAGCCTTCTATTAGTGATTATAATATTTAGCTTGAGTTGAATCAGCATGCAGGCTGTGATGTATTCTATTTAAAAATCCATTTGTAAGGCATTAGCAGAAAGTTTATGAGTATTGTAATACTGTTTAATGGAAGGTAGGAATATCTTTAGCTGTGTGAATAAATAGAATTTGTGAATAAATAGAATTAGATTTCAAAAAGTGGTTTAAGGTTCGTGATTTTCTTATATATTTGAAAAGGCAACCAATATTTTAGTATTAAAAAAACCTCAGGTGTTAACTTTTAAAAACAAGTTAGAGATATATTCTTCTGAGTTAAACTTACATAAGGCAGAAATTTATCCTGAAATGGGTCAAAGTTCTTCCTGCATTTTTTTTTCTTGGCTTGCCTCTGTGCTTCTGTCTTCTAAATATCAGTGGCTCAAGACTCAGTCCAGTGGTCTCTTCTCTTATTTAGTTATACACATTCCTTTCTTCTCTTATCCATTCTCAAGACATTAAATCATATCCATGTACTGATGACCCCCACATTTTTATCTCCCATCCAGAACTCTCTTTTGAGCCCAGAAACATATGTCCATTGACCTATATGCAATTACACCTTAAGATATCTCATAGGCCTATTAACCTTAATATATCCAGAACTTAGTTCCTAATATTCAATACTCCTCACCTGCAGTTCAGCTCCTTCTACAGTCTTCCAACTCATTGTATCCAGATATCCCACTTTTGCCTTTCTTACAATAATTATTAATAGCATGCTGTTTAACTTTCAAAATACCTTAAGTTTTTAAAGTGATGATATATATAGGCTCCCGTTAGTCCATTAGTCAATCATAATGGTTTCCCAAGTTGCTTAGGCACCCAAGGGATATCTATACTGCCTTTCTTTCTTCTGTATTTCTCCTGCAGTTTATCAGCAAATTCTGTGAGCCTTACTGTAAAAAATATATAGAATTAAACCCACTTCTCACACGTCCATTGTTGCCACACTGACAAGCTAGCATCATCTGTTATCTGGGTGATTATAGTAGCCTCCTAGCTGGCCTTGCCAGCATCTAGAGTTTCCTATTAAAATGTGTGTCAGATGATGTTACTACTCTGCTCCAGAGCCTCAGCTAAGTGACTAAGTTCTCATTACCTTTTGCTAGACTTCCTGATGTCAACATTTTACATCCTGCTTGGATTTAGGAGATGTAATCTGCTGTCTCAACTAAATTCCCCATGGTATATACCTCTTAACCTCTTCAGAACAGCTGCGACCTCTTATCTTGCTCACTTGCCAAAACCAAAACCTGTTACTTCATTCCTGGTCACCAAGGCTATCAGACTGGACTTTGGTTCCTTATGTTGTATCCGTAGCGGTGTCTACCCTCTTCCTTTACTCTTGCTTGCCCCAGCCAAGTTAAGTAGGCTGTGAATGGCCCTAATAGTTCCCAGTGTGCTCTGTCTTGCTTTAAGTAATGGGCCAGATCCATGTGGTTGCTTAATTAAGAACATCAACACATTTAAGTAAGGAAAAAAGCCAAGTCCATTAGAAAGGTGGACTAGTTTGATTACTAATACTAGTTATGTTCATGATATTTTGCTCAAATGTATCTATTGCCATATTACTTGTCCTTTGATTTGAAAAACATATTTAGATTTACGTTTAGAATTCACACTATGATTTTGTTATTATCAAACACCAAGATTCCCTTTTAGGTAAATATCTCTTGAGATTGTTGAATTTCTACAAAGACTTGAAAGAAATTTATAAAGCTAACTTGGGAAGAAATACACAAATATTTCATCAGAATAGTCCAAGAGAAATCGAGTCCTATAAAAATGATAATAGGTAGTTTTTTAGCATCTGAATTTTTTATTCAAGCTCTTTACCCAACAGAAGTTTTATGATGGTTTCTGCAAGAATTGATGTCACATGCCTTTCTTCTTAACCTAAATGTCCAATTCTTTTTTTTTTTTATTTTTATTTATTTATTTATTTATTTTTTTTATTTTAATTTTTTTTATATTTTATTGGTGTTCAATTTACTAACATACAGAATAACACCCAGTGCCCGTCACCCCTTCACTCCCACCCCCCGCCCTCCTCCCCTTCTACCACCCCTAGTTCGTTTCCCAGAGTTAGCAGTCTTTACGTTCTGTCTCCCTTTCTGATATTTCCCACACATTTCTTCTCCCTTCCCTTATTTTCCCTTTCACCAATTCTTATTCTAATATTCAAAATGAAACAAGAAGTGGAAAGATTTTGATATGCTTTTGTTTCTAAACAATTATTTACTAGAATGCAAGTGCCTCAGTCACTGACATTTTTGTTTTGTATCTTGCTAAATATCTTCAAATTAAAAAAAATTTTTTTAATTTTATTTATTTATGATAGTCACACAGAGAGAGAGAAAGAGGCAGAGACACAGGCAGAGGGAGAAGCAGGCGCCATGCACTGGGAGCCCGACGTGGGATTCGATCTCGGGTCTCCAGGATCGTGCCCTGGGCCAAAAGCAGGCGCCAAACCGCTGCGCCACCCAGGGATCCCTCTTCAAATTAATTACATCATAAAATCTTTCTGAATAGATTATTTACGCATAATGTTTCTAAATATAAATTAGTAGAGCTATCTGACTAAACTTAGATTTCTTCAAAATCACAACGCCAAAACTCTTTTTATTCTACTTTGGGAAGTACTGAAGTTTATATTTTGTACTATCCTAAGAATTAACATGCATGGAAATACAAAATTACACTAAATTACTGCATATTTAACTGAAATAATCACTCTCTTACACCCTTTGTTAAAGTGAGAAATTTGTAAAGGTTTAAAAATATACCTAGAAAATCTTACAGTAACAGGTCATAATCCTCATTCTTGCATTAATTCTTCCTGAAATTTAAACTCCTCATGCTTCTATTTAAGTATAGAATCTGCCCTTAGAAACTTATTGAGTCACTACTAGGTATCTTTTGTTTTCAACCCAAGTAGCTTAGTGCAATTAAGCCTTTCTCTTTTACATTTATTTTTCAGTTTTAAATTCTATTTTTAGTTTACTTTTGGGTCAGATATTTCCCACATCATTTGCTGTCACAAACACTTTTTTATGGACCAGGTTAGAAAAAAAATATTGTATATAATAATTATAATACATATTATGCACTTAATATATGTAATATAGTATATGTGTATGTGCACCATTATGTAATCCTCTTTAAACTATGAAATCAAGTAATTTTGGTTTTGGTTATTACCCTATTAGTTTTTAGTTTTTATTCATTTGCATATAAACTCCTAAAGTCTTTTCCACACAAAGCCTATGGACCCTGAAGAGCCTACATATTACCCCTAAAATGTTAGGTTTGTGTTTTAATATTTGAATATTTTGTATTTTCATATATACATTAGGCATATTCTGGATCATTAGGATGAGCTGATTATATCCAGGCAATGCCACAGATTTCAGCACTTACTTTATTGCTAAATGAGAACTAAGCAAGAGAACCTAATCCTTAGTTTTATGTTTGTATGAACTACAATAAAATTTCATGTTTTTATGAAATACAATACAATAAGGTAATATTATAGAAACATTTTAAGTCAATGTTGAAGGTCCATGAAAAATCATAAAATCAATGCTGTTCACAATTTTAAGTGTTTTGAGAAAGACAATGTCTTCAAAGTTCTTAGTTAAGTTTTGAAAATATTCAGTTGAATGAATGAGTGAAGTATTGAACAAATACAGGAATGAATGATACTTCTTTAAATGCTTTTAATAAATTAATGCAAAAATAGTTTTGTTTCTGGTCCAATTGCTTATTGTTATTTTTCAAGGACTAATTTATACTTTATTTTATTTAATTGTTTCTCTGTGTAGTTTATTAACTTTACTTCAGTCTTCAAATATTTTTAATTTAACCATTTGTTTTGAGATAATTATAGATTTGTATGCAGTTGCAAGAAGAGATTCAACAGGGGGCACCTGGGTGGCTCAGCATCTAACTCTTGACTTTGGCTCAGTCATAATCTCAGAGTCCTGGGATGAAGCCCCATGTCAGGCTTCCTGCTCGTGGAGAGTCTGCTTGTCTCCCTCTCTCACTGCCCTTCCCCCTGCTCTCTATTTCTCTCAAATAAAGAAATCTTAAAAGAGAGAAAGAGAGAGAGAGAGAGAGAGAGGCAGAGAGAGATCCCGTGTACTTTTTACTGTGTTTTCCAATTGTCACATACTACAAAACTATAGTACTGTATCATAACCAAGATATTGACATTAATACAATCAAGATGCAAAAAATGGCAGCAAAAGGGTTCCTTATGTTGTCCTTCAATAGCCACACTCACTTCTCTAGTTCCTGTACCCACGAATCTCTACAATTTTGTCATCTCACGGATGTCACTTTTTTGAAATCGTCTTTTCCTATTCATTAAGTTCTCTGAATATTCATCCAGGCTCTTGTGTAAAAAGTTCTTTTTCTGAAAATCAAAACACAATGAGATATCACCTCACACCTGTTAGAATGGCTAAAATCCCAAACAAAAGAAACAAGTGTTGATGAGGGTGTGGAGAGAAAGGAACCTTCATGCACTATTGGTAGGAATGGAAACTGGTGCAGCCACTGTGGAAAAAAGTATGAAGTTTCCTCAAAGAATTAAAAATAGACCTACCATATGATCCAGTAATTCCACTACTGGGCATTTACCCAAAGAATATGAAAACACTAAAGCAAAAAAAAAAATGCACCCCTATGGTTATTGCAGCATTATTTACAATAGCCAAATTATGCAAGGAGCCCAAGTGTCCATCAATAGATGAATGAGTAAAGAAGATGTGATATATATGTACAGTGGAATGTTACTCAGCCATTTAAAAAAAAGAATGAAATCTTGTCATTTGCAACAACATGAATGGATTTAGAGAGTATAGTGTTGAGTATATATACTAGAGTATATATATATTCTATAGAGTGAAAGAAATCAGACAGAAAGATAAATACCATATGATTTCACTCATATGTGGAATTTAAGAAAAAAATGGAAAAAATATATGAAACAAAAAACAGACTCTTTAAAAAAAAACAGATTCTTTAACTGTAGAGAATAAATGAAATTGTTAGCAGAGGTGAGGTAAGTGGGGGATGTGTGAGGAAGTAGGTGATGGGGATTAAGGAATACACTTATCTTGAGCACTGAGTAATGTATGGAATTGTTGAGTCAGTATATTGTACACCTGAAATTACTATAACATTGTATGTTAACTCTTGGAATTAAGAAAAGTTCTTTGTATAGCTGAGTAGTATTCCATGTTTCACGTACCATAGCAAAATCATTAGTTTGTTGAAGGGATATTTGGACAATTTCTACTTGTTGGGTATTACATATTAAGTTTCTAGGAACATTCACGTGCAGGTTTTTGTGTGAACCTATATTTTCATTTTTCTAAGATAAATAACCAGAAGTACAATTGTTAGCTTGATTAGTAGTTCCATATTTATTTCTTAAAAACTTTTTTAAACAACCTGTCAAACTGGTTTTCTGAGTAGCCATACTGTTTTACATTTCCAACAACAATGTACAGTAATTCAGTTTCTCCACATATTTGTCAGCATTTGGTGTTATCACTATATAAAATTATAGTCATTTTCTAAGTGTATAGTGATATCTCTTTGTGGTTTTAATTTACATTTTCCTAATGAGGAATGATACTAAACATCTTTTAATGTATTTATTCACTTTGTATCTTTTTTGGTGAAATATCTGTTTAATTTTTTTGTCCATTTTCTATTTGAATTATTTTTATTTTACCTGCTGGATTTTGAGGGCTCTTTGTATATTGTAGATGCTAGTTGTGTTATTTATGTGGTTTGTAAATATTTTGTCCTACTCTGTAACTAAGCTTTTTATAATCTTAACAGGGTCTTTCACAGATCAAATATTTTGAATTTGATGAAAGCCATTTATCTTTTTTTCTTTTTAGACTTGGTGTGACATTTGGATAAAGGTTTTGTTTCTGCTTGTCCAGCACCATTTATTGAAAGGTCATCCTTCTTTTATTGATGGGTGAAATGGATGAAGATGATCAAAAGGTATAAGCTTCTTTGATTTTATTTCATCGATTTTAGTTTTAAGCATATACATCCTACAGTTTTGTTAAATTTACACTTAAGCATTAAAATTTTTGAATGATTATAAATGGTATTGCATTTAAAATTTTAGTGTCCTCTACTTTATTACTACTATATAGAAATAGAATTGATTTTTGTGTGCTTATCTTGTATCCTAAAATCTTGCCAAACACATTTATTTGTTCTAGAAGGCATTTTGTGTGTTCTTGGGATCTTTTATGTAAATAATGATATCACCAGCCTGTACAGTCTGTTTTATTTCTTGCTTTCCAAGTTGTCTGATTTTTATTTCCTTTTTTTTGCATTATTGAATGGATAGAACTTCCAGTACTGTGTAGAATAAAAGCCAGAGAGTAGACATCTTTTATTGAATTTAAGTCTATTTCTCTTTTTAGTTTATTGAGTTCACTTCAAACTTCAAATTGTTTTTAATCTGTAAGGATTCTGATCAGTGATCTCCATTACACTTGTGTGTTAACATGCATACAAGGCTGCCCATTTGTAAAATGAACAAACATGTCTTCTATTCCTAACTTTGAGTTCCTAAAGATAACATTAAACGTTATTACAACAATATGACTTGAGAATCACCAATTGTAAATATTCTTGCCTTGGCATAGACAATACTAAATCTTTTCTGTTGATACAGCTGTAATAAAATAGTCAAACAAGAAAATTCCAATGGAACCACAAGCAATTGTTTGTACCTCAACTACTTCTACAAGGTAAAGCAGGAGAAGGGTATAGGGAAAAAATGTGTAATACAAAGCAGAGAATAACCACAGAGCAAAGATCTTGCTGGTAATGAAAGGAAACTCTTTTTAGGTTCCGTGGAGCATAGAATCTGTAATATAAAATAGATGGAGGCCCAGAGATTATTCACATTTGGTTTTGTCAATAACTAGTGTATGACCTGGGCATGTATCTTGGCCTCCTGAAGTCTTTAATTTTAATTTAAGAATAAAAATATCTACGTTGAGGAGTTAAGAATTAGATCAAAGTATAATATTTATATGGTCAACAGTCTTTAGATCAAAGTATAATATTTATATGGTCAAACAGTCTGGCATGTGGTAGTCAGAACAGTTTTATTTTCTTTTTCTCCATTGTTCTGCTTACCCAAAGTGTTCCACAAATCTATCCTGCTACTAAGGAACAGAGAAAGTAGCATTTTATAGAAGGTACATGGCATCATGTGAAATGAAGACGGTAATACTACATGATGCTTCCATAGTTACAATAATTTGGTAGAAAGTGCAAACTCAAATAGCTACTGAGGTGGATATGTTTGTTTGAGATATTGTATTGTATTTTAAAATACATATACTGAACATCTGCAGAGGCTGGTATTCCTTCCAGAGGGTGGAGACCATGGGAGGGTGAGGAACCATGGGACAAGAGAAGGACCAGCTAGTAACTACATGAGCAAAGCCAGAGAACAAGTGGAACCACAACAGGGCATATTTTATAGTTGACTTCTATCCAAAATTAACTCTAATGAAAAAAAATTGGTATTTTACTCCAGAACAGCATAAAATTATGCTTAATTAAATCTGTAGCTGACTATTCGTTGTGAGGATATAGCCTTATTGTTCCTAGATCTTGATAAATGGCAGTTACTGATAAAGGAGAGATGTTTTGTTTTATTTTTATTATGAAAGCTTTTTTAGTTGTTCTCTCTGTGAAGAGGACCTGTATCCTTTTGGGTGTGCCACTGATTATACAATTGTTTAAGAGTTGGGTTTATTAAAAACTATGCCATACGGGAAAGACTCAGCATTATTGCAAATGTCAAAGAAGATTATAGCTGAAGTTTACCCTTGAATAGTAGCAGTCTGTCATAAAAAAGTATTCATATTTGATGGCTGAAGTTACTGCTCCAAAAACAAGCCTGAAAGAGTACATTTTTCTGGGAGGTTTAATAAGTGATCTTTGATGCTTATCTCTTTCAATTTTAATAAAATATCTTTGAACATTCCTGTTAAAGACTACATGGCAAATCAAGATGCTTCACCTGGCTGTTGCCCTTTTATTCGGTAGGAGCTGATGAGCTGTGTAATTAGATAAGCGTTACCACCAATACCAGTGGTGCAGTAATGTTTTTCATCTTTTCCATTATCGTACACTTAACTATGAAGCATACACTCATTGGTATTCTAAGCACTTTTGATTGATTTACAGTGTCAGTAAAATTTACAGATTATGCATTCCAAAAAATAAGAGGGAATTAATGTCTTAGGAAAAGTTTTTAGTGTAGCTCCTCTTGCCAACTTTAATTTTTTTAGCATTAGTGCGTCTAAGTGTACAGAAGCAAGTAAACATGGATAAATGTAATCCAAATTAAATTGCTGAGAATATTATTTTCCATTTCGTTTGCTCTGGGTTTATAAGTAATAGTTCTTGATGTATACTTTGAAGTATGTCCTGATTTTTATTAGAGATGTCAAAATAATGTTCAAAATGCTGTGTCACATATTGTCATATATTCCTCTGGACATACTGTTTTCCCCCTAGAGACACATGTACGTTTAAACCAAATGTAAATCCATACAAACAGTAAGAGGACTTTAAAATGAATTTTGAAGATGTAATATCAAAGTACCTCTTAGTATTTCATAAATTTTACATTATCTATTAAGAAATAATCGAAGGTTTTTCACAATCTATTTTAGCTCTACTTACAAATTTTATGTGCCTCATTATAAAGGCTATTCAAACAACTGAGAAAGTAAATTACTAAATCTAGTTGACTGAGAGATTTGACAGTTATGTAAAATTCTTCCTACTGGTACTAAAATCACAATGTGGATATACCAATAGAGAAAATTATTATTTAGAAAAGTATTATTTAGAATGGTTATTATATATTATTGAAAGTAAAAGTCAGTATTTTAGAGTTTGGATTTAAATAAGCTCTACAGGACTTTGTTTTACAAATAATTATGTTTAGATTTAGACCATTCTTTCATCTATGATTTATAAAAAGCAAATCTACTATTTTAGGGGTTAGGTGACTTTTTAAGATAAATATTCAGAATCTCCAAAAGGCATTTTAGCTGTCAGGAAAGGAATCAATTTTTTAACTAATGAAAAAATCTATTTGTAGTCAAGTCCTGAATATTTTTTTGTTCAGGTCACATTCTGAGTAAATGCAGACAGAATTGCTTCATGGAAATTTAGTGTGATCTATGGGTGTGTCTGATGCAGACACACATAACTTGGCTTCTGAAGAAAATGAATATCCACATAGGATTAGAACACAAACGTTCCTAGTGATGGAGTCAGTGAGCAGAGATTATTAGGGAACATGTGATGATGCCAAACTGTAATCAAAGGTGATTTTTATCTTTGGGCATATAGCTGGCTTTTTATGTGACTCCTAAAAAGTCTGGATGAGAAGAGAATATTTGTTGTTTTGATTTTGATTCATTTTGAGTCATCACGTTGAGTGCGTTTTTCATCAGATCTTGAAAAATCTTTTTGGGCTGTCGTCATATGGCTTTTGATTTTAGAATCTAAAGATTGAGTTATTCATATTTTTCCTTTATAAAAGTCCAAAGAGAAGAGCCATTAAAACTTTGGTTAACTTAGAAGCCACAAAGACCTTCACTTACAAAGAATTATTCAGGCATATAATATGACTAGCCTCATGTTTAAATTTTCTGATAAACCTCAGGGAATTCATAGAGCTTCTCCAGTGATTCTTGTGGTGGTATTTCGGTTGGGACGTGGTCGCAGTGTGCAGTCATGGTGTGAATCCTCTGCTTCAATCAGAACAATTTCACCTTTATCTCTTACCTATTTATTTTTCATGAAGGCTTTCATTTAAGAAAAAGTTCAAACGAAATTTAAATACTATTGGCTGAACTCAAATTTGCATGCTTTTAAAGACACATTATCTAGAATTTGATTCAATGCAATTCATTAACAAATCTATTAATGTAAGTTTTCTATGTCCCTAGAACGTTTCTGTGTATTTTAAATTAGTCAACGAAATAGAACCATATAGTATCTTCTATAGTTGAATTTTTATTGAAATACAATTAAAATACAACATTACATTAATTTCAGGTATACAACATACTTCAGTATTTATATATATTGTGAAATGCTCATCATAGTAAGTCTAAGTTAACATTTCTCATCATACTAGTTATTTTTCTTGTGATGAGAACATTTGCGTGTCATCCTTGCACAGGGGCCACCCATGCTAATCTCAGTATCATTCCAATTTTTGTATATGTGCTGCCAAAGCAAGCGCAAGAACATTTAAGATCTGCTCTCTTAACAACTCTCAAATTTATAATATAGTATTATTAACTACAGTCATCATACTGTACATGTCATCCCCATGACATTTATTTTATCCTGGCAGTTTGTACCTTTTGATTACCTTCATGCATCTAGCTCACCCCCTACCCCCTGCTTCTGACAATCACCAGTCTATTCTCTGTATCTATGAGTTTGGTAGTTTTATTTATTTGTTTTCAGATTTTACATGCACTTTACCTGTAAGTGAAATCATATGGAATTTGTCTTTCTCTTCTGACTTACTTCATTTAGTCTAATGCCTTCAAGGTCCATCCCTGTTGTCATAAATGGCAAGATTTTCTTTTTTTTATGGCTGAATAAGATTCCATTGGATTTACATACCACATTATCTTTATCCACTCATGCTTCATTAGACACTTGCTTCTATGTCTTGGCTATTGTTAAAAATGCTGCATAGAAAATGAGAGTGCATATATCTGAGTTAGTGTTTTTGTTTCTTTGGATAAATATCTAGAAGTGAAATTGCTGAATCATATTATAGTTCTATTTTAACTTTTTAAGAAATCTCTATAATTGTTTACCATTCTGTCTGGACCAATGTACAGCCCTTACCCTTCATGGTAGGTGAGCATAAACTTTTCTTTGTCTATACTTCCTTGCTAGGAATAGCACTAGTTATTTCTTGTCTTTTTCCCTTTTTTTTTCCTTGTCTTTTGATAATAGCCATTCTGACAGATGTGAAGTGACATCTCTTTGTGGTTTTGATTTACATTTCTGTGATGATTAGTGATGTCAAGCACCTTTTCACATACCTGTTTGCCATTTGTATATCTTCTTTGGAAAAATATCTATTCAGCTCTTCTGCCCATTTCTTAATGGAATTGTTTGTTTTGGTTTTTGGTTTTTGTTTGTTTGTTTTTGCTTTATAGTTTTTGCTAAAACTAAAAACTCATGAGTTGTATGGCTTCTTTAAATATTTTGAATATTAAACTCTTACTGTTTCTATGATTTGCAAACATTTTCTCCTATTCAGAATGTTGGCTTTTCATTATGTTGACGTTTGCTATGCAGAAACCTTTTAGTCTGATTAGTCTCACTTGTTTATTTTTGCTTTTGTTGCCTTTGCTTTTGGAGTCAGATCTGAAAAATTATCACCAAAAATGATGCCAACAAACTCACTGCCTGATTTCTGCTAGCTTTATGGTTTCAAGTCTTATGTTCAAGTTTCTAATCCATTTTTAGTTAGTGTTTGTGTATGATGTAAGATCCACTTTCTTTCTTATTTCTCTTTTCTTTTTTGTTTGTTGGTTTATTTTGCATGTGGCTGTCCAGTTTTCCCAGCACCATTTACTGAAGAGACTGTCCTTACCTTCATTGTATATTGTTGGCCGTTTTGTCATAAATGAATTGATCATATATGCTTGGGTTTATTTCTGGGTTCTATTCTGTTCCATTGATATATATGTTTATTTTATGCCAATACCATAATGTTTTAATTACTTTAGCTTTGTAATATAGTTTTAAATCAGGATATATGATGCCTCCAGCCTTGTTCTTTCTCAAGATTTCTTTGGCCAAGGCATCTCCGTGGCTCAGTGATAGAGCGAAATCGAGTCTCGCATCGGGCGTCCCATGGAGAGCCTGCTTCTCCTTCTGTCTATGTCTCTGCCTCTCTCTCTGTGTCTTTCATGAATAAATAAATATAATCTTTAAAATGATTTATTTCGCTATTTGAGATCTTTAATAATTTTGCTTTTAAAGAAATGAAGCAAAAAAAAAAAAGGTAACTGTAGAGTTATCCACTAAATTCTTCTCAAGTAGAGAAAAACCTTTGCTTAGAAATGAGCTCAAGTGGGCATGTATGTTAAATAATATAAGGCCTGTGCTGATTTACTTGTTTTATTTGATATGGGACAAATGAATAGCTAACCTACCCTAAGAAATAAACAGAGATTTAGAGTTAGGTGAGTAGTTAGATTAGAGGATAAGGAAAGTACTCAAGATTATAATCCAGCAAGGGAAAATGCAAATCTAAAAGAGAAAAAGATGAAAGAAATAAGGAACAGTGCTGAGCAAAAGGATCAGTAGAATGTATTAAGTTAAAATGAGTAATGGTACATAATGAAAAAAGTTACTATGTAAATTTAAAGAGAAAATTAATATATTTGTGTCAGAGGGAGGGTAGTAGGGGACAAGTTTGGAGACATAATTCTCCTTTTGGAAAAAAATCTTAGATTGGGTTTAAAAATATTCAATAAAGGGGGCATTTGGGTGGCTCAGTTAGTTAAACATCTGACTCTTGATTTCAGCTCAGCATTGTGAGTTCAAGCCCCATGTTGGGCTTTGTGCTGGTCATGGAGCCCCCTTAAAAAAAGAAAAATATCCAATAAAGACACAGTAAATACACTAAATAATAAACAAAAAAACTAAAACATATTATATAGTACATTTAAGAAGCTTGATGTAATATACCTAATGTATATAAATATATACAATAAAGAGTAAATACAGTTTTTTTCAAAGACACATGGAATAGTTTTTAAAAGTATTAGACTAAAAAGATAATTTAAGAAGTTCTAAGGAGAAAAAGATTTTATACAGATCACATTCTCTGACAACAATGTAATATAAAAATAATAAATAAAAGTAGCAATGTTTTTCTAGATATGGCCCCTAAGGTAAGGGAAATCCATTTGTTTGGTGTTGGACACTTAGGAAACTGAACTACTTTCTAACACCATACACAAAAATAAACTCAAAGTGGATTAAAGACCTAAACATGAGACCTAAAACCATAAAAATCTCCTAGAAGACAGCACAGACTGATTTTTCTGACATCAGCTATAGCAACATTGTTCTAGATATGGTTCCTAGAACAAGGGAAATGAAAGCAAAAATAAACTGTTGGGACTATATCATAATAAAAAGCTTTTTCACATCAAAGAAAACCATCAATAAAGCAAAAAGAAAACCTACTGAATAGGAGAAGATATTTGCAAATGATACATCTGATAAGGGGTTAATACCAAAATATATAAAGAACTTATATAACTCAACACTAAAAAAACAAACAATCCAATTACAAGATGAGTAGAGGACTTGAATAGATATTTTTCCAAAGAAAACACTGAGATGGCCAACAGACACATGAAAAGATGCTCAACATCACTCACCATCAGGGAAATGCAAATCAAAACCACAATGATGTATCATCTTACACCAGTTAGAATAGCTAAAATAAAAATGACAAGAAATAACAAGTGTTGACAAGGATGTGGAGAAAAGGGAATCCTCATGCACTGTTGGAGGGAATGTAAATTGGTACAGCCACTGTGGAGAACAGTATAGAGGTTCCTCAAAAAATTAAAAATAGAAATAGTGTATAATTTAATACTTTCATTACTGAGCATTTTCCCAAAGAAAATGAAAACACTAATTTGAAAAGATATACACACCCCTATATTAATTGTAGCATTTCTTTACAGTAACCAAGATATAGAAGCAACCTAAATGTCCATGAATACATGAATGGGTAAAGAAAATGTGATATGCATACGTATATACACAGTGGAAGATTACACAGCCATAAAAAGGATGAGATTCTGCTATTTGAGAACAACATGGAAGGTAGATGGTATTGTGCTAAGTGAAATGAGAGACTGAGAAAGACAAATACTATATGATTTCACTCACTAAGTGGAATCTAAAAAATGAATAAACAAAAAACAGAATCAGACCTGTAAATATAGAGAACAAACTGATGGTTGCCAGAAGTGATGGGAGTAGGGTCTTGGGCAAAACAAATACAACTGGGAGGGAGATACAGGTCTTTAGTTATGGAATGAATAAGTCACAGGAATGAAAGGCACAACCTAAGGAATACAGTCAATGATATTTTAATAGTGATATTAGGTGACAGATGGTAGCTACACTTTTGGCGAACATAGCACAATGTATAAACCTGTTAAATAACTAAGTTGGTCACTGAAACTAATGTAACATTGTATGCCAACTATACTCAAATAGAAAGATAAAAAATAAAAGTTCAAAATTGCCATTGGCAATTTAAAAATTAAAAACACTATTTACAAACTATTTAAAAATACTAATAATGAATGTGGCCAAAATGGTTCTTAATTGAAATGTTATGACCCTAAATGCTCAAAGGTAAAGGTTTAATCAACTAGAAAAATAACAATTAAGTATATATAATAGTAAATGAAGAGTAAAATGGTTATTAATAAATAAGTAAATATTTATTAATAAATTAGAAAATCAGAAAAGTTAGGTTTGCTCATTAACCAATATGTGCTTTCAAAAAGATTAATGAAATAGCAAAAAAAAAAGGAATCATTTTTCTAAGTCTTATTTAATCAAAGGAGACAAAGGAAATTAACATTATAAACAAGAATATAATAGTAATAGGGGAATATTAAAAGTCTCATCTGACTCCTTGCTGCCCATAATAAAAAGCTAGATGGAGAGAGAGTATAAGAAACAAAAAATTTAATATAAAGGTGCCAAGTCTTCTAAATTAAAAAAAATAAAACTAATTGCTTTTTCTCAGCATCTTCAGATAATGAATGATTCCAAAATAAATGGGCTTCTATCAAAGATCGAATTCAAAGCACCAAAGAGAAAACATGTTGTAAAGACAAAGCCCTTGTGAAGACCCCATGATTTGAGATACTGTCTCACACATCCTTTCCAATCAGCACAAGGTCCTGTAAGTGTCTTAAGGAAACACCTTGCACACTCTCTCTGGTAAACATCAAGGGCTTCTTTTTTTTTTTTTTTTTTTTCATCAAGGGCTTCTTGAGAGTGTTAGAGATGTTGTTCTGCAGGCTCACAGAGATCCCTGAAAGAGATAATTTATTTCAAAGAGACTGTGAGTGGATTACAATGGAGTCCATTACAAAGTGACTCAAAAAAACCTATGAAGGCTTTTATTTTTTTTTAATTTATTTTTTATTGGTGTTCAATTTACTAACATACAGAATAACCCCCAGTGCCCGTCACCCATTCACTCCCACCCCCCGCCCTCCTCCCCTTCCACCACCCCTAGTTCGTTTCCCAGAGTTAGGAGTCTTTACGTTCTGTCTCCCTTTCTGATATTTCCCACACATTTCTTCTCCCTTCCCTTATATTCCCTTTCACTATTATTTATATTCCCCAAATGAATGAGAACATATAATGTTTGTCCTTCTCCGACTGACTTACTTCACTCAGCATAATACCCTCCAGTTCCATCCATGTCGAAGCAAATGGTGGGTATTTGTCATTTCTAATAGCTGGGTAATATTCCATTGTATACATAAACCACATCTTCTTTATCCATTCATCTTTCGTTGGACACCGAGGCTCCTTCCACCGTTTGGCTATCTTGGCCATTGCTGCTATAAACATCGGGGTGCAGGTGTCCCGGCGTTTTAAAAAGAATTGTAAACCTTAGACTGAAAGGAATAAGGAGAGTCCAAAAGGGAAGGAGAGCTTTGGGTTCCTTAACTTCCATGGACAGGAAATAGACCAAAAATCCTATTCTACCGAATATATGGGCTAAATTTAATGGAAAAGAAAGGGAAAATACAAAAGTCTTGATGGCAAAACCAAGAGCCACAGTAAATAACTCCGAGACAGGAGAATTGAGCTCCAGTCAAGGAACTGGCAATATGTGCAGGCTAAATTTCAGAAATGCTGTGGACCATTGATTCCTGCGAGACTCACACTTTTAGTTGAGTGGAAGTGTGCATAATGATTACCTTATGCCTATCTTACCATGTCATGTCAGATATGAGGTAGGATAGATAATTTTTCTCTTTATTTCAAAAATCATTAGTTGAGTGGAAGTGTACTCAGGGCGCTGTGCCTGAGGAACTGTATCTGAGCATCATTCATACTTCAGCCTGGTTTACTTGACAAGGTCCTGGATCTTGAGCTTGTAATGAGATGATGTTCCCAGGTCTTGGGAGAAAGGATGATTATTTTTTCCATATGGGAGGGATGTAAACTGTGGCTAGAGAGTATACTGTGGCAAGTTATATTTTCTCCAAATGGCCACATGTTGTATTATGTATCATATATTATATCATATTATAATGCATTATATTATGATGAGATGTGTTATTACATTATGTTGTATTATACTGTGATGTTGTGTTATATACTATCACACAAGACCTTCTCATGGAGAGATATTGATATTCTTCTCATCAAGATTGGGGAGGAGGGGTCTACATTATTGCCCCTTGGATCTGGGTAGGTCTGTGACTATGGTTGGAGTGACACTATGTGACTTGATGGTCATGTCATAAAGTCTGATAAGGCTTCTTTATAGATTCTGTTGGAACACTTTTGTATTGCCATGCTGTGAGCAAGCCTAGGCAACAGGGAAAGAAAGGAGAAAGAATGCCTACTGATAAAAATATGGGGAGAAAAATGAATTATGTATTTGCGAAGAAAGTTTAGAGAGTAGACCAAGGCATAGAATATTTAGGTAACAATGTAATAGAGAAAAGATATATAGTACATGATATTTTCAATGTATGTGAATACTTTATTATGTAAGCAGTTATAGGATTTTAATGTCATGAATAGGAATAGTGGGTCAATAAATATACTTTAATTATTCAATGGTAATTCAAATTACAACAGCCCCAAACCAGAGACTTACAGTTGTTTTCTTTCAGAGTAGGAAACAGAATCATTTTCCTCTCCCTCTAAATTGAGGCTCTATCTTGAATCACCTCAGCATCCTTTTCTCCCAGCTTATACCATCTATTTTTTTCCTTAGTGTTAACACAACCTTCCAATAAGCACACAAATAAGTAAATGTTAATGGAAGGATGAATGAACCTCTCTAGAGCATTGACAGGTGCTCTCCTACATGCTGAGATTACACACTTGAATAACCAATGATTATTATCCATGAGAAATCACATTTCAGTAGATTGCATCAAAATATCCTATTCTTTCAGTTGAATCTATTTTGGGTATTTTGTCTTTTTCTGCACTGAATTTTTATCTCTTTGAACACTTTTCTTAACATTATTTCAACAATTCATGACAACACAGTTGTCTTACAAAAAAAAAATCTCTTAAGAGGGACAGGCAAAGATTTCTTCTAAATCAACTTTATAAATTTATGCAAAGATTAGTCATTTCTCTCCCACAAGTATACTTAGCTACCTGTTGGTAAATACCTTATGTATTTTATATTTTCCTACAAATGAAATCTCTTTTAAAGTATCTATTTCAAAAAATAAATATTTGAAAAAAAAGGGGGGGAGGGTGCCTGTGCCTGAGTGACTCATCCGGTTAGACAGACTGGTGATTTTGGCTCAGGTCATGATCCCATGGGTTGTGGGATTAAGCCCCACCTCAGGTTTTGTGCTCAGTGGTGAATCTGCTTGGGATTCTCTCTCTCCCTCTCCATGTCCTCCCGCATGCATGCATGCATTCTCTCTTTCTTTATCTAAAAGAAGTACATAAAAAAACAAAGTACTTATCTCATTATAGCTAAAAATAATAAATGAATGATAGTCATTCATTCTTACTGAAGTAATTCTTTATGACATACCATAAGAAGTGAAAATGTCACCACAAAAACCTCAGATTATAAGGTTTTAGCCTTATGTTGATTAAGCTCTGTGTATTAGTGAAATAATTTTAACTCATACCATATTAAAATGGTCAAGAAATGGAAAATATTTTTATGGCTTTTAAAGCATTCTTTAAAACAATTCTAGACTATAATAATTTATCTTCATATGAAGCATGATTTAGGAAGTTATAGAAGTAAAAAATCTTTTAAAAGAACAAAATAAATAGACTCTGTGGATATAATATGGACATAATCTCCTCAGAGTGGGTGGGCTTTAAGCATGTACTTTCCCCAGGGCAAAATGCCATGGTTTTGGTTTTGTTTTTTTTTGTTTTTTTTGTTTTTGTTTTTGTTTTTGTTTTTTTCAAAAAAAGCAAAATAAAAAATGTTTGACAAATTGTTTTAAAATGTATTTTCATGTTGTAGAATGACAAAACAGATTAATAATTTCACGAGAACAGAGTAATAGCCTATGTTATGAATTTAATCATTAAAAGAGTCAGTACAGCCTACTGGCTAAGGCCATGGGGCTAGAGCCAGACTTCTTGGATTCTAGTTCTGGCTCAGCCAGGTCCCAGCTGAGGATTTAGGGTAAGTTATTAAACTTCTCTGTAAATGGGATAACCACATGACCTGCCCTAGAAGGTGGTCATGAAGATTAAATGAGTTAATATATGTAAAACCCTTAAAAAAGTATGTGACATATTGAAAGTGCCATTAAGAATAGATTTTTCTTTTGCTTATGCTTATTGTAATATATTAAAACAAAATACAAGTACCATTCATTTGGCACATAGAAGTCTCATTTATCTTAACCTCCAGAAAGGTGTTAAGAGTTTTGTATATAAGTGTTTTATTTTTAAATTTGTAATGCTTTTCCCAGCTATAGCTACTGCTATTTCTGTCTGCCTCTCTGTCTCTGTCTGTCTTTCCCTCTGTCTCTGTCTTTCTCTCTGTCTCTGTCTCTCTCAACAGGGGAGATGTGCTATAACATCCAGTTTGTCTTAATTTATTATGGCCACGTATGTCCCATAGTCTTACATCTAAATATTTGTGGAGGACCTTTAACTTGGTCTGCAATATTTGTTGGAAATCTTTTCTTAATTTGTTTTTTTTTTTACTAGTTTATCATACTCTTGACATACAGATATTTTATAACTATGATTTTCCCTAACGACCACCATCCTACTTTGTCTTCTTAATTTTGACAATTTTAGGTAACTCACATGAGTGGAATCATACAATATTTGTCTTTTTGTAACTGGCTTATTTCCATTTCCTTTCTTTCTAAGGCTGACGTATATTCCATTGTGTGTATATATCACATTTTGCTTATCCATTCTGTCAATGGACACTTGGCATTGTTTCTATGTTTTAGTTATTGTGAATAATGCTGCTACGAACACAGATAAACAAATATATCTTCATGACCCTGCTTTCAGTTCTTTTGGATATAAACTCAGAAGTAGAACTGCTAGATTATATGCTAATTCTGTTTTTAATTTTTTTGAGGAACCACCATACTGTTTACCACAGTGGCTGTATCATTTTACATTTCCCACAACAGTGCACAGGGTACTTGAAAATATACTGTTTAAAGGTCATTTCTCATTGCTCCTTGAACCCTCTACTCCCATAAACCTGTTGTTTCTCCTCTACTGTATATTGTCCTTGACACACAAATAAGACATCTAAGAACCCCATGTATATAACTTCTTAACTTTTCACCAATACTTTGTCTCCATTTCCTCTTCTGCCTTGGTTCAGGACCTCATTATTTCTCACCTGAATTTCTTCAATGAACTCCTTACAGAACTCCTACCTTTAGTTTCTCTTTTTTCTAATCCCTACATGGTAGAGTAAGCAGCAGGACATATCACCTAATGCCCTCCTTTTCCCATCCTCCAGTATGATTCCCCAGTGATAACATCTTTCTTCCATGTCTTTAGGCAGAGCATTGAGAATGGAAGCAGCAACCCCCTAATGAACTGATAGTCTCTATTACACGGCTTATGTTGTACAAGAATTCAGTACAAGATAATGTCAGTCATGAAATGGTGGACAAAAAGCATTCATACTTGTTATTTCAATCTTGAATAATTTATGATGACCACTTTTTCAGTGCAAAAGAATAGGAAGAAAAACTATTTAATAATCAGTTTTGTAAATACGATAGAACACATTTCAGATAATTTGAGGGGGGAAAGGGATATCTGTAACCTGGAACGTGTGCTATGATTCTCTTCCTCTCAACATGCCATGGGACATCCTTCTTGCTTTTAGAGTTGTCTTTGTAACATGTAAATTTAATAATGCTACTCATTTGCTTTGAAATCTCTCAATGGCTTCCCATTGCCCCTGGACAAAATCGCAACTGTATATGATAAGCACTTCAGGACAAGTCCTCCATATCTCACTTGTCTCATTTCTTTCATCTTACCATGCTTGGTGAGCACTAGCTCTTTTACACGTTTTTGCAAGTCTTTAAATGTGATATATATATATATATATATATATATATATATATATATACACTTTTTAAAACTGCATTGTCACTGTTCTGGTTTTCCTTGTTTACTTGTGTGTGTGTGTGTGTTTTTAAAAGATTTTATTTATTTATTCATGAGAGACAGGGAGAGGCAAAGACATAGGCAGGGGGAGAAGTGGGCTCCCTGCGGGGAGCCCAATGCAGGACTCCATCCCAGGACCCCAGGATCACGCCCTGAGAGGAAGGCAGATGCTCAACCACTGAACCACCCAGGTGCCCCTACTTGTCTTTTTATCTTACCCAGAGAGTCCCTTCTCTACATGACTCCTGAGTGCCTCACAGGCTGGAATTGGTATAGTAGATGAACAGTCAGTTTGGGGATTGAACACCATCTCTACTTTTAATACAGAATGTTAGTTTTCTGATCTCTAAAATTTGCAACTAATTGTCCAATTCAGGTCACTGGAACCCTAGGCAATGACCTGCTTTTGGGAAATATTAGGTACTTTTGCAAAGAATGTGTGAATCAAGGGGTTTATGTAAAAGTAAACATAAAGTTGGAGATTTTTGAGTAATCTTTTACCATTTAATTCATTTCTCCCCCTCAAAGTTTTTGAAAATTTGTGAAAAAACCCTATAGACTCCCAGGAAAGGTATTAACATCATACTCTAGGGAACAAATCCTCTTTGCTCATATGGAAACAATCTCCTCCTGACCTCTTTATTTACTGAGACCTAATAAGGTTACATCAAATCTGAGGCTACTTTTTGTGAACTGGCTGGTTTTAATCCATTCGGCCACAGAATATAACCTAAAGTGTTTTTATGGTTCACAGTGAGAATGTTTTTTACTGAGTTCTTACACAACACAAGCCATGTAATAGGTACTATGAGTTCATCAAGTGGTTGCTGCTACATTCATGTTGTTGTTGTTGTTGTTGCAAAAATCATTATTATTGCTTTTTGGTGCACACCATGGATGAGTTCTGTATATGAACTATAATTCTTTACTCCTAGACATTTTAAAAAATAATGTTTAGAGTGATGGAGTTTGGACCACAGAGGGCCAAAATTTAGTTCTTCCACTTACTAGCTTTTGACTGTACACAAGTCACTTTTATTTTCTAAGAACCCATTTCCCCATACGTAAAACAGAGATCATAACAGGGTGGTTGGGAAGATTAAATAATCTGATTTATATTAAATATTTAGTTCAATGCATGTTACAGAGTAATCAGCAATTAATATCAAACTATTGTTTTACGACTAAATCTAAATCATTTCCCACCACTTAACTTACCTTTACATACTTAGCTAATGCATAACATCAAGAGTGAGAATTCAGTGACAAGGTTATCTCCATTTTTCTTGAGATCCAGACATCACCATCTATCTACACAGAGGTTATTTTGGTTATTATTGTTAAATGGTATGTTGTTACTTGAAAAGTATTCAGCTTGACTTAGAAATACATTTAATTCCCATTTAACTTTTATTCCAGATTCAGGCATATATGTTTTATTTAAAATGAACAGCTAGGCAAGGATTACTTTTGGTAGATGTTTAAAAGAATTTCCCATAAAGAAAGAACAAAATAATGTCTGAACATCTGGTAAAATTCTAAGCCTACAAACACATAATTTAAACTTTTTTTTTTTTCCTACAGGGATCTATAAAATTGCCACATACCCTCAATCCTTCCATTTCTCATGCATAATGTATCAGCAACTTTCTTAAAATCTATCACATTAAAGACAGAATAAGTGAATAATAAAGCACATAATGTTTTTTTAAAAGAAGAAGAAGAAAAAAAACACCAGGCTTTTCTTTTTCATTAGAACTCCTATCCCTACCCCAAACAAGTTCACCTTTATATGCTTTTAGAAAATCATGAAGACAAGGGTTAAGATTTAGGGATCACATATCCTAGCCCTGTTTGGATAAGAAAACATAAGGAATTATGAGTGAGGAATATAGTCTGTAAAGAAGTACCCCTAGAGGGATCCCAAGAATTGTAACCTTTGACCCTGGTTTGTGGATTGCGTTTGGTAGGAAAAGTCTAAATAAAATCAATATAAAAAGTTCTTTGAGGGGTTCCTGGGTGGCTCAGTCCTTGAGCATCTGCCTTCAGCTTGGGTAGTGATCCCAGGGTCCTGGGATAGAGCCTCACATTGGGCTCCCTGCTCAACGAAGAGCCTCCTTCTTCCTCTTGCCTCTGCCTGCTGCTCCCCCTGCTTGTCCTCTTTCTCTCTCGCTCTCTCTCTCTCTCTCTCCCAATAAATAAATAAAATCTTTAAAAAGTTCTTTGAGAATTTTCTTATTTTGATTATTTTCTTGTTTTCATCATTTGTTTATGTTAATCATTAAAGTTTTACTTTCAAATTCAGAGAGCACTGTGAGTGGACTTGTTGTAGATGCATCATCTGGCCTAAGGATGCTATAGAAGCAGGATGCTTCTTCATTGAAAGATGGCTATCAGCTCTGTGTTTGTATCAGGAATCCAGTACTGATAACCAAAATTTACTTTTCACATTTCTCCGTCCTTACCTCCTTCCTATCTTCCAACTCTGGTTTAATGCCACTGTTTCCAGCCACCCCTGAGACCCACACATCATTCACCTTCCCTTTTGCCTCTGAAGTGTAGATTTTCTACACTAGTACTTCTTGCTAAATCTATGAATGTACTAACACCTCACATTTCTTTGCTCTGCCTTCTGCTCAACCACCTTATCATTCTCTTCTATTTTATTTTAAATACCTTGATAAAGTAATACCTAAACTCTGTCTCCACATTTTTATTTCTCATTTATATCTCACACCATTAGAATTTAATATCTTTTCTCATCTTCCTACTGAAATTGTTCTCTCAGAAGTCAGTAAAATAGGCTAAATATAGTAATTAGTTAGGTGTATTCATTTCTGTGGCCAAATTGTGAACTACTTGAGTCTAGGAACTGTGTCTTTTCTTAGTTTTGTAGCTCAAACACCTAGAACAGTATTTGCTAAGTAATAACACTTACTAAATATTTATTCAATTATATATTCAAACTTCTTAATAAAAAAAATTCTGACACTCTAGAAAGAAGAAAAAACTGGAAATGATCTTCTTAAAATCCTCAACAGATCCTGTGCAATAAATGCTATTATCTCTACTAGTTAGGGAGTGAAGGAACTTATTAAGAATAAATTAATATATCTTGAGTGCATTTTTGCAGGCACCAAATTATGGGATTAACATACACTGTCTCATTTATCCTCTCAACAATCCCAGGTGTTCAGAATTATAATTTTCATTTTTACCATTAGAAACTTAAGACTCACAATTTAATGTGCTTAAGGTTGCAAAGTTGTGAGCAGCCACAGTAGGATTCAAGCTGATGTGTGACTGATTCTAAACTTGGTGCTCATTCTACTCTTTTTTTTCAAACATGTTTAATATCATATGTCAGCAGCTTCCCGACATGGGCATGAGTATTCCTGGGGTCTCCAAAGACTTTCCTGGGGATTTACTGGCATAGAGAATTTTAGGTACTCAGTTTCTAGTCAGGGTATCATATAGGTTCTACTTTCCACCTTTCACATCTACCATTCTTCCACTTTAAAAAGAAAGGCACCCTAATCTCTAATGTTGCCATGGAAGATTGTCCTAGAGAGTTAAAAAAAAAAAAAAAAAAGCAACTTTATGGTGACCAAAAGACAGTTCAAAAATATCAGTGTCTGTTAGTGTTCTTTACCAGGGCACCATTCTGTTTCCATTATATATTTTTCATGGAAGAGGAGTTAAAAGGTCTCAACTTTAATTTTGTTGAATTGGTGTTAAATCTATAAGTAAAAGCAAAACCAGTTAAATTAATTATTTATAAAAGTTAAAATTTGTAACATAAAATAATATTCTGTATTTTCTTCAATATTTTTCCCTGCTTATGGGTGAAACTACTTCTTTATCATTTTTCTTAACATGGACAAAATTCCTCTGCCTGCTGTCACTCCTCACCACTTTTTTGGTTTATTCATATTACATTTTGATTAATTTAATACAATGTGTGCCATGTAAGACTCAGTAACAATGACTAACACTTTGATAAGCCCACCCTTAAGTGGCTGAATACTTTTTCTTCTTTGCTAGTATCGTGGAGTCCTACTCTTTCTAGCACCAAGAAATATTATTTATTCATGAGTGCATGCCTCAACCAGTTGGAAAAATGCTCTGTGCACATTACCAAACAATGTGTTCCTCAAAATACACTCTTATTATAAAAACTATCAATATTTGGATTCTATTGATATGGTTTTGGTCAATTATATACAAATAATATTTGAAGAAAGCTTTTAATGCTTAAATCCTGAAGCAGCAGAAAGTTAAATAGAAAGCATTCAAATATATTTAAATATCTTTGTTATAGCAAAGTACGTTAGGGTGATTTTAAGGATAATAAGATATCAAAATGGGACATAATTTTGTAGGGGTAATACAAAGGAAATACAAGTTCATGGAGAAAAGAGAAGAAGTCAAACAGTAACTTAAATCAATTTGCTCATGTATTTTATTTATTTATTTACTTATTTACTTATTTATTTACTTATTTATTTCAGAGAGAGAGAGAGAGAGAAAGTGTGCATGTGTGCAGGAGCCGGGGGAAGGAAGGGCAGAGGGAGAGGGAGAGGCAGAGAATCTCAACCTGACACCACGCTGAGTGGAGCCTAACACAGGGCTTGATCCCATGACCCTCAGATGACAAGCAGATCCAAAATCAAGAGTCAGCTTAACTGACTGAGCCACCCAGATGCCCCTGTTCATGTATTTTTAAAATGAATAATGATTGGTATTAAAAGACTACCATATATGTTATACTGGATAAATAAAAGTGATGAAGGAGTTTTATTTTAAAATGTCTAATTTAAATTGCATCAGAAATCACTGCATTTATAACTACTTAAACTTTGAAATTTTGTTGGCTTATGAATGTTCCAGGGATAGAAGTGTTTTCGGAATTCCTTTAGGAGATGTATGAGCCAAAATTTTGAAGACAACTTTGTAAAAAGTATAGAATGTGGTAGGGAGTGCCCTAAACATACACAGAAAACTCCAAAACCCCTGGCAGCTTCTACCTTCCCGGAGGCTTCACTAATTCTGTGAATTTGGGCAAATTACTTAACTTTTCTGGGTCTCCTTTTCCTCACCTACAAGTAGGTATAACCATACCCACCATTCAGGTGGTTGGAAAGAGAAGGAAGTTTATATAATTCAGTTAGTACAGTCTTGGCACACAGAAACCTTTCAATAAAAAAAAAAAAAACCATTGCTAGTATTTTTTCATTGATATTATTGTTATTGTTACATTTTAATGACCAGGCATTAATGGCCCTGATACCAATTTAGAGTGGATTTGCCAGCACTTGGGAAGGGTGGATCTGTGTCAACTCTCATATCCAAATTTCCTTCACTTAGTGAGGGCAAAAATGTTCACATTTTGCTTCATTGTGAATCTGTTTCTTGTTTAAAATTTTTCTGGCCTTTCCTGTAACTGCCTCTCCAGTGCTCTTCCTTTCCCTCCCCCAAATACTGGCCTGAGGCCCACTCAAAGGTTTCTCTCTTCACTTTTGTCCAAACTGCTGGTCTCAGCATGAACTCTACCTTGTTGACTTCCTTTACCCGCACCCCCCCCATGCCCTGTCCTGCTGTCCACCAACACAAGTTGGCCATCTTCTGACTCTCCCCCAGGGGCCAGGAGAGCCCCCATTCCATCTTAAGCAAACTCCTAATTCTTCTGGAGAAACTCTATGCAAAATTATTTTGAGATTAGATGTTATGCATCATATCATTTTAATTAGTTAACATGTTAAAATTGTCAAAAGGAAATGCTGATAGACAGGCCAGGTTGTAAATCATTCCTCAACAAAAATGCATTATGTCAGTGAAACAGCAGGAAACCAGAACAGGCTATTGTGCACTGAATGAACTTTCTGAAACTTTAATTGTGAGCTACGTATTACACTCAATCATGTAGTAAAGCAGTACTGTCCAGAAATATGCTAAGGAATTGGTTAAGGAAGAATCTTGAATTTCCAAGATGAAGGAAATTGTAAAAAATATAGCAATACCCTTCTTTTTCAGCTTTATTAATAACCTATTTGAAAATAAATGTTTGCCACTTTCAAAGTCCACAAGGACAGTTGAAAAATATTATCGGAGAAATAGAGGGGATAGCAATCTCAGAAACATGAAAAAATAATTCTTTCCATTAAACATAAATTTAAGCATCTTCCACTTGGCAGTTTGACATGCCAATCCTTTCTCTCTTGCGCTTGACCACTTATTAATATTTAATATATACAAATTGGGGCCCTTGGGTGGCTCAGTGGATTAAGCGTCCAGCTCTTGGTTTTGGCTCAGATCATGATCTGAGGGTTGTGAGATCAAGCTGCAGGTCAGGCTCTGAGCTCAGCACAGTCTGCTTGAGACTCTCTCTCTCCTTCTCCCTTTGCCCCCTCCCCCACATGCATGCGCTTTCTCCCTCTCAAATAAATAAATAAATTTGTAAAAAAAATATTTAATATATATAAATAAATACACATACCATATATGTAAGTTATAAAGCATAATAATAATGATAATAATACATTTATGAATCCACCACCTAACTTTAAATGATAGAGTGTTATTAGTTCTGTGTTAGATCCTTATGCTCCACGGAACCTTTCCTACATTTTCCATTATATCTCTTGCCACTTTTCATTTGCTTGAGGCACAAATGATTTGCGTAGACTCATCCAAATGCTTCTACTCACCCAAGTTTTAAAAATCTCTTCCCTTTCTTGTTCTTTATCTGTTTAAAGGGATCCCATTCCTCAAGGGCCACATCAAATCCTCGCTCTACAGCAACATCCCATACCACACTTGCTCAGAGCAGAGTACTCCTTCCCTTTAGCAAATGTAATACTTAATGTCTGTACATTTTCATGCTACTTTCCTTCCTAAAATAGTAGGTTATCTTAGCTAATTGTTGGGTACTTTCCATTCATTCGTTCAATAACTCATGCAAAACCCACCAAGTCTGGCATTAGTCTAGGCAGTGGGGCAAGAGCTGAGCTGCACTCCTAGCAGGCATCATCTCCCACGCTCCTCCCAGTCATCTGTGTGCTAACACTGGTGTTATCCACGGCTTACAAATAAGGACATTGTGGCTTGGAGAAGCTAAGCAACTTGCTTAAAGTCACACGGTAAGTAAATGAGTGGAGATGCTGAGATTGGCTTCAGAGCCCAAGCACTGTCCCACTGCCAGACTGTCCCACTGCCAGACTCTTCACTGCCATGGTGACCCACTGGCTGAACAGAGTCACATGCTTAGTACACATAGTTGTTCCTGCAGAGAATTCCTAAGCCTCCTAGGTACAATCTGTTCTTGGTCAGAGTTCTCTTGAATCTTTTTTTTTTTTTCTCTCCTGACAGGCAATACTTTTCTTCCCATTTTGCTAGTTCCAATCTTTTGTTGAATGACTGCTTTAAAACTCTCGCATTTTCTTTGATCCCTGTGGTCTAAATGGCTGCATTTTATAGACTCAGAGGCATTTAATGTCTGTTAAGGAAAATGGGAATAATCTCCAAATCCCTATTGCCTTTCCAAAATTATTTACAGATTTCAGTTAACTGAACAGAAGGACTTCATTCAGATATGAATAAAGGGAGCAATATGGCATTTTCTCAACATTTCATTTTTTCTTCTTGGTTCTTTTTACTTCCCAGCTGTTCACAGTGTCCTTTCTCCTACATCCAAACCATGCCAGCCTTACCAATCTTGGCAGAGAAGGGATATATGTCTCAAGAGGAAAACTCAGCTCTCTTCTGTCATTTGTTTTAAATTTACCTACCAAGCTCTGTTTCCTAGGATACTGGCCTCTCCATATGAAAATGATGATAGATACTAGAGGGTTCAGGCATTTTTCTCTTTGAGATACTTTTGTACATTAAAAACATGTTACATTTATAACATTCTGATTATAAGAATAATCTATGGTAACTAAAGAAAGTTTTGAAAATTGGGCAAGTATAATTTCTTTCCATCTTATCTTTCTGCTTATTTTATTTTTACAAAATTATGATCCATATTGTTTATATAGTGCTAAACGTGAATATTTTCTACTTAACATTTTATTAAATATCTTAAAAGAATAAAAAAGAATCCTATAGGAAAATATTAATAAGTCTGGCCATGTAAAATTAAAATCCTTCAAGTAGAAAAAATGTTATATAAAAACAAGTAAACATCAGAAAACATCTGAAATCTATGATAGTTAAGAGAGCTGTAAACCAAATAGATAAAGAGCTCTCACAAGTAAAGATGAATGGCCTAATTAAAAACAATCACAGAACATAAGCAAATTTAATTCATAATGGAACAACACTCTAACAACATTCCTTATTTCATTGAGTATCAGGCTTTTAAAAAGATGCATTATTATTTCATTTGTAATTCTCTAATAATTGGTATTAATCCACTAATATAACCTTTATAAAAGGGGTTGTAATAATGATTGGAACTTCAGACTAAATTCAGAGAAACTATATTTTGGTGATAATTCTCTATTATCGCTTGTGAGTAGCTTATGCTTCTTCCTAATATGCAAGTTTCTTGATGTCAGGAACCATTTCTTTTTGTTTTCAGCATCTGTTCAGAACATGGGGATAATATATGTCCAATGCATATATTTGAAAGAAAGCTTGATATCATCAGAACTTTTAGAATCTCTCTTTTTATTAGTATTATATCAATTAAAGTGTGCATTTTCTAAATTATTATGAAATGGTGTCACCATGGAAACAGTTGCTGTTTCACTCTTTGCTCAAGGGAATTTAATATCTCATCTTCAAACTATGAGGCATGGGGGTGTGATTAGCAATATATGGGACTAAGGCACAATCAATGTGATGCTGCTTGTGTATCAGATTAAATTTTTTGCTGAGTCATTATACGTGACATGTAAGAGGAGATTTGGCAAGAGGACAATTATGAAATAGGCGGAGTAAGAAAAGAATGCTGGAAAGAGGGAGAGTGACCAAAAATTAATTTAAAAGTGGGGGAAATTTAGCAAACTCAGCAAAATGAAAGAACTAAAGCTGAGAAAGTATAACTAATGAGTTGTAAGATTTTGGCATCTATTCTGTTTTATGGACTCATTCAATGCATTCATGTCTCTTTGGGTCCAGATCCTGAGGTCACAGCTGTTCTTAGAAGCCATGTGGGTGGGAGCTGGGAAATTACCCAAATATGACAGCACTGGCTGACGTGTTGTTACCTCTGTGTCAAAGGTGATGGCTAGTACTGAGATGCTACCATTATGCTGCTGCAGCCTCCTAGGAAATTTGTGATGAGATTTTAGGATGATTTGGACAACAAAACATAACTTCTCACTTCTTTAAGTGTGGGCTGCACATAGTGACTTCTTTTCAAAACAATATAAAGAGGGAGAAAAAATTAACTTGACAGTGGAAAAACTTGACAGACTATCTCAGCTATATAACTAAGGTTCACATCAAAGGTGGTAAGTCACGTTGATAGTATCTACCCTTGATATGATATGGTAAGAACTGCACTTTACCTGTGTTCTTTCTCCTAATCTTGGTCTAACCATGGACAAAAATCTCAATTGAGAGACTCTAAAGAATACCTGACCGGTACCTCCCCACAATGGTCAAAGTCAAAAAACAAGGAAACAGTGGGATCTCCCACCAGTGGGGATTGGCAGTCTTGCTGCTGAAACAGAGGGCTAATTAGACACCGGTAAATATCAAATTTTGAAAAACTAGAAAAAATAAAATTAAAAAAATCAAACTTGAAGTCACTCCTATATATAGGAGATTACTGCAATTTCAGAGTTGTGTTTGCCTTTTTAAAAAAATAACTAATTGGTCTGATCTTAATTTTTATTTGTCCATAGAAGATGTCTTTAAATGTCACAAGAGTTGTTAGTAACACTTTTTATTTTCTAGCGAAATTGTATTTTCTGGTACTATATGATGCTAGAAAACAATACAAGTTTTAGTTAAACTGGATAATTTTTTAATAAATAAATCGTAAGTAGAAGTCTAATTTTTTTAGAGTATGTTTTCTGTTAATAAATATATTTTTTTCTGTTAATAAATATTAAATCCAGTGTAGCCAATAACTTTTTTTAAAGAAAAAATCTCATACATGTTCTTCCTCCCACTGTGCCTCTGGGTGTAGTAAAGGCACTCCCTAATGAAAACTTCCAAAGTTTTCTTTTCATTCTGCAATGTTACGTGGAGGAGCCATTAATCAGGCTATGTTGATTTAGTTACATGCACCGGCCACAGTGTAATTTATCACTATAAGCCTGTGCTGTGGTCCCCTTTCCTGTTGTTTCCTGGATGTTTCCTTGCCTGTGTCAGCATGGTGATTGATTTTTTTTTACTTTCTCTAGTGTAAAAGTAGTAGACACATGTTTTTGCTGCCTATGCTTTGGTATTTTATGAACCATATTGAGAATGCACATAAAACTAACAGTTGAAGGAAAAATGGTTTTGTTAAAAATGTTAAGAAATCAGAATAATAATTTGTGATATAACCTATTAATATATGTCATCATTGGGACGCCTGGGTGGGTCAGTAGTTGAGCGTCTGCCTTTGGCTCAGGGGATATTCCCAGGTCCTTGGATTGAATCCCACATCAGGGTCCCCACAGGGAGTCTGCTTCTCCCACTGCCTCTGCCAATGTCTCTGCTTCTCTCTGTGTCTCTCATGAATAAATAAATACATTCTTAAAAAATATATATATATATCTGTATCATCATTGTCCTTGAAATTAAAGTCCTCAATAGAAAGCCAAATCACCATTTCTATACTTCTACTGCTATGTGTATATTTAACATACAAGGAATATTAGATACAGATTAATCCCATTGGTTGTATTAATCGACCCAAAGCACTTATGCTTGTAGTTAATAATTTTTATCTTCTGAGATTTATGTTTTAAGATGAAGATTCTGGAGCTCATTTTAAATTTGGTAAGATATGTTATTGCAACTAAAAATAAAATCAATGTGATCTGATCAAAACATATATGAATAATGAATTTAAATAAAACAATGTGACAAAAGCAGTTAGAAAAACTCCTCCATATCATCTTGTCACAGAAAAATAATAACAAGATTTAAAATGTTCATAGTGCTATTTTTTGGACAATAGAACAGATATGAAGCTAACAAAATACAGAAACGATTTTGCCCATCATGTTAAGTAATCAGCATATTGATATGCCATGAAAGCATAGGCCTCCAAGATCTCTAGGACTGGAAAGAAATTCTAAGGTCAATTCCTGCGTCAACTCATGCAGGGCCTAAGACATCGCCATCCAATTTTTGCTTGAACTCTTCCAGTGAAAAGGTTGGTTACTTGCTGAGAGCAGTTCTTTCATCTTGAACAACATGATGGATAGAAGTTTATAATGTTAAATAAAAATCTGTCTTCTTGCAATTTCCATCAGCTTTACCTGATTCTGCCTCAAGTGGGTAAATCTCATAGCCACAACAAAGTGAGGATCACATGGACTAATGTGTAGATTGCTGGGTGTTTGTTTCTCTTTTCTTTATTTCTTGAAACACAGCTTTGATTACATCATTCCCCAATACAAACATTTCCAATGGCTGCCCTGCTGCCAACAGAATGAAGTCTAATTTCCTTTATTTCTACAAGGGATAGTGACCAATATCTATCCCAAAATTCTGCATTATTTTTTATTGCTATCTTCACTGAGGCATTTATCTCTTTCTCCCTTGTATGTTAGTTATTTATATATATGTCAGCTTCCTCCCACTCCACAGTGACATCCTTAAGAGTAGTATCTCTGTTTGATATAATTTTGTATTCCTACAATCTCAATCTTACATGACACATTGTAGCTCTTCAGTAATAAAAGAATAAATCATGTCCTCAAAAAATGGACATGCTCCAGATGGCTTTGATAGAACAGAACACAATAGAACTATCCCTTCTCTTGTCCTTGACACTCAACTTCTATTAATGCAGCCTAAAGTTGCCTCTACTATTTTAACAGCTAAGTCATGCTGCAAGTTCATTCTGACCTTGCAGTCAACTCCAACTGCCAAATCCTTTCACATGAATTGCTGCTAATCCTGTAAGTATGAAGTGAATTTTTTTTTTCAGAAATGTAGAACTTCATGTTTTTAGCTCTTAAATTTCTCCTTGTTTTTTCTGGCTCATGCTGTCAGCCTGTTGAGGATATTTTGACTCCTGATTCCAACATCTCTCCTATTAACTCTCTTGTCTTGTATCATCTAAAACATTGATAGTCATGTTTTCTCTTTCTTCATCCAAATATTAACCAAATATTGAAAACTTACTTGGCCAAGGGTGGAAACATGGGCATGCTAGCAGACAGAGATCTCCTTCCAGATGGCAGCAGTCCAGTCGTCAATACTTGTTTGGTACTGTCAATCAATCAGATAATACTATGTATAATAACTATCACCAGGTTTAGGAGTTTTTCACTGTTTCACCAAATCTCAGAAGAGATTTTGCTGAATGTCTTGTAGAAGTCACAATAAACTCCCTAATAAATTTTAGTGTTTTGAATAACTGTTTATTAAAGTCCTTGAAAGTAATATATTTATTAAACACCTATTGAGTTTGAGGCTCTCTCCTACACATGGAACAAAACTTAACCTTTTTGAATACTATCAGTTCCAGATGTTATTATCCTGATTTTAAAGATAAGAAACAAAGTTTCAGAATGGTATATACTTATCAGAGACCTCACAGCTGGCAAGTATCAGGACCAGGCTTCCAAACTAGGATCCAGCGAATACAATTCTAAGTCTGTCCTTAAGCCTTTTCTTTGCTTTAGTTCTTACATCCAGTCCATCAAGAGCAAGTCCTGCCAACCCCATCTCCAATATCTATTTCCAAAATTCAATCTTTCCTTTTATCTCTGCAATATTCTGTTGACCATCATCTCTTTCATGGATCCTATAATAGTATCCTATCTGATCTCTCTGTTTGTACTATTGCCCTTTATAGTCAATTCTTTACAAAACAACCAGAAAGTTCTTTTCATCCTAAATCAGATTATGCTATTCCTCCCCTTCAATACACTCCAATGGCCTCCCATTGCACTAGCAAAAAATTTAAATGCATGTTATGGACCATATGCCCTCAAAAAATTAGGTATCTGATTATCCCTTAAGTATTTGCTACATTACCTTCCATTTCTCATATTGTGGCCACACTGGGTTTTCCTGACAACCCTTACATATCACCAAGCTTACTTCTTCTTCCTAGAAAGTTCTTCTAACATATTCTTATACATCTGGTTCTATCTTAGATCAAGGGCTCAGTTCAAATATTCTCTCTTCAGAGAAGAGTTCTTTCCTTCTCACCTATCTTATTTGTCTCTTCCTAATTCTATTATTTTGGTGTGTTATTCACTTCTCATATATTTAGTTAAAATTACTTTGATTTATTGATACCTTTTCTATAAAAAAAAAATTTCCCCTCTTAAATAGGAATTCCATGGGTGCAGAGACTTCTATTGTATTTTTCAGTACTACATCCTCCAAACCTAGCTGACAGAAGACTGGGGAAATCTGGGTTAAATCAATGAAATAATTTTTTGATTTCATAATTAACTGAAGTAAGAAGTCTTTCTTCTGAAAAAGCAAGAATTTTCCTAGCATGTATATAGTAACTTAGAAATAAAGGTAAAAACTAAATAGTGTGGAATTAAAAAAAAGAAAGAAGCACATTTCATACTAATAACTTAGGAATACAAATGAAAGTAAAACCACATTAGGAAGGAATGTACTTTCACACATCCTGACAGTATTTTTCAGTTTAAGATGTATCATTTCTGGCACATGAATTAGAGGAAATACCTGTGAGTGACAGTGATGGGTATGAATAGAAATATAGGCAAAGGTGTGAGGGTGCTTTATTTCTTGTAAGAGAATATTTAAAATCTTTCTTCAATAATTTATGCAAATTTATCTATAAAGCTAATGTTGTATAACTTAACAGGCATTAGTATCAGTGGTAATATCTCTCAAGTGATTTTTTATTTAAGCTAACTAAAAAAAAATCTCTACACTTAACAAAATCATGTTCCATAATTCCAGGAGTTAAAGAGAAAATTACTTTTATTATACATAAAAAGGCTTAAATATATGTAAATATGCAAAAATCTTAAACATAATTTTATAGCAAATTATTTGGTAAGCTTCTACACATTACTCAGTATATTATTTTAGTATATGAGCTGCCGAAGTGAGCACTGCTCAGTATATTATTACATTTAAGAATTTATGTTCATAAAATAATTTTACTTTCATTGGAAGGATTTTAGGGGAAAATTTGAACACGTTTTCACAAATAGATATTTCATTATTCAAAATCAAGCATAAATATGTTTTAAAATAAATAAATAAATAAAATAGGTTAAAGGAGGGAAAAAATGTCTGGAACATTAAAAAAAAAATTGTCTGGAGCAGAGATTCCCATTTTTAGAGTCAGGGAAACCTCTCTGAGAAGGTGGATCTTTGAGCTTAAACTTCAGTGGTGAGAAGAAACCAATTATATCCACTTCCTGGAGAAGAGTCTTACAGCCAGAAGACCAATGAGCAAAAAATGCTAATGGGAGAATAAATTTGATTTGTTTTAGGGATAAAAGGAAAACTGAAGGGATTCTTTTTTTTTTTTTTTTTTTTAAGTAAGCTCCACAACCAGTGTGGGGCTTGAACTCATGACCCTGAGATAGAGGATTTAAGTCATACAAACAGAGGATTCTCTAACCACCACTGAATTAAATTAGAAATCAATAGCAAAAATATGTGGCAAATCCCTAAATATTTGTAAATTAAACACATTTGTAAATAACCCATAAGCCAAGGAAGATATTACAAAAGAAATTAGAAAACGTTCTGAATTAAATGAAAAATTTAAAAAATATTGTGAGATGTAGCTAAATTAGTATTTGGGAGAAAACTTTATAGCTTTAAACTTAGTATTAGATATGAAGGATGATTAAAATCAATGACTTTAGCTTCTTCCTGAAGAAACTAGAAAAATGAGAAAATTCAATGCAAATTAACATAAAGGAGGAAATAAAAAGATAATAGAGATCAATAAAGTAAAATTTAAGGAACAGTAAAATAATCGATAAAAATTAATGAGACAAAATGTGGTTCTTAGAGATGATCTGTAAAGCTGATACATCTCAGTCCAAACTAATATGGAGAAAAGAGAAAGAAGATAACAACGTACTAACATCAGGAATCAGCGAATGCACATCATTTCAGATCTTACAAACATTAAAAGGTTAGTAAGGTAATATTATTGCCAAATTTATGACCATAGATTTGACAAATTATATGAAATGGGAAATTTCTCCAAAAGATAAAAGCTACCAAGCTGACTCAGATGTATTCTTTTTGGGGTTTATTTTGTCCCATTACAGAGGGGCTTCCATTACAGGGTATGATGCTGAGTATTTGTGCTTCTCTTTTCTCTCTTTCCGAAAGTCAAACATAGCTTTTTTTACATGTTTGTACCAAAAAAGAAAAGAAAGAAATCTTAGAGGAGGGTATCTAACCTTTGGCAATTACAGTGGCCATGGCTGGGCCATTCTTTTGGCCAACAGGCTAGACACAGTGATTGGCAGACTCTCAGAGCCACAAGGAGTAGGGGAAGGCATCCCTAAAAAGGGCCTGGTGTTATCGAAGGAAAGGGGAAAGACATGTTTGGTTGGCAAAACCGACATATGTTCCAAGATCTGTAATTAAGGAATTTTGTGGGAAAGTGCAGAAGACTACAAAGATCAAGTTTGAGCAATATCAGTTGAAATTGGTTTGTTCGGGAGTCAGACAATAAAGCATCTTGTTTCTCTAGTGACTGGAACTGAAAAATCCATTACAGTGATCCATAATAAAATCAATCTCTTTTTTATTTATCATAGTAAATGATTGGGGATACAAACACACAAGCAAGCAAGCAAACTTACATGGCCACTAACATAGATAAATGGTTATAAAAACATAATGATTATACTGTACATAAGTGGAATAATGATTATCATATCACTGCCCCTTGTCATTTCTGACATCTACTAATGCCTGGATCAGCTGCATCACTGATTTTTTTTTTTCCGGATTCATTGCTACTTTCCCTAAATACTCTTACTACCTTAATTCTTGTTCATTTTAATAAATATGACAATAATACCTCCAGTACCTCACCTCATGTATATCTGAGCCAAGATTTGATGGATGCCAACTGCAACATCCACTGATTGTGTTTCCTTAATGTTACTTTAAAAAACTATCCTGCATCCAGGTAGGGGGTAAGCTATTCTACTACAGTCCATTCTGAAAGTGACATTGCAGTATCCATAAGATGGCTTTCTGTGTTTCTGATGTCTCAAAAGTCATGCTTCTTTAAAGATGTTGAGGAATTTCCAACGTAATCTATAGTTCATAACTCTTAACATAGAGAAAGAAATATACATGCATTTATGTAGCGTGAATAGCTTACAAGAAATTTTCGTAACAATTTCTTTTTCACAAGTGATGAAATGGAAACAAGTGACTCTTGTGGAGAAGACCTCTTCTCAGTCTCAGCACTATTCACATTTGAGGCCAGATGATTTTTTGTTTTAGAGAGCTTTCCAGTGCACTGAGATGCTTAGCCGATTCCCTGGCCAATACCCACTAGTGCTCCCCCACCACTGCTCTCCCATTTGTGATAAGCAAAAATGCGTTGGTCATCGACAAATATCTTCCGGGGGGCTAAATTGCCCCCAGTTGAGAACCACTGGTCTAGAGGCTGATATAGCTATAACTATAATCATCTTTAACTGTTTATTAGTGGGAACTGAAATGTGTCTTATAAAAATTGTTACCTGAACCTGAAAGAAATTTGATGCACTGAACCATATGGATACAGAGACTGGGTATTTCTTAGCATCGCTCCAGTGATGTAGGTCTCTGAAAATAATGACATTGTTCTATAACCCAAAGGCCGATGCTCAATAACTTTGCTGAAGTTCCGGATCGAAATATGTATGTGTGTTGACTAAACAAGAGAATGGCATCTCTAAACAATTTATTTTTAAAGCTTTGTACACTCAGTCCAATGATAAGTTAGATTCTCTCCAAGAATTAAAAAATGTATTTCTTGTCTGACGTGAAGTACAAAATGAAGAATCACCAGAGAAAATGCAATGACTGGACCATTCAGCCCAGCCCAAATAAACACTTTTATTTCCTCTCTTTTTCTAAAACAAACAACACTCAACCAAAAGTTTATCTTTTCTTTATTTGGATTTCTGTTGTGGTGCTCCCATCACACAGCAAAAGTGCAATGTTAGTGAACAAGCATGCCTCAGTAGAGGCACATAAGGCATTGATTACAAATGAATTCCAAATAATTAGTGGAGGAGATCATGAAATGTTCAGAGGGGGGAAAAAGGGGGCTGAATTTCAAACAGGAGGGGGTCTGAGCCATTAATGGGTAATCTGCACGACTTTTGTTAATCCCCCGGGGCTCCTGTTACAGGTGGTTCATATTTCTAAGCAGTGAAGTATGTGAGATGAATGGAAAATTTCTCCTTAACATTTTCCACTACCCAACCTTAGCATGAAAAGCCCTATACCAGATCAGGCGGCTGGTTTATTATAACTTCTAATTCAGAAACATCTCACCACTCGGTATTCCCACCCTTTGCTACTCACCAGAGATTTTCCTTTCTTCATTTTCCTCGTATAGAATTTCTTTTGGAGAAAGTTTGCAGTTAACTTTTAATATAGACGAGAAGTATTATTTAGTTTTGAAAAGACTGGAGCACTTGAGTCAATGTTCATATTTATTAGGTCTGAGCAGGGGAATTCATGTTTTAAAAAAAGTTTCATATATTGTACAAATGAAATGGCTCTAGCTTCTACCAATAGTTGCAGGGGAGATGAATTAGAAAAATGTGGATTACTTTATATATATATATATATATATATATATATATATATATCATCTGCGTTTAAGAAGTACTAAAAAAGTATGTGAAGTGAGTCTTTAATTTTATTCAAAAAAAAAAAGGAAAAAAAAAACTACTTAGATGGACAAATGTGCAAATACAGAGAACCAAAGACTAACAACAACCCAAAATAAGTGGTGCTTTGCCTGCCCCTGAACAAAGGAAAGAAAATATTACACTGACGCTTTTATCTTTCACATTTAAATTATTCTTATATTTAGTCCCGTGAGCTCCTGCCAGAGTCTCTAATTCTAGTGAAGTTGGTCTTATTTCATTAAAGTGCTAACTTTCTTTCTCTCCCTGTGCCTTCCTGCTTTTCCTTTGCAGAGGCATTCCACTCACCCTTTGCAACTTGTCTTGTACAACTCCCCTGATACTAATTACGAAAGCTATTTCTGTCAATTTCTAAATATATTTAGATCTACAGCTTTGCACAGTTCTCTGGAGTTTTTAATGAGGTACAGCCCTGGCTGTAGGTTTGGAGTCATCAGAGGAGACCTCAAGGAGGTGACATGCAAATAGGACTCTAAAGATATGTGGGATATTTCATAGGGAAGCAAAAATATAAAAGGCATTGATGTGTGTTTCTTATGTTGTTTGTCCCCTCCACCTCCTTGTATTCATAACAGCCATTTTGAATCTTTTAAACCTTTTATTAAAAATTGGAAAATGCAGGGGCAGCTGGGTGGCGCAGTCCATTAGGTGTTCAACTCTGATTTCAGCCCAGGTCATGATCTCAGTTATGAGATCGAACCCTCAGTCGGGCTCTGTGCTCAGCAGAGTCTGCTTGTCCCTCTCCCTCTGCTCTTTCCCCTAAGCTCTCTCCCTCTCAAATAAATAAATGGGTAAAATCTTAAAAAAAAAAAAAAAAAGACTTGGAAAATACAATCAGGACTTTCTTAGTGCTGTTAATGTATGTTGTTGTAAGCAATTTGTTTGTGAACTACTATCCCCACCTCCAATCTCTTTCCTTCTAATGATTCATTCTCCATTGCTACTAAAATTCTTTTGCTGATATGCAGATTGTATTACATTAATCCTCTACTTTAAAGATTTTATCTGCTCTTCTTTGCCTATAGCACAAAATCCAAACTCCTTATCATGGCATGTAATTAAGATCGTTCATGGTTCGATCCCAACTCCCTCTACAGCCACATTTTCTGCATCTCCCCTGCTCTTTCTCTGCAGTTAAGGACCCAAATACTTGCAGGTCCTCAAGTATATCCTGTTCAGCATCCCTCAAATACATTACAGGTTCGGTTCCAGACCTCTACAATAAAGCGAATACCACAATAAAGCTAGTCAAATGAATTTTTTGGTTTCCTCAGTGTACATAAAAGTTCATATATATTGTAGTCTATCAAGTTTTCAATAGCATTATGTCTAAAAACATAATGTACCTATCTTAATAAAAAATACTTTATTGCTAAAAAATTCTACCGTCTGAGCTTCCCATGAGTTGTAATCTCTTGATTACAGATCACGCTAGCAAATGTCATTACAGTGAAAAAGTTTGAACTATTGCAAAAATGACAAAATATGGCTTAGAGACACAAAGTGAGTAATGGTATTGGAAAAATGGTGCCAGTGGATTTGCTCGATGCAGGGTTGCCACAAACCTTGAATTCGTAAAAAAAAAACAAAAAACAAAAAACCCCACAATATTCCGCAAAGTGCAGTAAAGTGAAGCGCAACAAAATGAGGCATCTCTGTATTTTCCTGTATCTTTATAATAATAGCTAATGCTGCTCTAAGTCCTGTAGGCAGATTAAGCCATTTAATCCCCAAGCAACTCTTTGAAGCAAATACTGTTATTTCTGTTTTGTAGAAATGAGAGGACTGAGGCACAGAGATTGTGCTCAATAGTAGTAGTTGGTCACTCGGTATGTGTCAAGCTGGAGTCAGGATTTGAGCCCAGGCATTCTAATCCCAGAGTTAGTTTTTCCTCTTCTTTCCACCCATGTTTGCCTGACACAGTTCAATTCATTCTTCAAGGTCTAGCTTTGATTTCATTGTTTTCTTAAATTTTACTTTGATCCTCCTACCCCAGACTGAGTTAATGATTATCTTCTGAGCCACTGCTCTTCTTTAAATATTCTTCAAAAATACAGTTATAAGACTATAAGACATATATTGCAATTAATTATTTATATGACTCCTCTTAATTCTGATCAGGTTCCAAATCTTATGTTTTTTTTTTTTAACTCAGTGTGAAGCACTGAGTTTTACTTGTCAATAAATAAATGAATAAATAGTTAAACGAACACCTTCTTTAAAAAAATGTATTTATTTAAGCAATCTCTACACCCAAGATGGGGCTTGAACTCATGACCCTGAGATTTAGAGTTGCATGCTCTACCAACTGAGACATCCAAGCCCCCCAAACATCTTTTAATTTAGTTAATGGTAGGTATGTAGCCTTTTACTGAATTCATTGTCGTTATAGACCTGCTAGGATAGCTGAGTGGTGGAATGGATGGGTGATTTTAATTCTTTTCCTTCCTTTTTTTTTTTTTTTGCTTATCTGCATGCAATCATACTTTTTCCAAAAAGAAAAAGAAAATATGGATTATTTAGAGTAATTTTAAAACTTGGGGGATCTAGACAATGATAATAAAACTAGTGCATATTAAAACAATATCCTGAATTAAGAAAGATGTTCTGTGTCCTCTTAAAAAAAAATGACATACCTTCATCGAGATATATATTAAAATGCACAGTAAAAGTACCAGAGTATCTCAGTTTATTTTAGAATACATGAAATGTGGAAGACTTATACTTTTATTTTCTGCAGTAAACCACCTAATCTAGAATGGACAAAGTTCAGCTGAATTTCCCAGGTAATGGCAACGCGGTGGACTTGACCCGGAAAGGTGCTAGCTTTGAGTTATGATGCAGCTTCCACAGTGGTTCCCTGTTTCATCTTGCCCACTACAGGTGATTTTAGGATAAATAGTTTCTGGCTTAAAATGTATACAGCCTCTTAGATCAAAGGCAACCCCTTTGAACTGCATCCAGAAACACCCTGGTTGCCGGTTAGAGCCGCGGTGCACAGACGTTAATACGATCCATCTGGCTGAGACTCTTAAGCAACCAAGCTGCTGCATTTTGTAGTAGCAGAAATGATCCAGTGGCTTTCACGATAGCCCCCGCTCTTTCACGCTCTTGTAATAGGCTGGCAAACACAAAAATAATGGGTGAGACATTCTGCATAAAAAGGGCAGTTGTAACATCTGTGTAAATCAGCAAAAAAGGGATAGTCTGGGTTTTTGCTATTGTAGTGATTTGCAGGTATCACAGGATTTAACATCAAGCAGTGTGATGCATGCTAGATATGTGTTAATGCACCAAAGAATGATTCACCATCAAGAAATTGCATTTTTTTCTTGAGTTTCATTTTTGACATTTGGTATTAAAGGGAAACAATATGTTCCAAAGGTAGTTGATATTCACCAGAGAAATTTAGTTGCACAGTTTAAATATTATGGCATTTCTAAGCTAATACAAAAGAAATTGTTACTTTTTTACTAGATACCGCCAGCACACCGTGTGGGTGTTCAGAAATCAATTAAAAATAAAATGCAGTGAAGTAAGTCAGTCGGAGAAGGACAAACATTATATGTTCTCATTCATTTGGGGAATATAAATAATAGTGAAAGGGAAAATAAGGAAAGGGAGAAGAAATGTGTGGGAAATATCAGAAAGGGAGACAGAACGTAAAGACTGCTAACTCTGGGAAACGAACTAGGGGTGGTAGAAGGGGAGGAGGGCGGGGGGTGGGAGTGAATGGGTGACGGGCACTGGGTGTTATTCTGTATGTTAGTAAATTGAACACCAATTAAAAAAAAAAAAAAAAAGATCAGGGGAGAGGATAGGTCATGTGATCTGTCAGATATCCTTATAATAAAAAAAAAATAAAAAAAAAATAAACCTACATCTTTGAGGGGTAAAAAAAAAATAAATAAAAAAATAAAATAAAATAAAATAAAATCCTCTAGTTCTTATGAATCATGCCAAATCCAGCAATCTGCTTTTCAAAATTTGTACTAGACTAACACTGTTTTCCACAAATCATATTGGTTTTGAAAAGTATGTGCTATATAAAAGCTGACTCAGAACATTTAAAAAAAAAATAAATAAATAAAATGCAACCTATTTTAGGATTCCAGTTCTGCACTGGATGTATATATATAAAATATAATATATAATATATAATATATAATATATAATATATAATATATATATAATGCAATATACATATATTGCAAATATATATTTGGGATTGCATAATATATTGTTTTCATCAAAACAGAAGTGTCAAGTTTTTTGAAGATAAAGCAGGATATTTTTAAATGAGAAAGGCAATATGTAAGTAAATACTTTAAAAATAGATTCTTTAATTTTGTAGAATTTTCTCAAGTGAAATTTTCCCAACTTCTTCCCCCTTCTCTTTACCACGCTGCTAGAGAATTAGTGAATCTGTCTGGTGGAGAAGAATTTTGTTTTATTATTATTATTTTTAAAGATTTTATTTATTTATTCATGAGAGACACAGAGAGAGAAGCAGGCTCCCTGCGGGGAGCCCAATGCGGAATTGGATCCTGGGACCCAGTGATCATGCCCTGAAGGCAGATGCTCAACCACTGAGCTACCCAGATGCCCCAAGAATTTTATACTGTACTAAGTCAATGCTCAATATAAAAAACAAGAAAAACAAAAAAACCAACATATCTTTACTACTTTGCAAAAGACAGAAAATAATGTCTTTAAAAATGCTATGTTTTTTTTTTCCAAGTTATATTTGAAAATAACTGTTAAAGAAGAATGGGGAACCTTAACACAGCAGTGGTTCTCAGTTGAGGACTGGGTTGAACCCATCAGAACTGTCAAACCCCACCCAAATTTTCTCCAACTCTCCATGTCTTCACTTTGCTCACCACCCATCCCTTATCACCTGAAATGATGTGGACAATGGAAATGTCCTGGGAAACCAGACAAAGGGAAAAGGCCTTCATCTTCCAAGAGCAAGGAGAGGAGAGTTGAAGAATTTTTCCCATTGGGTGTCCCCTGGGAGAAACTCTGGCTTTCATTCCCGTGCTTCTTTAGGTTGAATCTTTTTTAAAAAATATTTTTATTTATTTATTCATGAGACACACACACAGAGAGGCAGAGACACAGGCAGAGGGAGAAGCAGGCTCCCTGTGGGGAGCCTGATGGTGGGACTTGATCCCCAGACCCCGGGATTGTGACCTGAGCCAAAGGCAGATGCTCAGCCACGCAGGCCTGTCCCTGAATCTTTTTCTTTACCCCAACTCAAATTCAAATTCCAGGCCTAGGGTAGAATGAAAGAAACTCTAAGATCTTAAAACTGTAGGCAGATAAAGTTCCCAGAAGGGTGTATGTTTCTTCTTCAGGGGGATCATGTTTACCGGACAGGAGCTTTGCTCTCTTTCTCTCACCTCTGTCTAGAATGTTATTCCCTTTCTCTTTCTCCTAGTAAATTTCTGTTTATTTGTTAAAGCCTTATGTAAATGTACCCCCTTTCTGAAACCTTCCCTGATTTTCCAAGGCCTATTTAACCATATCCTCCATTGAGTTTGTATTCACAATGTGGAAACTCCAACATTGTGACACAGATGGATGGATACCTGTTCTCCTAAAGTGTGAGCAACTTGAAAGCAGTGGAAGCTCACTTGATAACTTGTTCAAGCAAGTGAGCGTGGAAGCTCATTTGGTAACTTGTTCATTGTATTTACCTATATGGAATAAACATGCCAACATGCCCTGTACTTATATACAAATTCCCAAGAATTTTTCACAGTTGAATAATCTGGAGGAAGAATGAGCATTTCTATCATTAGCAGTATGGTTCCACTATGGTGTTCACTTGATAAACTTGACCTTAACACTATTTGCGCCATGTTTTTAATCACATACATTTCATGCACACAATATAGGGTTCACATGTAGTGAGCATAGCAATGCTATAAATTTTAAGAACATATGTGATAAGAAGGTCCCTTAACGGTATAGCACAAGTATGATCAAGTGACATTCATCCCATTAAAACTCAGAAACAGTTTAATGGAATCTTGCTTTTTCAACCAATCTTTCATCTAAGAACTCTAGCAACTCTGACCAAAGTATCAGATACCTCTTCAACCCCACCTAAGGTTCTCTTGGTCTCACAGTCTTCGGGGTCCTTGGCTACCTGTTTCTCCCCAGGCAACATTATGGTGACTAGTACTGTGTGGGCACCAATTAACTTCCTATTTACCTGTGGCTGTCATGTATGAGGTGCTGCAGACATAGTCAGAACCTGGGCACATGCAGCTTAGAAGTGCCGGGAATTAATGGTTTATGGGGTCATTCACCTTTGACCAATGAGAGATAGGAAATATTGAAAAAGTCCTGTGAAGTGGTCCATTATATGCAGAGAAGTCTCTCTGAAGACAGTTCTGTAAGATCAGTTAGTGCTGTTGGACATCAAGCAGTGTCCAGCTAGATTGTGCACACTTAATATTTGCTCTCTCCTTCCTACCCCACTCCTCTTTTCCTGCATTACTCCCTCTTTGGGAATGCACTCCTTCCCCGCTAAAGTATTAACGCATAATATTTTGTAACTGGCTATTTTTGTTTCCTAGGAAAACAGCCTAAGAAGATAGTGAATGAATATTTATTAGACACTAACTAGGAACTGGGCACTATTCTAAGTGCTTTAAAAAGCATAACATGAATAAGGTACAATGTCTCCTCTTAAGAGCAAGAGAGTCAGGTGGGAAAGTAGCACAGCCTGACCTAGGTACATAGAAAAATCATAAGAAAGTTGTAATAGCCTATAGGGTTCCAAGGAAGAAGAATATTTATCAAGAGAAATCCAACCAGCTACTCCGTGGCCTCTGGCTCCTAGTATGGAAGCCCAACCTTTTCATTTCTTTTCTGCCTCTCCTTAGAGCTGTATGTTATAGTCTAGTTACCTGAAGATAGAAAGACCTTTCTTTTTCTTTTCCAAACAACAAGCAAGGAAGTTTCCAGAGAGAATTGGGAACTGTATTGTCAGCTGGAGAAAACAACAAAAAAAACCCCAATAAAGTAACAAACACAAATATTGCATATTCTTCATAGATAAGGAGCTAATCGGCACAGGAGATTAAAAGAAAGTAAGAGTTGTTCCTACCCTCAGATGACGGTAGGACAGACACAAGCTGACAACCTTACAGAGAAATTCATTCCTGTGGTGGCAGACTGCTGTCCTACCAGGAGCCTAAGCTGTTCTTTTCAAGGAGCCTTTTATGACAGGCTTTTTCTTCCTTTTGTCATGCAAAAGGCACAGAAGTTTCTAGCTCAGAGTCATGCAGTGATGGTGCAGGTAGATTTTATTTTTTCCCCAGAAAATCTCTGCAGGAGTTTCTCATATCACTTTCCCTAAACAGGAAAATGATTATATAGGCTTAGAGTTTGAGGGGGGGTAGACTGTAGGGAAGGGGCTATACTGTGATTTTACTCATCCTAGGCTGGGTTTCACGTGAGTGAAACTTAAACAGTGAAATCAGAACGACTCTAAATCTAAGGGTTTTATTTATCAAATGTGAAAGAGATAAAATGTTCCGTTTAAAGAGAAGCGGCTCTGGCTGATAGGTAATCCAATATCCAATCTAAAGTATGAAAAATATCACCCTTCTGGTTCACTGCAGCTGTCTTGACGTAGTAGTATCTCGCCCCTCTGTTCTCTACCTTGCTGCCAGTGCACTCCATTGACTGTGGCACCCCTAGGATGCGAGAGGATCATGGATACAGGTGAAAGAGGGAGCTCATCTTTCTGGGCCATCATATGTTTAGTTATAGGAAATGTTGCTGTGACAGCCCATAGCACATCTATTTTAGGGGTTGGAATTGTTCTTAAATATTTGAACATTTTTATTTAGAGCACAAAGAGTTTTATGAATGGAAATGATTGATGACAACTTGTAGGTCCCCACATCTGTAGAGGAACCAGAACCAGTTCTTTGTCACCGAGAAAACACTCTCTCTGTGTCTCTTCAGTGGGAACTTGCAAACATTCTGTCCCAGGTCAGATGCATGCCTCAGGAAGAGTTCCCAGACCTGGTCCTGCCTGAAGGAGGAATTGACGTGACAATGGGCTGGGTCAATGAGAAGATCCATCACTCACTGTGGCACTGGGCCCGGAGGAATTTGTCCCCCCCCCCCTTTTTTTTAAGGTTCAGTGAGTCTTTCTTTCTTTCTTTCTTTCTTTCTTTCTTTCTTTCTTTCTTTCTTTCTTTCTTTCTTTCTCTTTCTTTCTTTCTCTTTCTTTCTTTCTTTCTTTCTTTCTTTCTTTCTTTCTTTTTCTTTCTTTTTAAAAGATTTTATTTATTTATTCGAGAGAGAGAGAAAGACACAGGCAGAGGGAGAAGCAGGCTCCATGCAGGGAGCCCGACGTGGGACTCGATCCCGGGTCTCCACGATCAGGCCCTGGGCTGAAGGCGGTGCTAAACCGCTGAGCCACCTGGGCTCCCTGGAATTTGTTCTCAACTAGCAGCTAAGCTGTTCAATTTAGATTTGGTCTAGAAAAAGAAGGAGGAGGAGGATGATAGAAGATTCTAGAAATTGGTGCTATGCAACAGGGCCAGCAGCTCAGTGCTCCTCCAAGTAACTTCCCATCCTCTACCTCCTGGAGACTGTCCAGGTAAGAATCTGAGAGTTATGCTCTGTTAGAAGGCAAGCAAAGGCCCAACCTTAGAGTGTGGAGTGCCTCCAAAATCCTCTGTCATTACCCTCTCATTAGCTGATTAAGGCAAGTCCATTCATCTTCCCGAACCTCAATGTTTTTTTAACCCACAAAGTGGGATAACTACGGAATTGTTGAGATAATCAAGTGCTATGTTACTTATAAAAAAGGTTCACAATCCAAAAAACATTGGCTACATATAATTATAATAATAACATATTGGGAAGGGTTCACATTGATGGCTTGAATACAGTTGGTAAAAGTACTCTGAGGATATGTCTCAAGTGCTCAGAAAAGTACAGTGATGGGACATTGCCTTTCTCTGACATATGACTCGGAGGCATTGCTCCAAAAAAAAAAAAATTCTACTTGGCATGAGATTGGGCCCCCAGGATAGAAATATAAAGGTACTTCTCCTAAATAGCAGCTGATAGGTATTAGAAAGAGAAATTAATCTCATGTTAGATTTATAGCCCCATAATAACAGTATTATGACTGAAGTACCAAAAGTTTTGAAGGTAAAATGTTTATGCTCTTGAAATGCTTAATAACCTTTCCTGCATAAAATGGAAAGGAGATCAGTTCAGAGAAAAATAGCAAAATGTCAAAAAAGGAATAAGTGAAATATTTCTTGCAGGTGCCCAAGCAGAGGGGAGGGGCAGAGGGAGAGGGAGAAGCAGACTCCCTGCTGAGCAGGGAGCTCCATCCCATGTGCCACTCCATCCAAGGACCCTGGGATTATGACCTGTGATCATGACCTGAGCCGAAGGCAGATGCTTAACTGACTGAGCCACCTGGGCGCGCCCTTGTAGGACTTCTTGAACAAGCCCAAGACTCCGTGATATTCATGTAGTCCCAAAGTGTCTGTTTTTATGCAAATGGTTTTAAAGTGTTATCAATCCTCTAATTTCCTATTGATTACACTTTTCCAAAGATGTCTTAAGAGCATCTGCTAAACTCTTTCATTGAGAGTTTTCTCTTGCCCTGAAAAAATTGGTCTGAGCCACTGAAAGCCATAGTGGTCGCCCCTTCTATGGTCAGGAGGTGAGGGTGCAGCAAGAACATAGAAGCTCTCTTTTGCAGAATGAGGCAAGCTAGTCTCACCTCTCTTTGTACCTTTCCTCAGTCTTTTCAGAAATCGCTTTGGCTAATAATCAATCCAAATATCCAAACTAAAATATGAAAAAAATCACCCATCTGGCTTACTGCAGCTGTCTTGCTTTAGTTAGCATCCCTGCCCCTCTGCTCCCTACCTGTTGCCAACACCCTTCATTGACTGGTGCAGCCTGAGGTCTTAGCAGGTTAAGGATACAGGTGGAAGAGAGCTCATCTTTCGGGTCATCTTCCCCCACGCCTCCCAGCAGAAATAGTATTGCTCTGGCTGCTCACTCCCTCCTGCTCCTCCTGTCTTTATCTACTCTGGGCTCTGGACTTGCCTTGTCCTCCCCATCGAATGTTACCCAGACTACCTTCCACCCCTGAATGCTCCCCTGCTCAGTAAACAGAAAGCTCAATCATTGCTTTTCATCAACTACTGGGAAAAAAAATAGTGGATCATTTTTTACAGTTGGACAAAGGAAATGTGAGGAAAAATACTCCTTGATGCATAGGAATAAATCTTGCTTAGAAGAATTTCAGGCAAAGAGTTAAAAGAGATTTTGAGTCCTTGAAATGACACTTTTGGGTGACTATGAAGGCAGGAATTGGAGGGAGGCAGTGCATGTTGGCTGTTGGATTGTGCATCTTCTAGCCTGTGCTGCTTTGGCCAATTTTAAAGGGAGCTCTCCCCAGTGTGGGAAAGACTAAAATTGAGGAAGGAAAAAAAATCAAATTTTACTTCCTATTTGTAGTCCTGGCTCACATATGATGTGAGAAGTAGTGGCTGATACAAAGACGTCGCACACAGAGGCCTCCTGCTCAGAAGCCAGCCCTCCAGAGGACAGGGCTATAGTGGCTATTCTCAAACGTGGTCCCAGACCAGTAGTGGCAGCATCACCTGGGAAGGTGAGAAATGCATATTCTTGGGCCTTGCCTCAGACCTCTTGTAGCAGAAACTCTGGCTCGAGGCCTGTCAATCTGTGTTTTGATAAGACTTCCAGGTTAGTCTGGTACAGGCCAACGTTTGAGGACTGGTGATGGAGAGGTAAAGACCTGCACTCTGCAGAGGAACATATGATGCACATCACACCTGCACCACAATTTGTACCCCAAGTTGTTTTAGAAAGATTTTACATTGGCTATCCTCATTTTGAATTACTTTCGGTCACAATCTGAATGTCTTCATTTAGTTATACAATCAACTCATGATACCAGATGCAGAGTTGTGAGGGATTGTCAGGTAACATACATGAAAAGACTATTTGACACTGAAAAGCAATATGAAAATACCAGATAAATCATTTCTTTCCTAGCCTCTCTCTTTTCCCTCCCTTCCTTTCCCTTCTCTTTCCCTCCACTTCTCTCTCTCTCCCTTCCTTTCTTTATTCTTTCATTCCATATTCCTATTTTCCCTTTCTTCCTTACTTCTGTATTTTTGTTATATATGTATGTTATCTATATTTCCTTGGTTTTAAATTAACCTTAAATGCTCCAAATATTGAATTAATTTTTACTCCATTAATTATTGTATTTACAAAAAAAATATTTGTTCAGTCCTCAAAATATGTTTATTCACCATAACCCTTCCTTATCAAAGAATTGTTTTATGAGTCTGAGTATCAGTAAGTCAGAAATGTTTGGATTAAATTGCCCAATTAAAAAAAAAATTGCCCAATTATCTTTTAAATAAAACATGGTTTTTAAATTATGGGAAAAATTCCTTGGAAAAATAAATTTCAGATTTGTGAAAAAATGTTGGATGTTTCGATTCTGAACACTGTTAAGGTCATATCACTGTTGATACAAAATAGTTGGTGCTTTATCTATTTCTGGATACAAATAATAATGAGGGAATATCCATGGATACTCTTTTTGATTTATGAAATAGGTAATGCCTGTTTCATATCATATCTTAAAATCTAATGTTATACCTGATAATAAATGAATCCCAGAAATAATTTATACACATATATGTATATACGTGTAAGCATATATATATGTATTACATATATACATATATACATATATATAAAACACTACAATTTGACAATTGTGTCTCACTTCACAAGTCTTTTCTTTCAGAAAGACACTATAGCATAGTGGAAAGAATATGTGGTTTGGAATTTAATAGGCTGGCATTTGGAAAACAGCCATGTTTGTGTGTGACTACCTTATGGGCAAATTATTTTACCTTAATGATCATCAGTTTTCTCATAAGTAATAAGATTAGTAATATGACTCTATAAAACTATAGTAAAAATCAAATTAAAAATCTGTGAATTATTGCAGTGGCCCAATATTTATTTATGGTTTCCTTTAATTAGTGATGAAAGTCACCCCTCCTCCATGAGTAAATGGAATAGACATAGGTTCAGATACAATTCTGATATATTTAAGAGCAGTGGAGTTGCACATATGAAATACTATTTTATGAGGTATTAATAAATATTTACAGATTAATTTTGATGCCTAGTTAATAACAAAAATGCTGCTAGAAAAATGAAGGTGCTTATGAGAAAATTGGGATTTTTGGTCTATAGAATGCCAAGAAATTTACCTCTCTGAATAAACAAATTATTTAGCCGAGTACAGACGTAATTTATATGCATTTCATGAATTGAAGCAGTAATGACCCATTGGAATATTGCTTGCTCAGTTAGGTTACATTTTAAATTATTGCATATATAGAAAAGAAAGTATTCAGTTTCAAAAATATATAAAGCGATAAAATCAATTCTAAGTAAAGCCATTAAGTTATATTGATGTTGAATGCTTCACTGAACTGGGTTAAGGAGCTATATCCAGTCATGTGAAAGAGATTTTCATTTTTAATTGTTAATGAGCAGTTCTAACCATGGCTGCTCCTCTTTAATTGGCTGAAGTCTTGCTTAAGAAATGAAAGTACAATAAGTCTCTAATCCTATTCCTTATCCCTAGCCTACCGTTAAGTTCTCAGTGCTTAACACTTCTTCCTGAGTTTCCTGACTCTACTTCTCCTGTGCTATCTCCATCACTTGAAATCCTTTATATTCCTGAGAGATTCCTCCAAGAAACCCTTTTTCTATTATCTTCTCACCCTCTTAAGTTGGGGAGAATGTCTCTAACCTTTGATTCTCCATGGATTTCATAAATGATGCTTTACTCTGGTTTGTTTGGTAACTACTTATGCCTGTGGCCCTGTGAGCCCTCTGGGGAGTCTTTGACATCACCTGCAGTGTCTAGAACACTGCCTAGCACAGTACCTGCCACATGTAAGTGTGCAGAGTTAAATTGTTCTAGCAAAGTTGGGAAGTGTTGTGGGCAATATGACATGGCTTGGGATAATTTCTAGAGCAAGAGCCAGATTCAGCTCACATGTTTGACTGAGTAAGCCATTTTGGCTATAAAGATAAAGCCACACATGCAAACAATTTGCTTCATCACAGATCTCTTTCATTTGTTCCATGTATATTTATGCAAAACCTACGCACTTCCTCCCCTATTTTATTTTTTAAAATTAGGGCCAAATATACACTGGCTTGGGAAATATATCTTTCATGTGATTTTTTTTTTTCTGGAATGGACACACTGACACTGCTACACTACACAAAAAGCAATTGATAAGATACAAACCTTGAAACATAGCATTTCTAAGGTGCTGGAATAGAACAATACCACCTTTAATGTGGACCCTTAACATCATTTTAGTTTTTTTATTTCTCTACTCATGAGACATTCCTAGAGTGAAATGCTTACTACCATAATCTAATATTTTTCACAGTGTAGATGTTACTTCATTATAACACAAAGTTGAAAGTTTGATGAATAATGGTGTTCTTCATGTTGATTTGAATTGATTCCAATTTATTATCTGAATAATTAACTTTTCATTGCTTTTAACCATGAAAGTCTAGATAAAATTCTTACCTAATGCCTATAAATTCTTCAAAAATATCATAAGAGAAATTCTCAAATATGATGCAAATATGTAACTGAGCAAGTAAACAGACACATTACTAATTAGTCATTAATGCAACCAAGAGTAGAGAAAATCTTTTGAGTTAGTGTTTTCATTTTCCCTGGATAAATAGAAGAATAGGATTATCCAAGAATAGGATTATTGGATCATATGTCATTTCTATTTTTACTTAAGTAATTTTTAATTTTTTGAGGAAACTTCAATCTGTTTTCCACAGTAGCTGTGTCGATTCACATTCCCATGGAGAGTGCACAAAGGTTCCTTTCTCTCTTCATCCTCACCAACACTTGTTATTTCTTGTCATTTTTATTTTAGCCATTCTTATTGGTATAAGATATCACTGTGGTTTTGACTTGCATTTCCCTGATGATGAGTGATGTTGAGCATCTTTTCATGTGTCTCTTGGCCATCTGGATGTCTTCTTTGGAAAAATATCTATTTGGGTCCTCTGCCCATTTTTAAATTATTTTGGTGTTGAGTTATGTAAATTCTTTGTATATTTTGGTACTAACCCCTTATCGGATCTATCATTTGCAAGTATCTTCTCTCATTCAGTAGGTTTTCTTTTTGTTTTGCTGATGATCTCCTTTGATGTGAAAAAGCTTTTTATTTTGAGGTAGTCCTGATAGTTTATTTTTGTTCTCATTTCCCTTGCCTGAGGAGCCATATTTAGAACAATGTTGCTATGGCTGATGTCAGAGAAATTATTGCCTGTGTTGTCTTCTAGAATTTTTATGGTTTCAGGTCTCATGTTTAGGTCTTTAATCCATTTTGAGTTTATTTTTGTGTGTGGTGTTAGAAAGTAGTCCAGCTTCCTAAGTGTCTATCAGCAGACAAATGGAGAAGGAAAATGTGGTGTATGTGTGTGTATATATGTGTACATATCGTGGAATATTACACAGCCATAACAAAGAACAAGATCATGCCATTTGAGAAAACATAGATGGATTTAGAGGGTATTATGCTGAGTAAAATAAGTGAGACAGAGAAAGATAAATACCATATTATTCCTTTCATAAATGGAGTATTAAAAATGAATAAACAAAAAGCAGAATTAGAATTATAAATACAGAGAAAAAACTGATGGTTGCAGTGGGAAGAGGTTGGGCAAAATGGGTGAAGAGGAATGAGATATACTGGACTTCAGTTATAGAATGAGTAAGTCATGGGAATAAAAGGCACAGCATAAGATAAAGTCAATGATATTGTAATAGCAATGTAATGGGGCAGATACTAGCTATACTAGTGAGCACAGCATATAAACTTGTTAGAAAATTTGGTTTCCTACATCTAGTTAACTCAAAAGTGATGAGGCAAATTAGAGTAGACACATATTAAACATGATTCTTGCACTGTGGTCCTTCTTCTCTCAACGTATTTCATTTGCTCTACCAACCCTGGACAGCTGTGGTGCACCAGGGAATTCTATCATGAGTCTCTCAGAGAAGGATAAATGGACAGATTTGCCCAAAGGACAAAAGGGCAAGAGGAAGAAAGTAATACAAATCACGTTGTTTTTGTTTTGCTTTTCTCCAAAATTATTAGGAAATATTGTGATGGTCTTTAATTGGATTTCACTGGTTCTGCAAAGGAAAACCTAGATTCATGGCAGAGAAAGATGTGACAAAAAATTAGCTGATCCTTTGTACAATCTCAAAAAAAATTACAATAGATGAATAAAAAATATTCTTACATATGAATTGAATTTAATAAGTATAAAGTTATAAAAACAGTCTTAAAATATCATTTTTCTTTTTTTAGTTTTTCTTTTAATTTTCCATTCTTGCTTATCCTAACTCTTAAATCATTATGATAATTAACTCCAGGAAGATATTGTAGGGTTTTAGATGAGATGCTCTTTTAAAAAGGTCTAGCAGAGTAAATTTTCTGAGCAGTAAAGGGGAGGGTGGTGACCTGATTTTTTGTTTTACTAAAACATGGTTTGTTGCTGAGAGATTTATGAGAGTGAACAAGAGATCAAAGATTCTTTCTGAATGTTTGAGGTTCAGTAAACACCAAATTATTACTTTCCAAACAAATTTCTATTTTTGAAAAAAGCCCTTAAGATTAGAAGGTGAAATTTAATCTATGTTTGAATTATTGTCATTTGTGTCAGCAAAACATTTTACAAAGCTAGTTCATATTCTTGAAGCAATTTGGGTTACAGTATGGAGAAAGGAAAAAGGATGAAAGGAGAGACAACATTGAAATTTTTAAAATAATATTTAATCTCATTTTAACAAGTGAAAACAAAAAAATTGATACTATTCTTAATGTAATTTCTTTATTAAGTAAGTGCAAATATGTTAACTACATTTCACACTACCTTATTTCACAAAGTATAAATTTATTAACTAGGTGAAAACTTTGAAAATATATTCTCCCTTTCTGTAAATTGCTGATAAAATGCTAAATATTTAGAATAATATGAAGGAATTAGGTTTTATGTGTTTCCTGAATGATTTGAAATCAATGATAAAGACATATTGACTTGGGATAATAAACTTTAATTTTTGATTACACTGATGATTATTTTTTTCATTCCTCATTTTCATTTACCAGGTGAACAGCAACATCTGCACATCTGACAACTGCAGAATTGTGATATTGGCATACATAACAACATATATAGTTATGTTTCTATACTGCTTGCAAAATCAAGAACATTTTTACCATCTAATTTTTTAAAAAACGTTCCTGCAGCTAAACAGGACACCGCAATTAAAAACACTCAAATTACTCAATGAATCAGTACTTCAGTTAAAGTAAGACTGTTGGATATCTTGATGTGTCATGCTCTATTTTATAACTATTCTTGACCTATAATGTCAGCCACATATATATTATACCTTTCTATTTTAATATACATTTGGAGGAGAATTTTCTCTTGATAAGCAAAGATTTCTTTTCTTTATTGACAAGAAAACTGGACAGTTCTTTCGAAATGGCTGTTCTTCCAAGTTGCCATTGCCATTTTGGATTTATGGTGCCCAAAGTAAACATATGATCATTCATATGTGATCTTCATATTTTTACATTTCATTTCTCAAAATGTTACTAGGACTGCTAATGTGATTCACTCTGTAGGCACAAATGCTAGAATTATTAATTTTCAAGGGCCACAGTGATAGTCAACTGTAGAGCTGGGATTAGAACTATGGCATATCTTGGCTCCAGATCTGACCCTCACTGCATTATCTTCCATGTAAATTAAGAAATATGAAAGAGTTTCATGAAAGGTCAGATAGAAACTAATAAAAACAAGGAAATGCCAATTATATCAGTGGGTAATGTAATACATGTGTCATAGAACACATACTGTTTCCAGAAGACACTTTGCACATGATGAGCTACAGCTTTCATCTCAGCCTCTGTTTAAAACCATGTTCTGAATATAATGCTTTTCATTTAACACTTAGGTATTTGGAATTTAGAGAGGTATTTCAAGATCCCAGGTTAGGGAAGTGGCATGTGAATTATAATAATATTATATTTTGCTAGTGAAATATGTATATACAGAATCAATGGGAAGCCTTTAAACAAAAGTGATGCTTTGGGCCCATCCATTTATCAATTGAATGAGAATCTCTTGTTAAAAAGATTCTGAGGTGATTCTAGGGGTTTGAGAGGATTGGGAACACCTCACCCACCTCACTAGCTTGTTAAGACTAGTAAGTAATAATTATTATTTATATTCAAATCATTTATTGTAGTGTCCAGCATATAATAGTTGCTCAGGAAAAGTTCTGTATTGATTTGTATGGTATTTTTGTTGAGAATACCTGCATTATCTCAATGAGAACTATAACCAAGTTTTTGGCATACAAACACAATTATTATACAATAGGTAGAACTCAAATGAGCATTGATCCTTAGAGTACTGACTGAGCCTTAATCATGGCAGTATAATACTCAATACTAGAGAGGCCAAACAGCAGAATTACAGACTTGACCTTTGACCTTTAAAAACATTATCAATTGGGAAGACAGAACACTGCATTTTGATTTGAGTGAGCTTGAATTAACTGAGGATTTGTAGTAATAAAGATAATTATTCATGTTGTTTTCACCAGTTTTTTTTTTTTTTTAGACTTAGTTATTTACTTGAGAGGGAGAGACAAAGAGTGAGCGGGGGGAGGGGTAGAGGGAAAGGGAGAGAGAGACTCCTAAGCAGACTCCCAAGTGAGCATGGAGCTGACATGGGGCTTGATCTGAATCCTAAAGCATGACCTGAACCAAAATCAAGAGCTCAACTAACTGAACCATCCAAGAGCCCCTATTTTCATTAGTTTTTTTAAAAAAGCTCTTTAGGTAATGATTCTTTGAAGATTTTTAAATTTACTTTTAAGTGTGCAAGTAATATATTCCCATTACACGTCAAATAATACCAAAAAGCAATTGTATACTTTTCCCCATATCCAATCCAGTTCCCTTCCCAGATGCATATCCTTCTAGGCTCTTCTGGACCCTCTTCAATGCGTATATATATGTATGTATGTAATTTTGCTTTTGTTTAATTTTTATACGTTATAAAATGTAGGGTATATTTTATAATTTGCTTTTTTCACCATGCCATTGACAGTGCAGATGGAGCTACCCTATTCTTTTTAACTTCCACATAGTACTCCATATATGCATAAGCTATAGTGTATTTAATCAGTGTCTTATTGATGAACATTTGTGTTGTTATTATGAACTGCAATTCTTAGGAAAAGATAGCAATAAGGCTAGTCAAGGTGTTAACATATTTTGCATGTAAAAATAGGAATGATGGAAAAAAGTTAAATGAAAACATCAAATTAGGTTTAACAATTTTTCTTAAAATAATATAAAGTAACTCTTCCAATAAAGTTGTATGAGTCCATTATTTTAACTGGCACAAAGCTAATAAAAACAACTTTTAAAAATTCTGGGTCAGGGTGGAGTGACTGATGGCACTTGAGTTCACTACTGGCTTTCAATGAGGAGCTTGCAAATGTATCCCATGTGTTATTTGACTTTGAGGAGAACGGAAGATGGGCCCTTTCAATTAACTCTGATGTGATGAAGAAACATCTTCATTAAATGACCTCGTCTTTATTTTTGCCATTAACCCACTTTAAATATTAAGTTTGGATTATAAAACACGCAAAAGGGGAAAAATAGATACAGACTAATGAAAGAGAGTTACCAAAATAAGTTTCAAGAGAATTTTCCATTTCACAAAGTCATGCTTAATGTTTTCTTTCAAAGAACAATAGTAATATTATTTATTTTTTTGTTTCAAATAGTTGTGTGCCAGGAATTTGCAGTAGTGCCTTCAGCTACAAACCAAGCATCTTTTGAAATTCCTGACATTTCAAATTACTCATTTTCTCTCTCTCTTCTTCCCTCCCTTTGCTTCACAACCTCCCTTTTTCTGCTGCACTTCTTTTGTTATCATGATAGAAAACATGAGCAGTGTCAGCTCCCAAATTATAATGTGTTCATCTGGTTTTGATCTTCTTGGTATCCCTTCTTTGGGTGTATGCCTGACCCTCTCCCATTCCACATGATTTTGCTGGGATGGCAGTCATAGGACCTCCTCCCCCTTCCTTCCCATCCCTCATCCCATCCAGTAACGGTTGATGTGTTATTCAGGCTAGGCCAATCATGCTTTCAACATGGCAATTTCTATCCTTAGGAGAGATAAATGAAGAAGGAAAATGATTGGAACAGAATCTTCCCATTGCAACACTCTTTAGAGATGGTTCCTGGTATCTTGAAATTACATCCAAAGAATCAGATTTGTAGGTTTCCCAAAGTTTGTTTATCTGTCCCTATGCATACGTTATATCATCAGTATCTTTCTAATGAATTTTTATCTTTACTTAATAGAACCATTTCATTTGTTTGCAAAGAACTCTTGACAATGTATGAGTTTTATATTTTATAGACCAGGGACTGAAAGAATATTCTCCACGCCCATTCAAAACTCTTATCATAAGAACTCAGCTCATCTCAGAGCAGGAGATGACTGGACTTAGCAGTTGAGACTAAGGAGGGGAGTTAAATAGCAACTATGTTGAAAAGAGAAAAATATATAAAATAGTTGTCATCCACATCAAGGTTTCTTCTTCTGCCCTAGACCACCTAAACCTCCCCCTTTCATCATATTTCCAACCACTGCCACATACACACTGCTTCCCAGCAAAGACAATTTAGTGTGTACTGCATGCTCTTATTTTTTCTTCTGATTGTCATATCTACTTTCTTTCCGTCTACCAAATTTACATCATCTTTGGGTCCTACATTCTAATAAAGTTCTTCTTAACTCAGCAGGCCATATCATTGTCTCATTTATTTGTACTAACTTGTTGGTATCTTGGCTAGCATAAAAGACCAGAGGCAAGTAAAGATTTAGGAGTAAGATGCGAATGCGAAATCAAATAAGAAGAGAACACACGGAAAGCTAGAGAAATAGAAATTTAGGATTTCTGAGAACCCGTTATATTGTTTGTCTTGGTTACATGCTCTGAACTTTAAATTCCGTTTGAGCGCCTTGCATAGCTCTTTTGACCCTGGTCATTCATTTCTTGGCTGTGGATAGATGGAGTGTCATCTTAAGCTCTATATTCTTCTTCCTCAAAGGAGAACAAAAATAAGATGTCAAATGTCAGCAGCTAGTAGACTACTTGAGGGCAGCTCCTGAAGACTCTACTGTCTTTACATGAACCCCAACTATTCTCCAGATTATATCATGGCACTTGAGAGTATATCAAAGAATGCTTACTCTGTCCTCAAAGGAAGATAGGTTTTCTGTTCTTCCCTTAATGAAAGAGAGATGGGGAGAGAACAGTGTTCCAGTGCACACTTTCCCAACTTTCAAGGAGAAGAATATATTGGTTGGTCAGAAATTATTTTCCAGTTTTTAATTCAGTTCTACCTCATGCAATATTTCCCCTCATTTTCTTTTGCTTTACTTATCTCTGGTTAAATGAGAGTGATTCTAAGCTTCCATTGGCATTGGGGTAAGCTCTGAAGGCAAAGCCTGAGAAGGAGTCACCATCCTTCTGGAGGCTATCAAGAGAATTGAATACTCAGTTGTGAACTTAGATGCTGAAGAAGCTGTTCCAAATGAGATTGGCTCAGGTTTGTTCTTATTGTGCTTCTACAACTATTGGGGGCTAGGTGTTTGACTCTGCAATTTGGTGAGTTAGCATCCTCTGGGCCCTGAGGCTACCCGGCCCCACACTGACTTCTGTCCTTGCTTTGTACAAATGTGATCTTGTTTGCCTATCTCTTTGCTGATGCATGATGAATTACATATGTTAAAGTAGAATATTTATGAATATAAAGCCACTTAGTTTCTCTAAGGATACTGGGAGGAATGCCTCATGTTCCCCCCTGATGAAAGTGCATAGCATAGCCTTTTTTGTTTTGGTTTTGTTTAGCCATAGTTCTGCTCTTGTGACAAAGTCTATGGGGAATTGTGTATCAGGTTAGATCACCTACCTCAAATAACCAATATCACGAATATAAAGAAAAAGTAATTAAAAATAAAACCTCTTATGAGAAAAGAAATCCTCCAAGGAAAGGAAAACAAGATGTAAAATATTAATTCAGCAAACAGATGCATCTAAAACCTCTCTCTGAGGAAAGTGGAAAACAGCAAACATCTGGGAGACTTCAGCTGTTGAAGTAAAATTACAATCATTGGTTACAGAGGCTTTTCTTGCCCCTTGCTTATAAACAGCCAAATAAGTCCATGGAACAACATATAAATAGGAGAGTTTGTCAAATCCCAAACTAAATATGCTTTGTCAGGATAAAAGACTAACTTTTGGGCAGAGAGTCAGGAAAGTACTGAAAAAAACTCTAAGTTTCCAAAATTTGAACCTTAGAATACAATTCATAAATCAGCCACCCCACCTCAACTGGTCTCAACCCTACAACCCTCCCAACATGGGCCCCTCTTGGTGCTGCATGAATACATCAGCGCTTCCCATTTGATGCTCCTTCTCCTGGTATGCGTTGTCCAAATACAAATAGGACTTTCTCCCCAACTTCCTTCAGATATCAGCTAAAAAATATCTTCCTTACCTTAACCTGAAGTATTTTTCTTTATAACACTTACAATTTCCTAAGTTATAGATATTTATCTTCCCTTTCTAGAATGTTGGCCCCCTTGAGGTTAAGGGCTCTGTTTTGCTCATTGTTAAATTCCCAGAACTCGAGACTCTGCCTGGCACATGGAAAACACACAGTAAAGTTTTTGAGTGATAGAGTGAAAAGTCTAAAAGGAAGAATGAGAAATACAGAATGAGCAGTGGAAGTAAAGATGCACCATCCAGATTTCCCTTTCAGCCTTGATCCTGCCCAGGATCCCCTCAGATGCAGGCACCCCCCTTGCCAAGGTCACGCCCTTTTGTGGGTTATCCACAGACAATGGCTGATGGAGACGGATGTGTAAAGTCATGGCTGTTTCAACAAAACACAGGAAAACCGATGAGACATTGCAGTTCCAAAGCTAACCTGGGAGCTTGGTTGGGGCTGCCAGCCCACTTCACAGCTGCGTTTCTTCCTGGTCAATTCTGTCTCCCCTCCACTTCCACAGGTATTGATTCCAGAGACGCTCCCTGAAAAACATCCCAAACGCAAAGTCTACCTTGCAGAAAATCCAAAGTACAACAAGTTGGAAAGACAGGAAATACCTCCTCTTTACAAGTTACTGCCTTATGTCCTAAAACTTCACTTCTACCCAACAATAAATTCCTTCATTTGGCAGGTATTTGTGGAGAAGCTAGCATGTTTCTAGCACTGTTCTGTGATGATATTGCAAATAAAATAGGTACTAGCTTCATGAGTTCCATGAACCTTGTATTCTAGTAGGAAGAATAAAAAATAATAAGTAAGTAAACAAAGGAAAAGATAATTTGCAGTGTTGATAATAGATGTGAAGATAGTAAAGTAGATACTGAGCTGAGAGTAGTAAGTAACTGGAGCTGCTTTTAACTTGGTGGTACCAGGAGGGGTCTCCAGGGCGGGGGCTTCAAGCTGAGATTGGATGGTGAGAGGAACCAGGCAGCCTGAGGTTTGGGGAGGATCATTCCCCACATGTTCATCATGTGTGGACTACATGCCAGGCACCAGTAGAGATAACAGGGTTACAAGGATTGATATGGTGTAGCCCTGCCCTTGAGAAGGTCAGTTTCTAATTCATAGCCGTAAATAGTTGTAATGTTTTCAGGTAAGAGAATCTGCATATTTATTGCCCTCTTGATTTGACTACTTATTAAGTAATTATTAACTGATAACAGCCTTACTGAGCTCTTATACTTCAAGTCTTCTTTTAAACAATTTTCACTTGCAGAAGCCCTAGTAGGCTAGTGAATTATTATTATTATTTTTATTATACCATTAAAACCAAGGCACAGAGTAAATAATGTCCACAAATCAGTTAGCAGGCAGGAGAAGCAGAAATAAAACCCCAATAATCTAATGTCAAACCTGGCACTCTTGATATTTTACATTATATTGAAATTGTCCCATATTGTGTTAGTAGATATTCATTACTATATGGAATTCAGAACATGTATATGTCAAAAAAGGAAGAAAAAAGTAGCTATTTTCATTTTTTAGCAACAAATATTTTTCTATGCCAACATTCAGTTTAACTGTTTTGCAAGATGGAAAGTAGTATAATTATTATTAAAATAATTTAGAATTCAATGATACCATGTGGTTTTTGCACATTATTTCTGTTAATAATCTCAGAAATTTGAAAGCATCATAATCAGTTATTCCTGATGAAGAGACAATGGAGATTTTCCTAGATTTTCTTCCAACACTAAAACTTGAGGATGAAAGATCAAAACCAAAGTACAAGAAAACACAAAAAGAGCTGTTTTAAAATTTAAAGGTAGATTGGAGTACACAACAAATAGGGAATATATGTACAAATGTTCACTTAATCCACAGAGAAGTGAAATGTTTTCATGGCCTTCGTTCACGGTTCTCCGATGTCAGAATGACTGGTATAATTTTCCATTGGATGAGATACTGTATCATTTGCAATTTAAAGAGTGTTTTTTTAGATTTTCATCCTCATTCATCACTGATTGGACACTAAAGTTTCAGACTCATTAGCAGACATTTGCTTGCTTCCCTATGTCTGCCTGAAATCTATTGCCAGAGGAAAGATGCATCAAGCTATGACAGCCTGCATCTGATGTTTTTAGAAGTAGGGGTAATAAAAACAGCAAATCTGGGCGCTTGTTGTATATGCCAAGAGCATTTCTGTTTATTTTACGACAACTTATAAAGTATATGTTATTTTAGAGATGATGACACTGGGGCTTGGAGAGGTGAAGTACATTGCCTTGGGTTACACAGCTATCAAATTACATAGAGGATTCAAACCCAAGCTGCTTTAAATCCCCTCTCTTGCACTTATAAATACTAACTTAAATTGAGGAAAAGTTAAGTGCATGTGTGAATACTCATTAGCGGCTATTAAATTTTTCAACCATTATTTCTACCTTTGGGCTTTAATGGACAGATCTTCTGTTGAGAAGAAATCTACTAGGGTTTGCCCAGTTATAGTATATCTATACATCAGAGTTTGGCAATTTATCTTTATATCACTACTCAAGTTGGATCTTAAATTCCAAAACCTGGGCCATTCTTTCTCTATGTGAGTTTTTTTTGGAAATCACACCTTACTGAGTTGGGTGCTTCATGATTTAATTTGTAATTTGGCTTAATTGTTTATGCACTCCTATTTTAAATTTATGTCATTATGGTACACATCTCTTAATTGTGAATGTGTCCTTGACATATTATTCGCAAGAAAAAATATTTTAGCTACCTTATTTTAAAACAACTTTATTGAGATATAATTCACATATGCAAACCACTGGCTTTTAGTACATAATTTACTGGCTTTTAAAGTATATAATTCACTGGGTCTTAGTATATTCACAGAGTCATGCATCTATCACCATCATCAATTTTAGAGCATTTTCTTACCCCAAAAAGTAATCTGTACATCCTAACAGTCATTCCCTAACCTTCCCACAAGGCAACCGTGAGTCTGCTTTTTATTTGTAGATATTGGCTTATTCTGGAGATTTCCTACAAATGGCATTGTACGATATGTGTTTTTTGGTGACTGACTTCTTTCACCTAAGCCAGTGCTTTCAAGGTTCATCAGGATTGTAGCATATATCAGTATTTTATTTCTTTTATTGCCAAATAATATTCTGCTCTATGAATATGCCACATTTTATTTATCCATTCATTAGGCAGTGGACATTCGAGTTGTGCGTTTTTACTTTTTGGGTCTTAGAAATAACGCTGTTATGAACATTTGTGTATAAGTTTTTGTGTGTTCACATGGTTTCATTCGTCTTAGCTATATACCTAGGAGTGGAATTGCTAGATCAAATGGTAACTCTGTGTTTAACTTTTTGAGTAACTAGTAGACTGTTTTCCAAAGTGGATGCACCATTTTACTTTCCCACCATCAGTGTATGAGGGTTTTAATTTCTTCACATTCTTGTCAATACTTGTTATTATATGTTGTTTTTATTATAGACATCTTAATGGGTGTGAAGTAGTATCTCATTGTGGTTTTGTTCTTCATTTCTTTTTTTTTTATTTTTTAAAAGATTTTATTTATTTATTCATGAGAGGCAGAGACATAGGCAGAGAGAGGAGCAGGCCCCTTGCAGGGAAACCCGATGTGGGACTCGATCCCGGGACCCTGTGATCACACCCTGAGCCGAAGGCAGGCACTCAACCGCTGAGCCACCCAGATGTCCCTCATTTCTTTTTTTAAAACATAACCTCCTAAAATGGTAAAAGTACTTATTAAAAGAAGTTCAGGATATCTCAAAGGATATGTGGCAACTAAACATTATAAACTAAAGAAAAAATTGTACAGTGGAAAATGCAGCCATATTTTCAAACCTACCTTGTAAAAATTAAAATGGAAAATATTAGAGTAGAAAATGTATGTTTGAAATACACTCAAGCCCAATGAAACAAATCTTGCATGGTAGACTGGGGTGATAATGGTGATGATTCTCTGAATGAACAATATGCTAATCATTCATTAGTTTGTATGAGACACTTGTCCAAAAAGATTACAAGGGACTCTGTCAAATAGATTGTGATAATAATTCTGAGCAAATTTTAGATAATCTATTTCCGAAGCCCTTGGTCAATGTTTTGAATTTATATTACTCTAGCAAATCAGCAATATCACTTGATTATTTATTTATTCCTACTATGCGTTCCTACTCTGTATAAGATAGCTTGTACGTATGTTGTATGTGTGGTGAATGTAAGGTGGATCAGTTGTAAAGCTGAGAACTGGATAGAGCAGGTGATCTCTTCGCCAGGGAGCATTTGAAGTGAAAGACAAGGAACAATCATAAAGGAATGAGCTCTGAATAATGATAAGGTGTCTGCTAAGCAGCACCCAACCCAACCATAGACTTTTCATTTCTTTTCTAAAACCCTAGAGGCTTATAATAGGATGCTCATATATCTTGACTTGCTTATGCAGCCCTCTGTGCCTGTTACCCTGGTGTCATCATTAGTAATCTTTCCTTTTCATTTTTAAGAGGCTCAAAAGAAGGATACTAAATTATATTTTCACCCTGCTTATAAAGGACCTCCTAGTGTATGGGAGGTATATATATATATGAAGGAGATACAGTCCCTGGACAGAGAAAATGCCAAGAATTAGGCAGGTCTTCAAGCCAGGGCTCTATTTTAGATGGGAAAACTAAAGAACTAAGGAAAAAAAAAACTTCAGCTGATGCCTGTTCTGAATAGTGTTACATTCTACCTGAATGGGCTTTCCTTGGGTGTCTCTGACTCTATTCCAGGTGTGTTGTAAACACAGGTGTATCCATCTGGAGGCAGTATGGAGATGGTACATGGGAACATAACCCTCCTGACTGGGTCACTGAATTTTGTATATTGAAACTTATTTCCAAGCTCTATTTGCCAGAATTGGATGAGATTGTTAATATTTACCTATCTTTATCAAGATCTGCTCAGAACTGTGGCTGGACCTAAATATATGGGTAGTTCAGTGAATTGGGTTCCAAAGAACTAGAATGGCTGAAATAGCAGCTGACCTTGTTCTTTCCTCCTCAGGACACTTTAGAAAAGTACTTAATAAAAGGGGGTGTGAGGGGCACCTGGGTGGCTCAGTGGTTGAGCATCTGCCTTTGGCTCAGGTTGTGATCTTGGGGTCCTGGAATCGAGTCCCACATCGTGCTCCCTTCACGGAGCCTGCTTTTATCTCTGCCTCTGTCTCTGTGTCTCTCACGAATAAATGGATAAGATCTTTTTAAAAAGAGGGGTGAGTGGGCAGTACATTGATATTCCTTTTCCCAAATCAGCAGAGATTAGGACTAATGAATCCACAGGACTGTTTTTTGATTATGTTTAGTGGCAAGTTCTTGGTTGTAATTTTTAACAACTTTCAATATTTCTTCTGAAAAGTGGTAGCTGAAGGACATTAATCAAGCGGAGAATTTACTTTTTAGAGATTTTCTGTCTGCTGCTTAGATAATTGGCTAGATCCTATTATATGTCCCAGATTTAGTCACCTGATATAGAGGAAGTAATTGTTGTACATATTTAAACTTCACTTTGAATCACCTTCATGAATCATATTTGCTAATTTAAGGCATGGCCTTGACAATTAGAGAGAATTTGTCTAGTAAAGTAGTTATTCCATAAGGAAAAACAAGCATATTAAGAATTCCATCTCTCTCTCAGAATTTTCGCCTATGTAAAATTAAACAGAGTCCTCCACATATTTGACTTTGGATTTAGTAAAGATCACCTTATATGAGTAATATGAAATAGAAAAAAAACGACGTCTCTCTCTCAGTCAGTATGACTTTAAAACCATGAGTGATTATGACCTGCATGTAATGGACAGTTGGTATTATTACTCACTCTGGAAAGACATAAGCACACTCTTTAATGAGATTTTTCACTAAGTGGGCAAGATTTTTCCAAATATATACTTAATTTTCACCTGTTATTTTTTTAAAAAGTCAGGGGCACCTGGGTGGCTCAGTCGGTTAAGCATCTGCCTTCTGCTCAGGTCATGATCTTAGAGTCCTGGTATGGCCCCGTGTCTGGCTCCCTGCTCAGCAGGAAGCCTGCTTCTCCCTCTCCATCTGCTGGTCCCTCTACTTGTGCTCTCTCTCTCTCTCTCAAATAAATAAATAAAACTTAAAAAAAAAAAAAGCCAGAGCATTAATGGTGGAAAAACTTCTGTCTGTATATTAAGGAGCTCTTATCTGAAGGTGAAAACTTCTACCGCCCTGGTGTCATGTCCTAGAAAATGGCAAGTACTCTGCTGTTAGGGAAAATCGTATATTGCATTCTAAATTTGAAAATTCCTTGACAACCCATTTGTGCTTAAAAGTAAAATAACAAGCTAAGAGGTGGAATGTCTTACCTTCTCAGAGTGAGTATTTTGCACTGGTTGTTGCTGTTGTCTCTGTAAATATATGCATGATTCAATCTCTCTTTTTTTTTTTCTCTACTCTCCCTTTCTCTCTCTCTTTCCTTTAAATTTAAACTTGATCAAATCCAAAGTCAATTTGTTAACTACCAAACTTACATGAAGCAGCTTATAAGGAACCCACAGATGTTAGTTAATCACGTAGTGAACGCCTCAGTTTGGGATGCCTGAGGATTGGAGAGGTTCACCACAATGAAGAGAAAGCAGGAAGAAGCAGGAGCATGTTCATACAGGATTATTCTGATTCCATCTGTCACCTGCAAATGAATGTTATCTAAGTGGGTCAAAAACTTCTGCCAATACGTGGTAAAAAAAAAAAAAAAAAAAAAAAAAAAAAAAAAAAAAAAAAGCCACAGCAACATAAATGCAACCACATAGATGGCAAATAGAGTATTAAACTTAATTCTGAGGTGAATAGAAAAATGAAGCAGAAAGAGTCATGCTTTCCAAATCTTCTGATCAAATAATGGAAAGAGAAAAGGGTCATCAAATAAGATCTTGGAAACAGAAGATGCTGAGTGTGAACTATTTTGAAATCCTATCCAAACCCCAATATACATGTAGAGAGAACAAGTATCTGTGTGTTCTGTTGAATGGTCATGTGGTTTCAGGATTTGCTCCAGTTGCTGCAGTCAGCATCTCTGGGATGTATCCTGACTCTGTGCCAAGAGGACATCTTTGTGAAGACTAGCACGATGCCCTCAGCTAGGATCTCTCTCTTTAGTCCCCAGATCACTTTCAGTGCCATGTCCGTCTGTCAGCGCAGCCCAGCACTTATGAAAGCACTTATCTCTGGTGTTTTTCTTATGTTATTACCATTGACATCTTAGTTCTGGTGAATTCCGGTTCCTTAGAAAACTCAGTTTGACTCACGGAAAAGTGTTGGAGGTATGAGTAACAGAGAGAAAAAGACATGTTTTTCAACCCTCTATGCTCGCATGGTCTCAAAGTCAAAATTAGGTTTTCAGTACTTTTAGTTTTTTTCTGAATTTAAAAGGTAGGAGATATTGGGACAAAGTTTGAGTATGATGATTGGAAATATTTTCTAAAATGATTAATTCTGCTCCTGGTTAACACTAAGGTTCTTAATTCAGTGTATATTTTCTAATATTCTCATACATTTTGTATAAATTTGTATGAGCTTAAACACAATAATACCTGGGTCTATTGTAATGGTCAACTTACTACCTTAAATAAGAAGGTAGAGTACTTACTCCTCCATCGGTATCCCATTCCATAAATACTTAAATCCCTCACTTGAGTAAGACACACACTGCACTAAAATGCTACAAAGAATACAACTCTGAGCCCATTTGAAAATAATATTTAGATGTGCTCTAATAGTTGTAGATGTAACTTATGTCTTGGGCACAAATACAAACCAAGCCTTAATTCCCTAATTCTTAGTAATGACAAAATGGGAGCATTTCATTGAGAAGGCCCTATTTCGTCTTTTCATAAATCCAAAGATTGCATGTAAGATGGCTCTACTTATTTTAGTTCTGTAGTTCAACCTAAAGCACAATAGGTTGATTTTATACCACACATCTGTGAGGACAAATCAAGCTTCTGTAATAATTAACAATTAGTTTCAACCTTCCGTTGTTAAAGAGAGGAACAGAATAACCATAACTTAGTATTTCCTCATTCATTTTTTTAAACTTAAACCTGCATGTGAGCATTTCCATCTCCTAAAACTTTATATCAGCGGTTTTTCAACTTGCCTTGCTGTACGGATTTCATACTTTTTGTCATTAATCATATTTGTCAGATTTTCCCCCAATGGAAGGACAACTTTGTGGATTGATTTCCGTCTCCAAAGTGTTAAATTTCCGTCTCCAAAGTGTTAAATTAAATAATAATTTCCCCGGGTTCAGTTCACAGTGGTGCTCACTGAAAAATACTATGTCAAAATTTTGGGCAAATCGATCTTTCTGTATCTCAGTCTTCTCAACTGTAAAACAAAAATAAGATCAAAATAGACCATCTATACATTCCTTGTAGTTTCAAATAAGTATAATAGAGCATGCAACTCATGTATATGTACATAATAACAAACGAGTATTTACACAAGAGAGGTAGTCATTTATAGGATTTAGTCAGTAGATGGCACTGTTTATTGTGGTATCAGCATTAAGAAAGCAATCACAGAATGCCAATTACCTCACCTGATCAGCTTGGGGGTAAGAGAGAAGGAGGCTCTGTTCTTTTCAGAAGAGAATGCGTAGATTCCTTAGAGGTTAGAGTGACCTTGAGAAGGAATCCAGCCCATCTTCCTTGCTCCTGAGACTTTTAAAAGGAAAATTCTATTTCAGATATTTTTCAGAGTGGTGGATATTTTTAACACACTTCATCTAACCCTTTCAAATTTGAAACATTCAAGAAATCTATCCAAATAGCATCTTTTCTTTCATGTCCTGAGCGGGATTAGGAACATGTCTTCCCATTCTCTTTCTGTGAAATCCCCCCCAGGTCTATAGAGAGTACTACTTTGTGCTATTTTTCTTTCTTGGGGTCTTCAGTCTGAGAAACACATCAAGTTTATGGGAAATGACTATTCACATTCTAATACATGGGTTCTAATATTAGAATACTATTTCACATTGTAATATGTGACTGTTAACTCACATGTATAATCTAGAATCTACACAATATTTAGTTATTAAATAATTGAAATATGTAAGTATTTACAGCACACAACAGATATATACAGCATTTCCATTAAGCAGAACTAAATCAAATCTTTTGGAGAAATTAATAGAGCAAAAATAAACAATATAATTCATAACTGTTAGGTACAGAAAGTTGCTATTAACTATTATCTCTTTTCATCTTTCTCTCATTTTGCTGTATATTTTTCATGAATTTAAAATTTCTAAATGAAAATAAATTAGAAATTAAAGTGCCATATAAGTAAAGTCTATCAAATAAATATTCGATATAGATTTATTGTAAGTTCAAAGAGTTAACTATCTTAGACCATAAGATCTCATTCCTTTTTTTTTTTTTTTAATATTTCAAGGAAATACTAGTTGCACTTAAGCTTTTTACAATTCTGTTTCTCTCTACTGTATTTTAAGTCTCTTAAAATCAAGGAATATTTCATTTGTCCATTAATTCCAAGAGCCTTATACAGTACTTGCTTAAAAGATATACAGTGGATGTTTAATAAATATTGGTTGAATGAATATTTTCACTCAAGTAAATTCAATTATTCGGGAGAATTATCAACTGCATTCAAAATACAGCTTTAATAACTATCATGTCAACATTTGGTTCCCCTGTGATAAGTCTACTTGTCATACTATCCCAAGACTTTTCAAAAGTTTTCCTTGTGTTGTTAATAAAAAGTAATAACAAGTATAAAGAAAGCTGCTTGAGGGATCCCTGGGTGGCGCAGCGGTTTGGCGCCTGCCTTTGGCCCAGGGCGCGATCCTGGAAACCCGGGATTGAATCCCACGTCGGGCTCCCGGTGCATGGAGCCTGCTTCTTCCTCTGCCTGTGTCTCTGCCTCTCTCTCTCTCTCTCTGTGACTATCATAAATAAATAAATAAAAAATTAAAAAAAAGAAAGCTGCTTGAAAAATAATCCAATTTAGAAATATTAGATTAAATAATCTTTTCTCACCTTCTATTTGTTATATATTTATTATATCATATCATTCTGTACAGATACTTTTTCAAATAAATCATTATAAGCCTTTGTCTTCTTACAATTACAAGCTTATGTACTGTTTTTAAATTATTTGGAAAAGATCGAAGGTTTGATTTTTTTCCTTGATTCATTTTGTTTGGGTCTTTTATATTATTTATACTTTTTTGCTGTTTTGAAAATATTTATTAAACTTTAATTAATGGCTATTAATTATATGATGGTATATACACTGTAATTTTATTCTACACAATCCCTGGGGTTATGTCACAAAGGGGCTTCCTTCAGAAAATTAACATATTTTATTAATAAATACACCTACTACTTGAAGAAATCACTTGGTATCCTGTGATATCATTTGAGATTCTATGAATATATTAAAATAAATAGGCAACCTTTTTTTTTAAAGATTTTATTTATTTATTTATGAGAGACACAGAGAGAGAGAGAGGCAGAGACACAGGCAGAGGGAGAAGCAGGCTCCATGCAGGGAGCCCGACGTGGGACTCGATCCCGGGTCTCCAGGATCACGCCCTGCGCTGAAGGTGGTGGTAAACCACTGAGCCACCTGGCAATAGGCAGCATTTTTGAGGAAATATAAAGATGGCAATAAATACATGAAGAGGTGATAAAAATCATTAGCATTAGGAAAGTGCAATTTAGATTTTGATGAGATATAACCACACATCCATTAATACAGTTAAAGTAAAAAATAGTGACAATACCAACTGTAGGCTGGGATACGGAAAAACTGGATCTCTCACACATTACTCGTGAGAATGTACAGCCAATCTGGAAAACAGCTTAGTTTTCTTTTCTTTTTTTTTTTTTAAATTTTATGATAGTCACAGAGAGAGAGAGAGAGAGGCAGAGACACAGGCAGAGGGAGAAGCAGGCTCCATGCACCGGGAGCCCGACGTGGGATTCGATCCCGGGTCCCCAGGATAGCGCCCTGGGCCAAAGGCAGGCGCCAAACCTCTGCACCACCCAGGGATCCCAACAGCTTAGTTTTCTTAAAAAACAAAACATGCACTCATCATATAACCCAGCACTGGCAGTCTTGAACATTTATTTTAATAATAATGAATTATTTGTAATGCAATAATTTGAATGAATCTCAAGGGCATCATGCTAAGTGGGGAAAAAAAAGAAAAAAAAATAAAGAAAGAAAAAGAAAGAAAGAAAGAAAGAAAGAAAGAAAGAAAGAAAGAAAAAGAAAGAAAGAAACCCAATCTCTAAGCATCCAATATTCTATGATTCCATTTATATAACATTCTTGAGATGACAAAATTATAGAGGTGGAGAACAAATTAGTAGTTGTCAGAGATTATGGATGGTGGCAGGAGGGTGCTATAAAAGGGTAGCAAGAAGAAAGAGATCTTTGTGGTGAGGGCATAGTTCTGTATCATGATTATGGTGGTCATTACACAAATCTACACATGTGATTAAATGTCATAGAACTACACACACATTGTACTTGTCAATTTTTCTGGGTTTCATATTATACCATAGTTATGTAAGTTATATCGGGGAAATGGAGTGAAGGGCACATGGTACTTCTCTCTACTATCTTTGCAACTTCCTATGACCATAATTTTTCAAAAAAAAGCTTTATAAACTCATTTGCCATTTTGTCTTGAATTTCAAAACAAAGTATTTTCCTTTATTCAATATAGTTTTTATTTATCTTATACTTTATACTTATTCTCCTCTAATGGATTTGTTTCAAACTTGCTAGATTAAGCTGTCTCCACAATGTCTTCCGCTTTTTAAGTAGTGGTAAAGATTAAGAATATGTAGGAGAAATATTGTAATATTTCTACTCAACAGCAAGGATAGTCAATATACAGAGTGAGCCAAAGTTCACAGGGGAAGAAACATGGTCATGTAGGAGCGTTTATTTTTAAGATAAAAATTGTAAATGTTTTATCCACTATTAGCTGAAGGAGTGATGACTATCTTTATTTTTTTAAATATAGATCATTGCTTTTGGTGATTGAATGAAGACACTACCAAACTAGAACTTCCTTTCCATTTTATCTTATATATTTAAATGCAAACAGTAAAAGGAACTATTAAGAATAAATCTTCCATTTATTCCCCAATCAAATGATGTACTATGCAATGAAATGCTTTGCATTTTCATTTGGTGCACAGATGTGTCTGAAAAGAACCTGACTTGAAATTCAGGATGTCTAGCCATAAATTATTTTCTGTCTTTTAGTGTGACACAGAGGGTATGAATTTTAACTACCAAGTCTACTGCTATTGGATCCTTGAAAGCACTACTATGTAGGACTTTTGAAATAAAAAAGTGACATACTTATCTATCACTTACAGATACATAGCTTAGGTTATAAGTTTGGAAAATACTACCAATTATATGTCATAAAATCTGTAATAATTTATGATTATTCCTTACTATCATCCCTTAGCTTGTCAAAGTGGTCCTTGAAATCACCCACAAAAACTAAAATAACATCAATATCACCAAATTCTAATACCCAATTTACTAAACATTTTTGTTCATAAGCATTTGGCCTTAAAAGTATTTTTATTTTTCTCTGTAAATGTGTATAAAATAACTTCATGAGCTAAGATGTATAAAACTATGTTTTGCAAGCCTTTTACAAAACCTTGTTGACACCCTTTTCTGTACGTTGAAGTAACTTTATATTTTCACTTTTATCTTCTAACTGCTGATACATAATTCCAGAAGTATGTATATATTTCAACAAATAGTTCTTCTTCCAGCTTCAGGTATATTATGTGTTTTGCATCAGACCAATTGTTGTATTACAATTGTACATGTCTAGACCTTAGTCTTTATTTCCATTGTATTCTGTGTTTTTTAATAAGCTCCATGAGGACAAAGCTCAGGAGCACTGGCCATGCCCTGAGTATGAAGTGGCGTGCATGGTAGGTACTCAATATGAATTTGATAGTTTGATAATTCTGCACTTAAGATTTTAATTTATTTCAATACTTGTAAAGGAATTGAATTTATTCTTCTGAAATTCTTTTCAGGGCACCTGGCTGGCCCAGTTGGTAGAGCACAGGACTCTTAATCTAAGGGTTGTGATTTGAAACCCATGTTGGGAGTAGAATATACCTAAAAAAAATCTTTTAGAAGTGTTAGTCCCAACATGAAAGGAGAAGCAGTGTGATAGTGTCTGACAATACTCTGCTGGTGACCAAGAGGACATAAGAAGCACAACCAAGAGACCAGTGTGGCTCAGCCTTCCTCACTGTAACTCCCAGGTACTAGCTCTGTATACTGCAACAATCTGACCTCCACCTCCCCTCATCATTGTAGGCCAAGAAATAACTGCAGTTGGCACTATGGCTATACAAAATAGGAGATGTGTTCCTCAACTTTCAGTTCATGTCCCCTTTCAATAGATATGAAAAATCTCATCCTCTTTTCTGATATTAATCGAATTATCTGAATAAATTAAGTACGATCACACACACACACACACACACACACACACGCACAAAGTCATCAAACTACTGAACATGACATTTCAGACTTGTCCTTCCCCACTACTCTTAGATTCTCATATATATGCATTGATATAAAGACTCTTAGCTCACATCTCCATAAAACCAACCCTCATTGGCATCAGAGACTGGGAGTACATTTTGGGTTGGAGTGTTGGTTTGAAGTCCTACTGCTTTGGTATTTTCCAGAATTTCTTAAAATGTAAATGGTAAATCTATATTATATATATTCAAATATTATTATTTGGCAAATAGTCCAGAGCTCCAAAAAAGAGACAGAATGAGTCAAGAAACTTTGATTTGAGAATGTGAGAGTGAAACCTGGTTAGTTCTTGAGTCCTATCAGTCAAAAAGAGATCCAACTAGTTTTGCAAGTAGTCAGTTTTCTCATTGACCTTTCCTAGGCTATATCCTAAAGCCCACAGCACTTGTCAACACCCATGGGCAAAAGAATTTAATAAAATATTCCTTTAGCTTGTTGGGAGAAACTTCTCCAGGGTGCTTCTCTCTTCCTCCCACAGCATATCTTCCTACCTCTGGCACTCCAGGACTCCACACTCTCTTTACTTTGATTTTTCTGGCTTGTCTTACTCTGTCTGCAACGTAGAGCTTAGTTTTAGTCTGTGGACCTCTGAATGATTTGGAAGTTCCCAACATGACCTCTAGTGAAGTAAGTCAGAAGCCATCTCATCCCTGAATCCCATCTAGGTTCCTAGGATAGCAACAGCTGAACCCTTGCTCAACCAGGGAAAAGAAAACATAGTCATTTCCAAAGAGTTACTTAACTGAATTCTCCACAGAGTTGCACTAGTTATTTTAGCTTATTACACTACATAAATAAAAATATAAATTCTCAGTATCTAAAAAGAAACCATAGTATTCTAGGCTGAAAATGCAGTTGGTCAGTATGTCAAGAAATTGACTAAAATGTTCATTTTAATACTCATACTATAGCAAAATATTAGCTCATTTGAGATTGGATTGTAGTAGTATCAACACAGGAGGTTACTGGAATTCTTTACAAATCTGAAGGTACACACACAATCTTGTGTACACACACAAACACATATATAAATACACGCACACACTCTTCATTAGGTCAATCATACATGATGCATTAGTTTGTGTTTAAAACTCTAGTGAAATTCATTATGAAATTGAGTCACTGGGGTCTGGAGATAATGACTGCATGGTAAATTTCAATTCCTTAGGTTAAAAGAAAACAGGAGATGATTTACAAGATTTTTAAAAAGAAATACATATATTCATAAGAAGAAATCTTGAGTAGGGAAAAGTAAATTACAGTATGTAGGCATAAACTTATCTGAAGATTCAATTACCTTGCAATCATGAGAATCACTTATTTTAGGATGACCTCTGAAGTGGGAGGAAAGAAAAAAAAGTGTTGAGCAACTTTCTAGAACTGCAGGGATCACCCATATAGCACCACTCCTGTTTCATAGAGCCTGTTTAACTGTTGATGTGTTCGGTCAGTTTGATGGATTTTGGTCTCAATGTCGTAAATAAAAGTTTTCAAGTAGAGAATAGCAAAGTTTCGGTATTCTGCTTACTTTTGTTCAGTCTAGTATTTCTTCCTTTAAACATAACCATCTTCGTTTTCCCCCTCAAATCTGAGGAGGAAAGGTCATTATATAGGTTATTATTATAAAAATTATTATAAAAGTTCATATAGGCACGAAAGAGAGGTTCCACTTCCACTATCATTTGATGGCCTCCCCATTTCCATAAATTAATAAATATTTGTGATAAATTATCTTGAATGATATTTCAATTATGTAGACTTCCAATGTCAGAGCAAACAAAACATGATAGATATTACCAGCATATGTCAAATATTTAGTATAAAAAGGCTAAAAAACCCAAGACCTATAAAACTTCAGTGAAAGAAAGTTTAAAAGTCAAAGAAACTGAAAGTAGAATACTTCTTTAGGAGCTGTTTTGTTTGCAATATACACATTTGTATAAAAATTATGGAAGTGTGAAATCTGTGACCATTTTGACCTTTTTTTACATTAAACCTTTTAACATCTATCTTGAGACTACTAATATATGTAATTTTCTGAGCATTTGTATAACATGTTTTTCTCAATAATGCAATGACATATTTAACATATTCCAAGATAGGTCATATGTTGAGCCATAAAACAACACTTAGCAAATTTAAGAAGATTGAAATCATCTCAAGAATCTTTTCTAACCACAATGGTATGTAACTGGAAATTAATTACATGAAGAAAACTGGAAAATTCACAAATATGTGGAGATTAAACACATTCTACTGAATAATCCATGGGTCAAAGAAGAAATAAAAATAAAAATAAGAAATACCTTGAAACAAATGAAAATGGAAATATAACATACTAGAATTTAGGGATGCAGAAAGAGCAATTCTAAGAGGGAAGTACATAATGATAAATGCCTGCCTCAAAACAACAACAACAACAACAAGTGTTTTAAACAATCTAACTTTATATATCAGGAGACTAGAAGAAGAATAACAAATGAAGCTCAAAGTTAGTAAAAGGAAGGAAATAACAAAGATCATAGCAGAAATAAATGAAATAGACACTAAAAAGACAATAGAAAAGATCAATGAAACTTAGAGCTGGTTGTTTGAAAAGGTAAACAAAATTGATAAACCTTTAGCTACATTCACCAAGTAAAAAAAAGAGAGAGGATTCACATAAATAAAATCAGAAACAGATGTTATAATTGATAATACAGAAATACAATGGATTATAAAAGACTACTATAAATAATTATATGCCAACAAATTGGACAGTCTAGAAGAAATGGATGAATACTAGAAACATAAAACCTACCAAGACTGAATCATGATGAAATAAAAAATCTGAACAAATTACTAGCAAGGAGATTGAATCAGTAATCAAAAACCTTCAAAAAACAAAGGTCCAGGATCAGATAGCATTATTAGTGAACTTTACTAAACATTCAAACAAAAATTATACCAATCCTTCTCATACTCTTCTGAAAATAGAAGAGAGGGGAACTCTTCCAATGGGGCCAGCATTACCTTGATACCAAAACCAGACAAAGATGCCACACACACACACACACACACACACACACAACACACACATAATTACAGTCCAATACCCTGATAAACATAGATGCAAAAATCCTCAACAAAATAGTAAACCAAATTTACCACTATATTAAAAGGATCATACATCATGATTAAGTGGGGTTTATTTCAGGGATGCAAGAATAATTCAATGTCCACAAGTCAGCAAATGTAATATACTATATTAACAAAATGAAGGATCGAAATCATGTGATCATCTCAATAGATGCAGAAAAAAGTATTTGATAAAATTCAATATCCATTTATGTAAAAACACAACTAAATGGGTATGATATACCTCAACATAGTAAAGGCCATATACAACAAGTCCAGAGCTAACATACTTAATGATGAAAAGCTGAAAGCTTTTTTCTTTAAGATCAGGAATAAGATAATGATGTCCACTTATCCCAGTTTTTTTTTTTTTTAATAGTATTGGAAATCCTAGCCAGAGCAGTTAGGCAAGAAAAAGAAGTAAAAGGAATCCAGATTGCAAAGGAAGAAATAGTACTATCACTATTTGTGGATGGCATGATATTGTATATACAAATCTTAAAGATTCCATCAAAAAGCTGTTAGAACTAATAAATTCAGTAAAGCTGCAGGATATAAAATCAATACACAAAAATCTATTGCATTTCTTTAAACTAATAATAAACCATCAGAAAAAGAATTTTTTTTAGAGATTTTATTTATTTATTCATGAGAGACACACAGAGAATGGCAGAGACATAGGCAGAGGGAGAAGCAGACTCACTGCAGGGAGCCTGATGCAGCTCTTGATCCCAGGACCCCGGGATTACACCCTGAGCCAAAGGCAGATGCTCAACCACTGAGCCACCCAGGTGCCCCCAGGAAAAGAAGAGAACAATTTCACATATAATTGCTTTAACAAGAATAAAATACCTAGGAATAAGCTTAGCTAATAAGGTGAAAAACCTGTATATTGAAAGTTATAAGACATTAATGAAAGACAATGAAGAATACACAAATAAAAGGAAAGATGCTCCATGGTTATGGATTAGAAGAATCAATATTGCTAAAATGCCCATACCACCCCAAGCAATCTACAATTTAATGCAATTCCTATCAAAATTCCAATATTATTTTTCACAGAATTAGAACAAATAATCTATAATACAAAATATCTATACTCTATAATACACACAAAAAAATTTGTATGAGACTGCAAAAAACTCTTAATAGCCTAAGCAATCTTACGAGAAAAGAACAAAGCAGGAGGCATCATGGTCCCTGATTTCAAGCTATATTACAACCTGTAATAATTTTAAAAAGCCCAATATTGGCATAAAAACAGGCACATAGATCAAAGGAAGAATAGAAAGCCCAGCCATAAATTAATGTATATATGGTCAATTAATTTATGACAATGGAGGCAAGAATATACAATGGTAAAAGGACAATCTCCTCAATAAATGGTGTTGGGGAAATTGGAGAGCCACATGCAAAAGAATGAAATTGGACTACTGCCCCTTTCAAAAATTAACTCAAAATGTATTAAAAATGTGAATGTAAGACCTGAAACCATAAAAGCCCTACAAGAAAATATAGGTGGTAAGTTCCTTTGACATAGGTCTTGGCAGTGATATTTTTGGATTGGCTGCCAAAAACAAAATCAGTAAAAGTAAAAATAAACAAGTGGGCTTCCATCAAACCAGAAGACTTCTGAGCAGCAAAAGGAACCATCAGAAAATAAAAGGGCAACCTAGTGAATAAGAGAAGATAATTGCAAGTCATATATCTGATAAGGAGCTAATATCCAAAAGAACTCATACAACTCAAAACCCTAAATAAAAAAAAACCCTAATAATCTGACTTAAAAATGGATAGAAAATCTAAATAGTGTTCCTAAGACATTACAGATAGCCAATGGGCACATGAAAAGACGCTCAACATTAGTAATCATCAGGATAGTACAAATCAAAACCACAATGAAATAATACAGATAATAAGTCTGACAAAGACAAATACTGTATGGTATCTCTTATATATGGAATCTAAAAACAACAACACAAACCAAAAAGAAAAAAAAAAAAAACCAAACTTATAGATACAGAAAACAGATTTGTGGTTGCAAAAGGCGGGCTGCAGGTGGTAGAAGTAGGTGAATTATTTTTTTTGTTTAAATAAATTGCATAAAAACTTAAAATATTTTAGAAAATCTATATAATTTTCTAAGTGTATAGCATGTTCTTTCAAGAATTCAATGAGGTTGCTTTTTTTTTTTGAGAAGTTCCAAATTGTAAGAAGAGTACTTTTCAGCATTGAAACCCAAGGGCCACCTAGATACAGTGTGATGAGTAGACATATGATAACCTCTTATGTCAAATCTGAAATATGCTTTCCCAGCCATATTAAGTCTGTTGAAAAAAAAATTTCAAGTGATCTGGCAACTTAAAGCGAAACATATGCTTTGATATTATGCTTTTTCTTAGGAGTAAGTCATGCCATGTTGCAGGAAGGTAGATTTTCATACTGCATTTCTAATTATATTCCTGAAAAAGTTATGCCATACATACTATGCAAGAATCTAACCTCAAAAGAAAAAATATTCCGATTTAAGAAAGCTGGATAACATTTACATATTTATGCGTTTCACCACATCCCACACCTTCTTACTTCCTCCTTCCTCTAATTTAGAGCATGTGCTTTCTTTATCCATTTTTGGCTTAAAATTTTATGACTTAATAATAATTTGATAAGTTTACTTAGAAGAAGAAATTTATCTAATGACTCATGTCTAAGGGGTGCTTACAAAATAAAAGTGTGTATTTTGTACCTTCTAAGTGTTTCCAGAGTTACTTAGTTTTGTCCCAACTGATGCTGTAAGCTCTGAAATAAAGCAGAAGTCAGAAGTTCTGTGGTTTGAGAACCTTTCTAAAATATGTCAGTTTATAGTTATTGCATGTGAATAACTAACTACACATTATTATAATTTTTCTTGTAATAAAATTCTGAATGAGCCAAACGCAGAATTGTGAGTCTATTTCTCTATAATACAAGAAAAATAAGAATTTTTAGAGAATTAAGTTTTATATAATTTTTCCTTCCTTCCTCAAACGGTTCCTGAAGCACAGGAATGGAGGGAGGGAGGGAGGGCGGGAGGAGGGGGGAGGGAGGGAGGGAGGGAGGGAGGAGGGAGGGGAGGGAGGGAGGGAGGGAGGAGGGAGGTCAGGGGGTGAGGCGGGAGGAGTGAGGGGGTAGGAGGGAGGGGGTGAGGCTGGAGGGAGTTAGTGAGGAGGTAGGGAGGGGGAGGTTAGGCTGGGATGAGGAACTAAGAATTCCTTAGCGAAGTCCTTCATGTCCTTTCTTTCTTTCTTTCTTTCTTTCCTTTCTTTTCTTTCTTTCTTTCTTTCTTCTTTCTTTCTTCTCTCTCTCTTTCTCTGTCTCTCTCTCTCTTTCCTAATTCAGCTGTGGCAGAACCAAGTTATGGAGAGGGGGCTGGCCATGTGTATAATTTCTGATTGTGTATCTTAGTGTTTCAAAGATTCTTGACTTTTAAAAGTAGGTTAGAAATGCCACTGCTTATTGTAGGAATTTGGGGTTGACAGCTTTGCTTCTAGAGTTCCTCAGTTTTAAAACCCCTGTATATTTTTAATACTAACAAATCTGAAATTAAGATTTTACAATGATGCTAATTAGCATTTTGTCATAGTTTAATTGGTAGGGTTTTTTTTTTTTTCCATGCCTTACAACTGACAGCATCCTAATTTTGGTGAAATACTGTAGTTAAGATGCATAAGCTAATCTGACTCATTAATCCACTTACATTTATGTTTCTAATAATCTCCTTTCATATTCTTCTGTGTATCTTCCCCTGGTCTCAGCCCATTGGACCTCACCTCCAGAGCACAGTTTTCCCATCTATGAATTAAGGGAGATGCATCAGATGGATTTCAAGGCCCCACCCATCTTGAATGTGTTCTGATTTACTTCTTACTGCTTAGCTGTTATCTTTCCTGAAGAGGAAATCACTCAAGGATACAGTGGATCTCCCATTTCCTTAACTGAATAAAAACAAAAGATAGCAATACAAATTGTAATGAGGACTAGTGGGACTCATTAAAGAATAAGCTCTCACTTAAGTTTAGGTTTGGAGGCACAATATAATTGCCTGAAGTTAGGTCAGATAGTTTTAAAGTCTTTACATGATCCAGAATTCTGGGAAGCTCTTTGGGACTTTGTGAAGGAAGTGAAAGCTATTCTATTCTTTTTTTGATCAGTGGAGAAAATGTCAAAAAGCTGATAGTCTTTTCGTGTTCTTTCTTTTAAAAAAAGATTTTATTTATTTATTCATGAACAATACACAGAGAGAGAGGTAGAGACATAAGCAGGCTCCATCGAGGAAGCCTGATGTGGAATTCCAGCACTGGACTCTGGGATCACACCCTGAGCCAAAGGCAGACACTCAACCGCTGAGCCACCCAGGCATCCCTTTTTATGTTCTTTAGACTCTGAGAACAAGACTTGAGGGCCACCATCAGTCACGAAGGATGCAGAGGGTAAGGACTAGTGTGAATGTAGTTCTACACCATATTCAGGTAACACAGTGCTCTTTATAGGGACTGTTCCCAATTTGTATTATTCAAGCCAGAAACCTTGATTCCCTCCTCCTCCTTCATGACTCCTCACATCAAATCAATAAAAAATTCTATTGATTCTAATTAATAAACATAAACCAAAGCTTCTGGTTTTTCTCTATTACCATGGTCACTATTCAGGCTACATCACTCACCTGATTATTGCAAGAATCTTCCCATAGTCTCCATCTATCTAGTCTTGCTTTTTCTTGTTCATTGCAATGAGGCAATTATATCTGAAAGCTTTTGAAATCTGAGGTTTATCTAAAGTACTTCCTGCTATGAGATGCAAAGCCATCTAGGTACAATGTGGTGAGAAAATTATATGCAAATCTCTAATGTTCTTTTGGTTCTATAAAGTTCATTGATTCTCTATTGCCATTAGAAAAATAGTCCAGTTTTTTTTTCTTTACAGCAGTGCTTCCAACCTTTTTCATATTATGACACATCACAAATTATAATATTTATGTGGCATAGAGAGATAAATTGAGGTAGAAATTTAGAGATTCTACATTAATCCTGTTTTTTAATTGCATTTTATTTAAGTCATAAAATTACAATAAATGATAAAAATAAAATACAAAATGTCAGGAAATAAACTAAATAGTTTTGTGTAAAACTTTCAAATAAAACATTTTCAATATTTTTCTAAGAAAGTTGAATTTGTAAATGTGGCTATAATTTTTAATTTAGAATTTATGTTTGAAGTAGCTTCATCAAATTTCTAATCAAGATTTTTTAATGATCACCTCTCTGAAATCTTGAGAGTCACTAATGTAAAAACTTTGGTCTCATAAAAAGTAGCAAATGGCAAAAAAAGAAAAAAGCAAATGGCAGAGGGGTATTAATCACTATTTTATATTTTGATGGAAACTCCTTTCTCACCATTAACCAGAATTTGGCTAACTTGAACTACTTAAATGGTCTTTAAAAAATGCAATTCTTCTTAAATCTAACTGTTCGCTTTCTTTCTTTCTTTCTTTCTTTCTTTCTTTCTTTCTTTCTTTCTTTCTATCTTTCTTTCCTTTCTTTCTTCTTTCTCCTCTTCTTTCATTGACTAATATCATCTAACATTTTGATGGTAATGGAAAGAGATTTCAAAATTTCAAAATAGTGATGAAACTTTTCCTCAACTATAAATGACTACTTTCACAGAATGTACTAATCAGAATCCTCCAGAGAAATAGAACCAACAAGAAGGAAGGAGAGCAGGAGAAGGGATGGAAAGAAAGAATTTTAAGGAACTGGCTCATACTACTGGAGGTTTGTTAGTCTAAAATTAATTCTAAAAAAAATGAATTGTCAATCACCTCATAAAAGCTTCTTACCACTGAGATAAGAGCAGATGGAGACATTTCCCTAGATTGCTATCAAAACGTAATGATAGCATTTGTATTTAGTGTGCCACAAAAGGGAAATCTTCTTTCCCCTGTCTACTTTCTTGTATTTATCTCTAAAACTGTGTGTGTATGTGTTGGGGGGAAGGAAGTATTGGTATATTCCTTCTTGAAAGGTTGACATGAATATTTAAGCCCCTCGTAGCACCAGCTGTTGTTCAGAATTCCCCACCTTCCATCTGCTGGTGAAGGAGTTATCAGCAGCACTAAGTGACTCTTTTCTCCTCTCTGACCATTTCTTTTACTGGCCTGTTTAAATTTTTTTTTTTTAATCACAATGGCTGAGGCTTTTTGAGTGTAAGACCTATCATATTTTGCTCAAATCTGGTTGTGGTTACAGTGGTTCTTACTCCTGTTGCTGAAATTGCAATTCTGATAACTCAAATTAGGCCCCTGGAAATGGCTTGTTCTGACCATGCTAGTTGTCATTTCATATTTCAATCTGTGAGATATAACTATCTGCTCTCTTCAAAACCAACAATCAAAATGAAATTAAATTTATTTCCCTTCTTTTAGGTGTTCTTGGAATATTCTGGGAATTGTTGAAAAATGAAACATGAAATATAGGACAAAGTTCCTTTTCTTAAAGGGCTTTATTCTAGGGCACATAGTGATAACCCAAGTGTATGCCCAAGGACAGTATGTCTCTGCATTTATCAGATATATTTTAATTACCAAATGCTGGGCATTATGGTAGAGGCTGTGAACAACAACAACAAAAAGTGTTATATATGTTTCCTGCTAAGCCTGAGAATTATATTCTCACTTAAGGAAATGGTACATACTCTGAGTCTTAAACTATGAATTCAACGTCAATCAACAGTGGTTATGGGGGGGGGGGGGGACAATCTCATATAGAGGAAGACAAGGTAAGAGAGAACAAGGCAGAAGCAAGGAACTCTTAATCGTGTAGTTTTGTTATAACAGAATAAGAATTAAAATCATTAGAGATAAGTCTACAAACATAAGTTGAACACTAAGGAGGGCACATGACGTAATGAGCACTGGAAATTATATAAGATTGATGAATCACTGGCCTCTAACTCTGAAACCAATAATACATTATATATTAATTATTTGAATTTAAATACAATTTAAAAAAATGAAAAATAAAATGGAAAAAAATAAGTTGATAAATACTACAAAAAATATGGAGTTTGTATTTGGGAGAATGTTTAAAATGTTTTTAAAAAAGTGCATAATCAAGGACATGTTCCAGGCACATTTATAGGAAGATTAATGTGGTATCAATGACAACAAAATATTGAAAGTATAGATTTGGGATGAGACATTCTTTCGTCTATGCTAAATGGCCCAGGTTTGAATGCTTACAGTCTTGAACTAGTAAGATGATGTTGAGAATTTAAAAGAGGACATGAATGTGACAGATATTTTGAAGGTAGATCCTTTAAGAGCTTGTGTCTTTTAAAGGTAAGAACAAAGAAAGTCATCTGTGTTACTTCAAGAGTGATAAAAATAAATTACCAGCACCACATAAAGTTGGAGGAGTTGTGCAGAAGTTTGGGGGTAGTGGTATATGGACAAGAGAAGGGACAGGATGTACTGAGCTTAACAGCTGCTCATCTAGGAGGCAGGTAGGAACAAAGGAATGAATCCAAGGAGAAAAGTCAGTAGAAAACAGAAATTTAAGACTCATCTTTTTGGAAGCTATTACTGGCGTCACAAACCCTGATGATATCATCGAGAAGAGAAGAGTATCAGAAAACAAAGGAAACATATTTGTCGATTGCTTTTCATATATCAGACACTAGGTTTGGTGTTTCACATATAGAATATCATTTATCTAGTATAAAAAATCTTGGAAAATGTGCAAGAAGGAGTGTGGAAGAAAGAAAAAAAAATCACGGAAGGAGAAAGAAGAGTGGGATAAAGGAAAACACCTATACCTCGTCATTAAGCAAAAGGAATAGAGAAAGATGGAGGTCGACCTATTTTGTCAAATACTGAATGGGAGGGATGCCTGGGTGGCTGTGGTTGAGCGTCTGCCTTTGGCCCAGGGCGTGATCCCATGGTCTCAGGATCGAGTCCCACATCCCGCCCCTTGTATGGGGCCTGCTTCTCCCTCTGCATGTGTCTCTGCCTCTCTCTCTCTCTGTGTCTCTCATGAATAAATAAATAAAATCTTTAAAAAAAATACTGAATGGAAGCAATGGGAGGGGAACACTGAAGATGAAACCAGAGAAAAGGTTGATTTGTAATGATGTTTGAGTTTCATGATATAATGTGGGGGACAAAAACAAGTTATCCAGACATGAAGAACAAGTCTGTAAAATGTTCAGCAGCCTATGACAAAGACTAGTGTCTTTTCCTTTATCACCTCTTAGCACTACAGGAAACAGTACAGTTTTCCCTGTACTTTATTTCCTTGCATCATCTTCCTTGTCATCTTTTGTCTATTTTTCCTCCATTCTTGTTGCTGTGAAAAAGTTGGCTCTAGGTACACTGGATCTTTTATTAAGTAGTCATAGAACCCCATTTACAAAAGTGATACTAGAAATACACCAGTGAGTTTATTTCCTTCTTAATGATTTTTGAGCATTTTCTCGGTGTCAGGTACAATTGTTTTGTGTATCCTACCTAATTTATTTTCAAAATGACCTTATTTGGTTACTGTTATTTTCATTTGTCAGTAAGGCACACAGAGGCACAGACAGATTAACTAACTTTTCTGAAAGAAACTCCTTCTTTCAGAAAAGAAATAAAGAGAAATAATAGGCAATCTTTTATGCATGGATTACATGTCTTTTGCGTGTGTGATTTAAATGGGCAAGTAGGATAGCTGCAGACCCAAGACTTTAATGGCCATTTTATGCTTATTTATATTTGTTTGCAACAAACCCAATGAATGCTTTTCATGTTTGTCTCATAGAGGGAAGATATGATGGCCTTTTTATATAGGGAATAAATATCTTCAAAAGTGAATAAAAATTTAAAAGGTAAATGAACTTACAAAAGCAGTATTTGGGGGAAAACAAAATATAAATTATTTTAATCAACATGAGGAAAATTAGGTTCAAGACAATTGCTAATTCATATATTATGAATTTTTGGTGTATGTTATTATAGTAATTCAGGTGCTAAGTTTTATGTGACACTCTTTCAAAGGTATTATACTCAGTTTCTCTTTTTATGTATTGATTTCATAAGTTTATCATCTCATGTTTTTCTTATATAGGTATATTTTATATTGACATTTTAAATATTACTGAGGTTTTTCTTTCTGAGTGTTTATCATTTATTAGGTTCTAGATTTTTATACCTTTTCTTTATTACTTCTATTGCAAAACTATTTAGAAAACTAGCTAAGTAGGAGTAATGCTGTAATAAGGGTGGAGTGAATTTATTGTTTTTATAAAAATCTTTCCAACTTGTTCTCTTCATTTTTGTTTTAATATTCAGTCACAGAAACTAAACAAAACCCCCCTCTAGAGATAATAGGAATGTAAAACATGCTTACACACACACACACACACACACTCACTCACACTATTCATCTCCTAATGAGACACATTTAGAATATTAGGCAGGTGACGAAAGGTCTGAAAGACAGCTATATATTTCCTCACTCCTGTCAGAGAGTCAGACCAAGATTATCTTTCAGGCTGTTTTAAGGATGTCCAAGTGTTCCATCAGGTTAGTCACAGATGTCATCAACCATCCAGATATTTGATCAATTGTCCAGATGTTTGTTGACTTTATGTGACATAACTGCATGGCCCGAATTGACTTGAGTTGTTATTTTAATGCATGGCAGGGTTAAGCTGAAGAAAGTATTAAATAGAGCTCATCCACATGGCCTTAATGGAGAAATAAAGGCTGGTACTTATATGTTCCCATTAAGTCCTGTGGTCATGCCTATTCACTTTGGTAAATTGAACTCAATAAAATTTGTTGGAGAGGTCCTGCCCCAAGAATCTAAAGACCTAGTCTGAAGGGATATCTTTGAATGTTTATTTAGCTGTTTAAAATTTGAAAAAAAGCATCTAAATCGATAATTAATTACATTTTATATTTGTCTTACTTTGGATCAAGTTCAAGCCTGAAAATATCACTTTAGCTTCCTTAAAATAAATTGCTTTCAAAACAAAACTAATAGTATTTCTTAGACTACCAAATGTTATCTAATGGTGCACAGAATTGTAGTGGAAAGAAAGGACAAGTTTTAGAAACAAACACATCTGGTTTTGAATTCCAGCTCTGCTATTACAGATAACTTGATCTTGAGTAAGTTATTTAATTTCCCTAATCTTCAATTTACTCTTCTGAAATGTCAGTGTTATTATAAAGATTAGCTATAATGAATATAAAATGCTTGGCACTGTTACTTGTAGCTATTATGATTCTCTTAATTTCTCAGAATAGGTACATGTCTTTAAGATGGAATGTGTCACATCTGTGTGGAATTTTAACCGTATATAGCACTTGTGATCCTTCCTCAACTTTAAATGTGTAACTATTTGAGGCTAATATGCCCTCATTCATTCAATAAATGTTCTTCTGATAGCTACCATGTTGCTAGGCCTATCTTGGCATGGGAATATAGTAAGGAACAGATAGATATAGTCCCTGTACAGTTAGGGTTTGAAACTAATTGGGAGGAAGGAATAAACAAGTAAATAATCAGATTTTTTAAAATACATGATTTTGAAGGGTACTACCAAAAAAAAGTATAAGTACTGCAAGAAAGTAGAACTGATTTATAGTACATTATCCAACAAGTATCTGAGTAAATGCCATTTAACCTGATTTCTGAAGGGTAAGTATGGTTAATCGGTAAATTATAGAGAAAATGGCAATTCCAGGTACAGAACACTGATGTGTAGAAGTCATATGTGAGGAAAGAACTTTTTTGGGGGGGAAAGAACTTTCCACATTGACAAACTGAAACAAGATTGGTGGGGTTGGAAAGTTGGGACTTGGGTGGCAGGATCCGAGGGAAGCTGGGGGAATGGAAGAGAAATGGTATCAGAAGCCCTGTAGAGTAACTCGAGCACAATCTTGAAAGGATTGCAATGAGCAAATGCGTTACGTAGCTTCTCCTCCTGCCTCTTTTGCTCTTTACATTCTTAATGCTCACAAGCAAGAAATAACTCTCAGAAGACTGGAACATGTAAAGAAATCCTGAAAGCAGAAGAATGCAAAATGTGCAAGAGAAATTCTGTAGCTGAATGTGAGAAATAGCAAACCTGCTTCATCATCTCAGTAATAGACACCGGGGCCACAGAACCATGGGTGACCAACAAGTTGGTTAGCTGCAGTACCACAAAGGGGAATATGTAAAGCAAACACTCTAGCCCTACGGAGTAAAATGGGCAAATTCATAATCACAGTGAGAAGCTGAACATCCCTCTCTTAGAAACCAACCAAGAAACCACCCAGTAATAAGGAGGGTATGGAGGAGTTGTGTAATGCTCTTAACCAGCCTGACTGAGTAGCTATACAAAGAAGCCTGTACCATGCGCACAAAACTACATATCATTTTCAAGCACACAGACTACAGCCACAAAAATTTATCATGCGCTAGACCACAATGAAAATGTCAGCAAATTCCATAAAGGTGATATTATACAGGCTACATTTACTTATTCATCAACAATTACAAGAAATTCCACTGCTCAAAAAATCTCCATATATGAGGAAATTAAACACATACATGTGTGCAAACACACACACACAACCAAATAGTTATTAGGCTAAAGCAAAAATCAATATGGAACTTGTAAGCTATTCAGAGCTAAATAAACAAAGGAAAAGTGTTATATAACAAAACTAGGGGAATGTGGAGCAAAACTGAGAAGAAACTGTATGAACGTAAATGTATCTATTTAAAAAGAGAATTAAAGGGGCGCCTGAGTGGCTCAGTAGGTTAAGCATCTGCCTTCAGCTTGGGTCATGATCCTGGGGTCCTGGGATTGAGCCCCATGTTGGGCTCCTGTTCAATGGGGAATCTGGTTCTCCCTCTGCCTCTGCCCTCCCCCGCACTGGCGTTCACCCTCTCTCTCAAATAAATAAATAAGATCTTTAAAAAAAGAGAGGCAATTAAAAATAAATGATCTATGCTTTTAAGACAAGAATCTAGGAAAACAAAACAAGATAAACATAAAATAGAAGAAAGGGATTAATGTAAATGAAAGCATAAACCAACTAAATAGAAAACAAAATGAAAAACTGATGAATAAAAATTCAAAAAAAATCCCCTGTATTTTGAAAAGACAAATATGATACTTTAGTAAATATGACCAAGACAAAAAAGGTACAAATAATTGTCAGATAGGAAAGAGGAACAAGGACAATACACAGGAGATTGAAAAATTATAAGACAAAAAGGTAACTTCAGAGCAGTAAATTTGTAAATCTAGATTAAATTATTAATTAAAAAAATAAAATTTGAAAGTATGTACTTCTGTGGTCCCTAATAGTTAAGAAAGGTTTATAATTAATAATTAAAAATATATTCTCTGGAGAATAGAAAAGGAGAAAAAAGGGAGCCAAAATGTTCCAGGTGAGTGAAGTCAGTGGCACACATAGACACACACGAGTGTGCATGCACAAACACACAAAGGGTTACCTCTAGAGTATGTTTAGGAGCTGTAGTATTCTGTGCCATGCAAGTTTTCGAGGAGAGATGGCAGGAATTGGAACCTCTGCCAAGGAAGAGGCAAGAGAAGCAGTAGTTGTTCAGAGAGAAACGGTGCTTGAAACAACAACAAAAAAGTAATTTAATATTATTTATTAATAATATTTGTCATTGCTGAAACGTTTGAATTCTAAGCAGACATATTTTGTATTTTCTGTTCAGGCCCAAATCTCAGAATATAAACTATGAGAATATTGTATTTGAAGACCTCCAAGAGTCCAAAGAAAACAAGAGTGACTTTTAATCACTCCTTCCTACCTCAGTAATTGTTCCGAATTAAGAAAATATTTCTAATAATAATTTATACAATTTTTTATTCTATACACCCTTTCTTAAAATATTTATTTTCCTGGGCTAGGCCATTCTTACAACTAATATCAATGTCTTAGAAAAATGCATACACTCTAAAAAATCCTAAGAACTAGCATTCAGAACTGAGAGTTGGAGATAAACAAGAGATCATCTGATTTCTTTTCTCAGCTCTTAAATAAATGCTCTCTTATGATACATGAATTTTATCTATTTGTTATTTAAATAAACTCTTTCAAGGAAAAATAAGCTTTTTGTTTCTACCATCAGGGCTGGGAATGTACAAGGGCCCTTTCCATGTGAGTGGGTTAAAGTTACCTAATGTGCTAGTAGCCTGGTAATACCATTATGGGGTCTGATTTTCCCCTTTCAATTTTTATTTTTAAATATTATGTCCTTTTCTTACAAAGGATTATTTTTAAAATATAAGAAATAAATAAAATAGAAGTATATATGATGAAAAGTCTTGTAGGAAGCACGTACAATTTAGGGTGGATTAATCTGCCCAGGTTGCCATAACAAAGTACCACAGACTGGGTGACTTAAACAATAGGAATGTTTTTTTCTCATGGTTCTGAACGCTACAAGACCTAGATCAGCAGGGCTAGTTTCTTCTGAAATCTTTTTTTGGCTTTTAAGTAGCAATCTTCTTCCTGTGGTCCTTCCTCTGTACTCATCTGTGTCCAGAGATTCTCTTCTTATAAGGACACCTCTCATGTTGGATTAGGGCCCATCCTAATGATCTCAGATTAAGTTAATTACTTCTTGAAAAACCCTATCTCTAAATAGAATCACATTCTCAGGCACTGGAGGTTAGGATTTCCATATGAATATTTGGTGATGGGGGGCACTTTTCAGCCCATAGCAGGGGTTTTACAAACTATACATTTGAAAGGTGTGTGTGTGTGGGGAATATGGCATAAAAGTAGCTGATAATGTGTGAGGCAATGAGAGAAAGAATTATTTGAGAAGCATTTGAAATGCTCGCAAACTTGGCCAAAAAATTAATAAGCAGTTGAAATTAATTTTTATTCCCCCTATCATAAATCCATAGTACTTTGTTGTTTCCTGTAGTATATTAACATTAACGGAGTTCATTGTGTTGAAGAGCTTTTAGAAAATGCCTTGCACACAATAAGGATGTAGTATTAGTGTTCCATGCCCTCATTGTTAGCTAGAATTCATCTGTCTGTCTTTAGTGAAATGAGGTACTCATGTACCTGTTTCCCCAACAATCATGAGTTCCTGAAATGTAGAGACTCACTTCCTTTTCTTTGTTAAAATACACTGCAGCCACACAAATGCTTGACACATAGAATGTGGTAAACCCATGTAAAACTTCACAGGAAAAATAAAAGCAAGAATTTGCCATTTCTTAATTTTTTTCTTTAAAAGCCTGGACTATATAAATGTTCTAATACATGCTGAGTGACATACAAATAATATTTACTTAAATATGGAAACAAATTTTTTTTGAAACAACAGAAGAAAAACCATTTACTGAGGCATGTTAGAGGCTCATGAGAAAAATAAGAAGGAGCTAATTTTAAACCACTAAAGAATTCCAATTTGGTAGTGTTTGTAAAATGCTTTGAAGATGCAGAGTGGTGCATGTGCATTTTTTTTTTTTTTAGCTTGGCAAAAAGGAAAAGGACATTGAATACATAAAACCAGATGGAGTGTTAAAAACATGAAGAAAAAAGTGAAAACTAAATCATTAAAAATACAATTTTTTGGAAATATGTGATATTTTTGTTGTCATCTGGAATAACCAAAGCTTCAAGTTTAATAAGAAAAAAAAAACTTTTAAAATGTGCAATTTGTAAATGTATTTTTATTTTGAAGATGTTTAATCAGAAAGATATTAGTAGTTTTATTATTAAACATTCTCCTGGAAAATAAAAATGAAATTTCTTTGTAATTATGGGCTAGACAGTAAAATTCTACATGAACTGCATGCCTCATGCTTGTGTGTGAGACTTGTATTCTGGTGTGGGCTATCAGAGTATAGGTGGGTTCTTCGGCATATATTGTTTCTGTGGTTGTGTTTTGTTTTCCTACTTCATAGAACTCTATTACAAAACATCTACCTTTATTGGTGCAATTCAGTAGTCATTTTTGTACTGTCAGTCCATCACTTTACATTCATTTGCAATTTTTTAATGTGATTCAAAGTGTGTATTTTGGAAGAAGACTTGCATGGTTTGAAGAGCTCTGAATTAGAATGTGGGTGGCATTAATGTTTTGCTCATCTAGGCAGTAGATGGAGGACACTGGGCAAGTAATTTAATTTCTCTAATCCTCTCTTTTCTTATTTGAAAGATGAAGGAAGTATCTATTCTTGCCATCCAATGTAGTTGTATTGAGGATTATTTGTGAGAATGTATATAAAAATGCTTCATAAATGAAATGTGACTTATTCTATTTGTTTAGGAGGACTCATAATTGACTTTCTCAGATCAACAGCTCCCACACTTCAGATCATATCAATGGCACCAACTACCTGTTCTCTACATATATTGCTCAGAGAAATTTTAGCAAGCAACTTCTATTCTTCACAAGTTTGGTGGCATGATAGAAGTTGGTATGTGATAAGACATAAGCAAAATTCAGAATTGGAAAAGCAATAAAGAATATCTAATTCGGGTTCCATAAGAATTTATAAATAAGAGGACTGAGGGTCAGAGGTGGTTAATAATTTCCTTAAAACCAGTGTGCTCCGATATTTAATTCAATGCATGCTATGTCTCATGCATGATGCTACTGGGGAAAAAAATTGCTGGATTATGTTTCCCTGGAATATAGGGCCTTGTTTCAATCTTTTAGATCAGGGGTCAGCAAACAATAGCATGAGCCAAATCTGAACTATCACCTGTTTTTGTAAATAAAGTTTTATTGGAACATAGCCACACCTATTTATTTAGGTATTATCTATGGCTGCTTTCACACTGTGGTTGGCAAAATTGAGTAGCTCCATCAGAGACCATATGGCCCACAGAGCCTAAAATATTTACTATTTATCCTTTACAGAAAAAAAAATTATCAAGCTGTATTAGGATAGCATGATTATTTTTTAAAAAGATTCTTTTAGAATATCTTAAAAAAAGTGATACAAGCTTGTTGGGAGAAACTTCAAATATTTTAGGAGTGTATAAAGTGAAATGTAAAAGAGAAAACTTTTCCTACATTTTGGATTCCTTTTCTCTCACCTTTGGAGCCTAGCACAACTGCCTGGCACAGAGTAAGTAAGTGGTCATCAATACATGTTTGTCAAGGGAAGGAAGGAAGGAAGGACGGAGATTAGAAGGGAGAGGCAGGAACAGGAAGGCTAGGTGACAGGCCGAAGGTCAAATTGGTTGAATTCAAGGTCAATACAGTCATGATGAGGAGGAAAAAAAGGATTTTTTTCAGAACTCTACCTTGTTCTAAAACTTGGCAATCCATTTCTGCCACAGTGTGAGTATTCTGAACAAGATAATAGATTTTATCTTCAAACACTACTTTTTCTTTCATTCTAATTATGGAGACATGCTACAGAAGAGTATTTGGTGAGGTGTGAGGTGTGTGGCTCTGGGCCACGAAAATAAATCCCATAAATTCTAATTTTCTTTGGCTAAAGGAAAAAAATTATATTTCCCTCCTTGTAGAGCAAGAAGGTACAAACGTCATGATTTGCACAGACAGTGGGGCTTCTGAGACAAAGAACAAAAATTCACGTTAAGCAATAGATTTTCCCCGTAATAAACGAGAGAAAGCAATGGATACTTCGGGAATACTCTCCACCCTTACTTCCTAGAGGATTACAGACTAGGGGTTGCCTTGGCAGGCACTTAGCCACGCTGTTTTACTGAGAGATTGCTCTCGGGTCAGAAAACACAAATTACACATGCTTCTGTCATGTAATTTTAAAAGCAGGTTATTATAAAACAGTGCTGACCTATGAATTCTCAAGAGAAACGTGTCATGAGAAAGTAACCCTAGGAGGTTTACCTATTTCCTTCTTATATTCCAGTTTCTTCTCCTCACTTCTGCCTGATGAGGTAATATAATACAGAACCTTCAGCTTATTGTTTTAAGCAAAGTTCATCTAGTTTGCTTTGGGTTCCTGGGTGGTGAATTGCTCAAAGACCTCCCATGGGTAGCAAACCTTTGCATTGTAATCTGATTACACAACAGTGAAGGTCTGTGGAATGAGTTTTTTTTTTTTTTTCTTCCCCTCACTGCAGTTTGTGTCTATCACATAACAATGTGATACAGAATGAAGCTGGTGCAAGTCTCTGTATGTGATATTAACTTGGAACTGCTTTTTGGCTGTCATCATTGACCATGTCATCACTTTGTCACCTGCCTCCTAGATTTTGTCAACTGCGGCTGGGTGTCTCAGATCATTTTCATTCCTGTGGAATGTGCCTGCAGTGTTGGGATGAGGCCCAGTGTACTCAGACCCCCACACAAGGCTATCACAGTTGATGGGGTTATTTTACTTGCATTCTCTGGATTTGTGAGATTAATATAAAGTCCTCTCATAGGGTGGGGGATGAAGAGGACTCCAGGAACATCAGAGGAGGAAGCACTTCCTCTACGCATTTGATTGTGAGAATGATTTTATGAAATAAAATATGTAGTGACCCCTTTGTCCACAGCCTAGTCTCTCCCCAATATGGCAGCTGAAATTTCCTTATCCTGTTTTTTTAGAAGAAAAAAACATTTACTGAACCCCAGAACTCCAATTCCCAGCATCTGTTTACACTTCATAGAATGACTGAGTATGTGTGAAAAGAAAACCAGGAGGATAAGTAAGGAACAACCCCATTCCTAAACTCTTTTGAGGATATTTGATTTCTTCTCTCCTTTATTCCCCTCTACCCTAGCTCCCCCGAACAACTTTACTTTCTGCACAAAATGTTGCCATTTGATGCTCAAGTATTAACTTTAGTACTTAAATGTTTCAGCAATTAGTTCCTCAACAGCCCCCATATTTTCTCTGCACTTCCGAAGTATAATAGGCAGAGTGTAAACAATATTTGTTTTCATCTACACTCATAGTCAGATTTTTGTATTTGCTTTAGAGTAATGGCACTGAAAAATAGAAACTTTTAAAGGATTGTATTCATTTAGTTAAAGCTATTGGGTCATATCACAAAACGTGGCTGAATAAAGAAATATAGAGAGGTGTATAGGGAAGAAAAGACTCAGAGTTCTGATGGAGGGCTGATAAAGAGAATAAAAAAGATCATTTTAATATCTTACACAGTTCCCTTCTCTATTTAAAAGAAAATCTCAATAAGCAGAGTAGCCTGTAAGATCATTCTTGCAGGCTTCTTGCTCTGTTCCTGTTTAACTACATTAAAACCTGTCTGCAAGACCCCCACTGGGAGAGGGAAAACATTCCCTTTGCTGGCAGGTGGTCTTCTTGCAAGCACTTTGCAATTGAAAACATATGTTCCTGGGTGTGAGGAGGCTTCTGGTAAGTAGGGGGGGAGCTCATGCCAGGGAATGATTGAATTATATAGGCAAATTCAAGATAAACATGCTTAGTCCTCCCTTCCTTCCAAAATAAAGGTGGAGGCTTTTGCTATCATGTAGAAGCTCTCCATTGTACTCCCCTTCACCACCATGTTGAAAGTCTTCCTTAACTGTCCTACAACACAAGTTAGCACTTAAATCTTCATTCCTATTAGTCTTAAACCAAGACCCCCTTTGCTTATCTTCCCTTTTCCAGGTCTTTGTCACCAAGACCAGTTAGACTATCATTACATGGGATTGGTATTCTGAGGGGTAAGAACCCTTCCTCAGACTTCAGATATCTTCACAGTTCATTGAAGAGAGGAGAGTTGCCAAAAAAAAAAAATCTTTTTCATGAAGAACTGAAAGAATATCCCTTTTCTATTTTTAAAGAGGAGGGAAAACGTCTTTTGGCAAATATATGTTTTAAATGATAAATTTGATTCAGGAAAGCAATATGTAAATGACCATTTGATAAGGAGTCAATGAAAAAAGTTCAAGAAAATAATCATAATGAAATATATCTTAATAAAACATTTTTTATTAACTTCAGACATTTATTGTATGCCTTTCCCTCTCTGGACACATTTTTTTTTTTTGTTCTTTGTTGTTGTTGTTTTTAAAAGAATTTTATTTGTTATTTTTGAGAGAAAGAATGATCAGGGGTGAGGGGAAGGAGCAGGCAGGGAGGGAGAGGGACAAACAGATCCACCCAAAGCCCAACAAGGGGCTTGATCCCAGGACTTTGAGATCATGACCTGAGCCAAACCAAGAGTTGAAAGCTGAACCTGAGCCACCCAGGTGCCCCTGGATATATTTTGATAGAGGCTCAATATGGCTAAAGCTCTGACAACTTTCTGTTGTACTATCTAGAATGAAGAGTGAGTTTGCTTCATGAAAATTAGAATTTAATTGAATTTTGTAAAGTACAAAACCCATAAAGACATTTTCTGCAATATCCGAAACTCTAAATATAATTGAAGACTGAACAAAGGTAGTGAATAACTGCATAATGTGGAGAAACGTTCTTTACTGCAACCTGAAAGCACGTAATAAACAGTATTGTATCTTGCAGTGAAAAGAGAAGGTCAGATTGGTACTATTTTAAGCAATTGGTTGTTTAGTTAAGCTTTGCTGCATCAATATGCAAGTGCTTCCCCAGTGCCAATGCTCTCTTATGAAATTTCTATTGCTTGAAAGTTCAGAGGTTCCTTTATTGGCTCAGAGAAAGTAGTATCACACTTTTGTTCTTCCCCAATAAGTGACTTTTGAATATTTACTACAGAAAGTGAATCTAAACATGTTAAAGGGGCGAGTCACATTGCTTAGCTTGGAAAATATTGAAGGTGAAGCATATTCCTCTCATTTTCTTTTCAACAGAAATACTTTGTGCTGTACTTAAAAACTAATGGTTTATGCATGAACTAGTTTACAATATATGTAGTATTATGTATGCACATTAGCATTCCTAGGAGCTACTTGAGTAACCCAGTAAAAGGGGTCAAGAAAATATTGGACTGTCTTGCAGTTATTACAGACTAGTTAGAAACTGGAAAACAAGCTAATTTTGATAAAAAAAAAAACATTATAATACTTTGTTTTTATATAGTGCTTTTCAGACATGACTTCATTATTTAACAGAACATTCTTCTGAGCGTAGGTAGCGAGAGCTCTCTGCAGTTTATAGAGGCATAAACTTGGGCATAAAAAGATTAATTGATTTCTTCTGGGCAGAGAAAATCTATGCTGAAGGGAAAAAGAGACCAAGTTTCTACAAAGGGCTCCAGACCCTGCTATTTCTCCAGTAAATAGAAATCACATCATCATTAACCTTTGTAACAAGTTCTTAGAGTCTTTGCCACAACACCAGTACTAACCACCTTCATGGCATTGATTAAAAAGGTTTCCAGGTTTTGTTTAATGTGCTGACACATTACACTCACATACCATATACTCCTGGGTTGAACAATGAGTTTCTTACATAGTAATAGAGAAAAGATGAAAATCAGTAATGATACCCAAATCTTAATTTAAGAGTGCACAAAGGATATAGCTAAGAATTGTCATTACTTACTCCCAGCAAGTAATACTTAAGGCCAGAAAAATCACATAATTAGAGGAACTTCTGAGGCCCATGATTTCAAGAAAAATTCCAAACATAATTATAATACTCTTATTAAAATCTCTTGGAAATTGCTTAATTTACATAGTTTTCCCTGTCTGAATGTACTTTCTCTAATGTCTCTATTCAGTTCACTCATTTATTCAATAAATATTTATCCAATGCCTGTATTTTGCCTGGAAACTTTGCTTGATATTGGAAATCTGGAGGTAAGTAAGATAGGCATGATCCTTAGTCCCAAGGAATTTAGAAGCTATAATCACAAATATGAATTCCTGCAGTGACCAAATAGATATCCTAATGAAGGAAACAATTTTTGTTGGAGAAGAATAGATAGCAGAGATCATAGAAAACATGGGCCCCTGTACAGAATAATCTATGAATTTTTCAAAAGGAGCTCAAGTTTTGGGGTTTTATTGTGGTAGTTGTAGTTGTTTTGCTGTAATTGTGAATTTATTTATAATTAAAGCAAACATTTTTGTACAATGTATGTCTACACTGCTGTAGACATTATAAGAGTTAAAAGCAGAGTTTCTGGCCTCAAATACCTATGCGCTGAAATGACTACAGGAAAGTGTTATAGGTACTTGGATAGAAGAGTTACAGAGGGCTGTGGAAATGCAAAGTGCGAGTGTCTGACTTCACAATGTAGAACTGGGTGTATGTTTGGTAGGAGGTTATACAATACGGGTGTCAAGGTTAACTTCCCTGAGGAATTTATATGGGAAAAAAAAAACAGAAGAATTCACCCTGGCACACTGTAGATTTTAAAAGCAATTCAGCCTGGTATCCTAGCTTACAAGGGAGAGAGTAGAGGATTTGAGGCCAGGAGACTAGACAAGTGCCAGGTCACTGATGGCCTTTTAATGTAAAGAAGTTTGAACTTTATGTTGGGAATAATGAGAAATTATTGAAGTAAAAGAGCAACATAATCAAATCACATTTTTGTAAGTTCACTTTGGCTGAAACATGGAGAACATAGAGGTTGGTGGAAAAGACGTGGGTGATCAGTTAGGAGATATTGGTCAGAATCCAGGTAAAAAAATAACATTGGCATTAACTAGAGCAGTGTTAGTGGTAATGGAAAGGAGTAGATGGATCTACAAATATTTACTGGATAAAACTGATGTTTGGTTGGTTTCTGAGGCTGAGGAAGAGAAGAGTTAAACAAATCTCCTAGGATTTGGGGTTTTGTTTTGTTTCAGGTAAATGATGCTGATACCATTTACTGAGATTGAGATTAGCACAGGGTCACAAATTAGCACAGATTTGTCTAGGGGAGATGAAGCTTTTGACACGATGAGTTTGAGGAGCATGGGAGAGAGAAACATGGGCAGTTGGATGTGTGGCTCCAGAGCTCAGATTCAGTGTATATTCTTTATGCAATCTATTACCACTTCAGTGGGAAGCCGTGTCTGAATTCTGGAGGCCTCTTCACATCTAGAAATTTGAGCGGTGATCTTGATTTATCTCACAGTGCCTTGATTTATAGTTTAACAACAACAACAAATTACCCTTATTTTTCAATGCCTTACTCACATTTATAAATTTAAAAGCAATGATCTTTTCTGAATTTGTAAGACATTTTCCTTAATTCTGCTCCAGGCAGATATTATACATTCACTTTTTAAAAAGATTTTTTTTTATTTATTTGATATAATGGAGAGAGCACAAGCAGGTGGAAGGAGGTAGCAAGCAGCAGGAGAGGGAGAAGCAGGCTCCCCACTGAGTAGAGAGCCTGATGTGAGGCTTGATCTCAAAACTCGGATCATGACCTGAGCTGAAGGCAGATGCTTAACCAACTGAATCACCCAGGCACCCCGACACCCCGCCCCAACACACTTCTTAAAATTCAGCATTTCCAGGGCCCCTGGGTGGCTCAGTTGGTTAAGTGATCAACTTTATTTTCTGCTCAGATCATGATCACCGGGTCATGAAATTGAGCCCTGCATTGGGACTCCGCCACTCAGTGGAGAGTCTGCTTGAGATTTTCTCCCTCCCTCCTGCATAAGCAGCAAGATATAAAAAGTACCAGTCAAAAATCCATTTTGGGCTCTCTGGTTTCAGTGTGTTCCATGCAACACACACATCTGTGGTCCCTGATCTTTGAGAGAAAACAATAGAACCCTGCAGAAGGAGCACAATTGGAGCCTGAGCTCAGCTGTGAGACAGCCCTTGGCTAGAATGCATCCTTATGCTAAGGCTGTTGTTTTATCACATTCTTTTCCAACAATACACACTATAAGTATACGGATTTTCATTTTGAGTTCTGAACAGCTTCTTTGACAGCTGAACCCCTTAGTACAGGGACTTATCGATGGAAGTGGGGAGTCAATCAGTTGGACCCTGAATAACATTTGAAGGAAAAATTGACATGATTTGCTGATGGATTGGATGTGGCATATAAGAAGTAGAAGAGAGTCAAAGGTTACTCCCTATATTTTCATTGTAGGCAAATAGGAATAATGACTGAGGAGGAGCCAAATTAGCATTCATGTAATAGGAAAAGGAAGGAAACTTATTGAAGACGTTGAACGTAGACAACTCTTCTGGGAAAACAGATATAAACAAAGCAGAGAAAGGAGGGCTTTGTTGAAAAAAAGAATTACAAATATCTAAGAGAGCTAGGAACATTTTAAATGTATTGAAAACTTCTTCAGAGAAATACTTTCTTTCCTCCACACTAGCGATTTAAATTTTACCTAACACAGAAATCCTGGAAGTAAACATCAATATAGCATTTAATTCTATTCATGTCTTATAAACCACACTTTTCTATCTCTAAGATATTTTCATTCCACAATGATATTTCACTTAACTTTAACTTAGCTAAAACAAAAGCATAATAAAATCAGAAGCGGAAATATAGAGAAAATGTAGACTATTGACTCAGTTTGCTATTTGGAATATTATATTTAAGCAAAATGTCATTCTCTGTGATTCTGGACGTAATGTTAATATTATGTCCTTAGAATTATGTGGATCTTGGGTAAGTCCAAGAAAAAAATCATTATGTGTAAGCTAAAAGTAACTAAGCCTGCAATTAATGTTGCTATTGGCCTTTAATATTTATCCTCCTCTGTATTTACATTTCATCTGGAAGTCTTTTGCAGATAATCTGGGATGACTTTTACTTGGTTACGAAGTGAGAAACTTTGGAAACACCCTTAACATCTATGTAGTAGGTGTTGAATAAATGTTTGTTAAGTGGATGAATACATACATGAATCAATATATCCATGAATGAAGAGTCAGATGAATGGTTTATGAATAGATATATGCATTGATAGTGGCATGTATATGCATAAAACGTTTTGTGTAAACAGAGAGGAAGTCATGAATCTTTTGTGATTTTCTTCTTTTGTTGGTAGAAACCACACTGAGGCCTACTTGCAGAGTGAAGGTAGTGGAAGAGAGCATGATGACCATTTGAGAATCAACTGGGGTCTGGAAGACAATGGCAGAGAAGGGGGCAAGACTCACAGCTAACCCAGGTGATTTCAATAATCAGTGACTGTGTGTTCTGGTGATATCTTATGCCCTGAAATGGAGATTGGAATTAGAGGTAGAGCAAAAAGAAGTTGCTTAAGGGAAAATGTCTCATTCCTGGGATAGAAATGTCTCATCAGAGAAAAGGGTGCAGGTTATTTCTTTCCTTTTCTGTGTCATGAACTCATGACCTCCTTCTCTTTCCTACACACACACATCTCCCAAGGCATCCGTGAATTGAAAGATTTATATGCTCTGACAAAGGACGTGACTCTTCTCATGGGTGTTTTGAGACAAGCAGTTTCTCCACCCACTCATCTCCCAAGTTCGTTCCTTAACCAGGTAGCTAACTGAGGCATGGGATTGAGACAAATACTATACAGTCACTTGAGAAAGGTTAATCTCAGAGTGACTGTTTTAATAAGGAAAAAACAAATAATTCCAAATTCTTATATCCTTCATGTATGCATAGAGATGATGGGTAGACAGACAATAGATAGTAGATGATTGATACATAGATAGATGATAGATAGATAGATGATAGATAGATAGATAGATAGATAGAACAAATTATTATAGAAAAGACTTCCAACACTATTTCCTTTTTATTTTAAAGCTATTTAAAAAATTTCTTTCTACTTCTTCTTTTCCTAACTTAGTAAACATGTGCCAATTCTCATAGGATTCTTTTCTTTTTTTAAAAAAAGATAAAGTGTATATAGTAATGCAGTTTGGTAGAAATTAATCCAAGAAACTAGCTCTTTTAAAGCCAAACTGCCATACTATCAAGCAACAGTTCAATAAATGGGGATTTCCATTCAAATTGTTGCAAAATATTCTTTGATACTTCAGACTGCCTACTGATGATGGAAGGCTTCTCCTTTCTTTTCTAATGAAAAGAAAATTAAATTTAAAAAGAAGACAATTTGTGGTTTGTCTTTAGACAACAGACACCAGGAAAGTAATGAAATAAATGCCAAGAGAAGAGATGTGGGTCAGACTTTCCCAAGCTTTTTCCCAGATCTCTTAGTCCACCCAGATGCTCTGAACAGTGAGCTCTGTGGAAGAACACATTACTGCAAAGCCCCATATGCTGTCCTCTCTAGGGGATGCACAATATTTACTAAAATAGTAAAGGCACCCAAATCCTGAGGTAAAGGAAATCTATTTAGCTTCCCTTAACCCAGCACTGCTACAATTTATGAGTCCATGAAGGCTTCTCAAAAATAACACACATCGAGATACTGCAGAGCTAGCGATGTGGACTATGCTTGATGCCAGCCTATACAATGCAAACCTCCTCAAGTGCACAGACAGCCAGACCCCTGGGAAACGGAATCACTTAGAGGTAATCAGAGCCTTTGTAGAAAAACATAATATTTTGATGCTCAGAGCATGGAAAAAAGAAATTATGTGGGCTGGGACCCACACATCACACCACTTAGGAATAGTGGGGATTAGAAAGAATTAGAAGAAGCCAAGAAACTGAGAACAAAAGCCTAATAATTAAATCCACTAGACTGTATTTTTAATTAATTCTTCTGCTGGTACTAGACAAAACTTTTCTAAGATGAAGAATATTAAGAGCACAGTATTTTTTACTAAACCAGTGCCTTCTAAATTCTGAGATCCATTTGCTTTTGGAGAACCCCACTTCCCAAGGGTTCTGATGGGTTGTGGAGGTTTTCAAACACTCATAAATACTCTCCTAGGCTTCTTGGACATCAAATACTCTTACAAAACAGTAGTTTGTCGAATTAAGTGCCAATGAAACAGATGGATTACATTTTCCTCACAATGTGCACAAATTAAGAAATTAAAGAGAAAAAAGTACTTGGTAAAACCAGCTTTGTATTTTGCCGGACCTAAAGCATTTAGAAAAATGGTTTGAGATATTTGGCTAAAGCCCAGTGCCACCAGGCCTGCCTGGCTCCAGACACCAGCCTCATTGACTGAAATATTCTATTAAGCTAACAGATGGGTGAATGGTTAGTCACTGGCTTCTCTGAAAAAGTGAAACAAGGAATGAAATATTCCTGGAAGGATAAAATACGTGTGCTTCATGCTTTCACAGAGGTAGGTTGAGACCCATCTCTAGGAGAGTTCAGACATAATATAAGCTAAGGGAATTAAGTTTTTAAAAAGATTTATTGTATTAGTGTGAGATAACTGAGAAAGGAAGAGAAAAGTACCTAAAGAAGACAGGTAAACCAGAAAGTTTGGGAATATAAGGTTTGTGAATAGAATTTCTACCACTATGAATATAGCTTTTGGGATACTTTTCAGAATGACCTGTAATTTTGTGAAACATATTTATGTGTATGCTTTTTTCAAATGAATAAACTTTATTTTTAAGGCAGTTTTAGGTTTATAGTAAAATTGAGTGGAAAATAGAAAGTTCTCATAATGCTCTGCATTCCTCACTACACACACACACACATACACACACAATTATTGACTTGTCATATAGCCTATAATGCTGTTTAAAATATATTATTAGTGCATGCTTGGAGGTAAAGGACCCTGGAAGTCAGGCTTTTGCTGGTTTTGAAGGAAATAATTTATAACCACACATTAATTTATTTGCTTTCTAGAAGAAATAAGTTATAGGAAAATGTAAGTTTTGTATACATAACTCTGATATTCATCACAAGAAACAGATAAGCCTCTCTAATTACCAAATGCCATTTCTAATTTGCGATTAGAAATAATATTTTTTCCTTGGTGTGACCATTCCTTCTTAACACAACTACTTTTGGAAAGATATATAACAAGAAATCAGTTTTATGGCAATGCTTTGCATAGGAAATTATTATAATAGCAAAATTAAACCCATATTCCTTTTCTCATAAACCTGTTTTGTAAGTGTTTCCTTTCCAATATTGTGTTGAAACCTTGAATGCACCAACCATGATTCTCCACTTCTTTTTTTGTATATTTTTTATTGGAGTTCGATTTGCCAATATATAGTATAACACCCAGTGCTCATCCCGTCAAGTGCCCCCATCAGTGCCCGTCCCCCAGTCACCCCACACCCTGCCCACCTCCCTTTCCACTACCCCTTGTTCGTTTCCCAGAGTTAGGAGTTTCTCATGTTCTGTCTCCTTTTCTGGTATTTCCCACTCATTTTCTCTCCTTTCCCCGATAATCCCTTTCACTATTTTTTATATTCCCCGAATGAACGAAACCATATAATGTTTGTCCTTCTCCGGTTGACTTACTTCACTCAGCATAATACCCTCCAGTTCCATCCACGTTGAAGCAAATGGTGAGTATTTGTCATTTCTAATGGCTGAGTAATATCCCATTTTATATATGGACCACCACTTCTTTATCCATTCATCTTTTGATGGACACCGAGGCTCCTTCCACAGTTGGCTATTGTGGACATTACTGCTGTGAACATCGGGGTGCAGGTGTCCCAGCGTTTCACTGCATCTGTATCTTTGGGGTAAATTCCCTGCAGTGCAATTCCTGGGTCCTAGGGCAGGTCTATTTTTAACTCTTTGAGGACCCTCCACACAATTTTCCAGAGTGGCTGCACCAGTTCACATTCCCCCCAACAGTGCAAGAGGTTCCCCTTTCTCCACATCCTCTCCAACATTTGTTGTTGCCTGTATTGTTAATTTTCCCCATTCTCACTGCTGTGAGGTGGTATCTCATTGTGGTTTTGATTTGTAGTTCCTGATGGCCAGTGATGCGGAGCATTTTCTCATGTACTTGTTGGCCGTGTCTATGTCTTCCTCTGTGAGATTTCTCTTCATGTCTTTTGACCATTTCATGATTGGATTGTTTGTTTCTTTGCTGTTGAGTTTCAGAAGTTCTTTATAGATCTTGGAAACTAGCCCTTTATCTGATACGTCATTTGCAAATATCTTCTCCCATTCTGTAGGTTGTCTTTTAGTTTTGTTGACTGTTTCTTTTGCTGTGCAGGAGCTTTTATCTTCATTAAGTTCCAATAGTTCATTTTTGCTTTTGTTTCCCTTGCCTTCATGGATGTATCTTGCAAGAAGTTGCTGTGGCCAAGTTCAAAAAGGGTGTTGCCTGTGTTCTCCTCTAGGATTTTGATGGTATTTTGTCTCTCATTTAGATCTTTCATCCATTTTGAGTTTATCTTTGTGTATGGTGTAAGAGAATGGCCTAGTTTCATTCTTTTGCACGTGGCTGTCCAATTTTCCCAGCACCATTTATTGAAGAGACTGTCCTTACACCAAGCAGAAGAAGAGAGTTAATAAAGATTCGAGCAGAAATCAATGAAATAGAGACCAGAAGAACTGTAGAACAGATCAACAAAACCAGGTGTTGGTTCTTTGAAAGAATTAATAAGATAGATAAATCATTAGCCAGCCTTATTAAAAAGGAAAGAGGAAGACTCAAATTAATAAAATCACAGATGAAAAAAGAGAGATCACAACCAATACCAATGAAATACAAACGATTTTAAAAACATATTATGAGCAGCTATATGTCAATAAATTAGGCAATCTAGAAGAAATGGACGCATTTCTGGAAAACCACAAACTACCAAAACTGGAACAGGAAGAAATAGAAAACCTGAACAAGCCAATAACCAGGGAGGAAATTGAAGCAGTCATCAAAAACCTCCCAAGACACAAACGTCCAGGGCCAGATGGCTTCCCAGGGGAATTCTATCAAATGTTTAAAGAAGAAACAATACCTATTCTACTAAAGCTGTTCCAAAAGATAGAAAGGAATGGAATACTTCCAAACTCTTGTTTTATGAGGCCAGCATCACCTTAATTCCAAAACCAGACAAAAACCCTACCAAAAAGGAGAATTATAGACCAATATCCCTGATGAACACAGTTGCAAAAATTCTCAACAAGATACTAGCCCATAGGATCCAACAGTACATTTAGAAGATTATTCACCATGACCAAGTGGATTTATCCCCATGATGTAAGGCTGGTTCAACACTCGTAAAATAATCAATGTGATAGATCATATCAACAAGAGAAAAAAAACAAGAACCATATGATCCCCCCAATAGATGTAGAGAAAGCATTTGACAAAATACAGCACCCATTCCTTACCAAAACTCTTCAGAGTGTAGGGATAAAGGGAACATCCCTCAGTATCTTAAAAGCCATCTACACAAAGCCCACAGCCAATATCATTCTCAATGGGGAAACACTGGGAGCCCTTCCCTTAAGATCAGGAACATGACAAGGATGTCCACACTCACCACTGCTATTCAACACAGTACCAGAAGTCCTAGCCTCAGTAATCAGGCATCAAAAAGAAATAAAAGGCATTCAAATTGGCAAAGAAGAAGTCAAACTCTCCCTCTTTGCAGATGACATGATACTGTACATAGAAAACTCAAAAGACTCCACCCCAGGATCTCTAGAACTCATACAGCAATTTGGTAGTGTGGCAGGATACAAAATCAATGCCCAGAAATCAGTGGCATTTCTACACTCTAACAATGAGACTGAAGAAAAAGAAATTAAGGAGTCAATCCCATTTACAATTGCACCCAAGAGCATGAGATACCTAGGAATAAACCTAACCAAAGAGGTAAAGGATCTATACCCCCCAAACTACAGAACACTTCTGAAAGAAATTGAGGAAGACACAAAGAGATGAAAAAATATTCCATGCTCATGGATTGAAGAATTAATATTGTGAAAATGTCATTGCTACCCAGGGCAATTTACACATTCAATGCAATTCCTATCAAAATACCATGGACTTTCTTCAGAGAGTTGGAACAAATCATCTTAAGATTTGTGTGGAATCAGAAAAGACCCCGAATAGCCAGGGGACTATTGAAAAAGAAAACCAGTGCCAGGAGCATCACAATGCCTGATTTCAAGTTGTATTACAAAGCTGTGACCATCCAGACAGTATGGTACTGGCACAAAAACAAACACATAGATCAATGGAACAGAATAGAGAACCCAGAAATGAGCCCTCAACTCTAAGGTCAACTAATATTTGACAAAGCAGGAAAGACTATGCAGTAGAAAAAGGACAGTCTCTTCAATAGATTCTCCACTTTTATAGGGACTCTGAGATGTACTTGTGGAAATAATTTTGATGTTGAGGTTCTGATTCCAAAGATTGAATTTCTGTTCCTTGAACTAGCAGCACCTCTTGATTGATTACCTAAGCATTAAAATCCCCAAGGGAGAGATTAGAAACCCCAAGATCAATTTCAATTCTGAGAGTGCTCTTGCATAAGACCTAATATACACATTTCTGGCATTAACTCTCGTCAGATATATTCCTTCCCCCCTGCCCCAGATACATTCCTAAGGAAGATGACATGACCTTACCTCCAGCTCAAAGAAACACTATTTCATTCAACAATACCCAGAAACTCTGGATGTATTTCTTATATTTGAGTGGCATTTATTTAGACTATAACTTATCAATCTTAGCCTCAGTTTCTCATTAAAATGATCTTGGCTTAATTAGTAGGACAATTGCATGTGGATTGTGAAAAGCACACATCCTGTTTTGAAAAACTTAGATCTATAAATTCATAATTTCTCCTTGGTTTTGTGTGAGAACCATAGACTTTTACTTTCTGCTTCAACAAGAGTGGTGAGCAATTATTTCTAAACAAGCCATTGTAGGTGTGGAATATGATAATATTCAGAGAGTAGCTTTCTAGAGATTAAGTTTAAATAAACATGAACTAGAATTTCCAAACTTGCTCTGCCTTCCTCTCCTGTAACCCACCTCACCCATACTGGAGTGAGGATTAGTGACAGAGCCTGGGAAAAAAGGAGATATTGTTTTCTGGACTATCTTTTATCTTCATGTTACTGTACTGAATATTTATTGCTTGACAACTTTTAATCTTTAATAGAGAAAAAAAAGAAGTTTTGTTCACTCAGGAAATAAGAATGACTTAATCAGGAGAATCCACATGATGTCATGAAAGGAAGCTTAGCAAAAGCAAGAGTCTTCTAATAAGCATTTTATCTTGACTGAGATGTTTTTAATGGTCACCATTTAAAAATTCACTTTAATATAGAGAACAATAATGATTACAATGTGAGACCATGTGTGTAAATGTTAATTGCATGTGAGTAGATTTTTAAAAAACCAGTAACAAAATACTTTCAGTTCACATTAATTTTACTAATGAGAAGGGGCCTGCCTCAAATGCACAATTTCCTTCGTAAGACTTTTCCCAGATTGAAACTTGCATGGAGTGGAAGTGTAAAGAGCTAAGCTTAAAACCTCTAATGAAAAGAGTTCAATCTTCTGTAGTCTTAGAAAGCTGAATAAACAGAGACTGCACAAGAGTCTCAATTAAAATCTGGGAAGGACCATTCCTAAAGAGCACTAACAAAGCCCAAAGTAGATTGAGTCTTACTAAAACTATGATCAGCTTGACCCTTGAAATTAAATTAACCACGTTTTCACCTTATCTACCTAATAGAATAAAAGAGGAGATGGTGTAGGTGGAAAATAGCATTTGGAACCAAAGTTCTCCATACATACAACCACAAATTTCTAGATATACAAAGAGACAGAAAGTGTAACTGATTATAAAAAGAATAATAGAAAAAGTGAACCAACAGACAATTCAGATACTGTAGATAGCAGTCAAGGAGTTTTTTTTTTTTTTTAAGATTTGTTTATTTTTGAGAGAGAGAGAGAGAGAGTGGGGGTGCAGAGAAAAAGGGAAAGGGTTCTCTCTCAAACTTCCTGCTGAGTGCTGAGCCTGACATGTGGCTCAATCTCAGCATCCTAAAATCAGGACCTAAGGAACCCAGGAGCCCCAAGAAGTTTGAAAGAAGCACAAATAGTGCACTCATATAGAGGAAAACAAATCCAAAAAGGATAAAGAGAGGAATAGTTTTGACAGCTATCAGATCACTCTATGTATAAAACAATGGATATCTTAGAATTAAAATTTTCTATATCAGACATTAATATTTCATTAGATGAGCTCAATGGAAGGTGGGCCATAGCAGAAGACAGGGTAGAACTTGAGGAGAGGTTAATAGAATGTTGTCAAATAGAAGCACAGGAAAAAAAAAAAAAAAAGAGGAAAAAGGAAGCAGAGTATAGGAGAATTTGGTATAGTTAAATAAATGGTCTAATAAACATTTATGTCTCAGAAGGAGAAGAAAATTTGACCAAAGCAATTTTTGAGGAAATGATGGCGAGTATTACCTAAAACTAATGAAAATAGACTAATCACTAAGTTTATGAAGGTCAACAAATCCTAAGCAGGATAAATTCAAAGAAAACAGCATTTAGATAGTGACATCAGCAAGATGGCAGTATCATCCAGCACTAGTCCCCTTGCAGAAACATCTATTTGAATAATTACCCATGCATGAAAATACCTTCATAAGAGCTAAAGATTCTAGGTGTGTGATTCCAATACACGAGTGGTACACTGAGAGAAGAAAAGATACACGGAAGAGGGTAGAAAGTTTTACACTATTCCTGTCACCACTCCTCTAAGCCTGGACAGACCAACACAGAGGAAGATAGTCTCTCCATGGGGAAGGAGAGTTAAGTGAGCACCTGACTTCACTACAGACTTTGGATCCAGGCTCACCCCAGTGAACTCTAGTGCTAGGCTGGCCTCTCTAGCCCTATGAATTTTGCCTCTAGGCCCACCTCAGCACTAAGTAACTCAGCCCCTGCCGACCCAGCCTCCAAACCAGCTCCTGTGGACTCAGGCTTCCCACCAGCCCAAACTTTGTATATTGATTATACACGATAGAGAATAGACAAAAGCAAAGATGTCTTTTTAAAATTTTTTAGATATTCCATGTAGGATTATTATTGTTATTACTGAAGTACAGTTGACCAAAGCTGTGTTTTTAAAAGATTAATAGAATTGATAAACTCTTAATAAGAATGATATATAAAATGAGAGAATTCAAGTTACCAATACTGAAAATAAGGATATCAGTAAAGATTTTAGAGACATTAAAAAGACATTAAAAAGAAAAACATTATGGACCTCATTAAGCTGGTAATCTTGACAATTTAAATGAAATGAGAAAATTTCTTCTAAAAAATGCATCGTAATAAAACCGACACTAAAAGAAACAGAAATTCTGAATTTGGATCTGTAATTAAAATCTTTCCCACAAAAACACTCTGGCTTAGATGGGCTTACTGATTTTTTTCCCCATTCTTTCTTGAATTTTTCCAAACTTTTAAGGAAGAAAAAAATATATCAGTCTTAATACAATAGTTTCTGAAAATAGGAAAAAGAGGAAATATTTCCTACCTTATTATAGGAGGCCAGAATGACTTTAAAAGTAAACCTAATGAACACATTATAAGAAAAAGAAAATTACAGGGTAATGATTCTCATGAACACATGTGCAAAAATATAGAAGACTATAGTAATTGAACCTAGTTATTTATCAAAAGGATGACACATGACAAACCTGCAGGCTTTATTCAAAGAATCAAAGTTGGTCTAGCAGTCAAAAATCAATTTATGTAATTAACTACATTAACAGAACCCAAAAGAAAATCCCTATGACATAGATACTATAAAGCATTTTATTAAACAACACTCATGATATTGAATTTTAAATGAAAGCTAAGAAAAGTCACAAAATTTTCCTGAAGTGCTTTCCAAAATAAGCTGTTTAAATGGTTTTGGGTCACAATATACTTTGAACAATTTTGCTGAATGAAAAATAATATTTATTGCTTTTTTCCTGAATTGCTCAATTACTTGTATTGCTTCTACATAAATGGAAAGCAATGATAGTTGTTCAAATACTAAAAAGGAGCACAGGCAGTAATTTCTCTGATATCAATTCTAGCAACTTTTTTCTAGATAGGGCCTACATAAAAATAAAAAACTTCACAAGGAAGGAAACAATCAACAAAACTAAAAGGCAATCTATTGAGTCGGAGAAGATAATTTACAAATGACATATCTGACAGGGTTAGTATCCAAAATACATAAAGAACATATAACATTCCAACACTCAAAAACAAATAATCCAATTAAAAATTGACAGAACACACGAACAGGCATTTCTCTAAAGAAGACATACAGAAGGCCAATAGACATGAAAAGATTCTCATCATCTCATCTCAAATCAAAACTACAAAGAGATATCACCTTACGCCTGTCAGAATGTCTATAATCAACAACACAAGAAACAACGGGTGTTGGTGAGGATGTGGAGAAAAAAGAACCCTCATACACTATTGAGGGGAAAGCAAACTGGTGAAGCCACTGTGGAAAACATTATGGATGTTCCTCAAAAAGTTAAAAATAGAAATACTCTATGATCCAGCAATCACACTACTGGGTATTTACCCAAACAATACAAAAAACACTAATTCAAAGGAATACTGCACCTCTATGTTTATAGCAGCATTATTTATAACTGCCAAGACACGGAAGTAGACCAAGTGTTCATCCATTGATGAATGGATAAAGAAGAGGTGGAGCATGTATAAATGGAATATTATTTAGCCACAAAAAGAATAAAATCTTGCCATTTGCAATGACATGGATAGAGCTAGAGAGTATATTGCTATGTGAAATCAAAGAGAGAAAGACAAATATTTGATTTTACTCACAGGTGGAATTTAGGAAACTAAAGAGCAAAGGGGAAAAGAAGAGAAAAAGAGAGACAAAACAAGAAACAGACTCTTAACTATAGAGAACAAACTGATGGTTACCAGACGAGAGATGGGTGGGAAAATGAGTGAAATACGTGATAGTTATTAAATCATGCACTTGTAATGAGCACCAGGTGATGAAAAAAAAAACTTAAAAAAATAACTATGAGATAAAAACAACAAAATACTACACATACTACAAAACTACTATAATGTATTCCAATTTATTGATGAAGAGTTATTCAGTTTTCTTCTTTTCTTTGCCTCAATACTGTTGATCAACACACAATGAATACATATCATGAGTCAGATTCTTCTTTAATGTTATCAGTTGGATAGAGTGACAGACTGAAATTTCAGAGTATAAGATTATAATATCCTTATCATATAATGACCATCTTAGGGCAAATTTTTAAATCCATGTTGGTGCGGTAATAAATTTGTTAATTTTTAAAATCTAAACATTTACATATAATTCTATATATTTGTCATATATTAATTTCAAACTGCCTGACTCAAATAACATACTCAGATATTATTAACTTCAAAAATAGTCATTTTTAAAAATTTTAAGTGTGTTTTTTTTTTTTTATGCAACTGACCCAAAATTTTGTTCTTTGATACTTAATGTCTGTTTGAGAATAGAAAATTAAAGTAGTAGTTGAGGGGCACCTGCATGGCTCAGTTGGTTAAGCACCTGCCTTCAGCTCCGTTCATGATCCTGGGGTCCTGGGATTAAGCCCCACATCAGGTTCTCTGCTCAGGGGGAGGTCTATTTCTCCCTCTCCCTTTGTGTGCTCTCAATTTTGCTCTCAAATAAATAAAATTTGAAAAAAATATATAGTAGTAGTTGAACACAAAAGCTCTGTATAAGCTTTTTCTATTGTTGCTCTAACAAATGATCACAAACTTAGCTAAAATTGTTACATTCATGTCGACCAGAAGTCTTATAGCTTCAGATGATTTCTCTGCTCCATATTCCACAAAACTTAAATCAAGGTATTGGTAGGGTAGTTTCTGGAGATGTTAAGGGTAAATCTATTTCCAAACTCATTCATTTTATTGGCAAAATTTCATGCGATTGTAAGATAGAAGTCTTTGATTCCTTGCTGGCTACTGGCTAGTTATCATTCTCTCTTTCCAGAAGCTGCTCACATACTTGGTGTGTGGCTCTCTTCCTCCATCTTCAAAGATAGCAATGGCATGCCAGGTCTTTCCCACCCTTCAGATATCTCTGAAATGGGTAACTTCCTTCTGCTGGATCTCTTCTGACCCAGTGTGAGAAATTTTTCTACTTTCAAGTGCTTATATATAGTTAGATTTTTATTTCACCTTGATAATCCAGAATAACCTATTTTTAAATCTGCTGACTGGTAATTTTCATTATATCCAAAAAGTTCCTTCAGGGAAGTAATCAGATTAGTGTCTGATTGAGTAATCGGGGGCAGAAATCTTATTGGTCTTTAGAATTCTGCATATCATGGGCTACTTGGTAATTTCTGAAAGCTTTAAAAGAGTCTGGACCATGTGAACTCTTGAAACTAATCAGCTAAACTTCTCTTTCCGGAGTATCCCACAATAAAAAGAAACTGCTGGGAGTGAGAGCAAAACTGAATGGAATATAGACAAAAGAAATGAATAAAAGAGAAAATTTAGATAAAAGTGGGATAAGAGACCATAAATAATAGAAACCAAGTCACCATATGTTTATGCATTTCACAAAAACTATGGAATAAATTTCTCATTTAGAGAAAAAAAAATGAGCAAAAGAAAAGCATTGAGTTGAAAAATTACACAGGTTATTTAAATAAAAAAGAATATAAAGAGTAAAATAATATCTCTATAGACAAAGGGATCATGGCAGAAAGACATGCTAACAAAATAACTTACATAAATTAACTGTACAACATTAGGAGAGATTACAAAACAAAAAAAGAATAGTATAAATTCGAATAACTCAGAAATGAGGTAATGAGGTAACAGTATTCAGAAATGAATTAAAAATTTTAAAAAATATATTTCAGAGGGCTGCCTGGATGGCTCAGTGGTTGAGCATCTGCCTTTGGCTCAGGGTGTGATCCTGGGGTCCCAGAATCAAGTCCCACATTGGGCTTCCTTTATGGAGCCTGCTTCTCCCTTTGCCTGTCTCTCTCTCTCTCTGTGTGTGTGTGTGTCTCTCATGAATAAATAAAT